>NC_133899.1:79324761-80754761 GCF_964199755.1 Larus michahellis | reverse complement strand
GCACTGTATATTGCAGAAAGTGCTTTCTGATGTTAAGCAATTTAAAAATAAAAACAGTAGCCTAGGTTTATGAGACAACTTAATGGTGTTCTGTAATGATAAAACTAAGCATGCATTAGTGCATAAAAGTAAGGGGAAAGATAGACTTCTGTCAGAAAAGCAAAGGACTGAGAATCAAACTCTGTGCTTGGCATTGGCACATATTTATGGTCCTGGGCAAGTCACTTACTCATCTTCCTCGTGCCATGCCTCAATGGGCAGAGTACTCACGCACACAGGGTGGGGCCCTGTGTTCTGGTCCTTCCTCCTGAGCTACCCAAACCTACATCTCCCAGGAGCGACGCTCCTCCCTGGTCTGTTAAGCATCTTAGGTGGAAGGACTTTCTCCACCCTTCTGAATGGAGCTCTTCCTATTGAAACCACCACGGTGATCATAGAGAAGGGGAGAAAAAGACCTTGCTTTCTAGTCATCTGAGGGTGATGTGCGGTCAAATCCCTGTGCCACTGGTGACAGATTAGCCAAGGACTGTTTAATGTAAAACACAAGCAGAATATGCAAAGCAGGGAGTGGAAACCAGGATGAGTAACCTATTCCATCACCTGGAGTAATGCTTTCTCCTTCAGCCCAATGATTTATTAATGATTACACATAAATTAAACAGGAGAAGTTGCAGAAGCACACCCTAGGCCAGAAAAGACGATTTGGTTAGTTAGTTGGTCCAGGTGACATCTGCTCAGAATTATACCAGCTCTCCCATCTGCTGGGGAGTGATCACAGGGGTCATGCTGCTGTATTTTGTTACAAGAAAGAGAAGTCAAGCTGTTTGCCCATATTTTGAATACGGCTACTACTACTACATTTTGTGCCAAATGTATGCTTGCTTTCTCAAATGAGGTTGTAGTGGGGGGTACGCAGGTGTGAGGAGCTACACATAGCTCACATGTGATCAGCAAAGCCAGCCCAAGGTATTCCTGCTCTTTCCCTTCAACATGCTAAGGGCTGCCCTTGATGTTTTGCTTTAGTTATTGGACCATTCCTTCACCCCAGTCACTGACATAATCCATGTAAATAGATACATAAATAAAAAATAATAATAACAACAACAACCCTTCCAAAAGAGGGCATGGAGATGGGTGGCCAGGGTTGGGTTACCCTGGGATTACGCTCTTAGTTTATGTCTGTTTAGCCATCTAACCTCTATTTTCTAAATAAATGTTTGTGCCAAGAGCACCTAAACATTTATGAAAGCAATTATCAGCCACTTGACTTTTGCTTTGGTGCCCCAGAGACTTGCTACAAGTTGTATGGAAAACATATACCAGACCTGGAATAAATTCCAAGTCTCCCTAATCCCAGCCTACTGCTTTAAGCTGCAAGAACTCCTGCCTCATTCCCAAAAGTTTTACTGTATCCCCTTCTCCCCAAAATTTGTTAAAGTCATATTTGCTTGAGAATAGCATTTGTCAGAGAAAGGGCACGTGAATCATTATATCATGTTATTACATGCGGCAAATTAACTTGTCACATGTTGGAGGAAGAAAAACCTGGGTTTTATTGCTCTTGCCTGAAAACAGAACAAACTCTCTTAATGTCCTTGTGCAGACTGAGTCTTTCTTGACTGAGACCCCCTCATGTGTTGCCACCTGCATTATTTTGGGCTTAATTGCAACACTTTTGTTGTTGTTTTTTGCACTTATTTGCTCTTGAGTATGTCAAATTTCCCTTGTGTGTTTTCTTTTTTCAGACTTCTGCAGTGCTCCTGAAGCCAACTTAACGGAGACTGTTCTACTGAAAGCTTTCTGAAATCATTCTTGAAATACGATGCATAATCTCTTGAGATTAAGGCAATGGCAAAATTCCAATGTAGGTTTAATTTGGCACCTTCCACTTAACTGATTCTTAGTGTATAAAAAATCCTTCAGTTAAGTACTTAAGATGACATTTAATTGGTCCTGAGCATCGTACTACTCTGTGTAAAAATCTCTGTACTCTTTAAAAACTTTAATCACTGTCTTTCAGGCAGGGTTAGACTTCTTAGGTATATAAAAGCTTTAAAGTGGGACTGACTGAGAAATTTGTTTCAAACTACACAGCTGTCCTCAGTACTTCTTCGTACTTCTTGATGAGCAAAGGGATTCTTAGTTGGAAAGAGTTTTAAAAAACTATCAGAGACAGTTGTTGCTGCTGGTTTTTTAGCTCTAATTAACTGAGGGCAAGGAAGCTCCAGTAAATAAGCAGCTGGAGGAAATGAGGAATTATCCTTGCTTCTGAGGAGACCTTTTTTAAATGTGCAAGAGGGTTAGCAGGCTCTTTTGATGCTTTCTGTTTATCCTGCGCAGTTGTAGCTCACGAGGCTGAAACTGGAGTACCAAAGAAATGGAGTTTATCCAAAATTGGTCGCTTGTTTAAAAGTAATATATACGTTATTGTTAGTCATTCCATGGCATTAGATCTTACAGCTACATTTCAGTTAAGTGTTCTTCTATGGGCACGTTCTCTCTCTCTTGTATTTTTTGGCAGTAGTGTTCCTTTCTAACAGTATTTTAGTGCTTAGAATTGATGGCAAGCTATATTTTATCCATGTAATGGTTAATAAGGCAAAATGTGATTATTTGAATTAATTAGAGAGCATGTAAGAACTCTGTGTGTAATGCACTTTTGATATTCACTTTTAAATGCATGCTTATATCTATTGATTTATAAATATTTGAGGTATACTTATGCAAATTTGATAAACTAGCAATGCAAGGCATTATAGATCACTGGCAAGAGTGTTGTGGGGTGAATTCCCATTTAAGCAGTGAGTGGTGTTCATTAAATGCCTGTGCTTCAGCTGTGTATTTGGATTGTGGTATTTTTTCTTTTAAGGCTTAGCTATTAAATCCATTGTAAGAGTTGTATCTCAGCCTTTCTAAGTGATCGCTTGACTCCAATGACTGTTTGGTATGGAAGCTATAGTCAAAATATGTCCATTTAAAACAGATGTAGTCATTAGCAGGCCTTCTAAACTGTGCTTCCCAGCTCCTTCTAAGTCAAACCGTCTCCAAAGCAGGTTAGGAGATAGATGATTATCGCCGCTTCCCCATGCGCCAAGTCCAGCCACGCTGCTGCAGTGGCAAGGGGCTGGTGCAGTAGAAATAGGACTTGTTACTGAGTTAACGGCCAAGTTTGCTGCCATCCATGCTCCTCATTCCGTACCATTGACGCTATGTAAAAATGGAGCTAAGAATAAATATTTGTGCGTGCTCATCGATAGGCACAGTAAGGAATTTTACTCCCCTGAACGCTGCCCAGGGTTCACTTTGACTGGCTATTTGTTGCATCGCGTTGCAACACTATGGACTGCTCTAGGGAAGGTCCTTTGGGCCACTGTGGTCCCAGAGAAGCTGCATGTCAGCGCCTAGGGTGAATTTAACCACAGTGTGATGAGCAGGAGGAGTGGGCTGTAATAATCTGCTGTGAGAGAGAGAAATAGCAGAGCCTGAGCAAGGCCTTGCCGGTAACAGAAAAGAAACAAGATTGTTTTCTAGACTGCCCTAACCGTGACCTTAGGATAGCGATTTCTGACTGACCCTGAGCCATGAAGCATTAAAAACGCAACAAATGATCCACTGGGCTCTCACTTCTTGACCTCCCTGCCAGCAGAGAAGCTTTTCTAGCTCTCACTGAGAGAATGATATCATTTCTATAGTTATCTTTACAGCTTTCAGACTGAGTTTCTCACCTGCTTAAAAAGAACTGTGGCAACCACTACCATTTTACTCCAGTTATTTTCTTGTTTTAGGATAGCAGTTCTTGCACTTCTGTCATTTGCTGAGGGAGCAGAAGAATGTGAAGCTGGCCATCTGATTTTGGTAGTCTTTTCCTAATTTGGTATGGTAATTTGTCATTTTGTTAAGGTATACAACATGTACCCTTCTATAGGACTAGGGGAGTTACCACCATGGGATATAGGGAGTAGGCAAAAAAAGGGACAGTCTTTCACGGGGAATGGACTCGGTGGCCTACAAGCACAAAATCTTTCAGTCTCAGAGCTGTGATGTTACTGCGATCACACCCACACCCTTCCCCAGTGGCTGGCACCACAGGAGAACAGAGGCAGTAGGGATGGGGTTACTTAGATCTGGATAGAGGAGTTTGGTGCTGCTCCCAAAGTGTCTGTGTAGGTAGAGCCCTGCATCATACAAACAGGTGTTATCACCTGCAAATGGGTGTTACTGGTGTGTTGCTGGTGTTACAGGTCTGGGTCTGATGTGTATGCTCCATCACTAAGTAAAGCAAACAATGTGTTCTTGAAGCCAAACGTACCACTGTGGCAGAGTTTTGGTGGTTACTCTTTTTGGGTCGCATCTGTATATATGAAGGTAGAGATTGTCAGCATCACGCTGCTGGGCGGCATGCTCCTCAGTATATTCTGGTTATTCCATGCTGCTGTAGTATAGACCACTGTAATCAGCCTCTGGATGCTCCTAAATTAAGGCAGATCATCTTTTACTTCTAAGAAACCTTCAGAACCCAGCTGCAGCCATAAAGCTGCTATCAAATGCAAGTTCAGAATTGGGGCCAATATTTTTAACAGCATGAAATTTTGTTCTAGGCCCTCTGGAAGGATCCTGTACGTGAAACATTGAACTGGAGCAAAATCAAAATTGAAGTCCCCCGTGTGGAAAAACAGGTGAGGAAAAAGTTGACTATGTTTGAGAAGAGAGATGCATCTCTCATGTTCTACAGATAGTGTCTGATAACATTAATTTGGAATAAGGTGCGTCTTTACTGTTGGCTTATGTTAACAAATGCATTATAATGTCGTGACCTCTTGTGTCTGAGTTGGCGTCTAGTCGAACATACCAGCCATATTAATCTAATCAACATAATCAGAAAATAACTTGATATTTTATGTTAGGAATTAAATCATAAACTCTGCACACTCTGTATGGGCCTGTCCTTCTAAATGTACTTTCATATTGACACTGGTGGCTTTTTGTTTGCATTACAGCAACCTGGGGGTAAACGCAAGGAAAGATCCAAGATAGGAAGGCAAATTGTTTTTGCAAACATGGCAGAGAAAGTGTGTGGAATCAAATGCCAATATTAATGCATGACATCTGCTCTCTGCTCCAGTTCCGAGTAAAGTAATCCAGTCCTAATTACACACTGCTGTGCCCTCTACCAGCTAAGGAGAATGGTGCAGCCATTCTTAGTACCGGTATATAAATTTCTTTCTGGATCTGATAGATACATTAGATGCAGGGCAGGCTTTTCATTTTTTGGCTGTCAGTTGCTTTGGGTAGCACAAAGAGAGGGGAGGAGAAAGGTTGCAGCAGGAAAAGATCAAAATCTTACAAAAAGGACTCTGCTCCTAGAATAAAAATTTTTCCTAGAGAACTTTCCCTGCAGACCTCAATCAATATTATTCTCATCTGAGTGCACGTATTATTCATTAAGAAACTTTGGCAAGATGCGGACTATACTGTATGCCTTCATTAGAGCTTCCACCTGCCTGCCTTTATCAGAAGATCTTCAGTAACTTTTATCTTCATTGAACTTGTTTCTGTCTTTGGACTGGGGAAAGAAATCTTGTAATTTCACAGGACGGGCTTATTTAAAAAAAAAAAAAAAAAGAGTAAAATACCTATCTTTGGTTTGTGG
This sequence comes from Larus michahellis, assembly GCF_964199755.1. Classification (NCBI taxonomy): domain Eukaryota; kingdom Metazoa; phylum Chordata; class Aves; order Charadriiformes; family Laridae; genus Larus; species Larus michahellis. Next base: position 80,749,111 of record NC_133899.1, on the reverse strand, counting down.
ATGTGTTTTCTCCTCTCACGTGTTAATGGATCGAGAAGATTATCACCATTAGATTCAGACTGAACTGGATGCTGATGAAATCATGTCCAAAACATAGTCCAGTGCAACAGACCCTCGCTGGCTTGTGACATAGGAATAGCTGGAATTCCTCTGTTGTGTGTGCAGCAGCCATGCCGTGTGCTTTGTGTGCAGCCAACTGCTATTGTACCAGCAGCCATTTTCCTACAGAGTCAACATTTTTAGATGATATGTTGTTTGCATGATGCTGTAAAGACCTGGCAAATGTCACCCATGCCAAGTAGAGTCAGAGGGGAGCCACAAAACACGGGGGACACTGGCAGTGTCTTAGGATATTGTCATCACACTGCAATGTGAGCCTGACATTGCGTTTTATCTTTTCAGTTAATGTATTTCCACCTCTGACTATTCTGTGTCAATTCTGCCTGGTCTCTTCAGCAGCAAGACAGTGAGGAAACTATCTTTTTGAAGAAAGGCACTGGGATTTTTGGACAATGTGTTATGCACTAGTTCCATGACTGGGACCCCTGCGTGTTGCTGGAGTATAAAGAAGAACTGATAGTAACAGGTTACGAAGAGCCAGCTCTGTGGCTCTGCCTCTGTTCACCTATCTCACATCTGATTAGTCTCTGCTTGACATCAGGCTGGGAGCAATAAGCTCTGATCAGAACAGTGGATGTGGCAACAAGCCCGAGAGCTCCATGTGTCACTCCAGAACCAGACACTGTCTCACTGGATTCCTCCATAAAACAACTGAGGCAGATGTCTGGATGCCAGATTTGTCTTTCAGGTCTACCTACTGCACCCACCAAGGTAAGGAATAAAAGGCAGGGCTATCTGCCAGAAAACACTGCAGTAGCAATGAACTTTGACGTAGAGAAGGATATACAGAGAAGTCAATTATTGGTCTAAATGAAAGTGAGAGACGTTATAGAAACACTGTCACCAGAACTTACTCATAAGTTTTGGGGCATTTTTTGTTGTTTTTTTTTAGGTTTGGGGCTTTTTTAAGGCTTCTTTTCCACTTACTTTAAAGGACTCTGGAAACTCTGCACAGATAGTGCTGTATGACGAGGTGGCAGAGTCAGAGTCCATGTGTTGACTTGCTCAGAGAGGTTAGGCTAAAGGTGCATTCCTGAATTTTTGCTCAGCTTCGGTATGAATTGAAATTGTACATCACTGTTGAGAACTGATTCGCCGTACAAGTGGAAGAACGTGTCTCACTTGAGCCTGGGAAAGTTTCAAGAAGTAGAGAAAGGAGACGACTTCTGGAAAAGATGTATCTCCTCTAAGTATGCTTTCCCTGGAGCCCAGGGGAACCCAGCCTGCCCCAGCTCCTAGTCTGGGCCTCCTCTAAAGCCATTCACTTGGGTTCACAATTCCTCTGCCTTAGACCTGCCCTTCTCCCCAGATGTATTGGTACTGGGGAGACACTGGTTGATCTGCAAAGTGTCGAACCCAACATGATCCTCCAGTAGTTTATACTCACTCACAAACCCTTTCTGATGCCAGTTTCTTGTGTAGAAAGAAGCTTCATGGAGTTCATTGCAGCTGAGCTGTTCTGGGGGGGCAGAATCTGCCTGTTAAACTTCTTATGAAACAAGAAGCAGACTAAGGTCTTGCTACTTCTATTTTTGAAAAAATATTTTTGTTTTTAACTTTGTACTATGGAGAGCAGGAGCAAAACTTCTGAATAACTAATTTATCAGCTGTAACTTTCTCTAAATGTCGTAACAGATTGTAAAGCTTAAAGTGCCAGCCTTGCATCACAGTGGTAAAGAACTCATTCTCTAGAGGTAGTATTTTTGAAGCTTTGCCATTTTTCTTCTATCAAAGGAAATCCTTCACTTTTAACACACTATTTTCTTTTTTAAAAAATAGCCTATATTTATGAAAATATTTAACATTCATTTCACGCAAAACATGGTAACAGAATAAAGTGATTTATTTTTACAATGTATAGGCAGAGAAGTTAAGTAGATCAAGCAGGAGTTTAGATATAATTGAGGTCTGTTGATCTCAGGTATGTATTTAAGTGGTCTTTTGAACTGCAGCCCATGTTCTGTGTGAACATAACTTTTCAGAGCACTTGTGATTTTTGTCCTTTACAGGACTGCTGAATTGCGGTATAAGGTCAGGCCCATGGTCACCCTGTTCTGACACTAGCAAGGTAGGTGCAAGTGATCCTGAAATGGGTAATAACATAGAGATCTTTTGTAGCTAATCTAGTGGAGAGCTGTGCAAATTGTATTGGTTATTTGTGTGAATTCAAGAAGTAAACCCCATGTGTCTAAACTGGCAGACAAAAGTCTCATCTGCTCAGAAATCTGACTTTGGAAATAGCTGCTAAATTCACCACGGGCAGCAGTGGTCTTTGGTATGGCCTGATACTGCCTTCACCGTGGGATTGACTGGCACGTGACCTAATCACCTCTCTTTTCTTTTTTTGTTTTGATTTTTTTTTTCCCTCCTGTCAGCTGAAAGATAAAATAAAAAACATATTAACCTCCCTGATGAAGCTCTATAATTCCCAACACTGAAACATTAACCAACTCCTTAATTAAGAGAGACTGAAAGTAGAAGAATGCTTTTATGTCATTAGCTGGTTTTTGCTCCAGTCATCTGCCTCATTCAAGCATAGGATAATATGAAACCTCACGGGTCTGCTAAAGGCTTGATTTAAGTATATTGCAGACTTCCTTTGCAATTTAATAAGAACAGCACGTTGTTTGTAAGAAACTTCATTTTCTCTTGCTCGTGTTCAAGACTAGCAAAAGAAAAGTAAGAGCGGCTAGCAAGCAAGGACCTCAGGTCAGCCCCAGAGGTCTGAGCCCTAGCCCTTACTGCAGCACAGAGGTGGTTTTATTCCTGTGTGCCTCTGCCCTCCTGCACCAGGAATATCAGGAATTAATATTAGACCAGAAGCTTTCCCAGGCAGAGCACAGCTGTTCTCTTTTATCTGTAGTTTCTGCAGTATTGAGCATGGTGACTTCTCAGTACTGCCTAGACAGGGCATGCATAAGGTACCATAATTGAATGAATAACGGTGCACGTTAATGATAAACTGGCACCTCAGCGATGGTGTTGTCTGGTCCTCCTCTGGCAGCGAGCTGCTTTAGCACTTTGTTCCAGAGAACGCAGGGTCGGGGAACTGAGGCTTATTCCCAGTCCTGCCGCTGATCTGTGTCAAGTTTTCCCAGTCACTCGTTATGGCACCCATTACCTACATAAGCGCTTCTGGAAGGAGTGATCTAGCTGTTCCTCTCTAGTGTCAAGGTACTAAAAAATAAGCGTGGTGAAATTCTTTGTATGAGATTTCCAGTCTACTGGGTGAAGGAGGCTCAAAAATTACTGAAACTCACTCACTTCTCTGAAATGACTCGCTGAACAGATATAATTGAAAACCATGCAGAACAATGCTTCACCACACTGTAAAAAAGTCATTTACCTAAAGTGGGGACCTTCACACTGGGGTTCATGCCTTCATCTTATTAAAGCTGTAAACCTAAAAAATCCCCATAAGGGTAACTGTAGGAGTACAGCAGACTGTTCAAACCGCAGGATGTGTGTTTGGGAATGGAATGTTTTGGGGTTTGTGCTTTTTTGCATTGTTTTTCTCCCCTTGTGTGATGCTCCCTCATGTGCGTGCACATGTGCAAATTCGTCTCTTGCTTTTTCCCTTCACCTCTTTCTTTTTCATCTCCAGTGACCGCATCTCTCACAGCTCAAGTGTGAACATCACTTCTTAAGAACGATACCAAAGTCAACATCCATTTCCTCAGTTTCTTCCTGTTCTGCCTTTGGCATCCCAACAGTGACCTTGAGCTACAGTGCTTGCAGACAAACGCCTGCTACTCAGTAAGTCTGTGTTTAGATGAAATTGCATCACCCCTGTAGCAAACTTGGAATTAAGGCCCAAGAGTTGCATACTAAGATCCTGAGATTCTGGCTTTGCACCCAAAAGTCTCCTTGGCCACAGTGAGAAAAGGAATGGGCTCAAGGACCAAAAAGTACACTCAGAAATGAGTCGGTGCATGATGTTCTTCGGGGTCAGTATTTTTCAAGTGCTACTCTGTTCTTTCAGGGAAAAAAAAGATTCATTGAGTTAGATGGACCAAGTTCCTGTGGGTGCAGTATGTGCCATACAGTGGAAATTAGACCAGAGAATTAACGGGGTTTGTTGTGTTACAAAGCTGAAGGCATTTTTATCCTTATATGTGTGTACTCACAGAAAAAATACTGCACTAATGAAACACAACTTGGCGTTCCCAGTCATATTTATGCTTGCAAAGAATGAACGTAGCTCAGTAAGTTTGTCGCCAAGCAAGCTCAAGCTTAGCTATTGGGTTGGGTTTTTTTTGGTAGGGGAGAAGAGGAGGTGTTTATGGGGGTTTTCTCCCCAGTGGCTTCAAGTGATGTGTACAAGGTGTGCTGTAGGGTGGGTAGAGTTGCCAAACAAGTGAGTTTAATCACGGCTGTCTTGACATGGGTGAATGTGAGGACTGGGAATTGGGAGGGGATAGTTCCCATGAGATGATGTGCAGCATTTTCTCCCCTGAAATCTATCAAAAACTGTCTGTCTCCCCTCAAGGGCAACTAACCTGAACAAAAGTCCAAAAAAAGGCAACATGGGGGGACCTAAATAAAAGCTAATAGATGAGCTGAGCTAATATTAGTTTCCTGATATATAAAGCCAAATGGATTAATGGATCAGCTCATGCATTGCCTAAGGAAACAAAAAGAAAATCTTCAATACTTCTGTGCGTATTGAGGACATGAACAATAAAGGTCTTTAGAAAGTAAAAACCTAATTTGTGGGAATCAATTACTACTTCTTTTTTCTTGCACTTTTTTTATTTAAAGGAGGTTCACACAGAGGTAAAATTTGGGTAACACGCAAGCCAGAAGTCATGTGTCTCAGATGCTACAATGATGGTTGATCTCAGTTTGCATCAGTCTTGCCTAGGCTCTTTTTAGTGTTCCACCTTCAGCTAATGGAAATCAAGCCCATTATGGTAAATGTAGGAAGCAAGTACATTAATAGTGGGCACTGACATTAATTCAAATGGTAAACAATTCAGAACTGTTCCCAGTACATACTAGGTTATGTATCATCTTACCTGCTGCTTCAGAGGGCCGCTGCTTTCACAGGTTTTTTAAGTACAGAAGATTGTCTGCCACAGAGTTTTCTGCTTTGGTAAACAAAACTATTTGGAAATTCTGCTTTGCTCCCCATCAGTCCTATATACTTTTTTCTTTTTGGATTTGGTTGCAAACACTTTCACTCCAGAACTGCCACCATTGCAATGCCGATCTGTTCCTGACTTTAAAAAAAAAGGGGGCGGACGGGGCAAGTTTAGCCAAGGGGAGATGTGAGGAATAATCTAATGCAAAGGTAGAAAGAAAATTGAGCTTATTTATACAGTAACACGTGCGTTAGCGTAATGCCTCCCTTCCTCGGCTATACGCTCCCCCATTTTCTCTCTCACACACGTATATACACACACACTTTAACTGTGCTTTTGTGTTTTGTCAGAATTAATGAGAAAAGTTCCCTTGCCCTAGGGGTAATTAGTGTCCTTGGAGTTAAATAAGCTAATACTTAGACACCTCTGGCACAGGCAATTATGTTTGTGTATTGAATAATTGATTCAAAGAGGGGGGGAAGGGGCTGCTAATCAGATCTGAGCATAATGAATTGATTTAATTAACAGGGGAATCTGAGGGTCCCTGGGAAATGTGTGCATTTATTCAGCAGCAGGAGAGAGTGCAAAGCACATAAATTGAGAGAGCGAGCGAGCGAGAGAGGCAGGCGGCAAGTGCTTTTGCTTTCAGTGATAGGTTCACATCTTTCCTCCCTCCCACCCCCCTTCCTTTGAATATAATTTTAGATTTAGAGTGAAATCAAGAGAAAAGCACTTTAGAAGCCTGGAAAGCTCTTGCAGTAGCAACAGCAAAGGGGGGAGAGGTTGTGAGCTATCACACGCGATTACATTAGGACAATTTTTGACAGCGCAGGTTGGGAAAGGACGGAGCTGGGGAGCCAGCCCCCGATATTGTTCCTCCCTTACCTTTTTTCTCTCCCCTCCCCGCCACCTTCTTCTTTTTTAATACCTAAACTGGCACTCGAGCTGCAGCGGCGGGGCCGGGGGCGCGGCGGCCGGTGCATCAGCCCAGCTCCAGCTCTCCGGCGCCCGGCGCCGCCGTAGCTGGCCGCGGCCCCGCTCCAAACTCGCGTCCCGGGGCAGCGCCGGGGCGGCCGCGCCGCTGTCCCCCGCCGCCTGGGCAGCGCCCCGCTCCCCGGCCCGGCCCGGCCCGGCGCGGCGCCTCGCCTCCCCCGGAGCCGCTCGGCGGCGGCTGGAGGGGGAGCGCCCCAAGGAGCCGGAGCGGCGGCGGCCGCCCTCGGCGCCCGGGACAATGGTGCTGGACAAGGAGGACGGTAGGTGGGAGCGGGGACGCGGGGCCCCGCCGCCAACTCCCCCCGGGCGCCCCGGCCGCGGGAGGCGGCGGGCGGGGAGGGACGGGCGGAGGGAGGGAGGGAGGGAGGGAGCTGCCCCGGTCCGGGCCGCCGCTCGCTGCGCTGCTGCCCGGCCTGTCCCGCATCGCCCCGCCGGTGCCGCGGGTAGCGGAGCCCCCCACCCGCCGCCGCACAAAGGGCTCCCGGGGCGCGGCGAGCGAGCCCGGGACGGTGCCCCCTCATCGCCCCCGGGGCCGCTCCCCCCCGCGGGCTGCCGCCGCCCCGCCGCCGTTTTAAGGCCGGGCGCTGCGGGGTCCCTCCGTGCGGCGCGGCGCGGTGCGGCGGTGACGGCGCTGGGGACACCGGCGGCGGCTTGTCCCGGCCCCGGCGCGCTGCGGCCAGCGGGGAAGTGCCTGACGCCTGCAGCCCTGTCGCCGGGCCGGCCATCAGGTCTGGTGGCCTTAGCGTCTGTCAGCACCGGGCCAACTTCGGTGGCATCCGAGGCTGTGGCGTGCCGAAATGCCGCCCCGCGCTCCCATTGCAGTCGGTGCTGTCTTAAGTGATTGCGTAAATGGCCATAAAATGTCTCTCTGTCGGGCTGGTGGGGGGCTTTAACTCGGAAAAGTGGATACCAGGCTAAAGAGGCCAGTGGGAGATGCTGTCCCTTGCTGTTTTTTCCCCTGTTTCTCTACCTCTTTTCCCTGCTCTCTCCCCTTTTCTTTTGATCTGGAGTTTCTGCTTCAGAAAGGTGAGTGTCCTCCCGCCACGACACCGCGGAGTCAGATGGGGCACGAAGAGAAATCACGGGCTCGCTTGTGCGATCCGGCTGTGTGGGAGGGGGCCGAAGCGCTGACAACTAGAAGGTTAAATGCTCACTGCCCCAGAGAGGTGCGTGGGGAGGGAGCTTGCTGCAGACTCGTCACATGCCTCTGGGCCGAGAATCCCTCTCCCAGAGCCTTTTCTTCCTCCAATTTCTTGAAGCCCTCTGAAGTAAACTGATGTAGTGTTATTAATGGGGTCTATAAGGCTCCAGTCAAAAGCGCGTGTGTCGGAGAAGACGGAATGAACTTATCTAACTGGTCAGCGAAAGATAACAGTAGAAAGACTTTTCTCATCCCGCACCCCCTGTGCACAAATGTAAAAGGGTTAAGTAATGACAGAGGAATTAAGCGAGGGTAAATTCTTAGTGGTGTACGTATGTGGAACAAGGTTTGTGTTTCTCTCTGACCTCACCTTCGGGGGTGACGTGCATTGCGAGAGTCCCCTGAATTTTGCTCGACTGTCAGAGGAAAAGAGAGGAAAGGCTTTTAACGTCTCCATTAATACCCTTTGATAATAACAATAACCGGGTGATGTCTTAATCCCAGTGACTGTCTGTCAGAGGGTGCCTGCCAACCTGTATCCATTTCAATCTGATTGACGGGCTAACAGCAGGATTCTGCCTCCATCGCAGAAGCGGGAGGCACAGGTGAGCTGGGAGGAAAAACTGAGATCTGAAGAGGGTTTCCTAATAGGGGTATTTGGGTTCTTTCAAGTGTCGCAGACGTACTCATTAAACACAAGGAGCTCGGGGCCGGTGTGATGGTGATGTAAGGAAATGAAACTAGAACCGTTGATTATCCAGACAGTTCTCAACAGCCTCCTTCCAGGAGATCTCATGAGCGGCTGTATAAAAGGGAGTAATGGTGGCGATGGTACAGGTAAAGAGGAAATTAGTACAGGGTGCACTTAAAAGGGAGTAAAGTAGGAAACAAACCCCTGGTGAGAGGGATGTGGAGACCAGAGCAACAAACTGCGGGTAATGCCTGGGAATCTCCTGTGCTGTTGATGGAGTAGTTATGCTCCGGGAGAAATTATGCTCACTTTTAAAAGTGCAATGGAGAAATTGGGGACAGGAGGTGAGACTGAGAGAAGAAACTCTTTTTATGAAGACCTATTTTACCTTTGTACGTTTCCTTCTGCCTGATTCAAATGGGCTCCACTTGCCCGCTCATCTGTGAATGTTAAAAGGGGATGCTGGACCTGCATAGGTTGCAAATGGACTAAAATGGAAGCTTTTGCTAACTAAACCAATTCCTTTTGAAATCAAGCTTGAATAAGCTTGTTAATAAAAATGGGTGTTTTACTTCCATAAATGGCTCTTTTTTATGTATTTTTTTTCCCAGGGGCTGGTCTGATTTCTACCATCTAAAAATCCTGGCAATGTGGCTAATACTCAGTTTTCCCCTAGATTTTAAGAGGCTTTGCCATGCAGGGTTTTTTTGAGGGGATTTCTACTTTTGAGGTCTCTGTCAGCAGTGGGGGTATTCGTAGTTACTACTGCGTGGAGAAGGCAGGATTTCAGAAACGTCCCCCCCCCAGAAGTCCTGGTGTGGTGCAAGGAGGACAGTTGCTGCCTAGTAGGTAGACGTTGCAACGTGCTCCTTGCTTTTGCATCCCTGAAGGCTCCTTGGCAAGCTGGGCCATGGCCATGGCCTCAGAGGCAGCCACCCCGTCTTTCAGCCCCCAGGTCGGGGCTGTAACGGTGCCTTAGGGGCGCGTGGTAGCCCTACTGTGACACCAGTATCACCCGTGAAGTCTAATAACCGCTTTGCGGCTTTGTGAGGGAAAAGCTTCTTTGGCAAACACACTCTGTGGTGCCAAGAGAAGTCGTAGAGATGCAATAATACTTTTCTGTGGTCTTTACAGATATCACTGAGGATGAAGGGGCAGACTGAAAAAATAACAACAATAATAATGGTTTTGGCTTGATGTGTTGTGGCATCACGTCAAGTTATGTCAGGGAGGTAACATCATTTTGTGTGTTTGAAGTGTCATAATATAACTTGACTGATGCAACATGACTTGATATTAGAAAACACCATTTTACAGTGGAACTTCGGCAAATATCTTCCCAAAACAAATGGGAGTGAAAAAAAGTGAGAGAAGAGAGAGGGGGGGAGAAGAAGAGAAAGGCTGAGAGGGAAAAACTTCAAGGCTTGCGTTTTAGTCAGTTCCACTGCGTAAATCACTGCTGAGTTTGCTGTGGGCAAGTCAACCTACGCACTGTGCAGTGCATTTATAAATTTCAAGATAATGAGAGTTAAGATATTTCTCAAATACATAAATGTTTTGATTGCAAAGACCAGATTTCTGCTTAAAAAAAGTAAACTGACATCAGGTATCGTGATTAATTCCAACAGATTGTGTTAATTGTAGTTGACTTTAATTGCTGTACAAATGTGTTGGGGGTTAGAAAACTTTTTTTATTGTTGGTGTGTGAAATGAGTAAGCAGATAAAGTGTTTAAAAATACCCATTTGCAAAGGGAGTAATCCAGCCTCTGTGACACACTGAAGCAGTAAAGGAATAAAACGTACATTGATCCGGTACTGCGTATTTTTTTACAAGTGCGTTACGTCTGCTAGTTTGCTCTGCCACAGAAGTCAGCTGCGATAGACAGTGTCTGACTTCATTTTTATCAAAAATCTGCCTTTCTTGTAATTACCAAATAGTGTAAGCTTAAATATACCATATATTTGGGGGTGAGTTTGTCCTTTTTGAAGGCGATAGGGTTGAAAAAGCAAACAGAAAGATGGACCATTTTTGGAGTTCACTGTTTTCTAATGGAGGCAAATAGTATATTAGAAGTATTAAAATATCTCAAATCTAGAAAGCCCGTGTTCTTGTTAGTTTTTGCACTGATGCTTTTAACTTTGGGATAAAGTCCTCCTCCTTTTTAGCCTGTGATACTTCTTAAAATAAAATGATTATTTATGGTGGTTGCACTCGTATGCTAAAATACATATTCAATACTTGCAAACTAGTATCACTAGGAAACAGGAGTTGTTCAAAGTACTAGATTAAAACGGTTCAATGTAAAAGGATACATTTAACATCAAATATGCTCAAGAACTGTTAGGATTAAGTATTCTGAATGAAGGGGGAAGGAAAAGCCACTTCAGCTGGGGATAAGGAATCTAATTAAAAATCAGTATTAAGGATATATAACTTGAGCCCGCTATCATGCTTTTTAGAGTACTGTTGTATCAGTTGTAAAGGGGAGGAAGAAGTGTCACTAAAGGAGGAATGAAATGTTTTCTCGGATTAAAAAACGGAGTGAAATGGTGCTGTTGATCTTGGTAGCGGAGCATCTGATCCCGCGATCCTTACGAGCGCCATCGGAGACAACAGATGACTTGTCTGAATAAGGATTCTGAGTTGCAAGAGGAAGGATAAAAGACACGGGCCTAAAACTTGTCACTTTATATTTGGGCATTGATGACATCTCTGAAAAGTGGAGCAAACCTGTAAGGGTTTGTACCGCATTTGGTTTGTTAAATTCATTTTAATATCGACGTAGTGAAAATGGAGCTATATTCTCCAGAGTATTCCCTGAAACTAATACGTACATGTGAAAACAAACCCAAAATGTTTGTACAGAAAATTAGTATCAAGTTTTAGGTTGCAACAGATGTGTGAAATCCGCCTGCCAGTAGCAGGGCTGGTGGAACGCAGCCTGGGTCGTCCGTTCTGAGCTCCTGACCTGCCAGAAGCTACTGGCCGTTTCCAGACAAAACCCCCCGCGTTTACGGGGGAGCAAATCTGGAACAACAGCCCTGCTTTGGCCCCAGCGCGGTTATCAACGCGAGGAGAAGAGCGCTAGGGTAAGGTGCAGCCCGCGGAGCTCCGCCGCCGGGCTTCCCCCCGCCGCGCTGCGGCTCCGGCCCCGGCCCCGGCCCCGGCAAGGAGAAGCCGGAGCCGGGGCGGGCGGTACCGGCGGGGCCGGGGCTGGGCTGCAGGTGGTGCTGCTGAGCCGGGAAGGCTGCGGCTTGCCAGGAAACCCTGGCAAGCAGAACGAGAGGGGTCCCTGGGAAATATGTGCATTTATTCAATAGCAAGTGTGCGAAGCTCACAAATTGAGAGACGGAGGCAGCAGTAGTCAGGCTTAGGTGTTCTGCCCTCTCCGAATATAATTTTAGATTTAGATTCGGCTCAAATCCAAAGGGAAAACTCTTTATGAGGTTGAAAGCTGTGTAGTTGCAACAGCCGGGGTTATGAGCTATCAAATGCAATTACATTAAAATAGATTATACTGTGTAAATTGAGCCATTTAGAAGGTGAGAACCAAAGAAACGGCTCTGATCCCCCTTCTTTCTAAATTGCAGTTTTAGTTCTTTGCAATTCTGAGGCACAAAAGTAGGTGAGACTGCTTTTGTATCTGCAAAGTGCTTTATTTCTGAGTGTAATTCTAACTGAGTGCAATCTAGGTTAAAAGCTGGACAACTGGGTAATTAGAGCTCACTTGCTGCTAAAGGACGATCAGCTGTACCGTAGCTCATTTGTGCTCCCAGAGACTTGTTCTCTTCTCCCCTGAGCGGAGGCTGCTGGAAAAGAAGCATCTGTCCCCGGACTTTTCTTGATTGCGGAGATGATGGTGCTGGACAAGGAGGACGGTAGGTGGGCTGAGATTGTGTAAGCCTGTGCTTGGTGTCTTCTGTGTGCTGCTAACATAGAAATAAATAGTTTTGAAACAGATGCGCGCTGTGCATATCAGAGTGCTCTGCTTTCAGCTTCTGATATTTTCCTCTTGTGTTGGTAAAAGCATGCTTTCTCTTTATTTATTTTTTTTTTTATCTCTTCTCTGGCATGATTGAACCAGTCGAGAAGGGTTTGCCCCAGGCTCTGTTTGCTGAAGGACATAGCAGAAACAGCTTGATTTTGTTTTTTTTTTATATCTATTTAGATTTTTCTTTCTACAAGTTACTCTAATATACCCATTTTAGCCTGTTTATTTTAACAGCTTTTATTGTAAATCTAATTTTGAGATTTTCTTTCCTTTCCATTGCATGTCATTTGGGTCTCTTTAATGTGCGCCTTTAGTATCTATTTCTCACAGCTTTTCTTCATAGCTATAAACATAATGACAATAAGCTAATAAGCTGCTCTGGCAAAAAACCATTGGCTTATTCCAAGCATTTACTCCCTTCTCTAAATGGCAGAAGTGGAGGTTCATCTGGGAGGCGATTTAATGAATGAAGCTGAAGGAGAGCTTGACTTACTTTAAGACTTCACATATACTTATTTTTTTAAAGCTGACTGGTCCTTACCAAGGATGACTAAGGGGTACAAATTGATGTAAAGAATAATAGAGTGTGTTAGTTAGTAGTTTGTAGTTAGTAGCCTTCTTTTGCACATTGCCTACCAGGGCATGCAACTTAACTGCCCAGTCACTAGTAGTTTGTAGGACGAATGTGGTAAGTCTAATCACAACTTTTTAATGAAGTTTGTCTAAGGCTGCTTTTTGGCTTAGGTCTTCCCTGATAGCTTGTATGCTGAAAGCAAAGATTAAAACTGAGGCAGAGCAGAACACTCCATAGCCATCCAGATGGACTTCCATCGATGGTGCTGCCTCTTGCCAAAGACCTCCACCTTGGCGGCATTTTGTGTATTGAAAGTGGGAACTGCATCTTAACTTTTAATGCACGTTTGTAGCTATTATCTCATTGTTTCATTTCACCTCTATAAATTGATGAAGTGTGCCGGGTAATGGGTGTGTTGCTGGATTCTCTGATCTTTTAAAATTTTTTTTTCAGAAACCTGTTTAAGTGTTTTTTAAAAAAAAATCATAGGCAGCTGTCATTTGGAAGTAGAAGAAATTACTGAATATTTGCAAGACCGTAGGCAGGACACAGCTTTTCACAAGGAGCCAAAGAGCTTGGAGAATTTGGAAGTTGAGCATTTCGGCAGTAGCATTGATTTTACTTGAATATATGTATTGCTTTTTAAAATATTTATGAGAAAAATAACTTGTAGTACAAAGTCACTTGCTTTCCTGGGTCAGATTGGTGCTAATCATGTATTGTGAATAGTACTGAAAGCTGCCCAATGCTAATAAGTTGGAGCGATATGATTTTTGTTCCCCGACCCATATCTGTCTTCTGGTATTCTAAAACGGAATGAATACTGTGCTGGAGAATAATTAGGAAAGAAGGCTTGACTACTGAAAATAATGGATGGATGCTCACTTTAAACCAAGGTCTTCTACTGAAGTTTTTCTTCGCTCTCTCCCCTCCTTGGCTCCCAAAAACCGGTGAGGGGGAAATACAACCCAGTAGGTTACATCTACCATTTTGAGGTCTTTATCTCATTATCAGTTTGATTTCTAAAATTATCAATCGGGTGTATTCTTGTGTGTAGAATTTGAACCTGGTTGCTGGGATGGGATGTGTGGGTTTGTTTCATTCTGGTGTGAAGCACTTGGGAAGATGAAAAAATATGAATGGGCTTTTCACAAAGATTTTACACCTTTAAAACATGAGACCAAGCAGAAATGCATCATTATCAGTGCCTTCTCGTATGCAGATTTGATCAAATTTTGACTAAGAGTTGACCAACATGGGGTCAGTGCTTGTGTATAAGTTGTCTTGCCCCTCTGAATTTATTCTGTGCTAATTAAGTTGGCATCCTAAAACTGTGAAATAATCTTATTCAGGAAAAAAAATAAAATAAATGCTGGGCTTTATTTCTGTTGAGATCTCGTAAGTTTCTTTGTTAACACAGTAAAACTTTTAAAAAAAGAAGTAGACGTGAAGCATCTGTTACACATCTTCCAGATCAGCTTTGCAGTTGACTGGACTGTGGATAAAAGACACACTAAGTGGTTGAGTATTGCTTATGCTGGGAAAACAAATGAAGCTAACAGGGTTTCAAAGGCTTTGAAGCAGTGTGGCTCTCAGAGGTGTTCAGTTGTTTTCTTTGGCAATATAAGTTGAAGCAAGCTAGTTTACTTTATTAGAGGCATACGGCTACTCTTCTAACCTTCCTGTGACGAAGATGAATTTGGCTGAGTGACCTTATTTCTTTCTGGACCACACGTGTTGTGCTGAGTTTGGGGTTTTTTGGGTTTTTTTCCCCCCCTCTTTAGGACTCATCTCATTTAAAGGATGGCAGCATTTTCCATATTTTGTTAAATCTTCCTTTTCAATTTGTGTTTCCCTATAGAACTATGTTCTGCTATGATGGAGCAATGCAAATCAAGTAGAATAGCCCAAATTAATTCTTCACATTGGTGGCAGTATGATTGCCTGCATGGAATCAATAATGCATCATGGAGGGATCAAATTTTGGAGTATAATGTATGAATAATGCTTGACACAAAACAAAAATTCAGTCATCATAATAGCAATTAGGAAAAAGCTGCAGCTTATCCCAGCTGTAATCTCTGCTAACAATGAAGCACAGCCTGGTAATCAGCATGTATGGTATGAAATGCACTAATAGAAATCACGGCTCTTTGTTATGTGTGCGGGGGGTGAAAGTTTCCTTTTAGCTAACTTGTACTGTGTTAGCTAGACGTGGTATCCTTCAGCCAAATTACTGAGTGTGCGCGCGCTTCTAAAAACACTGATCAGCTGCGTGTGTTCGTCCCGATGCTTGCATAGACAGTAGCACCCCAAATCACGGATCCTTTGTGTTTTCAAGCAGAACTCTAATTAAATAGATGGCCAGAGCAGGCCAAGTAAATAATATATCAGAGGGCTCCGTTAAACATGTAGCGGTACACAAACCTTGGTTTTTATTTCAAAAAAAATTCCATAGCTCCTTTAAAAATGAAAAGAAAAACATGGCTACTCAGTGGTTGTGTGCATTGGGGTTGGAGAATGGGTCTTAGGTTGATGGGAGGTATTTAGGGCAATGAATATTAGGTAATTTGAAACTGGATTAGTAGCAGCAGTTGGGTTCCCTGTTGTGTAAGAGCCCATCTTACCCTGCACAGAAGGAAAGAAAAGCAGCATTTGGAATTAGAAAAGCAGTGAAATTGATTGTATAATGGCAGTTACAAGAATGGTGCCACAGCGCCCTAGCCAGGACAGCAGAGCTGTGGGTTGGTGTCACAAATGAGTATGCCAGCTGCCGTACAGAGGTACCTATAGATAGGTAGATGGATATCGAGAGAAATCTACCTCCAGCAAGATAGGTCCTGGCAATCTGCTTCTGTTGATAAAAATCATTACACGTGCAAAAAGAAGGCACGTACAGGTTGTACACAAACCCAATACAAATAGTGCCATATAGGAAGAAGAGCTCTTCTATGTGGTGCTGGTATCTTTTGTTTTCTTTTTAACATACCTTTCTCAAATATACCTATTGAGGAATCATGCAAAGAGAGAGAGGAGGGGAGATGGCAGGGTGGCTTTTTCCTCACATGACACGGAACTTAATTTTTCTGTTGCCTAATATCCCTGAAGCTGCCTTTCTCTCTCTCTTTTTTTTTTTTTTTTTTTTTCCTTCTCTTTATCTCCTGTGCCCCTCTGCCTTGGACCTTCTCTGTGGTGCATCGTTGGCTGGCTTCCCGTGTATAAAGAACCACTACACATCTTCCCAGACATCAGCTTATTCAAAGAATGTTTGAGTTGGTCTCCAAAGACCCTGTATTTACCTTTTTAGCTGGGTTACCTGTTGGGTTTTTGAGGGCTTGATCTTGACACGTGTGGTCTTGGTGTAATTTCAGAGGTTTGGTCTGGCTTCAGTTCACGACACGGTGTCCTTTTGTGACTCAAAAGTACAGCAGTGGATTAATATATTCATGAAGTGGAGACAGAAGGTTGTAAAAGCAGGAATCTGAATAAGGCCAGAACACACTTGGCAGCAGAATAAACCATGAGACTCAGTTTGGACAGAAAGGACCAAAAAAAATTAAAAAAATTGGATTGTTTCTCCAAAGCTGACCAAGCATGGAGCTAAAGGTAGTCTTCCTAGAGGTGTCCCCTGCCCCTGGAAATGGCAAATACAGAGCCATGAGAGAACTATGAGATAGTAAAGTAATTGGCTAAACCTTTTCAAGAAATGGAAGGTACTGTAGTTGAAGCACTGGTAACCTAGATCTCTATTTAATGAAAACGTATCCTATGGCAAGAGGAGGGGTGAAAGAAGTTAGCAGGCCTAATAGGAGCAAACTACTTTGCATAGGTGTATTCCTGCCAGGCAATCAAATAGTTCTTAGTGTTTGCTCAGACGAGATAGCTGAAGGGTCTGGGTAGGCATCTGTATAGGATGTCATCGTTCTTCATTCCTAGACGCCAACGACACGTGATAGTTGTCTGCTTGACATAGCAAGTGTTAAAACAGCGTAGGAACATTTTTCAGCTTGGGCAATAGGGCAAAAGAAGCAGCTGGTTCTTGGAAATTAGTTTGCTCTAATTTTGGTTTAATACAGTAGAAAGTATGCTTGATACCCTAGCAGCGGAACGTAATTTGTCTTCTTTGGAGTTAGTGTTAAATTTTATTATCGTTAATAGATACAATGTGAACATGTCAGCCTGTTTGTCATAGCCTTTCCGAAAATGCTCTCTTATGGTAGAATCTTCGGAAAAATTCCTTTTAAGAGCAGTGCATTATTAATAAAGTAATCCATTAGGTCTGGTGATAAAGGGTCACAGCAGAGTCTGAAATACGTTTCTTAAATGGTTAAGAAATTTATCATGGTTGGAGGATTAATTGATTTCATTTGGAGGCTTTCTTAAGGTTTTCAGGCTTTGTGTTTAGAGACGGTTTTACTCTCTTTGCAAATGTGCTTGCTGTTCAAAGTTTGGCTTCGCTGTCATTAGCATGAACTATTACATTTCTGCTAAAGGCAAACTGTTCTTTTAGCATTATGACTGATTGCATCTGTGAGGAGTCTTACTTAAGTAAAGAATATGAAAGTTTATGGCAAATAAGGTATTTTACTTGAAATCAATTCAAAATCAGAATAATGGTACCAAGCATTAAGTGTTGCGGTGTAAGAATAAAAAAGGCACTGCAGATGCTGCTAAATGCTGAACTATAAAACTGTAATGGGTCTATATCTTTTTAAAATTGGACAGAACTGTCATCATTTAGAATACATAGACATTGTTTTAAACCGTATAGAAATCACTGCCCCCAACTTCAATAACGTGCGTAACTGTTGCCAGGGAATGATTTATTCAGTGAATGTAGCTCCTATTCACTGAAGACTTGGGGGTGGAGGGAAGGGCGGTTTAAAATGAAAGTTGTTCCCTATTAGATTAACATAATTAAACCTATAGATGGTCTGAGAACAATTCACCGCAGCTACTGTTTTTTAATTCTCAGTATGTAAGTGTGTGTGTGTGTGTGTGTCTTTTCTCTGTCCTCCAACAGGATGACTTCCGAGCCCAAGTTTGCAAGCGCGATGTTGGGTGCTATCTGTGCAAACAGATGCTCGACTCTCCTTTCCAGTGAATGTTCTTGCAAACTAGTTTCTTCATACATTGCACATCAAAGCAGATAATGGATGCTGTTGTCCAAATTTGGAGGGTTTTTTAATTTCATTGAACATTTCTGAATTCTTTACGCCAGTGTTCAGAGTTCCTCGCATGCTAATCAAACTCTGAAAGGGTGATTTGGGCAGTGAGGGTAATATTTGCCTTCTTTTTAAACTATTGATTTCAACAGTTCTAGTTTTTCTTAAAGAAAAAGTGGATGATTGTTGCATATTCATGACTGAACTGCAGAGAACTTGGACCAGAATTAAACAATTAACCCTCTCGCCAATGTAAACATCCATTTGAGTGGAAGCCAGGGATGTTCCTACTTGGTTTATTATGGATCTGAGATATAGAAATGTATTCCCGAGGACTGTGTTTCTAATAAATAAAAAGGCATAATGAGAATGTAACTGGGAAGGAAGACAAAAGCAGCCATGCTTTAAATTGTTAATGATGGTGCCAGTGGCTGCAGCTTTACCACAGCTGTTTAAATTGATCAGCTAGTGAAAATGTTTTGTTTTGGCATTTCCCCTGCATGTGCAACTCTTTCGAAGGGACTTCTGGAAGCTTTTCAAAGGGGAATCATGATCTTTTTTTAAACCAGGCTTAGAACACCAGAGTTTCCAGCATTTGGAATCCAATGTTTGAGGATGCAGTTCAGTTTTTCTTTTGTAAAGTTTTTGGCTGATGAGCCGTTGCTTCCCCTAAATTTCCTTTACCCCCCCTTTTTTTTTTTTTCTTCCTTCCTCCTCCAAAAATATTGCAAATTACTCGCTACCCCTAAGAGATGAGGCAAGAGCACACTTTCTAGCTGTCCTTTTTTCCCATCTCCTCTGTTTTCCTGGTGCTACTGAGTTTGATCAGAAGAGCAGAGAGGTGCTATGTCGATTTGCTATGCATCTTTTGGTCAAGCATCCAGTGTGAAATTGTTCTGTAAAATGTACTTTTTCAGAGGGAACTTACTACTAATTTGTTTCCTGGTTGGCTCTACCTTGCAGCTGATGTGGGTTAACCAATACCTCTTTAATGCTTGTATCGTTTCCTTCTGTTCCAGAGAGATGGGTATACATTTCAAAAGGATGCAATCCCTTGGCGTCGAGTAGGTAGGGGGGAAGCTCGCACTTTCTGTATATTGATAAGTGACGTGGTAGAGATCTACAGGTGGAGGACTGGCTTGAGTGGTGAGCCTTGGTGTGTTTTGCAGAACGCCTCCTGCCTTGGGTTCCCACCTGAAAGAGCTCCTAGCAGACCTACCTGGGACCTTGTGTGAAGCCTCTTCCTGGCACTCTTGATGGCAGGTGACTCGTGGATAGGCCGTGCCTTAGATAATGTTGAGCAACCTGGTTTGTGCCTAATGTACTTGCAGTGGGGGTGGGTATTGAACGTTATTCAGAATCCATTATATATTTATCTTTATACTCCTTTGTGGAAAATGATTTCTGTAAGTACCCTGTTATGGTTATGAAAGCCCGAACCAAGCATCAGTCTCAAACCCTTTGACCTGTCTGCACAGAATGGAGATCTGCTTTGAAAAGGACTCCTTTATATCTGTTTTTACTCCATGCCCCTCCATTCATTTGCCTATACAAAGCAATAAAGGGTAAAACTAAAGTAACATAAATTGGTCTGTCTTCCTGAATCCATGTCTCGCTAATGTACCCAGATTAACTCAACTGTAAATTGTCTCCTTTGGATGTCGTGTCTTGCTAAAAGTTTCCTATATGATTCATGATTTGGATTGCTTTTAACAGCTATTGGCTAAGCAATATGGTAAATGTACAAGGTGATGCAATTGGCATTAGTGAGAGGATGCACAGGAGCATGTAATGCAGTCAATACTACATTAACTACTGATGCCCAATTACAGAAACTGGAAGAGTGGCTTTTAGGAGCATTAGGACTTGCAGAAGAGCTGAGATCACCTGCCGCTCCTTGCCTAAAAGCTTCACCCTTTATGCGCTGGGATCAAAGCAAACATTTAGTTGCTATTTTGTCATGTATAACAACGAAGGTATTTTTTCCCCCCCTTTTTTTTTTTTCAAAAAGTGTCACACCGATGCTTTTAGCACATGTAAAATCCTATCTCCATATTTCAAGAATCTCCTTCCATCTCCTGGGGCAAGACTTTATTTGAATAAAAACTCTTTAACCACCCCTGAATTTACTCTTTCGCTGAAGCTTACTACTTTAGCCATTTTTTCTTTTAAAGAAATACTAAGTGCAATTTAGAGTGTCCTATTTCAGCATGTCAGACAAGGCTCCCCTTCGCTCCCCCCAGCTCCTTCCCTTTTCTAATCTGTATATGATTGTTTGTGACCTCAGCTGGCTTGAAGTCTCTAGAAA
Organism: Larus michahellis; assembly: GCF_964199755.1. Taxonomy (NCBI): domain Eukaryota; kingdom Metazoa; phylum Chordata; class Aves; order Charadriiformes; family Laridae; genus Larus; species Larus michahellis. The sequence goes on along the minus strand of NC_133899.1, from coordinate 80,729,042 downwards.
GAGTGTTTTAAAATACAACCAGATACCGCATAAAACAGGATATTTGAGTGTGTGACCTCTCTGCAGGCCATGTTCAGATTAAGCACACATTGTTTCCACCATTGTTTTTAAAACCCATTTGCAGTAGATGGCAAAGGACCACATTACACTCAAAGACAGTGCATACTTCTTGATTGTGCTGAGTGTGATCACAGCTTCTAAATCTATTCTGAAAATAATGAGCAATGTCACCGCTGCATGGCAAAACTAGCAACCCACAAAGTTCCTCTGGACTTGGAGCGAGATGGGGAATTAAGCAGCTCTAAGAAAATTGAAATATTTTAATATAAAAGACAGCTGGCAGGTGGCTTATTGCTCTTGTTGCAGCATTTGTCTTTACTTCCAGCTATGATACTTGGTGTATCGCTGGTGCTTTTAATCCTGAAAGCATTTTGCCAGTATTAAGGAATTTGGGCACCCCAAGTTAGCATTCCCTTGAACTAAGGCCTGGGTATCTGGCGGGATGTGCCAGACCCCCCGTGAGGCTTGGGTGGGCTTCTGTGCAAGTTGTCCCAGACTTGTTCAGCTCTGCCTTCTCTCTGCAGCGCCCTTGCGGCCCTGCCCTGCCCAGCCCAGCAAAAGAGGAAGGTGGGATCTGCAAGGCCGTCTCCTGTTGTGGCACAGTTCTGGGGCTGGGTCCCACCTTGCCTGCTCCCCCATGCTGGGTTTGGAGGTCAGAGCTCCACAGAGGAAGGGAGAAATAACTTCTGGATCTCCTGGGAAGCATGGAGTGATATTGCAACACTTGCTTTCCTTGACTGTTGTTGGGGCAGCTGTGGTGATCCCCTCTCAATAGGCAATTTTGTTTTATTTTTTTGTGTCCCCGAGGTTCAGTCCAAGTAATTGCAAAATATTGAGGAAAACCCTTCACTAGCCCATCTTCCTGCCATAATTATGAACATCGGTCGCTTTCCCCTCCAATGCCTGCCATGATTATAAGTGTCGGCTGCGTTCCGCACTGATGTTTTTATGCGGGTGACAGAGAAATGGGGTAAGACTGGTCTGTAAAACGTCCTGACAGTCTACAGGCCCTTCCTTAGCGACCCTTTTTTGGTAGACGGTGCCTTAACTTCTTAGCCAGCTGTTGCGTTGGTTCTCCATGCGATTGCTGCGAGGTCCCATGGAGCTCTGCCCCATATCTCCTGACTGTCCGGCATTCGGCTGGCCCCGGGGTGTTTGCTGTGGCCTGAGGAAGGAGGGACTGGAGGGGCAGGGGCAGAGGAGGAGCGCTGTTATTTCTAAGAGGACCGTTGCTTGCAGTTCCTGATAGATGCTCTTTTGAACGTCCGGAGGGGAGGGAGCCAGAAGGTAACCTGCTGGTTTTCTCCTCGCACTAATGCGTTTAAAAGGTGGCACCGGCAGTGGAGGCGTGGGGGAACTTGACTGAGCTCTGCCTTCAGCGCGGCTTGGATGCAGACAAGTATCCTGTGCTTGATGCACTTTCCAAGCTGTACAAACAATGCTTTAAATGTCTGAAGTACCCAGCAGGGCAAGTCAAAATGTCCTTGAGCAACTTTGTATTTAGACAGTGTTTTCTCTTTTCCTTTGATCAGGAGGGAACAGATGTGTCTCTTCTTATGTGTGTGTTTCCACACACCCCCTGATGCACACGCATTCCCTGTCCTTGTGCAGGGGCTGCGGTATTTAGGGTAGGCTGCTATTCCTCTTTGTTCTTTCTTATTACTGTTTTTTTTTTTTTTTTTCCAGGGAATCTAAGTAGGAATTTAGAGAGGTTAGACTAAACAAGGTTTTAACTTACTCTCGCTCATTCCCTTATCTCTCTTTAATTTGGGTAGAGTAAAAAAAAAAAAAAAAAAAAAAAGGCTCCCTTTAAAAAAATGTATGCATATGTATAATCAATTCATTGACTAGTCTTTTTGGGGTTTTTTAAGCATTCAGTCTAAGTGGGCTGCTCAGTGAAATTTGTACATTCATAAAATAGCTGATTGAAAAGCAATATTTCAGATAAATACAAGCCAGCGATCTATCAGCAGTTGTAATAAAAGCTGGGCTTCAGGCTGTGATTTTATTTTGAAATAATAAGAATTGCTTTATTCTTTTTACTTGAGTTACCATGGTAATTCTGTCGTGTAGCAGTGTTATATTGATTTAGAAAGTGGACAGTAATATTTCTTTTGTGTTATTCTGTTTCTAGGGGTTGATTTCTAATTTCCACTTGGAGATTACTTTTATAAATTTCTTAAGTCCTTCCACTTTTTTCTCTAGCAGTGTAATTTTCCTCTCACACATTGCTATTTTCTGAGCTTATTGGTTTGCTCTTATTTTAAATTAAACTTGCTGGTTTCAAATATTGAAATGACATCTTTGTCTGTGTCTATACTTTGGTTTAGCAAAATATTACAGTCTGCTGTTTTATGCTTAATAATTTAAGGGAAGCTTTATGTCTGCCATCAGTGGTTGTTGGTAACTTATGACTAAACCAACACAGAGCTTAAACCTCTGACATTTTAATACTGTGTAATGGTGCTTCCACCCTGCACACCATTTCTTTTTTTTAATCCGCCTTGTGTTTATGTATGCTAAAGAGAATGACAATTAAATTCGGAAGAGATCAGGAGGAGGGTTTGGGTGGAGCTGGCTCTTGGCCACTTTAGGTCTCTGTGGCACTTGAGAGAACCACTGGTTTTGTCCATCGCGCAGGTACCCTCCCTGGTTACCCATCTTCCTCATGCAGTTAAGAAGCTTCAAGTTTTCGGAAAGGAAAACTTTTGATTCACGGAAGCGTGTGTACGTACCCGATGGCTGACAAAAAATAACAAACTGCTTTAGCTCTGTACAGGATTGTTATACCTTAGCTACGGAGCACTGCTCTTAGATTGCAGCTGCTTTAAGAAATGACAGCCTAAACAGGATGCGACTGTTCCTTGTGGCATCTCTCTCTTTTTTTGTGAATGAGAAATAATGCCTCTATTCTGAACCTGGAAGATGAGGGGAAATGAACCTCAGGCATCACTGTTTTCAGAAGCAGTAGTTTAGCTCCTGAAACCAAAGCCATGAATTGCGCTTTCAAACAGAAGTTCAGCTTACCTTTTAGTATAGAGGGTGGGAAAGCTACTTTGTGAGCACTAAGTACAAATTTCCTCATCTCACGAAAACGCCACTGAAAGGTTTTGCTGTGCAAGTAACTGATGGGAGGAGGACTGAAGTCTTGTTCTGTTGCCCTTTGGTTTTGTTCCTGTGTGAAGCTGACAACAGTAAGAAAAGGAGTCCGGGAGCCCCATCTCATCTCTGCTGGGATCACTGCACCAGCTACCAGGAATTACCATCAGCTGCACACAGCAGAAGAAGAGGCCAAGGGTGGCATGAACATGTGGTGGTTGACCTCAGAAGGTCTGAGGTACAAGGTAGCTGGAAAAAGGCAAATGTAATCCTGGAATGGACTGAACAAGAAACTGCTAATAATGATCACTGTTAATAATGCTGGAGAGAGGCACTGATAGACCTTGTCTATCGTGGGTAAACCACGGGTTGCTCATTCTCAGTGACAGTAAATCCGTGTGGAAATGGTGGCAGAGGGGATGCTCGTCAAGACAGAGGGGTCCGTCCTTCCACTTGTCTCTCTTTGCAAAATGAAGGCTGACTGGTCTGCCCTGTACGAGGACACTGGGAGGGGAAACACCAGGGAGGAAGGAAAACAGGCTTTTTACCCCAAAGTATGTTATTGTCATTAGAACAAGTGGTTAGAAATGGATAAGAATATTTCTAGGCTAGCAACTTGAAAGCTTCTGGGCTTCAAAAGAGTTGGTCTCCAGGCCAACGTTGCACAGAGAATAGTGGAGGCACGAAGCTGAATTGTTTGGGTTAGAGAAAGAGACGGTATGATAGCCTCCGGCTGCAGGAGGTGGGACTCCCTAGTCCTTCTCAGTTGTCAGTCCATGCTGAGGCATTTATGTCACAGTGTATGAAGCTCTGTCAGTGTTTCCATATAAAACCCATATTTTCATGAACATTCATTTATGGTGAAAGTCTGCACATAAGATCCTGCCTGAGGACACCTTTTTCTTTCCTATTAAAATTTTATAAATCCGTCACTTGGCTGGGATTTTTACTTCTCAGTGAAAGTAAAACAGGAGGAGGGCCCTAATGGGGAAGCATGGAGAGTGTAGTGTCATTTTCTCCCTCAATGTTCCGTTAAAAAAAAAAAAAAGAAAAGGCACAAGCTACGGGCTTACGGGTGAACTCCTAGATAGGAATGGCGAAAGCCACATCTGCAGGTTCCGAACTTCTTTTCAGTGATCTGATTTGGTTTGATCCGAGTGTGAAAATGCACAAGCAGCTGCTGTTCCCAGAAGTCCCCCTAGCCGTTCTGTGTCGTGGTGCTGTGCAGGTGTTGCCTGCGCTGGTCGGCTTGAGAGCAGCAATCCACAAACTTTAAAACCTTCAAATAGGTCTTGACCTGTGAGGCTGTAATGGCCCTTGGAGCCTTTACGTCCCATCAGGTGATGTCTGTTACACATTAGTCTGTAATAGCTCTAGAATAAATAACTTGATTTTTTTTTTTTTTTTTTAAAGTCAGTAATTATATCTCTCCACAATGGAGTGCAATGGCTCCGCATGCTAAAATGCAGTTTTAAAGTAACGCAACAAGAGACTGTTTAATGTCTCTGACAGTCTCAGCGCTGAGCACAAGTCCTCTGCTTGCTTTCTCCAGCGTTTTCTTTCTCATTGCTTACTCAGATTACAGCATATCCATGCTACCAGGAGCTGACATCTCACCCCAGATTCTCTGTGATGTGGCAAACAAGTACCCGATACTATGGGTCTCCTCAAAATAATGCTTTGGTCTTTCCCCATCACACTTGCTTTTCAGGAAGAGCTTCAGCTGATAATTTGCACTTATCTTCGTAGGGCCCTGTGCTCAAGAGAGCAATCTTACCCTGGTAGGAGAAAGGACTAGATGATTTAATAGACTTTTTTTATAAGCATTTCTCTCTGTGTCTGATCTTTACACGGGATACAGTGCTGCCTGCATCCTAAACTGGGATTTGGGTTTGCTACCCCCTACCTAAAATATATTTTCTTTCCCTATGGTTCATTCAATTATAACTCTAGGATATATCTTCTGGGACTGAGTAATTGGCTAGGTCAGAAGTAATCTTTATTTTCACCAGAGAGATGTTTACAAACTGATGCTGTAGTATCTCTTTAAAACCCACTGAGAATCTGATTAAAGGCCTGAGGATCTTCTGCAAAGATTGCCTGCTCCCAGTTGACTTGAAAGGGTCAGCATGCTGTCACAGTTTCGACGACTAAGAATTAACTTAAGGCTGATTCAAATGCTACTCTCTGTGTATAGCATTGATTGGACTGCTTTCAGATGGCAAGAGGTAACTTTATACTGCAGCATGTGTGAACTCCATTTAGTTAAATAGGAAAGCTGAGTGAATATGGTTGCTTGTGGCATGGGAGCTCAAAGGTGAACGCGTTCTACCCCTTCTGCCCTGAATTAAATACTTTGGGGAGAGTGGGAGAGAAACATAATTCTCGTGGTAACATGCTTGGGATACTGACTGCTGCAGCTGCTCTTCACCGAGTGCAGCTCCTCAGTTTTGCATAGTCTCTTTTTCTTCTCTTTCCCTGTGCGTGGTCCGCCCTTTAGGCTTGACCTTAGTGAGATGGGATTGCTTGGAGTGAAAACAGCAGCAGAGTGCTCTTTTGAATGGGGGGAAAAAAAACCCAGACCCAATAAAATGAGTTTGTTGCAGTATTATCACTGCCCCTTTCGCAGGATCTGGTAGCAGCACTAAGATTTTTAACCTGGTTTCATGCAAGCATCAATGCTCAAAGGCATCGTGCATTAACGTGGGAAACAGCTGGTGTTGACTGGCGCAAAGCTGTGGGGTTTGTGGTGCCACGCTTCCAGTCGCTAGCCTTAGAGTAGCTTTAAAAAGGCCCTGCTGAATGCAACCACGTGGCATAATGACGTGCTCTGTGGGAAGCAATGCCAGGCTGAAAACTGGTGTATTCTAGCGCTGTCAGTGCCTGCACCAAAGCAGGCAGTGCTGCTGCTCCTGCCGCCGCTCAGCTCGACGTGTGGAAGGTCTGCTGAGCGCCTTATGGAAAGAAAATGGCCTGAGCTGAGCTCTGCTCCTGAGGACCTACCAGCCTCTCCACCAAGCCAGCAGTTGCCTGTAGCTGATGGAGCAACCTGGGAAGATGCCCACCAGCCTTAAACCTTCAGCCAGAACGCAGGGGCCAGCTGGTGTAGGTCAGCACCTTGCTGCTTCAAAGCCAAGGTGGGGATGCCTGATTTCTTGCTTCCTCTAATGTCTGGTAAGCTTAAGACCTTTCTGGCGAGACAGTCACAGCACCCAGGCCCTTCTTGGCGTTTCGTAGATGCATCAGTGCCATCCATGAGTGAACAATCTCAAGGGTTTGGGTGCGTCTGTGTTAAAGGCTTCAGATTTCCCTGGGCGATTTCTTGGGGATTCTTCCTAGTGTTGTCTTGGAGTGAGTGCAGCATAGCTGTCGGCCAAGATCTTAGGCTAACCTAAAGCCTTGGTGTGGTGTTTTGCTTTTTCTTGCTTTTATTGTTTCGCAACCATCGTAATAAGCCTGGGAAGAAGAGATGCTGGAAATGCTGCCGGGCTCTGAGTTAGAGCAAGCAGAGAGGCCATGCTGCAGTAATGTACTGATCAGCTTTAATTGTGCCCAGCGCAATTTCTGTGTTCCCCGTGCGCAGTTACTGCGCAGTGCTCCTGCGTGGTGGCCGTGCTTGCATCCACAGTTGCAATTTGCCAGTGGTCACTCTCAGAAGAAAAATGTGCCCCGGTGGGGTCCTGAGTGAGCTGAAGGCAATAGCAACTGTACCAGCCAAGGTAGAGGAAAAGAGAATGATTTTGATGTCTCCTGTAGGTGACCAACCATGAAGGCAGACAGTTTTCTATCTGCAAGACCTAAAAAATGACACCAGAGACAGACAGTCTCGTCCCTCCTCCCCTTCCAGGCCGGAGGAACCGCTGCCTCGTGGTCACTGCAGTTTAGCTGTGGCATGTTTCACTATCCACAATTGGATCCATTTTCTGTACAGTAAACAAAGCTCTGATTGCCTCTGGTGACAAATATTTTGACCATCTTTTGTCATCACAAACATTTTATCAAATGACACAGTGCATTGAACTAGGAAGCTGTGGACATGTCGCAGTAGCCCCCGTGCTACGCTGGATGGATACTCAGTGTTTGCTTTTGCTTCTTTTCATCCTGTCGTCTTTCTGCTTGGGATGGTTGGCTCCTTCCTCATTGCTGAGCAAGCTCCGTGTGTTTAAGTCTCAAATGATGACTTGTTTCCCACTGCCCTCCCACCCCAAGGAACTAGATAAAAAATTGAGCTCAACAAAACCCTTGCCAAATCCTTATCTGTACTTAGGGTTTCTCAGTGTGCGCCGTTCTTATTTAGCTTGTAAGCTCACAGCACTGACTTTCCAAAGAACACTCCTTGGTGATGCTTAATCAAAGAAAATAAATATTTCTTGGTCTTGGTTTAAGTTTCCATTAGATCTACAGAGCAAGCCAGTTGTGAAGATTATTATGCTGGTTCCTGCTACAAGAGTCACATGAGTTGTTACTACAGTACCAGCTGTAAACAGTGTGACAAGTCTCATTTCGTTTCGATTAAATACTCCTCAAATGGTATTAACCTAGTTAAATTTTGCTTATCAAAGCAAGATCTGTAAAGCAAGCCAGGTAAGTGCGTATTACTGTTTGAAGTTGTATGAGAATGCAGGAGGAGGAGTTGATTTTTGGCTTTCCTCACACTGCGTATCACGATCAAGCGCTTGAGGCAACTTTAACATCTGAATGAGTTCCTCGTTAAAGGAGTAGTGTTGATGGCAGAGCTGTGTTTACTCAGCATTCCCCTGCAAGCTCTCGGAGCGTTCCTTCCACTTCAGTGTTTACCCTTGAGTTTAGCAGAGATGCCTACCCGGTGAAGGAAACATCTTACACATCGTGTGGATGGTGAATGACAATAGTTCCATGAAATAAATGCTAAAGATGCTTTTTATGTCCTGGGAGAAATCACTAAGACATCACGTAGGAAAAAAACACCCAACAGGACTTGACCCAGCTTGTGTTTATGTTTCTTTGGTACCACGCTAGGTAAGGCAGCGTATGCACACAGAATAGCAAGACATAATCTCTGAGTTAGAATTTTTGAATTAAGCATCCGAAAAAAGGTTGAGAAGGGCAACTTTCCCAAAATAGCAGTATTTTGGTAATCTGTGGTGAGATGAAATTCTGGTCTCCACATGTCAGGCCTGAACACTATATGCTGAATTGCAAAAAAACATGTAAGTTCCTGTGATTCTTGCTTCAGTACCGTACCCAAGGGCAGATCAGCATGGGTGCTGCCTGTCAGTCTGTTTCCAGTTTACTTTGAGAGTAAGATTTTGTGTTATGCTGTGTCAAATGCTAATCTGGCTAAGGCTTTTTGTATCGCTTATGCAATTTAATATGTCATCCTAACCTTCCTCCTTGCTGGATTTACTGTACTGTATAATAGGTATTATGGCAAAGTGGTTTTCCTCTAAAATAGAGAAAAACAATTTGGGAACAATGCGCGAACCAAAGGAAACACACGCTCTACTGGAAGATTGGTTGACAACGATGTTTTAAAAATATTAGCACAGAGATCTGCAATAAAACACATAAGTATCTTTGGAAATGTTAAAGTAAACTGAGTCTTTGTGTATGGGAGGAGATACCAGGCAGTCACCCAGTAGGGGAAGAAGAGGTGAAGGGCGTGCATGAATTGGAAGCAGGACATACAGGCTCTACATGAAGGCTCTACAGAGGGACCTGGACAGGCTGGATCGATGGGCCAAGGCCAACTGTATGAGGTTTAACAAGGCCAAGTGCCGCGTCCTGCATTTCGGTCACAACAACCCCAAGCAACGCTACAGGCTTGGGGAAGAGTGGCTGGAAAGCTGCCCGGCAGAGAAGGACCTGGGGGTGCTGGTGGACGGCCAGCTTAACATGAGCCAGCAGTGTGCCCAGGTGGCCAAGAAGGCCAACAGCATTCTGGCTTCTATCAGGAACAGCGTGGCCAGCAGGAGCAGGGAAGTGATCGTGCCTCTGTACTGGGCACTGGTGAGGCCTCACCTCGAGTCCTGTGTTCAGTTCTGGGCCCCTCTGTACGAGAGGGACATTGAAGTGCTGGAGCGTGTCCAGAGGAGAGCTACCAGGCTGGTGAGGGGTCTGGAGACCAGGTCATATGAGGAGAGGCTGAGGGAGCTGGGCATGTTTAGCTTGGAGAAGAGGAGGCTGAGAGGAGACCTCATTGCCCTCTACAACTACCTGAAAGGAGGCTGGAGAGAGGTGGGTGTTGGCCTCTTCTCCCAGGTGAATAATGACAGGACCAGAGGAAATGGTCTGAAGTTGTGGCAGGGGAGATTTAGATTAGATATGAGGAAGAATTACTTTACTGAAAGAGTGGTCAGGCACTGGAACAGCCTGCCCAGGGAGGTGGTTGAGTCACCATCCCTAGAGGTGTTTAAGAAACATCTAGATGTGGCACTTCAGGGCATGCTCTAGTGGCAGAGATCGTAGGTTGTTTGGTTGGACTCGATGATCTCAAAGGTCCTTTCCAACCATGAAGATTCTATGATTCTATGATACTGGGGTTTTTTTGTGAGTTTCGGATATTACCGTCTCTAAGTCAGAAGAACTGATACAGTGGTAAACAAGTTGTACGGAACCTGCCATTTTAAAATGTACATGGGAAAATATTCCTGACTAGTTAAGGGTTTGTCAACATTTTAGTCTTTATTTTACATGACTGATCAACTAGTATTTAGTCTTCTCCTGGGTCTTGGGTGGTTTTGGCTGGTTTTGCAGAGGGTGCCCCACAGGAACAGGATCTGAAGAGGTGGTGAGAGTAGTGTTGCTCCTCTTTGTGTCACAGTCCTATGCAGGAGGCTCAAAAAGGCTGTTTCAAGGCCAGCTGTGCTGCCGCGTGGCGGTGGGGTGCTTGCAGGCACTCAGCGCCTTCAGTCCTTGGTGGCCATCCTGCGGGACGTGCCGCAGAGGGAGCGGTGGTGCGTGCTGGCAGAGAGCTGGGAGGCAGGAGACCCTGCTGCGACCAGCGGGCAGCCAAAGAGCCACGACGTGAGCTGCTGGGCTGCCCTCGGCCAGGGCGTCTGGCACCCCCACTGGCTCTGCCTCGCCTGAGGTCCTTGGCGTGGAGGCCGTGCCTTTCTCCTGCTTGAGAGTGCATGGCCAAAAGGCAGGGCCTGATGTGTGAAATGGAGAGGAAGAGCAGAGACCTTCCGCAGCGCTGTGGCAGAGCCCTCCTCCTGTTTGCCCCTGTGCCAGCTGTGGTGCACACCACCATCTGCGCTTCACCGGGAGCTGCAGCCATTTGCCTTCCTCACCTGAGGAGCGCGTCCTGCTCTATACCTCCATCCTCCCCACTTCTTTCAGACATCTGTGTGGCTCTGTACTCATCCTGCCTCTTCAAAAGATAGAAATCTTCATTTCTCCCTCCATTTTTGAAGAACTGAGATTCTTGAGTCCTTGAATCATTTGACTTGCCCTCTGCTATGCTGCCTTTGCAGCATCCCTTTTATATAATCACCGCTGCTCACAGTATTCTGTAATATAGCCCCACTCCTCTCTCTAATAGACTGCTATGATGTCCATGACTTACATCCCTGAATTTTCATTACTGCTACAAAGACTTTTATGCACTTTAAAAGGGAACAGATGGATTCTTCCCTATTTTGGAAGAGATCATTCGTGCCTGTCCACCTTCTCAAGTTCACCTATTTTCATTACTTTAACTTAAAATGATTTGTGGAGCCTTCTGAGCTCTCAAAATTAAACTGGAGCCTGAATAAGATTTGAACCTAGATTTTCCTCATCTAACCTAAAGTAGATGATAGCTTCAAGGGAGGACCTAGAGAATAGTTCATTTTGGTTATAGTTCAAAACAGTAGTCAGTCTGTTCTTTCCCACTGTGCTCTTTCAACGTTGCTCCAAGGAAGCTCACAAAGAGCCCTTCTGAGATTGAACTGGGAACAAAGTGCTAATTGTTAAATTATCTTTTGCCCCCCAAAACCTAAGGAAAATCATCTGAAGGGTGTTAGTTGCATACAGAGTATTTCTGTCTCCACCCAGGGTTAAGTAGTCTGTTTTGGAAAACCTTTATGTTTCGTCCTTTGCAGTTCTCAATAGGCTTTTGCACTCAAACAATACGGACTCTAGCAGGTGGCGGTTTTGGCCAATGACCTCTTCTCAGTACCAGGATGTTCAGAAGTTGGCCTTTCTCATCTTTTTCAGAACTATTAAAATAGGAGGTGGAGGGCAAATGTACTACTAATAGGGTGAAGATGCACTCATCTCTTAGACCGGAAGAAAATCAAAATATCGGTTTCCAAAGAATTGAGTAACCGGTGAAGAGCGTGGTCTAATAGCTGGGCATAGTAACTGGCAGCACTTCTCTCCAGAAACAAATGACGCAAACTTACAAGAGCGGGTCTTCTGCTGTGGCAGAGGTTAATTATACGAGTGGTTCTGCAACTTGCAGGCTTTTTCTTCTGTGCTCCGCTCGCATTTGCCTTTCTGACGTGAACTGCAGTAATATGCACAATTTATGTGTCTCTGTCTGATTTTGGTTAATTGTAGTAGTAATTACTAATTTCCAACCCTTGACCCGCTTTTTTAATCGCATTTTTTAAACGATCTTTTTGTGCCATTTTAGAATTTGGTGTTTGGTTTTTAATTTAGATAAATTATGCTAAAGTGTTCTTGAGAGAGCTGCACGCTAAGGTCAAAAGCTTTATCTGCGCAGTGCCCATTTACTTTAACCTATTTTAATAATTGTAGCTGCTTGCTTTAATGGGTAGCTTTTGTCTGAACTATGCTAAATCTGTCCTGTTTAGACCAGGCTGCTGATGTAGCAGTAAAACAAAGCGCTGCCGAGCGGCCCTGAGGCTTTGGGATCTCCGCCTGGGTCGGGGAGGTTCTGGGGCCGGGTTTCCCTCCCAGTACAGCTCCCAGTACAGCTCCCAGCATACCCAGCCCCACAGCTCTGCTAACCTGCCCCTCTGCAAAGTGCCCAGAGACAATCCATGGGTCTGCGGTGCTCGGCGGCCGTCCCGGGATGTGTCTTCAGCACCCCACCATCAGTTTAGCTGCCCTCGCCCTTCGCCGACCCTGTTTGAAAGCCTTTCCGTTTTCCCCCTTGTAAGTCCTAGGCAAACGGCCGTTGGTGCTGGCAGGGGCCCCTCGTTGTGCTGGTCGCCCCGGGGGCGCGGGTGAGCTGGGGGCGAGCTGTTTGGGACAGGTGACAGCAGCAGGGCGAGCACCGCCCTGCCTGACAGACTGCTGCGTCCTCGGGGCTGAGGAGGTTCAGGGGAGGTGGCACTTCGCCCCGCGGAAGAGCGATGGCCAGGCGTCACCGTGAACGGCAAGGGCTCATTGTCAGCCTTCTTGCAGGAGAGCTCTCAGCACTTTTAGAAACGACACTTTTTTGACCCTCTGCCCTCCCCAGACGTAAAAAAGGACGTACGTACGTACAGGTCGAGAGGCGATTTGCTTTGGCTGTTTGTGATAAACTGTGCTAGATTTTATGCAGCCCGGTTTTCCTACCTGCCTTTCCTCCTCCTCCTTTTGCTTTCAATGTGGAAAGTTTAGCAGGGTGTGACGTTTTCAAACTTGGAAACAGGTATTAAAGAGCAATTAGCTGGCCAGCCTCGCTGGATAAAACAGAGAAAGCTTGCCAAAGATCTTCTTGTCTTTAAACATTTGTACAAATCTCTTGTCAAATATAGAAGTAATTGCCTTTTCCCCCCTTTCTTTTGCCTCTCTCCTCAACCGCTTTCAGTCCTGCATCTGGTTTAATATAATGGGTGTTTGCATGAATGGCTTAGTTAGCCAGGGTGGTAATAAAACACTTTAAATTTATTGTGACATTTGGATTTAATTAAAAAGTACACACTTAGAAAAGTAAAACATAATGTGTAGAGGGAGTCAGGAAGGTTTTTCTCCTTTTCTTCCAAAAAGCTAATTAGAGTTGTATTTTAAATTGTTTATGTGCTGCTAATCATTGTAATAAATCATTTATACTGAGAAAGACACACTCTAATGTGCTTGTGTAACTGTTTATGCTCTCAAGTTTCTATCATGAACAAATTGATCTGGAAGTGAATTTATTAACCACTAGGGAAGAAATCATTAGTGCTTTCTCTAAATATTCCCCAGGTACGCTTTTATTATAGTAGTTTACTGTTTTAACTAAAAGTACCGTTACAGGGCCCTGGTTGTAATTATGATGCAAATTGACTTTCCATCACTTAAAAGGAGGGAAAACTGCCTTTTTGCAGGTAATATATATCTATGCCTATATGGCAGAGAGCCTCACAGCTTCCAAAGGTTTTCTTGCTAAACGAAATGTAAACTTGTGTTTTCAGAGGAACTAGCTGTGGGCACTTTATCGAAGTTTTAAAATAATCCAGCGGAAAGTTTCGTCTCTGTAATCTACCTGGCCTTTGCTAAAGGATTTTAGGACAAGGTAAGCGTAGCCTGTCACGTTAAATCGGGCAGCAGACTTACACTTTCACAGAGCTTGGTGCTTTCAGAGTGCTGGAGACCACTCAAAACTCTTGGAGATAACTGGCATTGCTGGTTCCCTGTCACTGGTGAAGACGCGGATACAGAGATTTTCATGTGGAAAATCAGTAGCTGAACTGCACTTATAATCTTAGATTTTTCTGGTTTGTGGTGCTGTTCTTAGTCCAAACTGGGGAGCTGCTGGCATCCCAGCTCGTCCTGAGAGTTTTTAAGGTGGGTTCGTCCTGCGAGTCTGGAGGTGGTCGCGGTGCCACGTGTGAGGGCGCAGGGAGCCGCGGCCCGTGGGGATTTGCAGCCTGCTGGCTGGGGCTCGGGAACAGCTTTCATATTTGGAGGTGTTGCTGAATTAGTTTTCAACGCCCGTGCTTTCCCCGTGGTAGTAAATTGCTTTTCCCACCCTGCCCAAGAAACGACACCTGGCCATTGAAAGCTCCAGTTAACGCTAGCAGGTTTTGTGGGTGCTTTTTAAATTTAGCTGCTCTTATTTGAGTACTGAATTATTTATTTACAGGTCTAACATCAGGCCACCAGGCAGGAATACCCACAACATGTTGATCTATGTAGTTGAATAGGTGGTTAGGCATTTTTAATTTGAAGTCCTCAAAACTGTGAACTACAGTGTAACTTGGTGGGGAGGTTTCATTTTCTACGGGATATTCTTAATTAAAAAAAAAAAGAACGAACAAGCAACCAAACAAAAAAACCCAACAACCAACCCACAAAACTAAGAAGTGTTCCGATTGCTGGTAAAGCAAACAGTCTGCAGCTCTTTCCAGCAAAGAAAGGAGAGCCAATATGAGTAAAATTGTTCTTTTTAATACATATATTATTTGGAGGAGGTGATTTAAAAAGGAGAGGCGGGAGGATGCCCGTGGAGTCCCTGAGAGGCAGCTGCAGAACGGGGTGGCACCAGGAGAGGAGTGGGGACGGGGCTCAGTTGGGACCAGAAGCAAGGACTGCTTGCGGGAGCTTTCCCAAATCGCTTGCTGTGGAAGCTGCGAAGCCCCGTGCTGAAGCACCCCTGGGATTTCAGCTCGTGCCTCCTGCAAACCCTGACTGGGGCCTGGTGCGTGCCCCCACCCGCCCCGTCCAAGCGCTCGGAGTCAGTCCCCCGTGAGCTGTCTCCGGCGGAGGCTGGAGGTGCAGTGGCTGCTTAAGGATTCACGTCAGCGTGTCCGTGGCTGAGAGCGCTTGAAGGGTTTGATGGCTGACGTACGTGCGCGCGTACGTGAGAAAGACCTCTTTTTGCCGCCGGGAGTTAGGTACTCGAATAGCTTTGGGCCTTAAGTAGCTGCACTTTTATTTTTGCTATTTTTTTTAAACGTGGTCCTTAGCTGCTCATGGTTGAGTTAATGTTTTGTTTTTTTTTTTTTTCTTTAGCCTTAGGGAGGTTCAAAAGTGACAAACGCTTATGTATCAGTCCCCGGCCACAGGCATGCCGTGCCACCAGCAACCCGTGGGCACGTGTGTCTGTGTGTGAAGAATTTATTGGTGCTTCAGTTACATAAATGTCACTGAAGTGGCTTTCCATTTCTAGATTTCCCCCCAAAACAATAGTTTTCTCTCACAAGATCAAGATGTTTATTCTCTGCCTCCTTTTAGACAATGTTTCTGACGTGTTGGTTTAAAATACAGTAATATTATACACATTTTGCTTGCAAAGTGTGAATTTTTTTGAGACTTCTAGCTATTCATTTTTCCAGAAACCTCCTATACAGTGTTCTGCCACATTAGGTTTCCCTAATAATCCATGGGAGGATGTGATCAAGATCTATTACTGCCTCTCGATGTGGACGTCACCGAATTCTGTGAAGGAGCTGTAGTGGCAATTCGCTTTGCTGTTTGCAGGCGTTTAAATCTGTGTTTGGAAAGCCTTGCTGTACTAACCAGGTTTCAGAGCTGTAAGGAATCAAAGGACGTCTTGTGTCTTCTAGAAAACGTGAACATTTTTTTGTCGTCTTTAGCTCCTTTTATGGCGATTTTCAGAGCGAAATAAGAGGCCCTCAGTCATTCTGTATTCTGCGGAATCTGACACTTAGAAATGTAAACGTGTCTATCAGAATGCCATTAATTGAGAATAATAAATTTCCCTTTATATGCAAAGTCTTTATATAGAGGTGACTCCTGCTGCGATTCCTAAAGGCATTTTTCCTTCAAAGCACAAATATATCAGCACTTAAAGCAGCATTTGATATCCTCTTGCCGATCCTGCGGCCTGAGCTCCGCATCACTGCGGCTTATTTTTCTTCTCTCGACGCTTTACAAGGTGTGCCATATCCAAACGTGGACCTTCTCTGCAGAAGTGCCCGTGAGTTAATGGAACTGAAAAATAGCCAATGGCGGTTTTACAGAAAGTCCCAGAATTCATAACTGGCGTGTCCTTTGGCAAAGGGAGGGAGAGGGAAAGGGACTAACGCAGCTACTTAATAAATGTAGTCAGTGGGAACAAAGTTGGTGCCCATTTACCCCCGTGGAGCCGATGAGGACGAGTTGTTCTCTGCCACCGCGTGCTGTGTCGGAACAACTTGCAGTCTGCTCGTGCAGTTTTGGGCTTGTGTGAAAGCGCTTAAAGCATCTTGAATGATGCAAACTGTATCTGCAAGCTCCTTAAATACGTTGCCTTGGAGAACCAGGTCTGTAGTTTTTTAAGTAGAGCTCTGCTGTAATTTCAGACTTTCTTAATAACCTTGGTGCATAGTGGCCTGGTAAGATTTAATGCCTCATGTTTAAGCTTCGTTTTGTCTCCTTCCTTGTTAAAAATTCCTTGCAGCTGTGCAAGAAATTACCCAGGTTGGCCCTTCTACTTGTAAGACTTTTAAGATGTTGGCATCCTGAAACAGGGGGGCAGTGGCTCTGGCGTGACGTGGCGGAAGTTTGTCCTGGGTGTGTGAGAGTGGCTCTGGATGTCAGGAGCACCAGGGGACATTGCCACTTCACAATTTGGGATGAAACTGAGGTAAACCCTGTTCATGACAAGTAAAAGTAAGCCATGATTTTAATATATTAAGGCTGTGTAAGAGGTGGGGGCACAGGATTGCTCTGATTTGATCAAGTGGAATGGGAAGAAGCGGTCCCTTGGTTTAACTCTTCACTGCCCTTGGCCAAAGGTTATGTGCAGGTACCCATGCCGATTCAGACCTTAACAGGGTGATAAATAGCGTTGCGGTGTGTTGGTTCAAGGGAAGCCACCAAATGGAGCTGTGATGAAGCCATCCGTGAACTGTGTATCAAACTCGGATCGTTCTCCAGTGTTTATAATGCAGAGCATCTCTCTCAAATGCTACCTTCCAAAATATTTCTCTGTGCGCTGATGGTGTGATGTTAACTGTGAGATGCAGCTTTACCATTTTCTGTGCTCTATAACAAAAATACGAGCTCGGAGGTATATTAGTAAGATAATACATTAACATAAAGTACACCTTTTTCCTGCAAAAACAGGCATTCCTCCCACCACAACTGAAGAGCAGAGAGGATACTGTCTGTGGAGGTTTGCATATTGTACTGCAAGTGTATTTTGACACTAGAAACTGAAAAAATGGGAAACTAGATATGTCTGGGGAGTAACTACTAATCTAAGTGTCAGGTTTGATACTGGCAGACACTGTGGAACCAGTAGCTCAAATCTCCGGAGGGCTGGCGGAGCCCTTGACCTTCGTAGCAGGAGATGAACTGTTGTTATTAATGAGGGTTGATCTTGGAGAGAGGGATGGGCAAATCTTAACCGTGGAAGTGGTGCCTGTTTTGCATAGATACAGGATGCCTCAGAGCACTAATGCATAGGAAGGCTTTCCCCTGATTTTCTTGGCCATTTAAAGAGTGCTGTCTGCCTGCTGTCTGTTGGTTTCACTTCTCTCTGGAGATGGCCATGTTTCATCCCTCTGGTTCTCTATGATTGCAATGTGGGGGTCTCTAGCCAAAAGATGAGCAGTGTCAGCACTGGAAGCGTATTTTAAAAAAATCAAATTTTCTGATTGCTCTGGCTGTGGGAATAGTTTGTGGTGAAGCTCATTTAAAAAAGAAAAGAAAAAAGGAAATATTTTGGGGGTACCCTATTTGTATCGTTGGTGCTATCATACAAGAGTGACAAGTTTTTCCTTCCTAGAGGTCAGCATGTCAACTGTGAAATCAGCTGTAGGCTTTTGAACACAAAATAAGCATCCATCACCGAAGTTGGCCAGCTGTCCTACTGACAGAGTAGAGAGACCCTAGCAAGACCGATGTCAACCCAGCACCATCTTAGTGGTGGTACGTACAGGGAGAGGCTGGGAGAGTTGGGTCTTCCAGCCTGGAGAGGAGAAGGCAACAGGGAGATGCCACCTCTGGGGGGTTCAGAGACGACTGAGCCAAATCCTTCTCAGACGGGAGCAGAGGCTCTCACCTGGGAGAGGAATTCGTGCCAGGCACTTTCACGGGCAAATAAGCCCAGCTGCAGGCAGCTGTGGGCAGGGGCGGGCAGAGGCACGGTGGGACGGGACGGTGGATGATACAGTGATGGTCCCGCTGCAGCACTGGGAGGAGAAACTGGCTGTCGGCTTCCCGGGCTGCGTTGGCTTTCAGTGCAGATCTGCCACTCCTCTTGTGTTGCCTGATGGGCCTGTTCTGGACTGGGGCCAGATTTCAGCTGCGGTAGGTTTGGGAATGAAGTGAAAATAAGGCTGAACCTGTATAAAAAGTGAGAAGTCTCTGGAGAAGTCTTCTGCTGTTTAATTCTCCGAAAGCAGGGTGGCAATTGCACACCCAGCAGTTGCTGTGAAATTGCTGCTATGGATAACCAAAAATGGGATAGATTTTTTTTTTTTTTTACTCGAACTTTGGGGTGCCTGAAATGCAGATATCTATTCTTTTTCACCCGATTCCTGTTTGTAAGCACTTCGGTTAAGGAATCAAATGGATCTTGGATTTTACAAATATTCATTCGCACGCTTCCATTAGGTATTGGATCCAGAGCAGTCGTTGGTTTTCCTTATCAGATTTTTGGTTCACTGTGAATTGTGAATAGGTACACTAGTGGTGTACAAAGATGGAGCAAAACAAATTAAGATTTGGATATGCACATTACCACTTCAAATACTGCTGGCTCTCAGAAAAAAAAAAAGACCTTCTAGCACTTGAAGTAATAAATTACTCATCTTACGCTTTGCTGTGGCAGATCATGGCTTGCTTTAAAGTAACATTCTTTTTTCCTGCGCTTAGATAATTTAGACACTCCTCTGAAAAGAGGTACCACATGGAGTGCAGTAGAGTTGAGGTAGATTTGAGAAAAGGATTACATTTTGCATGCGGAAGCAATGAATGTAGGCTGTAGATAAACAACATGGGTTTAGAACGATCATTGCTGCTACAGCTTGATTATTTTTCTCAGGGAGAGGCGCTGGCTCTCTCCTTCCTTTGGAGAACTATTGTACTTGTGTCTGCACCGTATTTCATACAGCGTTTGTGCTGACTTCTGTTCTTCCACTTCCCATCTGCCTCCCTTTCTCACCCAAAGGTAGGATGCTGCAATCGTGTAACGTTGGAGTCCTCGGCGGTGGCAACAGGCTGCTACAGCAGGTTATGACAAGGGCACCCTACGGCCTGTGAAAATACCCATATCATGTACTTCATGCATATAAAAGCATCTATTCCAGAGCTTTAAAAATGAGGGTTGCAGAGAGGCTGACGTGGTCTTGGGAGCAATCAGAGCTAGGAATAATGTAAAGTTATTCAGGAGCTCTTTAGGTTAGTAAGCAAATGTTTGAAGCTGTTCCGTCACTGAAAGGTGTACTGAGAGCGAGCTGGGATTGCTCCCCTGACCTGTGCAGCGGGGAAGAGGAGGACATGGCAGGGCTGGAGATGTGCGCCAGAAAACCAAAGCTTGCTTCTTGTGTCCCAGCTAGATGTCCAACTTGAGTTATTCGAGTATTTCTCGAGTACTGCATTTGCTTTATGAAAAGGCGAGGCAGGGAAAGAAGGGATCTAATACAATTTGGAAGTATTAAGGTGGACTTTGCAGCAGCCCTGCCCTTAATGACTTTTATTCTCACAAACGTGGTTTCCAGATATTTATAGTCTGTGAACTTTTTCTCGAAATATCAAAATATTTGTGGCTTTTTTTTTTTTTTTTTTCTGTTGAGGGGGAATAAATTACCCGCTGTCATTTGACACTGGCGGATATGTTTGTTTCTTTGATAAAGAACAAATTTTCTTTAGATTCAGTTTCTTGAACCCGTAGGAAAAATTGCGTGGCATTGAAATGCTAGGAATTAATCTCAATAGCCCGTGTGAGGTGACAATGCTCCCTCTGCTCTAATTGGCGTGGCCCGGTGAAAGCCGGCTCTCGGGCTGGCTCCCTTGCTAACTGCCCGGCCTCGTGGCAGATTGACATAATTCCCCCGTCCCTGGGGAACCATAATAGAGTGCTCCCTGAAGTGCTCAAAATCCTGAAGGGAAATTAGGGTCCCTTTTTTTTTTTTTTTTTTTTAATGGGGTTTCTGGAGTGCTTATGTTAATCCAAAGGACTGTGGGCTATTAAATAGAGGGTTTTTTAAAGGTTTTTCTAATTGCCACACTTCCTCCCTTTCCCCCCTTTTAAGTGGCTTTGGACAGTTGCAGAACTTTGATTTTAAATTTGTCTAATCTCTTGAGATATCTAGGTAGGGAAAACTATTGTAACTGAAAATGGCTCTGATTTTTTTTTTTCCCCCCCCTTTCTTCCATTTTAATAGATATGTTTAGTCTACTTTAAAAGCTTTCTGGAGAACCTTTTACAAATGGCTAATTTAAGCTTGTCAGGTTTTAATTATAATCTCTCTATACACAAGTTAAGACACTTAATGCTAGTGAAAAGTTCTGAATACAAAGCAAACCTGTGTCAAGTTGCAGAGCACTCTTACCCGTCTTAATTGCTTCTGGTCTGAACTTTAACCTCAACTCTCCCATCTGTCTTACACATTCCCTTCTCAGCACAACCACTTTCTTTCTGTAGAGTGCTGAGGATCTGTCTTAATTCTGCAGGATTTTTAGTCGGGCAAAAAACTGCCATCAGACTGTGGATGTTCAGCTCCTCCTTTATCCCACTGCAGCACGACGCCTGTTGCCGGCGTGCAGCCCTGGGTAGCCCAGAGCGTGTCCTTACCCCTGCTAGAATGGGACTGGCTTGTGGAAGATGGGCTACCTCAGCTGTAGGAGAAACGCCTTGGATCCCAGCTGTCGTCACACCTTCCCGTCTCAGTTGAAATCTCTTCCCAACAGCATCACTAGTGCTTTTTGTTTGCAGTTTTACAGATGTTTTCTTAGGTGGTTTATTCCTCTTTAGGACTGTTGTCTGCCTAATTTTCTTGCTATGACCCAGCCTTTGTGGCAAAGGTTAGTTGCCTCTTTTTCTTAGATAAGAATGAGTTTCATTCAAGCTTAGAAAATTAGCCTTGAAAATACTCAGTCAGTGCAGATTCCTTCTGGAGAGTGCATTTAAAAGTTTGAATCCAAAATTGATTTGGAAGTACTCTAATCTAAAATAACCCTGATGTTAGCATTGTTGTCTGCAACTCCTGCTAGCCCTGGCGTTCCAGTTCAGTGCATTGGCACACAGTTCCCTGATGCTGTGAAATTGAGACTCATCTGGAGATACAGACTTTTCTAAAAAGCATTGCAGGGCACTTAAGACTCCTTATTTCATTAGTTCAGTGAAGGAGTTCTTTTCAGCACTCAGGAATCTCGTGATGAGGTGGACGAAAACTGAGCAAATCAAGCGGTAGAGACTCCCGTGGAAATGGAGCGGAGGAAAAGCTGCTCAATAAGTTTTTTGGCCCGGAAGCGTGGCATTTTTGGAGCTGAAGGTTAGTGGTTTAGAATTTCTTTTTAGTCTGAGGTTTCAGGCCAAGCATTAGTAGATACATATCCGGCCCAGACTTCAGGAGGTACATTTCAGGAGGCTTCCAGTTCTGCACACTGGACTGGGACATATGATCCTTTTTTTTTTTCATTGTTTTTAACCAAGTGTAACCATCGGCATCTTCACGTATGTTGGTGAGAATTCAATGGAGCATAAATAACTGAATTGAAGAGCAGACTTCCACTTTAAGGGGATCAGTTGCTGCACAAAGCAGTGGTAATGATCCAGAGGAGAGGGATGCATTGAGGAAGAGTGAAGTGTGAGTACCATCCAAAGTGCAGGCAGCAGGTCATAAATTCTTGTAGTGGTGGTGGTCTGAAATTCAAGGAATAGGATTAGAGAGCTACTGTAGGTTAATGAAAACAGCTCCCTTAGGATCAGCTTGAATTCAACTCAGTGGTCAACCATAAGAAAAGGAATGTCTTGTGCAATTCCAACTTCTCATCCATATTCTGAATACTGCGATGCTCTGGAATGCTTAATAGAGTAGAATATGCTCCGGTATATTATATATATTACGGTATATTTCATATGACTTCTAAGATGCTTCAATGCAAACTAAATGTCATGCTAACTTGCCCCAAACCCTTAGTGCTCACTTTATTCTGAAATATATGGTGAATTGTAGCAGAGTTTTCAAAGCCTTTCTGGGGCATTTCACAAAAAAGAAACAAAAGGAAAAAAAAAAAGTCTTGCAATTTTGCTTGGGTCTTTCCTGTTGTCCAGGGTAATAGTGTTCAAATCCTGTCTCTATACGTCACCTCAAAGGAACTCATTATAGAAGGAGTATACAACAGCTAATGCCAAGAAACCACTTTTAATTCTTATCAGCATAATTTCTTCTAAAGAATGGTAGCATTAATGGCCAGCTGTGGCTTGTGAGCCCTGGCTTAATCAGTTGTGAATAACAAAAATTAGTTTGAGGCATATAGTTACTAGCCAAGCAGCTATAACAAACGTTTAATGAACAGTGTTGCACTGGGGTCTGCATACCTTTGCTTGTGAATGAAAGGGGAAGTGGCCAAAAGCAGGACTTTCTCTGTTCTAATTGTAGCGAAATGGGGTAGCGTAAAATCTGTGGAAGCAAACTGTGGCTAAGTAAGCCTTAAGCTAGACCTCAGTAAACAGAAGAACAGAAGCAATGAAAGTATTCAGTCCCTGCTTTCTGTCTTCTCTATCTTCATGACACGAAGAGAACAACTTTAGTTCATATTATTTGCAAGGTACAGCGAGTTCTTTCTGACAGACTTCACCCTGCCCTTTTTCTAGTCTTGAAATACTAAACTGCCTTTGCCAGAGCAGTTGAGTGAGAACGGTGCTGTGCTCCCTCGGGTCAGTGGTGGGATGGGAAGGATAGTTCCAATTTTTGGTGGGCTATACTTTGTATAAACATTTAGGGTCTTTGTTAAACTGCATTCAAGGCCAGGACACCCAGGGACCTCCTGTAGTCTGAGCATTACAGAAATCACGAGCTTTTGTCTGGTCATCCTCAGATAGGAGCTGTAACTCAGCAAAATGCACTCTTGTCCTCTTCCTGGCTCCTGCTAGAACGGACAAGGCAGTGCCGGCTTACCATCCTGCTCAGATCCTCCTCGGCCTCCCAACCACCTCCAGGTGGGCAGAGGAGTTTGGAAGGGAGAAGGGCAAAACCTTTAGGAGCTGGCAGTAGGACTTTCAAGGTAATTTCAGGTGCCTGACTTTTGGCTAGGCATCGCTGTGTTGACTGCAGGCGTCATCCAGATAAATCCAGTAAAGTTGCGCTAGATGTGAACCATTTTTGGTAGCTCTTCTGAGACTTGTTCATGTACAGCTGAAGCTTACCAAAGCAACTCCACAAATTCCATGGGTTTCCTATGTTGCCAGCCTTTTGGGAGGCTGTACAGTGTCATTCAAAACTTCAGGGATTGCAAAAGGTTAAGGTATTGTTTATATCCAAGATGATACAAATTCCGCTCCCTAAATTGGTAATTATTTATTGGTTACTTGCGCAGCGATCACCAGCGCAAAACTGAGATTGAGAGTCTCCACACCCGGAGACTTAACACAGAAACTTGGAACTGTGACCACCTCAGCCCCACTCTGATACGACAAGAAAAACATACGACTTTGAAATATTGGGAGGGAGGAGGGGAGAGGATGCTCTCTTAACCTTGGTTTTTCTTCGCTACTTTCAAGAGACAAAATTCTAGTCTGCTTTATTTTTTAAGTCAGCAAACTGATTATATATTGTAAAAGATCAGTGTTTTCATGGGCGAGTAGTAATTACTGAGTAATGGCTTAAAACATTTCCTGAAGGAACATAAAGCTGTTTTTAAAAGTCAAGAGTACATTAAAAGGATTACCATGTAGATTTGATTTTTAGATAACACTAAAATGGATCCCAAATGGACTTATGAAAAGGGATGCTATCTCTTTAATGGAAAGTGCATGGTCTGACAGCTCAGCATGCAAATGGTCCCGCGAAGGACTGCGTGTTGTGTTTTTTTCCTTTCAAAAAGAAGAGAAGGAAATAGCTCTCCTTGCCCTTCTCCTTTCAACTTTTAATAGTAGATGGGTTGCTCTGGTTTTGCTAGGAAAGGGAGAAGAGCCTTGCTTTTGGGGATAACTGCGTCTTTCTGAATCACTAGGGAGGTGTATTTCACGACTTCTAGGAGGTCAGCAGCAATAGTACCTCTTACATGGGTTGCATTAAGTAGAGGGACTCTCTCTGCATTCTTCATAGATGAATCTCTACTCGTCTCTTGGAAATGAAGAAAACATGCAAATAAATTGTAGTCCTTATATATTTATTGTATTAATCTTGTGGAGGGCGTGAGCATCAATGTTTGGCTTTGCAGTAAGTTTGGACGGGGGCAGGAGAGGCTGTTATTTTCATACTCCAATAACTTGCAATAACTATAGTGTTTGCTATTTCAGAGTTGCCAGCACAACTTTCTGGTGATTAATGGTGTAAAATATGCTTTTGGCCTGAGTAGGGTTTCTTCTAGAAACATTTAAAAGAGTATATTCGTATTTCATTAAACACAGAGCACCAGGCTTCCAAATTCTTTTGTGGTATTGCACAAATTATTATAGGCTCCAAAAGTCTTGAGAAATTTCTATAAGCCTGTGAAAGCTTTAGATTGGATAGTCATCAGTGCCTGCATTAAGGCCTGTGACAGATTGCTTCATCAGTGTACACAGAGCAGAACATCAAATGGCCATTTGGCAGTGGGCACTGAAATTCTATTAAGGTTGCCGAAAGCTTAGGTTGACATTGTATATGTCTGCAAAGAGGCAGAAGAAAAGATGATGATGATCGTGCAATGATATAGTTCTGTTCTCCTTAAAATATTCACATATACAGCATACCAAATCTGTCAGGGTGATGTTAATGTTTCACTGCTAAACCTGAGCTCTGCTGCATCGCACATCTTTGCACATGTCTTGAAACCTCAGTAGTAATATGTTAAACAGTGCATTTTAACTGGAAGATGAGAATTGTGTAGGTATACATGTGTGCCTGGAAATAATTGACTTAAGTTTTTACTTCTGCAACACTTTGGGATTTTTAACTCGATAAAGGGTTTTTCTATTGGATTTTCTTTCCCTTTTGGACGGAGGAGGGACAAAAACCTCCCTGTATTTAATGCTGCTACATAGCTTATTCCTAAACTAGCTGAGAAGGAAGTTCTCAGTTCTTACCTTTGTGATCATTTGACTCAGAGACTCTTCTTCCATTGGTTTGCTTTAACATCCAAATCCCCCAATAGAAAACTTTGGAGCTTAACGTCTTTTCAGTGGTCACCTGCAAACCAGTGGAATATTGAGGAATACGGGAAGAATTCCAGGCTAGTCATCCCTCATAATAATTTTCTCATCTGTGATGTTCTTATACTGCTGAAAAGGTGCTTTGAGGGTAGTCTCGCCATTGCCAGAGTTTTTTCTACTACAGACACTGAAGGAGGGAACCGGCCACCTAAAATCAGGACCTTTACCAGACTCTAGGACGCTAAATCGTGTCTGATCAAGAAAACTTGATCAGAATGTTCTCAGACTAAGTCAAAGGTAGAAGAAATCTGCATGTCTTTTTACTGCTCCCAGGGCTTCAAACAGTAAAAATGGATTTTACTGAAACACTACATGTGCTAAGAATAAGCTTTGGACGTATGCCAATTATGAAAAATTTAAGCTCAAACAAGCATATTTTATGAGCACAGGGAAAATGTTGCTTACCAGAATGATTTATAGAAACTGTTTTGCAGCAACAATTATGGTTTGCCTTCAGTCCTGCTGCCATGTGTTCCTTCATAGCTACAGGTTGTTCTCCGGTAAGAGCAACTCTGCAATAGAGAGAGTCTTAAAGCAGGTACTAGAAGTCTCAAAACTTTTGGGGAAATTGAAAATCTAGATTCTAACCCTAAACCTCATGTCCTGAATCAGGACCTACCTCGGTACAGATTCAAATGGTGGGAATGATTATTTTGGATATCTTAGTCTATGTGAGCAAGTGGCTTCAAAACAGGGTCTCTGCATGGGGGACTGGAGTGGGGGGTTAAGCCACGCTGTGGGTCACTTTTAGGCAGCTGAAATGTCCAAGGGACACCAGACTCTACCATGTGTTTCTCTAAAGCTTGTTCTGAACTGTAGGGCCAAAAAAAATTGCTGTGTTATTGGGAGGGGGACTATAGCATAGTTAAAATGGAAGTACTAATCAAAATGTTGTTTCTCCTATTAAATGCCCTCTCCAACTACTTTTTTGCCATGCTTGGGAAATTTGTTCAGTAACGATTCAGAAGAAAGAACACCACAAATGAATTGCTAAAGCCACTTTAAAAATCACCTGCTGTATATTGCAGCATGAAACTGGAAATGAAAAAAGATTGTGGTTACTCATTGAATAATTTTGATGAATGGTCTAAGGCTTGTTCGTAAGCATTTAGTTGCAGGTACTCGATGTTCCAAATGTAATGTTTTAATTGGATATACAGATGACATGATGAGTTTCACCTTGCCGGCCGTAATTCTTCAAATGAAATTCTTGGTGAAGATGCCCGAGACGACGCACTCTCAGTTGAATGGAAGTGCATGGTTTAGCTTGTTCCGCAGGGCGTAGTGTTCATAGAAGGTGAGTAATACAATACTGGGAACACAAAGCGAGTTTCTTTTTAAGGAAATGAAATTCACTGCATCTTTTTGGCAATGACTGTCTGCATTTACTTAAATGGGTGATGCAGAGCTCTAATGCTTTTAAATGATATCAGATCCTCCGATAAAAGACATAAGACTGCAGCTTATTTATTGTGATGAGACAGGAGTTAATAAGATTACTCTTACCCTTTAGTTACTTTTTCATCTTTTGCAGCCAAATGCTGGGGTTTTTGTTACAGCAAAAGGAGGTCAGCTCATTTAAAGAGTGTTGATGCTAGAAATAAACATTTTTCCCCTCAAGTGGAACTCTGAAACCTAGACTCAATCGCCCAACTGCCCAAACACTAGTCTTTAAACCAGAATTGCTTTTAGCACTGGAATGCTGCATCCCTATAATAATCACTTATATAAATTAAAAACAAAACAAAACAAAACAAAAAAACAACCCCAGACCTGTTAAAAAAAAAAAAAAAAGAAGAGAGAAGAAAGAAGTCTAACATAAGCCTAAAATAATTGTGGTCCTTGGCAGAGGGGTTGTTCAGAAATATGGTAATGGTGTCGGAAAGGCACTGCTCAAGCAAGAATCTGTGGTGGAGAATAAAACCATAATTCCAGTACTGCGTTGTGCAAGGTGCTGTACAACAGCATAGGAAGCACTGCTCCGGAGTGGTTGTCACAAACCTTTCAGAGAGTAGATGTATTTTGTGTGTGTGTAGTTAACTGCTTTGTTGTTGAACAAGCTTTTATGGTAAAAGTAGCCAATCTGAGAAAAAGTTGTGGGTTTTTTTGTTTTTTTTTTTTTATTAAAAAAACCCCAACAACTCCAAAAAACCCAACCAAAAAACTTGCAGAGGGAAAGAGTTAAAGCCATCTGCCTGAAAGCATTGTGTAAAACATACACACAATGTTGGGGAAATAAGCCAATTATGTGTGCTTCACAGGAGGTGGGGGACTGACCTTTGTGTATAATTAGTTCTTTTATTTAAAGCAAAGATTTTGAATAGAATAACTAATTAGCTGTCATAAATGGCAAATTGAAGATTTTGGCCAGATTCCTTGGGGAGTGTGGGAGGACGTCCCTCCTCCCACCCCGTACTGTACGCTCTGGCTCTCCTCATTAGGGTTGTTTTTAGTTCTCTGCAGTGGTAATGAGGAGTGCAGTGGCGGCACTTCTCGGAGCCCCCTCTAACAAGGCATGAAATGCAGGTGGAGGAGAACCGCCTTCGGCTCCTGCCGCTCTCGCTCGGCACAGGGGGGTGTAGCGGAGGGTTGGGTGGGAGAGGGGGAGGCCAAGGGGGGCTGCGGGAAGTCGGAGGGGGGTCTGAAAAGTCCTGGTGATATCACCTGTGTTTTATGCTCTGGACTTGACTGTATAAAATACAGGCAAGCTGCAAAGCCTTGAGGCATATATCATTAGCTAGCAGTCCCGCATTACTCTCTCAGACCAATTAACCTTTAGAGTTGCATTAAAGAAATTAGGTGGTGAACTTCCATGCTTTCAGAGGGGACCAGTAGCTCTCTTGCAGACCAGAGCACTGTGGAGCCGTACGCCGTAGGACCATTGTAGATAACTGTTATTTAAAAGGTCTACCATTTATAAAAAGTTCCCAGGCTCGCTTGGAAACGAGACTTTATGAACAGTGCCCTTAGAGGAACTGCAGCTGATTGCCATGTGAATAGAAATATCAGTAAAATGGCTTAGAAAAATTTAGAGGTGTACTTAGTGGACACTTGTGTTATAAAGTCAGCTGAATAATTTTACAGAAAGACCCCGACTGAGAAGATACGGGCTGATTAAAGCTAGTTTGTCCAACTGTGAAGAGACGTAAAGTTTAGATTACTCACTACAATAACAGCCTCTTTAGACACAGCCATAAATTTCAGTATGTCCAGAGGTGGTGTCTATAATTTTTTAATGTGCATTGGAGCTCCGAGCACTCAGAACAGGTTTTGTTTTGTATTTACCAGCAGCAAGTCTATTAAGTTGTAAAGGGCAAAGGAAGGGAGTGTAGGTAGCCAAAAATAGAAAGGCTTCATCTACTGTTTCTAAGAAAAGATAGCGATGGATGGCTAGCAACAGGAGATGAGAGAGCAACTTGATGGTACTTTCAGAATTTAGTAATCAATCAGCATTCCCTTTGCGATCACGTATTTAAATGGGTGAGTGTCCAGCTGTTAATTTTCCTACCTCCACAACCCTGCGTCTCATTTTCTAATCCTTGCCCACATGGAATTCTCCACACATGGAATTTGTCAAAGGTGAGCCCTTTGTTTCTTTGGCAGCCCCGGTTAGACACCACATGCCCCTGATCAAACTGAACTAGGTATCTCGGCATTTTACATACCGGGGCAAAGTTTACGTAGAGAAATGAAGCAGCGCCACGGTCTTGCAGTGGGGAAATTCCCCAAAAGAAAGAGCAGCTCTCCAGGCGGTTTCTGCCTGCAAAGTGCAGACTGCTTGGGGTTTGCTGGAAGGGAAGGCAGGAGGAGGAAAGTGGGGTTTGGTCTTGGCTGTGTCCTCTCTCCGCAAGCCTCCGACCGTGAAAGGGGTTAAGCTTCTGAGGCGATGCTCTCTTGTTGCTGGGAAATGACATGGCAAGCGCACGAGGAACCCTTGCTGATCAAGTTTGGCAGTTTCTGAAATTTTGTTTCACGCCTTGCCTGCTGTGTCAACTCACCAGCTAATTGCAGCTGCAACTTTCTGTAGTGGCGTGTGTGCTCTGTGCAGACCGGTTGGTTGGGATGTCGGAGGGAAGCCTCACAGACCAAAATGTAATTTCAAAACACTGAACCTGACCAGCAGAGGCTGACCTTGCTCGTTATTATCTGAGTGGGAATGGCAGCTTTGAACATCATATGATCTCTGAAATGGTACCTTTTTTCATTAGAAAGCCCCCTGCCGAACACTGACCAAATACATAGCGCTTTTCCTTCCTTAAGGTACTGTTTAAAAATATATATATCTGTTCCTTTGCTAGTTATTAGAAAAAATCAAAGTATTACATTCCTCTTATTCGTGGAAGCCTCTTGTAAGACAATGGTGTGCTTGCACTACCGGGGAACTGAGATGGCCGCAGCGAGTGGGGGCTGCCAAGGCCACAGATGGAGAAAGAACCGCCACCACAGCCAGCCCACAGCTGTCCGGGCCAGCTTCCCACCTCAGGAGACCCTCCTAACCCACCAACCTGCCCTTACTGATCAAGCCAACCTCTCCTAATGGTCCAGCCGGGGTTTCATTCCTACACAACTGCCCATGGGCTTGACCATGCTGCTCTTACAGTGGACCCCTCGCCCTGGGTGAGGGCAGCTGTAACTCTAAAAGGGCACTGGTTTCAAAAGTTCCTGAGGGCCTTGGGAAGTCCCATCTGGCTGAAGATCTTCTGTTTCTGAATTACAGAGATGATCTCAAACCCCACCCATGCAGCAGTTTCCTTGCGAGGGGGTTTAAGGGGCTCTGGTTGTCTGGAATCTGCATTTTGAAATCTGCAGTGATTTCCAGATGCAGCATCCCCAAATGACCTAGATGAACCTTGCAAAAGAATTGTATGATGACCCCCCCCTTGTAAGAAATCCTCTTCTCCCTCTAAGGGTACAGATCTCACATTTAGAGAGCCTGTTTGGGCGGTGGGTAATGACTCACTGGTGTCTAGGGCTCCTATCTTAAAATATAATTTGCACATCTAGGTCTTAGTTTTCATAGGCGCAAACCATTTTCTTTCATCACTGGTACTGTTCTTACACAGTTTGCAAATGCAAATTCATGTATGCGCCCTTCTCTGCCTCAGAATAAGGCAGTCTCTTCTCAGGATGTGCTGTTTTCCTGCCGTGGAGTTGAAGAGGGCATGGGATGTGAAGGCTTGTAGTTTTCTTAAAAGAAATTACCCAGAAAGCAAAGCTTCTCCTTGCTCCCAAAATGTACTCTGGAAAAAAAAAAAAAAAAAGTGCTGTGTCCAAAACCATGGGGCCACTTCCCTCATCCTCGTAACTCTCACTAGGAGCACAGGACTTCTGCAGTCTCACCTCCAGCACCCTCGGTATAGTATATCACACTTCTGACGCATCCCTGTCTTCTCCCTCTTTCCAAACGTGCGGGTGTTTCTCTGTGGCAGCGTACGTAGAATTTCTCTCAGCAGCCTTAGGGGTTGCGTATGTGGCAGTCAACCACAGATTTAAATTTTCGCTTAATTATTGCATATTGGTCACTGGCGTCAAAAGTTTGCTTGTATCGACTTTGCAAGCGGGTTTCGAGTGTGCCACAGCGAAGAGCAGGAGGGCTCTTTAAGCCTTAAGAGTTTTTGACTGTTACTTGACCTGTCTCCGTGCTGCTGAGACCACTTTGATAATAAATGGATCAATACCTTGCTGTTTGTGTAGAGGTGTCTTAAGTGCCATTGTCGTCTGCTTGCAGCTCTGACAAAGCAATTATTACTGTGGGAGTGGTGGGGTTTACATCTGCTGAGCATTAGCCGCTGTCGGGTCACCCTGGCTTTTAAGGAAAGCAGCAAATGTCACTTAATACAGTGGCACTGACTCGGTCCTCTCCGGTTAAGGGACTGTTAATAATTCCATTATCAAGCTGCTACTTTCTGGGACATCCGGCTCTTCCTACAGAAATGGTGGTTTAGCTTTATGTAAGAGTATATAACCAGTGACATCTGCTACTCTAGCCAGAGTGTCCCCTCTCATCATCTCTGCATTGGTTAAGCCCACGGCTTGCTCGTTACAGGCCCAGCATTGTCATTTTTAGTGATTGACACTAGTAAAAATAAAAATCGGTAACACAGTAAAATCAAGGCTCTAGAGAAAATGTGATTCTGGCATCTCAGTGAGTTCATTTCTGAATCTTTCATCATCTCCCGTCCCCTTCCTTCCCCACAGTACAATCCTTGTTTATTATTCCACCTTGCCTGTTGATTCCATAAGATCCTCCCCTGCTTCCCTCTTAAACTGAGAAGGGCACTGGGCCTCACGCCCGTGTCAGTGCTCATCATGGGAGGCACTTGCTGCTTGGAGGAGAGGAAAAAGCTGGAGACAGCAGTGTGAGGAAGGTGGCCACGGCAAGTCTCCACCAGCCTAGTGACTCGAATGTCCTGTCACCACCTCACACCCAGCTAGCTCATGCTTGCTTTGCAGTCCCAGCAGGGGTTTCCAGGGAGGAAAAAACTCCTGGCTTCTTACCTCCTTCTCCAGTGGCACAAGGGGAGAAGGAAACCTCTGCTTTGCTTAAGGAGCCTGGCTTCACTAGTGGTAGAGGAGCACTGGTTGGGTCGTTCTCAGCAGTCCTCAAGGGCCTTTGAGTAATGTTTATTTCAGAGCAGCCCCTGGGCTGCTCTAGCTTTCACTGAGACCTCTGTGACCAGCGGGGGTCACAAGAGGGGAAAAACAGTGTCGTATCACATCTTTTTACACCCACTCCTCTCCTTACCCCATCAAGCTTGATCCAGCCAAGATGTTGGACTGGGGGTACATACAGCGGTGGCCCTTCTGATCTTTGTAATTGCCCGTGGCAGGTAATTAACAACACAAGGGTACTGGTAATGAGGGGAAAAGCAAATGTTGAAATGGCAGCCAGTTTATTCTGCTGCAAGATGTTAATTAAAAAAAAGTCTGGTGCTTGGTGTCAGCCCTACCCTTAGGAAAAAAGGGCTGCGTTCCTGCAAGTGTCACACTCCCGTTTACCCCATGACAGCAGATGAAGTTTGAATTCCTTTGGCTCTCAGCTTCTTGCAATGTGAACTCCTTCTAATGAAACCAGCAGCAGTATTTGCTCATAGGTCTACCCCAAATGCAGGCAACCTGGTTTTGGATATCTTCTAAACAAAAGGCTTTGTTTGCGTTGCAGGTGTGCCGATGTTATCCGTACAACCCAAAGGGAAGCAGAAGGGCTGTGCTGGCTGCAACCGGAAGATCAAGGACCGGTACCTGCTGAAGGCTCTGGATAAGTATTGGCATGAAGACTGTCTAAAGTGTGCCTGCTGTGACTGTCGTCTTGGAGAGGTTGGATCAACTCTTTACACAAAAGCAAATCTCATTCTTTGCCGCAGAGATTACCTGAGGTAAATAGAGGAACGTACTGTGGGCTCCTCCCAGAGCCTCTCCGTGCGCCGCCAGCTGCTTGTCTTTCTAAACCTCTGCTACAAAAACACGTACTTGTGCGTGGTCAGCCCTGCCCAGAAGCGGGTGGCGTTTCTTCCTCTGTCTAAGCATGGCTTTTTATTTGCACTTAACGGATTTTGTAGTCAGGGAGTTGGAATCCTGTTTTTAGGTCAAGGTAAAGGGAGGAGGGCATGACTTAACTATTATTACAAAACAACAAGAACAAACAGTGCTTGCTTAGAAAATTAGTAAAAGAATGTTAATTCTTGCGTATCATTGATGGTATACTCCTGCATATTGACTGAGACCTGACCAAACCCTCACCTTCTTTTTTTTTTTTTTTTTTTCCAGTGATAGCTTTTAGATGTTTTCTAGTGCTTATATTGAGTAAGGTTCCTCCCAAGGGGCTCTTGTCTCTTCCCTAAGTAAACAGAGCAAAACATTCCAAAATTACAGATCAACTTCAAAAAAATCTTTCTTCATGAGGAAGTCTGCAGAGACCATCGCTGACTCTGAGTTAGCACTACCCTGTCTGCGTGTGTCTGCAATACACAACAACACAGGGGATTTTTTGTTTGGTGTGTATGGGGGTTTTGTACAAAATACTTTATATAAACACAAATGAATTTTAATAAGACAGCAGGCCTAATGCAAACATTCTTATGAGGGTCACACTGCAAAACACTCTGAGTTTTGCTTTGTTTTTCCTTTGGAAGAATGCACTTGATCTCCAGCTAATGTGTGGGTTTTCTTTTTTTTTTTTTCCTAAAGCGCCAATAGCGTTTCCTATGCAGCCTCA
The DNA here is from genome assembly GCF_964199755.1 of Larus michahellis. Lineage (NCBI taxonomy): Eukaryota > Metazoa > Chordata > Aves > Charadriiformes > Laridae > Larus > Larus michahellis. Next base: position 80,695,518 of record NC_133899.1, on the reverse strand, counting down.
ACCAGCAAACACACCTGAAGCAAAAGAAAAACACCGCGCTGTTTTAAGATAGGGAGGTAAAATGCCATCTAACCTTGTGGTGTCCAGAGGCTGGCTAGATTGGTCTCAATGATCAGATGCTTCATGTGTTTCAATGTAAAGCGTATTCCTGAAAATCTTTAGTAAATATTTTCTTAGTAAACTTGAACAAACAGGTTTCTCCTTCTAAAGATGAGAGAATAAGCACTGAGCCAAATGCAAGAAATACGTCTCTTAGCTGTCATATGGGAGCTGCCACCTTGCCTTGCAGCCAGGCAGCGTACAAGAACGTCCTGCCCATACGAGGATTTTTGCTCCCGTTTGAGCTGAAACTCTCCAGGGCACACAGGAAATGTCACAGCTGAAATTATACCAGACAGGCAGCAGTCACAGGTCCACACCGGCTTAAGTGGGATGCGTCCCCAAAACATGTGAGGAGCAGCTTGGGTAAGGGTGGAACACATCTGAAAGGAAAAGACGGGATAAGCAGCCTTTGGAAAGGTGGAAAGCATGCCGTGAGGAAAGAGTTAACTATTTTCACTATCACGAAATAATTTTTGTACCTTGCTTAAGTCTGAGTATTTACTAATGCCACACTTGCTCTGGAAGTATCCTTAATCCTGTCTGTGCTAAGATGAAAAAAATGAGCTCCAGAAGGTTCTTTAACACAGAGTTTCCTAACCCCAAATTAGCACTTTGGTTCTTCACTGACCCTCCTTCAGTTCAGCTGTACTCTTTCTGCATTGTGGACAAAATTCTGATGTGGCAATGGAGACTATAACAGCTCTTGATCCTCCCTTGTTGAGGACTGCATAATTTCTTTTCATCAGAGTATCGCAATTGGGTCATGCTCGGTACTAATCACAAGGACCCCCAAAACCTCTCAGGAGAGCTTCTTCCAGGAATAGTCTTCCTTCCAGAAAGCAAAGGCTGCATTAGTTTCTGGAGTGTTTCTTGGTGCTTTATCTTGTTTATACTTCATTTTTTCTTTATCTTGTTTGCACCCAGCTTGCTGAGCGATTCAGGTCTTTCCATCAGTCATCCTCTTCTTCATTATTTATCACTTCTCTAGACTTTGTCATTTGTGCACTCGATAAACAGTGTTGTGTTTGGGTTGTTGGTTGGTTTTTTTTAATCTGACCTGAAAGACACATATTCAGCATTATTCTACGCGTTACAGAACCCTACTAGAAATACTCAGCTGTGCAGTGATTCCCATTTGCATTTGCTTTTTGAGACCTATGAGCTACCCCATGTTTTGTCCATTTAATGAGCACTGTATTGATTTTGGTTTGTTCTGGTTTCATAACAAAAATAATGTGCGGCATCAAATCAGACACGTTAAAGTGCTGAAGGAGAGCAGTATTGATGCTGTTAGAACTTAGGAGAACCTTTTTATTACTGCAGTTGTAGAGCATTTCTTTCTTCCCTTGGTTTATCCTGAGAAAGCTGCTTTGAGGTGGAAAAGCTCAATCTGTGATCTTCTCATTGGCCCCCAGATGGCACAACTTTCTGGGGCACAGCAGAAGCCTGTGCTAGAGATGGGAAAGAAGCCAGGAGTTGCAGACCCCAGGAAATGGCCCGCGTCCCATCTTTGAGAAGAGAGGACAATTCATGTCATGAAATGTGGAAGGCAACGGTTGGGGCTAGTGTTTGACTGTGTCCATGCAGCTTCAGTCACGACAGCAGTTAAGCGTAGTCTCTGAAACAAACTTGTTCTGTGTCTGAAAGGGGTCTCGTAGCCCCTCTGCCTCCATTTGTTGGGTTAGAATAATCCCCAACCCACCATGGGGGGAGTCTGTTGCTGTTAAGTTGTGGAGGGAAGGCTTATGTGGCCTTTACTTGACACGTATCTCCCCTATCTGAATTTAGTCCATTATAGCAGCTTTGACCACTAGAAATATTTCTTGTTTCTTGTTGGGAAGAGCAATATAAATGTCATATCCCAGGAAACTTGACCAAGGCTAGGGTAGGAAGGAGTAACATTAATTCTGTAACACAGTTGTGAACTAGCCTTCAGCTGTTTAGCCGGCTTTACAGCTGTGATGTTTTGTGTTCTTGCTAATAAGTAAATTTAGGTTTATACTGTTATTTGGGGGTTCTGCTGAACTCCTGGGTTCTGTTCTCCTGATGCTAAAAAAGCCTTCCAGGGTCCTAGGATAGGAATAAGGGTATTGCTATGGAGTCCCATATTTTATGGAAGTATAAAGCTATTTTTTTTTTACTTTAAAACATTTTCTGTTACCTTCTACACGTAATATTTCTTCATCTCTCAATTTTAACTATCAGTTCTATTAATAGAAGGAACTAAAGTTGCCATCACCATCTCCTCCACTGTCTGTTCCCTCCTGGTAATTTGAGTTTTTCTTCTTGGAGAATTACCCATTCCCATCATTATATAATTCCTTCACTTCAGTAGTTTTAGAGCCTCTATCCACATCTTTTTTTTTCCTCATTAAACAACTCACAGTATTTGTTCTACTAGTCAAATTTTAGGAGAATTCATTCCTAAAAATAAGTTTTCATACTTCACACTGTACTCGTACCATAAAGGGAATATTTTATCTAGAGGACAGTCAAAGGAATTTATTGTCGGCCACTTCCTCTGTATGCCTTTGAATAAGAACAGGGTGAATATTGCACTGATATTTAGTAGGTCAACCATCATGCGAAAAATTAAAAGCTAGACAGATTCTGCACCCATAAATGTAAATACATGCATCTTTGATATCTAAAGTTTGAAAGGAATATTGCTGTGTAATGACCAGGAGGAAAAACTGGTGTTTCATAATCTCTTTATAGACCAACGTTTCTTGGAAATTGCCCGTGAGCTGATGGTGTCATTTAGGAATAGGTGTTTCGTGACCTGGAGACACATGCTTTCCCCTTCCGTTGCTCAGTCTCTATGGACGAGCCTGCAGCAGACACGTTCCTGCCCGGGGCTGCAAAGACCCAACCATTACCACCCAAGCTCCTGCTTGCCTCGTCACCGCGGAGGCAGCAACGTATAGGTGCTTACCTATAGACAGAAGGGGCTCCTGGAATATTTTGGGCAGCTTAGAAATTCGTCTGAAGTGGCGGCTCATTTGCAGGTCTGGGACCCTGCTTGTGCCACCCCTCCTGCAGGCGGGTGTTGGGGACAGGGATGATCTTCTGGACTTCTGTCATCGGCGTGGGGCAGAGTGCTGGGACAGGAGCACAGCTGGCCCCCGCCCTGCTCCGCCAATGTTCCTTTGGAGCCGGCTTTGTCCAAGGTGTTGGCAGCGCGGTGGGCTGCCCGCCACGTGCGCTGGTCCTCTGTGGGTTTTTAGAAGAAATCGTTCAAACGGATTTCAGGAGCTGCTAGCAGACCATAGCCTGATCATTTGTTTCAAAAGATAAACTGTCGTCATTGCTTGTGAAGGAACATTTGTTAACCTTCACATTTCATAAAACACTTTCTTGCTCATTTTTTAATCATGAAAGATGAAATTGGATCTCGAGTTGTTATCCTTGCGGTATCACCTCAGTCTCCAGCTGTGTCTAGATGTATCTTTCGATACATTTCGTCTGAGCAAATAGATTTACCATTTGTTTCATAATCACAGTTCCAGCTTTCCTACCTCTAATTATTTTTGATAAGCAAATGCTATTGAAGAAACAGCTTCTGGGACAGAGAAGCTTAGCGTGCGGCTCGGATGGCTCCTTGCAGCCCCCACACAGCGATGTGTGTTTGTTCCTAGGCGTAATTAAACATTCACCAAGCTCCGGTTCACAGGGACGGTTTGGGTGTTGCATCAGGAATTCCCGCGAGGAACTGACAACTTAAATTTCACTGTGAAGTGCTGATGAAGAACGTGATTTTTCCTTTTTACTCGGCATGGTGCCCTCACACAAGCAAAGGCGAGCCAGGCTCACTTTGACAGGAGCAGAACTGTCACTTCTGCATGTTTGATATGCTGGTGTTGGGAAAGTTTTTCATCGTTTAAACTGATTAGGGCCTTAATTAGACTCCAAAGAAAGCTCAAAACTTGCATTAAAAAATGATGGCAAATCAGTAAGATAGAGCGGCTCTCCGGGAAGCCCTGATGCTGCTCTCAGTGGATTTCATGGAAGTTCTTTTCATCCGACTTCTCACATGTTTTGATCGGTGCCACAGTCTCAGCACAGCATCGGCGCCTTGGGCGGTCGGAGCAGCCCTGTGCACCTCGTCGGAGGGACGGAGACGTCCCGGCAGGACTGCCGTCCCCTGCCGCTGACACCCCTTGGCACTGTTTGTATCATGGAGGCTTGAACTCCACCCTGGGCAACTCCTAGTCCACACGGGCCAGCTGCCCGGTACTGAGGTTTTCAGTTGCTGGATACTGGCTTTTGCTCTGCTCCGAATGCCCCAGCGGGTTCATTCTGTTGGTGAATCACTTTGGGAGCCCTTTAGATGAAGTGTTCTGTGTCTGCCAAATGTGCAGGCTTTGATTTGGTTGTGGGATATGCACAAATACAGGCACCCTGCTCTCTGGCGCGGGAGGACACAGGCAAATACCCTGCTTCTGGTGGGCTCCCCCAAGTTGGTGACGAAGGCCCTAAGCCAGACATTTAAAGCACGGTTGGACGTGTAAGCACAAGTCTCCAGGAGCTGAAAAGTGCATGCTGAAACTAGCAGAATTTAAGTTAAGCTACCAGAGACATCAGTAATGCTCTGAAGGTAGCTTCAACCTGCAGAAGCTGCAACACCTTTGAAGCAGCAAGGAGAGTCTTTGGGAATTTTTTCCTCCAGAGAAGCGTAGTGTGCAGGCAGGCACTGTGAGCGTGCCCTGCCTGCCTTTCAAGTGACACGTTCCGCGTGGGGAGGAGAGGTATAAATGCAGTGTGGCTGAACGACTGCTATCTGCTCAGAGCCTAAAAATTTTGCGAAATTAAAGTGCTGCGCTTGCATCGCAACAGGGAGCAACTTGCTTGCTATGTAGGATACCCTCACTTGGTATCTCTGTAGATTAAGGAGGATTAATTAGGCTCAAAATGCAGTGTGTCTTGGCAACATTGCTGTGCTTTGTAATGTTAAAGCAGAGACTTTTTATCTCCATAGTAGCTGGTCCAGGAGTTTCTCACAGCCCGTGCCTTTCAGGATAAACAAGCAATGCTTGGCTTGTTCACTTGCTTTTTCCCTCCTTTTTTTTTTTTCCTTCTCCATAGCCTCCCAGGGAGGAGGAAAGCTTATGGGGAGGACTTCTTCCTGGCTGTGGTATACTAGCATGCCTCTGGCACTTTCAACCTTGCAGTTTTCTGGCTGCTGTTTTCAAACTCCCCTGAGAGGATGTTGTTGCACGTGTATTCAACAGTGCCAGCGACAGCCAAGGTGGGTTTTAAGGTCGGTGGCTTCAGTTATACTGTAAGGAAGGCTGGGGCAGGGCAGGAGGACTTGGACTTCTCCTACCTACGAAGAGTCCCAGCCCCACTGTAAACATCTTCTGAAAATATGGAGGGAGAGACCGAAGAAGTAAAAATAAGTGAACACTCAGATGAGTTCTTCAACTGAAAACAGATGCCCTTGAGCAACCTTGAAGTTTATGCCCAGTAATCTCTGAACTAGTGCGGTCACTTGACCAGAGGGCTTTTTTGTACTGCGCTGGTTCAGCTCCTCCCGTTATGCTATCCATGAATGCCAAACCCTTTGGCATGCGAGATGTAAATTCTTTGGGATTGAACAAGAAGGCTTCACGAGAGGACAGCTTGACCAACTTCACTAGTATGAAAATGCATTCCCTTTCCTTCAGCTGCCATGACTTCCCACTGCAGCGCTGACGACGCTGTCCTGGATAGGAAGGTGCACCAGCTAGTGTGTATTTACCATGCTGAAACGCCTGTCGCTAAGGCTTTCTCTGAATATTTCACAAACACTGATTACAGGGAAGTTGGGAACCTCGAGTCTGAGGTTGCTTTTAAGCTTATTCTTTTTATCTTTTTAAGTAACGTTCAGGCTTTCCCTTGCAATTATTGGCACATCCAGTGCTTTGGTCAAATCAGACTTGTAGCTCAGCGTATTTCTAATATCCACAGATGGGAAAAATACTGATTGCAAGCTGTTAAGAGCCGTCCTCACTGGAAAACTAGTTGTTGGTTTGTTGCAAATAGTAGGGGCAAAACCTTTTCTTTTCAGGATGATGAGGTTCAGGTGCGTAAAGCAATTTGTCTTCTACAGCAGATCCTATAGGAAATAAATGGCAGCAGACATATAGGGAAGGTGTATGGAAAAACCTGTTTCACCTACTAGCCAGAGAGGATATGACCATGGGGTTTGATAGCTCTTCAAAAACTTTTATATCCAGATAATCTGGGTATACAAATATAGAGAGAAATATGTAGCTGTACATAATACCTACAAATATAGGTATTTATCTGTAGGTAAGTGTTTAGTCCTCTTCCAACTCCTAATTCTTTCCTTTCAGCATTGACAAAGCCTCGTTTTGGGGGAATTATCAGTCTCAACTCAGCTGTTTAATTTTGAACATGTCTTGTTCTTGTGTTGTTTAAAGAAAAATCCGATTGACACTCCCGGCCTGTCCTTTCTGTACCACTCATTATTTATATGTGCCTGTCCTGGTTGCTTTTTTTTTTTTGGTCTCCTGTGAAGTCAACAGCTCCAAAATTTTCACTCTCTGTGGAGGGAAGGTTTTCTTCCTTTCTTGATTGCAAACTGCTAGCTAGTCAGACACCAGACTAGAGACGAGAAGAAATGGGGACTCTCTCCTTGTAGGCAATGACTAAAACAGATTGTTGTTTCTAGTGGTGACAGAAATAGGCAATCAGGTTCTCAGTTTAGCCACTCTGCACATTTTGGTCAGAGAAGGCAAAATCTGTTGAAAGGTGCTAAACTTAATGTGTTCATATGAGAAGTTTCTTCCTGTTTTCCCTGTAGTAAGGACCCTTTACCATTCTTTTTCCCCCCAAAACCTGCAGGGTGCTGTTGACTTTACTATAGTTTGAATTAACTTCAGGTGTATTGACGGAGCTGGTGAGGTCTGGATCATCGTGCAGAAGACTACCCTTTAGCCCTGACCAGACTACATAAAAAGCATCCTTCAACTGTTGCTACCGCTTCCAGGAGCGCTCCCTTCTTTTCCCATTAATTCATTTGCATTCACTGCTGCTCCTGTATGCCAATTAGCTTTAATTTCTGCTATACACACTGACATCAATGGCCAATGAGAACAGCGCGTAGCGGGGTTTTTAGTGTGCCTATAAACTACAGAAAATTGTCCTTGGACAAACTCCTGCTTTTAGACTGGCTGACAACAATAGACATGGTTAAGTTCAGGCTAAGAGCCATTAAACATAATTACTACCACAGGGTAAAAGTTTAATTGTGCTAAATTTTAAATCTGCATAGTCTATGCTTATTTACAAGCTGGCTAGGTCTTCCTGTTACATAAGGGGAAATAAATCTGTACTTAAAAATTGTTGCGTTTTAACTTCAAAGGGAGATGGAGGGGGGGGGGGAAAGAAAAAAGAGTTTTTTAGGAGAAGCAAAACAACTCCAAACTGAAACCTTTCTGTATTTCCAGCTTCTTTTATGCCAATGGCTCCAAGCTGGTAAGTAGCTGCCGAGCATCTTCTGATAGGTTTTTCTAATGCGCTTCAACTTTGTGTGCGTGAATGTGCGAGAGAGTATTGCATCTGTTATGAATGTGTCTGGGGGACAGAATGCAGATCGGTTTGTTCGTGTGGGGTTATTTTAAATTTAACCACAGATGGGGCTCCTTGTCTTCTCTCCCTCCTCCAGTAATGTTAAGCTCCCCACCTCAAAAAGTTTCAGCGCAAGTAGCTTCTGGGTAAATAGGTAGCAGAGGTGGCAGGTTTTTTAACAAGCAAACACAAAAGGCAAAAATCCGTGTTCACTTTGCTTTTTCTTCCAGCAGATTAAAAAAAAAAATAATAATCACGTTCACTGAGCTACAAGTTACAGCGTTATTTTTAGAAGCGTGGTGAATATACAGGGCTCTTAAATCACTCCCTGAAAAGCAGATTAAAATTAGGAAGTGCTAGAATAAGTGTGAAATGTTCATCTGTTGGGAAAGGGAGGGTATGGAGGACTGTGAAACTTGATAGAAGAGAAAAAGCTTAGCCCACTGACTAGCTGGAAGCTACGTTTATGTAGATATTAGAAGGCAACACGATTTCAGCTGGACAGAACATAAGCTTCAGATCTTATGCAAACAGTCAAAGCTGTTTAACAATTGGTTTACCCCCAAACCCCCTGAAAGGAGACAGGTGAATACGATGCCAAATACATTTTTCATGTTTCTTAAGCTAACTGTTTAAATAGTTAAGTGAACATCTGTCCAAATTTCCCCATCATTTCCATTTAGAAAAGTCTCCTATTTGAAGGCTGAAGAAAAGCGCCTGCTTAACAATGCAAATGGTGCTGTCTGGGGCCCCTTTATTTTGTTTAATCTAGATTGAGCTCCACACAACTGTGATGCTAATGAATAATGGATATTTTATACTTGTGCATGTAGCAGTGCTGGGCACAGAGCAAATCTAGGATTAACCTCCCTCTTTCCCTGCCTAACACGTATTGGACTCATTTTTTGAGTTTGCTGTGACTTGGGTACTCTAAAAACGGATGCCTGGTCTTATGGAAAATGGCAAAACCCCAACAAAAGCTGTCAGGTTTTGCTATGGCCAAGTGCGGTACCGTAGAAGGGGGCAGCTCGCTGGGGGGAGGGAGGGATGTCTGTATTAATGGCTTGATTTGTGAGCGGGTGCTGAATGAGAGCCAGGGCGTTTCGAGGTGGAGACCTGTTCACTTTTCAGTGCCACGTTATTTCAGTCCCGTCTGCTGGCATCAGGCAGCCGAGCACCGTGCTCAGCTGCCTCCCCTGCCTGCGGGAGCAGGAGCAAGCCGGGGCCAGCTTGCAGGGGGAAAGGGGCTGCCCCGTTACCCATTGCATGGCCCGAGTTTGCCAGTGCGAACTACAGAGCTGGGATTTTACTCTGCCTTTCAGCCCTGATATGATGGATCTTAAAGGAAAAAATTTTGGTCCTCCCGTCGCGATTTTTCTGTCCTGCCCCATTATAACACAAGTGTTTCCGTCTGGTTTGTGTTGTTTAACTTTCAGGAAAAATATAGTGCTTTTTCTTCATAGGAAGTCTTGGGGTTTTCCAGCCGGGTGTAATGAAAGACCACTGATACCGCTTCTAATGAAAAACAAAGGTAGCTTTTTTTTTTTTATAGCTGAAGAGCAAGCTGACTGCGGTAGCACAGTGCTGTGGGCGGCTGGGAGAGTTGTGTGGAGGTTTCTATAACATCGCTGGGCATTTTAATTCACAATTACTGGCCAGTAATAATTAGTATTGATTAGCTTGGCAAATTGCAGGTTTAGAAATTGGTTATAGATTTTCCTGATGCTTCTCATCCTGCCTGTTGTGGAATCAGCCAGAACCAATGGCTTGAAACAAACCGCGAGCCCAAATCTGTCTGCAGGCAGTGACGCGTTGCACACGCGGAGCTAATGGTCAGCAGGAACCGTACGTCTTGAGGCTCGTCGCCCCAAGAATACGATTTTTATCATCTCCTAAGCAAAGTAGCTAGCCACATGCGTATTGACCACAGTCTCGGGTGAAGCTTGGTTTTGTCGGCCTGTTGATTCGTGCCCCAGCGGGTTCATGTGGCTTTAATGCCGCAGTGGCGTGCTGCCCCTGGCTCACACAGGGGTCTGCGGGGACATCTCGGAGAAGGGGGCCAGGGGAAGGATGCTGCAGTCTTGGTTGAGTCCCCCGGCGGGAGCTGTAACAGCAGCAGACATCTGGGGAGACAGATAGTGAAAGCCAAGATGAAAATGGCAAAGCTTCCAGTGCTGAAGGGCTGTCCTCGAGGACAGGGGAGCTGAAGTGGAACGGCTGAGCATGCTGTTCGGGTCTCGGTGGAAGGGCTTAGCTGGCTCCCGGGAGGGACGGGGGGGGGCGGGAGGAGCGGGGCGCAGCCAGGGGAGGAGGGCTTGCTCTCCGAGACGCCTTGCAAAATGCTGTTGTACTCGTCGGGAGAGAAATTGTCCTTTTTTAGCTTTAAACAGCAGGTCAGCGAGGTTCTTCCTGAGCTGTATTACGGTGCTGCCGGCCGGGGTTGGCAAAGTTTGCCAGGTCTTCTGCATCTTGCTGCGAGGTGGCCAGCCCACCCCGCTCCGTTGGGTGGTGGCCGAGCGCAGACAGGGCAAGCACACGCGGAGGAGGACGAGCGGCTCCGAGCACCTGCCCCACCGCTGCGGGGAGGCAGATAGTTTTTGACTGAAATTTTGTGAGCCCCAAAATAGCGCTCTAAGTGTTTAATGCTTTTCTCCATTAGACAGCAAATTAGCCCTAGGCTCGCAAACCAAATGAAGTTTCATCTCGGCAATTGGAGCCTGCTCACCAGGCAGTTTTATCCCAAGTTCCCGCACACTGGTTGGTCAGCGAAATGGAGACTGCAACTTCTATTTATTGGTGCAATACAGTATTTGATACTGCTAATTACACTTAATTAGTCCTTCCACCATTTAATTAAAATGGCTTCTAATGATTGTGCTTCTTTGGCAGGCTCTTTGGTACCACCGGGAATTGTGCTGCCTGCAGTAAACTGATCCCTGCCTTTGAGATGGTGATGAGGGCCAGAGATAATGTTTACCATTTGGACTGCTTTGCCTGTCAGCTCTGCAACCAGCGGTGAGGACACGGTTATTATACACACAAACACAAACTAATTTATACCTTTGCCTGCAAAATAGGGGAAACGTTTGATCCACGCTACCTGTCTGGGGCTCGCAGCCTGCTGGCGTGGCTTGGGTTGGTTTATTAGGCTGACCTGGGTGATGCACGTAAGTACCTGTAGCCCCTTTACTGCAAATCCCCTTGGAGCTGGTGGGAGTTGGGGGGGAGAAGGGGGGCACACAGACTGCAGATCTGGCCACGGTTGTACACGGCACAGCTGCTGCTGAATAAAACAAGCCGCTTCAGCGTCCTTTCAGGATCTCCCCTCTTTGCAGAACACAGACGATGGAAACTGGACCTTCTCTGGCAAACTGACGTTATTTTGCTTAAATCAGGTCTCTGACAGGCTCAAAACTGGGGATGACAAAGAAGGAGGAGAAAGAGAAGGGACAGGAAGGAGAAAAAGACTCTAAATAAGCCCTTTCCAACACTAGGAGCAAATCCCTTTAGTTGTTGTGTAATTAATAGGGGATCTTGATGGTGTAATTTTGAGTGGGGCATGTGTATTTCTGCTGGGTTTTACCCAGTGGAAAATGCACATCAAGGAATATAATCAAGGGTCATGCACAAAGTTTTCGCTTAGGCTACCTGTAGCCAGCTGAGTTTGGGAGGGCTGTGAGAAATCTTCCCAGCACCCTGTATGTTGGTCACTGGAGGCAGAATGGAAGCCCACAACGCCAGATGTGATACAGTCGCTTTCTGATACATCCATCCATCCATCCATCCTTGTCTGAGACAGGCCTGAAAGGGCTTTGTGTTCTTACTGCTTGTCTAGTCGGGCTGTAGGGACTGCCCAGGGCCCAAGGGCTGTGCTGGGGTCCTTGTTCCGGCTTTGTGGTTGTGTTTCCCAAAGAAGAAACTAGGAGTCAATGCTTCATCCTGTGTGAAGGTGTGAGAGAGATGACAAAACTCGTGGGAAGATGGAGAACCTAATTCCTTAAAGGTCAAGCTAAAAGCCTGACTTAAAAATTCATTGCTCACCCTAGAACAAAAGTCACGGTGGGATCTCTTTCATTAAGTAGTCATACACAGTGCACGTGAAAACCATACAAACTGGGGTCTGACTGTCCTTCCATGCCCTCTGACAGTGGCTTAGTTCATGGGGATGAATGGGGTTGTGGCTGGTTGGTGCCACAGCAGGGAAGAGGAGGAGCGGGCAAGCTGTTTGTAGCTCAGGTGGCTTTACTCAGTCAGGTTACTGAAGGCGGAGGCGGTGTTTGTTCAAGGTAGAAAACTCTCCTATTAATATTGGCGGCGTCCACAGGCCCGGTGGCAGCGCCGAGGCGGCAGTGACATCTAGTGGCTCCCAGCCTTGGGCTCCTTTCTAGAAGCCGTGCTAAATCTTTCAGTTGCCCACTCTTGTTTTGCCACTCTTGAACGTGTTCCTGCAACTGCCATGCTTCCCACTCAGCAGCGTGCGGCCGTTGGCAGAGCTAGTATGGGATGGTCTGTCTTCACACAGCTGAAATTGCTGGTTGGTTGCAGGGTCTGTCTCCAGAGTCTGGAGTGTTGCAGGGTGCTGCCAGGCTCGGCCCTCAGGCTAGGCTTTTTTCAGCCTGCCGATGGAGGCCGGGCAGGAGGGGGTTGCTCCCAGACTCCACGGGTGCTCCCAGACTCCACGCCGATACTAGAGTTAGAGCATCTCTAATGTCCTTTCTGGCAGAGGCAAGCCACGGCTCTGGGCTGCACAGGCAGGAGTGCTGGGTTGGCCTTGGAGTCTGTAGGATTGAGTATTTGTCATCAAACCCCTACTTTACCCTAGCTCCTCTTGTGGAAAAGCCTAGTTTTCATTTTCAGGAATTTCTTTTAAATTTCACCCTTTATTACAAAGGCTCCAAAGTGCCTCACTCCCTCTCTTCCCTCTGCAATTGCTAACGCTGTTACTGCACTCAAGTGCGGTCCTTCTCTGCCCTTAAAATAACCTCCACGCGCTGCCCCTGCCTGGCAGGAAAGCCCAGGTAATCCCCCGCTTCTGGCAGAGTCACGCTTTGATGCACAAGGGATTTGCCCAGTTTGGGAAGAGCTGAGTTTTTCTGAAAGATGGGCTGAGTGGGCAGCGTGGAGCTATGTGTAGATTGTTATTTTTGTCTGAGATCAGAAAGCTACAAACTTTTATGACTTATCCTCTAGAGATTTTGGCCTGAAAGAGCAGGATGGCAGTGCTGCTCTAACAGACAACGTTGGAAGCTGAACCAAGAAGAGTGAGTTTAAGTAACCCTAAAGTCAAAATTGCAGAGGTGGATGCCAAAACTATCTCTGAATCGGAAAACCCACCTCGTTCTTCATCTATGAAAAGATTTTTGATTGTGAAAACCTTTTGGTAGTTCTCTTCCAGCTTACTTGTCCTTCTGTAGCTAGACTCTGTGTAGAGTATTAAATCCATGAGAGCAAAATCTCTAATATTTTCACCGAGCGTGCAGTGTTTTCGTTATCTCCAAAACATCAAGTTTGCAGCAAGTCCTACAAAGCTACTCATCCTACTGTGCTTTAAACTGTCATAAGGCCATCATTGCTGTCACAATACTGAATAAAAGCTGGTCACCGCCGTACTGGCTGATAGGTCAGCATTACAAGGGTTGCAGGAAATCCAGCTGCTCGGGTTTCCATTACCGAAACCCAAACCAGGTTTGGCAAGAGACAGCCATTGGGGATGCTGGTGGCAAGAGTAATTTTTGCCTTTCTCTTCCTGGAGATTTATATTGTAGTTAAGGTAGGAATAAGTAGCAAAAAGCAAGCAGCTGTCTTATTTAGAGTGAGTAAACCTACTGGTGGGGAAGGTGGTGTTAAGGAGTGTGTGTGCAGTACGGTTTTTAGCATAAAAGCCGTTACTTTAAATTGATATTAATTTTTAGCTTTTTAATATACAAAAAAGGTTGAATTTCAGAACTACGAAGGCATGTGCCGCAGAGGGAAGAAGATGGAAGATCTCCAGTGAAATCACAAAAGTGAGAACCAATGCTCAGTTTTCTCTGGACTGACTTGGCAAATTAATCAGCTTATTTGCAGGTGTCCAGTTGGAGAAAACTTGCGCCCATGTCAGAATGATCAGTCCTGTTCTTGTAGCAGAAAATATTTTATGGAGCTGCTCTGCCCGGAACTGCCCAAGTTACAAATCTAGAAAGCGTTTTTGACAAGGAATAGGCGATGTCCCTGACAAAGCTCTGCCTGAGAGCAGAGGAAATGGATGGGCATTTGAGGTCTGCTGTGTCTCCTGAGGGTGGGGGTCATCTCCACTGATCTTCCTTCAAAGCCCATTAAATATTCGGCCTCGCCAGAAGCTGGTACCTACCTGTTCCTCTCGGTTCAGAGCTGCCTTTAGCACAGGGGCCGGGGTGATTCTGTGCTTCGGGGCCCTGGGGCTGATTTAAGCCTGGGCGCCTGGGGCAGGGAGGTGCAGTCCTGTGTTCTGGTCTGTCATTGCCCAGCTAGTGCCATGGACAAAAACCAGCCCCTGAATTGGGTGCGAAGAGTGTTATTTGTTATCTTAAGAAGTAAAGATTAGCTTCTGATTCTTGAGCAAGCAGGCAGGGTGGAAAAGGCTATTGGCTGTCAATTCACACCTCTCAGATCTTATATGTGGAACTTTTTTGACCTTAATGGTCAAATAAAATTGTTAAATATCACAAGCCTCTCTGTCAACTTCAAGACAAACAGAACAATTTACATGGTATATAGAGAGCAGTGCCCTTCACTCAATGAAGATAAAGGTTAGGAGTCCAGCCACCAGGAAATTTCTGTTTATTGTTCTGCACTGTACACAAGGGGGTGAGGAAGGACTTAATAGCCAGTCCTTGCCTGGAAATTAGTGTAAATACTGCCTCACCCGAGGGAACCGTGGAAATGTGGATACCAGCAAAAACTTCAAACACTCTCTGTGTAATATCGCCCGTTTGATTTCCCGGCTGTAGATCCAACACCTCTCATCTGCAGGGACAAATCCCTTAACCGCTCCCGGCGTCTTCCCGCCGCTGGCTTGGGACCCGGCAGAAAGTGGGACCTGCTTTTCCCGAGCTGCTTCGTACAACCGTGGTCTGGGAGCTGAGCATCACTGTGCCGGGGAAAGGGATGGCAAAACCCCAGGGAGCGTGCGGGAAGGGGAGCGGGGGGAGAAGCATGCAGGCTTTCCAGGGTCCTGGGTATCAAACTCTGGTCCCCAGAGTCACCTTCAAACCCAATCTGCCTCAGATTCCCCCTATTCTAACCTCTGTTCGTACTTACGCCCGTTAATTCTTTTTTATCTTCCAGGTTCTGTGTGGGAGACAAATTTTTCCTGAAGAACAACATGATCTTGTGTCAGATGGACTATGAGGAAGGGCAGCTGAACGGGAGCTTCGAGTCCCAGGTTCAATAGCAAACCCTGCTTCGCTGAAGCACTGTGGGATGGGCGCCCGGCCGCGCGAGCAGCGAGGGCGCCTGTCAGCTTGCCTGCAATATTTTTTTAATTCTTGGTCCAGAGAGGACTATATACATTGTAGTACTTTTTCCCCCCCAACACAAAGCAGTTACAATTTTAGATGTACAGTTGTGCCTGCTTAGCTGAGCACTGCATTGCCTGTATGTTTGTGAGTTTTTGGGGTCTGGGGGAGGGCTCTGTACAGTCTGTTTTCTGTATATAAACTGGAACATTTATTTTATGAAAAATGTAATGCAATTTTATTACTGGTGTGAATTAAAAATTATGAATGTTTCCTGGTCATCTTCGCTGTGGTTTGTTCCCCGTGCGGTTGAAAGCCTGTCTGTCCTGTGCTTGGTGTTGAGCAGGCTGTTAGAAATATACATGCAGCTCTCTGGAAGCTGCGTGAATAAAAACAGAGGCGGGAGATCCGGCGCGCAGACTGGGGGGGGAGAAGCGCTGCTGCAGAGTTAGACCTCTCTGCTTGAACCACGCGGAGACTTGTCTCCAAAACCCTGCTGCGCGGGAGGAAGGGAGGCGGGGGGGGGGGGGTGGGTGATGGCTGGGAACCCTCGGTGTCGCTGGTCCCACCGAGGCTGCTGTGCAGCGCTGAGCCCCCTGCCCGAGCCTCGCCTCGCTTTTCACCTCTCTGAATTTAGACAGAGCGTTTCCGTGGCCAGGAGTGCCGGTTGGCCGGCTGATACGCCGTCTCCAGTCTGGACTGCGAGGAACAGGCTCCCTCCAGCCCTGCCAAGAGGTGCCCAGGCATTGATCAGAACATTAATTTCAAGTCTCTCATAGGCAGTGGGGTTTTCCTGCGGGGCATCGCTTCTCCAGGTCTGAGCCGCTGCGAGAGCTGATGTCAGGGTTCGAACGCGACCGGGCGCTGACGCAGCATCCCTTTCTGCAGCCCTTTTCGCTTACTCGATGCCAGGTGCTTTGACCTCCCGTGTAACAAAAGCGATCGGATTTGAAGCATCTCCCGTGGAAAACCTCTGAACTGCGTTCCTGCTGCGATGCTTTGTGCAATGATTTTCAAGGTTATGCAATTCATGTGCAACCCACTGGACTGTACCAAACACATTTCTTTGTACTGTGAGTGTCACTTTAATACAGCGCACCAGTGGCTGTAAAGGATGGCTGCAATTCTATTTATTTTGTCTTGCTTTTTCTTAGATTTACCCCGCTTTCCTCTAATAAATAGACACCAGGTACTGTTTTCCGAGGTGACTGCATCAGTTACTGGTCCTGGGTCACGTGTGCGTTCTCTGAATTGCAAATGCCACACGCAGTGCCGCTTGGTGCCACTCTGCCTGTTGCATGCAATGCTTTTATGTATGTCTAGGTTGAGTAATGGCTGAACAGAAGTAAAACACCACCAGGCACTTGGTGTGCTTCAAAATATTACCTGCCATCTGAAGCCACCTCAAACATGTGGGTTGATTGAGTGATTTTTCCTCATAAACAGATGTTTTGGGTTGGGAGACCCATTATAAAGTGTTTGGCCCCATGCCCCTTTTATTGCCATAAAAATGGTGTAGCAATTAAAAAGCCAACTGTAGCTGCCTACGGATAGGCGGTGTTTTAATTGTGATTCCATTTTAGTGCCTTTTGGGGTTGGGGGGGGCTGTATATTGAGAAACTGTAGAGTGGATGCTCTTGTAGAGGCTATTACAGGTGGCCACACTGGGGCTACCGAAGGAGCAGCTTGTTGCCCAAATATTTTGATTCCTTGCTTTGAAAGGGGCTGCCAGCCTGCTGCTGCCTGTGCTCCAGAGTGACGGGTACCCCCCTGACCAGGGGGTTTGCTGTAATTCAACACGCAAGGGCAGCACGTGGCTGTCGTCCCATGCTGAGGATGGGAGCAGTAAAACCAAACCAACCCAAAACCCCTCACCAAACAAGCTGGGGGGGTTACTCGGATTTAGTTCAGACTCTTAAGGAGAGTTTTGGCACCAGTTTAAAAACCCAAAAAGTCCTCCAGTCAATGGTACTTAAACCATTTTTTAGGGATTGTTTAAGAAAGCATTTTTTTTCTTGGCTTAGGTGGTCTCCTTGCTTCAGAAAAAAGGGAGGAAGAAAATGTAACTTTTTAGACCTGCTTGGCTTATGACAGCTAATGGCTCCACAGCTGCCACATCTCCCATACATCTCTGGGAAAGCCACAGAAATGTCACCCCAGAGGCAGGAGTGTGCTGGAGGAGGGGGCTGCTGGTGTGGGAAATCCCACACTACCATTGGATGAATAAAAATGGCACTTGGTTGGTGTGAGCCAGGTCTTGCTGCGTGTGCGAGTCCCCCCGCTGGCTCTGCAGGGGAGGCGTAGCTGAGCCGAGCACGTTTGGATGCATCTGGGGACAGGGGTGGTTTGGGGGGGGGGGGGGGCTTTGATATGTGGCAATGCACCAGGCTGAGTCAGCAAACCCAGCAGAAGGCAGCCCAGGAACTTGGAGAAAAAAAATGGTCACGGACTGGTAAATGGGACAAAATAACCAGTAAGTTGAAACAGCAACGGTAAGGTCTGGTCTCAGTAGCTGCCTTCTGTGTGGTGCTGGCAGCACGGCGATGTGGTCTAGAGGAAGCCTGGAGCCAAGAATGGAAGAAACAACGGTTATCAACGTGGGAGCAGGGATGTTACTGGAACAACGTGAGTCTTCTCCTGGCGAGGGGTAAATGTCAGGGTGGTTTATTATGAGGGACTGAACCCCCATGATGAGCACCTCTACCAAGACACTGGGCCATGACTCACGTGTGATGGCACTTTGGGCATCTCGTTGTCTCCTTGCTCTTCTTGCTGTGAAATGCAGGCAACGTTCCCCCACCGGGCTGCAGGGGCTTCATTTTTGATGGGCAGCCCTCTCGATTTGTCACTGTGGCTGTAGGTCCGATTCCTTACACTTAGTGAGGAATTTCATGATGCTGTTTCATGCAAAAGCCCCAGCTGGTGGCTGGGGTGGGTGGGAGGAAAGCCTGGGACAGGGCACAGCTTCTTGCTGTTGAATGGGGGGCAGCGAATGTCCAGTTCTCTTATATTTAAAAAAAAAAAATACAAGGGAGAAGTTGTGCAGCATCTCTATCCTCCTTTTCTGTGTCTGCACAGCAGACAAGGTCCACCTGCCACAGCCCATGCCCCGGAGAGCACCGGAGGTGGGATTTCTTTAAAAATAAAAATCCCAGGAGGACAATGCAATCATGAATTTTTGTCTGAACGCTGCAAATTTGCTTAATAGAAACAAGTGCTGGAGTGCAGACCTGCTGTTGAATAATCACTTCCACTCTACGGAGCAGAGCACAGAAACCTTTTGATGGTGTTATAGTCATCACTTGGCATAAATATTCATTCAAGGAATCAGAGCAGAGTAAATGGCATTTTAGACTCTAATCATTTAGTATTAGCAGATAGCCTTTTTACTGCTAAAGATAACCACTGCTTAATCAGTTTAGTGACCACTGGCATACAGTGTGACATTTAAGCTTGTGCCTCGGTCCCCGCGTTGAGGACACGGCTGCTGCTGACCCCTCTGCCCAAGTCTCCATTGCTCCCAAAGTCAGCTCGGCCGCTGCCAGCTGCCAACAGCACGCAACTGGCTTCAACTTCTGAATTATCTGCCATTTGCCTCCTTATCTCAGATCAAAGTCATATTTTAAGTTCATACTGCAAAGGTTAAAATCTAGATCTTTTCCTCCCTTCTTTTTTTTTTTTTTTTTTGTAGTTGGGGCTAATGGCTGATCACAGCACAGTCTGATCTTGAGATTAAAAACAAGCCAGTATTTAAAGGCAATCAAAATCTCAAACTTCTTCTCCATTCATTGTTAATGCTGGTGTAATTGCTGCACAGATTCTGGCTCTTCCTCCCGTCTTAATTTTTTTGTTGCTGTTGCTGGTGCGTGCCTCTGTCTTTCAGAGGGATGTTATACTTCCCTGAGCAGCATTAGCACTATTGAGCACAGCACTATCGACAATCCAGCTCGCCCGACTCCATATCTTGCCAAACAAGTTAATCTAATATTAACAGCGGTTTGTTACCTCGTTGTTAGCTTAATTTACTTTACAAGAAATGCTATATTTGCATTTCATCCCTCTGCCGTTGGCTTGCGAGCGATGCTTCCCAATGCCAAGAAGGGATTGCTCGCAGTGTTGCGCGAGCCTCTCGGCGTGGCGTTGCCGCATGGAGGATGAGGGGGCCATCACCCCAACCAGCCATTTTCGCTAATTGGCTGGGGGGAACGGGGGGAGTTGGAAGGAGAATCTCGAAAGCCATAGAGCAGGTCCTGGAAATGCAATATTCAGAATAGCACAAATACCGCTGCTGCTCTTCCAGTAATATAGCTGAGTCGTAGACAGTAGTTTTCCCTGGTGGCAAACATATACAGTAAATGTCTTTAGTATGGAAATCCGCAGACATATGGGCACAGCAGCAGACTTTTGCAACAACAATAACAGGTTCCTCAGGCTTTTAGGGGGTTCTCCCGTGCCTGGACTCGCTGAGGTTTCTCCGCCATCCTGGCGGGGCCCCACGACTCACTTCCAAATTGCTGGAGGGGGAACCATGAGCAAAGCCCTCCAAGCAATCGCTCAAAAGCCGCTTCCCCGAAGGACCCAGCTCCCGGCCCTCGGCAGCTCTCAGACAGGAAGGCTTTTCTCCCGCGGCCGCATGGAGCCACACTGGCTGCGGGGATGGGAGGGGCGGTGGGACAGGGTGGGGACGTCTTGCAGTGGCAGTAGGTGACATCGGTGACTTGGTGCTCGGGGCTGATCCTCCCTAGGCTACGGGATGTGGTTGCTGGAAATGGCGATGGGGCTTTCCCTAGTTTGGCTTTTGTGAGTGTTACATTCTGGCCTAATTCTTGATTAGCTCGCTGTGTGCTGCGTTTCTAAGCCCTGTCCCTCTTCATTGGGCGCGGGCTTTCCACATGCCCTAGAGGTTGCTCCCTTCCGCTGCTCCAGCCAGCGAGTGGCAGAGTTGCCTGCACTTGAGTGTGTAATATTATTTCCAAAAGGGAAGGGACAGCAGCAGGGTGATATCACTCAACCCATCCCCTCACCCCACTGTGTCACCACCCCACATCCCCATGTCCCCAGAAATGGGCCTTTTAGCATAGGGGGAGGTTGCAAACATTTTGCTAGGGGAGGCCATTGGGACACGGGGCTGGTCCCCGGCTGCCGGTCCCGAGGCACCCCAACCCATGAGGTCGCTCCAGCTTCTCCTCTGCTGGCGAGAGCCATGTTTGAATTGACACAGGGAGGGGAATTCGGGGTGCTCACCTCCACGGTCTCCATAGGCAGTGAGAACCAGCCCCCAGGGCGAGGGATCGCCTGCAGCATCCCCCGAGGCAGGGCTAAGAACCCACCAGAGGCACCAGCTTTGGGGGGAGCCTCAGTTTGCACAGCTCCATTTAGACATCTCAGCTTACGGGAACCGAATGCCTCTGTCTGTCCGTCTCGCTCTGGTTTTAATAGCGAAACGATGGAGGATGCCAAGGATGACTCTGGCCAGGCTGAGATGCCTGGCAGGGCAGCCGCTTCGTGATGCTGAAGAAGGTTTTTAGTGAAGGTTTGTGAGAAAGCAGGGCTGGAGGCAGAGGAGGAGCAGCCACTGGAAGCAGGGTTTGGTCCTGGAGAAGCAGCAGCAGCCAGAGAGGTGGATCAAAGCAGGGGATCAGCCACAGATGAAAGTACCATATATTGGTAGATTATTGTGAGCAGTTGGAGGGCAAGTGCCCAAAACAGAGATCAACTTTGCCGCAAATGCACTCTGAGCCACCTAAGAAGTAATATAAACGTTAGTGTAAGTGTAAATATAAATAATATAAATATATTGCACTGACCACAGCCCCGTGGCTTTGATGCTGGTGTGGGCTCCCATGGCTGTCCCAGCAAAACCTCCCTGGCCAGAGCTTGGTCAGCAGGGGAGTCTGCAGGGGATGAGTTAAGCTGCTGCTGCATCACTTGTCCGTCAGCCCTCCTGCTGGCCAACCCTCCCTCCACCTCAGCCTGAAAATTCCCTCTCCCCGGGGCGTTTGCCTGTGTGAGTAGCTGGGCGCCAAAGCCCCCAGCCCTTTTCCACTGGTGTCTAGGCGACGTCCCTGCTGCCCAGGACAATGCTGAGCATCCCTGAGGCCCCAGAGCCACCAGTTGTGAGCCCCTTGGAAACACTGCCCTTCGCACCCAGTCACTGCCTGGCAGCCCGAGCTGCCGTGAATATTTTGGTAACCAAAAGAAATTTATTTTGAGAAGGGCAAGAAGTTGTCGTTCCTTTTGTTTCTCAGTGCCACAAAATACATGCAGTGCGCACCTTTTCCTATCGCTGAGCCGTGCCGATGGGGCAACCCCCTTGTCCCTGTGCAGGCTGGCCAGGCCAGCGCTGCCCGACGGCTGCTGCCCGTGAGCTGCCTGTGGGCCACCAGACAGGGCTTGCTGCTCAATTTAGCCCTCGTCAGGAATACTGCCAGAAAGAGATGTTGCTAATGCAACCCAAGGTTTTATGGGCAATTTTACTAAGAAAATGACCTTGGGAATAGCTTTATTATTATTAAATAGAATCAGGTATTTACTTAAAGGTCTTGACATCCCTGGTGAAACCATAGAAAATTGTGGTTTTATTTAATGAAAACCTTGTTGTTCAAAATGAGTGTTTCACTCTGGGGCTTATCCCACGTCCCCGTGCACATCCCAGCAGCGGGTGCCTGCACGTGGTGGGAGTGCTGAGGCAGGGAAAGCGCTAATTCCCTCCGGTCTGCCTCTCCCTCTGCTGCTCACCCGGCTTTTCTCACCCTTAAAATGCTTCCATGCACTTTGCCATCCATGTCTATCCCAGTGGAGTTACACGTAGCTTGGTGGTAATATGTACTAAGTACCACCATGTAGTTGGTGGTAATAGGGTGGTCATCAATGGTGCTCAGAAATGTGCTACCACCACCCAAGGAGAGCCCATGGGCGGCATCCACCCCGACAGCTGATGGATAGTTCTTCTCCCATCGGCGTCGGGTCCCATTGCAGCTGTGACTCTTCCAGCTGTGGCCTCCAGTCGGTGACTCAAGGGCAATGGGTGGCCAGAACCCTGTCCCAGGTGTCCCTGTCCCTATCCTCCAGTAGCAGCTGTAGAGAGGAGAGGACCCTGCCCACAGCCCGAGGACGTGCGTACAGCCATGCTGCAGCACCGCCTTGCATTCAGGCACACATGCAAATCATGCCAGTCGCAGAGACCACACCGCCGTTACCACCGGTATTTAAGAATGGCTTTTCAGTAAATCTTCTATTTAACCTAAGTAACCCCTTTAATGTTCAACACTCAGATTTGGGGGGGGGTGGGCTTCTGTTTGCAGTTTGGCTTTCTGAAAACAGCATATCTTGGTCGTAATTTATTTTTTGTTCATTATTACTTCTTAAATTCTTGTCAAACACAGCTCCAAGATGCAGTGAAGCATCTTGCCGGGGTAGCACGTGTGGTGCAGCAAGAGGAGCCCTGGGGGGCTGAGGCGATGCCCTCTCTCCTGCTGCAGAGGAGGGAGGGGGAGAGTTGTCCCAGAAGTCCCGATGGGAGCATAAAGGTTCGGAACACAACATCCCCCAGAGCAGGACGTCTTGCCTCTGGGCTCCAGAGGAGGTTCCGGGAAACCCCAGCCTTTGGCAAGAAAGAAACACCAACATTAGTGCTCAGCCATGGCCGCACTGGCAGGCCTGGGGCCTGCTGCCGGCCAGGCCGCGCCACGTCCCCTCACCCCGCTGGGGAGCGGCGGCCTCATAAATAATTCCTCAGTGTAATGGCAATGTTGTACAACATTAATATTTAGTGCATGCATAATAGTTGTTTATTCATATTTAAATGTCACCTGATGAAAACATATTTAAAAGGCTCCCTTCCTGGTGAAGCACAAGCCACCGGAGGAGACGGTCGGCGAAGGCGGCTCCGAAAAGTCACACCGTATCTTGCCGCGCCAAAGCTCAGGGACGGGGTGACAGACCCCCCACTCCCCAGCTGTGCCGTGTCCCCGCTCACTGGCCACCAGACCTGCGGGAGCCAGCGCTGTCCCGCTCCCAACAGGAACATCTCCCACTGACGGAGGGTTTCGCGCTTGTGCCGGGGCTAAATATGGCCGGTTCTCCTGGTACGCTTGTGTGACCAACGTGGCTGAGCCGTGGGGACGCCGGCGGGGTGGGCTGGGGGGGAGAGCACCCCAGCAGGGGCTATGGGCGGTGGACACTTTGCAGGAGGGGCTGCCGCGACCATGGATGGAGGGATGCAGGCACGGATGCAGGCAGGGTGAGGGGGGACCTCGCTAGCGCAAACCTTCAACACTTGGGAAGGAGAGAAAAAAAAAAAAAGAGAGAAATAAATTATCAGTAAAGTAAAGCAACACAAACTTATGAAGGACAATTTTTTTTGCTGTCAGTACACACAAAGAGGCAAAAATTGGAAGCTTTTGAGGAAAAGAAATGCGTCTGAACTTCTGAGCAAACGAGAAAGTACTGAAAAGCCCTGCATTGCTGAGCTCCTCTGAGGTAACTTCTGTGCTTGGAGAGAATATTTCAGAAGACATTTTATTCTTTAGAAGATGCCAAAAATGCAAGACTTGGCACTTTAACAAAACAGAAAAAGGAAAACACATAATCTTCTTAACTAGTAAGTCTTTGAGCCCAGGATCACATTGTTGCCATATAATAAAAAGGGATGTTATGCAGTAATTTGGGCAGTTAGGAATTCTGTGCATACTCAAAATCATGACATTTCAAGGACAATAAAGTTGGCTGGCTTGTGGCCATTGCCCATACGAAGAGAAAACAAAAAACCGGATTGTCAGCTGGTTATTCATACCGCATTACAAAACAAGCCTCCCAACAGGCAAACACTCGTTATTGCTTGTGTTTTTGCTCCAGAAATATATTTTTTAATTAAAAAAAAAAAGTTCTCGCAGCATTCATCTTACAAATGTTAACCCCTTAAAAGACAATTCTGACATACTTTGCCGCTGGGTTTTCCACTTTATAAATGTTCTACAGACAAGGAGAAAAATCAGAAAGAAAAATTTATTTCTCACATGGCACGAGCTGTCTGTTTCTTTATGGGGAAAAAACCAAAAAGAATCAAGGCATTCAAGATGGCTTTTATGCGATTAATCATGTGGGATGTGATTAATCATGTAGGATGCTTTGATTTTGGGGGCGTCTGAACTTGAAATAATGCCTAGGGAGTCGTTTCCCAGATAAAACATGTGAAACCCATCAGCGTGTGCCCAGTGGTGTCCCCAAACCTGCATCCAGGGCTGGGGACAGCCCCAGTTTTGCGAGGGGCTGCGGCGTGGGCGGTGGCACTGGTGTTGTGGGGAGGCGAAGGGGTCAGTTCCTGCTTGGCCGGCAGCCGGGCAAGGCACAGCGGGGAAGGGCACTCACCACGGGCAGGGTGTTATTTTGGCTTGTGGTGCTATAATGCCACTTTACCATGACCTGATGTGTCATACAGGCTCCCCTATTGCTGCATTGTTACTACAGTATATCCTCATGCACAAATGATGATTTCTTTTGCTTTTGCAGATGCTTTACGTGGGTGATGCCACTTTCCTGCACCACTGCCCTTGCTTTCCGGAGGCCCTGCTGTGGCGAGTTTTGCCAGGAGCTGGGAAAGCCAAGGTCCGAGCCACATATTGCTTAACCCCACACTTTTATCCTTTCATGGCTCTTTATTTCCATGATTTAATTTCTTCCCAAAGAACTTTATTCTGGCTTTTAAATAAAGAATGAGCTTTCTAATAAGTCCTCTTCTTGCAGAGTCACTGTCCTTTTTAGACACTGAAGTGCCATGATTATTACATCGCTGGATAAAATTGTGAAGTAAGAAATCCTGAAAAACTACTAAACACCTACTTTGAACTTGATCAAAACCCTGATTACAGACTCACAGAATGGTGGGGTTGGAAGGGACCTCTGGAGATCATCTAGTCCAATGTCCCTGCCAAAGCAGGGTCACCAAGAACAGGTTGCACAGGGACGTGTCCAGGTGGCTTTTGAATGTCTCCAGAGACAGAGACTCCACCACCTCTCTGGGCAGCCTGTTCCAGTGCTCTGCCACCTTCAAAGGAAAGAAGTTCTTCCTCATGTTTAGATGGAACTTCCTATGTTCAAGTGAGCCTCACTGAATCACCGGTGAGGGCGGAGAGCCTCCCCAGTGCGTGTGGGTATGTCCTCAACCCTTGCTGGGGTGTGCTTGGGGACCACGTTGCCACAGTACAAAGGCGAGATGCTGCGGGGATGGTCACCTCCTGGCTGGCAGGGCCATGGGCAGGGGTCTGCAGTGCGACTCACCACAAGCCACCGCCTGACCATCACTCCATTTTTCACTTCCAGCTGGTGACCAGCTCTATTGGGGTGACAGCCCACATGCTCCCAGTCCCTGGTGGGTCTCGTTGATGAGGTTTTATAAAAATGAGACTTATCAGCAGCACCATGATGAACCTTGAACTGTACTTATTCATTTATTTGTAGAGAGGCAGGCAGTACAGGGAAATTAAATTGTTTCTGACATGCTGCTTCCCACAGGTGATTATCCTGTCTCTTTAATTGTCTCAAGGGGTTGTGCTGGAACAGGTGTGGGTTGTTTGCAGTGAGATGCTTCAGGCTACATCTTCTGCAGGTGGTGGGGGACCTGGCCTGGAGAGTGATGCTGGGGGTGTCTGCTGGGAACAGGTATGGCAGGGGGATATTCTGGACTTTTTGGGGCTTTTGTTTGGGCTGCAGAAAGCACAGGAGGTGTCTGCAAGTGCACCCGGGAAATGGGGCAAGCCTTGTGGGGAGGGAGGTGATGGGCATGTGATGTGTGCAGGTGCCACGTAGTTCTGACCTCTTGCTAAGAGCTGCGATGCTGTGTGAGGAAAGAAATGCCAAATCACTAGTTAAGTCAAATCCCCTGGGTCAAAGGACAAATTTTTGCTGTGGCCAGTGGGAGATGCTGGTGCTGGACCCTCTTGGCCACACTCACCACTGTGCTGAACCTCCCCTCGGCTCCTCCCTGGCCTGGCACTGTGCAGCCTCGCGGGAGGGAGCAACACCCCTGTCTGGTCACAGGGCTCCCACAAAACTTGGCTGGCAAACTTTTAGAAGTGCTTTTGGGGGAACTGCTAGCTGTTCGTTTGTGGAAATGCGCCGGGGTAGATCCTGAACTGATGCAAATCGGCTCACCTCCCCTCAAGTCACTGTATTGCTCGCGTCCTCCAAGTCCTGGGTCGGCTCCTTGCTCCTCCCTAGGAGCTCCTGCTTTCTGTGCCGCCGGTTTCCAGCCGCCACCTTGCTTGCTCCTTGCGTTTCTCCCTGTCCTCCCAAGTTCTTGAGCACCTTTATTCACAGCGTGATTTGTTCAACCTTCGTTTTGTGTTTAAATCCATGTCGGTCTCTTCCTTGGCTCTGCCTATGTCTGTCGCTGCCCGTATTTACCTCGTTTTGAGTGCATATTCTCTGGGACAAAGCGTGATGATGCCATTTTGTGGGTAATTAAATTTGTCTGGGTGCAGTCCAGCCAGCGGGACGATCCGCACTGTATCGTGCAGAGGGGTATAAACTGCCGGGATTTGCATGCAGAGTCTGTCATCTGCTGTGAATCATTTTGGGATGCTTTTGCATGAGAGAAGCTGTTTAAAAATAAATTGTATTGTATTAGACTAATGGAAGACAATAAATTCGGCTGGCCTTTTAGCTTAAAATTCATCAATGTCTGGAGCTGGAAGGGGGGAAGGAGCTGGAGGACATTGAGCTGCTGGGCAATTAATGGCCAGGAGCTTGGCACTTGCCAGGCTGCTGCGATGTCCGGCTGTGTCACAGCGCTCAGGAGGGCATGGGGACAGCACAAGCATTAAACCCCTCTTAAAAATATCAAAAACTACCAAAAAAAGACCCTCTTTTAAACATCACTTCACAAGATATCCCTTAATCAAAGTCTGCTCTAAGTTGCACTGTGCAAAGGGATTATTGCAAGATCAGAAACCTTTGAATTATTGATGCCTTTCAACCCTGATGGCATTTGCTGTCCCCTGCAGTACGGCAGGGAGAGCCCCTTTTTGGGCGTAATTTCACCAAGATTAGAAGGTGTTGGCCCCTTGCTGATTTTAGCCAGCAATGTGGGAGAGGGATTGCAGAACCAAGCCCAGAGCTCAAGCAGATTTTCACTGGGCAGCTCTGGGGAGACGGCGTCCAGAGTACACAACCCACCTCCGCACTGGCAGGCAGTGGAGGACAGGGCTGCTGGGACAGTGCTGCCTTGCAGGGGTGGCCCTGCAGCCCTGTCCTGACGGTGCGGTACCACAGGGAATGATTCCTGAGCAGAACCCCCGGCTTGAGAAATCCGTAGGAAGAAGCGCACTGGCTGTAAAGTCAGCTTTATGGTTATTTCTGGGCGCCACCACCTGCTCTGAGCACCAGCGTCTCGCTCCCCTGTCCCCTCACATCCCCTGACATATGCTCCCTTTGCTTTCCCACTATTAAACTGCCACAGACAGACTGCGGCACCAGGTGGCTCCGGCGTTGCTCCAGGAGAGCATCCCTGCGGCGCGACGGCCCCCTGCCACCAAGCCCGGGGCTGCGGCAGAGGCTCCTTGCTTGCCTTAAGGTCCAGGGGCTTTTCCCCTCAGTCCCTGTGTGCTGGTGATGCCTCCTCACCCCAGCACTGCTGTAAATTTGGGGCAATTCTGGTAATATCTGCAGAGCGAGGCCTGATTGATACCCACGTATGTGGGAGGAGAGGTGAACGGGAGAGACGTGGAGGAAAAGCAGCGTATTAGTGTCGCAAATAATTCACAGTGAATAATTTCTTCAACAAACACAGCTCCTATTTCTGAATGTCTGCAAAGGGGCTGTGCTTTTCCCGAGCTGGTTGGTGTCCGAAGTCGATGGATTTTGTTTTTTCTCCTTTCTGTTTGGGACGGGTGAGAGTGTGCCGGCCGTGCTGGGGCTGTCCTGCCAAGCTGTGATGGCTCACACTGGTTTTTCACTCTGGTACGTTGTCAGAGGACCCCGGCACTAACCCTCTGCCCAGAGATGGCAAAGGCCCTAGAAACATTCCATTTCTCTGAAAATACAGTAAGTGCAAGGAATTGTGTGGACAGGCTTAATATTTTGTGTCCTTTTGTTAGGACACAAAAGACCGTGTAGGCAAACCTTGCTCACTGTTGGAAGATGAAGACAAAAGCCATCTAGGCAGGGCTGCTGCAAACTCCTGTCTAAACTCACCCAAGAGTTTGAGAAAATGCCCTGGATACATTTGCTCAGTAATTTTTAATTTCATATGTTTGACCCAATGCAACCGGTCGTTTTCTTTTGCATTTTCAGGGGTGCTTAGCCGGGCAGGAGGAGGAGAGGGAAGCCAAGAATGTAACTTGTGGGAGGAAAAGCTGCAGCAATCAGATGTTTTGTCCTCTGTAAAGTACTGCTGCCACCCAAGTGCCCACTTGTTGAATGGCACTTTCAGTTGATGTCATTTGCTGGCTTCCTGAGTGGCTTCTTCCAAAAGCTCTGAGGAAACGCGTATTTTAAAAAAAATGCACGTGTACGATTTCAATTCTACTGTTGTAAGTGATGAGGCTCAAGGTCCTGGAAACTCGCCTCCCTTATTCCTGGTAACACGATCTACTAGCCTTCCTGAAACCTACCTCCCCCACACCCCCAAAATGTGGCATTTACAGCAGGAGATATGGGCCCTGGGTAAGATAACAGCTACGAGAAAGCTGCAGGTACAAGCACACCGTGCTTTGAACTGTTGCTGTCTTTCCTTGCACACAGATCTCTGGTGGTGCTGCCCTGGCAAAGTTAGCTCTGCCCATCAATGCCCACCCCATCCCAAAGCAGGGTCCCAAGGAGGTAACCTGGGCAGAGGCAGCAGGAAGGTGTGATGGGCAACACCTGCTTGTGTATATGGTGATGGCTGACTACACCAGGCAAGTAGAATAAGCTCAGATTTTATCCCTATTAGCAATATCTCAAACCAGTACATCTTTCCCATGGCTGGTGACGGGCTGGCTCAGGAGTGGGCTCCAGGGCTGCCCACCTGCTGGGATTAGGGATCTTGTCCCTGTGGCATCCTGCTCCAAGCCTACCTCCCCTCATGTCTTCTTTGCCCTGGGTTTCACAGGGCTTTTTCGCAGAGTCACTCCTGGTGGCTTCTCCGTTGTCACCCAACACTCAGCAGCACGGGTGCCCCCTCCCCAGTGCCACAGCAGCTCCCCCAGCGCGTGTGAGCAGCACAAGGGCCATACCCAGGGGTTGTGCTCAGTATCACTGCCCTGGTAAATCACTCTGCTCAGGAGTTCACTAGATTCACTTTCTAGTCATCCCAGGTCTTCTAAAGGGCTCATCTTTTTTTATTATCCAATTAACTGTACACGTTAATAAGAAATTTTCTTTTAATATAAAACTGAGCAGTTTTTTTTTTGTCTGCCCAGAGTGACATAAATAGACTTTTTCCACATATAGCTTCAGTGTCCTGGGACTGATTTGTGGATATATATTGCTGCTTAGAAAGACTGTAATTTACAGGTGATTGTTTGGAGGACTTCAAATTACCACCACTCGTATATATGGATATATAAATAAAAAATGAAGCTTCTCAGGAGATTCTGCATAAACAATTTTCTTGGGAAGAAAAAGGATTCTCAATAAATAAACTAAAAAAAAAAAAAAGGTGGTTTTTTTTTTATATCTATGCCACTGCATAAAGTATGGGTAGATTATTTTAGTCCTTCATTTCTATTTCAGCATTTCTGGACCGTTTCCTCTAACATTTTATCTTTTTTCTTCCATCATATAAATCCTCATATATTCTGCTCCCGGAGGAGCAGGCAGGTTTGGGGTGTGGAGGCAGCAGGAGCCCAGCACTACCTGCCCCCGCTGCCACCGAGAAGAATAGGGATGGGAAGGATTAGCTCCGGCTACCTTAATGAAATATCACTTCAGCTCTTAAGTCTCCCTGACAGAAAAATACACGCACAAAGAGGAATACTTTTGGAAGCTGCTTGTGGTTTTATTGCCTTGCTGCTGGGGAAGCCCAGCTGGCAACAGCTCACAGGCACCTCCGCCGCTGGGAGCTGCGGGCAGCGTCTGCTCTCAGCAATCAGGCTTTCTGTGGAAGCTGGATACCCTAAAGACACTATTTCACTTTGGAAGATATTTATATAAAGTTTGTCAGCTCTCCTGGCCCACGACAGAGCCGTGGCTCACCCAAACCAGGATCGTGGGATTTGATTGATGCGGCAGGTCTGCGGCAGCAGCCGAGGGCACGGCTGCCGGAGCAGCCCTGCAGCAGCACCCAGGGCTGTGCATCCACCCCGGAGGTTTCTCCAGCCTCTGGCAGTCTGTGCTTTGGGGGCAGCTGTAAGGGAGACTCATACCATAGCCCTTGAGGGACCTTTTTCTGCCATTAATTTGTCCAGTTGCCTTTTTTTCTTTTGTAAACTCTAATGAAATATCAGGCATCTGCAACACTTAATCTATGGGTTTGTGATTTTTTTTTTTTTGAAGTTGTAAGCACATTAATGCAAGTTTAGATGACTTTAAGTGACCTGAAAATAGATCGCTTAGTGGTAGTTAACACTCCTCACCCACCAGAAAACTAGTTGCTTCTAGTCCTTTTATTATTAAAATGTGCCTTCAGCTACCAGCGTGCATTTCCAGGGGTTTAAAACTGAGCACAACTTGCGTGGAGGAAAAGGGATCCCTATGTAAAAAGAACATGCTTTTAATTGAGATAAGTTGATCCATATTCCGTTAACAAATCCTGTCCTGTGGACACCATCCCCTCGTAGCTGGGTGGGATTTATCAGCCTTGGCGCTCACAGGGTCCCTCGTGCTGCTGCTCTCCCAGGGAGCCGCGAGAGGAGCTGGAGTGGGACAGGCTGCTGTATTTCACCCATCTCCTGCTCACCAAATGAGGATTCAGATTCACACTGAGATCTATAAAAGTCAGTGCTTTATGACTGTCTTGTATTTCTGTATTAACCACCTCATTATCATCCCAAATGGAGTATAAATCCAAGGGTATCCAGTTGCTCAAGTCTGCATGATAGCGCTCCCCAGCCTCTGGCCATATAAATCTTGGCTCTGGGTAACGGGAGGGACCCTGCAGTTTCCGAGCTCAGGAGCAGGCGGTGTTTATAAAAGATGAGTTTCCTCTGCTCAGGGACAGGCCGGGCATCGCTCCCTACTTCTTTTGATGGTGCCTCTCTGCCCCTGTGGCTGAGCCACCGGCACGGGAGAGCAGCAGTGATGGTGGTCCCTTGGGACACCACGGGCACGAAGCTGTGCTTGCTGCTGAACCACGCATCTTGCCGCTACACATCTGGGGGATGTGCTGGTCCTATGGAGGATGGTCTGTCTTTGGGGCTTGGGGCTTTCTGCGTGGGGGTGATGGTTTTGTTCAGCCCCATGGTTGCTGATGCAAGGCCAGTTTCCAAGTGGCTGGGAACCAGTTGGGGCAAGCCCTGCGCATCCCGGCCTTGGCGGCATGCCGCCTGCTTTGGGCACTCAACATCTTGCTCTTGTGATGGAGAAAGCCTGAAATAAATGAGTAGGCAGGACTAGGCTGGGTTAGATCACATCACAAGCAGCCATGGCTAGAAACAGGGATCTCCCTGGCATGACCCCGAAGGTGCATGGGGGATTCGCTGCTTTGTAAAGCCCTGAGGATGGTCAGTCAAACCCACCCGATGTGTCGAAAAGAGGTTTTATGCCAGGTCCATAGTTCATTGTGTGTCAGAGTCAGAAATAATTGCCAGAGGAGGTGCATGATCTTTTGAGCTTTGCCACGATATGAGGTCTCAACCCCAGGAGCACGTGCCATGAGCAGGAGACAATTTTTCCCCTAGTTCAAGGCTAACTAACGTGCTTTTAAGCATCAGTGAGGAACGTTGCTCTTAACAATGAGGTATAATTTTCCTAAAATAAATCAGGAAAAAAATGCAACCTTTGGACCAAGCTCTCCCAAAGGTGGCAGCTCTCTTGGCCTTGGCAGGGTGCAGTGGGTGTGCAGCAGCTGGGACACTTGACCCCCAGACGAGAGCTCGTGCATTTATTGCTCAGTTATAAACTTCATAAGGACAGGCTAGCTTGTGCCATTATGAATTGGGGAAGCTCAGACAGGGTTGATGCAGCCTGGCATCACTGCTTCCTATTTGTCTGATGTCAAAACACCAGTTTCACACATTTTACTAAAGGCATCCTTTTTTTTCTGTCCTGTTTTCATTATGAAATAGCAAACTAATTTTTTATGCCTCCAAAGTACTTCAGCTGAGACACCTCAAATCTGATGCAACTCTTAAAAACCGAGAAACTCACGTCTGTGCAGGAGCTTGGCTCACTGTCCCTCCCTCTGCCTGGTTACTCGGTGTTTGCAGCATTGCAATTTGATGTGATGGAAACTACAGGTGGAGAATAAGACTGAAGGCTGAAGCTGCTGGTATTACGTTACCTGGATCTCTGTGATTCTGTATGTAAATAGTGGGCTAAAGTGTGCTGCTTTTCTCAAAGACCTTTTCTTTTTTGTTTGTCTGGTTCATTTAATGGGATGAGGCCAAATGAATGATGGGGAAAGCAAAATTATTTTTATATTAAAATTATTTTCTGTTTCTGCATAATACAGGGCACTGTTTGAGTAGCTGCCTCTTTTAAAACGCGCACATCACCACTGGCTATTTCTGCTGCAAGTTGCTGTCCCAGGCAAAGTGATGAGTTTCCCAGAATTTGATAAATTACACCCCTCCTTCGCAAATTACTCTCCTTCAATCTTACCCCACCTCTGCTCTTGACACGTGTGCTGGAGAGGGTGACAAGCTTTTAAACCTCATTTATTCCTTGTACCCAAGAGTTGCAGAGTTTTCCGGGTTTCTCTGAGGTTGGGCATACTTAGAACACTCTGTATGTATGCTTTTTAAAATAAATTATTATTATTTTAATCACAACGCTGCAACTCCTGAGCTGATTCATGCACCCAGGTCATGTATATTCTAAAGCAAAGCTTTTGAGAAGAGAAAAAATATCAGGGATGGATAAGTTAGGGCCACAATGAAGAGTTTGCTTGATGCTATGCCCAATGCTGAGGCTGCCATGAGCAGATGCAGCTCTTCTCCTCCTTCTCCAAGAGCTGCTAAATGCCTCCCGTTGCCTTCCCTCTGGCACCAGGTTACCCCTCCTTTGCTCTTTGTCATTGGGCATCATCACACGGTTGCACCAGGGGTTTTTTTCTGTCTCTTCTTTCCCTCCTTTGGGTCCCTTCTCCTCCCAGACACAATCATTTCTCTTGTTTGGCATGTTCTGGGCTGTCGGCTTCAGGCAGGTTTCCCCTCATTAACACCCTTTGAAGATACATCGGTAAAATGTCAGTGTCATACTTCATCACACGATGAGAACTATTAAGTGCACATTGTTATTCCTGGATTCATACCTACGCCATCTCTCTTTGTCTCTCTGGGAGCCTCTTGTAAAGATCAAATACGATGTTATGGATGATGTTTAGAGTGAGCAATGCTTCTTCCCCTCCTGCTCCTTCTTTTTAAAAAAAATTATTTCCCCCCCTCCAGTGGATCTTTGCCCCATCCTTATTATAGCATGTAAAAGCACCTGGGACACTGGTAGCATGGTCTTTCCTGGCTTTGTTGGGGTGCGATGGGGGAATTAAAGCGCTGGTAGAGCGGTTGGTGGTTACGGCCGTCCGTGGGTCATTTTGGGATCCTGGCTCCAGGGAGGGCTGTGGGGCTGCCCTGGCGCCAGCACGGGGGGAGGTGCAGCCGGGGTCCACGTACAGCAGCTTTTCAGGTCTGAAGCTGGGGTCTGTAGCACTGCCTAGCACACGAAACAGCATTAGACCATTACTGCACATCACCTGCTGGGGTTCACCTTTAGCAGAGGAATCAGCTCTTGCGGTGGCTGGGATTGCTCATGGTTTGGGTCACTCCTGTTGGTAGTCGCCAGCTGGGCTGTTGTGTGGGGAAGAGCGGATAATCCTGGCTTTGAGCCTCTGGGAGCTGCCCAAGGCAGGAAACCCCTGCACTGTCCTTCTGCAGAACGTAACGGTCAATTTGGATTTTATCTAGAGAGAACTGCATCTTCTGCACTGCTCCATCACCTTTCCAGAACACCTTGAGCACCTTGGCAAAACAGTCATCTTGGGAAGCCTACAGGCTTTCCTGCAAGGAGTATAAGTTACCATCAAACAGGAGCATGAACTTAAGCATGTGTACTCTTACCTGCATGTGGTAGAGGAGGCGGAGGGCACACACCCTTCATGCAAATGGGTGTTAAGGGGCATGTTCCCCTTCGTAGTACCAATGTCTTTCACCTCCACACTTGGCCTTTTTATTTTTATGTATAATGCTACAGTGAAATAAATGCAATTTAATTTGGGTTTGATCGTTCAGCAGTTTGATATCCAGGGTTCACACGCAGGGATAGCGAGGTTTGCAGTCGGGTATAACATGCTCCCAGAGACCCAGCTCAGTTAATTAGCCACAGAATAAGACCCGCTGGCAAAGGCGAGCCTGCCACAGCCGCGGTTCAACTGCTGCCTTACTCTTTCATGGACCAAAACCTGAACTGTGAAGCAAGTGAAAGGTCCCCATGGCTCTGTAAGCACCATGTCCAGCCCATGCAGGCTGACCCAGAAACGTGCAGAGTAACACAGCAGCACGCATGCCAATGATGGACACAGCTGGCCACTGGCCACTAACCAAGCCCCGACCCCCAAAATGCGGAGGCATGGGTTTGCCCCGGTGGGAGGAAGAGAGGTGACCTTGCTGCCAAAATCTCTGGGCAGCTTGTGGGGTTGTCAGAGTGGGGAGCTACTTTCTTGTTGGCTGCAAAATGGACCATTCAGCATCATCTGAAGCCCTGAATCCTAGAGAGGATGCTACAGGTCAGCTTACAGTCATCCCGTGCAGTCTGCGGTGCAAAAAGACTGAGGCAGTAAATACAGGTGGGGTTTTTATTCTTCTCCTATGAAAAAAGGCATTTAGAGCAGAAGGCCAGCAAGAAAAAGCATCTGCAATGCACGTGCTGGACACAGGCATATGTTGTTCCTGTGCCCCTACGGACGGACGGCGGGGTGCGATTGCTGGGAATGCAGGGGAAGGGCACGAGGGGGTGCATTGACCTTTGGGAATTTGGAGTTTAACCTGGAGATATTAATCGAGAGAGTCTTTTGGAAATACATGCTCACAGGTACAATCTCATACATTTCAAAGCCCTGGTCTGGCTGCTCTAATGTAATTTTAGGCTCCTGAGGCCAAGTCAGCACTAGGAGAGGGTGAGAAGAAAGGAATTTAATCAGAAATGAAAAAATTTCCCCAAACCTTCATTCATTTTTGAGAGATACGTTTGCTGGAGGGTCCCCACCAGCACAGTCAGCATTGCTCTGGTCACTGCAGACTCCTCTAGACCAAGATGACTTACCCTGACTTTGGAGCTGTCGCAAATGAAAGGCACTTAACAAACGTTTCTGAAATAAGAAAACCTCTGTACTTCTCTCGCCGTCATTCATTTTCAAATTGATAAGTTAAATACTGTACTCCAGCATAAACATTTCTCAGGGACAAAGTATAAACATTTCTAGTGGAGTGCACTTAATACAATTTTGTTTGCCAAGTGGCGCTGTCTCCTCCCAAGCTATGGCTATGAGAGGTTTTTATTTAAATGGAGATATAAATTAATTGCACTCAGCACAGCCTCTCATCCCAGCTCTCTCCTGCATCCGTACCCTTGGACTCTCTGAAGGAAAGGGCAGGTGGGAACTGCTGTGGCGCAGCCTTGCTGGAATGCTGGCAGGACACCGCCGCAGCCGTTCCCCTGCCTGCTGCCTCCCCGCTCTCCCCTGGATAATTTTTTTTCCATTAGGAGAGACGTGACTGGATTTGCTTTAGTTAGATGGATGCAGACGCAATCCCGTAAAAGACCTCCTTCCCAAGGCAAGGGTTAATGCAATGTTTTGCGACTTGGCTATATGGTGATGGGGAGATACCAGCCCTTAGACAGCTGGATTAGATTAATGTATGTTAGATATTTTAAGGTCTCATTCAAGAGAAGAAAGCCTAATTTTAGACTTTGATTGAAAGCCCGTCTTGATAATAGCGTGGCTAATTTCCTTTCAAAATTGGCAAAATTTAAGTTTCGACAATGTCTTAAACTGGGCCCAGCTACTAACAAGTTTGAGCTTTCTGACATCTGTCTGTCTCTCTGTCTGTCCCTTCTCTACCTGAATTCTCGTTTCGGTGCAAATTATACAGAAACTGGTGAAACCTGACTCTCCTCTGATTAATTCTTGGTTATATGCTTTGTCGATCCCTGAAATACTTTGGAAGAAAATGAGGAAAAGGTTTCCTCCACAGCTATGTGACCTGCTCGTTCCGAAAGGGGAGGCTTGGGGCAGGGGATGGAGCCTGGGGATTGAGGCTTCGGCCAAAGCACTGGAGGGTCCTGCAGGCCCTGGGCTGCTCGAGACCCCCCTGAAGCTCTGCCCAACACCGGCCCCGCTCTTCCCTACACGGAGATGCAATCTGTCAGGTCTGCAGAAAGAAACTTGTTCTCATAAAACACGCAGCAGTAATTTTATGGTACAAGAGGAGAGACGTACAGCCAGGGTCTTGCTGCTCATCAGAAAAATGGCAGCTACCTTTTGTACGACTATTGCTTTCTTTCACTTTTTTTTGACTTGGTTGGGGTTTTTTTGTTTGTTTTTTTTTTACCTTTAAGATTAAAAACCTCCTGAAGAAGTCTTACAAGGTTTATGGCAGAGGTACACAAGAAGCGAATTAAAATTCCTTAAATATATGTGCTGGCTAAAATTTATATATCCTGTATTCCTCGGGTATCTAATTAGACCCAAGAAGAAAATAGCCCTGCAAAGGATAGGCATTTTGTTCAAATAATTTTTAAAAATTGAGCTAAATAATAGCCATTTTATACTGCACACAATATAATTGTTCTTCCTGTATTGGGGAGCAGTTATAAATTATCTGGTATCCCATTCAGTCTTGTTGCCACGCCGAGTACCAAACAATTGTGAATGTAGTTACCGGGCACGTAAATTCACGGCTTTCTGACAGCTATACCGTTATTGCCGCTGCTAACTAACCTTCTGCATAAAAAATGCAATCCCTAGGAAAGAAGGAGCATTTATCTAAGTGCTGACATTGAAACATTCTGAATAACTCTTTGAATCATTTGTACTATTATGGGTAGAAAATGTAATTATTGTAATCAGCCTTGAGTCTGAGGCCATGTTGTTTTAAAAAAAAAAAAAAAAAAAAAGAAGGGAGAGGGAGAGAGAG
Organism: Larus michahellis; assembly: GCF_964199755.1. NCBI lineage: Eukaryota > Metazoa > Chordata > Aves > Charadriiformes > Laridae > Larus > Larus michahellis. The sequence continues at coordinate 80,658,098 of NC_133899.1, read as the reverse complement.
AGAGGGGGGAAACCAGATCTGAACAACGAAAATGAACCTTGATAATGGAGCAGCCTTGAATTCCACTTCATTTATCACACTAATGGATGTCAAGATGACCTCAATCAAACATTTTGTTTTCCAGTTTTAAGCAATGGAAAATGCTGTCTTTTTTTTTTTTTTCTGGAAAAAAAGAAAGTTATTTAAATTGTTCCTAGTAATTACATTAGAGTAGAAGGTCAAAGTCAATATGAAATAATATCCACCAACCTTTTGATGAGACTAGTCCAGGCTCTTTACTGACACAGTTCACATATCTTTATAATCCTAGTGCAAGCTTTGTGCTTCTCCTTCCCGATTCCTTATGTTTTTATACTTAAATAGAGATCAGATTTCTTGGTGTTTTTATTATTTCTCATTTGGAGTCACAGTAGAATTCCATCTAATATTTTTAAGTAAATGATCATGTGGTTTAAACACTATCTCCCTGACTAGCACATTTCAGGGCAGGATGTAGCTGTAAAAAAAGGTACAGAAATCTAATTAAAAGAAGTTTATGACAACAGCAGTTCATTAAAATGTCTTGATTCACCTAGGCCAATCTCATACAGAACATCGAATAGGACCAGAGGCAGGTCCTGGGCAAAACACTGTGAACATGGGCCGTGTATCCAGATTTGAATATTTCAGTTCATTTATGTCTCTGCGATGGACAAAAGCATCCAGATGCCAACAGTTTTGCTCCCCATGACTGGTAAAAATGTTGGCTGGATCCAGATTTAGACAGGGCCCAGAGGTATCTCTGGTGGCTTGGCTTCTTCTAGGTCATACAACTTAGTTCTGGACGTTGAGTGAAAGAAACCTCAGAAATGGGGCTTCAAACTGGGCGTTTTTTATGTCACTGTGCAGTATAGTCCATAACCTGCACCAGTGCCACCTGTAACAGTTGAAAGAGATACTTGATGGATGCATTTTGACTCATTTAATTCGGCAGCGCAGCCTTTCTGTGGATCCACAAAGTGCCTTGAGTCATCGAGGACCTGTTTCACAGGCTTCCAAATGTGACCACGAGCTGTAGAAATATGAATTGTTTAGAAGCTGTGAATGAATTATTTCATTGACCACTGGCAGTTTTATTGAAAAAAAAAGAAAAATAACAGAAAAATCAGTCTGAGGAGGAAAGAAGGAGGAACTATGTGTGAGCATTCACTGTCCACCTACCCATCAGTAACTGTGGCAGGTACAAGCTTGTCCCTCCTGTAGTCTTTTCTGTCCATGGGGGACAAGGCAAATGTGGTTTCACTTCTGTAGGTGCGTAAGAGTTTTTCACAGGCAACTGCAGGAGGTCTCTTTTTGTAATTTTTAACTACACTTTTAATATATAGCTGTCTTGGTGCATTTACACGGTGGTCAGAGAAGGAAGACATATGCCCTAAAAGAAGCCACTGCCAGAAGATGCAGGTCTCAACTTTGAGCCACACTTGCTACAGCAGATTAGGCAAATCCTGGATTTGGACACAAGAAGTAGCCCTAAGCCCAGGTGTATGGACTTAAGACATCTGCATGCTCTCTTGCACCATATAAGTGGTATGTTTTCTGTTCTCTAATACAAGATTATTTCTGTCTTTTCTACTTTTAACAGGATAATGGTGATCTCTGTTGACATTTTCCGGTGCAGCTTGTAAAATTGTAAGAATATCTTGATTTTTAATTCTGGAACTTTAGAGCGCTTACATTACTGTCTTTGGACAGCACTCACAAAAATACCATGGTCTATTTAAGAGACAGCCTGCTTCTTTAGGAAAAGATCTGATGCAGTAAAATGATTTGTAAAAAATCTGCAACGAACCCCCCGCCCCGGTAACAGCATCATGCGACAGACCGCCACGGGCCCTTGCTCACTTAAGTGTGAAGCTCTTGGAGCGCTCTGTGCCAAATAAACTTCTTTGAAACGCTCAGAAATCATCCATATGGTAAAACATCATCTCGCCTCTCTTCACCAATAATTCAGTATTTAGAAAAATACTTTGCAAAAAGATGCGAACCGTCTTGGTCCATGCAAAGGACCTTCCTCCAGGAAGGGCAGAGACCAGCTTGCCCAAGTCCCCTGCCCTCCCCAGTTGGGCAGAAAGTAGCTGCATGGCAAAAAAGAGCAGGAGCAAACAGGTAAGGCGAGAGGAAAGATGCGCAACGCTTAAAAGGATGTATAAAGAGAGGCAGGGCACAGACCTCAGTGTCTTTCCCGGGAGTAATATCGCACTGTGTAGTAACCTCAGGCTAAAAGATAGACCAGTGAATCATAATAGGGAAAAAAAAAAAAAGCGTGGACATTTTTAACTTAAGCTTTTAAGAATAAATAAATCTGTAGAATGCGACATAAATCAGCTGCCTCTTTCCCCCTCCCTCCCTCCCTCCCCCACCCCCAAACACTCGCTAAAACGATTGGAAACATTTGGGTCTGAAAAAAAAGGGAAAGCTATAAGTGCTTTTTCTTTCTTTTTTTTGCCAAATCATGCAGAAGATGCTGGCAGCTGCAAAGATTCAATTATACACAATGCAAAAAATAATTTAAAAAAATAATGGCACTTGAAAAAAAATTGCCTCTCCAGAAATTGCGTGGAACAATAAATCTGTTAATTAGCTAATTAATATTCAATTGGGGTCAGTGGGCTTAATAGAACCTTTTTCTGAGACCCAAGAAATTTTCCAATCACAATGTTAAGTCTGCCCACTTTCATTATCATCTAAGCGCAGGCAGCCCTTATCTGGCCGCCAGGCGCCCGGGAACAATGCAGCACCATTATCATCTCGGTGCAGTGGGTGCGGGTACCACAGTCGGATGTTGCAGGCTGTGAAGTAAAAATGCTTGAGCATTTAGGGTAATTGATATATGGGTTCTGCTGTATTGTTTAGGGCTGTTTGTTTGCTCTACTGGTATTTAAGGCAGCGGAGCATCAGAAGATTGATTTTCATTGGTTGCCGTTTTTTATTTTTTTTTTTATAACAAAACCGATGACAAGCTGTCAGTGTGGGACCCGGACCAATAGCATCCGGCAAGTCCTCCCCACGGCGCAAGGGCTGCCGCCGGCCGGGTGCGCGTGGAGGTGCTGGGGCAGCACCTTCCCCGTGCCATCCGCTGGGTCTTGTCTGGCGGAGGTACACTCAGCTCGGCGGGGTGGACACTTCAACCCGCATCACTATAAAAAAAGGACATATTTAAACCAGCGTCGCTATAAAAAGGACAAAATGCAAGATCTATGTTATTAATGGCGGTAGCTGCTTTTATTTGTCTTTCCAAGGGACTGCTGTAAGACCTGTTATCTGTTTCTTCCCTCGATATCAAAGTAAGGAAGAGGGGGTTGTTGGGTTTGGGTCCCCCTGCTGCCCTCCAGGTTAAGAGAAAGCTGTAGATTGCAGCTTTTAGAGTTTGCCTGACTGAATACCATTGTTTATGGTATTCCACAACATTTCATAAAACAGTTTGTGACCGAAATTACATTTGTTGTTTAGCTGGTAGTAAATCCTCCAGGTTAGCTTAGAAAGGCCATCTAGGTCCAAGCAGTTTGACACAGACTCCTTAAATCACTGCCCCAGGTACCATACTCTTCTGATGATTAGGTTGTAAATGAAAAATAGAATTGGCGTTAACTTTACAGAATGGGGACATGATCTACGGGACCTACCTGCCCCTCCACTTCTTCACTGAGATTCATCTCCACGTGCTATTGCAAGTCACACCGAGGAGGGTAAAAGTTGCCTGAATAGTTTGCAGTTGCCTAATTCAACTGTTAAAAGTTTCTCCAAAAACTTCTCCATCAAGGAGCAATTCTTTTCCTGCTTTGCACGGCTCCCTCACCGGCCCTAGATTTGTCGGGGAGATGATCTTGGAGAGCTGAAGAAAAGGGAAAGAGATTTTTCATTGGAAATTTGGAAACCAGGAAAAGTTTTTTTCCTTCTTTCTCCCCTTCTCTTTCTTGCAAAGGATCCCTGTTGCTGATATTCAAGGGAGAATATAATTGCTTAAACAGAAAAACTGAGAATTTTGCAAATATTTTTCCAGGTGACGTGCCTGTCAGTTATTTGTGTACGTAACTTGAAACTAGAGACTGCTGGTTATGGGTGGCTTATCCTTCAGTCTGCTGAAAAAGAACGTTTCAGGTGATTTCTTGCCAGAGAAGCTATAGGTTACATGTCTTACAGGTGCTGGCCTTTTGTGGTGGTGGCTCCTCTGCCTGGTGCACCCCAAGGAAGTTTTCTCCTGGAGCTGTTAGGAGGACATGGGTACTTTTCGGCCAGGGAGATTTCTGGAGGGGACGAGAAGGTGCTGTACGTGGGGGGCACCAGCAGCCATCACCCAGATGCTTCTATTTTCACTTCAGTCATCACTGTGTTTTTTCCAGTTAGCTTTTGCCACCCGACTTCACAGGGCTCACACACTTTATTTTAGGGGCATGGGCTGGGGAGGGGGAAATAATTTTTTTTTTTTTTCTTTCTCCTTCAACTTTCTTACAAGTCACTGGACTTTTATATTTATTTCCCGTGTAGCCTATGTGCAATTACTCTGATTAGATCCCACTCGCCACCTCTCTGCTATAGCGCGCGCATACCCTAAACCTTAAAAGGAAAATAAAAGCTGCTATTTCCTATTTTCATAAATGAAAAGATGTTTCAAGTATTGGGAGACACTGAAAGAAATTCTGCAGTTTGAAGATACTTCAACTTAACTACTAATTGCAGAGGACCAGTGGGCGTAATTTTGGCACTATATTAGCTTTGCCACTCCATGAATAATTTGCATACAAAATGCTTTATTTTGGCAATCTATTAAAGAGCTATACAGTATTTGTGGCTTATCGCATTCACGCAGGAAGCAGGATCCTTGGCCATCTCGTTAAATTCTGTTGATGCATAACAATTTAAAGCATGGCACAAGCTGGTATGACATTTAAAGATGCCTTCACTTAATTATATTACACAAATATTGGGTTGTTTATCCTTGGGAATAAAGTCTTTTTGAAGTCAAAGTTGGCATGCGTATAAAGGAGTAAATTTTAACTGATCCCTCAAGTGGGCCTCCTAGCTGCAAATTGGGGTTCTTGCATTTTTTAAATTATTTGTGATAAGAAGCATTACACTTTGAATACAGCCACTGGAGTTTGTTTGGTACTTCCCCCCCCCCCCTTCTCCTCTAATGGAAAATACACTCTTTAGCAATAAATCGTCACATGAAACCAGAGGGGTAAGTGTAGGCTGGGGGGAGAAACGGGACAAACGGTGATTGTAAGAGTTTGTGGCTGCAAAAATTCCTCACTTTTGTCTTCAACAGGAGGAAAATGTCATGTAACAGTGTCTGTAGACTGCCTGCATAGAAGCGGTGGGGAAATAGGGTAAAAGAAAAAACTTTTTTTTATATCCCCACAAGGATAATCAGCATGAAGCAAACACTGGAGTTTGGGTTTCTCTGTAGATAATAAATCAAACGGCTGCAAATCTAAAATTCACATAGTTTGCTTTAGTGGGGTGATTACATTTTTTTCCATGGTAGAAATGCTTTTATATATATCACACGCAGAAGCTGAAGGACAACAGACTAAAAACAAGCTGGAAGAGAGGTCTCCATCCCAGTAAAAGGCATGTATGGGGACATCCTAGATGAGGAAAATGAAACCATCCATTTGCCGGTGTTGGAAGGAAAGCGTGATCATTTTGCTCTGTAGATGATGTTAAAAATAGGGAATACATCAAATTTAGTCCCACTGGACAGTAAAAGGGAAGATCAGTGTGTGATGAAAACCCTTGACTGGAGCAGGAGCTTTCTTCCATTTCCTGCCCCACTTTGACCAGCAAAAAAGGAAAAAAAAAAAAAAAAAGAAGAAAAGAGAAAAAACCCTACAATAAAAAGACCAAACAAAGGAAAAAACCAACTAGGAACCAATCCTACCTAAACTTCCATGTAAATAAATGAGATGATCTCCAGGTACGGACAGATCATCACTTAGACAATCACTGCACATCAGCTGAGCTGCATTTAACAGTCTTGTGTCCCTTTCTAAGCTTATTTTAGAAGCAAAATGTGGTGGTTTGAAATGCCTTTTATATTGTTGGGTTGGGTAATCAGAAACATTCAGTTCACCCAACTCTTGCATAACGTAGGAAAAATACATGGTATTTCATCCTCACCAAAACCAGTCATCCAGAAGGCATTCACTGAACGCAGCTTGGAGTGCTTCTCTGCGTAGTTGTAACTAACATTTGTCTCCTCTGGTTTAGTCAAGATATTAACTCGCATAGAAAAACTAACTTTATATCTCATTTCTTAGTATACTCATTCAGCTCTTTAGGGGTTTTTTTAAAAACTGCTGTATAAATTTTATTTCTGTAGTTTCTCTAATTCAGCCACAGTTCCGCCGGCTGTGGATCTCAGCCGTGGTTCACCCTGGAATTTCTTTGCCCCTGAAGATAAAGTCTCAAAAGCTGAAAAGAAGGGCTGGTCCTGGCGTGGTGGCCTTATCTCCTTCTCACTTGTCCTTTGCCAAGCTGCATTGCTGTAAATACATAACTTGAAAAACATGCAGAGCAGGGGGAGTCAGCACCGCTGCACCACAGGCAGAGCTGCTCTTTTCACTCAAGGAGAAGTTTGGGTCCTCAATCTACTTTTGGCTTTGTTGTTTTCCCCACCTCCCCCTCCTAATTAATTAACTAATGAGCTGATATGAAGTAATTTTATATATCATAGACTATTGATAAAATCAGTGTTAAGTATATTAGCAATTAGGAAAGTAAGAGGATGTTAGGAACCCTTACATCCAATTAAGTACTATGATTTAAATTACTGTCTTCCCATTATCCTCCGTTTCGATCTATAAACTGTCCCTTATTGATGATGGATGTGTATAGATTCGCTCCTGGAGAAGCTGCACCACGTCTTGGACCATGTGCCAGTGCAGCGGTATGGATCTGTGCACAGGCACTATGTCCCGAACCCCAAGCAGCCGGTCATCCAGCCTTCAAACACACAAGCCTCCTGAGCCTAAATCCCATTGAGTTTTGGTAAGATTTAAGAGCTTTGTCCTCAGATCACCGCAGCTTTGTGAGCACTGGCACACCTGGTCACTGCCAGTTCCCGTGGACGAAAATATGGGGACACGCTCCTGAAACGGGCAGATTTGGAGACATGTCCGTGTCCTACTGATGTCCCTGGGTGGTACGGCCCCACTGCAACAGCCAGCATGGGACTGCCTGGGGTGCTCTGCGAATTACCCAGCCACACTGATAGCCTTTAAAATCTGACTGTAAAGCTTTGGTCCTCAAGGTGTTGTGGCACCTGCCCTTAACCCATTAAGGCATTTCCAATGACTGGAGCACAGGTGAGCGATTTCCACTGGTGTCATTTTTTATCGGGAGTTGGGCATTACTAAACTTTAAGCATCTGCACCAAAGGACTGGCTCGAGTTACTGTCTGAAAGTAAATGAGTATTTTCAACCACTCATCTGCCCTACCGACTGTCAGAGGACTAACCTGTTCCTAAAAGGAAAGGGTACTAATATTTAGTCCTTCTAAGCAAAAAAACCCAAAAAAGGTAAGCTCTGCACAGAAATATTCTTAAGTACTAGAGAGGAAAAGTCTGCTTAAAGCTGTGCTTTGTAGCAATGTAGTGAGGTCTCCCCCTGCAACTACTTCTGACACAAATTAAACAGCATTCCTGTCTACCCTGGTAAATGACATATTCTTTACTGTTTCTACCAAGTGCAGGCCTAGTATTTATCTTACACTTTCTGTTTGGTTGTGAGATTCGGTTGAATAAATTTTAGCTTCATAATAAACATCTCTCGGAGTTAATGGCCCAGCAGCGAGGCTGCTGAGCTCCAAACCGCACCAGCGATGCCAGCAGCTCCCTGGGAATTACTTGCAGGTGCAGGTACTTGGCATTGCTCGGGGCTTGCCAAATGCAGGCAGTAATGACTGGCATAAAAAGTTTGGCTGGTGCATTAGACGAACTGGGCACGCCGCAAAGCCACGGCTCACAGACCTCCTGCCCCCAGTTCGGCAGCGGTTCCACCAGTTATGTGTCTGCAATCAGGAGAAGCGCCTCATGGCTGTAGTTGTAACGCCCTGAAAAGCCGGCTGCGGCACAACGCGATGGTCTGCTGCACAGCCTAAGGATGTAACGGGCGTGGCTGGGGAAAGTAGGGAAAACCTGCAGCATCGGCTCATACTCATTAATAATAACTCTCTTGGGGGGGGGGGTGTCCCATTTTTTTTCCTTTCTTTTTCTTTTTCTTTTTCTTTTTCTTTTTCTTTTTCTTTTTCTTTTTCTTTTTCTTTTTCTTTTTCTTTTTCTTTTTCTTTTTCTTTCCCTTTTTCTTTCCCTTTTTCTTTCCCTTTTTCTTTCCCTTTTTCTTTCCCTTTTTCTTTCTCTTTCCCTTTCTCTTTCCCTTTCTCTTTCCCTTTCTCTTTTTCTTTCTCTTTTTCTTTCTCTTTTTCTTTCTCTTTTTCTTTCTCTTTTTCTTTCTCTTTTTCTTTTTTCTTTCCCTTTTTCTTTTTCTTTTTTTTAATCACTTAATGTAAAATTGAGAGCACCGATTTCTGTAGCTACATCAATTTTTAGTTGTAAGAAGTTAGGAAACGCAAGATGTATGCACTGTAGCTATTTGTCACTGATGCATGAGCCCACAGTCCCAGCCCCCAGAGCCATACCCAGCCGAAAGGAAGGTACCCGGCCTTTTCAGGTTTCCAAGAGCGCTCCCACGCCATGCCAGTGCAGGCCTTGGTCCTTGCGGGATCAGCTAACTGCCTTTTCTCTATGCATTTTTCAAAGCATAACTGCGTACGCGAGCAGAACCACAAGCTCGAGAATCAGGTGTCCCGGTGGCCAGGACCGGAGCCGAAGGGATCAGGTGGGAGAGGCAGGAGGTGCTGCGGGGGGAGGCGAGACGGGGAAGACAAGCACGGGGTGACTGCCAGACCATGCGGCTGGTCTGATCTTGCGCTCTTTTAATTTCAGTGGATGACGCCTGATTTGCAGGTAGAATTTGGGCCTCTGGGCTAATTTTACTTAATCTTACAAGATCTCCTGAGAGATTTTTAATGGGAACTCAGTATTAACTGTCCCTACAGCTGCATATCCAAAGATTATTTAAACTTGAATGCCTTCTCAGCTTTTATCATTGAAAATCAAAAGCTACCACTTCTACCCTTTCGCCAAGCCCTTGATTCTTCCCTCATCCCTATGCTGTTGTAGCTGCGGTGTCTCTCTCTGGGGCTGTCTCCTCCTTTTACAGTTTCTGAGAGTGGGACTTTCTAGAGCAAGACATACTCGTGTTGTTCTTCTTCTTCTCATTTGTGGGAATCATCTATCAGCAGCAGCAATACTCCTGTGCCCAGAAGCCTCAACCACGCTCTAAACATACAAAACAGGGACCACAGCTAAAGTCTGGGTAGCAACCGGAGGAGCCCAAACAAGCAGAAAAAAAAAGGCACAGAGAGGCTGAATGACTTAAGCAAAGACACGTGGAAAGTAACTGCCCCAGAAATAACAAGACCCCTGTGACCTTGGATAATGTTCTGCTCTTTGATCTGCCCGTCTTCTGGTGACTAGTCCTACCCGGCGGTGCAGAGCTGCAGAGGGATGGACGTGCTGTATGGAGATGGGCTGTCCATGCACAAGAAGAATGGCATTCGAATCACACCCCTGAGTAAGCTGCACTTGGGCTTGTGTGGGAGGTGCACGTGCCTTCAAAGGCGTAGGGCTTTACTTCTGAAAATTACCTTGGTGATAATGGATGACTGCAAACACCTTATCAGTCTTAATCTTCTAGATTGCTTCCAGCTCCATCATTTTTTGGGGTAGGGTTCCTCCAGGATCTGTTTGGACTTTTATGGTCTGTGCATGTGCCTGCTGTCAGGTATGTGCATGAGAAGTGTTTTACCCCTGAAATTTGGCTGTTTCTCATGTGTGACAGAAGCCTGCTGTGCTCGTTTTGCTAGTTCTGATGCCTCACAGTCCACGCGTGCCTGGCCTGTTTAGTTACCGCACTGAAACGTGCTCCAGAGTTAGCTCGTTGTTGTTCACATGTACTAACACCTCTGAACAATATGGTCTGCGACACCCGTCTCAGCATTGCTTGCATCAAACAACAGTATTTCATACAAGTGCTGAATTAAATCCTGAGTGGATATAAAACAAGGTGGCTCTACTGACTTGCAGTTTTCAAGCCCTGCTTGGCTGTCTTCTTACCTACCAGCGCAGTCATACGATGGACTTCACGAGGCCGGTTGGGGCGCTGCTTAGTCAGAAATCAGTATGATTTATTTTTTTATTTTTGCTAGCATGACAGGTAACAGTCATAGGACCTGAGCTCCTGTGTGATTAGCTCTTAGTGTTGGCCCATCCTGCTTATCCAAAGCACAGTTTAATATGTGGAATGTTACAGTTGAAAAGTTATTATTTAAATACCTTATTTATGTGGTTTGTCATAAGTCTATGCAATAAATTGAAAGGCATAAAAAATGGGGAGACTTGCCACAATACACATGCATTTCCTGATGTTTTTATCACGTATGTAACACAAATTACCATTACCAGTTATTTCACCATTGTCATTAACACTGAGAATTACAAGTAACTGCTAGATAAAATGTTATTATGCAATGTCTGCGTTTCCTTCTTGCATCTTAGTCATGTCCATTATCACAAATGCCACACTCCCTTCTACCAGCACCCACCAGTGACATGTGCGGCGAGTGTTTTGCGACCCGTTCCCGCGTAGTGTGGGACAGGGTTTAGCACCAGCAAGGAGGGATGCAAACGATATAACGTGCATGCTTGTAAGGCTGTAAAGTGCATTGGAGTGCTGCTGCTGTTACAATAAATGAGATCGCTGTTGACATGGCTTTCCACGAATTCCTATGACTTGCAAAAGATGATGTTGACCAGCCAATTATGTTATATTACTGCTAACTATGAAACAAGGAACTAATCTGAATCTCATTGATGCTAATGAACATTTTTACACTGACTTCAAAAGGTGCTGTTGGATCAAGCAGCAAATTATTTTCCTCCAGGGTATTTAAATTTTGATTGGGTCTCACAAAACCAGAATCTCTCAGGTCTAATGAGCAGTGCGTAACTCTTGCCCCGTTACGAGGAAAATGTAGAGGCTGACATTGATGAAACAAGGTGGATCTTTCCTTCCGCCAGCTATTTGACAGTTGCGACAAATTGCCTTCTGCCATGAGTTCCTACTAGAGACTCGGTTGTTGGTACGGAGGGCAGGGTCAGCAGTATAAACTTTCAGAGCTTCAAAAAAAACCCCAACCACAAGGTGTTTCTATAAAGCACACATTTCTGGCCTACTTGAATCCAGCTGTGTGACTTTCAGGTCAGGAAGAGGAATTACAATACAATCTTCGCTAACTTTTGATTCTCCACAAAAGGTCTTAACAAAATTGGATGAGTTTTATATGAATACGTTAGCAGGGTGTAGACTAACTCTTTGCTTGCCTTCTTCTCACTGAACTGGTAGGTAGCCTTTCTAGTGTGAATAGAGTCTTTTTTTTGTAATGAAAGACTTAGGGAAATACAATAAATGAATGGAAAGAGAAGCACAGTAAGTTCTGCATCTTTTCATTGATCTGTTATTTTTAGTAAATCACATGTAATCATAACACAAAATCCTTGAAATATGATGTGACAAAAATAATCAGAAATCAAGCTCAACCTGAAAATTAAAGGCTGCAGCTCACACAGTTCAGGAAAGCAAGAATATATTTTGGACGGTCTAGTTAGCATATTGCAATCTATTTAGCAATGTAGTTAGCATACCACTGCATCTGGTGCAGTGCTGTGTTCCTTATTAATTTTCAATACGTTTATTCGCCTGCTGTATACTTCAGATCTGCTGGCTGCTGCCAGATGTGCTGTGCCATTTCCTCGGATTGAATCCAGGGTTTACTATCTACTCGCCCGCTACTGCAACTCTTGCAACACCTGCGCTTACCCCAGGTAGGGCACAGGAGATGGGTGTTAGGAGGGCAGTTCAACATCCAGTGTCAACACGCGAAGCAAAAATTAATTATAGCATATACTGTATGTGATAGAAATGAGTTACTGCCTAATTATGTCTCCTGTTTCCATTCAGATGAATTAACGTTTGTTGTGAGCCCTTGGGAAACCAGACACACTTTAAAGTTGTAATGAGTGCTATCACTATTGCTTTTGACAGTCATTGAAGTATAATTATCTGATCATATATTTAAAAAAAAAAACCAAAACTTGTTATATATGAGTTCTGAGCTGGCAAATTACAGAAGTCACCTTAGGAACTCAACCACTCAGCTATTTTCTGTAGTGGCACTGCCATCTCCTGGAAAAACAGAAGTTGTGCTTCCAAATTTTTCACCTTGAGATGAAAGAAACTTTTCAAGAGCTAGAGGTTAAGTACAAAAGCCAAAACCCTCTCAAATTCAAGGGGTTAGGAGTTGCTGAGATACCTGGTTTCAATGTTAGAAATGGCTGCACGGCTCTTTGTTATCAAAGGATTTTGCTGAGGAACAAGAATGGATGTGATGTTTGGAGTGTTGTGCGCTACTCCTATCAAAAGGAGCTGGTGAGAACAGCTAGGTGCTCCAGCGGTTTGGTGTTTCTTTACAAAACGTAAGTTCCCTAAACACATCATGAATTGCCCACCAAGAAATAGTGCTGTATTACTTTGCTTAATCCCCCCAGCAGCCAGTAACCCAGGAACAGATACTTTCAGATTACAGGATTTTAGCAGTAAAGGGGTTTGTATTGCAGTTTTCATCTGAAAGGAGAAGGTATTGTATTTTTTTGTCTGCTTTCTTGGCCTTTACTGAGCCACCCTGTGATAATTAGCGTTGCTCGTTCTACCAACTTACTAAGCAGTGGTTCTGGCTGCCGCTGAAGGATTTCCTTTAACTCCAAACACACCTCCCATGTCTCTAGGAGCTGCATTAGTTTTGTTGCTCAGATTTTACATTTGTCCATCTCCCCAGTTGTCCTCTGCCCCAACGCCAGCTTTTCCATCAATTAGCTTGGATCTGTGGCTGCTACGTGTGACCTTCAGCCTGAAGAGGAACTGTAGTAAGAGCCTCCTGTACTCTTCCCAGGCTCAACTTCTCAGACGGGGTCCAAGACGAGCTGGAGGATGAAGCTGTGGCTCTGCCCGCAGCAGAGGGGGACTCTTCTCCCTGCCTCAGCTCCCTCTTGCAGAAATGAGTGGGCGATGGGCACCCATGTCTAAAGTGGGGCTGCCCTTCCTCAGGAAACAGGTGAAGCACGTAGCTTCTCAGCGGTGTGATCTCACAAGCAGGGCTGAAATCCCCCTCCACGCCCAGCTACTTCAGGCGTGCATTTTCTGTCTGCATGGTGACAGGGCCGGGGAAGGCTGCCCGTGTTTCAGTGAATGAGTTTCTTACTGCTTCCTCAAATTACGGAATTGTGTTCAACTACAAAAAAGAAAATCCTTCCTTATTTGCACTTATCACATAACCTGTGAGACCATGCAATTTACACCTCCCCATCCCCCAAATTACAATACAATTCTAATTACTTTCAAATTTACCAGGCTTTGTTTTCAGGGTATTTTCATATTTCCAGTCAAAACCAAGTTCTTTTTTTTACCCAAATTCCTCTAACAATTACTGTCTCTCTGCTGGGGAGAAGCTGTATCTGAACTATCCCCGCTTTATTATCCACATTGCTGTAATGGCGATCCATTACTCCCACACCTGCCTCAGCTGGTCCCATTCCCGTCTCGGCAGTGCTGGAATACGGGTATGCTGGCTGCTCGGTCAGCCAGCCACACACAGCTCCAGCTGAACTGTTCCCCCTCCCATCACGCTCCGTATGCTGCAGGGATGCTGCCCTTGTAGACATCCACAAATTGCACAGCCTTCCACAGATACTTTGGATTCAAATATTTTTTTTCTGCATGTGATGCATGTAAGATATCAAAGCTGCTGCAAAGGAAGTCGCTAGCACTCTGTTGCCCGGCCTGTTAGTTTCTTACGCTGCATAGTGTCAGTTTTCTCTCTGAAATGACCCTGTGGATAGTAGGATTGTGGAAAGTGGCACCCATTTTTCTGACTGTGGTCAAAGAAAAAGCCATGTCTGGTCTGTTGAGGATTTTCCTGTTATTAGAAACACCTAATCTCCTCTGCAAGATTTTTATGTCACACCTTGTCATAGACTTGCTAAACTTTTTGTAACTTCAGGCTGTCCTTCCTTTTTAAAATTGTGAAATAGCATCAAGATTTTATTTCCTTTTAAACAAATTCAGTATAACCAGTAGATATTAGTGCCAATAGCTGTGAGGATATTTTTCCCAACCTACAAGAACTCTTTGAAGTTTCAAGTTTTCTCTTAGACAAGAAAACTTTTCCTGTGGTGTTGTAGGATATGTACGTGCCAAGTGGTTTACTTGGCAGCCTCTTCCTGCAAATGGACCACTGAAGGATGGAGGAAGGAACATTTCCATGTCTGCAAAGAGAAGAGAAGCAACAGATTTTTTTCCCTCCCCGAACACATTTATTCCCTTCAGCCGCCAACACTTTTCTCTCATGCTTAAGGCAATGTTTGGTATTAGCTTCCCAATAAGCCTATCTGGAGAGAACATCAGCAATGCAGAGTTTTTACCCAAGACAGATTGGAAAACCAAATTGCTTCCATTTTCCTAAGCATTCAGACGGGCATCTGCCAAGATTCCTCAGTCACAAGCTACTGTAAGAAGCGTAGTTTGAACTGGCCTCGTAAATAGGGACAGGAATTCCTACGACACCAAAAATTTTTTTCCTAAGCGCTCAGACTTTTCTAGCAGGCCGTTATCCTCCCAGCTCCTCTGTATTGAGTAGCCAATAGTGGCTTCAAAGCAAAAACGCTAACTAGAGAGATCTTCAGCTCTGAAAATACGACAGTTCACGCTGCTGCCCATTGCAACACTCCCTTTTCTCACCTCCCACAACATTTCTGGAGTACTGCCAAACGTACAAACACATTTTCTGTAATAGCAACAGAACCTTGCCACATTCACATTTCTGTGCGTCTCAGGTACAGGACCACTTTACCCGCACCAGTTTTGTGCCACTAAAAGTGCCCCCCCGCCATGGAATGGTTCAGTGTTGCCTCCATGTTTAATTGCAATCTGGAAGCTTTAAACTTAGTGAAGGCTAACAGATAATGTTGTTATTTCTTGATCCAATGAGTCAGCTTACACAAAGATACCACTTTGGTAAAATAAAATGATGGGAAATGGCGCGCTTTTCAATATTCTCAGCATCAAATATTTTCATATGGCAAACGTTTTAAATAAGCTGAAAGCTGCATTTCAAGACCACCAGCAGTTCTCAAATGAAGCTTGAGGCCTTCCTTGGTACTTCTGATGCCGTTTTGAATTTATGCGCTCATTTTATGATCAACTTTTCCCAGTACCTGTTTTTATTTGAAAGGCTTCTTTCCATCAGTGCCAATTTCACTCCCAAATTATTGATTTTTTTTTTCTCAATACATAAATGGGTCTCTTAGAAGCCTCTTTTCTATCATGTGTATTCTTTTTTCTTTTTTTTAGCAAACATTGTGTTAGACATAGATGATTATCTACCTTAGTAAACAATGACTAGTTCCTCTACAAAACATCTCTCTTCGCCTTCAGTCATGTGAAAACATACCAGCCTATGTGGGACACACTGGTTGGCAGGCTGAGCCTACAAAACAGTTGATTTTTCTCTCTCTTGCCTGGTTTACAGCAATGCCTTTTGCTAGAAGCAAAGCCCCTGAAAGGTGCAGCAGCTTTATAACAGACCTCCTTCCAGATATTTTAACCCGAAGCTGTGTTCTCCGGGTCATGGTATTAGTTCTCAAATTATTTCTGCCTGATGGCTGGATCAAACCCCATGTCAACCAATCCAATGACTAACTGTCTTTGCTGCCAGTGCCATCCCTGTAACACCGCTAGAGATGGGTCAGTCATATTTGCTCACAGGAAGTGCCTTTTGTGTTTGTTTTGCCAGATTTTCATTTGTTGAGCTCATCAGGGAAGCTCTTCCCCAATTTTGAACCGTTTCCCAATGACAGTTCAAAATCACCAATATTATCAGGGAATTTCCATTTTCATTTCTTTCATAAGGTAATTTTTTTTAACTTCTTTTTACCCCGCTTTCAGCTGGTTTTCTGAATCTTCAGGGATCCAGAAAGCAAAACTTTATGAACTTCACATGGCTTCTAATGTAGGTATTCTCTTTTGCACTTCCTGAGTGAATTGATGTGCTCCACAGACAGGGGTTTGTGTTGCTTCTCAGCTTCTGGCATTCATCTTAATATTCACATCTTAATATTCACATCTTAATATTCACATCTACAGGGTGCCCATCAGTCTCTGGGCAAGGCACCTGTTGTGCCCTTTAT
Organism: Larus michahellis; assembly: GCF_964199755.1. NCBI lineage: Eukaryota > Metazoa > Chordata > Aves > Charadriiformes > Laridae > Larus > Larus michahellis. The sequence continues at coordinate 80,641,698 of NC_133899.1, read as the reverse complement.
TGTCAAGGAATGAAAACAGAGTGTGATCTATCACATCTGAAAGTAGACTTCCACCTATGATCAGGTGAATTATATCTTAAAAATACCAATTTCCCACTGATCAATACAAACATGTCTCAGACATAAAAGTGTATGTCACAGGTATCCAAAGCTAGCGACATGAATCCACTTCTCCAGTCTCATTCTTACACAACCCCCAGCCTTTCCATTGCCTTGTTCTCCTTGGCTTCCCACAGTAAAGGATGCTCCCTATAACTGCCAATGTGGACTCAAAATAATTTTCACCTTTTGAACAGTGACAGTCCTGCCACACTGTGTGAGGAACATGCCTTTAGAGAGCACGCTAGAAATGCTGATCCCACTTATACACCCAGGAGAGAGTCCCAATTATCTCTGTACTGAAGTTCTGCTGACTTCAGTGAGAACTTACATGTACCCCACGTTATGCTATGGTCCATCCAGGTGCACCTCCTGAAGACAGTGGAGCTCATCATACAGGTGACTGTGCCTACAGCCACCAAAAGAGGCAGGTTTTGTGAGTCTGGCACCTTCCCCCACAGAGCATCTTCTCTAAGGGAAGATTTGCATCGTAGTCAGCACAATAAACACTCCCTAAATTATCTGTACTTGAGCCACAATGAAATCAATTCAGGATGAAGAACTTTTATTTTTAAGTAAAGTGGATGCAATTTGCCTGGTAATGGATAAAATTATATTTGAACTGGCCCTAAAGGTGGTTGGCGCGTAGTAAAGAGGCCATGTTCTCTGGTTCCTACTGTACTAAATGCATCCTCTAGCTGAAAGAAAACAGTGATTATCAGAAAGTCAATTGTCATTCTGCCTCTTTAGAAAAATTCCCATTAAAGATAAAGCCAATTTTAATTAGATTAAGTATCCAATTACTGTAATTACATTTTTAAAAAATTCACATCATGAGGATGACCCTTTTAAAAAGGGTTACAAGAATAATTAGTGTATTCTTATTAACCAAAATGTATTGGATAATATTTATACCCAGAAGGCAAAGTACATTACACATATTTCACCTTTGGGGAAAGCTTGCAAATGTTTTGGCAGTGGTATGAATATTTATAGGGAAGAGCGTGCTTTAGCAAGATTATATGAGAAAGCATTTATATGCTCACAAATTTTTACCCAAGGGTAAAGTATACATAAAATGTAGTGCAGAGATTATGGATATGCAAAGTACAATTTAAGCGGGGAATTTATATCAGTTTGTTTAATTAATTGGTGCAGAATACTACTTCCTTTATTTTTCTGTGACAGAAGGGCCCACAGAATTCAAGTCTGAGCTTGCTTTCTGCTGATCAATGACAGCAAGAAAGATGCAGGGAAAGGGTCGTCCCTCTGCAAGGCATCACCTTGTCCATAGGTTAAACCGTCCCCTTGAATGTGCTCCTGATCACACTGTGTAAGCAACCCCATCTGCTACCTGATGTTACCTCGTCAACTCACCGCGGAGCTGGAAAACACGCAGGCAGCCTCTAGTCCACATGGCTCATTTAGGGGCAACTCCTCCAATGCTCAGTACGGGAAGACTTGAAGACATGCCAAATAGGCTTGCTCATGCACAGAAGACAAGAAACCACGTCCTTCTTCCAGGCTCCCCACAGAAGGCACAGAGGACGTGACCCATTTTCACCGCTCACGTACAGCACTGGCTTAACACACACAGCAAGGAGGCTGGCTGTGCAAGCTCTTGTGCTGTGCACAAAACCCTCGCTGCAGATTAGCGAGCACAAGATACCGCAGAGGTCTTCCCAGCAAATACTGCTGGCGCAGCCTAACCATTGATTTTTGCAGCTAATCAGCAGATTTGGGAATTATCAAGGCATTACATTCTCCCTCAGAAAAAAGCTCTCAGGCTTCCTACTGGCGGTTGCATTTACTCAATACTGCAGCATTTGGCCCTTTACTACTAAGATACGCTGCAATGAGAAGTACTTTTGCAGCATGCGCGCAGACACCTTCCTAAGGCAGGTGAAAGGAGGTGTGACGGCACAGCTTTTGGCAAGAACTACACAAATGAGGAAGTTCTTGAGGCATTTGATAGTTTGATTAAGTTAAGGAATTTGTTCCTAATCTACATTTATATCTAAGATTGTTCATTTCTATGGCAATTTATATGTGGCCAGTCAAGAATGAGCAGACAACTAAAAGACAGGCTTAAAATGATTCATTCAAGTTCTTACACACAAATTTTCTCTTCACTGAATTATCAGCAATCGTAATCAAGCATTCATTCCTTTCCTGTTTTTCAGAATTGTTGAATATTGTTTTACATAATCCGTAGTCTGGTACTCATTAAGCCATAGACAGTGGCTCGTGCAGATCTTTACCTGCACACGTGAAAAAGGTTCTAGATTCTGAAGATGACCATTCCCTTATGAAAAGAAAAAGTTACAATAATTTGCAAATATTTGTGCAAATAGATGGCTGCTTCAATGCTGATATTACCAGCGTGGATAGTAGCATGAATATGTACAATTTCCACAACTCACACTGTCATTTTTCCTGGGTTTTGAGCTTCTTGCAAAATAAAGTAGAACAAGAACACCCTTAGGAAAAAAAAGCATAAAAACAAGAAAAAAAAAAAGTCTGATTCATACTGGATAAATTGTCTTTTAAAACTTTTTCAATATTTGTCCCATGATAAGTAGAAACTAGGAAAGTTGCTAAGCACGGGATAGCGGAGAGGCAGGCAAGTGGGAGAATGTCAGGGTTAAATAAATAAGAAGAAAATTAAATTCATTTCCAATGTTCCTCTCCGGAAGTTTAAAATAAATCATTTGTTGGAGATTGCTATCAATACCTGCTGAATATCTATTAAACTACCTGGAAGGTATTTTGCTATGTAAGTGTTGTTTCTGAATACTATAAAGTCTGTACTTATATCAGTTTGGAAACATAAATCGAACAAGATATTTATGAATACTAGCACTTACAAGGACATCATTCAGTGAAAACATCTCTTTTTATATGACGGCAAACACAATTCAAAGCAATCTACATACAGCGAAATCCACTTCAGGAGGCTGACCTTTTTGAGGCCCATGTGAGCAATCAGTGCATTCGTGGTACTCACACCGTGGTCTGAAAAACACATATTCAGATCAGAATATATTTATGGTATTTTCCCTCTTCAGCACGTAAAAAATCATCTAAAGCATCCTCTTGATCTTATTTGTTAGGATGCTGTTTTCAACGGTTGTTTTGTACAATTAGAAACAAGTTCTACAGCAATTTGAACCAGAAGGGTTTCACCTGTGACTTCCACAGAAGACTGGACCTGTCCTTTTTGTGAAGGCCAAGACTCGTACTCTAGGCTTCCCCTGCAGGACTTCTCTATTTGGCTGTAGAAGAAAAATGGGTTTTATCAAGTCCTCCTCTTTTTAAAGCATAACCCTTGATGATTGAAGATTTCACAGAGGGTCATTACATTATGCAGTCTCTACGTGTAATCCCAGTATTTAATTCCTTGCTTTGGTTTTGAGCTGCTGTAGGCTTCTTGAGTGGCCATGGACCAAGTACCATGCTGGGATCAGACAGCTGGTTATTCCATGTGAAACTCTAGTTGTAGAGCATCACTCTCCCCACTCCTTCTTGGCTTTGAATGCTGTGGGGAAAAATACTACGAAAACTACCATAAGCATTTCTCTCTTTCTTCCAGTGACCTTCTTAGGAACAAGGTAAGAGTGGAAACGCAATCTGCATCATCCAAACCTAATCACCAAGGAAGCCAGCCCCCAAATATCAGTGTTTTGAATCAACGGTGAAACCACCCTTTGACCATTGCAGCTAATGCCTAAAAAGGCTCAGATGGTGGTGCCACTGCGCTCCCAGTTCTGTTTGGCCAGTGGTGTTCTCCCTGTGCTCATGGAACGTTGTTTTACTTCTGGCTGATGCTTTGGTTAACTTCAGCATCCTCAGATGCTGAAGATGACTGTCCTAAGCAACTGTAAAATCTCACTACTGTGCTATACTAGCTATGCTAAAAAGCTTTTTCTCCTCAATGAAGAGACAAAAGCTGCTGCTCATGGTAGGACATCATTGCCAGAGAACGATATATTTTTCATGACAGACTGAGTGAATTATTTGTTGTTAGTGGACTGATGGCACACTTCTGATCAGGGCGATGCTCCTTTACCCTCTACCTGCTAACTTTGCCACTGGAGGCATCAAGTGCTGCTGGCAAGTTTAGGGAAGAGGCATAGACACTGAAACAATAGTTACAATTCTTATTTCCAGGAACAGAACGGGGCATCCCAGAAGTCCTATGGTGAGGTGCCTGAGAACAGGTGAATGACTGGTGGATGAAGGAGCTGTGGAAGGAGACAGTCCAGCCAGGTTAGTCCAGTAACGGTTGGCGGGTCCCGGCCAAGGGCTGCCATTTCCCTGGGGCTGAGGTGCTCAATAAGAACATCTGGAATCGCCCGCCCAGTTCCAGCTGTCCAGACAGCGGATATCTCTTTTGTAGTGATTTAAGAGTCTGTGGTATTCTGCTGCTGTAGTGGTCTGCAGCGTTAGTCAAAGCAATTCTGCTCTCGCCTCAAGTCTAATTAAGGGTAGCTCTTGCGTAAAGTGAGTTAAATTCAGTAGTCACAGCCCAGACCCCATGGAAAATAGTCTAATTCAACTACAGTAACACAATATAATATAAATATAACGCAAATACAAAACCATATAATTTAATTTGACATGACTGGCAGTTTTTTGCTTAAGTCAGTGAAAACGAAGGAGTACAAACAATGAACTTCCCTCTTTACTTCGATCTTTTATTGTTAGTATAGTGGGAAGGTGGTTTCAGGATGACTTTGCATGGCAGCAGCCTAAACAAATGCATTGACAATATGCAAATTTCAAGCTTTCTTTGAAAATATATGCACATTTATAATTTTTAAATTTCTTAGATAGTTGCAGTAAATTGAATTAAATCTTAAACATGGCCTAGACCTTAGACTTTTCCACATCTTTCCTGCGTGCTCAAAGGGGGAGGGGGGAAACAATTTCACATGGAGAACCCAGGCGAGCCATGGCCTCAAATAGCTTTTAGCCAAGATGCTTTCATGCCCCTGCAAGTCCCACTGCCCACCAACATTAGCCCTACCACAGGTGAGGCCCTGGCCCCTGCCCAGCCCCAGGAGAGCCCTGGTAGCCACACTGCCTCTACTGAAATCGGCTCCCAGCATGGCAAGACACTGCAGAGCTTTCAGTGCCCAGGGCCTACCTGCTCTGTCCTGCCATCGCTGCCACTAGCAGTGACCAGGTGTGGCACCACCGAAACCCTTCACAGGGGAGGAAAAAAAGGCGCAGGGTAGACTTATTTCTTTCCTTTTCACCCAGTAAATTTGCCGTGCTACAGTCAGGGGAGGACAGAGCGCGGAAAACACGTACGGTGGGATGAGAAAGAAGGGATCCAAACGCCCCCTCCCGCCCTGGCCTGCGCTTTTGATGACCGTTTCCACAAGGACCCAACCCAGACCAGGTCCGGGGCTTCCTGCATCCCATTTCTCCACACCTTCCCCCCGAGGAGGACGGTGCTCTACCGCCGGCTGCCGCCCCCGCTCACCGCCCCTCAGGCGCCGGGGCCGCCCCTCAGGCACCTCCCTCAGGCACCTCCCTCAGGCTCCCGCCCGCCCGCTGGCACCGCCGTACGGCGCACGCGCGCGCCGCCCGCGCCGGCGCAGAGAGCAGCGGCGGAGTAACGGCCTGCTAACGGCCCCGCAACGGCGGCGGCGCGCGGGCCGCCATGGCGTACTCGACGTGCTGCAGGGTGGCCATGGTCTCCTGCCTGGTGCTCTGCGTCTCCCTCCTCCTGCCGCGGACCTTCTTGTCTCGGGGCGGCGGGAGGCAGGAGCCCGGGGCTGCGCCGCTCGCAGCGCCCGCGCCGCCCGAGGGTAAGAGGCCGCCGCGGGCCCCGCCGGCGGCGGCTCCGCTGAGGCGAGGGCGGGCCGCTCCTCGCCGCCATTGCCCCCTGCCACGCTGCGCCCAGGTCCGTGTTTCGGCTGCTGCCCGGGGGCCGAGCGTGGAACGCGGGGGGATGGCTCGGCGGCGAGCCCGGGGCCGGGCGGGGCGGGCGGTGGCGCTGGGCCCCCGGCCCGTCGGCTCGCCGCCCCCCGGGGAGCCGCTGTGGGTGAGCGGGCCTGGGGTGCACGGAGCGTCGGGGAGGTGTTCTGCCGCCCGGTAGGGAAACGTGGCGTAGTTAATCCTTCCCGTCAGTGTTGCCGCGTCACTCGTGCTCTCTCGTTAATGACGTGCGGAGTGTCACTGGTTGAATGTACTGGTCTCGCAGTGATGTACCATTTTCTGTTCCCTTCAGAGAAAGATAGTTTAAAATCCTTCAAATTTCATTTTATTAGTTTTATGTGAGTGGGGTTCTAAAGCTACTGAAGAGACGTACTCATACCACTTTTTTGTTTGTTTTTCATTGTGATGCATCACTTTTTATTTGAAAGCTTCATTATTTTGTTATTTTCTGTACTGTATGCTTTTGTTGTTGCTTATGAAATAAAAGTTCATTTGAATCATCTTCATTGTTTAGTTTCCTACTCCAGTATTTTAAACTTGGCATTCGTGCGCCAGATTCTTGTAATAAACATGCCCTATGATGACTCATTTAGACTCAGATCCTATCCTTACAGTCCCTCGAGCTGTGTCCTTCTTACCTGCCCTCCCACTCTGCATGTCCCCTTTTACGTTCTAGAGGAATGGGTTCATAGAAGCACCTCCTGTTCTTTTTATGCCCGTTGCCTTTCACTGTAGGTTTTTCTCCTCAAGGCACTTCAAAAAAAGTGAGTATCATCGCCCCAGGTGTTCACAGAGAGTTTTGCCCAGGGCTGTCTGCAAGCCAGAAATGAGGCTGATGGAAGTACAGAGAATCTCTGGGTTGTACTGGATGCCGTCCCACAGGGACACATATTCAGTGACTTGATCTGCATCTTTCCAGCAGGCTGGTTCTTACGTGACTCTACAGTTCAGTGGTACTGATTTCATTTGACCAGGGTTTTTTAAGGACGTTCAGTGTGAAGTTGCTGCTGAAACAACATTATGTTGAACCAAAATACATGACCTATACTGTTCCTCCCCATCCATGGTTGCTGTGTGTAGTCTTTTCGTTGGTTCTTTGTTTTTAAGAACTTGAATATAGGTTCATCAGCACTGTAGATTTACAGGTTTATAGTTTCATTCCATAAGCTCTTTAACACTGAAAACCTGACTGGTAGCTGGTTTTTTTGATAGCACATTGAGAGCAGTACTGTGAGGGCACGGTGCTGCAAAGGCCCAGCAGACAGCACGGGGGCTGGGTGAGGACTGTGGAGTCACCTGCCTGAAGCAGGGGTGGGAGCAGATGCTCTGGGAGGTGCTACCTGTCTCTCCGTTAACTTCTGCTGCTGTGCCACTCCCGGCTCTGATCCTGCGGTCATACCAGATGGTAGGGTTTGACAAACCATTTTCCCACAGCACTGCAGTCTTAGGCAGTCGTCAGTTAACGTTCTGGTGCTTCTTTCTTTGGCTGCAGGATGGACTGAATTGATCTAACAGAAAAATTAGCTTTAAAAAAAAATACCCCAAATGCTTGTGCCCAAATGATTTTCAGTGACGTCTGTCTGATGAATGATGTTCATACCTGTTCGAGCGCAGCCTACTTTAAGCAGTGCTGTCATAAGCTGGCTAATCATAGCCACAGTTAAATGCTTAAAATAGATGACATAAATACTCTTTCCATCATCAATAGGTAGCATAAATACTCTGTCCATCATCCTGCAGGAGATGACGGAACAGCATGAGTTGGTGTGTGCCTGGTGCCGAGCCAGTGGTCAGAGTGCTCCTCTGCTGCACCCCAGTCTTTGGCCGAGGATGTAATACCTCGCCTCAGCTGATCTGTTTCAGAGGAGAAATTATAGTCCGTATTTTCAATTTGATAGCAAGAATTTCATTACACCTGCTCTGCAGACCAAACTTTATTTCACCTGGAGTTATTTTTTTATTGGAAGAATAAATCTCGATTGAACAGTTCAATTCATATCTCTGTCATTAGTCGTCCTCTTCAGTGAACTAACTGCAGTTACCTGACAGAAGTTCCAGGGACTTGAAGTAATTGTGTCATTCTTGAAGTTAATAAAGTGCTTATTGTAGTCTTGGGGGCAAAATGCCTCTGAATAAAACATTCTTTAAAGTTTACTACCATTTGTTAGAACTCAGTGTTACCAGAAGGCTTTTTATTGAAACAAGCTTTAAGCATGGGAATGGCGCTTTCTCTAATAAAGCCATTTTCAGAGGTCTCTTTTAGGAAAATGGTGAGCATAGTACTATAGAAGTTAATATTAGCTTTCAGGCAGAAAGGTTGTTCTTTTTCACAGTAATAGTTTCATGTATATGAAAGAACTTACTTAAAGAACTGACTGTGAATCTGTCGCATTTCTAGTTTACTTCATGTACAGACATTAAATTTTTTTTTTATTTATCTTTTGGAAAAGAGGAAAAAAAGAGCTACTAGCAGTTTAAAAAGTACTTTTAAGTCTAGAGTTTATAAATATATGCCGTGCATTTTGTAAAGCTACTGTCTAAGTTCGTAGTTTAAGCAAAACCTTCCAGCTCTATGACAAGAGGTGTATGGTCTATCTGCACCCTTGTGAACAATAAAGCAGCATCAGCTTTACAAGAAAAATGACTTCAGGTAACGCCTCTGCCCAGCTTGGATTTGTGCAATGCACACATCAGTTGCCTGCAGGTGTCCTTACTTAAGAAAATTATGGTGTTTCCATTTTGGGTAGCTTTTGTGTTTTTCTTTTTAACCTCCACCTGCAATATTTAATTAAAAATGTTCAGGCATTTGACTGTTTCCCTTAGAAACACCTGTGCAGTGGTTTAAAGTAAGGATTTCAAGATTGTCATTTCTTCTAACCATTTTTGGGTAGGTTTCTAAAGTTGTGTTGTTGGGATCACAGCTAGAGCTACTTTGTAAATGTCACTAAAAGAGCAAGAGCTGAATGAATGCATACTGTTTGTCCAGTTTATCGTGATGTTACGCTGTCTGCTGGAATCAGAAGTATTTATAAAAAGATTTAGAAGGGAAAAATATAAATGACTGCATGTGTAAAAAGTCTAAAACATGGGTCTTGTGATAGTGCATAGTACTGAAATAGAGAGTGGCCTCAACAATGAACCGAACGTGAACTTGTGGTGTTATAAAAAAAGTGATTAATAACTTGGGCTTTCTTTGGGCAGAAGTGTTGGGGAAATTAGAGAGTGATAAAGAATAGCAGCAGAAATTATATAGGGGCTTGAGAGATAATTTAATGTCAAGAAAACAGTTTCTGTATAGATCATTCTGAGCTATTATACTAAATGTGGAGGCTGTGCAAGAAAACCTAGGAGGACAGTTTCAGTCTAGGGAAGATCAAGTTACTTTGTCATGGAGTCCGTCTGTCTGTCTGTGTGTTGCCATTTACAGCTTTAGAACCCTTTGGCCAATTCATCTCATTGGACAGCGAGAGAGAGAAAATAAAAGTTTTATGAAAATACACTTCTGAGATTGATTCAAGTGTCCTGAGACAAAGGCTTCAGTAGAATGCCTCTTTATTGGCATTTACCAGAGAGGGAGGTCTTGCATATCCTACTAAGCAAAAGCTTTGCTCAGAGCACATGCCGTCTTTAAATATCATGTCCAACAGAGCAGGGGAGAAAAATGTACAAAACTCTGAGTTCTGGTTCTCACAGGAGCATATTTCATTTCTGATCCATGTGACTGTCTGAAAAAGTGGTGGTTTTCTTTTTCAGTCACTACAATGAACATATTACCAGGAAAATGTCAATGGCACCTTAGCATCCCTAAACGTGGGAGTCAGAGTGCAGTCTGAAGATAGGTTTGAGGGCTGGAATTTGCATTGCTGAGGCAGGAGGATAGTTCTGTATCCCACTGTCACATGTTTTTTCAGTTAAAGCTTTTGCAGAACGTCTAGCTGGTTCGTTCTTGGGCTGAGGTTTTTTTTGGTTGATTGGTTTTGCATGCACAGTAAGGAATAGTAAATGTCTGTCTTGGAAAAAACGCAATCTTAGTATTTCCAAACCAAAGTAGCATAACCACGGTTTTGGGATGGAAACGATGAGAAATGGCAGAGCGCCTGCTGCAAAGCGTGAGCAGACTGTGGGTGCTGTCCCCAGAAGCAGCGTGGGTGAGATGTGAGCAGCAGTGAGACAGCATCCTTTGCTTTGCTGTCAGCGTGGACAAGTCACACGCACTTCCCAAGCTGCCATTTCCCATCACTAACCCTCCTTCTGCGCTTCCTGGGGTCTGAAGAACATGCACATTTTATAAATGAAGTCATGTATCGTAAATCTCCTGACAAATGGAGTGCAAACTTAATGTAGCAGCAGCCCTGATGTACGGTATGTCACACTTTATTTTTTTATTATACGTGTGTGTATGTATCCCAGCGTTTTACAGCTTGTCGGATGCTGCAGAAAGACATATTATCTAAATTAAGAGTTGCTGAATTGTACAATAACGTAAGTCTAAGTAACTTTATAAATAGTTGGGTTCAGTAGCAATTCCTAAACCCCATTAGACAGAACACATAACAGCTTTCTTGGAAAAAAGACACTTGGATAGCCTGACTATTATCAGCTGGTTGGCTGTTGTATTAGGTGTGCTATAACTATACTTTTTAAGGTTTGCTTTTTTCAGTTGAGTGTTAATATTGTTAAAATTTTTTAAAAAGCACCATAATTTTAATGCGATACTGCTATTGAGGACTTCATCTACCTTCAGAAACTACAGTCCCTTAAACAACACAAACGTTAGCTGGGGCGTAATTTCGGTTTTGAACCTAAAGCTATTGGAAGGGACAGGATTAGACAAAACATGCTCTGCTTGCCCTGTTGGCTGGTTTGCAAAGTTGGTTGGAAGCATTAAACCGACAAATTACTAAACGCGTTGGGTAAACCTTAGGTAAAGAGATGAGAAGGCCAAGTAGGGTGTATTGGGTGGAGCTACCACATGCAGCGAGCAGGTCTGTGTGAAGCTCTCAGGCTCTCGCAGGGGAGTTGAGAAACGTTTCAAGAGGAGAGCGGCGCCCGTCAAAGCTCAGTGGAGGTTGGTGCTCTCCCCTTCCCACAGCATGGAAAATATCCCGTTGAAGTACTCCCCACCTGCACTGGCAACGGGATGGTGCAGCAAACAAGGACCCGACGCGCGCCCTTCTGTGCTCACGTAGAAGTGTCACTGGATGTTAGTGATGGAGAGTATGGCGTTGTCTCTATTTGAAAGTGGTTTGTTTCATCCCTGGAAATGTCGAATCCAGTCACATCATCTACCAGTGTGCAACAGTGTTGGGTTTTTTAATAATGCGAGGTATGTTGTTTAATTGACAGTGGCATCCAAATTGCTATGCGTTTTCATTTATATACTGTTTATTTGACATATTTTTGCATCTGGTGCTTTTAAGTTGCCTGTGCTGTCAATTTCCTCTGTAATTTACGTGGGTTCTTTAGGATAAAAAGCTATGGATTTTTTTTTTTTTTAAATAAGGAAATCATTATAAAAGTTTAAAAATCAACAGGGAAGATTTAGAACTAGAAACTATGAAATTCCCCTTTAAAATTATTTTGATAATGAAATGACTAGTACGTGTCCCTTTGGCCTGATTATCTTTAATTGAATTGAATCTTTGAAAGCACAAACGAGGCCGTGTGGATAATTTAGAAAACTATTCCCTTTAAATACAGTTTCACCTTTGTCAATTATTTTCTGCTTTCTTTATCTCTTTTTTTTTTAATAAATAATATCTGTATGAGTATAAGGTGTTTTGCAGAGGTTTATCCCCCCTGCTGTTTCATCCCTCCCTCAGTGATACTGCTCTCTACACGACATCACACTGGTTTCCCCCGTGACCTACTGCTACAAGGCATTCCTGTGGAACAATGGGACTTTCTTGTAAATAAGATGCTATGCTTTCCATCACAGGCTTTGAATTATTCACTAAAATTAGAGTGCGTGATAACAGCTTCCTCAAAGTTAAGCCGGAGCTAATCTGAGAGCGGTTTTGGTCAGTGGTGGGATACCTGGGCAGTTCCACTAAAGCCTGCAGCACCCATCACTTAAAAGAAAAATGTGTTTTTAATAGTAGAACTTCACAAATTATTGCTGTCACTTCCTAATATGTATTTACTGTAATTCTCTGTGCTCAGGAATTTTGCCGCCTATGATGGTGTTTCCTAGCAAGAGCAAATGTTAATTTAATCTAATTTTCTCTTAAAAATATTTGCAGCTGGGTACTTACAGAAGTAAAGTTAGTTATTTTCGGTGCTATTTCAAACCTGGTTTTCATTTTCTTTATGCAATGCATGCAGCCTGCCCCAGCGCCCAGTGAGCAGTGTCCAGGCTGCCTGGCTTTCCTGCTGATGGGGACAGGGAGTTCCACCGCTGCCACCTGGCTTGGCGGTCCCCGGCTCTGGTGCTTCCATCCAACGCCTCCCACCACCAGATGCGGTGGTGGAGTAGCTGAGACATTCAGTTCAGTCCCAAACGGTGGAAGGGAGTGCAGGGGTAAGCCCAGGCTGGGTATGGAGATAGAACGTAGGATGTCGAGTAGATGGAGGAGTGAAATAGTGAATTTCATGGCAAAATTGATGGCAGCAAGAAAATACAGTAACTGCATGAGCTTAGATTTATTGATATTCTAGTGCCTTTCAGTTGAATGAAATCATCCACAGCACCATTCCGGGGTCTCTGGAGTCTTCCTGTAGTACCCATGTATGCATTTATGCTCACTCCCCTTCCTTGTTTTAAATTATCTCTGCCTCTCTCAAGGCTAGAAACCATTTTTTCCCCTCTGAAATGCCGAGGACCATTTGTCCTAAGCTGTATTCAATCTCCTCTTTTACATTGCTTTACCCAGCACATTTTAAAGGAGAACAGTTTAAGGTGCCATCACTTTTCTTTATCTTTCATTACTCATTTCATAAAATCAGGTAAAATACTACTTCTTACGGCAATATCTGAAAATCTATACTGGGCAAACACTGCAGTCATGTATCAGGACGCTAGGTGGGTAGTGATTTATACATCAACATGCCTTTGCGTGATATGGAAAGATCAGGCTCACAGCAGAAACCCAATACACTGTTGGGGTTTTTTTGAGCAGAAAATCAGGAGTAAGAGTTCGGGTTTTCATCCTGTTAGGGATGCTGATTCATAGGGTCTTTGGACAAGTATATAGCTGTTAAACTCCGTGTTTTGTTATTGCCCTGCCAGTTTTTTCTCAAGACAGTAATTGTGGATACCTAACTCCTAGCACTGCATGTAGTAAGTGACCAAGGATTGAGTCTACAGACTTGCAGTCCAACAAGTTACTTTATTCATCAGTCGTGGTGCATTTAAATTTAGGCTGCGTGTAAAAGGGTGAAAAGTAATAGAAGAAAAATAATTGTGTGTTTTCTTGCAGGGAAGCTCGGTCGCTTTCCACCGAGGATGCATTACCAGGCCACTCCCGACAGCCGAGCTACCCCTCATTTTCCAAGGTCTCACCTTGCTGAAGCAGTTGCCAAAGCCAAGGCAGGTGGAGGTGGTGGTGGAAGCACTGGTGGAAGTGGGAGAGGTCTCGTGGGGCAGATTATCCCTATATATGGATTTGGCATCTTCTTATATATCCTGTACATTTTATTTAAGGTAAGACCGACATAAATTGAAAAGTCAGGGAAATAACAACTAAAAAACCCTCAAACCAGAAGCAATAGTCCCATTTCTGTACCTGGTTCCATTTTAGCCTTGCTCAAGAAGAAGTGTTTATGGTGGACCTTTGGGGGTTAAAAGATTGGTGTATCCTGTGGGTTTTGGTTTTGCAAAGGCTGTAGCTAAGAATGTAGGGACGGGTTGCTGAAATCCTGCATTGGCCTCTGACCTCTTGCAATTTTTTGAAGGATTTTTTTCCCCCCCCTGGAAAATGTGTATGTCTAGAAGAATGCTAGATTGATTTTGAATATACACACAGTATTCTTTTCTATCACGTGTGACTACATATTATATATACTGTACGTGTCATGTATTGTGTTACGAATTTAAGGTGGGAGAGAGGGAGTACAATTATTGCGCGTCTTCTGGAACAAAAGCACCACATTGTTGTAGAATGTGAGTTTGGGGTTGTATTGACCATAGTGGAACTACCCCAGCTGGAGAACTGTTTGAAAGCTAGTTTAAAAAAACACAGCCCAAAATCCCCTCAAGTGTTTCACACCTGATTTGAACTTCTTATGGCTTTTTGTTACACAAATGTGACTTGCCTGTAGGTGATGACAGTCAGCTGTGTGGGAGGAGGGAGAAGTGGACTTGTGGAAATGTTTCTTCCTTTGGGTGGGCGCTGAATCCAGAGTGAGCAGTGTCCAAACAGCTGAGCCTGCTCTGGGCAGACAAGAACGATGTGAATTGGGTGAGCTGATCAAACGCAGAGAAGACGAAAGAAATAGCCTGCAGTTTCTGTGTAGAGCCAGTACCTTTGCTGCAGGTACAAAGTTGGTGAGGAATAATGGCAGAAAACATTGCAAAAGGGACAAGTGGGCTCAGATACAATTCCTTCAGAACCTGTCCTTTATTTCACAATAATTGCCCAATGCACTGTTTTTTCCCTCCTATATGCAGAAGAATTCCAGTATCAGGCTGGAACAGATTGTCGTGGTTTTGGCCGGATTGGCCAATCAGGACGACAGATGGCCCTCCCCCCCTCTCTCCTCAGAGAGGAGAGGAAGAGACAAGGAGATTCACGAGTTTAGAAAAAGAACTAAACTACTTTAATGAAAATAATAATAAATAAGAAAATAGGAAATAATTATAGAATAATAAAAATTAAAGAAAAAAAAAGCATACAATGCATACAAAACCGTATCCAGCTCCCAGGATGACAGTTGTGTCACCAGCAGACACAGGGAAAGTCCCAGACTGGAGTCAGTGACGGACAGGAGCTGAATTCCAGAACTAGAGTCAGGAATGCTCGGATCAGGATCAAAGGCAGACAAACAGACAGGGTCCTCCTCAGATGTCGGCCACTGAAGAAAGAGCGAGCCAGAGCAGCATTGCCCCTTTGATCCCTCAGCTTTTACACTGAGGGTGATGCACATGGGATGGAATACCCTGTCGGTCAGTTTTGGGTCACCTGTCCCATCTGCTCCTCCCTGCACGTGGGACCCCTCTACGCTTCTCTGCTTCCGACCCTCCAATGGGGCAAATAACGAAGTTAGCTGACCTTGGTTGTTATAGCAATAAGTATAAGCAAGAGCCTCTGTGCATACAATTCATTGGTATAATCAGGTCTTATCGCCCTGAGAGTGAACAGTTTCTGAACAATATGCTGTCAATTTCAGACTTTAGTCAGTTAGAAGAGGCCCAGCTAAAAAGTTAAATTACAAATCAGAAAACTGGTTCTGTTTTACCTCAAACCAGGACACAGATAAATATTCTAAAATGAAAAAGTGATTTTTGATGAGTTATGGTTTTACTATCCTTAAAAATATCATTTGTTCCAAGTGTCTTTTAGGAGTTTTCAGCTGGCAAGATCTTCCAGGCATCTTTCATGGTTTTCTGGTTTTGCTGTTGGGCATCCTTTTCAGTGGTTACTTTCTGGAATGTTTTAGTTTTCTATCCTTTTCGCTGTTGCCTTTGGGGCTTATATCTTATATATATTATATGTTACTTATCTATTACTATTGCTGTAACTCATAGAAGAGTTGTCTTTTTTCACTCATCAGCTGGCTTCCAAAGGAAAAACTGTAGCTGGAGAGCGGAAATGCCCTACTGCTGCACCGGGAAACATGAAGAGGAAAATCAGTGAGTATGACTTCTGAGTGTAGCTGTTGACTCTGTAGAGGCACGGTCCAACTGAACAAGGCAGAAGCTTCTGTGTTGGAATGATCAAGAGTTAAAGTGAGTTACTGCACCGTCACTTTCTAATCTCATTCGGCTAATGAGACCCTGCGATAGTAGCCTGATCTCAAGCTCCCCTGGAAGCGATGGCTTTTCACGAGGTTCACTGAATTAACTGTATGCATGTGCTGAAGAGCTGTGTAGCTAATGATTAAAAATGGACAATAGGATGTCCATCTATAATTATTCTATAATCCGTATTATTCTGCTAGTAGTATATAAAGATATTAAAAGCTACCTTCATTTTTTTGAATTTGTGAATTCACAGCCATCACCAGGCACTTCCTTACTTTTTCCTTTCCCTTTTAGTAACGCTTAAAGTTTTGATGAGAAAGCAGACAGTATTCTGAAATGTGATTGTGGTTCTAACTAAACATCGGTGGGATAGATTCAACTATTTGTAGACATTTATCAGATAAATTAATAATCTCACTATTGAAGATTGGACGAGTAGTTACCATAACAGTATTTAAATGCGTTGTGTTTAGCTGGCTAAATTATAACAGGAAAGAAAAATACTTCGGGCTTTATAAAAGTGCTAGCAGTAAGGTAATTCTCTTAACATACATAGCTGTAATTATCTTGACATTAATGCGTATATTAGGAATACCTAATGTACTCAGTGCTATAGATTGCATTTTCAGTGCACTTGTACTGCATTGTGCCTGGCAATTTTGTCTAATTTATTAGCAACAGTAATTGTATTTTTTTTCTCTAATGCTTAGTAAGAGAAACTAACTTTGCAGTAAGTTAAATATTTACCGTCATTATAACTCAAAGAGCTAGCGATGAAAATTATTCTGCCTTTTTCTAAAGCTCTCCATTTGTATTCCTAAGGCGTTCGGTGCAAGCTTTAGCAGAGTGGGAGACAAGTCACTGGGCTAAGAACCACTTACATAGTGACTTGGAGGAAATAACTTCCTTTCTCTTTGCCAATTTCCCTTCCCCTATTTTTAAAGTCTCAGACATGCAAAATAATGAGATCAGGGATACATTCTCTGCCGAACGGAGATCTTCCCAGAAGCAGGATGTTTGTGGTTGGCTTTCTCCGTTGTGCCTTTGTGCTGCTTAAACGGGTGTGCCTGTAGCAGCGGAATATTTAACTGGCGCGGGCTGGTTTCGTTTTGTTCTGCAGCTGGGAACAATGAAGTCTCAGCTATAGGATTTTGAGCGTGAGCTACAGAAGTCAAACAAGGAGCTCCAGCATTTTTGTTGACGTCCATGCTGTTGCATCTTTGCTGTTAACGCTTTTGGCTAAATTAAAGCCAGTAGGGGTGTTCCTGCATGTACGCATGTGTGGCTACTATTGTGCTATGGAGCCATGGAAATACTGTGCTCTGCTCCCCTGCGAGGCAGCAGGTGGCTAGCTGTTGTTCATCCCGGTGAGCCTGGCAGACCATTAGCACTCACTGCCTACCCTGGCACACCTGTGCAGGTTTGGGTGCCATCAAGCCCATGAACTTTATTCTCTTTGATAAAGATGTGGTTTCTCAAACTGTAGACCTCATTAGAAAACGCTCAAGTGACCTTTTGTCTCTGTTCCTAAGGACTTAACAGGGAAATTCCATGAGAACTATTAATTCTGCAGTAAACATTAAAACACTATGGTTTTCTTAGAAAAAAAAAGTACGGTATTTTCTCTAATCTCCAGGGCATTTACAGTGGCCCACTCACCCTGCTTATTGGGAGGTTGCTCGGCAGCCTTTGAAAGAAGGTGCTTTCTGTGTGCTCTATTACCATTGGCAGTAGCCTTCACCTTCTTAAATCAGGAAAAGTAGGTAGAACTCTTTAAGCTGGATGTTTTAGTTTCCTCACAGCCACTTTGGTTTGGTACAGCCTATGCTACCGGTGATAATGGGACAGGGATGCATTTTCAAAGCTCCTGCTGACAGATCTTGGGATTTTGTTGGTTTTGCAGCTGACTATGAGCTCACTCAACTCCAGGAAAAACTGAGAGAGACAGAAGAAGCTATGGAAAAATTAATCAACAGAGTAGGACCTAACTGTGACAGGTATGTTTCAAATTACAGCATTTTACGGAGAGATTGTGCTCTGATTAGAAATTAAACTTTCTTACATTGGCTATATTAAAATAGCATTTTTATTACTACTTCACATCATTGTAGAAATTTGATTTTACACATTACGCTTTTTGTACTGCAGTTTTTCTCTTTTCAGAGTCTATATTTAAAATAAATCATTTTTTCCAACTTCATTTTCCTTAAACAGAAAAGCAACTATCCCTACCCTCCCCCTTTGCACAGTGCATTATTTAGAAGATAATGACATGTATGTGTAAGCAGAAAATAAAACATCTACATTTGAAGTATATAAAACAACCTGTCTTAATGTGACTAGAGTAATATTCTGAGTGATTCCTAAGAAACCCATTTGTTTTGTGTTATTTTTTCCAGTTCTATGGACCATTTTTCTAAATAGAAATGCTGTTATAATCTGTGTAAATGCCTGATAGACTATCCATAAAATATTTCTTTAAGGGCATAATTGTATAATAATCAGATTCCATAACTTAGTTCCACCCTGTAACCAGTAAATCCATGCATTTGCTTCTGAATATAAAAGAAAAAAAGGCTTGTAAAATCAGGATTTAAAAATTTATGTTTATTGGTGTTTGCTATAAATCTGAGATCACTATTCTACATTATGAGGAAACACTGGAAACAAGTCTGTGTTTTTCACAAGGAGTGTAACAACACATCAACAGGACAATGCATAACTGCAGTGTTTGAAAATTTAAATACCGTGAATATTAAGGTGACGTCTGCAAGCAAAAAAGATAGCTCTCCAGGTTGTAACGCGTGTTAACTTTGTCTGGATCAGACACTGCTTGTTTTAACCCATTCTGTAAAAATAGTTCTATGCCGAACTTGCACCTTATGTTCATTTATGCTTCAAACTGCATTCTCTTGGAGCACGTAGTTTTGCCCACTTTGCACCGTGCCCCGTGTTGCAGCTGCACTGGTCTCAGCAAGACGAGGTGCCAGACTTGCCTGTGTTGGGCCGGGTGCCAGCAGGAGAAGCCCTGAACTGCCCAGATTTTGCTAGTGAGACAGAAGGATACTGTTTTGGCTATTATTCATCTCTGTTTTGTAGAGCTGACGCGATGCTCTACGCGGACCTTTAAGCTGCCAGAAACAGGCTGATGAGCTGCCCAGATATTGTGCTGACTCTCAGGATAGGATATTTTTACTGTGAAATGGGTTTAGGGTCTGATCCAGTATTTGTTCTACTCTGTGTTATTGGCTCAGAGCCTTTATTTAGTAGAACTTCCCTTCTTTGTTCAACCAAACTATTTATATAGATGGATGTAAAGGCCTCGGGGGAAATCAGAATCTAAATCTAATAAAGAATTTTGTATATAGCCTCTTTAAAGAGAAGGGGGAAAGCACCTCTAGATGGACCAAATTGCCGTTTTTCAAATACACCCAGACTTTGAAGCTTCCTTAATCTACACTGCTATACTCATTAAGTTCAGTAATACTAGATGAATGTCTTAAAATAAAATGTATGGTTAGAAAGTGTAATTAGAGCACAGAGTACAGTGCTGGACTTATTCAATCTGGATATTGATAAATTTAAATAAAAAGGAAAGAGGGAGAGAGCAAAAATGTCACGAGCTCCATTTATTAATATGCAATTAAACAAATCCTTACAACAGAAAAGTCAGAGAAAGAAATAACCGGTCTCAAATTTAAGCTAATGCTGAAAGATCCCAGGTGAGACCATGGCCCATTATACTAGACGCGGCAAAGGGACTCCCAGCCTGCCAAGTGAAATATTAGCAACCAGACAAAAGGATGTATTTTGTATTGTCACAAAAATTGATGTATCATCATAACACACAGCATTTATACTAGAGCTGACATCCGACCTCGTGCCTCGGTTTCCTCTCGCTATACTTCAGGAGCGTTCTCCTCCTGGCTGAACTACTCCTGGCTTTCTCCTTCTGGTGAAGATTCTTAGAATCCAAAAACATTCTAATTTTTTATATTTTCTTCCAAAAAACCTGTTGCTTTTAAAATCCGGATGAGTTTGCAAGGACAGTTTATGCTCAGATAATGCTGTACCATAGAAAGAAATCCTGTTTCAAAGGAATAATATATACTGTGCTCTGTGATTTTATTCTGCGTTCTTCTGTAGCAAGTGTACGTGGTGTTTTCTTGCTGTGGCTTGTCCTGCTCAATTCTTTTTCAAAAGCATTTGAGTGGAGTGAGGCTGGAAGACCTCTCAATACTGTTAGCTGATCTTCTTAGATGGGATAGCTAGTGTTATCCAGCCCTGTGTCGTAGAAGGTAGGCAGGGAGAAACTTGGATCTGTTTTTCTTCTAAGGCTTGAAGACCAACCTCCAAACCAACCAAGGAGACCTCCTTCCAAACCAGCATACTACAGCCTTAAGTACAGAAAGCCCCTTGCAGAAACGCAAAACTTTCAAAAAGTACAAGTACAGATACTTTTCATAAGGTAAAGAAAGCAAGAGGAAGAAGGAGCTACCTGGTCAGGTCCTCAGCAACATGACCAAACCTGAAACTAAGAGACGGATAAAGATAATTGTTACCTAATGCACACACTTAAATGGGTAGTACACAGTACCTAAAGATATAATAATTCACAGCTCTGAGAAAATTTAGCACTCTTCCCAGCTCTTTTTTCAACAGGTTATACATTTAAATTATACACTTCTGTAATTTATCATTGCATCCTCTCACTAAGGGGACCTCAGTATCTCCAGTTTCTAAATGTAGACCTTTACAGTCCAGTATCTCTCAGCAGAGATGAGAAGCCTTGCTGGGAATTTGATGATTCAGAAATAAGACTTGATTGATGGTTATATAGGGCTCTCTGCATTAAGAGCACGCATACTGCTTTTTTCCAGGCTTTCAGCAGAGTGTTTCAGTGTTGGGACAGTGATATAATTGGTACAAAAGATTTCCCTACCCATTCTCACAGATGTCTTACCCATATTCTTTTCATCACTGTCTGTAAAATTTGGTATTTTGAAACCACTTGAAATTGAAGAATACTTGTAAATATTTTTCTCAATGGGAGTACTGTAAAATACTCTCTTGTAAAAAAAAAAAATAAATCTCAATTTATAGTAATTAGGTAAGAGGTAGAAATAACGCAGCTCAGTTACAGAATCACAGAATGGTAGGGGTCGGAAGGGACCTCTGGAGATCATCTAGTCCAAGCCCACTACCAGAGCAGGGTCACCTAGAGCAGGTTACACAGGAACGCGTCCAGGAGGGTTTTGAATGTCTCCAGAGTTGGAGACTCCACCACCTCTCTGGGCAGCCTGTTCCAGTGCTCTGCCACCCTCAAAGGAAAGAAGTTGCTCCTCATGTTTAGGTGGAACTTCCTATGCTCAAGTTTGTGCCCATTACCTCTTGGCCTGTCCCCGGGCACCACTGAAAAGAGCCTGGCCCCATCCTCCTGACACCCATCCTTTAAGTATTTATAAGTGTTGATAAGATCCCCCCTCAGTCGTCTTTTTTCCAGACTGAAGAGACCCAAATCCTTCAGCCTTTCTTCATAAGAGAGGTGTTCGAGTCCCCTAATCATCTTGGTAGCCCTTTGCTGCACCCTCTCCAGCAGTTCCCTGTCCCTCTTGAACCGGGGAGCCCAGAACTGGACACAGTACTCCAGGTGCGGCCTCACCAAGGCAGAGTAGAGGGGGAGGATGACCTCCCTCGACCTGCTGGCCACACTCTTCTTGATGCACCCCAGGATGCCTTTGGCCACAAGGGCACATTGCTGGCTCATGGTCATCCCGTTGTCCACCAGGGCTCCCAGGTCTCTTTCCACCGAGCTGCTCTCCAGCACGTCATCCCTGTTTTTAAAGTCCTCTTTACCAGGCTGTCAATTGGAAAAACTTACCTTTTTACCATGAACTGAGCAAATGTGATATGGAAGAGAGAGAGAGAGAGAGGCTGTACTCTGTGGGGTGCCATATTTGAGCTGTAGCTGCATTTTAATAGTGATTATTTTAAGATAATGAAACAAAAAAATACCAGTTGACACATCTGAGATACCATGTTAGATTATAGATTTTCACTGCAGTCATGACAGCTCTTTAGGAAATGTTCTGATTTCAGTGTAAGAATAAGAAACCTTTACTTTACCTGTTAGTGAGCACTTTGGGACTCTACAAAACATAAGCATTGCCTCTATGAAAAGTAATAGCTGTGTTGGAGCTCCAAACACACAGAGCAAAAATATTGACCTTTGCTTAGACTGTAAACCTTTTGCATCTGTTGGCCTCTTAGTATTCATAAGTGTATTATACTCTGGCAAATCTCCCGTACTCAGGCAGACAGACATCTTATACATTGCCAGCATCCTACAGTAGGTCTTCCTAGAGGCTTTAAATGAAGTGAAAATAGCACATGGGCTTTGGTTTCTCCCTCTCTGTAGGGGATTCTGTCTCTTAAGCAAGGTATATCTGGAGGAGGAATACTCTGAAATACTCACAGACACCTTGTGTTGCAATAAGACGGTGTTTTCTAACGAGAGATTCCAGCATATTAGGAATTTTCCTATACGAAATCCCACAGTGATGCAGCTGCATTGATTGATCCTATTATCTGAGCTGGCATATCTCCCCGTTGCGCTAAACAGACAGGCCTTTCTGTCTTTATCCAGGTGATACATATTAAAATTACATACACTTTCGTCTATCAAAGGAGGATTAGTTTGACAGTTCTATTACAGCTTCTGTCAAAGGCAGCTAGCTGATGAAACCATTTCTTTTTGCGTGCCTATTAATTCACTTCTCAAATTCTACATCAGCATAACCCAGGCGTTTGGGAAGATGCTGCCTCACTCCTTCACTTGTTCTGTGGAACAAGCTGCCGCTGCAGCTTGAGGGGCCTCAGTGCAACCTCCTCATCGCGTTGGGACCGTATCGGCTTTTCAAACTGTGGGGCCAAGTGCCCCTCGGGGGAGGCTCAGAGAGGTGATGTTTAGCCTTGTGATCTCAGTGGAACAGTGTCGGCTGGGTAGCTGCTAAGGAAAGCGGTGGGCCTGCTCCTGAGCGAAGTTCAGTTACAGACAGCTGCGCGTGCAGCTGTGCACAAAATCTAGCCCAGGGTCAGGACTTCGATCGCCGTCGCACAAACTGGCAGTACGATGCTAATCTCCTTGGCTTTAAACCAATATGACTCTGCTGCCTTTAGCGGAGTAACTCGTGTCGCTGTCATTCCTGTATATGTAGGCACAGAGTACCTATTTCACGTGCTGCTCTATTCACAAGAGTTAGTAAGAGGAAAAACTGAAGATGGAAGCTGCAGGTTTTCAAGTGTATGAGAAGTCAGGTACCTGAAACAAGGTTTAGGTGGATACTAATCACTTAAATCCAAATTCATTAATCTGTTCCCAGCTCCCCTCTTCCCGTCTCACCCCTAAAATTCACTGAGCAGCTGTCTAATCTTGGAGATTATCTGTCTCTCTGATGGTCTGGAGATCGCCAGAGATCATCCTACAGTTAAGTGTTCTGCGCCTGCGGAGTGCCACCCTCCCTGAGTGATTGGGGGCAAAAGATCCTGCCTAAAACACAGCAAGATTCAAAAGAGCCCCAGAGTAGTGCCACGGTCCCCCGAGGGGCTTGAACTGGCACTGACACAGAGATCAAACTCCTGCTCAAGAACAACCTGAAACTCAAGATGAAACAAGCGCAACAGTCAGAACCGTTTTCACCCCTAAGTTCAGCCAGTGTCTTTCTCATTCTGACCTCCTGAGTGAGTTAGTAGAGCTCAGATCACCACCCTCCAAATACTTCTTTTGGTCCATAAGATTATTAGGAGGCTATGTTTTTTTTCCAGAAAAAATAACCTGTAATGACTACGTGATCTTATTTGTTGGAAGCATTTTTGTTACAACAGTAAGTAATGGTATTACTTGAGCAGTAGTAATTACTAGAATCAGCAGTGTAGAATCAGCTAAAATTACAGTTTACTTTTAATCTGATAAAAATCTCAGTCCTCTCCCACTCTCCCTCTGATATAAGACCTTCTTTTCATTTTTAAATCCTCCTGTCTGCTTCTCCCCTGTCCCCCCGCCAGGCACCATCGTTGACTCTGTATGATAACATGATGACCTGTCCAACTGGCATTTCTCAATGAGGCCTTGCAGATGTAATGCCTTTAATGGTCATAATTAGGGATCATTAGACTCTTGAGACTAATGTCTGTGTGAGGCATTCTGATCAGCCCCACAGGTTGTTTTAAGCGTAGCATAGATTCTGAATTGCATTTTCTTATAACGCTTCTAACAAGGTACGGCCCTCTAATTCTCACCTAACACTCTTTTAAAAGAAGACAGAAATTTCCGTAGTGTGTTCTGTACCATAACTCTTGCTTGTGCGTCACTTTCGTCTTGCTCTCACACCGGCTGTACCTGCCTTGCTTTACCTGTTCAAGTTTGCAGGCTTTCTAGACGCCTGGATGAGCCTTTATTCTGAGCTGGAGATGCGGAGCAGTGACCGTACTGCAGCCAGGTTCCTCCAGACTGTGCTGCTGGGACGGACCAAACAGTTGCGTTCAAACTCTGTTAATAGTTTGTAATAATAGGGGACTGAATTCTCGTGTCCAATATTTTCTAGCAGGACTCAAAATGTTACAACAGACCAGGAAAAAAGGTTACTTCAGCAACTCCGAGAAATCACTAGAGTTATGAAAGAAGGAAAATTCATAGATGGCATCTCTCCTGAGAAGGAAGCTGAAGAAGCTCCTTACATGGAGGATTGGGAAGGTAAGCAAGAGCCTTTCTTACCGTTACCCTGATGCAAAAAATGGAATAAGGATTACTTATAGTCCCAAATCCTTTCAAAATTTTTTGCTAACTTTATCCTTCCTTTTCACAAGTCAGTGTTCAAAACTTTGCAAGAGGTGGTTTGTTTTCCCGACCATAATAGAAAGAAAATAGATTTTGAGGCATCCAGCATTTCCCTTAGCATAAACACTACATCATCTGCTGCCAAAAGCAGCATATGAATATTCACATATGCTCCGTCTGCTGCTGCGTCTTGGCTGCTGCACGTTTATATCTTTCCCTTTCTTTTTTGGGCTAGATTTTATGCAAAATCATAAAGCCCTTGGAAATCAGAATCAATATGTTTTGGATAACTTATGGTTTCTCCTTTTGATTAGTCATTCTTTGTTTGCACCAATGTTGTGAAAGTTAACTCCAGGAAGTTTGTCTTTTAAAAATTCTTTATTTTAATGTTCTTTCCGTTCCTTGTTGTTTATTTGTTACATAAATGTGTTTTCAAGATACCCTAGTTGACCTGCTCACTATCATAATTTTAAGTGCAGACTTAATTCCTTGCTCTTTAAGAAGCTTTCAAAAATCATCCAAAACATAAAGCATAAACAGTGGCCTCGAGTTCTGTTTTCTTAAGTTCACGATGCGTTTTCTAAAATGAAATGCACAAAGTCATTGACATATCTGTTTTTTAAACTTTATAATTAATGCCATTTATAGCAAAAGTCTTCAAAACATGAAGCAGCCAATTGGTAGACAGAAAAAGAAAAGGATCTATTTAAAGATCTAAGATATACAGTTTTCACCTGTTAGCTCCCATAGCTTTCAGCAAAGCTCAGATACTCACTTCTGAAAGTCGGGGTTGATATCCTGGCTCCCTAAAAATAAATGAAGTTTTCTCATCATCGCCCAAGAAGTCGTGTTGTGCCCATTCTTGCCATGGATGTAATAGTGTGACACATACATGGCATTAAAGAGATGACACACATACTGGCAGCGCTAAAAACAACTGTTTTAACAAACATATGCATCCATCACTGAAGTCAGTACTACTTTTAAATGCTGGTAACGCTTCGAGTTGCATATCACTTTATTCCTAAGGTTATCCAGAAGAGACCTATCCTGTCTATGATGATTCTGATTGCTTCAAGCGCAAACAGGACACAATCCTTGTAGATTACCCTGACCTTAGCCAGCCCTCTGCAGAAGAGCTGGCAGAAAGAATGGAGGACATGGAAGATGAGGACCATCTGTGCAATGAAACCCTGCTAACTGAGCTCACCACGGGAAGGGGCGGTAATGCTTTAACGCAGAAAAAGGATGAGATAACTGACATCAGTGAAGAGGAGAGGGGCCTTCATCGCAGCCAAAGCATTGAGGAGTGCTGCTGCTGTTACGACGACGATGATCCTGCTGTCATAGCGGAGAACGCTGGATTCCACACCGACAGCTGCAGTGAAGCAGAAGAGTCAACCCATGAGGATCTGTCTGTGGAATCAGAAAATGAAAATGCAGCACTGAAAAAGCAAAAAGCCTGTGATTCAGATGAAACAGGCACACTGAGAAAGCGCAACACGAAAGGACTTGAGTAAGAGGGACAATACTGGATGTTATCTAGATGGTGAAGGTAGAGGTCATAAATGGTCGTTCATGTGGTTTTTGTTTCCAGCGCAGACTTCTCTACCAATTCTTCTACCAATTTCATTCCTGTGGTAACAGTCAGCCATATCATCTACCTGAACTGGAAGCCAATGCCCTCTTTCATGCAGTCTTGTCATGGCTTACCATGACGTTGCCAACAGCCCTTTGTCTGTGCTTTTTGGAGACTGGTATCTTGGAGCAGATTATTCCGTTCAGATATTTGTGATTCTTTCCAATTCTGAACAAACAGTCCTTATCTTTACCCATTGTCATCCCAGAGTTAACCAAATGTCTCTTCTGACTTTCTCAAAAATATCTGTGTGCTACCAGTTATGAAAATTAATCAAATGTATATCTATATATGAGATGACTAGGAAGCTGGAGGAGAAAGTATGCCTTTCTTTTACCTGAATGTTAATTGATGAGCAGTTGACACATGTGACTCTTTCTCAACCATGTCATTGCTGCTGTACGCCCAAGAAACTGTTGTCACTGCAATCCACAAAATTTATATGCTACCCCAACCCACAGCTCATTTCCCAGCTTATTCCATGCTGCAGGACCGGTAGCCTAATCTGTGTTGTGTTCCAGGAAGAGCGTGAGCACGACTGAAGTGTTACGAATTGTTCTTTGTCTTTGCCATAGCTGTGGTGAAACGCCTTGGTGAAACTCACAGGTAAGTGCAGGAATTGGACCATACTTTGTCTTACAGAAGAACACTAAAAATATCCCTGGAGATTAAAAAAAAAAAAAAAAAACAAACAAGAGAGGAGTGAGAAGGTTTGTCCTTAAAAATAAAGAACAGATCGAGGGTGAACCTCAGACTGAAAGAAACACCACCACCTCCAGGCCCCAAGGACCCTCCTTGGTGGCCTCCGACAGACTCGTCACGTGGCCTTAACAGCCACTAGCCTTGGGAAGGGTTGGTGTAGCTCACAGCAAACGGCACCGAGGCAGCAGGAACGGGACAGTAGGGACCTAAGGTGGCAAACAGCCGGGCCTCTGCTCAGCCGATGTTCATGAGGAAGCTCGCTGTCCTCTTCATGAAAATGGGTAAGAGCAGCATTTCTACAGCGTGTACCGATTTCAAGTCCTTGAGCTCACAGTTTGAAAGAACGTACAGGCTGAAGGTGAGTATGGATCTGGTAGAGCCAGGACTGATAGTGTAACTTTCTATGGCTGTGTGTTTTGTTTTGAATTGATATTAGCGTTAAAGGTAAAAATACAGTTTAAACAGCACTGGAAACTCCTTATGTTAAATAACCTCCATACTTGGTGTAGGTAATTAATCAAGGTATTTCTGACCTTGGGTAGGGAAAGACATAGTTGTTTCAAATAAATTAAGTTTCATATTTCTGCACAGTGTTCTGTATATCGGAACCTCTATGACATACACAAGGTAAATTATGTGAAAAATACAAAAATCAGTCGTTGCATATACTGGTAAATAAATAAATACATTTACTCCAGAATACCAAAGAATTTCTTTAAAAAATTTACTTTGTAAAAGCACATTCTTGCAGCTTGTATCTAAAACTCCATATAGGTCCAAAATGAGATGCCCCACTACTTGAAATGGGTCAGGACAGTCTTGTGTGCAAACAAGCGTACTGTAGTACAGGCATCATGAAAAAACATGACTGATTAAATATCAGTTCTCAAGATTAAGACTTTTTTGTTAATTTTGATATTTTCCACTCTTCAAATCCCATATAATGTAAAGGAAATCTAGACCATAACGTGCTCAAATTCTACTGTATATCATTGGTTTGTTTAAGAAAGGCAAAGAGATGAATTAGATGTTTACGTAGGAATAAAAAAAAAACTAAATCCCTAACTAACCTTTTTTTTCATTCTATGGGGACAGAAACATTCGTGTAGCGCCGCCATTTTCTACTTCTCGAAGTTTAAGTGAACAAGTCAGAAACAAAGGTTTATTTTTCTTTACAGGCAGATATAGTCTGTATATATATTTTTTTATATATATGTAGTCCCAACGCTATATATACCCAAAATGGGTATTTCTACAGCTGCTCCCAAACTTTGGATCTTTCGGACTGTCATTAGTCGGATGAAGACAGCGTTGGGAAATACACAGTTCAATGTCTACTAGGAACCCTCAGAAATTAATCACCTCAAAAGTATTTACTTTCTGAGATACTTCTAAAGCTGTATCATAATACAAACATCCTCCACAGATATTTTTTCCCTTGCTCCCCTACTTTTGAGTATAAGAAACTGTTTAAAAAGGAGAAACAAAAGCCCCAGTCTTGTAATCGTGGGGTACAGATCGACTCACTGCATGGATCGATGCCACTGAAAAGTCAGCTCAAAGGGAAAAGGAAAAGCAGACGGCTGTTTGTAATAAACACAGACACTTACAGGGAGAGCATTTAAGAGATTATTTTCTTTAAGCTTTTCCACATAAAGATTTCATGTGTTTAAAATTATTTTAAAAGGGGTTTCAAATAACAGCATCTTTCATAGATATTTTGCAATAATTAATGTCAAGACAAATTGATGTCATGGTTTATGCTGTCAGTGTGAACAGTGGGAAAGGTGATGGAGTAATCCCCAGGTATCACCAATGGAAATTTTTTAAGACTATATATGTGTGTATATGTATGTGTGCACGGCTCATATATTTGCACATCTAACATTGGAAAATGCTGAGAAAGTCGTAAATTAAACCTAGTCCTAATACCGCGAATCTTGCCGTACCGGGCATGTATGCGTGCCTCCGTCATACTTGGTATAAACCTCATTTTCTTGTCACTGAGCACAAGATTTTTTTATTCAAAATAAACTAGTAGTTTCAATCACAAGAAAATAATTTTACACTTTTAAGATACTGACAAAATTAACAAAGCTCCAATATTTGTCTTTTTTCATACAGGTTTTACAGTGACCCGCCATAAGAGTTTTTTTTTTTTTCCTATAGACTTTGTCTCTTAGGAGAACTCCCTGTGTGATTTGCTAATTCTTGTGCAGGGTCAGTTACCCAGTATTATCGCTTAAAACACGGGCAACTATTAGCAACGATTTGTTTTTCTAAATGCCCTGTTTAGTTGCAGTAATGACATCACAGAATTCGACGGCACATGAATAGAAAAGGTCAACTTCTTCAATGATATATGGTTTAGATACACCTTTGACTGTGAACAAGGTTTCATGGGATACACATAAGAGCAAAATTTGGCCTCCCTTCCAAATACACTTCCCGAAGTATTACTGCCAATACTGCCCAAGAGTTTTTCCCAATATAGTGCAACGTAAGCAGTGACCATCATAGTTTATCAATGAATACCGAAATCCATTACTTGCCCTAAGTGATGCCAAAGAGCGTGGTGAATTCACCAGCAAGAAACCACCCTACTGTCGCTCCCCAGCACAAGCTACCGCCTTGCCTGCACGCTGGAGTTCCTCCACATCTGGAACCGGAGCTCGTCTGTGCTTTTGTTTGGTTTTCTGTAACTGCTCTCCTTGGATCGGATGTTCCTTTTTCTGGCCTTCGGCCTCAATGTAGTGCAAGTACAATTGACAAAAATGTTATCTTCTCACATGCAATGCAAACACATGAAAAGTTCAAATAACTTAAAAGAGCCACAGGTCCCATTTTTTGCCTTCAGGAGGAGCTCTTTCTTCAGTATTAGGAGAGCTGAATCTTAAAGGCTCCGGTTCTGCAGTTATTTTGCTAAGCTTCCATGCACGTCTTTGCAGCAGTGTCCTCTGACTGGTGACAAGCACCCAGGGTGGGAAACAGCACACGGGGAACCACGTGAACTGTTACACAGCAGGGTGACCGTGAGCATGTAATAATTGCATTGCTTAGTGATAAACCCAACCGTAATAAACCTGGTGTGGGTGTTTTTCTTATACGGTGCCTGCTTGCGTGAATGCTAAGAGGGGCTCTCATCCTCCAGATCCAGGCAGATATCAAGGAAGAAGAAAAAGAGAAAGGAAGATTACTGTCTGAGAAACAAGCACATCTCTGATGGGCACTGTAAAAATAAACCTAGTTATACTGGCATCATGTACACCATGCTCCTCGCATCAAGCTCTGCCATGCTAGTAAAGCAGTTGCTTTCGGCATACAGCCCCCAGATCCCTGGCATCCTCAAAATCCAAAGAAGAAAGCGCACTGTTATCAGGAAGCTTAAATTCATCGTACGGGTGTCAATGAATCAGACAGGGCTGAAAACCACTGCCGTAGAAAAAGAGGACTTCAGAAACGTGGCCTCTAGTGCGCAGGCGCTGAGCTTTGCGAGTCCCGTTCAAGGAGCCAACTGTTAGAAAGGCTGCGCTGTAAGTCATAATGGCCACCCTGAGAATACGGGAGGGTTCTCCAGTATCTTGGTCAGAAACCTGTTCTGCACTTTAAAATTCACCAACAACCTTGAACTGGGCGATGTGATGAATATCCCCCGCTGGGGATTATGCAACAGGAATGGCAGGCCACCCTACATCGAAATGAGAACATATACACAGGGATTTAACACGCTTTAATTCACAGACATTAACTTTACCAGTTTCACTGACTTAGCTTTCTGGAGTGTCCCCACATGGAAAAACCTGTACATGTTTGAGACAAGAGAAAGTTATAGATGGAAAAGAAAATCAGGGAGCTTAAAACAAAACAAGGAAATGGTAGTAACACGGATTACGAAAAAGGTGAAAAGCAGCTACCACCTGCAAGAAAGTATTTGAAGTGATATGAAATAGGAATTCAGCCTCGTGGACTTGTGCTATGTAGGCCAAAAGACAGAATAGCCAGTGCTTTTGAAAACAGGGTTGTGGGTTTTTTTAAAAAAAAAAACCAAACCAAAACACAAACAAGAAAAGAAACATGACAACAAAAAACCTTGTCATAGTGTCACTGAATTCGGCAGCTCTTGAGAATCCATCATAGTTAAAGAGCCATATTCCACAAACAGCTTTTTAAGAGGACATCGGTACAAATCTTGTGAGAGCAGGCATTACTGCTGTAGCCCTACGTTAAACCAGAAGTTAGAATTAACAGTACGCAGCATTTTTATATTTTCAGCCTACATTATAAAACACTGAATCTCCAAATAAATACAGTTAGGAATGCAATAGAGTGGGCCCGATTTAAGTTATTTGCTGAGCAACTTTTCAGTTCCTGACACTTGCACAGCACCCTTGTGCTTGTTCTGGGCCATCCTCATAAACTAATAAGCGTGCAACTTGATTTCAGTCTAATTTCAGTTGCCTGATGAGAACTCTCTGTAGTAATTCCAGTGTTCCAAACTGAGGTGAAACAGTTTAGTCTTCACAATGAAGTTCCAGACGGAGACCTAGCTGGTCACCCATGGCAACAGCTAGAACACAGGTTGAGGGTCTAAGAACTTAGTTCTGGTGCCAGCTCTAAAAAGAACTCTTTGTTTGTTTGTCTGTTTGCTTTTATGAACTGCAAATTACAGCTTCACTGTCATTAAAAGGAAAATAATGCTTACCTGCTGCTCCCAGACTGGTGTTAGGCCTCACTAGCTGATGTGTAGCGTCTTCGTGAAGTGTTATTTTTAGCTTGTGGATGTTTGTTAAGTCTGATATTTACTACCCTAATCACGGATTGGCCCCAAGATGGAAGATACAGCAATAAGCATAGAAGTTTTAACAGAAAGCCCCCAAAAGGGAAAATGGTGCCATTTTGGTGAGAGCGGGCTGTATCTTTGGGCCAGGTCTTCACACCGTGTCACAGATGTAGTACATGACAGGGTATCGTAGGATGTTTCACGGGACACACTACTCTGCCAGTGATAAGATTCCTGGTTAGAAAAAAGCCCTCTGTCGATCCAGGCACATAGCACTAAAAGTTAATGATTTTGCCTAGAAAGCCTGTTGTTTTCTTAGATCAAAAGTTTCTATTTTTAGTATGAAATATTAAACCTCCACAGGTAAGGCAGCAGAAAATGAGGCAGAGACTTTAGTAGAAAACACTGCTCTATTTGTGTGTAGCATTGGAATTACTGACCTTCAGAAATAAACGTAATGGTGCACAAAAAAAGCAGTATCATAAGGCAAAACCCAAGGAAAGTGTAATATAACTACGTTAAGTTTTTCCAGCAGGACTACCAAGCACTGCTAATGCGTCAACTGAGAAAACTCTTGAAAAAGGCAGCTGCCTGTTAACCAAATCAACTTAGTACACCTGTAGCTACTGCAAAGACTGTTTTCGAGCTCAAACGACATCTTTGAAAAACGTTTTTAAAATAGCTAAAAAATACCATAATATTTAAAGACACATTAGGATCAATACAGTTCTACTTCTAGCCACTGAGGAGAGGAGATTCTTCCTAAGGAAGAGAACAGGATGGCGATAATTGCGTTATCTTCTGATGTCCCCAGTCTGGAATGAAAACCTCCCATTACGAGGTGCCAGAGCTCACAAACGTGTTTGAACACTGAACTTCATGGCATGAAGCAGCCCAGTATCACAAAACATATTCTGGTTTTGTGTACTTGCGAGATTTTCTGCACTGGCAAAATAAGCTATCTATCTCATGACATAATTTTCCAAGACATCAAGACTAAAAGTCTGATAAAATCACGCTTGTCTAGACAGTGAGTGTAGCCTTTTAAAAAAAAAAAATCAAAGGGAGTG
This sequence comes from Larus michahellis, assembly GCF_964199755.1. Taxonomy (NCBI): domain Eukaryota; kingdom Metazoa; phylum Chordata; class Aves; order Charadriiformes; family Laridae; genus Larus; species Larus michahellis. The sequence continues at coordinate 80,608,722 of NC_133899.1, read as the reverse complement.
AAAATAGTCCTGATGTTATTTGGTAAGTCCATGTAGGAAAGGTACGTGATTTCTTACGTGATGTTCAAGAGTGCTTAAGAGAATTAGGAAGTGCACTCTTGGTAGGGCTTTGGAAATCCCATCACCCGGACGGATTCCTGCAGCCGAAGCCCGGCAGTCTGCGCAGCCCAGACTGCATTCTGCCGGCACAGACGGAGCTGCAGGATCAGGAGCTTACTGCCTAAATGAGAGCTCAAACGTCAAAACAAGCTTAAGGAAAGAAAATTTTGAACAAATAATCTCCTTGTCATTTCACCCAATCCGTAAGCATTAAAATCAGATCGATTTTAATGTTAAAAATCTATAAAAATGTTTCTAAATTACATTCTGTTACTTCGGGAGAGTTCACTTCATAAATTACTGATACTTTTAATGGCGTTGTGCCACCTGGGATAACCTCAGCAAGAAGCCACAGATACAGGGTCAAATGTGAGAAACAGATTGCATTGTAAACATCCCATGTGAGTATAAAGGTAGTCAGAAATCATGAGACTCATTGTTTTTACATCAGATGTGTGTGACAGAGTCAAAGTCTGCGGTAACCACAGTTTAGAACAGCTGAGTCACATCCAAGAAAAAAGCCCCCAAAAGTACAAAAAAGGCAATCTGCAGCGCAACCGCCAAGTGTCTCGGTTGGCTACGTAAAAGCAGAAATAGGCAGTTGCGTTAACTGAACCACTGCAACGTGTCAGGAATAATAGTTCTAAAACAGCTGATGGTGCAAACTAAAACACAACCAACAACACATCACTGGGAGAAGGAAAAGTGCATCGGGTGGTTTGCCCTGACTGGTTTTGCTGCACATTTAGTGACCAAAAGGTAAAAAATGCAAGCCTCACTGAGATCATTGACAAGATTTCCATAGAATTCAACAGTGTCAAGATTTCCTCCTAAGAGATTGGTTAGCTATTCACTTTCTACAGAGCTGGCAGAAAACCGTTCATATTTTACTGTGGTTCTTTCAGTGAGAATTAAATAGGGTACTTGGCATGCCAACACCACCTGCCATCCACCAGCGTCAGAACGCTCCTGGGAAGCCTCTCAGGGGAACAGGAATGTAGGCAGGTCCAAAAACTATTACTTCATTCAGCTCATTGGAACTGAGGCACAAAGAGGTTACAAGATTTGCACGAAGTCACACAGTCAGGTGGGATTAAAACCCAGGTGACCTGATTCCCCAGGCCTGTGTTCTAACAGCTATTGGACAGCCTAGAAGATTAGGCTGATTTTAGCACAGATTTGTGACTCTTCAGGACTTTTTTTTTTTTTTTGCGTGCAGCAGAACCTAAGCATAGAATAGATGCGGGAGGATTCACTGGTACTTGCTCGGTTCTGACTCTCCAGTAGGACTTCATACCAGTTCGTGTGCCGGCAAGCTTTTGTCACAGTAATTTTCAAACTGCCATTGTAGACTAAAATAAAACCATGATAAGCTTTCAGTGTTATTCCGTCGAATCCAATTATAAAGTGAATTGGAAGGTGTTTTTTTTTCTCAAAAAGGTAAGCATAATTTTTCTGAACTGCGTCCTCTTCCTAAAGCAATTTAGCAATTTAGCAAACTTAGCAAACTGGTTCCATTTAACGGTTCCAAGACAGCCAGCTAATTCAAGTCTCAGCAAAGGTATGGATAAACATACCCTTACTAAAAAGAGGAATCTAAAATTTCTAGGCAGTCAAATAAAATACAATATATAAAATAACTTTTTAATGCATTTTTTGTCCAATATACAGGCATTTGTGAGTATCAGCTACTGAGCTATAGTTCATAGCAAAATACAAAGACATGGAGATAGTTGTGCAAATCCTTTTCTTAGTTCCTTGGCAAGCAACAGAAGGAACTGGAAAATATCTAGATAATTCATTTCAAACACTTAACGGAGCAGAACCCTGGAAGGTACATTTCATACATGAAGAACAGCAGAAACCCTTTATCATGAAGTAGCACATATAAGAGAAGCCTGCATCTACGGTTAGATTAATTCTAGTGCAAGATTTAGATGTAGAAAACTACTTTCTTCTAGTAATCAAAATGAGGCCTTTGGAGACATCCGAGAGTCATCAGCCCACAATTCTAAGAAAGGTGACTGCTCTCACGTGTGCTGTCCTTATTTGCCAAGCCAAGATATTTTACTGGTGAGCCCATGCTTCTCTAAACCCAGGAAAAACCTTGCAAAAGATATTTCAGGGCAGCAACGGGATAGTCTGGGGGAACTAGTTACAAGACCCCAGGATCAACCCCAAAATCTTCCCTCTGACACCTACCACACATTGGGAGAAACTCCCTCTGCCAAACCCACAAGGCAACGCTCTGTCTTATCCTAGTAAAATAATCAAAGACAAAATATTCTGATACTGGTCTAGAGTCAGTCTCTTCAGGACAAGAACTCTTGTTTGCTGTGTGACATCCGGTCCTTGTTGTATCCTTACATGAAATTACTAATAAACTAATAAAATTTATAAAAAGCTAAGACATAAGAACCGAGAGTGATTTTCTATACTAAGGACTGGATTGATTTCCTTCCTTTTTAATGGGCAACACTCAGGTAGGGGTAAGATTCTTATAGGTAGAAAAGTAGGTCTAATGCTTAGTACCTCTAGAGACCTCACTGATGTTTCTGCTTGTTGAAAGTCCCTCCTTTTGTTCATCAACAGGGAGCAAAAACCCAGAAAGTTCAAATTGATGGCATCGGTTCGCCATGACCGATAAAATCAGTGGTGTCATTTGACTCCACAATAATGTTTTTTGATCGTGCAGCTACCAGACTTTATTACAGAGCCCTTTTCACTAAAGCTCCTTCGGTTCCAGTACCTCATGAGGGCAGCCAGCTGGGAACTCTGGCACTATTGTAAGGCCACTTGAATAGCGAGAGATTTGCCCAGTAATTATTACAAAATCATTCGCACAGACTTCTTAGCATCAGGATCTGTAACAATGGCCTACAAACATTACTGTTTTATGTGCCACATATTATCCTACAGAAGTAGCGGAGTGATGTCTAGCTTCTAGAAAATAAACTCCATTTTAGGGCACCAGCACATTTCAGCTCACAAAATCACTTTCAACCTTTTGAAAAAGGAGAAATAAGGCAGCACTACAAAGGGAATGTGTCTAACAGTCTGCCTCCAGGCTTGTGGACAGTTCTGCTCATTCATTTGCAACCAATGGTTTGGAAACTCTGGTTACCGAATGTTTACTGAGAAAAATTCTGATTATATTTTAAGCAAGCTTTTTTATCTGCTACCTTTTAATGTGTTAATTTACTCTATGAAAAAGCCAAAGGGCCAAATTCACCCCTCTGATAAGGCTTCTGTTGTAGGAGCATCACTGGGTGTGCACCGAAGGCATTATTCATCTGTGGAGAGATCACTCAGTAATATTGTCAAAATAAACACTTTTGAGTTGCACATCCTTGAAGAAAAGATAAAGGGATTGTGAAGAGAATGAGAAGGAACAGAACATCAGAGATGAAGAAAATTAGATAAAGGGCCAGGAAGAAACTGTTTGATGTAAACAGAGTGACAAGTTAGATTAAGAACTCTCATTAAAGCATGCAGTATTTGCCTATGAGCGATTGAGGGAAGGAATTTGTTTACAACTCTCTGCCAAAATCAACAGCAGATGCAAAAAATCATCAATGTTGGGATTTTAAATAACATTAAGTCTGCTGTATCCAAACAGTCACTAGGACTATGTGAAGGAAATGCACAGCTGGGTGCCATGATACTCTTTGTCACGCTAAGTCAAGAAGGTCATGCCCTGTCGCACACTGACATGCCGGCCCTGCAGCCACTACGGCTAATGTGAGTGTGCCACTAACTACTCCTCCGTTACTTTAGTATGCATACAGCTCTGAAAATACATACTGGTGCCAAGGTTTTACTGCTGGTGAGGAGGAAAATCGAACTGTGTGAGGACTGTAACCTCAGGCACAACTGTATGTTAAGGCAGAACCTGCTGCCACTTTACCAAGTTAGGAAAACAAAATTTGGAGGTGTGCTGGAAAACTTGTGCTACCACCTTGCGTTGATATGCAGTAGTGTCCTTCACCAGAAATCGTCCATCAGAAATTATACAGATGCTGAATTAAAAGAAACTGCTTTCGGAGAAATGGCGATGGTCAAGTGAATCAAAAGAATCCAGTACCTTGCTGAACAACAGTGAGGAGTTAGGGTTTTGGCAAAGGCCACTAGGCACAAATCCTATTGTAACTGAGGCAGATTTAACGAGAGGTCCTAATTCTTCTTAGTCCAGGTTAACATCCCCCTCTAGTGACCTCAGTTTATGGTGGGGAATTTTTTCCTCGGCAGCTCGTTGGCTGATGTCTCTGTATGATTCTGTTTAAGATGATGGGAATTTGAGTCACCACTTTCCTCCTGGCATGCTTACAAGTTAAAAAAAATACCTGGCCTGGGAAGAACACGCGGTGAGAGAGAAGTTACACAATGTGCTGGCAGCAAAACTGTCCCGAGAAGCTGAACTCCCCGCCTTGCCCCAGCCCCTCATTCTCACCCTTGGGCAGGAGTTCGCTGCGCACGAGCTCCCTTTTCGTGCCAATTCCCTGTGGGGCCGTGAGGCAAGTCAGACCATTGTTATGATCCATGTTAAAAATAACCCTTCCTAAACCACTACGAAAGCCAACAGATTGTCTATTTGCACCATAAGACACTTTGTTCCTTTGACGCAGTGTTGTGCACAGAGAGGGGCAGAAAACTGTGTCAGGTGCCACTTTCTCAGGCTTTAAAGAAAACGTATGACTGGTGAGCCACAGAATTAAAGCTACGCAGATTCAACCATTCCTATGCTGCAGAGTTCTTGAAACACGCATCCCACCTAAATACCGGCAGTGGGAATTCCTGCCTGTCTTTGCAGCAGTCTAAACAAAAAATTCTGGTTATCATCGGACCTCGTTTTTAAAGACTGACATGAGGTAACCAAAGGCGTCAAGGGCCCTCTGTTAAAATTCAAAGTGAGATCACAGATGGGGATGTGAAGTGGTGGGAAACCACCAACCAGAGGGGAAAACAAAGATCCACGTGCAAAGCTCAAGTATCACCCTGCAGCTCACAGCTCATAATTTTGATCACTTGTTGATCATTTCTCATTTCTCTCCGACAAAAGGTGTCCCTCCGTTTTATACCACTGCATGGAAAGGCTTCTTGCAAGAAGATGTGAAAAAAAAGTGACTGTTATTTAAAGATGACATTTGACAAGCTGAGTCCATCAACAAAACACTGTCCAAAGCCAGCAGACTTTTTTACCCTAGATTTTAAAAAATATTAGAAAAAATGCTGGCAATTACTTATTTTCGTCTCTTATCTGAAATTTCCTTGTCTGTATACTGGGAAGGAGACCTGAAGGGAAACGTGAAGAAGAGAGCGTATTTCTTTTATTAGTTGAAATTATACAGTCTAAATGGCACAACCTCTCCTTATGGCTTTGACTATCTCCCGACAGTCAAAAAGGGACCGAGAGCTCCGAGATGAGCAGATTTGATCTCATTTTCTCATTACATAATCTTTGGCTGTGCAATGCAAGAGTCCATAAAGAGTAAAAAGGAGGATCTGAATACACACAGTATAAAACGCAACTATTCCTTCGCTCACATTTCAATGCCCTTCTGGTAAACTATAAATAAATTCTTTTACTTTGTGTGCCATTTAGGGTGACATTGTACAGAGCAATGGCAGAAAGACTCGTTATTTTTAAAGGCGTTATACAGTGTGCTTTCAGTTGCAGCTCTTGGCTTTTGAGATGTTGAGAAGAGAAGAGAATGGCTCGTTCTTTGCTTGTGTTTTGAAATGGTATTTGTTTATATATTCCAGATAAATCAGAAAAAAAAAAAAAGAAACAAAAAATCCACACTATTTTAAGCTGTTTTGTGTCCTGCCAGTGTCTCATTTGTATGCAGCATACACTAGATTTGCCTAGAAGGATTTAGCTCAGTAGCTGGCACGTTTACATTAGAGAACAACATACACAGTTTCAATCGATTTCAAGCGTTCTTACAATGGGAAATAAATACGAAAAGTGGTTGTTGCTGAAAGTTCAAAAAATGCAATCAACAAATTGTAAAATCGCAAAAGGCCAGACAAATTTAATAAAATATTTCCATTTACCTTCCTCAGCTTTACATAGCCTGTTCAAAATAATAAGATTCTCTGTAGAGAGCCTTTATCCAACTGTTTATATCACTTCATACAAAATATGCGTTCGAATTACCACAGCAATACAAGGATATAAATTCCCAACAATCGACATGCCAAATTCAACATAAGTTATGCTTTCTTGGCATCTAGAAGTTTTCCTTTTCCTTTTCTGTACTCCAAATACATTTCCATTTGAAACAAATTAAAAAGCATGTAGATGTTAAAACATAGTGACATCTTAGAATTCAAGTGACTTGTGCAACATTATTTTGTGCTTTCTACTTCTCCATTTCCTCCTACTGCAATTAAAATTCATCGTGCCCTTCTACATACGTAACAGCAATGCATCAAGTTCAGTCCAGTATAGGTTTGCAACCCTCAGACTTGGCTTTATACTACACGAGATCCTTGTAAATTCAAAAAAGTGCATCTTTCTTGTGGTCTTTCTTTTACGTTGGATGATGTGAAGCTCTGATTAGTCGATGTAGGAATGCAACCTTGAGGTATGATTGCAGCCTCAGAATAATTCTTAAATGTAAAAAGAAATTTTTCGAGCGTGCACGCCCTTTCTGGATTTAAAAAAGACACCGTTATAATGGTGCTACTAGAGCCACGGTACAGTACATCATGGCACGTCTCCATAAGGTAATCAAGGACGTGAGATAGAACTTCTATTTACACAAACTTGATGCCACTTCCAGAAAAATACGACAGAAAAAAAAGGGAAAATATTATTTCCTGAATGTCCTGATATTTTAGAAGATTCCTTTTACTTTCTCTTCAGCGATAGCGTGGTCCTCCACAACTGCATTTTCCCTGACCTGTTTAGCATGGACCATAAGTGACACCAGCCGCAACTGGGAATCAGATGGCAAACGGCTTCCTTTGAGAGGACGCTCACCCGCACCCCTTTACTCACAAGCCAGCTTGCTGTCAAAACTTGAAAGGGCAATAGCAAAGGCCTGTAGTGCACACATTGGGTAGTTGTAGTCCATGGTGAACACATCCTCAGCCACGCGGCCAAACTGCATCACTATGTAGTCAGCTGCAAGAGAGGCCATAAAAAGTGACAAAGCGTTATCCTCTGGCCCAGCTCAACAAAACACAAACAAAACATGCTCACTCATCAAACTTTGCAACGCTTATTCATGCAAGTGGGTGGGCTGATACCAGAGGGAGAAGCGAGGACAGCTTGAGCGAGGAACAGTTGAGTGATAAAGGATTGCAAGAATTGTTACTGTCTTGAAAAAAAAATTACACAGATACGAAAGTATTTTTTTCAAACGCAGAGAGAAAATTGCTTCTGTATAAATTGCTCAAGTCTTTTATATAGACCTAGTGCAGTTTCACATGTACCAAGAACCAGTTAATACTATTCCTACTTAACTTCAGGCAAGTCAACAAGCAAGAATAATGGTGGAAAAGAAGGGATGATTGGGATCTAGACCTAATCATATCTCTCTGTTATATCACATTCAGAAATCCTTCCTCGACATTTTTTCCCTTTTGTACTCTGTCAGCGAGAGGAAATCTCAGCCTCATTCGCAGTTTGAACGTTTCATTGTAGAAGCATTGTAGAAGTGGGTCGGGGCAATCCCAAGCACAGACACAGGCTGGGCAGAGAATGGGTTGAGAGCAGCTCTGAGGAGAAGGACTTGGGGTGCTGGCTGAGAAGCTCAACAGGAGCCGGCAACATGCGCTCGCAGCCCAGAAAGCCAACTGCGTCCTGGGCTGCACCAAAAGAAGCGTGGCCAGCAGGTCGAGGGAGGTGATTCTGCCCCCTACTGCACTCTCCTGAGACCCCACCTGGCGTACAGCTCTGGGGCCCCCAACATAAGAAGGACATGGAGTGAGTCCAGAGGAGGGTCACAAAGATGATGAGAGGGCTAGAGCACCTCTCCTGTGAAGACAGGCTGAGAGAGTTGGGATTGTTCAGCCTGGAGAAGAGAAGGCTCCAGGGAGACCTTGTAGCAGCCTTCCAGTACCTAAAAAGGTGCCTACAGGAAAGATGGGGAGGGACTCTTTATCAGGGAGTGTAGTGATAGGAGGAGGGCTAACGGTTTTAAACTGAAAAAGGGTAAATTTAGGTTGGATATAAGGAAGAAATTCTTTACTGTGAGGGTGGTGAGACCCTGGCACAGGTTGCCCAGGGAAATTGTTGATGCCCCATCCCTGGAGATGTTCAAGGCCAGGCTGGATGAGGCTTTGAGCAGCCTGGTCTAGTGGGAGGTGTCCCTGCCCATGGCAGGGGGGTCGGAACTGGAGCGTCTTTAAGGTCCCTTCCAACCCTAACTGGCCTATGATTCTGTAGGGCGAACGCTACAAAGAGTAGTAATGCAAAGTGGATGTGCAGTGGGACCGGTCTGACTGCCACCATCTGTAGCTTGGCAGTGTACGGGGACCAGAGTGAACAAAAAAAAACCAAGGAAGGACTGTGTGATACAAGGACTTGAGCAGAGTGATGCTGCCCCACGGTCCTGCTGGCTGAAAGTACTGCAGCTTTGAGAGCAGAAACAGCTCTAAACTGTTGCTCAGTTCATAAGCTGGGCAGCCAAGGGAGAAAACAAAGCAGGCACATAGCAGAATCACCTGTCTCAAGCATGAGCATTTAAACACCCAACATGCATCAATGTCATGGCCACAAGGCAGAGCAGCATTAAGCTGGACCCACATAACTAAATTAAACTCACTCATGTAACAACAGTAAGGGCAAAATCACTGTCCGGCTGTGCATGCAGTTTCTACACATTACAGATAGAGAGCTATACTTACGGTCATTATCATGAATAATTTGGAAGTTTTTCACTGAGGCCTGTGTGACTCGACCATGGAAATTTAAAACATAGGACTGGGTGTCATCATTCCAGACTGGCGTTTTGTTATGCAGCTCAATGACACTCTCTGTATTCTTGTTCTGCCATCTTGCAAGAAGTGTCTCATGTTCCTGCACACACCACAGATATACACTTCAGTTTAACACTCTCACAAGACAAAAAATAAATTCACACAAAAAAAAGCTGTTCATAAATCCTCACCCAAAGACTAAACTGTCACCCTCAACCCTCAAAACCATATCATCCAATGAAACAGAGAACTCTCAGTATCTTAATGCGAGTGTGCATTCGAGTCCTTTCCACAGCTTGGAAAAGGTTAGCTGCACCTTTTGTTTTCAAAATACATTATTATTTGTAGTGCTTTTGTGAGTCACAGAACTAGTCACACATCCCATTGTTCTGCAATTGTTCAAATTCTGGGTTTTTTTAACCTCTAAACCTTTAGAAATTCAAAAAACAACTCTAACTGGAAAAAGAACTCAAGTAATTTTTATCGCTGACTGGTGGTACGACTTACATTTCGTGGTCTGATGGAAACTCTTTCGTGGTCCATATTCATTCCTGGTATGATCACGCTCATTTTACGAGGTCCTTTAAACCCCAAGACATTTGTTTCCTAAAAATATTTAGAAAAGAGTTCATCATGTTCTGTATTTTTGAAGTTAATTTCTTCAACAGAGGGACACAGTGGCAGCCCAGGGAACTTATTTGTTAGACAACTCAAAAAACATCTTGAAACTCCTACCTTCACTGGCACTGCCAAACATTCAAGCTTTGTCTTAGAAGCTCCGACAACAGGAAAAATGGAAATAGAGAGCTTTCCAAAAACACTCCTAGCATTGGCTGCCAGCAACCTTAATACAATTTAGAAAAAATAAAAATCCCTTTGTTGAAAAAGGATATGAACTAACCAGATTGCTTGGCTACTGCTAGATCCCAAAATAAAGTAGTTGTAATTTAAAAATCATAAAATGCAGTCACACATTTTGATGAGAGACAAAATTAAATATATGGGACCAATTCCATCTATTCCAGAGCCAGCACAAAAGCAAACAAGAAGAAGCTGCCAGTAAGAGCATCTGTTAGCAGTGCTGTGGTTTTCAAAGTCTTCAGATATGTTCTGCTTAGAGATGAGCATGGTAAAAAACAAACACATTAGCATGAATGCAAATTTTCAAGCTACGAAGGCAGAGAAAGTGAAAAATAACATGGGCAGCAAAAACAAATCTGTGGAAAATACAAGTTCTTTCAATAAACGTGATTTGATGCCTTTGTGACCAGCTTTTCACAAAAGCGTTCCAGTACTGCACTGTCCTCTCAAAACACAACAACTAAAATCTAAATAGGCCACAAGTCTTATTTTTATCTGAGGCTTTCTTTTTTCCACAGAAGAAACCAGGGCCAAATATTTCAGTAAGTCGTCATCTACTTTTGAAAAAGTAAAGGGCAATATTTTCCAACCCACTCAGTTAAATCTGATTGCCTATTTTAGCGTTAACTGCAGTAAACGAGACAGTGACACCCCTGAAAGTCCATCTCCTCATGTTTTGTGATACTTTTTTTTTGGTCCCATGCATTTGTTCCCCTCTAACTTTCCCAAGTGACAGGCTGTGGACACACACTAAGGAATCTCGGGAAGGAAACTCCCATTGGCTCCGTTCCCAGCAACGTACCACAAGATGCCAAGAACTGGACACCCCCAGGCTCCAGCTGGTGTGTCTCTACCATTGGGACATTCAAAAGTGATATATTAGGATGTCTCTGCTTTTATGTATTTAATAAAAGTGTCCTAATTTTAAGGAACATTAAACTTTTCAAAACATCTCTACTATTACAAGCAAAAATCCACACATGTCAACTCACTGGAAACATCTGAAAATAACAGCCTAAAATTTACTCTTGCCAAAGTTTTGTCATCCATCAGACCTTTGAGATAACTTTGGTTGTTTCAGCAAACCATCTGGAGATTTTACACAACTCATTAAAGATTTTCATGCGTACAAGAAAAATTCCACTGAGTTATTTTACTGAATACTCTTGAAGCAACCCAGGTATATTCATAAATCTGCAGAACTATATACATTAATGGAAGATTCTACCTCTTTTCTGAATCACTTCTGTCATGGCCTTTGGCAGAGAGAACCAATGTTACCAGATCAGCTGGAAGCCTATACTTGGTTCTGCATCATGGTGAGACCCAAATTAAAATGACTGCCAGCAGATTTTATAAGCAGGAGAGACTCAGCACAGCAGAGGACAATTTCTAAGAAAAGATTCATGCTTATGCTTATTTTCCACTCACTACTGACAATTTTGATCTTCTCTGCGATGCCTTACAAGCTTTTCTTCTCATCAAGCTGCAGTTATGCTATATAGAATTAATTTAGATGCTGACTGGTTGAAGACATCGCTCAAGGTAAAATTAAATAATAGCGCTGAATCACTTCGCTCCTAATAAGCAGTGTTGTCACTGAAAAAACAGGACTATAGTCTTTGGATTTACTCAGAAACTCTAAAATCAATACTTCTGCCAAATGATTAGGGAATTGTTTCTAGTTGCACGTTACATCCATCACCAATTCTATCAAACGTTTTACTGGCAAATGCTATGCTTTTGCTAAAATCAAGATATAGAATTGAAATTCTACAAACATGGAATATAGTAGGGACAAAAGAGGACCTTTAATTAAGAGCAGACCTTTCCAATCTACCCACATCCAAATAAAATTAATTCCCTTTATCTCCTGTCTTGTTCTCTACTTCTCTTTTATTTGCCTCCTCCACTACTTTGTGCATGCAAATTCAAGACTACAAATGGCATTACTGGGGGAACATAGGCCAAATTCTGATTTCACACCATTTTAATACCACTGACAGTCTTGGTTTACACAGCCTGGTATCTGGCAGAGCCCTGTTGACTCAACCAGCACGCCAGTGACTTAAATCAGCGAAGGACTTGGCCCAGTATTGCTCAGAAGCTGCGCGCTCTGCCTGAGCCCAGTAAGCTGTTCCTGTGAGCATGTGTCACAACAAACTGCACTGACAGAACACAGAGCCTCTCCCCAGAGATGCTTTGAAAATCTTACACACTTTCATAATGTTCTAAGTGTTACGCTACAGTGACAATAGCTGCCACGACACAAGCGTCAAGGTGTATAAGGTGTAAAGGGTGGGTGCCAGGAGGATGGGGCCAGGCTCTTTTCAGTGGTGCCTGGGGACAGGACAAGAGGTAACGGGCACAAACTTGAACATAGGAAGTTCCACCTAAACATGAGGAGCAACTTCTTTACTTTGAGGGTGGCAGAGCACTGGAACAGGCTGCCCAGAGAGGTGGTGGAGTCTCCAACTCTGGAGACATTCAGAACCCACCTGGACGCGTTCTTGTGTAACCTGCTCTAGGTGACCCTGCTCTGGCAGGGGTCTAGTCTGGAGACTAGATGATCTCCAGAGGTCCCTTCCAACCCTGTGATTCTATATCCCAACAGCTCCCAGGAGATTCACGACTTAATTATCCCTATTTTCTTTCAGCTGCTTCCTTTTCTGGACTTGATTCACACATCCGTGTCTTGTCCTTAACATATTCTGTAGAAACTATCACTCCATAGAAAGCCCAAACCACAGCACCCACTACACTGGTGCACAACGCAAGTGACTGAGGCCTGAGTAAAAACATGCAGTTTTATTGCTTTACCAAAACCTGAGTCACACCTCAGAATATCAGCTGAGGTCCCTGCCTGCAGAATCTGACGCAAACTGTGAGACGCCATGGATATAAAGGAATCCAGCACAGAAGATCCTGGTAGAAATGGTAGTTACACCTCCCTGCTTCTCAATAAATTTTGCCAAGCGATTCTGAAATCGGCCATTAGGTGCTGCTGCAGGTTTATTAATATGCCAGCCTGCCACCAGCAAGGAGAGGAAAAAATGGTTAAAAGCACCTGATAAAACTCAGCTCAGTCCTTGCACTAACTTTATTCCTGTTGCTTGAAACGTGCCCTCAGGTGAGCTCTGCAATGAGAGCTCTCAACACGTCTATCCCAGTTAACAGTAGCTGCATCCCCGGCTTCTGCCTGTATCAACGAGACCCGCTGAGATGATTCAGCAGGTCAGGCTCCGTAAGCTGGTGGAAGCGGGTACAGCTCGCTCTCCAGATGGGTACTCGATCGGATGGGCTGAGAGACAGTGAAAGGCAGAGTGGTGCTTCCAAAGTATTGTTTATTACGGTTTTTGCCTCAGGAAAAATCTCAAGGCAGGAATTAAGAGGTTACTTTAGGACACGGGTGTTTGGGAAGTGCTCTTTCCGGCTCTGTGGCGCTGCTGCAGCCAGGAACAATCATCTTACTTCAGCAAACCGGGCTAGCACTGAAATATCATTCCGATTTCCTTTTGTCCTCTGGCCACAGCACACCTGCAAGCCCGCTGCCTTTCTCCACGAGTATCAAAATAACAACAGAGTGAGAAATTTTCTTACACAAACTTTAAGTGTTTTAAACTGCTGATCTCAAAATAGACATATATAAGCAGCTTATCTTAGCCACATTCTCCAAACAGTGGCCACAGTTCTTTTCTTTCCAACAGTCACACTTCTCATTACCTCTGCTGGCTGCAGCTAAGTTTTTTATTTGGTAACGTTAATGGTTCAAATGTCGTTGTTGTTGACCTAAAACAAGCAATGCTTAAATTTTTCAACATGTAACTTTTTTTTTTAAACTGTTTTTTGTTTTCTCCTTGTATTTCCACTTTGCACCAGAAGATTAGTCACTTGGCTTCAGGGAATGCCCTGCTATATAAACCAGTAAAATTACCTTTATTTAAACATGTACGTTCTCTTAGGTTCCTACTGAAACCTCAGTCAAACTCTAAACTGACATCAAACCCTGGAGTCTCTTGTTAAATCCTGTTAGCTGCATTTTCTGAAATTCTCAAGAGAATTTCAAATCCAAAGGAATGGAGGGATGTGTGTCTGTCTGTCTATCCGCAACCCTAGGCCACGTGCCTGAATAATATCACATGTGAACCAACACCCTATTTATACTATACACGCAGAAAAACTGCAACCTAAGCAGCAGGAAAAGAAACTGTTAGCAGCTAACACTGCCACCCCTCAGTGCTCTCAGCACTTTGCGTGGCAAGGATGGCTCTCTGCTTTCCTTCTCACGTGCTAAAAGCTTTCAGAAGCATTGCTCCCCACAACCTGAAGCTGACCTTTCCAGGAACGCATCCTCTGCGTACGCCGGGGATCTGCTGGGATGGCTGGGCCTCGATCTCACAGAGCTCCAGGAATCCTCGATTAGAGCTGGGCAAGAACTTTGCAGAAAAGTGGTTCTTGGGTATTTTTGTCAGAAGTTGATTTGTGAAAACAGAAAGATTTCTGTAACAGTGTATGTATCAATTTTGACCGGAAGAGTTTCTTGGGCCCAGAGGTTTCTGGACAGAAAGAATACTCCCACCAAAACAGTTAGTCATCCAGTAATCATGAAACAACAGCAACTGTGTTTCAAGCCTTCATTGTCTGCATTGCCCCTGACAGATACCGTTTAATGTCCTATAAGAGGCTGGTTTCTCTCATTCAATTGAATTTTGGATTTTGTTTATTTTTTTTCCCAGTGAAAAGGAGTTTCAGAGTTTTTACCCCAGTCTCTCAGCCGCAGACCGCGCTGTCCAGCTGCCTGTGCCTTGGATCGGAGAGGCCTCCTACAAAATGCCATTACAAATGGTGCAGTAATTCCACGTGCACAACTCTTTCCAGTTCCGGAGGCTCCCTCAGACGGTGCCTGAGGCTGTGAAGCCTCCTACCCCTCCCAGAGGGTTACGTAAAAGCTCCAACACCTTCTGACCAAAAGTGAGAATGGGGCAACCTGGTGCCACGCACATTTTTCACCTCTACTTTCTATTGAATTCCCTGGTTTCTCTAGTGAAGATCAGCTGTTGGATTACATCAAAGTATGAACGCTGATTTACGTAATTGTAAGCGAAAAGGAAATTCAGTGTGCTGTTTCAGAAACTGAACTGCCCTTTCTTGCACCTTTTGCTGTGAGCAGTACTTACGTAACAAATGGCAGCTAGCTCCTGACGCAGGATACTCGCCTCCAGGCTTGATGTTGTTTTCATTGGATTTACTCCATTGTCATAAACTGTAAACTTAGTTCCCATAAGATTTGATCTATTAAAAAAAAAGGAAAATCCAATCACCGTTTGTCAGTAATGCTGCCCGAGACAGCTATCCTCTACTGCATTGTAGCCCCGAAGAAAAGACGGGTAATATCGAGTACTAATAGTTGTTAATTCTGATCCCAACTAAATGCCAACTCCTGGATTAAAGGCCATAACAAAAACGTAAAGGTACAGTACAGCAGTGTGCTAAAGGTCCCTTATCCTTACAGCGGAGACTTCTCGTGACATCTTGCAAACTAGTAAATTCAAGAAAGCAGTGAGGAAACACTCAAGTGGGGTTATTTTGGTTTTTTGTTTGGTTTTTAAAATACGCTTACTCTTTACAAATCTGCTTTCTTAGCAGACTGCTAACTCTATTAGAATACAGAGTTTCATAAAGTTATAAATCAGATCATTCTTCCCTATTTCGATGGAAATCACACCAAAGGAGCACAAAATACAACTTAGAACATACTAAAACCACATTATCCACATTCTGTGTTTGCACTGCAATAAATAGCACATAAAGTTCCGAGATCCACACAGGCAAAAGGGAATTAGCAGCACAGTCCCCTTCCTCAGGCACAGACGATTTAAACATACATTGAGAGGCATCACGTTGGAATCAACAGCAGACTGATGTAAGATGGGGTGACAGACAGAAAAGAAACAAGTGCTTCTGAAAGAGTTCCACTACTTGCAAATAACTCTAATGAGGATCTTAAGAAACGGGCAAAACCAAAGAGATTTTCAGATTGTCTGACAGACAGAACTTCCACTCCAAGGTATTTATATCAATAGGGCCTAGACACAATCTAATAGTGGACTTATGAAAATCCCATTAAGATAAATTGTGCTCGTACACCCTTGAGAGCCTGGCCTTGGAGCATTTAAGAGCATCAGTCCTGCTGACTTTTAATAAAATGTTATCCTGTAGAGTACTTGAGATGTTTTGAAAACACGCCTTGGACACTGGTGAACTTTAAGACCATTATGAAATGATGTAGTCAAGCCTCTAATTAAGAAGTCATAGCGGCTTACAGGCTTCTTAATTTCAAATGAACTGTTTATTATATAAAGAAAATTCTTAGATGTATCAGTGTTTACCTCAGTTTTCCAATAAAACTCTCTCCACCCCGAGACAGGTCAGTTGGGTCTATGGAGATGAGGTAATTAGAGGTTTTACTCTTCTTTCGTTTCCTTCCAGCTAACAGAAACACCTAAGCAGTGCAAAAAAACATATTCTAGAATGCCAAAGGGGTTAGCACACATCACTTCCTGCTTTGATATAAGGAAACCACAGGCAATTTTTCTGTCTTCCAGCATCATTAGTGAAGTAACAGAAGGTCTCCAGGGACCTAGCAAAACCAGATAAAAATCTGGAAAGGGAAAGTGACTTCTCAACCACTCAGTCCATTATTTATGGTTTAAATAATTAAATTCGATCTCTTTTGTTAAATGTTTCATTCTAAGTTGCTCTGGCTCTTCCAGTTGAATTGAAAATACATGCTTTTGAGGCCACAGAATGCAGAGAGCCCCAACTGCTGACTGTCACATAAAGGTGCCATGCACAGATTATTTAAGGCCAAAGATTAGACATATGAAGAAAGGCAGTGGAACAAAGTGATCCTAGTGTTTCACTTTTGGAAGACTGTAGGGCAGATCTCAGTGAATGTGAAAATCTATTTAAATATATTTAAAATATAAGATTATATTTTCTTTGTAAGACTTCTTCAGACTTTTAATAGTTTATTTTATATTCAGATGCAACTGGTATGCCATTCAAGTTATTTTATGACCTTTTTACCATGCTCCCTTTCCAAGTGGAGGTAATAAGTAGGGTACATCCCTCGGTCCATTCCCTTCTTGTCTCTTGTGATTCTGCATTTGACAGTGACACCCTGTGGAGCAGGTCTTATGGCAAATTCCTCCAGGTCATCGACATCTATGAGAGGCTCATTTGTGGAAGGACTGGGGGCTGAGGCCGCTTCCTAAAACAGTAAGCAAAACTCAGGTTTCCTCAACTTTGATTTACAAAGTTGTAAGCACAAAGGAATGACATTTGATAGAAGTCACACTTTAAAAAAATAAAAAACAATGGACACAATGTCTTCCCCATCCTGATTCCTCAGCAGCCGTTAAGGCAGCTTGTCAAGCTAAGGATCTCTCTCCATCCAATTGGTCAAGCCCTTGGCTACCAAAAGCCCAGGAAGCAGTTCTCTGTGCCGCTGATACTCAGCGTACAGACACATCTGGTAAAGCAGAACAGGGTGACTGCACAGGCAGAGCTCTGAAATGTCACAAAGAAAACCCTGGCTCACCACCACACTTCTTTTGTCAGAAAGGCCATGCCCAAGGACAGTGATAGCCTTTGACAAAAGGAAGAAATGTGATAGACAGATTAAGCTAGACAGAGATATAACAGAGAGGAGAAGTGAGTGCAAGATATAAAAGAGTGGGGCACCATCAACTGTTTTTTTAGCAAAAGCTTTTGATTTAGAATATTTGAACAAGCCAAAGTCTTATTTCATTTTCAGATGGTAGCAGCGAGAACAGGGTGGGAAAATGCTCAGAAAAAAGCAATAAAAACAAAAGATCCTTCTGAGCACCTGCAAGAGGTAGAAAGGTAAATATTTACTGTTTACCTTCCCCTTCATTCAAGTTGAGGCAATATTTGCTATTCTTTTCTCCAAGTCATTATTTTCGTTGCTTGCTCCTGTGAACCCTGAGAGCTACCATAGTAAATCACCTTGGAGATACTCTAGTGCATATTAAAAACAGAAGAAGAAAGCCAGGCCTATCCTGACTGCACTGTGAAATCACACAGTACATCGCAGCCTGCACGCTCCTTCTTTACTCCTTACCTTATTGGATTTCTTGCTCGTGGCAGAACCAGGCCGGGTGTTACTGTTTAACTGTGAAGAACTGGAGCTGTCTTCATCTTCCTCGTCTTCTTCTTCATCAAAATTCATGCTGCTTGAAATGCCTGAGGAGAAAGCAGTGAGCTTATATGAAGTACTAATACATTAAAGCTGTCCATACTTGCTGTAAAACATCACTTATTATACTGTGGCACCCTTAGGCTCACAGGTGAGAGAAGGTGTGCGTGAAGGGGGTTGACTGTGCGAGGCAGTGTACAAATACGTGGGTGAGGCAGCACCTGCCCTGAGAAGCCAAAACATTTCAGCAAACGAGAAAGGAAATACCATGGTTTCCACTCCACAGTGAAGATCGAATTACTCAGTGATACAGTTAGGAATTAAATTCAGCTCTTCTTCATCCAGTCAAGTACTTCAAACACAAGACAAAATCTTAAACCTGAAATTGGAGCTGAGCGGACAACCTATCACAGCCATTTGGAAACCTTAACAATTAAAATACGAGCCCTTCTACAGCACACTTTTAACTGTTCCTATGCGATCTGATGAAGAGCAGATCTTAGACAGAGAAGAAACATTCACATCAAGGAAATGTTCTCATGCATATTTATTTCATGTAAAAAACCAGTATCAGCCCAGGCCAAAGGAACTGCCTTGCAGCACTTAAAAATTTGACTTTACAAGAATTCAAAACCTCAGACATTTCAAAGGGAAACACAACTTTGAACATCAAATAGGACTTAGCAGCAGAAAGCGTCAATGATGGGACATTTGCCAGGCCTAGTTTTTCAAGGAGCATCATGCAGATGAAGCCACCCTGTATTCAGGTTCAAAGTCCTGTATTCAGGTTCCACATATTAAAGGCTAACTATACAATATTTTTTTCCTAAAAAAAAAAAAATAAATTCAAAAAATCACTTGGTCCAAAATTTCCACTATTGGTAAGTTCAATGCAGAAGGATAAATGAAACGCAAAGATTTCTGGAGCCAAGCAGCATGGGCATAATTAACTTTTTCCTTCTGTACTTACCAGGAACATGATCCAGGACGACAAGACTGGATTGGGAGGTGGAAGAGGACCAGGATGTATTTGCATGGGGATCTGGGAAAGGAAAAAATCCATGGGCTTGATTCTGCAAACCCTTAATCGAGTGAACAAGCCTAACTTGCCAACAGGACTCTGCACAGGGCTAAAGGCGTACTGGATTGGGGCCGTAACACTGCTGCCTTAATTTTCAATTATGGACGTTTTATCTTCCTGCACAATCAAAGTCACCTTCTACCTGCTTATACCTGCTGTCACCTTCTTTTTTAGTATTTTGAATAAAGTCAAAAAGCCCTGGATGACAGAGCTGAATGGTCATCATCCACGCTGAATGGTTGCGCCACAAACCCATCTGTGCACGTGTGCCCGGCATGGGAGGTTTTTGGCCTACTTTTGAATTCTAACACACAAAAAAAACCCCAAACAACCTGACTGGCACAAGTGATATACAGAGATTCTGCACAACTATTCATTCACTAACATTGAAAAAAGTACTCAGACTCATATTCAAACAGCCTAAATTCTACCTAAATCCCTGTGCCCAGTGTGCCCTCATCATCTTGCTCAGGCTCTCTAAACTCTTCTTCCAGGAGTTCCAGGGCTACGCACAGAGGCTTTCATGTAGCTTAGTCTTTTGGAATATGAGCTTGGTCTGCAACAAGCAGAGGCTGAACCAAACTAACGTACAGAAACATAAACATCAGAGATAGTATCAGTAATGGTTTTCTTCAGTTCAAATTTTGGAACGGTATGAGGAAAAAAAAGACACCAAAAAAGGCATTTAAATACTTTTTATGTTATTGCGGTTTCCAATAACTTCAATGCATATCCCTTTTGACACCAGATGCACACTGGATAATGAAATGACACCAGAGTAGTACGAGCGAGTGTAGAAAAGTAAAACAGAAGCATACGCAATACAATGCTTGCATTCCATTCAGCTGCACCCTGAATGGTCTCGTTATCCACTCCCCCGGTTCCCCCAGTCTGGACACACACCACACAGCACGACAGCAACAAATTTCAATAGGATCTGGTTACGCAAGGAGGGCCTGAGTTCACAGGTCAACAGATATTCTCAAAGCCTGTAGAACTCACTCATTATTAATCACACACTCATTAATCACAAGCATTATTTCTTAATAACGACAACCATGTTCTAGTCAGCTGTGCATGGGTAATAGAGACAGTCCACCTCCTCAGCTGGCAGCTGTGCAATAATGCCATACTTCATGTGTACAGACGTAATCAGTTTATTTCTACATCCGTGCTCATGATTTCACCACCAGTATTTTGGTGGTGAAAATTCCGTGCCAGCCTTAGAAAAGTCTGCACTCATGACCTGTGGGGAAGAATGCTTCAGAGAGGTCCTGTTTCGTTTTTGAACCCAGAAATCAAATCTATTCCTTCCCTAAATCTCAAAACAGGTGTGCCTTCCGGTGGCAAAGAAGAACCAAGACCAAATTGCTCATCCCAAGTCTTTACAGAGACATATAGGAAACTGGTAAATGTGAAGACTAAATGTTAGTTATTCTGTGTTAAAATTTATGGAAGCATGTCTCTGTCCTAGTGACTCATTTGCCAGAGAGGAACTCTACATATTATGACTTCTGAAATCAAAAGGACAAATATTTCCTGCAGGAAGAAAATGATTCTAGTATGGCAATTTCCAACAGATGGAGAAATCAAATAAAACATTTGGCATTTTCTTGCAAGTGGCATATTCTATTCACACTCGGGTAGCCTATAACCTCTCGTCTTGTAACAGAACTTGTCTCGCTGGGGAAGCAGAGACACGTGCTGAGAGAGGCTTCTCTCCACAAAGTTAGTATCAAAGAGCAGCATGGGCACAAATCAGGCTACACAAATCTGATGGGACTCAGCCTTTCCCAGCAGGCCAGTTAGCGTTTATCTCTGTGTTCTCCTTTTGCTCCTATTCCATGCAAGAGAAAGACTGATGGGAGACAGCAATTCTAAGTGCTTTTCAGACCAAGGGGGACGCGCCAGTAAGGACATGCCACAAGCAGTGAAGTGGCAGTGGGAATCCACATGAAATGCCCTAGCTCTACATAAAGTTTCCCATGAATAACGGGATACTCAAAACTTTCTAACAAGCCTCCTCTGCTGGTATCAAGTGGCAAACCGTACACACAGAGTAAAAATATTTTATGGAGATGCTGCTCATTGCAGTCTTGTCTTAATACCTTTCTTTGTGTCTCACAGAGCATAGCTCT
Source organism: Larus michahellis (assembly GCF_964199755.1). Taxonomy (NCBI): domain Eukaryota; kingdom Metazoa; phylum Chordata; class Aves; order Charadriiformes; family Laridae; genus Larus; species Larus michahellis. The sequence continues at coordinate 80,587,391 of NC_133899.1, read as the reverse complement.
GTTGTTAATAAAAATGAGTAAACGTCAGCATTCCCATTTTAAAAAAGCGTGTCATGTCCCGTCCTCCGCCCCCCGACTTGAAGCACACTAGTGGTCTACTCTTAGCGGTGCCTGTTCTGATCAGGAGTATACTCAGACCTGGTAAAAAAAGCTCATATCATCTATTTAAGAATATGAAGCAACAAAGCAAAACAAAACAAAATCAAAACAAAAAGCCTCCGCCCACTGCTTCTTTTAAAAAATAAACAAAAAAATTGTGGAGAATAAAAATATATCTTAACCTGGAAAAAACCTCAAAAATAGAAATGTCCCTCAGAGTAAAAATCTGAGTGCTCTGACCTAATTTGAGAAGCCCGTTGATAGTTTTTAAGTCAATCAGCTTTAGTAAGTAGTGTGCCTGATGATTTAATATTCTGAGCCATGGTCTAAGGCAACACAATCACCGCACAGATCAGAACTTGTTAGTCATGCCAACATCCCTCGGACTCAAATGCCCAGGAAATACCACACTTGGAGAAAATCTGCCCATTTCAGTTGAAGTTGCTCACATCTGCAGGCTAATGTCCCAGAAAAAATGAATCTTAGTGAGAACTGCTCTGCAGACAAGAGGCAGGCATTTAGGTATGAATAGTCTATTCTAGATGAGTCAAGTTTGCACTTACATTTTGCTCTTTATACACAAAGAATTTATTCTTAAAGCATCAGAACACTCTTGGCATGAGCCATCTTTGCTTCAAAAGCTGTACGCTGAAGAAGAACAACTCCAAAGCAAATGCCTTCAGAAATAGCTTTGTGAGGATTTTAGGGTTTTTTTTTCATTCCTACAGTTAATGTCTAACGAGAGATAATAACAGTGCAGGAAGGAAGGGACGGATGCATGAATGTGTACATATACAATCTATCTCCAAAAAAACCCCCATTCCAGAACATTTGAGGACTATGCATGGGAAACGCTGCAGAATACACAGTGCTGTCATTTTCACCTCTGCGAGCATGAACACACATTATGAAAACATGAACAATATTTAACTGACAACACAACTAAAATTGATACTCTAGTTTGAATGTTGCTATTCCATACTCTTTTTTTTAACTCTCAAGTGATTTTCAGAGTTGTACAATACAAAAATGTGAACAGATGGATATGAGCATTAGCATCTGCCTGGTACCTTAACAGCAGCACTGCCCTGCAGATGGGAAAGCCACATCCCTGAGAGCCTGGAGAGCTCTTGTTCCTTGGGACAAGACAGAATTTCTTCTTTTTTTTTTAGATTATACAATAGAGCATAACAGGCTCTGAGGAGAATAAATACAGAGTAACAATCTCTGTTTAGGCTAGGGCTGAGAGTGAGAATAGAAAAAGGAATCAATGTACACAAAACAAGCAATGAAAACATGAAAGCAGCTTTGTCTACTTACCTTTTTTCTGCATTGCTGTTCTAAGGTCTTGTTTGCTTTGCTGTTGTTGACCACTAGCCATTTTCTCTCCATCATCTTCATCATGACTAGACTGTCCAACAGTGAGAATCTGCACTTGACTTCCTATCTTCTGAACATCATCTTGAAAAGCAGCTGGGCCGTCAATCCCTGTCAGACAACAGCAAAAGTCTTAGCTGTCTTTGTGTCAAGAAGTTCTTGAAAAGACAATTACTCACTCGCAAAAAGTATCTTTTCTAAGAATCAGAGATCAGAGGTTCACATTCAATAATATTTCTAGACTTAAACAAGACTAAACTATGCTCCAAGGCAAACATCTTACTTCCCACATGCTGCACTAGAGAATCTCCAAGAGCCCATCAGGATTTCACTGTTGCCCTGCTCACCCCCAAAGCATACTCATCCATGCACCAGAAACACTGAAAATTACACAGAAAATAAATTCACTGGAGAGGACCGACAAAGAAAACAGATGAAACTTTCATAAGGACACACAACTGGTGCAGAAACAGATAAGCATCAGTCCCAGATTATGCCATATCCCCTAATAAACAACACCGCTGTTATGGAACGACGCTTCAAAGTTTCAGAAACCTGGAAAACTCACAAGTAGACCTAGCAGGGTATACAACAGGAAAAGCAGCACATTAACAAGCCTAAATATGCCCACTGAGTTAGTAAATTGTTATACAGTTAAAACAGCAGTGTGAAAATATAAACAAAATAATACATATTCCCTGGAACCTCCATCCTCTGTGATGCTCAAATCCTGACCTGGGCAGGGACATGGGACTAGACAGTTCCCAGAGGCACCTTCCAGCCTCAGCCATGCTGCGATTCTGTGGCTTCTGGTGACAGCCAGAAAGAAACTGTTTACCTCCTTACGGCTGTAAATCGCCTCTGAAGACAGAAAAATGCAAATACGGGGTGGGATGTGTTCTTATCACAAGTTAACTTCATTTTTTTTGTCCAGGACAGCAAGTTAAAAATTCGGATTGCAAATGTACTTCAGCTCTTAGTTAAGACTTACTGCTGGTATATATTACTAAATTAGCTATATAAAAATGCACTTTTGCACCAATAAAAATGGTAATATTATCATGTATATATATAGTAAATAACATAAGCCTGTATACTGTTGCTGTTCTGAAATTTTTGTTAATAAGCAAGCAACATTGTGGCGAATGAGCAAGCATTACAAAGGGCCAGTTCAGTAGAAGAATATGGTGCTTCTCACACCAAACACAGCTGAATAAATCCTGTAAGAAGGAGCTGTAGGGATTGGGATTTTTTCAGACTGTGATGTGTAGCAGAAGTCTCCAAGAATACCATTTCAACCCACTTTGCCAGCAGCTGTCAACTTGCATTAAAAGACAACCGGATTATACACTTAGCATGCTTAACTGGACTTTGCCGCATTTGCTGTCGCTGCCACTGCCACACGAAGCGCCAGTAGAAACGAGCGTGGTCCCCACCCCCGGGAACAGGAACTGCACTGGCTGTGCAACTACCCAACAAGATGCAGTCCGACACTGCAGAACTATTAAGTTCACAGAGTTCAAAACCACAAGGAACTATTGACTCATCTGCATCACCCAGACCCTTATCTGGCAATTTTTGCACCAACCCTGTAAATTCTGATTTAGTTACAGTACAGCTAACAACAACAACTAACAATTGTAAATAAACAATCTGTCCATCCAACCATGGAGGACTAAATAAAGTCCGTGGGAATGTTTCTCTCATCTTGGTGGGATGACAATTTCAGACAGAAGCTCCGTGTGATACAGAATGAACAGTATAATTTCCTATGTTGCAGGTATAATCTAGCAGTGAACAGAATAGCATTTTTCTTAAAAGTTATCTCAGGATAAGCATTACAGCAAAGGCGCTATACAACAGACAAGTGGTTCCTCAGAGCCACTGTGGTATTTTCACAGCTTTAACTGTATTAACCATTATCATTAAAGTGGCTGCCTAAAGTTAGATTCTTAATACTCCAAATTTCAAAAGCGTTAAGCATCCATGAGTTTAACAAGATGCTCATACCTCATGCATATCTACCTAGCCCCTCATTAAGCTTTGGACAGTACAAAGCTGATTTTGAGAACCCATTTCAAAAGGAACAAAACACCTTAATTATTCTTCTTCAAAGCAGACATTGATCTGCAGCAAATGAAATGCCTTCGACAGCATCAGACATTGCGCCGAGGCTGCTTTTTTCTGATGCCCGCAGAACATCTGCGCTCGCATCCTGTGCTGTCAGGAACATCACGTATTATTAGGCGTTAGGACAAAGGCTACACTGCCAGGTCATACTTTTAGAGAAGAAAAATCAATTTCAGTATTCTGAAGAGTGCATCGCTGGTAGAGTGTGTTATTAAGCATTATGAATGGTTCCACTGGTGACCCCATTTAAGGGAATGGAAGATGTTGCCAGACAGAGAGGGAAAAAGCCGAACCTCTGCTGCATTAGAATACTGTAGATGATTCGTGGTAAATGCAGCATTAACTATTTAATATTTGTGTGTGTGCACACTTCTTCGTAGCTATATATGCAGGTGTAAAATGACGTTAAATGCAAGCATACATACATATTTTTTTTGTAAGTGTATCTTTGTAAGTCATACAGTCCAAAAGGCAGCTTTACCATCATGTGCCTAATATCTAAACACACTTCCAAGCTTCTGTAATCGTGATACTCAAGGTGGATCTCTCCCGGTGTTCTCACTTTCTTTGCCTTGCTGACTCCTTTTCACTGACTTTCTGGAAGGATGGTTCACTGCGCAATAAAACAGACCATTCACGTCTAGAGTTATAAGTTTCTCGGTTTAAGGACAGTGTCAAAAAAGGCAAAGCAGCTGAGCGGGCTGTGCCAAAAAAGAAAGTCTTTACTGCTACGGTCAGCATTTTCTACAGCTTTTCCCAAAAATCAGGTAGAAAAAAAACCTGACAGAGATGTCCTTGAATACCTGCTCGGAAGAAAAGGGAATTTTTGAGAGGTAACTGTGAAGGAGGGCAGGGAGGAAAGAAGACAACTGAAACAACTCCCAGAATACCACCCCTTTCAGTAAATGCCTTCTGGTAAACTTTGACGTGGTCGTGTCTCAGATGAGACACATAGCACACGTACCAGACATGAAAACAAAGGGATAATGAAAAAAAAAAAAGCAACAGAAAATTGGCATTCACTGGCATTTCCATCCTATAAACTACTATTTATCAATGCTTGTATTCTGTTACCACCTAAAATCTTCTAGACAATATTTATAAATGGACAATACCATGCTTTTAAAAGCTGGTAATCTAAACTACCACGTGGAATGTTTTTATAACCTGAATTTATCTAAAGTCTAAGAAATTCAAAATACATTAGGTCGACATGCACTTGATTTTGATCTCAGGTATGGGATTTTTAGGCAGTGGTGGGGTTTTTTTTGCTTTTGCTTTAAACACACAATGTTTACACACAGTATCTACACACACACACAAAAAAAAGAAAATACAAGATCCAATCTGGGATAAGGGGAGAAAGAAAAAAGTACAGGAAAAATAAAGAAGATAACTGCTACTGAAAGCCTTGGGAAAGGAATAAAGTAGCAAAATTTTGCTTAGTGTTTATGATATATGAGAAACAAATATAAGTTTTCATGCATTTTTTGATACCACATTATGCCTTTTTGAAACTTCAGCTTCTAAAGGATGGATGAACAACCCAAAATCCATTCAGTCTCACTGGATTTAGTAATGACAATACATTTCGAGGATATGAGGTCAAGACCTCGTTTTACTGTTCAAATCCAGCAATTAAAGAAAATCTCTTTATGTGAGAGTCACCAGGCATACATTTCTCTATCCTACATCCCCAGCAGCTTTCTGCTGAACAACTTCCAGCCATTTTGATGTGTCCTATAAATAGATGCTAGAATGAATATAGATGAGCCATCTCAGTTCTACTAGAAGTAGTTATCAGATTTCTTTCTGACAAACTAAGTAAGTACAGACGGCATGGGATGGAGGCTATAGATCCTGAAGTATATCCCTCCTCCTTGGCCCTCCAGATCCAGAAGTTGTTTTGGGGTGGGTTTTTTTTCCCCCCACAACAGGACTAGGAGAGCATTACAAATGCATTTCTGGCAATAGCTTCACAATCTTCAAAATTATTTTGCAGAAAATAAATACAGTTCCTAATCTTATTTGCAAGTGGGAAACCAAGATTGTAGTCATGCTGAACACAGGCTTAGATGAGTCTGTTAGATCAGTCTGTTAGATCAGACTTACATTAGTCCTGTCTAAATCCAGAATCTGTAAAAGAGTAGGTCCAAATGGAAGTCCCTCTCAAAACTGGACAGAAATTAAGCTTTTCTAGACACTCCATCAGAGAAATTCTCAAAGTCATCACAGTCGAATGATGCTATAATATTACAGCAGAATAAAACAGTTAAAGACGATAGGCTAAAACCTCAATTTTGATTATTTCATTGCTCAAGAGATAATCAAGAAAGAGTATTTAAAATTTTTAGGGGGTGGAGGAATGGGGGGAGAAGGTCAAATGGGAGGAAAAGATTACATACTAGCAAGCTATCTATGACCAGGGAAAGTTCAGAGAGGCAGCTGATATGTGGCCACCACTTATAGATGAGCACGAGACCAAACATGAAGAAAGATTTTGCTATCTGACAATAGTGCACGATGCAGAATGGTAGTCTTGAAAAAATTAGGTACAGATTAAATATGTGACAAACTACCCAACAAAGCAAAGTACAGGCATAAGCCTAGTGAGTCAGCTCTCCAAAACATTATTTAAGTATTTGACTATACACTACATGAATCCCCAGTAATTGGATCTTGCAGGAAAAGAATCTAATTGTATTTATATACATCATGTTCCTCTCAGCGTGTATTTATATATGCAAACATTTTGCTGTGAAAATGTTTTCAGCAACTGTTATTTCCTCTTGGTTCTTTTACATGAGCTTGTAAGTACAGGAAAGAATGATTAACTGATTATTTACAGTGAGTCTTTACTGCACCTAGGACACCATGAAAAGACAGATTTCTAAATTATTTGAAAACAACTACTATAATAAATTACAAATTTCTTCATAGGACATTTGCAAACTAAGAAAGAAACTAAAAAGAAAAGTATTGTAGATCAGAGAGAATTAATTGAGCTCACTGACTGAACGGTAAACGAGATTACGTATCAGGAAATGAACACAGCATACAAAACAAGTATTTCTGTCCCTACTTTAAAAACTGCAGGATACAAAAATTCTCGGTCCCATTTTATAAAGCATTTAAGACACAAATTCAACATACGAAGCGAAGCATATTGCTTACAGACTAAGTTTTAAGATTATGCATAAGGCCATTGCAGATCAAATCTCAAGAGTTGACCAAGATCAGGCAGAAGGTCTCTGGAAGAGAAAGTCTCAAGCCACATTTTCTGACTTCAGTAACATATAACAAGGGTTCTACAACAAGTGTGCCCTTCCTCTACAAACATGTTGACAGCAAATGCAGGCACACTAGAAAATTTTCTCCTTTTTTTTTTTTTTTTTTTTTTTTTAAATGTGCCTTCAAGGGCAAGATACCAGGTTAGATAAGGCACTGGTCTGACACAGAAGCCATATCCACGTGGCTAACGCACAAGGCTGTGGCCAGCAGCTACACTGCAATTGTAATTGCTCTTCAAGAACGCTGCAGAGCAGCTCTTCCTCCAACTTAGGGATGGCAGCATAACCCTTCAAAGACCGTCTGGCCTACTCCAAGGTCAAAGACACAAAGACAGGGATTCTGTCCTCAGAGCAATCTGTTCTTATTAGCCTGACACCAGAACAAATAGAATTTCCGTCCTTTAAAGAACTTGGCTTAATGCAAACCCTACTTCTGCTTTTATTGTCTCAAGTGATACATATTTTAAGCTTGAAAGACAAAACAACAGTTGATTATATTTTTGAAATCTGCGTTTATCAAGAAGTGTGACCACTGAGTGTAATAACATTTACTTCCCCAACAGTGGTACAAGGAAGTGGTATTGCACATATCAATAAGTGAAAAAGGTTCTTTCTCAGAACGATTGCTTAGGAAGCTCTAGCAAAATGGCTAGAATGAAATATAATGAAATTACACCTTCCAGAAATTTAGAACTCCATTGCTTTAAAAAAAATTAAAAAAAAATTAAAATATTTATCATCTCTGTCTCTCACTGTTGGGTGAAACTCTCCTCAAAAGGAATTTACTGAAAGAGCAGAATGTTTAAAGGGGGAAAAAGCATTTTTGGGGTCTATTTTTTAAGACTAAATAACCTTAAGTATATTGTAGCTGTCAATAGTTTGTAAGCCATTTCCCAGTATATGCCTGTTCTTATAGAGGCTGTGCGTCCACTGATACGGGTTCAAGCAACTGCAAAATCACAAAGGCATTGGGGCAGAGTCGGGGGGGGCAAACAGGTATTTTTTTAGGAAAGGGCCTCTGGAGGTGATTTAGTCCAAACTTCCATCAAAAGAAGGACTATTGCTAACACCAGATCAGGTCACTGAAAGCAAGTGCTTGAGCATCCAGCTCTGCATTCACCTTGATGAAATCTAGAAAACTGCAGCAGGAACTGTACTTTCATAAATCTCTATCCCGAGGAGGCCAAAATGACTTCTTCACAATCAAGTTCTTGTGTTGCCAAAGCACAGCCTGAAAGGGTTGTCAGATCTGGAAATAATAGGACTTTTCTTGGTGGCAACTCACTTATTGTTCCTCCTACCCTTTCTCTTTAATGCACAGGGAAGCCAAGATAAATCTACTCTACATTAATGTCCCTCCCCCCATCAGAAAGGAAGCGTTGCAGTGAGAAATTATGCTGCTTATCCAACAAATGGTGCTGCTTTCTTAGCCAGTCAGCGTTAACGTAGTTGCCTGTTACATATAAAAATGGGACAGGATGCACAAATCAAAACCGACAGACAAGCGTGAAAGAGAGAAAAGAAACATGGAAGACGCAACCCAAATCAAAACATGAAATAGCCATCCTGGCAGGAAAAGCGCTGTGTGCCAGAGCAGCTCATTCGCTTTCTGACTCTCGTAGAGACAGCAGGGATTACCCAACATACTATATACATTCAATGTACAACGTAAGAGAAAAATTGCTGTGAAGGTATTGTTTATTTGAACTTTTAAAACATATCCATATTGCTGATTTCAGTGACAAAAATTTTCGTTTCTATTGCCCATGGCAGTGAGTGAACCAGTGCAGTTCAAAGCAGGGTTTTCCTAGAATGTACTGACATGCTGTAAGTGCAAGAGCGCTAGGAAAAAAACCAAAATCAAACAAACAGACAAACGACAACAGGTTTTCACAGAATGATTCCTGAATTTTCCTATCAGATTTCACTTTGAATCCACTTCTGGCCTTGCATGGTTTTCTGGGTTTTTTTAAAGGTTCCATTTTATCTTCCTGATTTGTTTGTGCCCCATTCATTGCTCATAGCCAAAAAAAGCACTTTATCTTGTATATCAATTAGTTTTTTCAAAAACTTATATTGGAAGGAAAAAAACAACCAAACAAAAACCCCCACACCACTACATACCTGTAATACTTTCGGGAATCTCAATTTTTAAAGAATCATGAAGGTATTTAATATCTAAAGATGCTCTGGTTTTGTAATACTATGCAGGGTGCATACTCTTCATAGGCTCCTGCTGCAACTATTTTCACTTGTTCGCATTATTTTTCTGTTGAATCATCTACTGATACTGTACACCAGGTTCACTAAGATACTTAATCACCCCTCACTAGCATCACAAATCAAACCAAAATGTGATTCACTGCCTCCACTGGAAAGACAACCATTTTACATATTCATTTGTTGTATTTTGGGTTTTTTTCCAATACTGAATATTATGTCAAACAATAAACTGGGAGACCAAAGCTTTTAGAACTACCGGTTTAATGAGGTAAGCTACCACAAAATGCCATGAATTTACTGCATTTGCAGGCTCTGTCGCACAACAATGATGTCTCCTTTTAAAAGTAGGCACAGTATATACTGGATACTGCCATTAAGAATGAAACACAGTAATAATCACAGATTCAGAAAAAAATGCTAAATACTGTACTACCCATCACAGAATTACAAAATGCACTGACCCCTAACTTAAAAGGCACAATCAGCTCTACATGAGCAATTAGCCACATTCCTTTTCTTGCCTTATGTCAGTGTAACCTCATTAAACCTAATATTTCCCTCGCGTTTCTCTTTAGCACATTGTTCTGATCATAGTTTCATCATTCTTCAAGCCACTTAAAAAAGCATTACACATCTAAGACCAGAGTACAATCATTACACTACAGCTTCAAGAGCTATTCATGTATAATTCAACGATTTTTGCTCTGAATTAGCTTATTATTCATAGGATCTGGTCTAAAGGGTTTTTTTTTCTTAAAGCACAAAGAGCCTGGCTATGATTAGAAAGGTAATGCTCACTATAGCTAAATACTAACAGAAACCTTTAAAATGCTATTTTAGCACATAAAGTGCATTCACCCCTCAGTATCCATCCTGCTCGTTTACAGGACATACAAAGGTTACAGTCAGAGTGGAGACCAAACCTGAAGCAATAGCAAAGCTAAACGCAGAAACCGAAAACTTCCAACATTTGCTCTAATTACCAATGAACTTCCTCCAACAAAATCTCTTGTGCCACAAAAGGTATAAAACCATTTAAACCATTTTCATAAGTTAGATCTGAAGTTATTAGCAAATCCATTCAATATTATTATAAAATCTTTTCTTAAGACTCATGCTTACTCTTAAAAGTAACTGAAAAATTGATACAAGTTCCACTATAGGGTTCTGCTACCACTTGCATTTTCTTCATCCCTAAGTAGCACAAATTAGCTATGTCTGTAGTGGATTGATCAGTAAAATCCCTATGGAATTTTAAAGTCACGTTCGGTTTTACTTTTTCATCCAGTAACAAAATATTTTGCAGCTTCGCTAGGGATGCAAGACTGGAAACCCAGTTATAATCCCCTGCAAAGTTTCCGATATCAAAGGTAACACAGGTAGGATTCCAAGAGTGAAAATACACATGAATGAACAGTTAAATACCAGCGTGCAGAAGAAGTAGATGAGCTGGATGAGAAGGTGCTACGTGTATGCTCTGAACACACTTTAACTGACAGGGATATTTGTCAATTGATTTGGTTACTTGAGACTTACCCTGAAGGTAAGCTTCAGGAGAGGAGGTACTCAAAATTTTCTTTATTTATTATATTTATAGTATAATCCATGAATAACCCCTCCACTCTGTGGAAGCATACATAACATGCAATCGATGGGTGAATGCTGAAGGCCAGGGAAGACCCCGCGTAGCATAAGAGGATAAGCAGTAAGAATTGCAGCAGAGGCAGCTAACAATATTTGTTTCCAACACATAGAGCAGTATCAGCACGCACAAGTTCTCAGTCTATGTAAAGTGTCATTACTTTTACTGACACAACTTCCTTCTATTAAAATATACCAGCATTTGCCTGTTCGGGGAATTTTTCACAAAGTGAATAAAAAATTAACAGCATATGAGAAAAATACTAGGTGCTACCCGCTGTGAGATAGTAAAAATCCGTGCAACTCCTTCACACTACGCACACACTTGGAGTAACTTGCCTGCCTCCAGCAGGTAGGTTGGAAGAGAGCTACCCACCAAATGCAGCCCCAGCATGGACATCACCAGCGTCCGCAGAACTGCCCTGGAAATCACACACTCAGACGATCACTGCTTCCGGCTATGTGCCTCACTAGGATTTTGTTCACGGAATATTTTAGCCAAGAGCTCGTCAGAAAACTGCCCGGAAAACATGTGAATGTATACACACACACACGGGTGTTACACAACGCAAATTTGTAAAGTCAAACCTACTGGAGCTGATGAGCACAATATCTAAAGTTCTGAACATAGTACAGACAGAGACACCCCCTAAAGGCACAAGAGGCGTTATATGAGATGAAACAGAGCCTCGAGGCTACGCAGTAATCATGACTGAAGTATTACCCTGCACAATGCTCAGTTACAGCCTAAGACAGGTTTTCTTTTAAACTAGTAAAAGAATTTTTACTCTTCAGCAAGAAATATTTCAAAAAAAATCTGGCATCTGTATTACTATGCTGGAGTTTTACATTAAATTGAGAAACATTAGCTTTCTGTTCACCTATTTTACCAACAATTTTTACGTTCATTAATTTTTACTTTTAATTTTAAGCCTAGGTACTGACACACACCATCTTTTTTTCAAATATATGAATAAAGCCTTTACCTCAGGGCCAGCCTCTAAAGCCTGTCTAACCTAGGGCTTCCTTTGCAGCCAGAGGGACCACAGACATAGAGATGCTGTAGATTCAGATCTCAAGAATTAAGCTGCAGTGTGTAAAGGATTTTGATAAGGTAGGCTCAAGTCCTGCAAAATCCCTATAGATAAGCCCCAATAATCTGACCTCAATAATTACCCTTATTAGTCATTGCTATCTTTAAATAGACATGTCAAGGATATACACTATTTTCTTACTTAAGCAATAATGTTGGACAGACACAAGACAGGAATACAGTGCAGTCCAGGCAGGACCGTGTTACAAGGATGGCCTTATCCAAAAAGTACAAATTATTGTAAAGGTATTTATTAATGTCATTAGTCATTCACCATCAAATAAAAAGAAACTGTATGTGGTACAAAACCCTCTCTCTTTTTGAGAGTGCGCATATATATATAAAATTTTGAATACCTCTAAAGTAGCTCACGTTACTTCTTCCACCTAGCCTATGTAACTCAAATAGTAAATCCCATAATGGCAATGTCATTTCTACCTACCCTTTTGTCATTATCTTCCCCAACGTCACTGCAGAAAATTTTTCATACAAACAACTCCCGTATGTTGACCAGGTGGGAGAGTAACGCTGAAGTAAGAACTTGAAGAACCCCTTTGAGGATGTTATCTCCGTTTTGTTGAATCGATTTTGAAAATGCTCACTTAACCTCTAATTTGTATAGTTTAAACCTCAGGAAGAGTCTGGACAAAAAGACTGCAATTTAAGGCTGTTTCTCCAAATTACATTACATGCAGATAGTCTAAAAAAGCGAATTGGTGTGCGAATTGGTGTAAGATGGTTCTCATTCCTTTAACACTGCGGGAAAACACCAGCATCTTTCCATCAGTACTATTTTCCTCCTCTGCAATTTGAACAGACTCTCCTTTGGAAAAGACTCAGTTTACAAATTTTAGCCCTCCTTCACTCCCAGGTTGTACATGCCGAGACAAGACCAAGTAACTCACATTTTCCAATCTCACAAAAATTTCAAGAAATTGCTTTTAGGCAATTTTCAGAAATTCAAAGAAATAAAAAAAAAAAAAAGAAGTATTTTGCAGTCAATTCAACATCTGACATTCAGCCGCATGCAGCTAACCTTTGTGTTTCCCTTTTTTCTCCTTTCTGGCGCTGCCAGTCTGACAGCTCGCAGCTGCTGCCTTGGTTTTTTTAGTTGGTTTCGGAGCTTGGGCATCCACTACCGCCTTTACATCTTCCTGCTCGGTCTCCTGCACTGCTTGAGAGAGTCAGGGTACCCCACCAAAAAGAAAAATAGAGAGAGAGAGGAGAGAGAAACAAAGAGAAAGAGACAAGAAGAGACAATGAATTGAAAACTCCGGGAAGGCATAAAAGAGTAAGCAGACATAGCAAAGTTGTTTGGTATTCAGACAATTCATGCAGAGAGGAGAGTCAAATAAACCAGAATTTGCAAAGCGACAGCAAAACCCTGGAAGTGTCAGATTAGCTAGGATGTATTTCCTAACTTTTTTCCTCCTTCCAATAATGTATCAGCTTCTAACTTGCAGGCCAAAAGTGACATCAGAATATGAATGTGTTGCTGAGCTATTGTAGGAAGCATTTTCATCATAGTAAAGCTCTGCCAGATTGATCACCGACAGTAGCAACATGAAGGCAGAAAAATTTTATTTAGACTTTGTAGTGCCTATGCTTAAAGCTACATCCTAACCCTGTAAACAAGGAAACAATGGAAGGTTAGTTTCAAAACACATCTTGCACAATTGTATATATGACAGTATGAGCGGAACAGCCACGCATTTTATGGTGAAACTATATGCAAGCTGAAATTAAAAACTCCTCCTACTTTGTAACATAAAGACATTAATTAATTCCTTAGAAGTCTCAACGTAATATGTATGGCATAAACTGTGAATGTCAGCATCATTCATGCAATGCTAGCTGTTTTTCAAAGTAAAAAGAGGCTTTATCATTTTCTAAAAGCATGACACACTTTGAGGTCAATATTTGAATCTGTGAAAGTAACACACACAATAACTCTTTCCTCTGGCCAGGTTAAGCCTTGGAGTGAAATAATATTGAGTTCACAAAGGCATAAAAGCAATTACCTTTGTGAAATACATAAAAGAATCACCAAACTTCACACCCCAAACAAAACAGCCTGTAGGTGGGCACCAAGAGATTTTGGTGCCAGCTGTTGGTCACTGTTAATTGCTGAGCCCCACTGGCTTCACCTTGTGACTGTGGCTTATCTCAGAGGAACCTCACCCTGGCGCTTGAGGCGTCCTATCATCCTTTTCTTTTTCCCAAAACTGAAGTGCTTTCTTTAAAAGGATAACAGAAGTCCACTAAGAAACCTTACTGGAAAGAACTCGTTGCCCGTAACATTACTTGAAAAATATCCCGACAAACTTCATAAACGCATGAAAAACCAAATGATGTTCAATGACACGTGGACGGACAGTACTCTTTCTTTGAAGGGAGAAATTCTCCCTAGGCTTCTGGTCTGTGAGGCAACTCTCCTGTTCACTAAATCCTTCCTGCGCAGGAATAGCAACAGAAACACCAAGGAGATTCTCAGAGGAGTAAGACAAAGAGGATTTAGCCATGTCTGTGTAGACTGTAGCTTACAAACCCCCAGCTACCCTCCCCAGCACAGCAATCTGTTATGAATAGCATTCCATTCACAACACAATGAGCATGCGAGGAACCCAATGAACACACGCTCCTTTTCTCATTACGCAGAGGAAGAGTTCAAGTTTTATAGAGAATATACATGAAAATAGTCGAGGAGTGACTAAAAGCCCAAAGAAGCAGCTCGTCACTGCCCAGCTCCTCATTCCTGTCTGTATCATACACCGATCACAAGGATTGCGGTCCCTTTGCTGGGTGTAAAGGAGCACTGGAAATGAATAAGACATAACCAAAGGAGTGCACAGGACACCAGGGGAAATGGCACACAGGAGGCAGTACCCTGGGTCCTATTTCCATGGGCATGGCAGCCTCAGACTGAGCAGGGAACCAAAGAGTCCCCACTCCACAGTCTCTAAATAGGTGTGATTTGCCAGCCCAGCAATCTATCCTATATTTGTAGCTCAGTCTCTCTTAAAAAACTAGTGTGTGTTCTTTTAATTGTTTTAAAGATGATAATCCATGTTATAATTAAATTCAGTACTTTACAAATGACCTATATTAAATTACCCGATAGGTCTCTAAATCGTTTTAAATATGGCGATATTCATTCACTCAGATGAAGCATCATTTACGTGGTCCAAAGCAACGATTAATCAGCAAAGGGATGAAATATTCTGACATTGTTAATTGAAAAGGTAAAGACTTATCTTCACTATCTTGTCAGTCATCCTTTGATCTAGCAAGTAAAAGCTTGAAGCTTTTTGAATTACTTATGTCTCATAACTTTCAGCAAGAGACATCTGATTGTAAGTACAGTGATGGAGCTCCAAAGGACAGAGAAGGAAATATTTCCAGTGCTTCACTCGATAAGGCAGAGAACAAGATTTCAGTCCAGTAGCCATTTTGAGCATATACCATCACTGCTGTCTATGGTAAACAGGGCTTCCAGGCGTAAGTGACGGAGGCTGCAAAATAAGATTTAAACGATAAATGCGCAGATACTGCGGCTGGGTTCGTGAAAGGAACTGGCACAGAATTTCCTGCTTCTAAAGGATGCTTCTCTGAGCTTTACCATTACATTTAAAGCACTACCTCTAAAATAAATCCAAATCTAATCCCAAAATACCATCTCCACCACAAAACCATCAGCTATGAACTATTCGGTAAATAGCAGACCTTGTCTAAGGCTCATCCACTCACTACTGTTTTCTCTTGTGACTGCAGATATCAAAGCAATTATGGAGTTCTGCTGGTCTCCTCTGCCCGTAGGCGCTAACCTCCCCAAACACCTCACGTGTCGGCGCTGCCTGCTGCAGTGCGGTAGGAAGACAAGTTTCTGCAGCACAGTGGTTCCCATCAACAGGACCAGTCAGTACCTTCATCCCTGCAGAGTGGGGCAATGGGCTGTCTTCTGTCGCCTGCCCACCTACAGAGAGGGGTCTGTGGACCTACCTTGCTCAGTGCATCCAACAGATTTAGATGTGGAGCAAAGTAAAAAAAAAAATATCTATTTTCTGCTTCCAGTGCTTTCTCCCGCCCTGGAGAGTTGTGAGAATGACCATTTCCAGTACCCTCTGTACTCGCTCTGCAGCTGGTCATTAGCATTGGAGCTTTGAACTTAGCGAACCAGCACTTCTGCTAGTCTGTCTTTGTGGAGATGAAGCAATTCGTAGATGCAGTGTTTATCCCCAGCCATGTTGTCGGGCTCAAATGTCTTCCCCTCTGCCCTTTACTACATCTTGGGATCACTAAGTAACAATCTGACAAGAATTTCCCTTCTCAGCAGGATGGGAACCTTGAGGCAAACTCTAACCTGTGTTCTCCACAGGCTCTAGGTAGCCCCATAAAACAATTTACAGCTCTCCACAAGAAAGCCTGAATAAGGACAATGAGATAAACTGGCTGCCCTAGATAATATTCACTGATATGAAAATATGATTATGTCCTGAGTTGGATGTTAAAAAGTTAAAAACAATGATAAGCAGTACCACAGGATAAATAAAGAACCTTAAATGCAGCCACACAGGGATGGAGTTTCAAAGACTGTCACTCAAAAATGTATTCATCTCAGTACAAGAAATTTAGGCAACTTTAAAAATCCCTATTGCTAGTTATCTTAAACAGTAGGAGACTACATTTGAAAATCTAGCCCAGTACTCCATATGCTCCCCCCCAAATTAATAAAATCTTCATTTAAAGAAAAAAACAACAACAGGTTTTCCTTTTCTATTAGAATTATTTGTTTGTACTAGAATTTGCATTTAGACAAAACAAAAACAGAAGAGCATGTGTTGTGGTGAGAGAGAATTCCAAACAGCAAATAACGCTGGACTCTGAAATCCAGTGTTTCATTCTCATTTGGCCTCATAAATTCTGAGAAAGAGTTTTGAGATAAATGGCGAGTTTTCAAATAAAACACTGGCATGAGTTTAATTTTAGTGTTATTCATCCTTGTTCATTAAATCAAGTACTGACTACTAAGCTCAATACAGTACTAGAAAAAAATACTTTTGGTGAGACAGAAAAGAGCACAGGTTGCGGTATTAATTCAGGATCTGATCTGAAAAGAAAAGAGGAACAACAAACAAATGGTCTATTAACACAGTACAAGGTGAGTGTGGAAGGAGCTGTATCAAAGCAGAGCAGGGAAGTGTCCTGCATCGCCAATGGCCTGGCTGTTAAAGGTGGGGAAAAGGAGCCTCTCCCACGACGCAGTTCCGAGTTGGACAATGCTGCATGTTACAGGGGCAGAGCTACAACGCACAATCAAACAAAAGGAGGCAATTTGTAAGTAAGTGAATAATCTGTGATGTAGACAACAAAGAATTGAAAAAAATATTGAAAGATATTTACCCACACATATTCACATGAGTGAATGAATGTGACTGCCGCCTGAGATGCCCTTGTGTTTCACTGTAAGAATGGTCGCTATTTTACTTTGTAAAGTTCTAGCCTTAGTGAATCTTGCTGCTCGTTTGGGCTGTTGTTCATTATTTAATCAACTTAGATTCTGAACTGGTCTAGCATTTCTACAGTCATCTAAAAGACACTGGATTCTAGCAGAAATATTCTGAAGATGGGCAAACCCACTATATTTTAGAATGCAATGAAATAATTTTATCAGTTTTACAGAAACAATAAAATTAGTTAAATAAAAGGGTCTGAATTAGGGCAAGGACTCTGGTACGTTAGATATTATTTAATCATATGCAAAGATTTGATTTCTGCTTCAAAATGCTTGTAATCAAAGGCATTATCCCTGCAGCTAGTAATTTACAGTCAGAGTCCAGATTCCCATAAATTCCCTATAGTTCCTTGCAGTTTATGTACCTAACACTCATGTGTTGGCCAGGCTGCTTTTACAATACTCATGAAAATACTTGTAGAGTGAAACTGAATGTGAATGGGTTGAGAAAAAAGGAAGAAGTGTATATGAGAACGTTGGTGCTGCTTAAGGACATTATTAAAAGCCTATTGCCATAAGGAGATTTCCTCAGAAAGAACAAAGGAAGGAATTAAACAAAAGATTCTTCTTAACCCCCGCATATCTGCTGTCCAACCCTGGGGAGGGGGAAAGAAAAGGGAGCATGTGAAATGGAGAGTTAATAGCAATGAATTACACTAATAGGGAAAGCTAAAATTATCCATGAAAAACCTATGCCAGGAAGATTAAGGACAGTAAGAAATTACACAATTATTTTGTGTATCAGGGCCCTGAGGGCATGAGTAGGCTTTAATTGCCCTGATGAGCCTTCCCTGGGGGCTTCCACCCCCACGCTGCCCATGGGCCTTGGCTCTATTCCAGCTCAGCCGAGGCTACACTGTGGATGTGCTGCTTCCCAGCTGTGTCTCCTGGGAGGACCCTGGCGCTACGCCGTAGGTGGCTCCTCTGCTCCAGGGACTCCTCCTGCGTACGCTGCAGCCCCATCTCCCGGCCCCCGTCTCCTTTCCGCCCTGACTGGCGCCCTGGAGGGCCCTGGCCCCAGTTCATCCCTTGTGGGGGGTCTGGGACCGCTGAGGATGCCGTCAGCCGGGGCCAGCTCTGCCCGCCGTGTTGGAAGCCTGTGGGATGATGCTCCGTCTGCCAGGTCATTGTCCGTGCCGGGGTCACCCTCACCTCCTGGCCCCTGCTGCTCTTGGACACTGAGATTGTCAAGGACAGAAAATAACAGCTAGCTGTGAAGTGATAACTGAAAGTAAATATACTTTAAGTGGAACTTCAAAGAGAAGGGAGATTTTCAAGCAATTTTGAGTAATTGCCTCTAAACTTCCTTCTCAAATCTTCAATACCAAGAACCACAAAAAAACCCTCTAAAACCACTTGCTACTTACCCGCTGCTCTCTGATTGTTGCTGCTGGGTTGGTTTGTTTATTTTGGAAATGTACTAGCGCAGTAAGGACTGCTGATAAATCAAAAAGATGCTTTAAAGGATGAAGGTGAAGAGAGTGCGGCTGAACGGGAGGTTTCAGAATATATGCTTATTGGAAGTTAAGTATTTTGCCCACATGATACTTGGAGTGCTGCCTGATCTCTCAGTATTAATAGTCTTGTGCACAGAACATTCTTTGCTATCTTCAAAAAATAAACTAATATCTCCTCATTTCAAGGTCAGTGGAAAGCAGGGATGGCAAGACACTCTTTTGATGAACAGGCAAATACATGGTTTTTTCAATGAATGGTTAACTGATATCATCTTATAAAGGTGACAGCTTGATAGTCATCAGAAAACTCTCCCTCATCATTCATGGTGAAGGAGCAGAATGACACGTCAAATTTAACAATCCAGAGCTATGACTTGTCATCAGAAGTCTGTTCAACACGCCACACAGCCGTTACATCTAGATGTGCTGCCAAATGTCAAAGAAGGAAAGTAAGAAAGTAATTTTGCCTTTTTACACATGGTTAATCTAAATCTCTAAATTGGAAGTTGCCATGAAAATTACTCGGAGAGTATTTAATTGAAAACATTTTTAATTTCAAGCCTTAAAAAAAGGAAAAGTTACAGCTGCAACAAAGTGTGGTAATATTAATGAAAGCATATCTGGCACTCATTCAAATCTCTGCTTCTCTGCATTCCTCAGTGCTGTGAAAAGAAAAATCGCTCCCCGATGGAAATTCACCATTTTCACAGAAGTAAAATTACTCTTCTCTGTAAAAATGGGCTTTCATCATTTGCATTAAATGTAATTAAATAATGTAATTAAATTGTTGCAGTAACTAGTGTTTCTCTGCGTGCTACTTGGCTCCAGGAAAGCTCAGTATGTGTTTGCCATCCAGACTGAAAAGCACTGCACTCATAGCACAATTTTGCAATGTCATATGAGGCTAAAACGTTTGTTCAGGTTTTTAACAAACTTCACAAAATAAATGGTGTAGAGATACATGAAAACAAACCAGCAGATGTGACTGAGGCATTACAGAATGGCAAGCAAAATTTAATAAAAACTTTAAACAAACAGGTAGCAATATGTCCTTATGAAGGACACCAAATAGAAAATAAACAAGAACACAAGAAAGAGAATACAAAGCAATTTGTAAGTGATCTCTCCTACACAGAAGGATTAAATTTATTCCAGTGAATAAATGACTCTGATGTCTTTTATATACAATGTAAACATAATAGCAATACAAAATATTGTTGACGGTTCTTATTTTGCACTTTATAACGATGAAATAACAATGAAGTATTTGGTACTGCAAGAGAGAGGGGCATTATTTGTAATAGTAACAACTGGAGCCAAACATCATGGAAGTTAACGGAAGGATACAGATCGCTTGAAATGGCAGGCAGACAATTTAGTGTCTAACCTACAAGCATGGTCCCAAAACTATATTAATACCTTAATTTCAGTGGGGAACAAAAAAAAGGACACTGCATTCATCATTTTACATGAACACTTCCTGTTACTTCCGCATACTCAGCTTTGTCCTGGACTTATCTAGAAATGCTGCTACGAAACTATTTCTCCTACTACCGTGCCTATGTTCCTAGATGCACAGATTATAAAACAAGAGGTTCTGTTCCCATTCAATATATCTATATAATCCCCTCCAAGTAACAAAAGCAAGCTCCTGTATGCTTGGTCCTACCTGATCTACAGACGCTGACAGGCAAGTGCTGTCTTACTGCTGGCTAATTCTCCAGCTCAAACTAACCACTCGGCGTCCGGAGTGCCAACGATTCATTTTGTCTCCAGTTGGCCTGCTTAACCTAATTCATGTCAGTGTCTGCAGATTAACTCAAATACTTTGGTTGTTATTAGTTAATTAGGCAATATGCCAACAACTAAAAAGGGTTTAAAAAGATATATTACGTGCAAGTCATTTATAAGCTACAGGATCTGAAAACTTTTACCTGTAGGTGAAACATGGGCAGGAACTGAGAAAAAATGATGTGTCTGGAGACTTGGGCATGGTGAATTCTGCAGATCCACCTCCTCAGTGGAAGAGCCCCACCTCCTTAAAAGTCTCACAGCACCCAGACGAATTGCTGGTAACACTTGGCAGGAAACATAGATATCGTTTCATCCTACCAACATGTCACCTCGCTGCTTTGAAGGTATCTAGGAAAAGTCCGGTGATCCTGGCAGCACTCCTCCTTGCTGTGTGGAGACAGGCTCTCAGCAGAGACATTTTGTTATTTACTAAACTGATAAAAAAGAACCTCAAAAGAGTCCTCTACCTGCTCAGTTTCATACTAAGTTAAACTGGTCCCAGCATCTTCAATCCTGAGCAACACAAGTGTAGGAAAGTGTGTTATTCCCTTTGTGAGCTGCCCCAGCTGAGCTCGGTCACAGCCCTTAATTAATATCCCTCCATCCTATCGCATCTTAGATTTATTTGCGCTTCCCTTCAGCTCCACGCTGGATGAAGCAAAATACATGTGCAGCCAGAGGACTAGCAGCAATTACCCTGTAACTCCCTGCAGAGGTTCAAACGCAGGGAAGGGCTCCTTTATATGGAAAAACTTATGATCGGCTTAACTTGTAAAATATGCTGTTCCACTATATCTACCTAGAAAGGGCTCACCAGGCTGATGTTCTATTCCAGAACAAAAGTGACTTTGACTTTTTACTCCACACTCTGATAATTATTCTGGAATTAAATGAGTTTTTATTCCAGAGTAGAGTTGCCCATCAGGGAACCATTGCCGCACAGATAACTGCAGCAGAATAAGCTATGGCCATGTAGGAAAGAAAATTTCCCAGCGCAGAAAGCCTAACATCTCAGAATTGCTGAGATGTTATCTCTGACCTACTTTGCTCACAGTACCATAGAGATATCTCCACACAGGCATCCAATTATTTGTTGAAATCAACAAGTACTTTTGTGCTGCACAGAATTAGTACAAGGGAAAAAAAGAGAGTAGAGGAGGATGATAGGTGGGAAGAAGTGTTCTTTTTGTCGCATTTGCAGTACAGGAATTGATTTCACAAACACGCTCATCCAAGCAATGTAGTTCATTCAGGAGACGGTCAGCTCCCATCAAAGAGTCATTCTTAACTTAAAATCAGCATGCCCATAACAGAAACAAATGAACGGAAAAGAGCAGAATAGTTCTTTAGAATCAGTCCAGCTGTCTCATGCATCCGACACTCCCACATACAAATGGTTTCATTGACGGGGAAAAAAGTGCCAACCCTGAAGCTGAATACCATCGTTAAAAATGGCCATCAAAACCTAACTATGTACCATGCAAACAGTGTAACCTAAGACACTAAGCACATTCCCAGAGAAGAACACACGAGAAAAGGACGCTTCTGGAGCTCTTACAGTATTTTCAAAAGCAACATTCCTAACAAAGGATTTTACAAGGCAATAAAACACTTTATTAGGTAATTAAATTCTCCTAAGTTGACTTTTGCTAACTGCACAGTTTATTACAGGACAGCTGTCCCCAGGGATTAACAAATTCCAGGTTGAATATAAGAAACATTGGGGTTTTTTTTAACTTCTCTGAAACCTTGTGAAATATTGAAAAGGTTTGAGAGACAAATTTAGAACAAACTGATTGAAGGAGTATAAATTTGTAAGTATTCCAGTAAATGGTGTGGTATAACATTACAGGAAGGGTCACTTTTACCTTAAGAGCACAGTTAATCTCATTTAAATCAGAAAGTTCACTTTGGTGCAAATTGTTGCAAAATTTAGCTCAGTTAGTACAGATATGAAATTTGCTACCATTTATGGGACAATAATGTCTGTTTCTCTGATCTGTGAAAATTAAAACCTCGTTCAACCGACAATACAGAAGGTTTACTATGCGATGGCACCTCTGTACCGTAAGACAATATTTCTTAGAACAGTTCTGTACCTTTGATAAGCTATTGAGTAAAAGATGAAATGGAAAAAAATTCTCTTTTCTCCGATTAAAAAATAAAAAAAAACAAATTAAACTTCTATGCTAAATCAAATTCTTATGTGAGACTGGAAAGAAATTGAGTTTAATTTTAAAAATTTTCTTCCTAGACCCTGAGAAAAACATAGTAGAAGAGAAAGAAATATTACTAATGCTTTTAATATTTATTAGAAAAACATAATTAAAATAATACTAAGAGGAAAAATAATTCTCCATCTAAAATCACTTACGGTAGCCTATCTGCTTGCAGAAGCAAGGTAAAAAAGGTCCATTACTAATGAAGGCTTAACATTTAATCAACGCAATTTCCAGTTTCTAACAATAAATTCTGTAGCTGTAACCACACAAAATATTATACCAATTGCAAACTGGGGGTAGAGACTCTAAAACCTGCACTTCTCACGGCAAGACTCGTTAGTCCAGTAAATACCTGCCCATCACCTTGTTGAAAGATGTGACCACCAACTGCAAATTAAATGATAGGGCAGATGAAAAGTATAGCACATGCAGTATGCTTGATAGAGATCTGACTTGAATGACGGATAAGGGTTTTGTTTGTTTGTTTAAAACTGGGATATTGGTTGGTTTCAGCTTTTTTCCCAGAGGGAGATTCACAAAGGCATCTTAGGTTTTGGGTTTTAGACATTAAACCTTAAGTACTCTGCCAGCTAGTAGAATTCCCAACCTGAAAGCAGCCAACTGCGTTTCAGATCATTTCCTCTACTCTCTTTTTTTCCTTGTACTAATTCTGTGTAGCACAATACTCAGGGAAGGAAGCCTTTTGCTATTGAGGCTTATGAATCCCTTCTGAATCAAATTTGACTTAATGATCTGCAAAACAAGAAAATTTGACAATTGCTGTTCTCTATAACTCCTGGAGGTGTTAGCAACCTGGAACGAGATCTACAAGAGACACAATATCAAACAAGGGTTACCCAAGCTTCCCTCTAGGAAATCCTGAGGAAAAGTATGCACCTATCCTCATTAGGGGGCCAACAAGCATGGGCTATATGAGCAGAGAACTAAATAGTGAATGGTTTCCTTAGGATTTATTTCTGATTATTAAATTACCTGAAGTCTAACTATACAGAAATGGCTTTATAATTTTTTCCCTATGGCTGTAATACCTGAACCATCTTTGTCCCTTCTGGATTCTGTAATCTTTAATAAGAAAGTGTGGACCACGTTGTACAAGCTTGAAATGTTCTTCTCTACCTACTTGCCTATTTTAGTGAGCCTTGCGGTAACACAGTATCTTTGAAATTATCATATTTAAACTTAGCTGAAATTAGTTAGTGGGTTTAATATATCATTAACACTGTCAGGCTTAAGCAAAATTATGTACAGAGGAATACACAGAGTAGAACAGCACAAGTTTTACTTCAGTAGGAACGAAGGCTGAAGACACTTAAATACTCATGGCAGAGGGGACAAGCCACTCCCTCTTCCCTACAGCACTGAAATGGCACTCCCTCCTGTTAGGCTAGCATTGCTCATTCTGATGTTTTTGTCCCCAAACACAAGTGAAGGATATAAATTAGTTGCTAAAAAAAACAAAACAACAACCTTTGTTCTCATTAGCATGGTGAGCATCATACTATGGCTTGCAGTAAATAAACATGCAATAGATCATATTCATGTACCTTGATATATGGTGCTGCTGTTGCTGTTAAGATACGATTCAACCAATGGTGCTTGTTCTTCCGAATGTTTCATTCTACGTGTTCTTGTGCGACTGTCCACATTGGACTGAACCATTAATGGCTCCTGGCGCTTTTTTTTCTGCTTCTGTTCTAGCAATGCTCGCTGAGGAAAACACAAAGAAAAGCATCTGTTACTGGACTCCAAACAGTAACAATCTATGATGAAAAACAATGGGTACCTTTACACCTCTCCAGTTTTCCAGTGGCAGCAGTTGGCAAGTGGGATACTGGGATATCAGGTTATAGGAAATCTTTCCAAAACAACCCAACCAACCCACTACTAAAATACCTTCTGCTGAAAACAGCAATTAATTAAAATAGATTTTTCTGAGCAGGCTACCAGCTGTCGGAGCTTGCTTGGGAATAACCCTTGGGAAAACAACAGTGTGACAGTAGTGGCTGTGAAGCAATGGGAGGGTAAGCAAGGGCATGAGGCAGAGATGCCAGTTTAAGTTTCTGTAAATTAAGAGCAGGTAACCCACAAACTAGAATCAAGTGACAATGCTGGACATGAGCCTAATTTAACAGCTATACAAGATGAACTTTAATTAAACAATTGAATTTCTCAGCTAGACCTGCTGAAACCCAAAACCTTCAGCATCTGGTGGCACCATGGGCACCTCTCCCTTTCAGGCCTCTTCCACAGCCTCAGAGAACTGAACTGTTAATTTTACTTATCCATTACCTTACCATTTCCCTGTTCCTGGACAGTGATTTTTTTGCTTTTAGAAACACAAACACTGAAGAACAGGAATGGTGTGCGGACTCTTTCAGCTCCGTAAGTTGTGTGCAACACCTCAACATGACTTCAAAACGATCAAAATCTCATACAGGATTATGTCATAAAGAGAAAGTATTTGCATTTGAAAATGAGATGCTGGTAGACATGCAAGCTGATAAAATAATGGGAGAAGAAATGTATAAAACAATATAAAATTAAACTCAACAATATAAAAGTTTTAACTATAAACATGACAAAGTTTCATAAAAAGGGGACCACAGAAAAAACAAAGCAAAAGTGAAAACCTCAAACCCCATTAAAAATTCCCTGAGATTTCATGGAAAAGATTCTGAATCACTTTCTTGTACAAATCATGTAGGAACGCAGTAGCAAAATAGGCAACATATCACATAGTGCCATTGCTTTAGTCACAAGGGCTAGATCCATGGAACGAAAAGGAAAAGATGTAAAAACTTGATGGTAAACCTCTATTGGCTGGCACGTCTGCCAGAACCTCTTGTCCTTTCTGGTCCATCAGAGGGGTAAGAACTACATTGTAAGTCAGCTTAAAACAAGTCCAAGGCAGTGGTAATCAGAATCACTCAAACTACAGTCATAAGAAAAATTTCAATGGAAGTTAGACTTCTAAGTAAGCTGTAACCTCCACAGACCTCTCTTTTGCATTCCCTAATCAGAGGATGTAATTTTCTATCAATCAGCAGATATAAGTGTTGGTGATTTCGTTACTCCAAGATCTAGACTTCAGAGAGCAAGAAGGTCCCCCTCCAAAATCTCACCTGCCTGTCAAGCTTCTGCTGACGCAGGCTGCTCCCCTCATCATCCAGAACACTGCAAAGACAAAAGAGTACATAGTTGGAACAAATTTATCACTCAAAACAACACCTAACAGCAAGCACTGGAGTGACTCTTGCAGGAGTTATTCATATAAAACTGCCACTGTGTCCCATGGAAGTTTGCCTGCTCTAACCTGTAAAAGTTGGCTCAAGAGAATTTAAATGAAGCACATGAAAAACTGAGTAACTCTGGTTCACATAATTTTCAATAAAAATAAATATTCAGCCAGTTCACAAAGAAAGGCAAAATCCACAGTCCATAGCTTGTTTTCTCCTCCACTGTCTTCTAATGCAAAAGTCAATGTATACAGCAATGGGGTTTGATTGAAAATTTGCATATAAAGCATATAAAAGGTGAGAAGTGTAAGAGAGCTGCTTAGCAACTCAGCAGTATTTAAAATTACCTTATAAAAACTAACTGTTTAATCTTTTGCACACTGAAAACCAGGATTTACTCCTGAATACCTGAAAAGTCACACTGATTGCCAGGCACTTCAGCTTTTAGAGACTGGCAAGACAAACAGTATCGTGCACTGCTGTATTTCGTTCTGCTAATTGTTGCTAGTTGGGAGATTAGCTCCTGTACATTCAGTCATTTTCATTAATTAGATGTTAAAAATGAATGCCAGTGAAATCAGAAAATTATTTTTGTGAAGTATTTTATCAAACTACTGACTACACTTTATTTTTCTGGAGAACAAAGGTCTCTATTTTAAGAACATTATCGTTAAATGTGGAACATAGACAATTAAATCTGTTAAACTGTAATATATCATCTACAAGAAAAAAAGTGCTATAGAACGAAAAAAAATAGCCTCTTGAAAGTAGAATTCATTTTCTCTTACAACACATTTTTATAAAAGATTAGCCCCTTTTTTATAATCACTCTTAACAGTCAAAGAGAAAAAAAGAAAAAATCCAGGACAAACGAACCTGGATCCTGACCTACATACAACCAAAGTGTATTGCAGTGGAAATGTCAGAAAAAATGTGACTTCCCGTGTATGAATATATACTCTTTAGAAGACAGTAACATTATCATAGAGTTAGATAAGACAGCTAACAAAGGCATGCAGAATGCCACCTTTCCAACGCCAGCATTACCAAAGACCTAATTAGGCCTTATTGGTAGCATCAGCCTTATACAATGTATATTCGGGTTATATGTTACAAAAGGTTGATGTTCCACAGAATGAGACTATGCTGTAGAAGTACCTCAGGTATGAAATTACACAGTCTCTTGCAGAGGTAATGCATTACTCATAGTCCGCCAAAAAAAAACCAAACCACCCTCACACTCACCAAAAAAGTTCTGCTTTACACCAAGCATTCTTCGTTTGATAAATTACAGAAACAAGTTATAAAAAGAAGACACACATTCCTCCATGGCATACAATATCAGGGTTTTTTTAAGAGCGCTTCACTACAACTGCAGTACATATTAACTGCACTGTGAGAAAGTACAACTACCCAAACGAATATCTTTGGCCAAACAATTGAGTAAAAGATGCCTAAGTATACAGTTTCAGGCTTAATGGCCTGAACAAATCCTCCTCATTTAAGGCAATGCTTGAAAAAAGCCAAAACGATGTCATGATGCTAATACAGACCACAGGAACTGCAGAGGCAGCAGTGCATATACAGCCGTAATACCCAGGGAGGTCGAGAGCCAATATCGCTCCACTCCACCAGTCATTTGCAGAGCTAAGGAGAAAACTCTCATCTCTCATCTTCTGCTTTATAAATCAGACTACGCTGACTCCCTCGGATATATTACATGAGCTATATATACACTTCTCAGACATTCCCATAAACCACTAGTTCAGTAATTATCTTTATGTGAATATAATGGGTTTCAGTGTTATGCTGGATTGGCAATAATTCTAAATTCTGTATCACAGACAGGTGGTGTCTAAGCGCTCTGGGATAACTCTACCTTCCTCTGCTTTCCCATCACACCGTATCCCGGCATAACACACTGCACGGAACAAGGGAGCAGGGAAATGTCCTTGGTCAGGTTCTAAACCTTACCTGTGACTCCATGGGAAGCCACAACAAGCTAAATTCAGGTTCAGGTAAAAAAGCCCAGCTCCCTCATGTCTCTTTATCCCCAACCTTATCACGGTAAACATGGCAGTTTAAGTAACACGATAGAAAACACCAGTCAGAAGAAGGGTGTGATTTGCACAGCATTCCACAAATGCAAAGCAACTATCAGACACACCAAAGGACTGCCAAAAAAAATGAACCTCCATCCAAAAACTGTGGATCCTGTAACGCTAAAACACCTCTCCATATTGCCCTTCTAGTGCAAGACATTGTTTTTAAAGCCTCTGAATATATGCAATCAAAGCTGACACGAAAAGCAGCATGCCTTGAAAACCAGCTGACGAGCTTGTCTGGAACTCCCAGGTCCTTCATTCTCTCACTTCATAGTTTATAAAGTTCTGAGTTGTTTTCCACAATCCATTTGTAAATATGCATTAACTACAAGCCTTGCATTATTTAAGCCATAACATTCGACAACTAAAATTGAACTCCAGCTTTCTTCACGGATACTGAGCTTCAGTAGAATATAGTTATTTCAACAATTCTCGCCCTCTCCAGATTACTGGGCTTGTACTAGAATTCCTTACTCCCGCCAGACAGACACACCACCCTTCTGCATCCTTTACAGGGTAAAAAAGGCCTTAAAAGTAAGCTCGTTACCACCAACTCTGTCTATTTTAACAGCTACTCAATGCCAGTTATCAGTGAAAAGCTGCAGTTCTCTCCTTTCTTGATGCCTAAATAATCGTTATGCAAGTCCAAATAAAGAGAGGATCCCATTTAGGCTATATATTCTTCTGCTGGAATGGCAGAGCACTCTAGTTCGAGACTGTGTACTTTGTTAATATTTTCTACAGGACTAGTAGACCTTGGAGCTGCTGATTAGCAGCCAATATTTCACGTTCCCTGATTTTCAATGGAAGAACTCTCCAAAGACTGAGTGACTCCCAAGATTTCCCTTTAAGGGACATCAGGTTATTAATAAATAAATAAGAATAGTAAGTTTGTTTCCATAACAATTCCATCAGGCCCTCACTCCTGCTGCCTTAAAAAAACATCTGCAGCAGACTGAGATGCACGTGTGTTACCACCACTGACCCTTCTGACCCTTTCTCACGCCTCGGTGAAGCCTCGCAGAAAGATTTAGCAGACGATCTTGCCACAGCACCTGGCAGTCCCTGTACTTGGGCAGATGCTCCAGGGTCCAAGACCTGAAATACAGAGAATCTTCCCTTTTATTTCTTTGGAATAGGAGTCTAGGAGCAGAAGCACAGCCTTCGCGCTTCCTGGTCTTTACCAGAAATCAATTGTTCTTTCCCCTGGACGAGTTGTGCACAAGAAGAGGACCCAGCCTATATCCCATCCAGTTTCAGAAGTGGCCATGGGTTTGTGGCTCAGCTGTCCAAATAACTGGGATGTCCTCAAACCAGGACAGGTGGTCAGAGACTAAAGGCCCAGCACAGTGGAAAAGCTCTGGCTGTAACATGGCAGGACCACTACAGGAAATAACCTCACTGAGAGCAAGGCTGTTAGAACAATTCTGCCTACATGTTTGATGTGATGCTAGAAAATCCCAGCAGCGGCATGAAACTCAGTCAGTCTTAATAGAGAAATATAACTTTATAATTAATGAAAATTGAATCACTGAAGAGAATGCATACATATTAGCAATCTGCTGAGCGCGCTGAAGCATCCTAAAGATCCAGCAAGGTTCATTTTTACTCATATTTGAACACGTATCATGTATCCACCTGGCATCTTGGCTATGGCTTTGACCCCATTTAAAACAAAAAGCAATTTTACACGATATATAATACTGTAAACAGCACTTCAGGTCTGCAGTAATAGTCTAGTCCAAATTCAGTTAACAAATCAGAGCCTGTATACATTTCCTTGCAGATAATTATCCAGGGAAGACCCATCCATCTATGCACAACCCGAGCAACCCACTCATTAGAGCTTACTGGATGTTGGGCTTAAGAAGTCAAGCCTATAGCTATATATCTTAAAGATTTATATTGGCAGCCTGGACCAAGGTCCACAGAGACATAAGTATTAAATTTAGATAGCATTATTTTCACATTTTCTGCATGGCATTTGATTCAAATATCCCCACTTCCTATTTTCTAAAGGGAAATACGTTAAATGAACAATCACCTTTTTGTCAAAGTATTACTTTTCATACCACCTTTTTAAGAGACAAAATCTATTTTACTGAGACAGTTTCAACATTAAATTCAATTTGCACAAAAATAACCAGGCTTTCAATACTGCCGTATGTCATAATGAAGACAAAAATATAAGCAAGAATTTTAGTATTTTAAACTCTTCATAAACTGTATTCCTTAAAAATTATGTAGAGGGAAACACAAGACCAATAAGGTTTTAAAGATGAAGCTTCATGATTACATGAAGCTCCACAATGTACTTCTGAGATGAAGGCAGGAGCTTCTGCAAATCAACATCTTGCTACATTTCACTGTAATTCCACATGGACCGATTTCAATTTAAGTAAAATCAGAAAAGCCTTAATTCAAACAATACATTTCACAGCAAGTACTTCACCTTTACTCTTTGAAAATGCAAACTGCTCATGTTTCAGTAAGCCATTGCAAAAAAGAATTAAGAAAAAAAGTTTTCAATTAGAATGTGCAAGACGCATGTAGTAACTGATTTTATTTTTTTTTTTTAAAAAGAAAAAGTCTGCCACAGTGAAGTAGCTCTATTGTCTGCCTGGCAAATGAGGCAATTGTTTTTGTCCTGACACTCCTTCATAAAGGAACATTTTCCATGACAATAACTTTTTTTACCAGGACAAAGGTCCAAAGTCACATCTATCAGATCTCCGCAGCCCAGCACTAAGTGCAGTGAGAAGCATCCCTGGTCAAACAAGCAAAGACGTATACTACCACTAAACTTCCATAGGCTGTTCAAAAGTATCACCCTTGCATTTTCTCTTTCTGCTGCTTCATGACAATGTATTACTAGTAGCAACACCCAAAAACTCTATGTGAAATCAGGGACCCTTGCACAAGCAAAATGAACGTGCACAGTCAGGGAACATTCCTGAAACAAACAGTTCACAGTATAGAAGGATGAGGAACTGGGTAAGAAAATATTACTCCCATTTACAATACTAAACCAGAAGCATTGGAAAATTAGAGGAGGTATTTTCACCTCGAGTTTCTTCTGCCATTTTGTCAGCTGCAATTCAAAAACAATGGATGATCAAAACAGACAGGGGAAAAAAAAAAAGAGACATTATACCATACCAGACTAATCTTCTAGATCACTCAGACCTTTTCCATGCACTCTTGCTGTGAAGAAAGCTGGTATGTTGCTGTGTCAGGAAAAGCAGGTTACGGGATCTTTTAGAACAAGGCTGACTCAAAAGGACAAGAATGGGTGTAATGTGCCATTTGAACATTACAAAGTCTCTAAAAACATATGAAATAAAATCACTGCAAAGAGATAGCACTTGGCTTATTGGATACCATCTGTCATATTCACCCAATTACACTTCTCTGTAATCTCTCTACTTCCGTAAAATCTCTGTAGCTCCATAAAACCAAAGTACTCTGGATAATGTTACTGTTAAGCCTTTAGGAACAAGCTTTCCAGCAGCACTGATGAAATGCTACTGTAAAATTCCCAATAACAGGGTCAGAGACCTGCAGGCTGAAGTCATGCTCCAGAGGGAATGGCACACAATTTGGTCCTTCAAACAAGTGAAATTCATTGAATTCCTAACCAGCGAAGCCAGCAATCTCTATAAAGTTCACCAGAAGCCTCTTGGGAGAACGTTATTATATCAGACACGCACCCTAATCGAAGTCTTTTAAATTAAACAAATCACTCTGAAACACTGTAAGGGCTCCCCTCATGCTAGGAATCATCAAGGTTTTCTGACCCCAAAGCAGTTGGTCAGTCACCTGATTTAGAGTAAAACCTGCAGCTACTATCTTTACGGTAAAATGAGTAACTTCTTTCCTGGGCCACCTAAGCAAGCAAAAGTCTGGCCACCTTCTTCATTGAGGAGCAGCCCAAGGACATTGCCCTTCTACTGCCAACAGCAGAAGGTCCTGGATTTCTCCCATCCCATATTCCTACGGCAGAGAGGGCACCAGCCCACCATTACTGGTACGCCTATCAGTTACCACTGAACCAGTGAAATACAGGCACTACAACTGCTGCAGAAACGAAGACTGCATTTCTTCATATGAAGAGGAATAAATCACTGTGAATCTCACACGGCAAATAAAAGCACGCCTGTCCAGGAATACAGCATTTCTTTCCCTGCCCATGCAGCTGCTCTGAAAGACCCTTAAAAAGACCAAAAGAGATAAAGCAAAAGGATAGGAGAAAAAAGGCAGGGATATGAGCAAAGATATCTGTATCAGAATTATCAGCACCAAGTCAGCCACAAAACCCAGGAAGATGCAGAGGATCATACGCTTTGCCAATGATCCAAATGGCACTAAGAGTAATGCCCGCAGGGCAGATGGCTGAAAGCAGAGACTGAATTCGTAGTTGCACAAATAATTACAGAACCAAATGCTTTGTTTTCTTTTCAAATCCTGGTTGGCAAACTAGCTTAAAAATCAGTAAATGAACGAGGCCTTCCTGAACTGTTGGTCCTATTTGCTTCGGTAAGGTTTATCTAAATGTCCATTGTACATTAAAATCTATGACACTCATTATGTCTGTCCAACAGTTCTGTGTTGGGGATTTAAAAAGAACAAAAACCTTTTTAGCATTAGCACTCTATATTTTTCCAGTAAGTCAATGCAGAACATTATTTGTTAATATTTTTCTCTTCTGTCCCTCCTTAGTCATACGATAAGTATTTGGACCTGGGCAAGAGGTATCATCCTTATCAACGACCTGGAGGAGACAACTGAGTGCACTCTTATCACATTTGCAGAGATGCCACCAAGTTGGGGGGACCAGTCAATATATCCCGGGACAGGGCTGCCATCCCGAGGGATCCTGACAGGCTGGTGGAATGGCTCAACAGGAGCCTTATGGAATTTAACGAGGACAAACACAAAGCCCTCCACCCTGCAATGATACAGGGCTGGGTATCATCTGGCCAAACAGGCCCTGGGCTGGTGATGGACAGGGAGCTGGACGCGAGCCAGCAGCGTGGCCTGGCAGCAGAGGCAGCCAACAGCAGCCTGGGCTGTATGACAGGAGCACGGCCGTCGGATCAAGGGGAGGGATTAACATCCTTCCTTTTCTCTGCGCTGGTGAGACCCCATATAGATAAACCGCATCCAGCTTTGGGCCCCCTGGTACAAGAAGGATGTTGATGAACTGGAGCAAGCCCAAAGGAGGGTAACTAAGGAGGTCTGGGAGCTGGGCTGGAGCACTTGTCCTGTGAGGAGAAATGGAGGGAGCTGGGTTTGTTCAGCCTGGAAAAGGCACAGCTTTGGAGAGATGTAATCACAACCTTCTAATACCAGGCAGTCCAGAAAGGTTGTGCAGTCTCCATCCTTGGCATTTTCAAGACCCAAATGAATAAAGCCCTGAGCAACATGGTCTGACCTGACAGCTGACCGTTCTGTAAGTGGGACATTGGACTGGAGAAGTCCAGAGGTCCCTTCCAGCCTCCAGAAGTCCCTTCCGTACTCTGTGAATAGTGTCCTCCTTTTGGATGTCACACAGAACTGAAACACCAGTACTTCAACTGAGCTACAGGCCAGATTATACAAGCAGATTAACTGAAAGAAAATGTAACAACAGGAACGCACATTCATATTTTTTTTCTTAATTCTGCATAGATAATTGTTAAGCTAAATTCCAGCCAAATCCTCAGCATGACCACACAATTGTATTTTTGCTCTATGTTAATTAGCACAGTTCATCAAAATACATCTCCAGTTGTTATGACTTCAGGGATATACGAAACCAGCAGAAATTGTAGAAATCAAGTCTTCTAAATGTTTCAGTAAGTTTTTTTTAAAAAATCATCAGTCAGGTAAAAATAGATTGGAAGATGGGTGAATTACAGGATATATACAACCAAGCACTGACCAAGAGCAAACAGCCCAACAGACTCTCAGTGCTGAAGGGAACAACAGGAGCTCTACAGCTACTGCAGATATGCTTTGTATTAATGAGATCCAGCTTTGAGCTCAACCCAAAAACTGCTATTCACCTTCCAAGAACAAACTTGAAGTCACTGGGAAAAAGAAACTACAGTTTAGGATCTAAAAGGTCTAAGCTGACAGCTTTCAGCGAGGACAGTAAGAAGCCAGGGAAAGATCTAATGAGAGGAAAAGCAAAACTATCCCCTAAAGCACATCACATGTTTCAACCCAAACTACAGAGCTGCCACTCTTGCCCTGGAAAGATCAGTTGAACTAATATTTGTACAGATTCATTCTCTGCAGTTACACAGCGGTGAATAAGACAGCACACAGCAGTAAATTGCAGGTAATGAAAGTAACACCGAAGGGAAGAGTGGATGGCTGGGCTACTTCTTGCCCTCCCCTCAGCCCCACACAAACTCTGAATGCAATCTTGGAAAGAAAATCTATGTCCCAAAAGACAGAAGTGAATTTAAGAAGCATGAATGATAGAGCACAAACATACAATAGCCTTTGGGTATTATGTGAATTATGCTAAAATTATATTTAAAGTAGATCGATGAGAAGTGCCTGAATAGGAGCAAATTGGGAAGGAAAAAACAAATCCTGACCTGGAGATACACTACCTGCAATGCAGATAGATCCAGATGACAAATGGCATGACTTTCAGGAAGTGTGTTTATTGAAAACGTGTCTCTGCCAACCACAGGAAAGATCCAGCCCTAACAGTCAGTCTGATTTCTCTTTCCATACCAAAATTCAACCAATCTCAGTCGTTAAAACAGTTAAATACCTGCAGAAACGAAACCAAGCCGTTAATGTACAAAGCATCCGACCACAACAAAAAGTAAATTAAATGAGCAGAAACTAGGGAAAAGTGTTGTCTGGATAAGGAAACTGCAGTTACACAGACACTGCAGAACAAGAGTTGTCCACCTGGACCTCAGAGGACCATGAGAACTCTTCCATTCCACTACTGCTGCACTGGCAAAAGATGTCACCTAGACCAGACCTCTGCCATTCGGATACGGAGAAGACTGTGAACCACTGTGATCAAGAGAAAACCTGCTTAAGATGACTGCTGGCTACTTTCCCTCCCTCTCTTATACTTGTTTTATGAAACATGGGTTTGTCCAGTTGGCAGCACAGACACCTGTAAAATGAGATCAACAAACAAGTCGTAACTCCCCTGGGAAACACCTTTGTGATGTAAGAAAGAAGAATTTCAGGTACAGTAACTAACCTAAAAACAATGCTGGCCTTCAAAATAACAGTATTGTCATGAAGTGTTTAACAAACAAAACACTGATCCCAACGATAAGGTCAACGCTGCAGGTGTTCAGTGAGGCTTCTCCCTGCAGTAGGCATGTAAACACAGGCACAAATACGTATATCAAATACGCCGGTGCTGAAAGAGATGACATCTGAGATAATTCACTAATGCAGCAACTTATTAACAGATACCACTGCCTAACCATGTACTTAGGACAGGACAGGGAAAAGATACAGCTGTATTTATTGGATTTTTAAAGGAATAGTAAAATTAAGCTAGCAATTTATTGAAAATGTGAAGGTGAAAGAGACTACTTAGTCTCCCTTAGCCACTCTAACAATCAAAGCTGAAGAAAAATACAGTAAGAATTACAATTCTGACAGAAGATGTTCGTAAAGTGAAACAGCCGAGCTCCTTTTTCCTTTTTACAGGTGGTTTTACAGTTTCTATGGAATACGGTTTCTAAGGGAAGACATGTCATTTCATGATAAATACTAACCCTGAAACAAAATATTTTGTCACTTTCTCCCCCCACACATACTATCTTTATAATCCAATCTAGTACTCTTTTGCTGGAACTGAAGAAAGCAGATTTTTCCTTTTGGTTTGAGTTCAGTCTCTGTAGTTACCTTCTGTACAAGTAGCAAATTCTGACAATCCTGGACAACGTTTTCAGTGGAAAAATAAGTTTGTCAGATCCTGGTCCCTGAGTACATGATAAGGATATCGAGAATGGTAAGATGTTGATGGCCGGCAAAAGCAACAAACACCTTTTGGCCTAGATTTTATACCCAATAATGAAAACTAAGTCATTATTTCTAAGAGCACTTTTTACAGATGAGATATTCCACACAGCCTGATTTGCATACTTGGGCCCTGATCCCAAACAATGTATATTCAATCTCATGAAAATGTTTCCACTAATTTCACATGGCATAAAAAGATGCATGTGTATAAATCCTTTACGGTTGGGATTTTTAACAATAAAGCCTGGAGACAGAGAACTGTTTTCACAATGTGCATATATAATGCCTGCACAACAGAGACTCTTTTTCTGATGGAGTCTTCCAGATATTAATGCAATCTCAGGAAAGCACAGTAATAAGGTTAGGATGGTGACTTCTCCCCCGGCTTTTTTTTAAAAAAAAAATGAGACAGGCGTTCACTCCTTCCTAAAACATGGTAATATCTACAGTATTCAAAAATAATTTCAAAAAAACTACTTAAACATATCATCTTTTCAAATTTATCAGTTCCCTCTGAAAGGATGATCTTGTGAGTAAACACCAAAATGTGAGCATTATTCCCCATTTCAGAACTACACCAACCTCTTTCCTTTGTTTCTGTGTGCAACCAAAGGTGGGTAAATGCAATCCACTCTCAAGACTTAGGAAGCAGCAAGAAAACTTTAGAACACGGTCAGAGAGTTTTCTGCAGGTGTGAAGCCAACAGCGACTGAGAAGCAGTGGCAGATAACCAACTGTGAGCTCTACTCACAATGAGAGTCTTAATGACTGTCCTGTGGAAGCTGGTCCCTCTAATTACCTAACTCAGTCATTATTCTGGGAGTTTACAGCAAAGGCAAACATGGTGGCCACCTGGATGGCATTGCACAGTGAATCACTCCTTTAGGGTACATTATACAGTATGTAGGAAACCACTTAAGGACTAACATTCATACACGAAGGCTTCCCAGCGCAGCAGACATCAACGAGACCTGTGAGCCCATCCTACTCCACTCAATAATTCCACTCCCTGGAGAACTGGAGGGAGCTCTACCCCAGAAGGCCATGGCAGGCCACCACAACAGCGTGCTGCCAATGGCAGGGCTAGTCAGAGAAAATTCATTCCATTCCATTGTTGATCAGCTCCAGATTTTGAAATCTGACATCCTAAAATTCACATCTGCTCTAAATCAGAAAAGAAACCAAAAGCATCCAGATTTTCTACAGAACAGATAAAAGACTTACTGAACTGAGCCCCCATCAGCCCTGGCATCTCTAGTCCTACACCTGTCCATCTGCCTGACTGACAAAATAAGCAACATGGAAGGCCCCAGAAGCTACAGCGCACGCAGTGAGAAGCACAAGAGATGGGTCATGTATCATGGAGGCTGCTGAGGGGGTAGGTGGGCAAGCAACCAAAGAAATTCCCAAAGGAATTTTGCCCAGTACAACTTTTCCAGGATCAGGTTTTTTCCATGAGTCATTTTAAAGCAACACATCAGCAAATTCTGATGAAAGCTTCCCCTCCCCAGCACGTATGAGTATGCAAAACAACCAGCTGATATTATTACATTATTATATGAATATTATTACATATTACTATAGGAAACTGTTGAAAACTGTTGAAACTACAGTACAGACAAAAAAAAAAATCTCTGCTGCTCATTAAATTTTCTAGGTGATTAAGATTATTAAGAAATCATGTTCTACACCTTTAGCCATCAGCCCAGAAAGCCAACCATATGCGGGGCCACATCAAAAGAAGCGTGGCCAGCAGGTTGAGGGAGGTGTTTCTGCCCCTCTACTCCGGCTCTAGAGAGACCACATCTGGAGTACTACATCCAGCTCTGGAGTCCTCAACACCGGATAGACATGGACCTGTTGGAGAAAGTCCAGAGGAGGGCCACAAAAATGATCAGAGGGCTGGAGCACCTCTCCTATGAGGACAGGCTGAGAGAGTTGGGGTTGTTCAGCCTGGAGAAGGCTCCAGATAGACCTTATTGCGGCGTTTCAGTACTTAAAGGGGCTTATGAGAAAGATGGGGACAGACTTCTTAGGAGGGCCAGTAGTGATAGGACAAGGGGTGCTGGTTTTAAACTAAAAGAGGGTTGCTTCATATCTAGGATGGATAGGACAAGGAAGAATTTTTTTACGATGAGGGTGGTGATACACTGTCACAGGTTGCCCAGAGAGGTGGTAGATGCCCCATCCCTGGAAACATTCAAGGTCAGGTTGGACAGGGCTCCGAGCAACCTGATCTAGTTGAAGATGTCCCTGCTCATTGCAGGAAGGTTGGACTAGATGACCTTTACAGGTCCCTTACAACCCAAACCATTCTTTCACCTTTCTCTGTGGCAAGTAACTCCCTTTCAAAGACACTATCAGGTCCAGGCACTGTGTTGGAAGAAGGTAGCGTTGGAAAGGAGGCACCAGAAGTCCGACTACTGGGAGGTTCTCTATGGTTGGAGGAGGAAAGTATACATTATCATAAGGCATATCAGCTTTTTTTTTTTTCCTTTTTGTTAAGTGATTTTTTTCCACATCTGTGTAATTCCCAGCCAAGGAAGCTGAACTACCACATCCATATTTCAGCCTGTGTCAGCTTCCAACTTCCTCTAGTAAAAATAACTGCAGAGAGAAAATAAACAGGAGGGAAGAGCATAACAATGAATAATAGTATATAGAAACTCACGTCATACGACATATTAGGAAAAGGAACAAATACTACTTTTTGTCACATTTTAGGAAAAAACCTAACTTGTCCCATTAAACCCATATTTCTGTATTCTGACCATACTTTATTTAACCCCAAATACGCCGGCATACATTTTTGTGTTTCAAATTGAGAAAAAAAATAGTCTTTTTAACAGAAAAATGCATTCACTATATTTACAAGTACTTGGTAGTGTCACATCAAGTAACAGTCTCAACACTTTCATGCAACATACCTCTCTGTTGCATACTGAGATATGTACATTGCATAAATTTCAATCATCTTTGATTTTCATTAACTGTGCGCACCAATTTGAATTTATCTACCTAGTTTAGCATGTCAGTGTTAAGTATACCAAATAAATTAGTCGTATTTCAAACAGATCAAATATTTGTTATTGGAATATTTTTATTTCCATCTTCATTATGAATCATCGGAGTCCTGACTATACGACTTCTTGACCACTCTGTGACCATTTTTGTTACATCTGACAATCATGAGGCACCTTTTACCTAAGTAAATGTACTGGAGGAAATGATATTAGGAAGTAAACAGGAGCCTCGGCTTTTCTTGTGCCACACAACAGGAAGATTTCAGCTATTTAAGTCTCCTACTTCTATCATCAAAATTCTGTCACAAAACCACAAGCCGAAACAACACCTGTCCACTCAGAAAGCCCCCAACAGTTAATGGAAATTTACCCTGTGAGCTTTTGACTCCACTTCTGATATCTTCTCACACAAAGCTTTAGTTTCCAGGGTTGCGGCAATCTCTCTTGATGTAAGAAAGATCCCAGCAGCTAGAATTATCTGTCCTGATACAAATCGTGAGCACACACAAATCCACCTGGTGTGTAAAGTTTTATGCTCAAATCAACTATCAAGCTAATACGTTAAGTCAGGAAGTCTTTAATCAAATCTTCAATCAGAATCCCATGGCAAATGCAGCACACTTGAAAAACACAGGAAACTACAGAAGGTAGAGCATATAAAATACAGAGAGGGGGTTACACTTCAGGATTTTCCCCAGTGTTGTTCTATTAATATTTCAGTAAATAAGAAACCTGAAATACCCTGGCAATGCAACCTCTAACTGATTAAGATTATCAAGTTATCTTCATTTGGTTCTCTCAAACTACCTCTGATGAAGTTATCATTTAGTCTACTAATTACTCTGGATTGTTCTCTCAACACCTTATAATATATTGTGTGGAGCTACAAAGAGCTATGTGAAATGCATTGCTGTAGTGATATATAAATGGAAAAATACAAAAAAGCATTTAATTACTAAGAAGTGTGATGACTTGATAAAAGTAATACATTATCTGCTCTTGTCCTGCTTGACCTCTCAACGGATAACTGGACAAGACATTATTTCCTCATGTTTAACTATATACACATAGGTTATTTCCATATTTTTTTTAAAAATGGAAACAAAAATCTGGAAAACTACAACTTTTTTTTTAATACAGTTTGGAAAACTACCATCATTAACTGGCATGACTCAGATGTCGGATACTTTCAGCATTGGGCAGTATATTGATAAAGCAGTCTTTCGTTTCAAGACATAAAATTTTGCCCTACAACATGTATGAGACACGCAAGAACGTGTGCTGCCAGCAAGAAATGAGAATTGTAGGAAAGGCTGTGGCAGAGGAGTCAGACAGCACACAGCCTCGCAGCCTCGGAGAACTGGGAACTGGTGTCCCTAAAAAGCTTTGGATTTGCAACTGAAGATCTCTGCAGTATACAGCTTATAGTTGACACGGTTATCAAATCACTGGGAAATAAAGAGCTAATTATCATGACCCATCCAATTCATATTTCTAACTGCAACTATCTTTTCCAAATTAGTGTTCTAGGCTTGAAAACATCTTCATGTGAGCAGCCTGTGTGGTCCTGTACAAAAGCCTCCATCGGTCAAGACATTTCAGACTTTAGAACACCGTTTTCACTATATTTGAAGAAGATTGCAAATAGGGTCTTATACCTGCACACCACCTAATTTTTAGGGTTCTGATCCTGAACAGACTAATAAAACCTGTTATTGCTGGACATAAATATTGCCATTTGAGCCAGTGGATCACTCAAATGGCTAAGTATTTGCAAAATGGAAGCATTCAGCATGTGAAATGGTGAACACCAAAAGAAGA
The DNA here is from genome assembly GCF_964199755.1 of Larus michahellis. NCBI lineage: Eukaryota > Metazoa > Chordata > Aves > Charadriiformes > Laridae > Larus > Larus michahellis. Next base: position 80,546,349 of record NC_133899.1, on the reverse strand, counting down.
CGCTGATAACAAATCATTAATTTTTATCTTTGTTTTCTAAAGTGCTTGTCAAATATTCACCTTTTCCTAGAAACAGCAACCAAGGAGAAAAAAAGGACAAAAAGGGTAAGATGCTCTTTATGATTGTTTTGAAAACTCCTAGGATTTGCGCAAACATTTTACATGCAAAAAGAGTAAGCGTTTCTTTAAAGTAAAGCATGTATAAGATAATTAGATTTTAAAAGGTGTGTCGACTTTAGTTTTGGGGTTTGTTTTTTTTTCTTGAATTGGCAAGCAGCTGTCATCCATAACTCTAACAAAATATCCAAAGGCATTAGATAAAAGATTTCAGCATTTATCCAATCTACTGGTTTTTAAATTGTTCTTACCTGAGCTGAGCATTATTTTTCTCTTTCAGCATGGGACAATTGCTAAGCAAATACAGTACCATGTTTTACAAACCAACAAAGAGCTATCATACAAAACCACAAGCATTCTTTGCCAGCCACATACTACTACAGATTTGCAGTATAATTTGACCTCTCAAAATAGATAAACGATACAATACCAGCATGATAACCAATAAATTAATTGGTTAATTCTCATTAAGAATTAATGAGCGTAATTCTCATTAAGGTTGTGCCATTAATCCCTGCACAGAGTCTACTGAAAATTTATACTCAAATGCTGTATTTCTAGATATTGGTAGAAATTACAGTTCTCTAGAATCAGATTATAATTATATAGGATTGCAAATTGTACGTTTGTCAGTTCCTCAAAACAAAATGGGTAGCAAAATCTGCAATTCTAATGGCTGTTTTCATGCTAAATACAGATACTGAGAACACTGCAGTTCATTTACCAATTAAGACAAAAATTTTTTCCCTTGTCTTTTTCTTCTCTTTTCTCTGAGATTCAGGCATATTATGAAACCACAGAAAGACAAAGATAAATTCACTGGTGAGAAATAACATATGAAAAAACGAATGACTCTTTACTTACTGCATAGAATAGACAAACTCTCCTGTTTAAAACAATTCAAATGTACAGAAGATTGGCTATCGCTAAGTTTGGGGTTTTAGTTTTATTCTCCTTCTTTTTTAAAAAGGAAAAATAAACGATAGTCCTACACTGAATTTCAACCTGTGGATTCAATCTGTGGAACTTAAATGAATTTTCAATACTCAATTCTATTGCAAGAAGCACTGTTTCCTATGTGTTTACAACTTGCCAAAATAGCTTCAAGATAGGCAGAATAACGGGAATCTAGAATTTTGTAAATGTCACTTGCCATGTATTCAGAAAAAATGCAAATTGTTTCCCATCCCAAATGTTTTAATAATAAAATAAAAAAAGTCTGTATAAAGCCACCTCCATTTCTAATTCCAAAACCGGCACAGCTTTAGAGATGTATCACTGACGAGAGCCACGCTCTTTGCAGCAGATTTGTTTAAGCATGACAGAAACGGGTCCTGAGGTAATTCAAGGTATTACAGGTCTCGGATTTTGTGCTTTCCATTTTTCAACACAGAAAACAAGCACAATTTAATTTGCTCCAGTGTGTCTTTTAAAAGGTCTAGAGATAAACCATCTTTGGTTTTGTGTAACTAAACAGATCACAGCTGAAGTAGATCAGATTAACTGCTAAAGAAAGATTGTGTTGACAAACAGTACAGAAAAGTTTATCAGCACTTTTTGTGGATACAAAAACCACAATAAAACCTACAAATCTATTTGCCAGGAGACCTTCTTAAGCTTGTGTTCAACTTGTAAAGCAACGGCTGGAAGAGTAAGAGGTAAAGGGGTTTTGTTGCACAAAGAGCTGTTCAGGTGCTGTGACATCAGTAGCAAACCGTTACAGGAAAGGGCTTTTCACCATCCTTTTCATATTTTTTTAATATGTGGCTGAAGTTGCCATTTTAATTATTCCACTTCACCTGCTAGAATGCCTGTTAGCAACAATTATAGCAAAAGCAATCTCCACTGGGGACTGAAGCGCCACATACAGCCTTGTCAGTAGATGCACTTCTAAGCCTGCTAGTTCCTTCCTATCAAACATTTTCATTTAAAGTGCGAGTAAAATGTGAATAGAAATGTGTGATTATCAGACTGGTTGCTTATTTTCTAGAACAGGAAGCAAATCATACCATGCAAATAAAATTAAATTCAAAACATTTAGGTCTTTGTCAGAAGTATTTAAGTTTTCTTCTCTGTCTCACATGAAACATGTATATCAATGTTATAATTTGCATAAGATTACAAGACAGAAAGCAGTGAGCAAGTGTATCAGTATTTTCAATAATTCTCATTTGTAGGCGTTCTGTAATAAAAATTGACCAGAGCACTCAAACTTCACATTCCTTCACTGACAATTCAGTATCCATTAATGAGGGGAGTTTGTGTGGTTACTTAAGGAAGAAAGACTTATGCATTCGTAATGTCTATAATTTTTTTTCTTCAGTTGCTTAATTTCAACAAAAATTAAAGGGGGTAAATCTTTCTAAGTACAACAGATTTCACGATGAAGGTGGTGGCTGGGTAGAGGCAAAGACCTTCAATAGCCTGTCTGTGGAGAGGAAGGTTTTGGGCTCAACTCAGTAATATTATTAATAAGAATCCACATAGGGAAATATTTTAAACAACAGCTGAAGGAATTCTGGCTTCAAAAGTTGTAGTGATCCTAGGATCACTTCTTACAGGTACATGCAGAAGATCCCTTCCAACCCCAACACATTGTGAAGAAAGTTTACTGGGTTCGCTTTTTCTTGTCTACATATGCATAGTTCTTAATTTGGATTTCTTATAAACAGACAAACAGAAATAGAAAAGAAATAAAAAAGATAATCTGTTTTAGAGATAATAAGGATGGAAGTAGAAGACAAAGCAAACATAATTCCTTCCCTGATCTCGCTACTGAGTTGTGAACCTGGAGAAGCCACGCTTCTGCTGTATGTGCAGTGTCCCCACCTGTAACACCGGGGTAACACGCCTCTGCCTTTGCATCGTCTCCCAGAGCTCCACACACAGAGCAGCACGTGAGGGTGAGACGCAAGACGGGCAGTGCACTACAGCACCACACCAAGGTACTTCCACACCACCGAGGGACCCATCACACCGAGCTCTCCAGCCCTGGCCACACGATAGAACCACAGAATGGTTTGGGTTGGAAGGGACCTTAAAGACCATCTAGTTCCAACCCCCCTGCCATGGTCAGGGACACCTCCCACCGGACCAGGCTGCTCAAAGCCCCATCCAGCCTGGCCTTGAACACTTCCAGGGATGGGGCACCATAAACCACCCAGTGCGTGTCAGGAAAAGGGGACAACAGTAGGAATAACAAGCAAGCACAGACTGTGTACTCTCAGATATAGGATGCTGTATCAGGCAAAGCTAGAGATCCCTTTTAACCATATCAGATGTAATTAAAACACTTCTGGCACTGTGGGAACATATTTCTAAATGCATTTGAGTAAAACAGAAAGTATCACTTTAGCTATTGGACCATTAAAAAAAAGAGTGAAAACAAGATCCCCCTTTGGGTCTAATCAACACTCACACAGCACCAGATGTTTTTCTACTTCTCTTAGATAAATATGTATGATCGTGTATCTTCTTGTTTCTTTATTGAACACTAATTGCCCGCTGCACAAAATGTCTAATTGATGTAGCACGTGATCACTGTTATTTGCACATTTTTCATAGCTCTAATATTTCAACGCACAACCCGTAAGCTTGTCTTTATCGTAGCGTACAAGGTTACAAGGTGAGCCATTTCAGCCTGCAGGATCATCCACTCAACGTCATTCAGCTTCACTCTGTCAGATTCAGAGGGCTCCATTTCCTCACTCTTTCAGGACCCAGCCAAAACTGGAACACGATGAGGGAGAGTTCGGTCCCAGAATGATGGAAAGAAAGCCGGCTGGCACAAGTTAGAAATGCGTACGACAGCAACAGCTTCCTCTATGTGACCCTTCAAAAGTGTTTATCATTCTGGGGTAGCGCTGAACTGCCACCAGTGCACATGTCCTTATCTTTAGCAGCCGCAGACTGGGAGCACACAGTGCTCTTCTCTGGGCTGCTGGCCTCACAACGGTGATCCCGGTGGCAATCAGAGCCTGCTCGCCCACGTCGCTGAAGCTATGTGTGCTGGCAAACCATGCTGCTCCCCAGGGAACGCATCTCCGCTCCCCTGCTCCCACGTGCTGAGAGAAGAACCTCTGCTTGAATCTGAAGTCTACTTTAGAAAGAATTTTGATGACAGTTCCTGGATGGGAGCACAGACCTGAAATCCTCATCAAATATTTATCTGCTTTATGATTATTTAGTGGTGGGTTTGGCAGTGTTAGGTTGATGGTTGGACTCAATGACCTTAAAGGTCACTTCCAACCTAGACAATTCTATGCTTCTATTCTACGATTATGGAAAGATTTAAAAGCTGGAAGATTATAAGGAAATATTGCCATTGACTTACTGACAAATGTAACTCAACCCGTATTATGTCCAGGCACTCTCCCAGCAGCACATACACTATGCTCTCCAAAACCAACATCAGCCGTTTATTTGACAGTGCATTATAGATCAAATTTTCAGACACAGAGGACTCGACGAAAAGGGAAAGAACCACAGAAACAAGCTGATTAAGTTTCCTTAAGTATTGAGTATCATTAGAATACAGAGGAAGGCATTTTGTGACGTAAAAATAAAACAAATGTCTTTCATTTCACAAAGTAAATAACTTAGGGAATTATTAATAGTGAATCAATCATTATTAGTTATTGATCTATTCTAATGGAGTGAAAATAAAAAATACAGCAATAATATCATAGCCATTATGATGAAAGATTAGCAACAAGATAGAAGGCATCAAGTGAAAAGTGAAAAGCAAAATCATACAGAACACCATCTTTCTATTTACTATTTATTGCAATACGCAGTCATGTTTGGCATTGTTAATCCAAGTCCACAGTAAACGCCATATTGCAGAGCTGGCTATAAACTAAAACCCCTTGGGCTGAATTTTCATCCCAATGCACAGAGTTACTTTGAGTATTTGCAATCCATCATGCAGTGCAGTGAAAACTTCTATGCCTCTAATGCATCTTACATTTTTCCTCAGAATAAGCTTTTTCAGATGAGAATGAGTTGTTCTTGCCAAAGAACACATAAAAACTGCAACGTCTTATATGCTGTTTGTCATTTTGACTAGGCAGCACAATAGTCATTCTCCCTTCCCTCTCCACCACATTAAGTATTTTCAATAGAAGCTTCAGGTTTTCAAAGAGGCTCACGATTAGGAAATAACGTGAGCAGAGACTCAGAGTGACCCTGAGCACTCTTGAAAATCCAGCCATAGACTCTTCAAGGCTCCCTGTGTAGCATTACATTCCATCTTTTGAAAGGCCTATAACAGCTTAATGCTAAAATACAGCGATTTTGCACATGTTCTTAAATCTTCTGTTTTAAAATCCTTATATCTTAATGGAATGCAATAATCAATAAACTGAAAGTCCAGCAACTCAACAGTCATTTCTCACGAGCTCCCAGTTGCCTTTACTATCACCTTTAATTATTTTTTATGGCTTATATTATTTGGTACCAGTTCAATGAAATGATGGCTCTCAGAAATTATAATTTATTGTAAGCAAATTTAATTTTCTAAGCCCTAAAATCTTTCATAACAAGTCTAGAGTTCACTGGATTCTTTTGCCAGAAGTCTTGGTAAAAGAATACCAATTTATCAAACCCAAATCTTGTAAACTCAGTGACCTCCAGAGTTTTAGGATAAAATTTCACAGAACGGGCCCAGCTCACACCAAAAAATAATCTGAAAGTCCAGGCCCTCTCCTGAGGTATTAGAAATACCTTCCTAAGCAATGCAACACACAGAGCAGAGACTTCCACACTTCAACCTGTATATCCCACTTTCCAGACTATGCAAATGTAATTTCACATTTTTTGCAATAGAATAATCTGAAAATCATTCTGACATGGGGTGCACAGGATTGGAAAACTTTTTTTCCTTTCAATACTACTCAGAACAACCTCTCTCTTGCAAAGCCTCAAGCATATAGTGTTAAATGAATAAATAACATAAGGTCCCTGAGAATCAAAATGGGAAGGGAAACGGGAAGGAAGGAAGGACCTTTCATTTAATTTAAATTTCTCCTGTGCTGTTTTTTCTTAGTCTTTAAAATCTGTGAGTGATATTCAAGACCCGAGGAAGTAATTAACAAATTTTCAAGCTGCATCAATAGTGCCAGAAAACTACGCTATATCCTTATTTGAAGTAGTTGACATTTAAAAGGCATCTTCCAGGATGCCTCAAACTTCTAGCAATGACATGATCTTTTTGCACTGATATGATGGCCCAGTTTCTCTGGGCAATAATACAGTATTCCATAATTAACATATCTGGCATATCCAAGAAGAATTATCCTAGAATTTTGAAAATCCAGAGCCTAGATTAGGTTGCTCATAGGTGGCTAGTGCTCTGAAGAGCCAAAAATTATCATTCTCAGTTTTGACTAAATAATGATTTTTAAACAAGAAGTTACATTCAGATTGTGAACTGTGCTATAGTAGATACCCAGCTAGCCGTAAACAAGCTAACACCTATACTGGAAACAATTTAACTATGGTAGCCCATAGCTCCTCACAGACTGAATTGCATTGCTCCTCAAAGGAGTAAATCATCTGCGTTTTTGATGTTGTTGTACGGCTTTCAGTGTCTGTGTTAGCTCACAAGCAGCTCGCCCGAGTGTCTCTCTACTGCACTGCAGTATGCAGCATGGACATACCACAGAGATCAAATACAGAAGGAAAGAATTTAACCAATTCAACACCAAGCAAAGCTACAGGGTTCTCCATGTCTCCACCATTGCACAGATTTTATGATACACAATATATGCAGAGGTACCTGAGCTCTGCCTTAAGGACAAGCAATAAAACGAAGCTAGCATTATTCCAGGGCGAGCACAAAAACTTTCTCTAAAACCTTGTACTTCACTTTTTTAAATCTGCAGAAACAGCCGGTTGTTGTGATTTAAAATTCAGTAACTTGGAACAATCAATTATCGAGGTCTGACTCACTGGTATGTAGAGACATCTTTAATGCTATTTAACTTTCCTCTACAGATGCAGTGTCCCAAAAGACACGTTATTTATCTGTATAACTAACCTCAAGATTCAGGTAGGCGTGTAAGAGTTCATGCAATCTCGATGTCTGCAAAAGACCGTTTAATGGAAATTCACACTTCTGGCTTGAGTCTTGGGATTTGTATCTGCCAAAAATAGTGGGATGCGTTCCAAGGTACAGTAAGTGTCTTGGTCTTTCATTTGCCACTCAACCTGACCTGTGCAGTTCATTTAAGTCACTGTCCAGACAAGTTATCTATTCTTTAACTTCTACAATGTATCCAATAATTTCCTCAAATTTTCAGAAGTGAGAATTGCAATACAATGGAATGTTTGGGGTTTTTTATTACCACAGACAAGTGAAAATGCTGCTGTAGTAGCATAGGTTAGCAACAACCTGCTCCTGAAAATAGAGACTAATTTTTCTTATGCTTCTTGCTGTGGCACATGTACCATTAATGGAAATACCTAGCCTTTAGTTTTATTCATTTTTATTTCAAACCAATACCAAATTTGAAAGACAGACCTGTTTTGATCCTTTCCCTAAACATATATCAAATACTGACATATCTGTATTTCACTTGCAGATACAATTTCCAACTTAGTCATCATTTGAAGTTAATCAAGGAATTTCTTCATCTTGTAATTTCTCACCTGCAGGTAGTTAGAAATGTGATTACAATTAAAATTACCATTAAAAACTTCATGCTGTGGTTTCATTACCTGTGTCAAATGAGTTCTATTAATTATGAATTATGATATTCAGACTTGTGTTAACATGCACATCAACAGGAACCATGAGGTTTCCACTGAAATCTGCAATTCAAGACTTAATTTTGGTAAACGTCTGAGAACTCAAGTTAAACTCAACTTCATGAAAGAATGACTCAGGCACTTGTGTTGTCAGAGAGCAAGATACGTATGTCACTCACAAACAAAGTGCACTCGCACATTCATATTAATGTATTATAGATTGCTTGCCATTATTTGCTCAGCTAAAACATGAGCCCAGAGAAGGTCATGGAACCAATCCAATCCCCTTTTATGTCAATAGAAAGGCTCTTGTGGCACCTCTTTGTGCCTGCTTCCTGCAAACAACCACACAACTACATGTAAGGCAGGGGGTGGTGTTAGACACTACAGAATCCCTACCTGCAGGTGTAAGGGTAGTAGCCTGACTGCACGGAATCAGCATCCAAGATCTGCAAAGTTCTTGTACTTGCAGAAGTCATTGCTATCCTCTGCTGTATAAGGATGCATTTCAACAAAGGATGTGCTTTAAATTGGGTCGCTTTTTCCCTTTAAGGATAGATAATAGATAAATCTGTAATCTCCCAACTTACTAGCAACCCAAAAGTCTGAAAGCTACTTCTGCTGTAATCACTGAAAGTAAAGATATATTATGGCTTCTTATTAATGTAAAAGGAGAAAATACAAATACATCTAGTAAATAATTTAATTGCAGAGCAAACTGAGCATTTAAAGACCTTCCTAAATGTCACAAAGTTATGCAATGTAGACATAAACTAAAATTATTCAGTAGCTCACCCGCAATACATCCACAGTTACTGAACATGTATAAAGCAAAAAAAGCTACGTTACCATCAAGAATTACATAAAACAAGATGGTGTAAAACAGCTATGTCAGCAAAAAAGTTTCATCTTTTATCACATGTACTCATCCTGTTCCAAGATAACTACTCCAGTCTTTCCACTTTCTCCCATAGTTACCTTTGCACACTCTATACACCCTTCTGCGGGAGCACATTTCCTTGTCTAGTTAAGTCAGTATCCCCTTCCTTCCCATTTCCTTAAGAACAGGATAGTCAAAAGAAGTTGATGATCATATGTCTGTAACAAAAATTAAAGCAACCAGAAGTATGCCAACAGTCACCCTCATCTTTCTGCTTGTATTTTGTGCCCTTTTGTAGCTGTCCTCTAAACTGACGCTTCTTCAGACTGAAGACCATCTTGCTGTATACCTGCATACTATTAGCGTAATACAAATGATAACAGAGCCCAGAGAGGTGTTATATTCTCAGCTGAGAGTCCTCAGAACTTGCTGGTATCGTCCTGCCACTACATCGTGATAAAAGAGATTGCAAACCAGAGAGAGAACAGTTCTTCAGTTCCCCACTAGCCCCCCCCGCCATTTGTGTGACACAGACTATCACCCAGAAGGGCATCTCCTGATCCCAGTTACTGGCCTTCATATACTGCAGTAACAAAAGCTTCAGCAAGAGCTGAGATATTAAATAAACACTGATTTTTAACATCCAAGCTTAAAGCAATAATCTTTGAATAATCTGCTGCAGATACTGAAATTAAATTCTTGATAATCTGAAAAAAAAATAACTTTGGCTTAAAAAAATTGCACACAGTACTAACTATTGAAGTAATATAATGAGAAACTGGAATGGATTTATTCGAAAGTTACAAACAATAAAATACAAATCAAAGAACAAACATTTACAGAGAAGGGTACCATATAGCTGGCAAGACAGAATCCTATTTTCGTGAATAATCTCTAAGCAGGAAAGAGAGAAGAAAGCAAAAAAAAGAGGCAAAGAGAGCAAGACGTAGGGACAAATGACAAAAAGAAATCTGCTCATAAAGAGAAAGAACAGAGAACCATGAATTAGAAAATAAGTCATTAGTATGAGGGGAAGAGGTACAAGGAGGAAGTGTGAAAAGATCCCGCTCTCTAGAATGACAATTTTTAGTTACTAATAAAAAGTACCACCTTCCAGAAAAGATGCTGCTTGCATGTCTAAGGAAAGACCAAAAAGCCTCAGGCATAAGAGTCAAAATTGTCCGACTCGGGGAACTGCAAGAGGAGCCATAACATTTTATATCCACTTTCTGGCTGTGATCCCAATCTGGCACAGATGGCTTCTAAATGATTGCCACTGCCAGAACCCTGCAAATGACTGTCGCTACCAGAAACCCACTGGCCTATTATGAAATGAGCTTTAGCCTTGATCTGGATGTTGACGCTGCAAAGGTGGTGGGGGGTCACAACACTATAGGACGGTGCAACTTATCTGTCATACGGCCCAAAGCGCACCCTGCAAGAGGTGGCAAAGCCCCTTACTTACATCCACCTTTGGCACACTGCAAAGCACAGGACGACCAGGTTTCGCTCCCAGCTCTGATGCTAATCTCCCTTGAGCCTTGTCCCATTTCCATTTAAGCCAATTCCCTGCAACTACCACAGGTCTCTGTTTCCCTCACTGGTAAAACTGAAGTGATACTTTATTCTCCTCGCCTCTCTTTTCTGCCTGGTTGATTTAGGCTATCAGCTTCAGGGTTGCAATTGCCTCTGACGATGCGCTTGTACAGCTCCCTACCACTGATGCTGGGCAGAGCTGGACTTTGATCTTAGCTGGAGTCTCTTATGCACTACAGCAGTAACACCCTATGTAAGAGCGCAGACCCCCAATTAGGGGAGAACTCAAACATTTTAAAAGCACACGGCTCGGCTAATTTTATACATCGCAATAACCTGAGACTAGACATTCTAATTTAGAGCAGAGACTCACGCTCTTTGTACCCTTTTCTTTAGAAAAAGCAGTGCTCTCATAAATTATCGATGCCGTTCCCCACCACAGGCAGCTGGGAGCGAGCTTGCCTGCATTGCGATGCTCTCGGTCACAAACTGCACCTTGCAGCGGGGCGAGCACTCTACCTGCACTGCTGCCGTTAGAGTGTTGAGGCTTAAATAATACACCAATACCTCAAATAAATGCACAGAAACAAGTGTGGGACACCTTCAGTCTTCAAGCCTGTTCCAGGACTTGTTTACACATCACACTTTCAGAGATCTTCTTATCTGCTCTAATTGCCATGATTCATGAATTTCCAGCACAGCTCTGCTCCACAATTTTCACCCAACTGCAATCCTTCACTCTGCAAATAAATAACTAGTGACTGTTTATAGCTGTGATATCTAAGCACAGCCTTAAAACTTCAGAGCAAATTCATAAAAGCTATAAACAATTGAGTATAATAAAAAATGTCACAGGTAATGTATATTATTACCATCATCATGTATATATCAAGAGGTATTATGCCACTGCAAATGCACGCTGTGTAATCTGCTTTACACAGCACCCTCCACGCGCAGTGCCAGACCCCCGGCAGCACAGTTCACAGGTTGCCTTGGGCTACGGCAGGTTTATCCGCACAAACCAAGTCTCAGTAGCATTACAGAGATGCTTTGCAGAGAACTCTGGGGACTCGTGGCAAATCTATTCCTGTGTGGACCGCACTTTTCAGCTGACAACGTTTATATATTTCTTATTAAGCAGGTTAGACGGTTTTGCAAATGCTGCTTTTTAAGTTATAGTATTGAGATGTATTGTTAAAGAAGCAGGTGAAAACATAATAACTAATAATAATAATAGGAAGTGGGACCTTACTGTGACTAAGTGTATTGACAATTTTATCTTGGCTAGCAACAGTTTCATTTAACTACAGTTATGTAGTATGAGGAATATGCTTGCTTATACAAGACACACCAGCATAAAATGAAAATGAATATGTTAATTTCAGAAACTCTATAAATTAAAAATGAGTTCAGGAAAAAGATAGAAACCAAAAAATACATATTTTTGAACTAAAAAGCTGAACTCCTATGAATCTGTAATGCCTCCCAGGTGTTTCTGCTTTGTATTTTCTACTGGAAGCTGCTAAAGGATACCAAAGGAAAACACTACTGTGCTTGAGACCATAATTCCTAAGGAAGCTACATCTCACTCTTAATTGCCACCAGGAATCACTTTGGGGTTGGAGGCAGCTACATGAACTGCAACTAATTTTTTACTTGAGTCTAAACTATTTTGATCCTTTATAATAAAGGTCAGAAAAGCTGTTAAAATTGTGTTCAATTTAAAAAATAATTCCTAGCTTGTTGTACCTGGTATGTAGCTTCATGTGAGTATGGACTTAATCATATGCTTGAATTTCTGTCTACAAAATGGTGTCATGAAAATAGCTGCAAAATATTTACTTTTAAAAATAATTTGTCAATTGTATTTGATACCATTAGTGAAATCAAATCTCTTTCAACCTATGACTGTTAATGTTTCAAAAGCAGAATACATAAGAGAAGAAAAAAAAGACATAAAGGGCAAAATACCAAAATCGCAAATTCACAAACAATATAAATTTTTTATCCACCTCAGCGTGAGAAAGCTAGGACTGACACTGAAAGTGTTTTTTGTTATTTTTTTGTTAACCCACTCAAAACGTTCTCAGCACCATAAAAGTGGAAGTATAATCTGTTTTGTGAGTTTTGGACATGCACGTGGATTGTTTAATGAGTTGTACAAGACACAGGCAGAACTGATTCCTTCTGGCTCATTTCACTTGTAAGGAAAAATATGACATTTTTCTAAAGAAAAAAACACTTATCTGCTTGAATTAATTCAGGTATATAGCTGCATGTACCTTCAATTTCTAGGAGGAGCAGTATAGGTTTAGGAGTCACGCTACCGTTTTAAAGTCCATGCCAAAGTTGAAACAGCTTTTGCCAAGCCCAGAGAAGGGCTTGCAGCACTTTCCAGCACACTGTACACCAGCAAGGCTCTGGCTACGTCCCATACGTCTTTACAGACTTCAGCATGCCCATCAGCCTGTGCTCTGTGCCCCGCGCTAGCAGCAGTGACATTGTGGGCTGTCACATGCCACCCGGGCCATAAAGAACGCGGGGAACAGGCCTCCAGGCTTGGACAGTCAACAACCATTGAACTCACTACAGTAAACAAGAATCTGAAGCAACAGAGCAGATAAGCTCGGGGCATTTTGCTCCCGGAAAGATGAACTATTCCAAGGGGTGGACATCAGGCTTCTCCCTCACCTCGTGTATTTCACTCCTAATTTACTTATTTGACCTAATTTACTAATAAAGTGTTTTCATGTGTAATCTCAGTCATATATGCTTTCAGAAACTATTGTTTCCTGGATAAGTACATTTAGGGGATCCTGGAGGATGCTTTAAACAAGCAAGTTCAATGAGATTTGCAGTGATATACCTCTAACTCAGGAATTAGCCCTATAGACTGAAAAAGAAGTCAACTCCATGAGAGTTTAGAAGCCTAAACAAAGACACTTCAGAGCAGAAGCGTGGTTTGTTTGCCTTTTGGTTTGGGGTGGTCCTCAGCAGTTTCTGGCCATAAACATACAGTTAACATTCAAGAATAATATTATATTAGAAAAGACATGAGTATCATCAGATCTGTGTTTCTCTGAAGATCTACTGCTTTGTCTCCCTTTGCTTCTCTGAACTGCACTGAGCAGAAACAGAAGAGATGTTTTGTTTCTCTCTTCAAGGCTACTGCTACAAAAGCCCTCAGCAAACTTTTGGCATTGGCCTCTGCAGAGCCTTGTGTACAATGAGAAAACAGAGAAACAGTCACTCTGCTGCTGGGAAGAACCATGAACAGCTGTTCTTCTGGTATTTTTGCCTTCATTACAAGGCTTCAAATTGCATCAGAATGCACGCGCTAGTCATTTTTGAAGCCTTAGTGCCAATTCCTTATATCTTTCCAAAACACATGGTCTGAAAAAGCTGCCGGAGAAAGCAGCAAAATTCTTGGGTTCGTTGTAATCCGTTTTCTTTCTTTCTTGTTCTTCTGTTTATTAGAACTATCACTTGCAGAGATCAAAACAGCAGAATTCCACTTGTGCATCTTTTTTCTTATGTATTAAGGAGTGATTTATTTGTGTTTACGTTGCACTCATTGTGGCATATGGTCACTACAAATACTGTCATCTAGAATGGGGGAAACTACAACTGATCTGCGTAAACAGCTGTCTTTCTTTGTCTTACACCGCACTCTGTAAAGATTTTTAATTTCACGATTCTCCACCCAAAAAAAAAAGGGGGTTATGTTACTGTATCCACCTTGTTTTATTTACAATGAAACAAATGAAAGAAACATGCCTTGCTGTCTTATCCAGAACACGTTTTTAAAATGCCTCTGATGTCTTTCTGCAATAATTCAGTTTGAAAAAGAGATTTTAATGAAAACTAAAAAGCCCCACAACGTTAACGTGGCTCCGAAGAGCGGATTCAGAAGCGGCTTTACTGTTGTTCCACGGCCCGGCACGGCCCATCCCGCCGGGAGCGAACCCTCCTTCGGCTGGCGCCCTCCTCGCACCGGCAAGTCAGAAACAAACTATTCTCCGTGTGCCAGCACCAAACGCTGCCGCCGCTCCAACGCCGCGCGCCGGGGGCAGGCACGGGCAGGCCGCCGCCGAGCCCACCCCGGCACCGCCAGGCGAAGGGGGACCGAGCGGGGCTCCGCAGGGCGAGCGGGGCTCCGCAGGGCGAGCGGGGCTCGGCGCGTCCCCGGGGCCGGGCCCGGTGCCGGCGACCGCCGCTGACGCACGGGGCTCTGGGGCAGCCGCCGCCGCTGGCGGCTCCCGTAGCTTATGGCAACGGCGGAGCCAATGGCAGCCGGCCGCCGGGCGCTGCCATGGCGATCCCGCTCCTCGCCATGGCGGCACCACCGGCCGCGGGGAAGCGCCGGCCGCGCCCGGCCCGCCGCCCCGCGGAAGGGGCAGGGAGCGCCCGCCGGCGGGGGCCGGGGTCTCCGCGGCCGCCGGGCGACGGCCGCCACCGGCGGCGCAGCGCTCCGGTCCCTCCTTCTGGGGGGGCGCCGCGGCGGATGCAGGGAGGGAAGCTCTCCCGCTGCGCGGCTCTCCCGCTCTCCGCCGGGCTGACAGCTCTCCCCACAGACGGGCCGATGAACTTCGCCGAGCGGGACCGGCCCGAAGTTGGGTGACGGGAGCGGGACCCCCGGACCGAGAGCAGGCACCGGGGCCGGCTTGCCACCCGCTCCACCCGGCGGCACCCACCGCCTTCCGGCCGCTCCCCGGGCAGGGTCCGGCCACCCCGGCCCCGCCGCCGAGGAACGGGGTTCCGACGGCGACCCCCCGAGGGGCAGCCGCTCCAGACCAGGAGCGGCCCCAGTCCCTCCGGCCGCCGCCCGCGCCGCCCCACCCGCCGCCCCCCGGCGGGGGTCCCCCCGCTACCTGTAAGGGATCCAGTCCGCCTGGTGCCTTGAAGTCATCTCTCCCCGGCGACGCTGCCCAGAGCCGAGGAGGGGGATGCGGCCGCTGCTGCCCGAGTCGGAACCCGCCACGGCGCGGGCAGCATCCTCCGTCCGGGGCGGGGGCGGACGGCGCGCCGGTTATCCCGGCAGCGGCCGCAGAAACATCCCCCCGGGGAGGGCTCCCAGCGGCGGGCCGGGCTGCATGGGGAGGGGGGCGGCCGGGGGCAGCGGGAGGCGGCTCCCAGCCCTTCCTCCCTGCCCGGAGCGGCGGCTGAGCCGGGCACCGGCGCGGGGGGGGGCGCGGGAGGGGGCGGAGGAAGGGCCAGCGGCGAGCAGGGAAAGGCAGGGCAGCAGCACCGCGTCCCCGCCGCCGCTACCCGCCTGCCCCCCCGCTGCCGCCGCCGCCGCGCTGAGGCATCGCCAGGGCGAGGCGGGCCGCGCCGGGCCGAGCCGCCCTCCGCGCCGGGCCCGCCCCTGCCCCGTCAGCCGCGCTGCCACTGGGCATGTGCGGGGCCGCGGCCGGCGAGGGCCAGGCCGGGCGCGGCGAGGCTCGGTTCGGTGTGCCTGGCGCCGCCCCCGCGGCGGGTAACGGCCGGGCCCTGAGGCGGGCCAGGGCCCTCGCAGCCCCCTGAGGCGGGGGAGAGGTGCGAGGAAAGCTCAGCCCCAGCTCAGGCTCTTCTCAGTCCAGCCCTGCCGGCAAAATCTATAAATTGTAGTAACTCGCCCCCGAAATGGCTGAGCAGCCGTGGCCCGGGGTCTGTTAGCAAAAGCTTAACACGACCCTTAAGGGAAAATTCATGTTTTGTGTTCGCCAAGGCCGGACTGGCCCCTCACGGCGATGCAGGCCCGCTGGGACACGGTGGCCACAGCTTAACTCTGCTGGCCCTGGGGTGGCCACCAGCACCAGCAGCTGTTTGGGGAAGCCGTGGCAGAAGGCTAAGTCTGGCTGGGAGCAGAGCACAGCCTCAGCTCCCTGAGGAACCCAGCTTTTGGTACACAACTCGTCTTACAGGCAGCCATCCACTCGTCCCAGCAAGACCAGCTCGGCTCCAGCTCTGCAGCCACAGCAGAAGTAAAGCCCATTTACACTATTGACCATGTAAATCCCTGCTCCTCCTCCCATAAGTCTGTGTCAGCTTATAGAAACAGTCTGACTTTGTAGGAAAAAAACATGATCTGAAGGAACAAGGAATTAGTGAAAGATGAGGATTAATGAAAAATATAATCTCTATTTGCTTTGAATAATGGCAGTCTGGCCCCTAGTATCTCAGAAGTTTTGTTGTAGGTAACATTTGTACTGTGTATGGAGGGGATATTTAAAGAAAAGACTGTTATGAGTTAGCTTGAAGTCACCTTTTCACACAGATCAGGCATAGTGGAATAAACCACCAGAGAGTTCAGTGAGGCACCCACTGTACCCTGGACAGGCTAAGATGGAGAGGGGCACCTAAGTGACAGACGTGAAGCTGTGACCTGCTAAGCCATCCCCAAATAGCAACGCTGGGCTTCGGCTTGATGGCGTGAGCTCATGTGGAAGAAGGGTACGGTACAGGTGATCCCATTGCAAAGTATTGCAGAATTAGAAAGAAGGGTGAATGATTAAGGCTGTGGGAAGGTGCGCATTTGAGCAGAG
Source organism: Larus michahellis (assembly GCF_964199755.1). Taxonomy (NCBI): domain Eukaryota; kingdom Metazoa; phylum Chordata; class Aves; order Charadriiformes; family Laridae; genus Larus; species Larus michahellis. The sequence goes on along the minus strand of NC_133899.1, from coordinate 80,529,543 downwards.
AGTGAGTAAAAATGTTCACCTAAGAAAACAGAGATGGGGTTAAAAGTAAGTGTCTAGAAATAGTAGAGAAGAACAGTAGAAAAAGAACTTTTGTTCTGGTTTTATAGCATAAAAGCAAAGGAGACTATTATAATTTAGCAAATTAAAAACAGATTGATGGAGATACTTTTTCAGGCAACATAACTGTATGGTAGAGTTCACTACCAAAGAACGCGGCTGGGGCCAGGAAGCCAGCAAGAGTTAACAGAAGATGACATGCTTGACAGATAACAGAAATGTCACCATGTTCTTCACTGTCATAAACTTTAGAGAGGCTAATTTGTTTTAAAGCCAGAGACTGCAATTTAAACATTTTCCAGAAGTCAAAATGAGATCTACCTTTAAGGAAGAATTCTCCACATCCATGTGGATAAGACAATTTGCTGCTTTCGTGACCAGCACCAGGCATTGGCCTTGGCAGACCTCCGTTCCAGTCAGGCACAATCTGGAACTGTACAACACCACCACCTGGCAGTGTTATTAGCGTGAGGCTGCAGAAGATCCCATCTCCCGGTACTAAGCTGCGTGCTTTTTAAGCATGCCCATTTGCTGAGGCTTCTGTAGAAAAGAAGACAGATGAAAACTTGAAGAGTTTCATGTCTTCGGAGTCAAAAGCTCTCAAGAATGATGATTAGAATATCTATTTTCAAAAAGCCACAAGTGTAAAGTCTGATAGATGAGCTAAAGCACACACATCAAAAAGATCCCTCTGAACCTCTGACTAATATGAAATATGGAAGTCCTTTGCTGTCATTAAAACAGCCCAAGACCATGTTTCTCTTTTTTTTTTCAACGAATACAAAGCATATGGGGTTACTAGACGTTCAAAATGGGAGACGGTCAGGGTGTCCTGGAAGATGGGGGTGCAAAGAGCATAATGTCCATCTAGGGAGAGCTGACACAGAGGAGAAGAAATATCGGGAAAATTCTATGGGGAGAAGGGAGGACAATTCTCTGATGTTTTATCCGCTTTTGTAGGGTTTACTTAGGCTCCCAAACTCTTCCTCATCCTCCCTGATTCTCCATCATCCCTTTACCATCTTGAGTCACTTGTTTTTATACTGCCTCACTCTCCAGCTTTGGTTCTTTCTCGGTGGCAATGCACTGCCCCCTGAGCAGAGCAGAAAGGTTCCAACTCACCAGTCTCCTCTGGACGTCACTCTGCTTTGTCTACGTGGCACACAGAGCTAACAGGGCAAGAGTTGAAGAGGAATCCTTGCCAGGAGGATGACCACGGTGTTCATTTTGCTGTGTAACAAGCCTCAAGATTGCCGCTGAGGTGCAGATCCACTCACTGACATTTCTAATGATTTTCAGCAGCCAGAGAAGACCTGGCTTTTGCAGGTGCCAGTTTCCTCAAGTACTACTACAACAAAAACTAGGGAAAAATTCCAGCATGTAACAAATAACCCTGACTTCCAATGATGATTTCTAGGTGCTATCTGTAAAGAGACTTCTCAAAAGACGTGCTTAATTAGTTTCAGATACCAGCCTGATGGGCAAGACAGTCTATTAGAAAAAGAGCACTTTCCAGGTTCAACGATGGATATACGAAACAGATGGAAAGGAGCAATGTGGTTGCAAACCTAGCTCCTCCGCTGCCAAACATGTCTCACTGAGTACCACCTTCCTCTGTGTAGTGTGCTACCTTTCCAATTATTCCTATTTTGTTCTCTATGTAAAAGAAGTGTCCTACTAATAATACAATAATAACAATGAATAATACAACACAACTGTATCTAGCAGTTGAAAACACCTGCATTTGCAACTGAAAGCCTTCTGGCAATCTGGGTAGAGAGCAAGACATCAAAGCAGGAGGACTCTGCTGAAAGGGAGTTGGGAGAACCAAAGCAAGCAGTAAAATAAGAAACTGATGTAAGCTCTTTCCTAAATGTACAGATTAATAACTTTTAAAAGTCTAATTTTGCCACGATGGGGGAATAAGGTTCTTATAATTTAGCCCATGAAAAAAAAAACCCACAAACAAATAGTAAATGTATATACTGATTTGAAAAAGTGCACAGGTTATCTCTCATAGAGAGGTTTTTATCTATCTGTGTTCCTATTGTTCCTCTTTCTAGAGCCACTGTTGCTTCTGCAGTAGTGAGCACGGCACTGTTCAGAGCTTGTGTGCTACAGGTAGAAAGGTCTGCGTGTTGTGTGGCTTAGAACGTTTCCTACACCTCATAGCTGCTATAGTGGGCTCGGGGTATGTATTGAATTGAATTCCTGACTCATTTGCATTTTTAGCTGACCTGAAAGAAGGTTGAATTTAGAAAAAGGAAAAGAATAGTAATGAACACCATAGATTTTCTTATTTCTAGGTCCATCCTGGGTTTATGCTGTGGTGTAACACCCATCCTAACTCACAGTTCTAACCCATTTATAAGACGTGTGAGAGACTAATTCGATCTTTACTTTTTAGTTCTTTTAAAAGGGCAAAAGCTGACAGTTTCTTGTCTCTGGATCAGCTAAAGCATAGTGCTGAAAACACTCCTATCTGTCATTTTATAGCTTACAATAGCACAAACAGAACAGATTTGGCACAAGCATGTAAGGAGATTCTGGGTTTTTCTTTATTGGCGTGGACATTTCTAATATTAAGCTCCAAATGACAAGGAATAGGGATGTGTTTATGCTGGCATAACTACAGAAGCGGTTGTGTTTAGATTTTTCCATTCCAATATATCTAAAATCAGCCTATCATATTTGAAGTAAAGCCATGCCAAATAAAACTTATCTGCATTCATTACAAATCTAGAGTTGCTAACAAAGTTCATGAACTTTTCTGTATAAAGCTCAGATCAGTTGTGAGGGTATCTAGGATATTTTGTTTGTTTCTTTGTTCATTTGTTTGAAAATCAAACTGTGCAACTAACCATAGCCAGATGCAAAAGCCGAGGTTTTGTATAGTGAGCTGAAATTCAGCAAGTTCAGTGGATTTCTTCCCAAGCAGTGAGTTCTGGAATGTATTAAAACAAATTCAGAATAAACTCCAGAGATGATAATAAGGGCATTAAAACTTTCACAAATCAAAAAAGAAGAAAATGCTCACAAAAAGAGAATTAAATCAAAGCCTTGAATGGTAATTTTAACCATAAACACTTCAATAATACCAAAGACATGAGAGAGATAATGCTGCTCATGGTCATGGGCTTTGGATGAGGCTTATGCCAAGTTCACTGTCCTTGTGCCTTAAATAGAAAGAAGACCAGGTTAAATCTTGTTTCCCTAGTAAGAAAAAAAAGGCATTATTTTTGATAACCCAATTTCAACTATAACAAGAAAATTTTGTGGTAAAGGTGAAGAATTTGGAGATGAAACTCTGGGAAGGAGACAAATTGGTATATGGAAGATTTATTGCAGCCTTTACAGCGTTGATCCTCTCTATCTCTCCATGGAAGCTCACTTTTCCTTACCGTATTTCATATATTCTCATTCCAATAAGTACATTTCTGTTTCTTTATTGTGAGGCTGTGAAGCATAAATACCGATTGCTACCACACCGAAATAAAATCTATTCTGCAATAACAGAATAGAGTTCCCTCGCCACCCAGAGTGATTTTTCACTTTAGTTGCTTCAGTCTGAACTTGCCTGGCTCCACTGAGATCCTGTCTAATATCAGGTTTTTTACAGTTAATATCAAGCTGACACCTACATCTACATATTTCTGTAAAATAAGTAAGTATGAGAAAATGTTAACTTTTGAGGAGTGAAAGTTGTTAAGCCCACTTTGCCAGCACTAGAAATCAAACCTTGTACACCACGGTCGTGGTGTTTGTCACTGATGCCCTGCATTCAGCGCCTGCTGGACAAGTTTTTAGTTCAGTCTGATAGCAGGTTCTATAACAACACTTAGCATCTCTCTCAAAATCTTGCACTGGTTATATCCAATGCTCTGATTCCCTACTGTAAGTAATAAACCTTGTTACTCAGGTGGAAACAAAGTCTCTTGCACAGAGACAGACTAACCTACGTGCCTGCTGTATATAAAGTCACCGAAACTTGAGGAAGAAACTAGTATAATCATAATTAGAGCTCCTGTCATCTTTGGAATTGCTGTCCCATTGAACACGCTTATCTAAATCCAGTGGGACTGCTAGAAGTGGATTCTGCTTTATATTCCCTTCAGACTCCCCTTTTTACTTGCCCTCTAACATTATTCCTACATCCTGATACCTAAAATGATTGTTCATGAAGGATGAATTTTCCTGTGATAGTGCTTAAATACAAAATTGGATAATCCTATCCCATTTCAGCATACTATTTCACATCGGTTTTGCTTTCAAAGGTTTCTTTTTCCTTTGAAGGTTATTATTAAACCAAATTTTACACAGTAATTTTACTCTCATCTCTTGCACTGGTGCTTTTTGAACTTTTCTGAACCATTCACACGATTTACACGTCACTCAAGACTGTTAGAATACCAAGTAAAAAAGACATATTTTCAAAAATTCTCCCTTGCCCAAAGTACATGTCTCTCTCCTATAAGACAGGTCTAGATTCATGGCAAACCAAATGCCAGTTTACTGCCTGGAAAATTATAAGTCACTTTTTGTTTGTTTTTCCCTTCTAAAAATCAAGGGTAGTTTTCAGTTCTGACACTTTTGTGGGTTTTTATTTTCACAGAATCACAGGATGGATGGCAATGGAAGGCAATGGAAGGCATCTCTGGAGATCATTTTGTCCAACCCGTCTGCCTAGAGCCAGGACAACTACAGCAGAGCTGTGTTCAGGCAAGTTTTTCATCATCTCCAAGAATGGAGACTGCAACTTCTCTGGGCGGCCTGTGCTACTGTTTGACCAGCCTCACAGTCAAAATGTGTTGTCTTATGTCTAAATGGAATTTCCCGTATTTCAGTTTGTGCCTGTTACTCATTTTGTTCCTCTGAACTAAGATGCATCATTTTGCACTCAACCAGCAAGAAGGGAACATATTGCATCTCCCTTTGTCCTCCTGGCAAGTCCAGAGGACCCTGAGGTGTCTTCTCAGGACAAAAGCAGGCTCTTTCAACTCAGACTGGGAGAGCTGTGCTAAAATTCTCGTTAACTGGTAGCAAACAGTAGCATGTCTTAGCCTGCTTAGTCTCAACCCCAAACTGTTTCTTCTTTTCTTTGCAGCATGGTGAGTAAGCAACTGTACTTAATACAGCAAAACCTCAGGATTAACCTGAAACTAAGTACATCCTTCATAACTTTTCTGTAAAAGCATGTATAGGCATTACTTCCAGTTAATGTAAATCAAAAAAAGTCCATTGAAATTATAGATCTTAAACTGTCTACCCCAGCTGAGGATATAGCTTTAAATGTTCATGCTTAGCTATTGGGGAGCTAGACAAAAAACCAAACAAAATCCTCTCTAATCTCAAAGAAGTTTCCAACTCGTGGATGTTTCAAACTCAGACATGACTTATCTGCCCTTAAAAGCTGTTAACTTCACCTGACAATGAGCCAGAAAATTGAAGTGCTCCCAGCAGAACTTGTAAGTAGAACCAGAAATGCTTTGCCATAAGTGTTCGTTTGGAACATCATGATAATGACCTTCTCATTTTATACCCTCCAGATTTCTTCTTCCATCAAACTTGATTACTCAAAGAAGTCAGTTTGTTTATTAAAAAAAAAAAGAGCCACGGGTTTTGAAAGAATTAACGTTCCGTTACACTTTAGCACAGAGTTGCAATCAAATTAAAATAAGGTTGAGTTCACTGTACAAGGAGAAAAGATTTGAATGGTTTTGTTTGCAGTCAAAGCAGCTCGAAAAATAGGAAACTAGCTTTAGAATAGCTGAACATTTTTATAACTAGAAAACATTCTACAGTCTTCAGGGTCTTCAGATGATATTTAAGATTAAATAGTATGAAGTATGAAGTTATTGTTTTCATTTGCTTGCTTTAAAATTGCGTAGTTAGTAAAACTTCTCAAAAGGAGCAGGAATAAGAATTTCAATTATTGTTTTGCTGCTCTCCTTCCAGTAGAATGGGTTAAATATATTTGAGCTTGCAATGGAAACACCTGATTTTCCTTCAGAATTTGTGCAACTTATTAGCTTGACTTACTGCAATCATCTGTACTTCTGGCCAATATATGATACTATTCATAATATGACTGCTTTACATCATCTTTTTAATGCGATAAAATGCCGCATTCACGTTAGAGATGATAAACTGAGGCAAGAGCTAGATTACTTAGGTTGCCTACATCTCTATAGAAAGTCTCTGGATAAGCTAGGAATTGATCAGCTGATCTTCTCTGAAACATCCATCTACAGCGCATACAAATTATATTCTGTGCCAAGTGCTTTCCGAGTCCTCCGCATTTGCCAGTACAAGGACAAGATGAGAGTGCATTGCTTACTCAGTGTTTCCCTGAATTACAATCTAATGCAACTGGTAATAATTTCAAATACACAGATACACTAAATTAACTTAAACAGTTGGCTGAGAATTTCTGTTTGCAAGAGCTATTAACATTATTGATTTCACCACACTATTTTTTCACTTTACCTCAATAGATGACTGAAGCTGTGGCCAAATAGTTCAGCATAAGCTAAATGTGAGACACTGTGTTCAATAACCTGGTCCAGCCTAAAGAGACATTTTTTTGTTATGTTTTAGCATATTCTTATAAAATGTTTTAGTTCACTGTTCAGCAGGTTCTCAGTGATTTGGCTGTAAGAGTTTAACAGATACTTGCCGGGCAGCTCCCAGCTTCCACCGGGCAGTTTCTATTTGACTGGTGAAGAGGTAGCTCCCTATGTGGGCACATGGGCACTCCCTGCCTACAGCCTGGGGGTCTCTGTGGGCTCATCGTGCAGCCCAGCACCCACCTCCAGCACACCTTCCCACCAACACTTCACCCCCACCCTCCTGCACCCACATGCAGAGACCCCTCCCAGGGCACTGCAGATGGCCCTATCTCTTGCCAGCCCCTCTGAAAGGCAACACCTGAAGGGTCTGGCACGAAGCAGGCGAGGTCCTGCCATCTCAGAGGGGAGGGCACCTGCATCAGGCCAGACCCTGCTGTGCTGCAGCCCTCGGCACAACACTTCGTTCAGAGGGGGAGAGCCCGGTGCTGACCTTATCAGCTGCATCTGGCAGACCATGAGCACGTTTTTCTTATTTACTTCATCAGTGGTTTGAGCTGAGTCCCCACACCAGCAAGTACAAATCAAAGTAGTTTTTTTATGTTATTTTTCCATAAAAAAAAAAAAAGAGGTTGGAGGAACTGTTGTTTGCAAAATACATTTCCTGGCAGCCAGACAGGAAGATAAGCTTTTAAAATTTCCCTTCTAGACATAAAATGCTAAGTGTTTAAGCACCAATTAATTACTAATCAAAAAATACACTCATACCTTCAAAGAGCACTGTAAGGAAAACACAAAGGATCATTAAAATAAGACTTCCACTTTAAAAATTAAATTATTCAAAGAGAGTTTTCTTGCATGGCAGAAGATAAGGTAAAGTAACATTTCTCATGCAATTTTGGGATAAGAATTAAAAGCAGGAAATAAATCAAATAGTGAAAGTGAGTTCATGTCTCTGTAGTAAATACGGTATAGAAATTACCTGGATACAAAATTCTCTGGGCCTGTGCAGTTTTTTATATAGGGAGATGACTGTATGAAATCTGTCTGTCTTCTTTTACTCCATTTTGCTTTGTGTAAACCAGTCTTCTTTTTTGGCCTCTCAGACCCTTTTCAGACAACATCTAGTTTCTCCTAAACTACTGTAGGTGGATATATTTGGATGTTCTTCTCTCTAATATCCAATGCAGGAATTGCTACTTTGACTCCTTGGGATTTCTTCACACCTCCTTATCAATGACAGTTCCGTGCTCTTCTAAGCCAAGTTCTGCTGCAGCTGCACCGTCCTTGCATTTATACCACATTTTCCTCTCTGTCCTTCCAGTTGCATGGTCAGCGGAGTTCATGTGCCTGGTTCATTCCCATGCCCGTGCCAAACACGGTTATTCAGGTCTGGATCATAACACTGGTAATACAATTGTAACCACATCCTTCAAGCCCCCTTCAGGAGCAGCAAGTTATAAAGACAAACTGACTGAGTGCAGGGATAATTCCAGATTCACCCAAAATGTATTATTTATGACTAAATCAAAAGGAGACTGTGAGATCAACGCAATGTTCCTTCAGTGAATGTGCAGATACAGTACATGCTATGGAGAATGTGAAGCCAGACGGACTGTCTGCATTGGTAAAAGATATGATGCATTCACTTAAAAAAAATAAAATGTGGACGCTTAGTCACAGGCCTGGATTTAGTGAGAGGTCTGGGAAGAGGAAAAAAGTAAAGGGCATGAGACAACTGAGAACTTCAGAGTCTGTTATTGCCTTGCTGCTGGTACCACCCGTCATGCCCATTCCTGCACAAATGATGTGGCAGTGTCTCAGTTTACCTTCCTTCCTCTCACAGCTCTGTCTCCTTTTCTTGGATTTAAAGAATCTTTTAAGATTCTTCAGGAAAGATCAAGGTTCAGGTCTTCAGGAAGGGATTTTTACCGTCTCTGCAGAATTGCCCCACCTGCCTCTGGACAGCACAGTTAATCTCTGAGGGCCAGCACACACTTTGGCTGGAAGATAAGCAAGAAGGAAATCTGAGACAAGGAAGAAGTAGAAAAGAGCTGGGGGGAAGGGAGTATTACAAAATGGGAGTGGAGATTAGGAAAAAAAAAAAAAAAACCAACAAAAAAATACCAGACTTTTTGCATTTACTAAAAGTCTGTTCCAAAACCATGGATGGCCCTTTTCCCAGAGAGTCCTGGTATGTTTATATATGTTGTATATACGTATAATATACATCCGTGTTGTACCTCTAGCAACCATAATGAAGCAATTGCGCATGCTGGATATTTGGCACAACCGTTTTGCTGCTACACCTGCTGTGTGACTCTGCTCCCTCTCATGGAGTCCTCACCGTAACAACGCCCTTGAGAATCCACTCTGCAAAAAGCACTGCCTCTTCCTCAGGAGCTGCTGAGCGGTTTCCTCATTCTGACATTTGCTATTTATTGATCCTTGCCTACACCGTCTTCCCTTACATTAGGAAGGTGGTAATGTAACAGCCCGTTTACAACCAGTGCTGTATTGTACTGTAGTAACAGAGGGATGTGTTGAGACACGCTGACTCTTAAGACCTAGAGAAATTCCCTTCTGTGCCTCGCAGCATGTTTTCCAATTTAACTCTCAAGCAGACCCAGTTAACAGTAAGACCCTTCCTTTATACAGAAATGTCAAAGTGAAACCAAGATTCAGTGAAAGAAATTAAGTCAAGGAGAAACAGAAAAAAACCAACCAGTCCAGAGAACACTGAAAAAGTTCACTAAGGGGTAATAGGCAAATTGATGTGGAAAAGGAGACAAAAACAGAGGGGAAAAAAATATATAAAAAATAAACCCAGAGAACAGGGGACTCAGGTCTAGAAGACAGAGTTGGAGTTAATAGACTGAATATAATCAGAGAAATTACACACAAAAGGTCCATATATCATCAGGCTGGGAAAAAAACCAAAACTCTACAATAATGAAAAGCCTCCCAAAATACCGCACATTGTAATAGGATATTGGAGTAAGTCAGTCAATTAGAAACGAGTCACAGTTGAAATATGCAAAGGTATGCAACACCTCAAGGGGGACAGAAGACGATGGTGGGTATTGAGCCTTTTTTTTTTCTATTTGGCAACTTCTTACCACTTGATGGCAATGAGTTTTGTTGCACAAAACATGCCAGCCATACAGTAAATGCGCAACACTTGAAAGGAAACATACTGCATATTTTTCTGAATGGCAGATTTGACTTCAAATTGTCTTTTAAAAATGAATCAGTCTATAGCAAAATATACTGTGTGCTAAATTCTACTGAAAGTAGTCAGCCTTACAGAATGTTGTTCTTGGAGATTATATATTTCCCTACCATTTGCCCTAGCTATCAAATATTAGTTGAAGAATTCTTTTTTTCCCTTTACTACTCACTTTGTGCATAGAAAATCCAACAGATCTAAATGTATTATTACACCGAGGTAAGACATTGTAGGAGAGTCTGTGGCTTAGATGCAAATTTTAGTCTGGAAGGAAATAATTGGCAATAAATAGATATTTCCAGAAGTCCACTGGGATTGGTGGAAGTATTTTTGCACATTTATTCTATGGTCAGCCTAATATGATCAAGGTAGGGCTTCGGAGAAGAGGAAAACACAATTATACTAGCCGACCTCAAGATGTATTATACCATGCTCTCCTAATGTCAATTTAGCACCAGCTTTCCTTGGTAAAATTTTTAATTATTTGAAATGAAGTCTAACTCTGGATGTTTAGAGAAAATTGTTCATTAATTCAAATATTTGGAAGAATCAGTGAATATAATGTCCTTTAAAATGACACCTGTGACTTAACTGTAAATGAGAAAAGAATACTGGAAAATTCGTATTGGTTTTCATATTGGCATCCTGCTTAACAAAACTTCACTGTCCACTGGAGACTTCAGGGGGTCAGTAAAACAGAGGGTGCCTCTGTGCGTATTGCCCCTACCCTGAGATAAGTCTGCTTTCCTCCTTCAGTGTAGCAGTTGTAAAAAATATCAAGTCGTATGAGTATTCCTGCCTGCTTACATGACACTGGCAGGCATCGGCCAAACAAAAAATGGAGACTCTGGGCTCCTTTAACACCTACCAATCAATGATTTGTGTCATTGCATAGAAATTATTTTCATTCCCCACTGACATGAAATGAAGTCTAAGCAGGTACAAAGGGAGATGTGCCTCTGTCCCAACTGCAATCTCAAGAGCAGAATTGATTAAATATATTTATCTTAAAACATGTCAGGTTTTCAGCATTGCTAAGTTATTTCTAGAGATGCTCGAGTTACATTTCCTATCCTGTGATCAGCTGCATCCCTGAAGCAATCTATCACCCCTTTATTTAAAAGAAAATATTCATGAGCAAAGGTGGTGTTTTGAACACCTGTACCCCCTGAAGAACAAGAGAACTCCAGGCATCAAGGCAAAGCATCAAAAGAGGCAGCAAACCAGGAAACTGCAGTTTAACAAGGGCACGTGAGATTGAACTTCAGCTGAATGAGATTCTCAGTCCAGGGCCTGATTACTTGATTTTGAACGAGTTACTTCTCCCTTAGGTCTCTCTTTCCCTATGTAATGTTTACAGTGTAAACATGCAAGGCAGGCAAAGTGGGATGTGGGACAGGCCCTAGATGCATTTGTCCGCCCCAGCAGTGCCATTATCTGGATGGGGAGCTCTGTATTATAAACCCCCAAAAAACACAAAAAAGCAAACATGGGACAAAAAAGTCTAAATCAGTTTACACTAAGTTGAACTTGTAAGCCATCATAATTTAAGTAAGTTAAAATCTGTAGGGTTTCTTAAGACAGCCAGGTCACTGAAGTGCCTACGGAGCACTGGGTCTTGAGGTACACTAAACAGCGTTCCTCATCACAGGAGAATTTGTCACGTAACCAGTCAGTCCTCGTGGGCATGAGGGATTTCTCTCACTGCCTCATAATAAGAATCTGAGGTGGAAGAATGCAACCTACTTCATTAAAACAAAGGGAATGCAGTGGTTGTAATCATATCTGCAAAGAGTAGCCAGGCTGCTGACTGTTACACAGTCCACCAGCACTGGAAACACCAGAGTTATTCTCAAGTTATTCAAACACATCCAAGCGGCAACTTCTACTAAGAAGCCTTGCAAAATCCCAGCAGCAGCCACTGAGCACGTTACACTGGAGATGAGTTAGGGTTTAGACTCCTTCCATACTTCATTTCCGTGACATACATGCTGAAAATTCCTCCAGGCAAAAGATTAATGCATGCAATCCTCCATAGCAGTGCGTATAAATTACAGGGTTTGTGCATCAGAATAATACAGAAAACAAAGATGGAGATATAACTTCTACAGAGTTGAAAATATACTTTACTGACACCACTTCTGATAATCTATAACTTTGCTAACTCATCTTAACAATCCCCTCCTGTGCCATTATATAAAGGCACATGAAAGCTCTATGGCTCCCCAATTCCTCGCATTTCTCCAGAAGAAAGATTTGTACTTTAGCCTGACCTCTGCCATGAGTAAAAGGTGTCCATAATGGTAGCAAAAATGGAAAATGCAGAGGGAAAAAAATAAACTCTCCTTTACAAAATGTTTCTTACCCCACACGTCTTCAGGTACCTGAAGGAAGAGACCTGCCAGCCTTAATGTGTTGCCTGGACAGTTGGCTCAATGGTTTCACCTACTGCCCTCCCCATTGCAACATATCTGTCTTTGGCCAAGACATCATCAAAGATGAATCTGGAGAATGAGGGGCAAGACCTAAATGAACTCTTGTAAATTGTATTTGTATCATTGGATGACAATTCCATGTTGCTACCACCCAGCCTCCACCACCCCATCATCCAGAGATAATGCCACGTACTTTCATTCAGTCCATTCTCATCTTGCATTTAAAACTGATTTTTTTCTACAAAGTATTTCCCCATTATACATGCACAGGGAAGGAGAAAGAGCGGACTGACTTTTGCACAAGCAGAGATGTTCCAGGGCAAGATTATCATTTATTTATTGGTTTAAGTCTGAATAGCTTTATCTGAGCTAATAACTCTTCTAAGTTCGTTCTGTGTGTGATTTACTCTGGCAGACAAATTAGTAAGTGTAAAGAGATGGATAGAGCAGCCAAAATCTTTTCCATTTCAGTTCCAAGGGAATATAGCTGCTGCACAGTAGCAAAACATTGAATAAGAGAACAAAAGTTCAAAGCTAAATAATTGAAAACTTGGTTGGGTAAACCCATCTCTTTTGCTAACCAACCCTGTGTAAGTGTTTTATGAAAAATACAGAGCTGAGCTCGGTTCCTGGATAAAACCTATAATTATTTTATAAAGACATATAGTAATTGAGGATGATTCAGAGATAGCTGAAGAAATAGCAGCTGTATCAATCTTCAGGGAAACAGTTCACAGACCTACATTTTTAAAGACTCCTCAAGGGCAACTGCTAGCTATAGCCCATCTGTTCATAAAAATCAAAATGAGAAAAAAAATCAATTATGATTTAAATTTAAATCAGTTTTCAAGCCCAAAGCTTTTAAATTTCTTTGTCTAAGATCGCCAGCACACAGGCTCTGTATTTAAGACCTGTGTGATCTATTGGAAAGAATGGTTGGCAGGTCACACCATTACACGTTCAGGTCTCTCCTTTAGGCCAAATTTGTGAACGTGACTGAATTTTTGCCCCTTTTCCTGCCACTTGAAATGGTATCCTAAACTTCAGTTTCCGTAGCCCGGCCAGCATAGCAGCCTATAGCCCTTTTTTCTCCAGACGCCTCCAGGAAGGTAGTTTGCTGCCCTGGCTCTCGGCCAAGGCAGGCTTCTGCCCCCCAGGGAGACCAAGTGGCAGCTCTCTGGATGTGTCTCTGTCCCCTCACGTTTCAGAAGCAGAGCGCCCTGAAAATCGAGTTCCCCATTCCTAGCTCAGATCAATGAACTGTAGGAAGAAGCTGGATGAAAAGATAATGACAGAAGTGAAACAGGGGTCACATCAAAGATCATTTTGCAAATGAACAGATTGGTTCATTGTCTCTCAGATCATAAGACACTGCGCATAGTTATTAGTAGGAAGCAGAACTCATAAAGACAAATTGATGGGTATTCTCACATGCAAGGGATGCAACTTGGGGATTAATAGAATTGAATTTGCTGTGGCAGCATAAACATCAAATTACATTTTTGCTGTGAGAACAGCAGCGCTAAGAGCTAATAACATAGCAAGACCTCTTCAGTGTTTTTAATTGCATTAGCAATGCGAGGTCAGGTACTTGTCCTTTTGTGAGATCAACTTCATGTTATTAATCTGCAGAGAAAACTCGGCATTCAGGTGGATTTACCAACATTGTCTATGTTACTTGAAATATATCCTGCAAACCCTGTGGAAGCAGGGAAAATACTGTATGCAGCAATAAAAACTGCAAATCAAACTCCAAATTTCCAAAGGGACTAGCAGAACTTCATTGAGTTCCAGTGAGAGATGAAGATTTACATCAGCTGAGAGCTTGGTCCATTATTTCTGTAATACTACGTAAATCATCATAAAACATGACAGATGCAGCATTAATGATGAGCTTCTAAAACTTAACCAGGGTCTCCCTCGAACCTTGCTGCTTCACTCAGTGCTATATATGGTACTTCTGGAATAAACTGCTCTTTCGTTCCAAATCCATCAAATTTTCAATTTTGCTTCTCCTTGAGGTGATGGATTTTTGGCTGGGACAAACTTTATAGTCTGGTCCTGGGCTAGAGTTCACTCAGAGAGTACAGCTTTCCTCCGCTTCTCAGGAGGCGTGAAATTTGTGAGAGAGGCGGGTAATCTGATGGGCAAACAAATTCCCTCTCGCTGAGCCCGGAGGGTGAACAAGCTGACACTGGATGAGGATGAAGGGGAAATCCACAATAATGTAGAAGGTAACGCCCAGAACCAGCTTTCCTATCCTTTGCCCTCCAGGCAGCGAGGAGAAGGGTGTGCAGAGAGCGCAGGGGTGGCACTTCCACACACCTCAGCAAGACAGCAGCTCTGCCTGCAGTACCGCTGAGCAAAGGATGGGCACCTCTCAGTGCAGGAAGAAACACAGCACCTGCTTGTGCGAGGAGCCACTGTTTAAACAAGCACCAACCATTTTAGGAAGTAAAAAAAAAATAAAAAAAATAAAAAAAAAATACACTAACTGCTTCTTAATGCTTTGAAGTAGAACTGCAGCACATCCCCTCTCAGACACAGCGAATTTCTCCCCTTCTCCCCCCACTCCCAGGTGGCTGAATGGCCGGTTGTGCAGAAGCGGTTACCTTTTTCAGAGGAGCTTGGGAGGCCCCGTGAAAACGGCACCTGCACTGAGGATCCCATGCATCCAGAAATCCTGCCACGCTTCGCCAATGCTGCGCATCGGCTTTAAAAAAATCGTACCGTTCACAAATAAAACGAGGATTTTTTGAACTGGCGCTTGGATATTATCTTTAGAATTCTGGTTTTCACATTTTCTGTAGAACAGGGAGCACTGGGAGTATTTTCCCTGTAAATGGGCAGGCTTAAGAAAGAAATCACAAATGCTGAGACTTTAGGCTGCACCTCACGAGAGTCTCAACGTGCTGCAAAAGCAAGCAACAATGTTGAGCAGCCACATAACAAGTGCGGCTGATTTCAGTGCAAGTATTCAGTATGCAGCGGTGACTGTGTGCACGGGTCACCGTGAAATAGTACGCGTTACAGCCGTGCAGCATTGGCATATTAATTCTATTGCAGACAAGAGTACTAACATGGTCAAGTCACTTACGAATCACTAAATAATTAACTTTTACCACCAATATACTTTTGATTAATCATTTTTTCCGTAACCGTTGAAAGTGGATCAGACCACAAACCATCAATATAGCAACTTTTTCCAGTACTTTGTATTTGCTTGTGAGATGAACTAGATAAATTAACTAGTCTTTTCTCAGATACAGTATTCATCGTTCAGATGAATAAGTGTCATTTAGATCAGCAACATTCTCCATTCTAATAGTTTATCTGAAAAAGAAAATTGAAAATAAAACATTTTTTCAAGCTACTTGTAAAGCGTGGGCAGTCTTGAGCTAAAAGGTGCTGACTCAATGACACTTTCATAGATGAGAATTTCCTCAAAGAAATGGAGAAAAATAGGGGATGGGGAAGAAAAAAATAAAGCACATCATAGGGCCAGATCCTGGCCCATGATAAAGCTGTTCTAGGAAAACATTGGTGATGAAGAGCTGATACAGGAGCACCTCACGATTGTTGGAATGACATTACCTCAGATTCACACCAATGCCAGCATCTGAGGGTGGTTTAGCAGGCTGCCTCCGATCCGGAGGCTAAGCCACCTATTCGGACCTAGTCATGTGTAGTAAAAGGCTGCGTTTGCTGTCAGCTCCAGGGTCTCCAAGACGTACAAAGCTATACCAAAGGCTGAACGAGTCCAGAAAGCTTCCTGCTGCTTGTTGCAAGGTGTTAGACTTTTGCTGCAACAGGCAAGCAGCTCCTGTAGCAACTATACCTATGCCCTCCCAAATTGACATACTTCTTTCCCCTCCAGCACAAAATGGAAGTTTCACAAGTAACTCAGAGAAACGAAGCTTCTCCTAAGAACTGTTTCCTTAGGGGACAACAGCATTGCTAGAAATTGTTGCCTGTGGGACTTGACCCACAAAGAACCTAAATGGTTGCAGATGGAGCAGATTTTGCATTTTCATTTGATTTCTCTTACAAATTTGTAAGAGCAATATTAATAGCACACTAATGGTAGCAATTACTATAATGAATGTAACAGCTGGTACCAGCAGCTGAGCATACGTTTCGGTTTTATACTTTCCATGTATGGCGTGAGGTGGCCCTGAGCAGTTGCAATCACTGTCTCTCACTTTTCCTCTCCGAGGATTCTATTTCCAGCAAGTCTGTGCTTGTGGCAAAAAGATGGAGAGCTACTTTTGTAAATATGTCACCTCTCGGGAGGTTACTCACAGCTCTAAAAAATAGGTAACATGTTCAAAGTATGGTCAGTCTCTCAACCTCCTCTGGTCCTCTCGATGAGTTTCACCACCAAAGCAAGTATCTTTCAGATGTGCGTCAAGCAGTTTGTTCCTCCTCTTCTTCTTTAAAGAGAAAATTGAGTTGAGGGACTCCTGCAATAGAACTACGAAGCAAGAAACAATTTTGGTCACTTGGAAATATTTACAAACAAAATGCATGTCTGGGCTCCCGCCTGCTCTACCTCTGAACAGATCCCATGAGGGTAAATGAAACAGAAACGTAGCACAGACACTACGAAAGGGCAGAAAGGAAACGCAGCCAGAATTTTAATTAGGAGTGTATTAGCTCCTGCTCTGTGGGACATGGGCATCTGGCAGCCATGAGACTGGTAGGTTTTAGTCAAACCCATATGCTGATGCCAACCTCCCCAAGGGCAATTCAATTCAGGGGTTTACCTCCAAATTCCCCAAGGTTGCCAAATTTGGCAGTCAGAATGTTTTAAACTTGGAATTCAAGCCTATTCAGATGCTTTACTGCATTCATATGCTTTTCATGCTAACACAGTCTAGGTACTGAGGAGCCTGAGGCACTTCCAAGCCTGCAGGAACTGAACAGAACGCAGGAAACAAAGGAAGCATGAAAGGCAGTGGGCACTTCTGGTATTCATTTTACATGGTGTGAAAACTTAAAAGGCTACAATGACCGTACCTGTCATCTGTTCACCTACTGAACATCCAAGGATAATATTCATTGAATCAGAATTCTTTGCTGCCCTACCTAAGATAAAAAAAGATCAGATTCCTTTTTAAACCAGGCCTCAGGCTCTTAATCAACCAATCAGCCAAAATACTACAGAAGTACTTTGTTTCTCCTGAAGAGCCACATGTTCTAAAATTACCTCAGACCTTTCTCAGAAGAAAAACACTTCCAGAATTCACCCAGTTCCCAGGGTAACGTCTGCATCTGGTATCACATTTGGACTTCACCTCTTGGAAACTCGAGTCAAAGTTGACTCTCATTGTCCCATCTTCTAAACCAACAGAACTGGTTACCCCATGCTCTTGTCCTGAAGGTCTATTCCAGCTTACGCTGCCATTATGAAATATGATGAATACATTTTAAAAACTCCTCTCTGTCAAGTGTTTAGGGCGTGAACAAAACATAAATTTTACATTTCAACTTTATGTGCATTCAGCAGGAGATTATGCAGCAATCCTCAATGTCAAAAGATAGAAAAGAGAATGTAAGGCAGAGAGTAAAGAGAATACACCAAGGTCATTTTTGAAGGGAAATTAATTTCCTAGAAGCAACAGAAGACAAAATACAGTTTTTTCATGCTAAAACACAGCTTTAGGATCTTTACTGTTCTGACATTGCTGGAATGCAAGTCTCAAAGTACAAGGCTCAGAAAAAAACAAAGACAAGTGGCATATCCATTAAGGTCTGCAAAAAACAAAGGGCCAACTTAAGGGCAATCTGTCAGCGTAACAGCAAAACAGGCACAGTTGCTGACTTCAGCGCAGAAGCAGACATTTTGAACAAATGAGAAGCTCTGAAGAAGAATTGCTGGCAGCTGTTAGAAGGACGTTAAAATAATAAAATCCTGTGGTCACAAGGGCAAGCGTTGTAGACACAGGTAAGTCATAGACTGTTTCAGGACACAGGTTTTTGAACCTGACAACTATAAGGGACACCTACAACGTGGTCTCACATGTCTCTGGGGCAAACACATGATCACAGAGAGAGACATCCTCAGGTGACTCAGCCGCCACCGTGTCATTTTTATACACCTTTGTCTGGCTTGCCTAATCCCAAACAAATCCTCCCAAAGAAAAAGCAAAACAGAAATCCTATTTCTGCTAAAGTCAGTGAGTGCCAGGTTGTTGGGAATATAGCCCTAGAAAGTGTTGGCTAAATGTTACCACTGCTATAAAGTCTTTTTTGTTTAATTTTGTTTTCTTTAAAGACGTGGAAGAAAGACTATGTTTTTACTTAGATTCTACAATGTCATCCAGAAATGTTATGATAGTGTGACCCCATTGCAAAATTGTGGTAAAAGCTGTACAACAGCAGCAGGTATTCTGATAAGTCTTACATCCTTGAGAAAGTATGAAAAACAAGATCAATAAATGCACGCTGAATTGTAACAGATCAAAAAATGCACTTGACATTAAAAATTAACATAAGCTTCAAGATGATTCTGCATGGCCTTTTCTATGGTGTATTTTAAAAGTACCAGCCATACCACAAACACCTACATCATGGGCAACTGTCTCACTGGGTTGTTGTGGGATTTTGCTATTCATTAAATGCTGAAAAGGGGGTGGCTCACAGTTCAGATGACATCTCATCCTTTTTTTCCCTTTCCTTTTCTTTACTGCATTATCTGCACAACAGCGGTGTCGCAGCCTAGTGGAAAGGCACCGTACCGTGCATCAGGACACCTGGATTCTTCTCTTGGCTCAGCCACTGCCTGACACTGACCTTGTGCAAGTTTTTAATCCTTATTTTGTCCATTTTGTTCATTCAGGACCAGGTTGGTCTCTGCTGCTATTAATGCAGCGCCCAGGGCTTTATGTAACCCAGCCTTTATGTAACACATTAAGACACGCTGTAAATATGCAGGAGGAACGATACTCCATGCGTTGCTAACAGAGAGGAACACCCATACGAGCTCAGGGGGCAGAGCTTGCGCCTCCGTTGTAAGCTGCTGCTGCGGTCCAGCAACTCGAGGGCCCCCTGCGATGCTGTGCGTCACACCCACAGCCAGGACAGGTAATCAATTCACCAGCTGTATTATCACTTCAGACCAAATGGAAGAGGAGCTTGGTGGCAAAGATACAGCGGGGAAGGTGGTCGTGTTCAAAACCAGATTATTTCCTTTTTATTCAGGGCCTTACGAATTTACTTGTCACGGTCCTAAAGTGCTAACACCACTTTCAGACAGGTTTGTAGGGGGAGCGCAATTTTCCACAGGCTAGAGAAGAAAGAATTACCGTGCATAATAATATTAAAAAAAAATAATCAAGTGCAGCATGTTGTTTAAAGGAGTAATTCAAATGAAGCACTAATACACTTGGTCGAGTTTTTAATTCTTTTTTAAAAATTCCATGTCCCACACTGGAGACATAGTAACAAAAAGCATGAAAGAGAAAGAGAGTGAAGGAGGGATGGGGGGGAGAGAGAGATGACAATGCCACAGACCTCAGTATTGATACTGTTATTCCCAACTTCACCCTGAATATTTCAGACACTCCCCATTTAGTTGTGTTCTGCTCCGGGTTCGTTCCTTCCCTGACTGATGTTCCAGCTACTGAAAGCCTCTGATGAAGGTAGACCTCAAGGGCTTGCCTGTGGGCTAGATACTAAGGCATATTCTTTTTAAATCTTGACTTTTATTATATTCTGACCCCTGAGACAGAAGAAAGCAACACATTAAATACAACATATTTCTCAAAGCAATAACTATGATCAGCAGAGAGCTACCGAGATGATTAGGGGACTCGAACACCTCTCTTATGAAGAAAGGCTGAGGGATTTGGGTCTCTTCAGTCTGGAAAAAAGACGGCTGAGGGGGGATCTTATCAACACTTACAAATACTTTAAGGGTGGGTGTCAGGAGGATGGGGCCAGGCTCTTTTCAGTGGTGCCCGGCAACAGGACAAGAGGTAATGGGCACAAACTTGAACATAGGAAGTTCCACCTAAACATGAGGAGGAACTTCTTTCCTTTGAGGGTGACAGAGCACTGGAACAGGCTGCCCAGAGAGGTGGTGGAGTCTCCAACCCTGGAGACATTCAAAACCCGCCTGGACGCGTTCCTGTGTAACCTGCTCTAGGTGACCCTGCTCTGGCAGGGGGGTTGGACTCGGTGATCTCCAGAGGTCCCTTCCAACCCTATGATTCTATGATCAGGAGTATGTCATTGCATAAATCCACCACTGAGTGACTCCCACTGGTGGGAGAATACATTTCTTGTCCCTAAATACAGTCGTAGACCATACCTGTGGGACTGTCCATTTCATTCTCCATTTAAAAATAAAAATGGTAGAGTCTCGCATACTTTTCAGAGCCAGAAACACTTGCTGAACTGTTGTTTCTTGTAACATAAAATGCAGTTTGAAAGTTCCTTGCTTTTGTACAGCTGATTACTCCCAGTGCCCTGCCACGCCTGCTACTTGTTGTAACACAATCAAATTTTGCCATGTGGAAAGATACTGTCCCCGTGAACCAAAGAAAAAAATTCAGTGAACCCAAAACCCCTCACCCAAGATAAAAACACCACGGGTTTCAGTCTTGACGTAAGAAATCGCTATGTTGTACATGCCGTCTACGCTTAGTTTTCAGTATTCCTTA
This sequence comes from Larus michahellis, assembly GCF_964199755.1. Taxonomy (NCBI): domain Eukaryota; kingdom Metazoa; phylum Chordata; class Aves; order Charadriiformes; family Laridae; genus Larus; species Larus michahellis. The sequence continues at coordinate 80,508,590 of NC_133899.1, read as the reverse complement.
CGGGTATTTGTTCTTTATGTCATTGTCAAACAAACCTCTCAAAGAGAATCTTTCTGACCTTGCGATAAGCTGACCTTGCTTTGTTCTTTAATATATTATTTTCTTGCTTGCACAGCCAATTTTCCCGCTTCTTTTGGTCAATGAGCTCTCTCATCCTTTCCCATCAGTCCTTCCATTTCTGCAGAAACCAAAAAGACACAAACTAAAACTAAGCTTTAGTTTCACTTTAAATCATTAAAGCTGGGTTTCAGGCAATTTTGTGAAAAGTGTCAAAAAGTGTAAAGTGGCTCTCTAATTAAAAAAAAAAAAAAGAAAAACAAAAATTATGAGCATGAACATCAAACAGCATGTTTTTTCATTCCTCTATTTAGTCAAGAGCAAAGCTCTTGAGCTTTTTGTTTAGAAGATTATGTTCCTAATATCATGACTGGTATTTTTAAACATAGTGCCTTGTGACTTCAGACCCTTAAGTAACAGCCTGAGTGTCAGGTAATTTGCCGTAGGCTCTCTCGTGTGAAAACAATCTTCAGTTTTCCAACACGTTTTCACAAAGAATGTCCTTATTCCTGCAGTCAACATTTTTTGGTGTTTATATGATGTGAGAAATAACTTTTAACACCTGCAGGCAATCCTATCCGAGCTGCCCACAGTGACCCACCGACTATACTGTTCCTCAGAAAGTACTCTCACATCTGTACGCAAATATATACCAATAAGTTTGCACCACCATTCAAGATAAAAACATTGTACTACCTACAATAATAGCGCTAGCCGCTGAAGGGAGTGCAGCTGCAAGCTATTTTCAGGGTATTTTCAGGGTATATTACTTCTGGATACAGAGCTGGTTTAACCTTTGCTGACAGCAAGGGTGTCCGGATGTCTGAACTACATATTCTCCTTTTTCACTGAGGTGAAGACTATGGATGATGTCATGTAGCGGAGAACAGGGTGGTTTTGGCACAGGTATATCCAAAGGTAGTGGGTTTTGGCAAAGATCCTGTAAGAGTCAAAGACCTCAAGCATGTTTCACAGGAAAAGGAGCACCTTTTCTTACATACCCAATTTCACGAGGGACTGAGCTGAAAGCCCAGCTGATACTCTGCCAGATCATCCCCTAGGGTCTTCATCATGCAATTTATCCACTGCCCCAAAATCAGCAATGAAAAAAATCCATGCATTGTTTCTAAATTAAGTGACTTACTGATGTCTTAGTAACTAGCCTATTTTTATAATACAGCAGCCTAATGAATGTTGGTAGTCAGCCTGCAGAAGCTGGAGAGGAGAAAGGCAGCAAAGACCCATGAGCTGGAGCTCAAATGTCAAGGAGCACTTCTGCTTTCGGGACACGGTTATCTGAGCTGTGCGGTGCCCTTATTGCAGCCAGCATGGAGCAGTGCAGAAGTCCGCGGGAGCACCGGTCTAGGAAATGAGAACATAACCCAAATTCTGCCCTGTTACACAAGAAAAATATCATCACCAGGAAGCCTACTGAAATCAATAAACTTTTGCCAGATTTACACAGAGATAACAGGGATTAAAAATGTGGCCTCCCATAGTATATGCTTTCAGCAACGACCAGATGGATAGTGTCATATACAAATATCTGACTTGTTAAAATGAGGTTCAGCAATAAGAGGTTTTGGTATTTAAATGTTTTAGAACCAGGGTTCTAAATGCGTTTTGAATGCACATTTCATTCAGACTGGCTCAGTACCCTGGGACTTCCCAGTGCTGGCTCAGTATGGTGCAGAGATCCTTTGCAAGGTAGCAAACTCCTGCAAATAGAGAACCCCCAAACCACTGGAGCAAAATACAGCTTTTCCTACACATGGTGGTAATGGCCGTAACTGATGCATTACCATAAGAATTTTCTTTTCTCCTTTACTTACATTTTTAAATGGGTTATTGTTAAATACTATGGACAGTACAACATTATACCACAACTGGAGGGGGTGATAGGTGTGGGATTCAGTTTAATTTAAGCAAGAAATCTAACTTGTGTGGAATATTATTTTAGTGCTTTTTCTAGAAACACATAGATTTTCTGTCATGGATTGTGCAGTCAAAATCCAAATGCAAGAATATCTTTCCCTGAATATCATTGTTTTAATTGTGTTCCAGTGACTTAATATTTATGCATTTAGAAAGTAACTACTGTGGCATTTTAAAAGGTTCCTGTGAATGGTAAGCTGACAAGTGCTTGCATATCATTCTAAGTAAAACTACTTCACATTGTTCTGCTGACTATAACAACTATAATTACTCTTTTATTCAAAATGCTCAACATCTTTCAGGAGAGAATACAAAATCTTCCCTTAGTGTTCTAATGAGTCTGCTTTCCACTGGAGAGCAAAACCTTAAGTAGTAGAACATGTAAATTAACAGTATTCTAAGACTTGCCCAAAATAAATATCACCCTGTCATTTGCAGTTAATTTGACTCAGTCTGACAAAGCTGAGCTATTAGGCTTCTGGGTGCTGAGCCTGGAGAGAGGAAGGTAGCAGTGTTGCAAGCTGTGGATTGTGCTTAGACAATCAGTTACTTGTCATCCTCGCCGGGCTTTTGCTTGGCTTTGTCGCTATGCTCACTATAGGCCTACGGAGAAGAAAGATAAACCTGGGTGTTCATAGAATCATAGAATCATTTAGGTTGGAAAAGACCCTTGGGATCGTCGAGTCCAACCATCAACTCCGCTCTACAAAGTGCTCCCTTACACCATATCCCCTAACACCACATCTAAACGAGTCTTAGTTCAGTCAAACTATTAGCCATTTCTTTGTCCAAAAGTTGCATTTGAAGACAGCCACAATGTTCTGAAACCCAGCCAGTGTTTTGAAGTTACTCAGCAGCTCACAGGGAGTACTTCCCTGAAACCCATGGAAATATTACTGCTTACTTCAGAGCCGAGAAGTCGTTCCTGCTCTGTTAATTTCCTGTGAAAAACTCATTATGAGTTTCTGCTGCTTCCATTAACATTAGAAAAATACTTAATTATTTTTGCATAAAAACAGTCACTTCATGCAAATCAAGCATAGGATCACAGATTTTATGGACTAAATAACATTTTCAGAAATAAGTAAGTTCATAGCCATGCTTTTAGATCAATTTGACATAGAATAAAAATCTCATGTGAACACAAAATAAGATGTAGCAGTCTCTTCAGTGTCAGAACACCCCGTTCAGGCCACAAAAGTGAGTCCTAGTGGAAATTCGTTTTTGAGAAATACTCCATTACTTACACTAACAATTAGACTTATGATTATACGTTAGTGAAGTTTCAAAGAAACTTTGTGGAGGAGGGAGCCAATAGGTGGCTTGAAATTAACAGGAAAGAAATAGAACACAAAATACAAACACCTTTAGCTCAACAGTTCAATATATATTGCACTCATATTTCAAACACTGTGCATATTCCTAGTCCTCCCGTTTCCACATGGTTATAGTGAACTAGAAAAGATACTGAAAAGGAAATAAGATCAATCAGCAATTCTTTTGCTGGGAGACCTTGAGCAGGCCAGCTGCGCTTCCCTTTCTCGGTGGTGGGACATCTGGATGCTTCGCTCCCTCTCAGCCACTGTCGGGCAATTGCATCTGAACTCCTCTGTCCCCTCTCGGTTGCCCCAGTCCAAGAAAGACACTGGTGGGTGGGGTGTGGGCCCAGCCCAGGGTCTTCGAGATGGTGAGATGCCAGGCCACACAGCACACAAGGGCAGGCTGAGGCAAATCCTCTGGTCATGAGACATTGGCACAGGTTGCCCAGGGGAGCTGTTGATGGCCCATGCCTGGAAGTGTTCAAGGTCAGGCTGGATGGGACTTTGAGCAACCTGGTCTAGTGGGACATACTGTCAACCTCACCTCTGTGCCTGGGAAGATCATGGGACAGATGCTCCTTGAAGCTATGGCACATGGAAGACAGGGAGGTGATTTGAGACAGCCAGCATGGCTTCACCAGGGCCAAGTCCTGCCTGACCAACCAAGTGGCCTTCTGTGATGGAGTGACTACATTGGTGGACAAGGGAGGAGCTACGGATGTGATCTATCTAGACTTCTGTAAGGCCTTTTTCCCACTAGTCGCTCAGGTGAAGAAATGTATTTCAAAATTCCTGAAGGACCTCAAAGCACGTTACAGACCGTGAGTCAAACTCTCACTGAGTTTCCAAAGCCCCTATTTAATTCCCATGTGCATGCAATCACCCGCCTTGGACATGCCCTGAGAGCAGTGGGCAGGTACATGCTCAGCAACCAGCATGTTCACTGTGCTGTAAGAAGTCATTTTGGCCCATCACTCCAAGATGCTCACCTGCCCTCCAAAGAGCCACAGCAAATTATGTTTTCCCCCCCACGAGAAAAGAAAAATGTTTCAGTTGAAAAATACTAGAATTTGTTTCTGATCTGTGTCTTTGAAAATACGATTAAGAAAAAAGACCTGAATATTTATAATGAAGACTTCACTTGCCCCTGAAAATAGTGAGACAGTTGTGAAAAATAAATATATTTAAGGGCAAATTCATGCACTTAACTTCTCAGAAAAAGACATAGTGAAGCAAGGTGGAGAATTTCTCCTACCTCACTTTCATTTGTTAAAAACAAACAGAAAAAAAAAAAACCAAACCCCACTCAAAACAAAAACCCAAATGCTTTCACTCGTTCCCCCAAGCCAAAAAAAACCAACAAAAAACCACAGTGATTGGTTTCATATTTTAAAAATAGGTCGACTAATTATGGGAATGAATCACTACAAATGTATGTTTACATAACAGCGTATTAATGTTTGAATTGTTTTTTACAAATGCGTCAGCAAACTTTTCTCCTTTGCATGCACTCTAATGTTTTTCATTGGCCTAGACAAAGATTCCAGTTTTAAAACCTGCCTAGCTTAAGCTCAATATTTTCTATTTTTGACACACTAAGCAATCCAGATGGGTGGTTTAGAGCCTAACAAGCTTTCAAAAATATCCAGTTTCGTTTATTTCTGTTCTCCCCCTTTATCACTGCCAGACTGCAAAGAGGAATGGGAGCAAAAGTGTATTGCACAGAAGATTTAAGGATTGCTCGCAAGTTTTGTTTCTTCCTTTTAAACTGTACCGCAGCTATAAAAAGTGAATAATCAAGTGACCTGATTACCTTCTAGAGCTACAGTAATCTAATTAGTAAATCAAAATGATACACGCATGATTAAAATAATGTATGCGACAAGATCAATGTTACAGAAGGGTGCCATGCAAAAACTGTCCCTCCAGACAAAAACTGAAGTAAAAATACTTTCTCGGTTCCCAGCAACACTTAGTCTAATTTCCTTGCAGGTCAAGGTAGCCTAATTAGCTCTAAATAAGGAACACCCAGAAGAGTTTGTTCTATCATACATTTTTTAAAGCCTTTAAACATGCGGTTCACTCAACTGAACTCTGGATTTTGAAATTCAGGCTGTTTTGGCGACCATGATGCTGCTGTTTTCCTCATATGGAAAGGCGTACCAGCTCTTCCAACACTCCAGCTCTTGGCTGATGTTTCTTTTTAAATCTCTGTCTTGGTTTAAGCCCAAGGAATAAATACTTCTATGGCATGTTTTAATTGCACATCCTTCACATCCTCTCAGCTCAGCCCTTCGCCTGATGAAGCACCATCAGGTGGCACAACAGAAAAAAAACAGCCTGAATGCCAAATAGACAAAAGCATTTCTGGTGCTTGACTGAAATCAACACAGTACTCTGAATCTTGAGGCTTCTTCTGGAAAAGCAGCAAACAGGAACTCCCTTGCATTATGTGCCCGACCTCCATGCTACACATCTGCTGCACAGGGTTCTGCTTTCTTTAGCAAAAGCACCTCTTTATCAGGAATATTCAGAGGTTCTGCAGAAGCAAATAAGTGACAAAACCTCATCCTACATTTCTGAGTTGTCTGTGACAAGGTATCTACACCGCTGGCCCTAGTGGCCTTTGCAGTCCTGACTGCCAATAGCAGGGCTGCTAGTTAGGGGCACACATTTAGACACAAAGATGAGCCATGGCGTTCTCGGTTTGCCAAGGACAACCGCAAAAAGCAGATGTATGGTATTTCAGGCGGTGTTCGTGCACACAATAATATACTATACTGAAGAAAATCATATTAGTTTCCATATGCTGGTGTCTGCAAATAAAGAAAAAAGCACCAAACTGATAAAACTATTTCACATTTATAAAATATATCTAGAAGCATGATCCAAGAGCCAGTAAACCAGTGGTAATTAAACTGATATCTTTCAGCTCGGGCATCATGATGCAAATAAGCAAATGCTATATTTTAGTACTTGTGAAATGCTGACATGCATGCATAAATCAGGAATCACTTTGCCAAGCTGTTCTCATGCTCTGTCAATTTAAAGTGGCAAGAGCCTCATCGAGACAATCTTACAGTAACTGTCACTGGCCACAGATAATGCTGAATTTTTTCATAAATATTCAATATTTTGAAAAACCTGGATATCAACCAAAGTATGTATTTTAACTCCAAAGGCTTAGATGATTTTGGAAATAGCATACAAAAAGAAAGAAGACAGCATGAGGCATCTTGAAAAACCAGACACGGGCTTTCGTAAGTGATTTTTGCTTTCATTCCTACATAGTGCTACTGGCTATTACTGGTTTATAAGTATGACTATTTCTGATTTGTGTCTCATCAGAAACCTTCTGGGGTTTTCCTCACATACTTTCTTTTAAGTATTTCTCCATTGATTAAGTAATTAATTTTTTTTTTCAGGATGCTATTTTTCCCAATTTACAACAGTGAAAATAAGTGTCTGCATCCTTTGGTTATAATTCAGATGATACTGATCTGTAATTTTGGATATTCTTTATGATAAACTAAGTGCTATAATTCTCTGCACAGTTACAATTTTCAGCAGGAGGATTATAGTTTGTTCAAACAATTACATGCAAAAATGAAACTAAAAAATAAAAGCTATGAATAGCCAATTAGTACGTATTTCACATTTCTTTTTCTGTATTCTGAAGGAAAAAGACTCATCAAACCAGAAAGAATAACTTCCATTCTAAATTCCTATTGTTATCCACCTTCCAAACATCTAGAAGCTGCATTATCAGATGTTGCTTGAAGTTGTATAAATGAAGTAAAAAAAATTACATTTTTTTCTGATATGCAATGCAGCACCATTTTATGTTATACTCTTAGATGAAGGAAACTATAGAAACTACACAGCTTGGTTTTCTGAGGTACACTGTATTAGAATCCCACATAAGGATTTTCCATCCCGGTATTTCAGTGCTGGTAGTCTACACAGTTTGCGACCTGGCATACAAAAATTCAGCTATTTCACTAACTGCTTTTAACCACATTGCATTTCCAAATCAGCACAATCAATCTCTCCAAATTTTCATCATTGTTAGAATGGAATAAAAGAACTCTTAACATGGCCCTACTCAAATTGACTACAGTTTTTAAACCTAAGTTATGGTGTTTAAACATGTTTAGATTTTCATCATCTACGCATCACATTATCCATCATTGTAGCACCTACGCCTCGCCTAGTGTTTACAGTTGGTTTCTACTCACACACGTAATATTTTGTCTTGGATCAAAACTCTGTGGAGTGTCCAGACACCAAATTTGCCACTGTCTTAGGTAAAACAAGTTAATTTGCAATTGGTTAACTGGCATTGACAGAACTAAAAGTTGTATATTATGTATACAGTAAGAAGTGAGAAAACACCCAAAAGCTGTGGTGGCCTTGGTGCCCTCTGAAGTCTCCGATGCTGTGGAGACAGCCTGAACCCATCAGAGGACAGTTTTGCCTTCTCCCTCACCTCTGGGCACTGAGCCTGATGGGCCAGGGCAAAGGATGTGGCCCAAACCACCCAGGATGTGGCTAGACCTCAGAGGCTCCCGTAGCGCCGCGCAGGCTGGCTACCCCAGAGTGTGCGGAGAGCTGGGCTGGCCACGGGGCGAGCGGAGCAGAGGGGGACGCTGGACACCGAGGCTCAGCGTGAGCAGTCACACATTCACACCCCTGGGCCACTCAACTCTGCCTTCTCGGCACCGCTCCCTTGGTACCGGCACAACTGCTTGTTATGGTGAATATCAAATAATTAGGTTAAACAAAAATACAGGCAGCAGAAATTTAAATGAGACATTTCCAACAGACGATTTATAAGAAGAACCTGCAGTATGGTATTTCATAGGAAGCTAATGCATTTACCTCATTTCTTTGAATAAAAACATTCGCACCTGGTGTATTTATATTTAAGATTGCTTTGGGATTACTTAGTTAAGGTCATGTTTGGGAAAATGCTAAGAGCTGTCACCAGAACCAATGAAAAATATTTACAGAAAATTTTTAATACGCTTGAAAAGATAGAGACCACTTCGGAGAGATGCACACAAACTGAATGGGAATAGATCTTTTAAATACAGACAAGATTGAATATACAGTTTTATCTGTATTTTCTGACTTTTAAAGTCTTTTCAAGTCACTGGTAACAAAAATAAATAGCCAGGAGAATCATTAATTTCCAATGTTTTCCAGTTTATGCAAAATGGGTAACAGATTCAGTAACATGATTTGAACTTGAACAGAAATAGGGCTCTATAAATTTCATCTCATGCTCCTCCTTTCTCTTTCCTAGTCATATTATTCTTCCCATTAACTTTAATAACCACATTTGAACTGACATTGGCCAAATCAACTTCTTCACTGATACTTCTTAATAACCACGCTCGACGTGATCCTTGCGACTTGCTTATCTCTCTGGCACAGTTCTTCCAGTTCCAGACTGTCTGTAGAGAGCTTTCGCCTTCCTTCTCACATGCTGCTTTCTGAATCAACACATAAAGCTCTCTACTCCCATGATACACCTTCCCTTTTTCTAGCTTGGCTGAATCTTTTCTCACACACTCCTCTCTTACTGATAGGGATCCTTCCGTCTGTGACAGCCTTACTGTCTCACGTACCCTCACTGGCTCCATCCCATTTGAAGCTTCAGATTAATTTCTTTTAACCCTTAATCATAGATTGTTCATTGTTAAATTAGAAAAGCAGATTAGGACTTTTAAAACATTCCTTCAGTAATCACCTAAGAGATATCGTTATTGAATTAAGTTGTACATTTAGTGTTTGGAGTAGCCAGCAAGTTGCTTAAGCAAGAGTGAATTAAAGTTCTCAAAAAAAAGGCTGTCCTTCCCCCAAAATCCAAATTAAAAACTTATTTCTATTAAAAAACATTCTTTAAGTACTTTTGGATAAACATGAGGGAGCTAAAACACACAGCTTGTTTGAAAGCTGATTTGCATTTTACTTCCAGACCAACTGGAAGGGGAAATCAGAGGAAATCTGTGTGACCAGCCTTCAGAAGTATTTAAATCCTAGAACTACAAACTTATTTTGTCAAATGGGACCAGACATCAGGCTTCGAGTTTATTTGTAACAACTATTTATCCGTAGCTATGCATTAATTGTGTCTGGCTCATGAACAGAAGGCCATTTCCTCCTGTGTCATGGTTTCAGAATACCAAAATGGCTTGGTCCATATGGACACTGTGCAGGACAATGAGATGAGAGACTGACTTCTCCACATGCCTTCTCAAGAAGTCAAGACCCACCACTGCATAATCTAGTACGTTCTTCTGTGGACTGTCCTTTAGCCCTGGCTTAACGTTTGCTAGTGTAACATTTTGGGATGGCCTTCTCGCAGCATGCAGCACAGCACCAGCTCCTTTCTGAGCTATAAAAAGGTTCAAAACCAAATGCCTGAACCTTGCCCCTGTGGCAGCCATGATAGTCCATCTTCACCTAGCCTAAGAGAGGGTGGGAAAGCCACTACCATCAGTCCAGTGCCAAAAATGAAGGGGGTTAATGGCCAAGAAAGGCCAGATGGTCCAGTGTCCCCACTGCCCTGCTACATATCTGCTTCTGCCTGGAGTGGGGGCTTAGAGATGAGGCCATGAGAATTCACCCCGCCATATGTGCTTTCACCATGTCCTTCCTCTGCACCAGCATCCTCCCTCTTTTGCTGTTGGTTTTTGTAACAACGAGCATTTTCTACATATTTCCACTCCAGACCCCTGTAACACTTCTAGACAACTAACCACCCCGCTGCAAACCATCAGCTTTCCACCTCACAGGTATTTTACTTGCCTAACATCAACACCCACAATCAATCTTTCTGTTTCCCACTCAGACAGTTCATTAAAAGGTGCACTCAATAACCTGACATAAAGCATTTGCTGTATCTTTAAAGATATTCTGAGGCAGCGTGAGTGCTGCATCCTATTCTCGAAGTTAGAACTAAGTATGCTTTGCTAACAGAGATGACTAGAAATTTTTTGTAATTATTTAGTCAAAAGTAAAACATCTTCAAAGCAGCTAAAACCAGACAAGACATATAAAAGGACTGAGGACATTTGAAGGATATTGCATTGTTTAGGTAGCATATTCAGGTGATGGATAATGGAGTTTCCATTGCAGAAAAGCTGTCATCACGCTTTTCTGTGAAACAAATAGTATTTGATTGGCAGTTTGCTAACAGATCTATTACTACAAAAGAAGTAGCAAATTCTGAGTATGCTATTTTCACATTCTGGCCATAACTCAGCTATGCCAATTACAATACCGGAGATAAAGCGATCGGGGGTTTTGGGGTGGGTTTGGTTTTGGTTTTTTTTTTTCTCTAAAAAGACAATTAGGGCACAGACAGGCTTTGAATTACAAACAGCTGCTAATTGTTCTCTGGCTACAGCACAGTCTGGTAATCCACCCTGAGTTTTAAATCTGCAGTTATGACTAAAAGGAGACCGGGTTTATGGGTTGAGGTAATTCAACACTCATCACGCTGCGAGCTGACCACACATTTGGAGGTAGCACTGCATGAACCAGAGAGCACACCCACTGACCCCACATATTGGTTAGCCCCAACCCGGCCTGCCATCTCTTCAGTCCAGCTGGACCATCATCCCAGTAATAAACCTCTAGGCAATCCAGTCTGAATTTTCTGGCCAGTCTCCGTGTCCCCTGCTGGTCTGGCTGGAAGGGGTTTTCAGAGATAAAAGCAATTATTTTTTCAGCCAGCAGAATTTATTCTACAGGAGCAAGAAAAATCTCTGTCTTCTGCTTATGCATCTCCTTCACATCTGTGGGGCACGGGGATAATCCCCTCTTCTCAGAGGAACAGGGCTTTTTTATCTTTCTTCTAAGGTGGAAGCCTAATGGGTGACTAGAAGAAAGGCAGAGCCCTGAAGGAGAAGCAAAGCTTACAGCTTTGTGATAGCTGGAGAACCTTTCCCCGTTAGAAGCAATCAGTCATAGTCATGCACATGGGTCGCTGAACTATCAGTCTGCAAAAAGGAAAAGAGAAGTAAGCCTGTTGTCTCCCAAGAGTCACATGAGACATGGTGGTGGCAGTAGCTGATTTTGGTCCCATGGAAAGGAGCAAGAGTTGCAGAATTCCTTGGCAGTTGCAATACTGATTACAGAGAAAGGCAAGACGACTTCCCCTTTTTGAAGTTTTCACGTCAACAAACTGGGAACAAAACAAGTTTAGACTCATCTCTTATTTTCTTTATTGTTTTGCAAAACTTCCTTAGTCACAAATGACAGGCAGGCTCAGTATGATTCCAGGGTACTTAGGCACACAAGCTGCCAAAATGGTACTGGTCTCGTACCACGGGGTCCTCCAGACTTAAACACTTCATTGCTCATGCGGACAAATGAGTCCAGGCAGCAAAGCCATGAATACTACTATTTTGTATGCTCGTATCTAAGTTAGTTCTTTTGGTGCTCCACGAGTCCCAGCAGTGTATCATACAGACATACCCTCGGGGTAGCATTGCCTCTTCCTTGCCCTGTTGAAGGGAGCCTTCAGTCTCAGGGGTTGTAGTAGCAGGAACTGGGTCCCTCCGTGTAAGGAGGAGACAAAAAGCTGATGGGAAGGGGGAGTAATTTCCTAGGGCCTTTGGAGCCACCCTGCAGGCCTGCTTAGTAAGCACACATCGCCCCTGACAGACAATCGCCAATACATGGAGCAGTACAGGCAGGTTGACTTCTCTGTTCAGTATTGGCTACTTTTAATGTTCTGCACTCCTTCGCACAAGCACACCTTCTGGCCATCAGCCTATAGCAGGGGCCTCCATCTTCTGTAGTCAAATAAATAAATAGCTTCATTGAAAATTATTAAATTTAAAGCGTTTTTGCCGCCAGTGACTGGAAAAGTACTCCCCATGTCAATCACTTTTCCATTGAGGGGTGGAGTTTCATTTTTGTCTCTTCTCAGGGAGCAGTCAGATAAAGTCCAGGTGCCTTTTTCACAGAAAAATACAAATGCTTCAAAAAATCTCAAGTTTGCAAAGGCTTAAGCATGAAAGTTCCTAATTTGGTCACATCTTTTTTAGTCCTCTAAACCTAAAATGCATCCACCAAACTGCCTGATAAGCCATGTGCATGCTTTACTAATCCCACTTTTCATCTTATCTTGCTGACAAAATAGGAGCACTCTCAGAATGACAAATGCTATCTCACTTCTAGAAGTTGGCATTCAAGGTGACTGAGTGAGACACAAGGAGAATTAATTTTCTCTAGTATTGTTATGGCTGATTTCTAACTCAGTGGTGACACACAAATACCCAAGACATATATAAATGCCCGATAAAGGAAATAAAATTCTTGTCTCAAAGAATGAGATATTTCTGAAGGTGGCAATAAGAGTTTGGATGGAAGACATTGGTAGAAACATCTGAGTGAATTAAATAATGCACAGACAAAACAGCAAATTGTCTGATCTTCTTTAGAGTAAAAGTGTGTGTAGCCTGTATTCTTTATACCCTTTTTAAAGAAAGTTATTCTTAAATAGCGTAACAATGGGATTGATCTGGGTAACTTTACAAATATCGATTCATCCACAAGATGTGTAATATTCTACATTGAATTAGATCGGCTTTTTTCTGGACTTCGCTCTGTTTCAGACTCCCATGTATTTAATGAGGCTCTAATGTTCATTTTCTAACATGGCTTGATGCAATAGCGTGACTTGGACTTCTTTGAGTTTTATAAAACATCAACATGGCAGTAACGAGTAAACAAACATTTAAAAACAAACCTAAAATTTACAGCCAGCTCCTGTTCGTAGAGCCAAATTGGAGTTTCTTGTAAGCATGACTGCAGTTTCTGAGGCTACTAATCAATGCTTTCTCCTTATTATAGTTGTTGAGAGTTGCCGACAGCTTAATGAACCAAAATTTCAAGTCAATCTCAACTGAAAGTATTTCTGGTAATATAAGCACACCTGACACTGTATTTTCACGCAGCAAGAACTTTGCAGCATATTATTAATTACCATGCAACTGACGCTTCATTACAGTCACAGAGCATGTTTCACCAACGGTTAACTGAATGCTTTCCAAAGTACCATTTCTAAATGGCACAGAATGACACTGAAAAACATAGATTAGACCCCAAGATGTTAAGTAACACTGCAACTAGTGTTTTACTAGGCTGAACGTGATTTCCAGAATCGATAGCATGAAGAGTATTTGGTTTGCTGTTAGCATGACAGCTCGCCAGGCAAGTCACACAACCTCTTCTCCTGTAAGGGATCAGCAACTTCTAATACAGACAAAAGGTACCGGGCTGAGTTTCAAGCAGAAAGGAGCAGCAGGAGGATCTGGGGAGCAATCAGCTATGTGTGGCTTAAGGTGGCATTCCACCTTGATTCCATGATCTGACAGTAGATTTCCTTCAGAATACAGACATTCAGTTTGTCTGCAAGCCAGCTTGGTCTTCCAGAGACACTTCAGTGCTGCCTCCCCACTTGTGTTTTCTCCAGCTCTTTTCTCTAGGGTAAGCTTAAAATAAAAGCCCAAACCTGATGGTAAGGGGTGAAAACAAGGTGGTTCTGGCACTCATAAGTGATGTGAACTGGCATATGATTGATAACATTAACTTGATAAATTCCTCCGTGCTGAGCTGTACTCTGTGTGTGACTGATACAGAGACGTTGGAGTGCCAGGAAAGAAGACATGCATTTGTGACAGATGGGTGGATGTTTTGCAGTGTTGAAAAAGAAATGACATCCTTCTCAAAATGTCATTTTCCTTCTTGCGCTGGCATCCCTGGGCGTCGTGTAGCTGCTGGCAGAATGGTCTCGGCAATGAGTGACGCCCTGACTGAGGGGAATTGCTGAATGCAAACAGGTACTGCAAAACGTACGGCTGGTTAGGTCAGGGCTGATTGGGATGACGACAGTTGCTGCCAATTACAGAGGTAATTTGTTATTCCACTGCTGCTTCCTGATCTGGAAGGCACTTACAGACTTCCCAACTTCCCAAGAGAAGGCAACTTTGCCTCCCTGTAACTAGCACTGACCTTTTGAGATAACTCACCAGGGCTCAAGGCACAACCTCTCTGCTCCACCATGCTGAAGCTTGGGGGTGTACACAGGCATCAGGAGTTCGGCTGGCTACAAGCCACGACTCCATCTGAAAGGCCACCTCCCTGCCTCTGCCCAACTGTGCTGTCTTAATTCAGCCTTTTGACAAAAGAATGATAAAAAAGAGACACTCGGTCTGTGCTTGGTTTCATTTGAAGCAAGCACCCAGGCCTGCAGCAAGGATCTGGAAGGCTCGCTAGTTAGCCAGTGGTATCCCACCCCACATGACCTGCATTTTTTTAGGCAATATTATATTCCTTCCCCTACTTCCTCTTGGTTTTAGACTAGTTATTTCAAGGAAACATTGTGCCTAGTATAATAATGTTTTACTCCCAGTTATGCACTGCTGTAAGCAATAATAAAACAAAACAGTCACCAACAGCCCAGGTAATCTAAGACTTCTGGACTGCAAAATGCAAGCCTTCCCTGCCCAGGTTAAGTGATGCTGCCTGATGATGATGCTCACACCCTTCCCTAAGCATCCGCTGATGGCTTTTGCCACACAGAGCTGTTAGCCAAGGCTGTAGGACACTGCATATCTGTGTGGGCATAAGTGCCGCTCACAAAGAGCGAGCAGAGCTGGCACAATCTGTTGACCTTTCACGGAATCACGGAATCTTCAGAGTTGGAAGGGACCTCTAGAGATCATCTAGTCCAACTCCCCTGCTAGAGCAGGATTGCCTAGAGCACATCCCTCAGGGCTGCATCCAGGCGGGTCTTGAAAATCTCCAGAGAAGGGGACTCCACAACCTCCCTGGGCAGCCTGTTCCAGTGCTCTGTCACCCTCACTGTAAAGAAGTTTTTCCGTGTATTTGAATGGAACTTCCTATGTTCTAGCTGGTGCCCATTGCCCCTTGTCCTGTTGCTGGGAACCATTGAAAAGAGCCTGGCTCCGTCCTCCTTAAACCCACCCTTTAGATACCTGTAAACATTAATCAGGTCCCCCCTCAACCTTCTCTTCTCCAGGCTAAAGAGTCCCAGCTCTTTCAGCCTTTCCTCATAAGGGAGGTGCTCCAGTCCCATAATCATCTTGGTTGCCCTACGCTGGACTCGCTCCAGTAGTTCCCTGTCCCTCTTGAACTGGGGAGCCCAAAACTGGACACAGTACTCCAGTTGTGGCCTCACCAGTGCAGAGTAGAGGGGGAGAATGACCTCCCTCGACCTACTGGCCACAGTCTTCCCTATGCAGCCCAGGATGCCATTGGCCTTCTTGGCGACAAGGGCACACTGCTGGCTCATGGATAATTTGCTGTCTACCAGGACCCCCAGGTCCTTCTCCTCAGAGCTGCTTCCCAGCATGTCCGCCCCTAACATATACTGGTGTTTGGCATTCTTCCTTCCCAGGTGCAGGACCCTACACTTGCTTTTGTTGAACCTCATTAGGTTCTTCTCTGCCCAGCTCTCCAGCCTGTCCAGGTCACGCTGGATGGCAGCACGGCCCTCTGGAGTGTCGGCCACCCCTCCCAGCTTGGTATCATCAGCAAACTTGCTGAGGATACACTCTGTCCCCTCATCTAGGTCATTAATGAATATATTGAACAAAATTGGTCCAAGTATTGACCCCTGAGGGACACCACTCATTACAGGCCTCCAACTGGACTCTGTGCCGCTGATCACAACCCTCTGAGTTCTGTCACTCAGCCAGCTCTCGATCCACCTCACTGTCACCTCGTCTAGCCCATACTTCCTTCCTTTGATTGAATTACAGACAGAAACAGTTTGAACTAGGAGCATCTTACAAATGAAGCCTCGGTTCTCCAAGATCTATTCACTGCGTTACTTGACCTGGCCCCAGCAGCAGCGGTGGCTCAGCCTGAGGTGAGACTCACTGTGTTGCTGCTTTCTGTGAACACAGACCCCTCAGGCTCATGGTGCATCTGAAGCGTTATGGGGGTGATGCCATGGCACAGCTGGTGCCCGCCCCCCTTCAAAGCCAACTAGTTACATGCTGCCTGTTCTTCCTTCTTATAGAATCACAGAATGGTTTGGGCTGGAAGGGACCTTAAAGATCATCCAGTTCCAAGCCCCCTGCCATGGGCAGGGACACCTCCCACTAGACCAGGCTGCTCAAAGCCCCATCCAGCCTGGCCTTGAACACCTCCAGGGATGGGGCATCCACAGCTTCTCTGGGCAACCTGTGCCAGTGTCTCACCACCCTCACAGTAAAGAGTTTCTTCCTCATATCTCATCTAAATCTCCCTTCTTTCAGTTTAAAACCATTACCCCTCGTCCTATCATTACACTCCCTGATAAAGAGTCCCTCCCCAATTCTTCCTCCCGAATAAGCTGGGCGGAGGAAGCCAGCCAGGGTTTACTTAGTATTTCATCGGCTGCTTTTCCCCCGCGGCGAAGGGGGGAGCTGCCAGCGTGGTACCGCACGGCGATCGGAGGGGCAGCAGGAGGGCGGCCGGGTCCGCCACAGACCCGCGGGGAGGCGGGCAGCGCCCGGCCGGACAGCCCCGCCGCCAGCAGGCTCCGCCGGCCCGCTCCCGGTCCCTGTCCCGGGGGAGCGCCCTGCCCTCGGCCTCCGCCCGCCCGGCCCACCGGGGAACCCACACGACGAGGCCGGGCCGCGCCGCGCCGCCCGGGGGCGCCCCAGTTCCCGTTCCCATGGCAACGGCGCGGCGGCGTTCCCGTGGCAACGCGGCGCGCGCGCGGCCGTTACCGGATAACGGCCGCTCCCCGGCTAACGGCCGCCGGGCGGGTCAGGCGCTACCGCCGGCTGCCAGAGGAGGCAAGTACCGCCGAAATCCTGCCCGGGCCGCCGGGTAGGGGCCGCGGGTAGCGCTTGAGCCGAGCCCCGCGGCGGCGCCTACCAGCCGGGACTGCCCCGCAGCGGCCGCCCTTGCTCCACAAGCGCCGAGCGCCGGTTCAGTGCCGCCCGCGGGCCCTTTAAAGAGACACTCTATTAAAGCCTGTAAGTAAAACCGGGAATTCCTAAAGAAACAAATTGCATTGCAGGAGAACACGCTGGCGTGGTGCTCCTTAGAGCCCCTGAGATCCTCCGTTATGGGGTGCAGACATGCAGTGTGCTCCCCTCCCCCTCACACAAGCTCTGCCCACTGGCATCCTTACGAGGACCCCACTGAAGTGCAAACGCCTTAGCAGTAAGTCCCCAAAGCAGTCAACAAGTAAAAAAAAAATAAATTCAATCACAAAACGAGTTACATCTTCCCAGTAACATCTGCTAGTTCTTTCAATTCGGAAAAGGAATTTCCAGTTGCTCTCTGTTACCTCTCTGCCGAGTTGAGAAGAAAATGGACACTAAAAGCCATTAGAAGAGCAAATCCTGGCCTTTATTGAGATAAACCGGTTAATTTTAGCCTTAAGTGACTGTCTTATCACAGCTTTCCCTAACAGCAGCTTTGCTATACAGTTTTAAGTACCTCCTAAATCATATTTAGCGTCTTTCCCCCTCCCAGTAAAGAAGCTGAACTAGTAGTACACTGTACTTTAACAAAGATAGCATCTAGGTTATTCTGTCTTTTGTGGAGAGTCAGTAACACTGAAAAGAATTATAATCTAATAAATTGACCTGCCTAAATTACACATGCATTCATTTCTACCATGTTGGGTTTTTTTAACCATTCAAAAACCCATGCTGATCCAAAGCAGCAAACCACTTCATTCCACACTATGAGCCAGAGACGGCTTTTAGTGTAAGACACTTACTTTGGAGAGTTTACCTCCAGCTCACATGAGGTACTATCCAAAAGCAAAGTGACCCCAACACATCCCGTGGGAACACAAAACCAAGGCAATTCAATATCCATGAAAAGACTTGGGAGCTGCTTGCCTAACTGCTTCATACCACATTAGTGCAGCTAAGTGGCTTCCCTTAAAAAAATGCAGCAAAATAAAAAAAAAGAACCACAGGTATCCAAGCTTTACCACAATCAGACACGTTAGCCCTGGAGAGCCATTCTGACCTCCTGCCTAAAGAGATTCAGAGTATCGCCCAGGAATTGCTGCGCCAAACCCAATTGTTTGTTGTTAAAATCAAATCTGTCTTCCAGAAAGACAGCCAAGTCTTGATCTCGGGCATGTAGTAACACGTGGGCCATTGCACAATAGAAGATGATGTGCTGCTTCTTACAGCTAGGATGCTTCACTTTGATAGTGACATTAAAATTGCAACAATTAACTCTAATGAAATCGACAATTATGTCTTAATGCAATAACGGGCTGTAACATAATTAAGTAGAAGTTATCTGAGTGCTTTTTCCTAACATGCACATTCAGGCCTTTACTTTGATCTATAATTTGGCAAGAAAAAGAAAAAATGCAAAGCCAGTGGCTTGGAAAGAGTATCAATAGCACTGCGCACTCAGCTCTCTTCCTCCCCTCCTACCTTTGCTGCACAGCCGATGCTCTCATGAGGCCAGTTTCTTGCTTGAAGCAAGCTGTATTTCCATTTATCTTGCATCAGGAGGAAAACGCCCCCACACTAGAAATGTTTTCAAATACAAAGGCAGAGCTTAGCACTACCTGGTTTACCAGAAGTCAGGAACAGGAGTCTTGGAGCAAGGCACAAGCAGCTGAGGTACCAAAATGCCTCCCGTTACCATGGTATAGAAAAACCTCATTACCCATTAATGAAGTTTTGCTCAGGGCACCATTAGCGCATCATTGGTGTTCCCCACTGAGCCCAGACAAAGCATTTAAATACATTACCAAGGCAGCAGGGAAGTCTGAAACAGACCACGGGCTTCAGCCAAACTTCTGATCCTCAGTGCAGTCCCTCAAGATCCTGCAGTCTTCGTGCTGACCCCGGGAACCAAGAACATAGCAACATATGTTTAACTTTAACTAGAGGAGTTTTACCTTTAACTAGAGTTAGCTTTAACTAGAGGAGAGTTGGTTTGATGCATGAGGAGTATGTATCATTCCCTTTAAAGGGTAGAGAGGAAGCTCACAAAAGTCACAAGCATGGATAACAACATATTTATCCAGATTCTCAGGATACTGAATCTTTCTTCTTAAAGACGGGCTTCTGGTTAAAAAGATCCACTTTCCTATAAAGGCATTCTGCTGCCAGGTTTATGGAGGAAAGCTTGAAAACCACAACCTCTGAAATGTTCAAAGTCTTGGAACAAAAAGTATCTAAACTAATTTTTAAGATCAGATTTTTGAAAAATCCTTACTGCCAATAATTCTCAGACCCACTAATACCGCAGTTTTAGCACTAAATTACAATAATTACCATCTAGATGGCACAGTCCAAGAAGAGTTATGAGCTCACAATTTCCCCTGACAGGAAAGAAAGCAAGAACATGGGAGTAACCAAATGGCTAGATCCATTGTGTTTATTTTCTTACAAATGACAAGAAATTTCTGTTGTTTCATTCCCACGAGCCAGTTCTGCTTCACTCTGATTTCTAGGGGCAAAAGGGGGGACTAGAAGGGAAAATTGAGTCCCATCTGCACAGGCATGGCTCTAATCTTAACTGTGTATCTCCTAAGACAAATAATCACATAGTCTTCACCATATCTGGAGTGACAAGCTCAAAAGACATATGTCTCACTCAGAAGCGGCTTCATTCTGTTTTCAGGCACTCACATCATATACTTTGAAATAACAAGAGCTCTACTTTGGACTGTGAGCAGTTTCCAGTGCGCCCCAGAAACCACTTAGTGCTACAGCCAGCCCAGCCCTGCTCTTTTGGAAGATGGATATTCACATTTACAGTCACCTGCCATTCAGTGTGTTCCAGGGGCCAGGGCTAGCATGACCAACAATGGCAGAGGAAAAGTATCAGTTAAATGGTTTGCCTCTTCCTCGTGTTAGGCTTGATCCCTTTTTAAAGGGTTATTACCTCCTCTCCTTGGATTGTAACGGTTCCAGTAATGGGGATGCGTATATTCCACCCTTCACTAGCATATCTGATAAAAGCTTTTTGTGCTAATGCCTTCATCCAGTAAAAACTGTTTTTCTTTGAATTATGTGCCAGAAGGCTGATTCTTGGCACGGCTGAGTTATTTTTTTATCCCAACAACAAAGTCTTGTGTATCTGAATATAGATAAACACATGAATATATACACATTGCTCTTTAATATTAGACTTGATAATCTGAGGGGAAAACTGGATGGTGAAATATTCTTGGCTGCTCCTCACACTGTTCACTTTACATCTTCTACTGGCTGCTGTCAGAAAAACTAGTGGACTAGTCTGACATCTGCCCTGACCTGAAACAGCCCTAAATCTTTAGAAACCAGGACTCCCGAAGCTTCTATTTTGAGCACTATCTTTGCCCAACCCCCCCCTTTTTTTTTTTTTTAAACTGAAATGGAGGTACTAAATGGGATATTGAAGAAATCCATTCCCCATTAAAAATAAATAAAGTCATTGCAGTTAACATGTACAAGTCTGAAGGATGCAAGACAGAGGGAAGGAAAAAGGCCGTTCCATTGTAAAATCCACTACAGTTTCTGTATTTCCACAAATTCTTTGCCATAGACTCTGTCTCAAAGCTGAGATACTATTTTTGTAGTTTAGCCCATGAAAAAGAAAACTGTAAACATAGTACAAAGCATGCACACAACCGTAACTGCAGAAATACAAAATTCCTCTAAAAGTAAGCTGATACCATGATGCAGCTAACATTTGCAGCACTCGCTAGCACAGCGGACGTGGTTTTGAGAGACATTTATTCCACATTCAGAGACTTGCAGAGAAGTCTCTCGGAGAACCAGCACAGAGCAAGGCTAGTATACCCTGCCTTCCCCAACTGTTCTGAACGTCCTGCCAACTACTGTTATGAGCATCTACACAGCAAAGCAGTTTTCTGAGAGTACTGGGCATTATCCATGGATCTCGTAGCATTCCAGGTAGTCAATCATCTCTTTTATGGGCAAAGAAGTTAGAACACAGGCACTCAGCAAAAGGCTCAAAGTTAATCAGAAAACCAGTGACTAGGTCAAGAATGTAAGAAAGAGTTATAAAATCGGTCCCAGATGATCTTTTGTTTTCATCTGGAAGTACGCACTCAAGGCTTGCCTTTGAAGTATTGTGAAATTCTATTTGACTTCGACCTCAGATACATTGTGCTGAAATTATAAGCATTTCAAGGGCCTAAAATTCAACATTTGTTTTCAATTTGTCCACCTAGATCTTGTATCGTTTAATTCATTAACCTTAAGAATTAGGAATAGGCACACCTTTCAGATTACATTCCTCCGTCCTCTCAGTGTACACCTTCAGAAAACAATCCCTATGTATATAACAGATCAGTGTCAGGGTGATAAAAAGCAGAACCGTAACAAGTTTTTTGTGCGCGTGGCTCTTGGCATAGTAGAATTTACACACAATTCTCAAAAGAGAATGAACTTGTACAGTCAAAACACACAAAATGACACGTTAATAACTGCTAAGAACTTGAATCTACTGTGGTGTGATACTTGTAAAAACTAATGTAGACTTTTTATATGAAGATACAAGTGGTACTTAAGCTGACTTAATTTTAAGACATATGTTTAAAATACCACTTTTTTTCGTCATATTTAACAAAAGAACACCTGAAAAATGCTAGTCATCAGTATTTTTTTCATTAGAAGAAAGGTACAGCTAAGGAAAATTCAAATTCTCTATTGCAGTAACTATAGTTTTGTGTTCCATCCTATCAAGCAGAACTTAATATTTTTCATTTTAAATTATTTGTAGCTGAATACTTCTCGCATTAGCTTATTTTAGTCACCATACAGAACAGTAACCTCAAGATGGCGATATTTCTCCCTTTTTGGAGGCTGAGTTTACAGGTGGTATTCGTGCAGGAAGCATCGTCCTTCATTCTGAAGGCAGTAGGGTGGAATTTCTTTATCTTTGAGCACATTAAGGTGTAGCTGTCGCCCAGAAATTTCTGCATACCCCTCTGATAAAGGTTCTTAACTGTCATTATCAAGTCTTGCACCTTACAATAAAAGTGAACTTCAGCTAGAAAAATCATACAATTTCCAATTAATGAGAGCTTTCTGAAGTGTTTGTTTTCGCTTCGTAATCTGAAGTCCAAAAGCCAATCTGGTTTTTTTGCAATTTCATCCAGGGGCCTTTGTTTGTCATACTGAAAATGATTCACAGAACAAAACTAAAAAAACAAGTCAGGTATTTTTCCTTACTTGGAAATATACTTAGAGTAAACCCCCCAAAATCTGCAAAGAGACATTCTGCTCAAACTAAAAAAAAAAAACAAAAAAACCCCCAAACCAACCAAACAAAAAAATTTTCCCAAACTTTACAGCTGAATACTAAGCAACCATTTCAAATCAGAGGACAACAGCTATTACCAAAGTTCATTTCAGTTTTCCTTTCGAATAAACACTGCCTCAAAGGTATTTGGTGGCATTTGTGCCCCCCGTAAGGCACACGTGAACAAAACGTACCAAAATGTACAAAACTTTTACCAAAATCCCCTTTTCCTGACTCCGTCATGCTGTCCAAGACTTTTCTTGAATTTTATAATTCCATCTAGCATTAGGCTTCACATCTACCAAAACACACTCCTCTAAATTACTCTCTGCCAAAGCTAGAAAGCCTTTACCTTTTTCCATGCTTCAAGAGCGCAGCACCACACAGAAACACTCCTGTCAAATAAATACTGTCCCATTTCTGAATTTTCATTAAATAGTAACAAAGGGAAACAAATTTATGAATGGTTTAAAATAGAACATGATCTGTCTACAGCTTTTGCACAGCTTCTTCTATCACCTTTGGCCCTTCATACTGTCGTGAAGGGCGGTAGCCCTCAATGACCTTTGGCTACGCTACTGGTGAGCAACAAAGCACTTTTTTTCTGGTTCTATAAGAAAGCAGTCTTTATGGGAGGTTAGCATTTCTGTAACACACAGGATTTCAAAAACTTACTGGATACTGAGAAAAAAAAAGATTATTATTAGATCTGAGAGAGGAGAGAACTGTTCTTGTGAACCCCTCCAAGCCACAGGCAAGCCAAGCCTGAAGAGTTTTGCAGGGAAGATGAATTCTTTACAGTGAGGGTCTTCACTGGTGCTTCAAAGGTTTCCACTGACAAAGGGCGACAACAACAACAGGCTGTGTTCTGGAGCATCCACATACAAACCATGAGATTGTGAGTCAAATTTGTGCAAAAGAGATATGAAAGAGATAGTTTTATTTCAAAACCTTATTTTCAGGCAGCTCCTACTGTGAGCAATGAATGTTACACAGCTAGATTTGGGCATGAGATACAGACTAGTTTTCTCCAGGAGCTGATTCAGCTAGAACTCGAGTGCTGGAAACTTAGAATTCCGGAGTTTCCAAGGTCTGTTTGTAAACCTGGTGTCTGTCTGCAGGTTGTTCCTGTTCCTTGTACAAGGGCTCACCCTATCAAACACCCTCGAAAGGAATTGCCGCCTCTGCTCTTCTGAATATTTTTGCTGTTCCTCTGTTAGCAGTTGTCTTGTTGATTCACTGTGAACTGCCTGTGTTAACCTTCCTAATGGTGAGAAGGCCATCTTTTGCACTAGAAGCAAACAAAATTTACTCAAGCTGCCACCAAACAGTATGGCTTTATAGCTGTCATTCTCACTTGGCCTTACGAGGCACACATTCAAGGAAGTCTATTGCCTGATCATCTTTTGTCGCCTGTGACAGTTTCACAGCTTTTCTTAGCTCAAGTCTAGCACTGACACAAGCCATCTTCCTTATTTTAAAACAGTATGCTATACTATACAGGCTTTCAGGTGCTTACATGGATGTGGTGTTATTCAGATGATTTCTGGCATAAGGTGTTAGGCTCTCTGCCTTCACTTGAGTGTTTCTAGTACAAATTAGTAAAATTGCCTTCAAGTCCTGAAGAGATTTAGGAGCTTGCCTTAGCTAAAGATTTTTTTTGCTTAAGGTTTCAGCTTAAGGTTGCTCTTAATAACATGACTGTGAGCTGTTTGAAGAAATGAAGTATGCTTGCAATGTAGCAAAACTGTTGGAAAAGGACACTTGGGGCTAGCACCATGTCAGGAATACTTAGCTTGTTTAAGGACCTGATAAAATACTTGGCAGGATCAAGACAAAGAACCCAAAAGAAAGAAGCTTCATTAGTTCAATCATAACCCATTTGTCTCTTCAGAGCCGCTCACAACAGCACAAAAGCTCGCTTCACTCGGGCGATGTTGATATCAAGTTCTGCTATGGGCAAAACAGAGGAAGAGCAGTAATCCCTGCTTAATACAGTCGATACTTTTAAAATAGCAGTAAGAAGATAAAAAAGGTGAGTCAACAAACACAACAGGTTGATTCAGAAAATTAAGCAACGTAAGGATCAAGGGCTGCTTCAGGATTATTAGCAACAACCTGGATTCATTCCACCTGTGTTTCTGTGGCTCAAGGGATCTGAGTTGGGGAATAGTTCTTAGGTGGACTGAATTGGCCCTTGAGCTATGCATCTCTCATAACTACACGTGAAGCTGAAGGCAACTACTTTTCTCACTTGGATGAGGACAGACCCAGACTTTAACATATGTATTTCTCAGTCTCCAAAGCTTCTCAAGCCTAACTGCAGTGTAAGTTACTGACTGTTCCAAAACTACAGCACAGAGTAGTCATGCTCTGGTGTATCAACAGACTCAGGATGCTCCTCACCTCACCAGCATAAGCCCATTGAAAATAATAGCAAACGTCTTCTTTGTGAGAAGGAAGACATCCCAACACTGAGCAGCCATCTAGTCTGTAGGCACTCAGTACTATTTCTGTGATGTTCCACTATGGATCTGGTCATGGTACTGGAGGTAATTCTATCACCTGAATCACCACAATTAGACCTGAACTTTACCAAAATAAGAGTAACTCCTGAGTTTCCTGATTCCTTAGCTTTATACTCTTGGTTTGATTCTTATTGCTACCAATTTGCAGACTCATATGTAACACAGTTTAAACATCTTTAGATGTCATTAATGTAAAAGAAAAAAAAAACACACCAAGAAAATATAAACCAAAATACAGCAACAAAAACCACATTGGATATAGTGTTTTCATATTCAACAGAACAGAACGCACATCTAAGACAATGGGGAATGACAGAAAAGGAGCAATGTTGTTCAGACATGGGTAACAGGCATTTCTCTTGGGTAGACAATGTCTGGTTAGTAATGCTTTTGTCCTTGCATCACACCGTGCTGCTTCTACTCTCCTTGCAGGCATCTCTTAAGTCCTTTCATTTAGGAAACTGTAACTGCCTTTCCTCCCATTTGCAGCTTCCCAAATGTTTCTCCCTGTCCGGTGGGCTTTTAAACTCTAGGTACCTCAGTGGACTTTATTAGGAATGTTTGAATTTTTATTAGAAAAAAAACCTGTTTCTAATTTGATGTCTGCCAATCCACAAAAAAACCCACAAAAGAACCATTTGTCTTGAAAAACATAGGCAGAAGGAAGTCCTCTATTTGAGGAGATGCTATGGAGAAACCATAATAACAATTAAAAGTCAATTACCCAAGAGTGCAATTTAGAGAGACGTCACTGGAAAAGTTGCTTTAATTAGTGTGTTTGTTATATCTGTTGCTATGCTTATACTGCAGATGCGCCTTCTACCATGTAGCGTCTAACAGCAAGGACTCCACATGGGGACTGGACCCAGGGAGTCGTGGGTTGTGGGGAGGGTTTTTTGTTTTTGTTTTTTTGTGTAAAAACAAAACAAAGGTGCAACAGTTTTCACTATCTAAGCTTGAGCCCTGGGGGGCTAGCTGAAAATCTTTATGGAACATTTGAAATGGAGACATGTAAGGAATGGAGATCAAAAAACAACATCTAGCTGGGGAACAGAGCTCTTTACGTAACTTGCAAAAGAATTTCATGCTTCTCTAGTGCAAGCAACAATGCCTACTGCATGGCATGCAAAAGCAGAGAACCCGCACTCACAGAGGCAGCTAGTGAGGAATCACCTCCTCGAGAACTGGATCCAACACTCTGGCTGCTATCTTACCAGTGCCAAGTAAGTGGGGATAAACATCTCCCCTGGTCTGCTTGGGTATGCTCCTTCTAATGCTGCCCAGAACACAGTTCGCCTTATCTGCAACGAGAGCAAACTGTTATCATAGCTTCTTGTCACCAGAGCTGATATTCAGCTTACAGAGACTGGGACAGACCAGTCTTTCCTGAAAAACAGCCAAGGAGTAGGTGGGCATGGGATAAGGTCTACTCTAAATGATGCATGATTTGAATCCATTCCCAGTGTAGCCCAACCACCAGCACCGGCTGGTGTCTGGCCCTGGATCTGTACCGAGAATATTTAAAATCGTAGTCTTCTTATGTAATGATGGTGCTATCTCATAGCTACTTTGTATGCTGAGGAAAGGCAGGCACTCAGCTGTTCAGAAAGCAAGGCCGGAGTTCAATTTGCCCAGCTTCTGTACGCTCTTGAAATATTGCCCTATGTTTGGTAGGCTTGTGCCAACAGAACCGAATCCCGTTTGCTCTTTACTGTGAGGCGTTTCCCGCATCCCTTGGCTAAATGCTCACGCTTTCTTCTGCCTCCTTTGCTTCAGGCTCCAGCCAACTGTCATCTCCCAGGAGCCAAACATTTACTGCATAAAAAACCCAACACAACTAACCCCTCTCAGTGGTTCTGTCAAGGCAACTGCTGCCTTTCAAGATGATTTCACTGACTAATTAAGCATGGAGACACACCAGACTGCCAACATTGAATGGTGGCTGCAGCATCCATCACTCCAGCAGGATTCAATCTAATGGGCTAAAAGCTACAGTTTGAGAGCCCAGAACAGCTTGTTCACTGAAATGGAAAACCCATTGTTTACTGTGCTCCAAAATTCCCCAAGTTATAAAGAGAGAAAACAAACAAAGTCCTACCTTCTCCAGCTTTGAAAACATTAATTATGAACTACCAAGAGAGAAAAAACACCTGCTCCCCTTTTATCATTAACATTTTATGTATTACACCTTTCATTTTCCTTCCAGACATTAAAGCTCCCAAGGTCCCTCAGAGGTAGTTAAAAGGTACATGGCCACCCTAAGTCCCATTTGCCAACAAAAACATTTAATCTGTTGTTTCCACTAGAGTTAAAATTTGTTTTCCACGCACATGTATGCTCAGCTTCCTTTGTGCATGTGTATTTTGGATAAAGTGGCTTCCCCATGTGTTTGGTAGAGTATTTTCCTTCCTGTTGACTGAGTAGTTCGTACAGAAACTTGATGCGGAAAATGACTGTGAATTGTAAGATGTTATTTGTATGGCTTCTTACTTTCTGCAATGACTTAGATCATTGTGAAGACCCTGAGAAACAGGTCAAAATATAAATTGCATTTAGTTACGCAAAGTGTAAGGCAACTAGACCAAAAAGAAAAGAAAAGTAAGTCAGGAGCAAGGATGCTACGTATCAAAACAACTTGTAGTGCCCCACATAGCTCCATGCTCACAATCTCACCCCAACACCTGAATTTGAAAAAAATTTTCTCCTCTCACGGGGAGGAAATAAAGTCTCCTAAACAGCAACACAGATAACACTACTTATGTTTATTAAGGGCAATAGATTGTAAGATTAAGATTGTAATTGGCCATGCTTATCCTGATCAAATGAGTACCTCTGAACACATTTGTCATAACAAAAATCTCAGAGCAGACATTTGTTTTAATGAAAATATTTTCAGACTAAAGGAGGGAGGAAGAGTTTCAATTACCCTATTTGGCATATAGGACTAGAAGGCAAATTACTGTAAGTACATTTAAGTTGCAGCTCTATTCAAAGAAAAACACCATTGATGTTTACAGAATATGCAAGGGAAGTTTCATGAAGTACTGAAATCTCACCTCAGTGTATAATTTCAAATCCGTTTAGACAGGTACAATATTACAAAAGTGCATTTTTGATTCATCAGAGCCAAAGATTTTACAATGTGGGAAAAAAAAACCCTTACAACCTATTTTACATTCATATCCCAAATGAAATGGCAAAGATAAATAGAATAACTTAATTCTTGAGCTAGTAATATTGGGTTAAACTCCAATGGAGTCAACCTCTAATGCTGACATTGGGCTCTGATAGCTGAGGAAATAATTAATGAATTTAGACTTTTAAGAGAAAAAATCAGAAAACTTCAGCAGAAATATCATGTTTATAAGGGTCTATTTCTAAGAAGATAGCCAAAGAACAGTTATGTGGATTGGTCAGGTTTTCACCCTAGACTGACTATTAAAAAAAATAAAAAATAACTCAACCTATAGAAGTTATGCAGAGCTAAAGGCTATTTTGAACATCTCCTGCAATGGATTATTTTGTTATGAGAATTTTAAGTAACATTTAAATGTGCTAAAGTGACAGACTCCTATCTACCTTTTTTCAATTGGGACCCTTATTCCCAGTCACAATTTTGCAGTCAGAAAGAGTAACCAATGGTGTCACTACAATAGGCAGTTAGAAAAGTGCTGCTACGCTGGAGAAGGGTCAGGACAGGGTCTGTACCTGGGGACACATGGGAGCATGAGACACCATCGACCAGACAGGGAGCAAAGCCAACTAAGCTTCTGCAGAAAACAACATAACCAGGAAGACATCAGAAAATACCTGTAAGAAAGTAGTTTTGACTGAACTTCCCTCTGTTCCAGCCGTTCCAAATCTGTTTCAGGATTTGGATGCAAAGCAGCATGCTATAGGATGTATTCACATCCTTCCGCCCTCCCAGTAAGGGCTGCTTTTCCAGTGCTTCCAGCCAATATTAGACAAGAAAGTGCTATTTGTTATGCTGGCTTCTAACACCAGATCTCCACACTAAAGCATCTGTGTGCAGCATTACCATGCTTTTGTTATTTCATCCACATTCCCGATCAAGTTGCAAGAGCCATTAAGCACAAATTCAGCCCTTGCAGACCTCACTACAGGCAGTCTTTTTGCAGGTGAGCTCACAGCACAAAAATATACTGCTGATTCACAAGCATCAACATTGCATTAATCAACAGCTAGAGTATTTTTCTATACTTTGTACAGCCTCAACAAATAGAAAGTCTGGAAACACACACAGCAGAAATGACCAAATCACTGATATAAGCTCCAAACACTCTTTACACCTGTGCCAACACCACGTCTCATAAGGACATATCTTCATGGCCTGAAGTACCTCCCTCTTAGCAGTGTTTTTCCACCTTAGTTAATTAATACCTGTTAGATAACCAGAAATAGAAAATGCTTGGAAGTTGCCCGCATCTGTTTACTAACCCCAGTCTTTGATAAAAATATAGAACTGAACTGAGTAAGTTTTTTTCTACAGTAAAACAAAGATATCTTCTCTTCACTGAGTTTATATCATGTAATTAAATCATGATGGGGAGGGGAGTTTCTTTAAATAAATAAATTCTTAAAAGGCATAAGCATAAATTCCATGCAAACCTAGAACATCTAAATACAGAAAAATACCTTGTCCGGCAAAATCATCTGTTTTCTCCAACGATTTTTGCTGCTAAATTATTTTTCCAAAGAATGATATGGTATAGCATAATATTTCTTAAGTTTGCGTTCCCCAAGAGACTGCAGACAATCTCTGAAGTAGGATACAGCCAAACAGTCCAGTTGTTCTGAAAGTGTGAGCTTTTATATATAAGCCATTCACCCCTACAGCCAGTCACCCTCTCATGATATCCTCACAGGACACAGGATAAAAGGGTTATCTAGCTCCATTTTCCTGTAAAAGTTTCCTTTCCATAATTTCCCGTGAGCATTTCTCACCTACAGAAGTTTTTCTTGTTAAGTACTCATACCTATCTGATCAGTGATACAAAGCAAACGTGTTCATACCATAACCCAAACAGAAGTTACATCCCAAAATTCAAGCTCAAATAAACATTTACTTGCAGAGCAAATTTGTATTTTCTTCCTCCTCTTCCTCTAAAGAGAGACTCAATCAGTTGGCTTCTTCCCAAGAAATAGCAGTGGCCTTGACCAGTTCAGCTGGGATTAATTTAAGGAGCATGATAAAGCATGGTCAACTCGAGGAGCATTTGGTTCTGGAATAGCCCTGTGTGTGTTACTGCAGAATGGTGTGAGAAGACAGATGCTCAGCTGCTATATATTGCTATTTGTCTGGAAAACATTGAAATCAGGGCTGCAACATACTGGAAATATAATTGTTGTTTCCTTAATCAAGATCAATAGCGTTTGGGCATTTTATGTCTTTTGATCCTAGTTTAGGAACACACTAAATTGTGTGATTTAAGGTCTACTAGGTCAGAAACAGGTTTGATGATTGCTGTGGTGAGCTAGGCCTACGTCCTTACTTGCTATGACATCGAAGCCTATTTCAATCACCTGCCTGCTGACACCAGCTGTATTTCACAAATTGTTGTCTATGCTTTGATACCCTAGTTTAAGCATGAACACAGACACTTCAGCTCCTCATGCTTCTCTCTATTAGAGAACGCCTAAATGCCTGTGTTTTATAACCACGGGGAAAAAAGTACTGGGATAACTTTACTGTTGAATTTGTAAAATTCTCATTACTATCAAAGCAGAGCAGATGTTTTTGCCAGCTTAGGTTTACTGAAGTTGACTAGCAAATGTTCAATTAAAAAAGGTCATTTCCATGGTTGTGTGCAATGCTTAATGCAAATGAAGTAGCACACTGAAGTTGCTGTATGGAGAAAATGAGTTCAATTTCACTGATAATAGACAGTAACCAACAATCCACTGGTAAACAAAAACACTGCCCTGTCACTAACAGAACACAGCAGGGTATTGCGCTAACCCTGAACCTGTTTAGGTGTTTATTTAAGCTTGCAGAGATGATAGGACAACACAAGCATACAAATCTTCATGCTTATATGGGTAGTTATTTGAGCTAAACACTGTGAGGCACAAAGGCATACTGCTGGCAGACAAGAAGCAGGGATGGCTGTTCAGGAACCAGTCCTCTTTGCTCACAACTGCGTCCATGCCCACAGGCATTCTTGGGACACGCTGGTCCTGGGTACCTCCCCACTTTGCCAGTATGGAAACATTGCATTTTACTACATCTTTTTGTCAGGATCCACATACTTCACTGGTTCCCCATCAGATGGAAGAGCCTTCCCAGTCTCCCCAGCCTGCTCACTGAGCGCAGCGCTCTCAGCTGCCAGGCCTAGGCAGGATTTAAAACACACAAGAATTAGAGATTTGTTCTAAGGTGGCTGAAAACTGACCCTAAATTTTATATTAGGATTCATTGGATGGCATCAAGACAGCAAAATATTACCTCTGTGAGAACAAACATAACATCTCTACATCACTCAATTTAAAAAAGCATAATTTTTGGTGTGTCCTTTAAAATAACCCTTAGCTCACTCCGCTGATGTAATGAGGTCAGTCCAACATTTTAATGTCAAAAGCAGTTTTGGATAAAAAATCCCTCTCCCCCCTCCAGTCTTAAGGAAAAAACAATCAAGTCTCTAGGAACAAAATCAATAACAACATTAAAGGAGGGCTGGCTGGTGGAGCATGTAAAGACGGTTTGGAAATTAGATTTTACTTTAATGCCAAGAGACTAGGCTACTACCACTAACATAGGAGGTATTCAATTTCTTCCCAGCCATAACTGAATGCACCAAATTGCAACACTAGCATAGCATGACTTTGATAAACGTTAAGGTATTTTTCATGTAAGTTACTGAAATCACTGATGCATTTGAAGTATAGGTACTGTCTGAAAACAGCAAATGAACACTTACCAAGGAAAAATCAGTGCTGAAATGCAAAATCAGGCAACTTTATATGACTAGCTGGCCTTCCAAAAATTAGCCTTTGGCATTTAGTCAGCCTAACAGCAAGTAGGAAAATGCCCTCAGTAATACAGAAGGCAGGATTTCTTGACCCACAGTCCCACTCACCCCACAGCTTTTTGTTTCTTATTATTCCTGAGAGAGGCATGTGAGCTAATTGCTGGCAGAGATTCTGCAACAACATGACGCACCACTGCCCACCTGTAGGAGTTAACATCTCCTGCAATAGCTGTAGCAATCACCGAAGAGTATATTCGCATTGTTGGATGAGCTTTCTGCCTCCTTATATCAGAGACAAGAACTGAAAGACACATGGGCCAAGATTCAGCAGTTCATTAATTTGCTGGTCTCTGATAAAAGCGCTGTGCCCTAACCCTAGTAAAAGAAGTAAATATGGGTATTTTTCTTGTATTCCCATAAAGCCATCAGAACTTCAGCTAATACGCAGTCTGTGCTTATATGACTTTACAATTCTTTTTTTCTGTCCCTCTCTCCAGAGCACGGATCTGTTACAGGAATCTTTTTGCATGGCTGTTCTTACAATGTGGAGGGCAACAGAATCCAATCCCACAGCTGAGATTTCTTGCCCCTACAAGAATTAAAGTGTTAATTAACAAAAGCAAGGGTAAGAGCACTGTTAAAACCGACGCATCTAAGTCTTAGCTAGGAACAGTATGGTATAGCAGACTTGTTAATATTAAATGTTTCCTCCCATTTTCTTGCCCACTAAGCAAGAGAAACATTTTAAAGACTCCAGTCCCAGCGGAACAGATGGGGAAACATACTAATTCCCTCTTGGCGTTTAAACACAAAGCAAGACAATTCACCTTTTTGCTGCTTTGGGGCTTCATTCTCACCCCTCCCTCCATTGTTAGAGCTCTCCTGTGATGGATTAAGTGAGATGTTCCCCATGCATCAGTCTCCAGAAGAGTTGCCAAGTATTATTTCCTTTTTGAGCTTCTTCTCTTCCAGCACTCATACTGTTTCTGTGCACTGTTTTAAACACATCTCTATTCTGCTTTCTATTTTAATGCACAGTATTCAGTCTTTTAGCTAGTGATTAACATTAAGATCCCAGTATCTCCTCAGGGTGCATCCTTCCCTGCCAGGGAATCAACAGTGAGAGGCCATTCATCCCACCTGCTCCTTTGAGGAGAGCAGGACTCGGTCCTTCTCCATGACCAGTCCTTTAAGAGACACATCTGATAAAAACAAGCACCCCTCCTGCCTACCCACCCACACCGTGATGTATTCCCCTTTTTTTTTCTGTTATGCTCTGCGTGGCTTCCACTGGCAGGGGCAACATAGCACATATGCTGTGTAATGGAAAAGCAGTATATGCAGAAAGTTTGCTAGTTCTTTGACAGGCAAACACACTCGTCGACTGAATACCACTAAGAACTCAAGTCAGAGCAAGTGGTGGTCAAAGGGGACGCTGGGTACTTCTTGGCCACAATGTACCCTCAAGATGATAGAACAACTCCTACCTTTTTTCTGCTTGCATTCATCCCTATTCATACGCAAAAGGCAGGAAAGCAAGGCCAGGCTACAGGTAATCATTAATTCTTTTTATGTATATATGACCCATGCAGTTATCAAAGAGATTTAAGACAAAAATACTTGTTTGACACCTGTTTGGGTGAGTCTGAAATAACCATGGATGGGAGCATAATCTTGCAGACTTGGTCCTGTTGGGCTATGAGCAGTGCTGTAATTCCTTTCCCTTCAAATACAGGGCCATCAAATTCCTCTGGAACTGCCCTGAATAAAAAAGTGAGTGCCTTTCTGGTCTGGACCCAGGCTGCAAGTCAAAGGGGCAGAGAAGGAAAGGTGTCTTTCCTTCTCTGGGACAGCAAGATATGCTTCCACCTCGTGACTGTTACTTGCTGATGCTGGAAGAATCCGCTGGGAGTGAAGGAGCACATGAAGGCACTTAAAAAAACCCCTATGAGCTAGAAAGGAGACATATTACCCAGCAGTGCCGAATCCCTCTCTGTCCCCCTCTGGTTGTGTTTCTTCCCCAACTCTGACAGGTTCAATAGCTGGAGAATGAGCACCTTTTATTGTCTACACAGAGATTTCCAGGTAAGAGTCTCATTGGTTTCAATTATTATTTCAGTGGGAATTTTATAAGCTATAGAGAACAACACTTCTCTGCTTGAAGTCTGGATAGCTGCAAGAAAAGTGCTAACCGTGAGTTATTCACATTTATTAGTCTCTAAATCATTTCACTGTCTCATCAAAAGTACTAGGTTAGAACATGCCTCTATATTTACTTATAGAGCTCCTTTCATCTCAAAGGGATTACATCAGCAAATGCTGACATGCAGCTACCCCTGGGGTGTTACTCTGTTTCCATAAAAGCCACGGAAAGACTAATAGCGCAAAGTGTGAAACCCAGTGAGAAGAGCAGAAGAGTTGTGCAGGCTCGGGCCAAGGGGCTGCCTAGCTCAGTATCCTGTCTGCAGCAGAAGCAATACGTAGACACCCAGAGGAAAGAATGAATAAGGCAAAGACATGTCTTAAAAGAAAAAGTATACTTTTCCAGCCTTCAAGTATTTTCAGTTTGGGGCATTTCCCGAGTCAAATCTCCTCCTGAATCTGCATAAGAGACCTTTGCATCTGCAGCTTTCTTTGGCAAGTAGCTACACATCTGTCGCCTGCTGTGCAAAAAACTACTTCCTTTTCCTTGTTTTGATCATGTCTCCCATTAGCTTCATTTGCTGACTCCTAGGTGTTGTACTAGACAATAATTTGAGGCTTAAGGACACACTAAAAATGGGAGGGGAGAGCAAAGCTCATCATGTGTAGGGTTCTCTTTTTTTTTTTTCTACCAAATAAGAGAGAAAAGCAGACCTTGCCAAACCCCCCAAACCCTTTGAAAGCAACTATTTGTATAGAAATATTATGCTTTCTTAAAATACCAATGGAAAAAGAATGATGTGGGAAACCCCCCTTCAATTACTTGAGCTGAAGTTTGGACAAAATGTTGCTTTTAACAGCCTCAGACACGGTGAGGTTTATTTTATATTCAGAATAATTGCCCAGAATCCCAAATAAAACAAGTTGTCCCTTACACCCCCTTTCAAATGCCGGGATATGGATTCACTGCAGCTGACAAGAAGAACGCCACTTCTTGACCCACACAGCAACCCACCCTTCCTTCCTCCCTCCCTCGTTCCTTCCTCCCTTCCTTCCTTCCTCTCCCTCTTCCTCCCTCTGCACCAGAAGAGTGAGTTTCAGTTCAATGGGCTTTACAGATAGGCCTGCCATAAACTTGTAAGCACTAAGCTGCTGGATTGTTTACCTGCTGGCACCTTCAACTACCTCTTGACTGCGTCATGAAACCAAAGTTCGCTAGAAAGAGTTGCAAACGCTCCAGCTAAAAACTTTCTGGCAGCACATTCTGTCTGTAATGACAAGAGCTGTTTATTTCAATTAGAAAAATAAATGAGTTTTTCTGCTTTAGGTTTGAGCATTACGGAAGGACTTGGAGATCTCAGGAGAATCGAAATATGGATATTAATTATTTTATATATTTCAATATGGCGCCTCTAGTCTTCGAAGAGAAAATTGGCACCACTTTTTTTCCCCTATGAATAGGGGTGTTATCTTAATTTTGCAGGGAATGCAGATTACATTCCATATTACATTAGTTGCTAAAACACCGTCTTGCGTTAAGTATGTGCAGAAGACATAAATGATAGATGCCTTGAAGCGTAGACTGGATTTTAGAATATTTCATCCTTCCACTTTACGTTCAGCAAATTCCTTACATCTCAACTTGTAACTTGACTTAGTTGATAGGCTACTACATCCAACAAATTATACTCCTACACCTAACTTTTCTTTACATAAGAAGTTTTCTGCTAGAATAATTTAAACTGACACTAAACCAAGAAAACTACAGTGTTCATAACATCTATAGAAAACAACATAGAAAAGTACACAGTAAACAAATCTCTAAAGCAATGAAGTGAAACTGGGAAAATCGGTTATGGAACGTAAATAATAACGGCTTCTATGATTATGACAACTAGCTTTAGTAATCCTTAGTACAGCCTGCAGAGTTTCAGAGTGTTTGTGAAAGTGGTCCAAAATAGTTCCCTCAGCCGTTTAATGCCAGCAGGAAAGCGAGTTTGGATGCATTCTC
The DNA here is from genome assembly GCF_964199755.1 of Larus michahellis. NCBI lineage: Eukaryota > Metazoa > Chordata > Aves > Charadriiformes > Laridae > Larus > Larus michahellis. Next base: position 80,472,328 of record NC_133899.1, on the reverse strand, counting down.
CTACATGCTAAGTATGTATCAGGCAACGTGTTGATAAAATACCTGCCCTGTCACACTTGCAGATCTCCTGTATGAGCCACAGTGGTGTTTTAAATATATTTGCACAGCTATTAGCTTGGCTTCTTTAGCTGCCCTTATGGGAAATCTTGAAGCGCTATGTGAGCTTCACGGTTCACAGAAACAGACTGAGATATTTACAGATGCAAAGATATCATATAAAGCAAGTCTGAAAAAGGCTGTGAAACTGCTGAATAAATCTTGGTTATAGTTACAGTTTAGGCTACTACAAATAATTCTCATTTCTCGTGGAGATTAAAAAAAAAAAAAAAAAGAAATACTCAGGTGTTTCTGCAGTTTTTGTTCAGAAGCCTAAGGCAAATCATGACAAAATGCCTCACGCTCAGCCCAGGGGAATAAACAATATTCTTCCATAGACTTTGGCTCAATTGAATGAGCTAAACCATTTGCTTTTTCACTTTCTCTTTTTAAAAATTCAGTATTTGTTCATGTCTGTATAGCACATGCACGGTTGCGAAATGTGAAATATCTTTTTCTGTTAAACACAGGAGATTCTGACAGACAGACTCGCATATTACACTTCCAGCTTTTACTGAAATTTGGCACTGAACAAGGCTACTCAAGCCAGGGGAATATTTATCGCACAAGTCCAATGGGAGAGGAAATTTCTAAAACAGCAAGGGGAGCCTGAACCAGCATTCATCAGCGTTTCACTTCAACCAAACTTTTAAAAGCTGGATTTGCAAGCCAGTGCTGCCCAGACACACCGGTGCATCTTACTGCCAGGATTTGCCTTCAAAGGCTGAGGCACAGTGTGACTGTGGATGTAGGTCCTCAGCTATTCTATAGCACGTTACACACACGTTCCCTCCCATCCATTGTTGGATTTTACCATTTGTCCTGTTCTCTTCCAATATTAGTCGCACCACTCCTCTGCACCTCTTAAACATGACGCTGTACAAAAAAAGGAACCCCGTTTGTTTTGCTTTCAGATCCCGTGAATCCTTTTGCAACAGAGCAGGGAGCTACAGCTGTGCTGGCAACCTGTGCCACAAAAGGTTACGTGTTCCTGATAAAGCAATCAGCAACACACTGAAGAAGGTCTGTCATAGCATCATTTCCTAGAGACAAACGATGGGGTTAGCATTTGATGCGTCTGGTAAGCAGAATGAAAGTCTTTCTCAGCATCTCAGGCATAGCACTTTCTTAGGTAATGCCTCCAAAAGTTTCAGTAGATGTGATCACGAAAAGGATGCAGTTTCCCCCCCCCCCCCGCCCCCAAATGTGATAAACCTGTTATATTGATCCTCAGCATCAATTAAAATATCCATCATATTTTAAGGCTTTAAATCTAGAGCCAATAGTACATTCATATAGAGTTTTTACAAATATCAATAATCACCATTTAGAGTTCTCTTTTATATGCCTTGGGTATATTTGATTAAAATATAAACTAAAGAGGAAAGAAAACCATGAGCTCAAATTGATTGGGAACAATTTTCCATGTCAGAAATTCCAAGGTTTTTGCTAAGAACTCATTTTAATGAAGAATTGAGAACACTAAATTGAAAACTCCGAAGTATGTTGTTTCAAGCACCAGTGATTCGTTTTGACTTGCGTTCTATATTCCATATAAATCAAAATAAGCTGTTTTGACAGCATTCCGTCAAGATTATTAGCAGTAATTAATCTATTCCCACGAAACATTTCAATTTCAGCAGGAAACTAGAACTGTCAGGATTGTTGATGGCTCTGGTAGAAGCACTGCAACAGAAAGCTATTCTGTCTCAGGTGACCGTTTCTGTGTGTTTATACAAAATGTGCTTCATCTGTCTGTATTGACACATGTAAGTTGTTAATGCGGTTAGCTGTGGGTAGATTTTATATTATATACACCAAAGCATAAAATTCAACATTGTAAGGGAAGAAGCTTCAGATAATTTTTGTAACTATGTTAATATCTGCAACCCCCATACACGCAGACTTCACTGACTTCCAAGGAAAACTATATAGAAGCAATGGTCTTTGTTCCACTAGAATGAAAAACTAAACCCATTTTGATTATATTCTATTTCCAAAGACTACCCTATTCTATTTTTTATTACTTTTTATTACTGTCTTTTCAGACTCATGTTACAATGTCTGTCTGGCCACACAGATTTTCAACACAAATGTAGAAGACAGACTTTTGGCAGCTCTCATAAATACAGACAGATACTTTGTACTTAACTGGGACAAAACATAACAGAAGCTTATAAGTTCCACGCAATAGCCAGCTCAGCTTCTTAAAAAATGGCACTTCCTTTATTTCCAGCCATGCTCTTAAGGGGCAGAAGTGAACAGCCGAGTCCCTGGAGGCAGGCTATGCACAGAGCTCCGCCGGGGAGGAATCTGTTCATAAACCTTTACCAGAGGATGCTGGATATGGTTTTTTGTCTCTCATCATCCCTAAATTACACCATCAGCCCTAAATTCCCCAGTACAGACAACCTGCAGTCCCCACAGTTGCATCCTCACCGGTAAAGCAAAAGTCTAGGAAAAGATACCCTCATCACAGCCACGAGAGGGAAGTAATGTTTTTTATCACTTACACAAATGCCTAAAATGATTACTTTGTCAATTCAGCGCATTGATATATAGCTTAAAGCAAACCAGAACTATCAAAGATCACTATACACACGCACACGCATTCCCTGTAAATTTTCCAGGTTCGGCACTCCTGGTTCATGCTGCTCAGCAGCTGCCCAGCTGCGCACTCAAATGCGTGCGTGATGAGGCTCTCGCGTCAGAGCTGATTTCATGTAATTCTGAACGAGCGACTTTGCCATCACTGTTAGAAGCAGATGGTCTATTTGAAAGCTTTTGGAAGATGAGTAGCAAAGAAGAAGAAGAAAATCTATTTCTGCCCTCTGTCATCTTCCCTTACACCGGGATGGCCCCAAAACTGGGACTGCAACCTGCTATAAAGCACTGTACATAAGCAAGGCACTGCATGCATCTATATTGAAAAGCCACAAACAGCTTTTTTTGTTGTTTTCTTTCTGAGAAACATGCTGGCAATCCTCAGGAATAGGTGGCAGCACCAACCACCATCAGTCAGGCACAGCTCTTCCTAAACAGTCTCCCCTCCATTAAGTTACCAAGCACTGTCTGTGCTGGACCTTATAAAAGGTTGCTCTGCCCAACACAGAAATTTGAACAGTAGGGAAAGAGTTTGACATTTTGCATCATTTAGTGAAATGCCAGACATCTTCAGGGCATGAGAGGGCACTCGGTGCTCCCTCTCCACCTTCTGCATCCTCCTGGGGGGATTTGGAGTCCGTGCCAGGCACCAGACCCGTCCCCCTCCCCATCCCTGCACTGTGGAGGTGGCAGCAGCTCTCCGCTGCAGCAAATCATCTGTCATCTCTCGTTGATGCCATATTCCCCCTCATGTCCTCAGGCTGTGTCTTTACAGCACATGCCTGTAAAGATTAAGCTTTAGAATAGCCTTAAGTGTGATGAGACCACCCTTGGAGGCCTCGCAGTTTTAAGACTCTGGTCTTAACTCATCGTTTCCAGTTAGAGCTGAAGGCAGTTGCCTAGACAACAAGTCTGATTCATCAGCAGTGAATTGTCAGGGCAACCGTCTCTGGCCGTACCTGGGATGTGCTGAACAGCACTGTTGTGCAGCAGAAACAGCTGTCAGACATGGAAGGCCACCCCAACAACATTGCAAGTTAAAAAGGTAAAAGCTTCAGCTGGGGTATCTGTGTGTTAAGCCAAAGATGGATTCTTTGCACTTGTTCACATCAAAAAATGGAGTACTGTTACTCCACATAAGGTAAGAAAAATGTTTTGGCAAGGAAAATAGTACTATATCATCACACTATGTATCCACATAACATGACTGTGCAGTCCTTCACGGGCTTGTACGCAGCATCCTTTCTTTACACTATCACCACCTTTTGGGGGCATATTACTGGTGTAACATGGGAGGCAGTTCACTGTGTTGTTTCGTGGAGAATTTCTTCTCTATTCCTTGTTGGCCAACAGCAAGGCACTTGTGTCAATTTCCAGTTTTAAATATTTCTTCCACCGTGTTTTATTTTAGAATAGTTGCACTTTAAGAACATTACTACATACTCTAAATGTATTATGGAGTGGGGGGGAGGGGGAAATCGCAGTATCGTGTAGCCATCTATTATTTAAACTACTTTATAGGCTTTTGAACATATTTGAACTTTTTTTTCCTCCGAATTTAGCCAGTCTTATGAGATATCAATTATTCATTTTCCCAGGGTATTTCAAACAGTACAATCATAATTGAATAAAATACCCACTTACTCTATTTGACTAAGTCTCTCAACCAATAAAGAAATCACATAGCACAAATTAGAATACTGGCATTGCTCTTGAGCACATATCTTTGGGTCCCTCACCTGTACTCTGCATACTGCGCTTTCTCATATCTCGTCTCTCTGGGAAATAGATTAAGGAAGAAGAAAATTACAGCAGAGAGTTTGGTTTTCTCTCCACAAACTAATGTACATCAGGAAAACTTTTCCAGTTCCAAGGTCCAAACCCCCTCCCAGTCAGCATCTGCAGGCTTGTTTTCGGAGTCTTACTCAGACTTATTTCAGAGTTACACTGCTGTGGCTCTCCAGGTTACGTCAGGCTCCCTTATTTCTATATGCATTCATCCAAATCTATGCTCTTTTTCCTAAGAGAGTGTCCCATCTGCCAAATGGGACTTGGCTATGTAACCTCCAGCACCAAGTTCACTGCAAAGACTAAAAGAGAAGACACCTCATCACTTAACTGCATAGAATTAAAAGCAGGGCTCCACATTTTAAAGTGTACTTTTGCTGTTTTAAGGAAGTGGGGTTTGGGGCTAAGGCTTTTATTTTATTTTGCTCTCTCCCAAACTTCTTACAAATTCTACTCTCTGCTAAATTCCCCCATGGCCCTGCTTCTAAGTTGCCTAAAGAAAATCTATAGATAGATGTTTCGTTCTCTCATATAGACCCTATTCTGCTATAATGGAGAATTTGGATTGAAATGTTCTTGTTTGATCAGGGACTGCACAAACTCATTGAAACTTCTGGTGTTAAAGTCTCCCTATTTTTAATGTGAGTGAGAGGCTGCTTTGTGAAATATTTTGCTATGGAGTTGGGGAATATTGTCACATTCTAGACTAGCTTCACTTGCCATGGTTTTTCTTATTGCTTATCATTATTTGGGTGTCAGGGTCTATTTAAGTCACTTTCAGTTGCTCCGAAGTCCATTACAAGAAGACCAGTGGGGCTGTCAGTGCCGAACCATTCACTCTTCAATACAGGGTGATGCTTGCAAGTAGGCCTCCAACAGGGCCATCTGAGCAAAGCGTACATATGACCATGACTGTATGATTTCTGATTGCCCCGTAACCCCTGATTTATTCAACAGGTGTCAAAGTATGACAAAACAGCATTGCTAGGGATGTCTGACTCTTTCCAGCTCTGTAAGAAGAATATACTTCAGAAATGCCCCCTTGCTAGTATGGACAGGGAGAAGGTGTGACAATCCAAGCACAGCAGTGAAGCTGGGTCCCCTGCCTATCCCTAAGCCATTCTGCAATTGCTACGAGGCAGACTTCCCAGGATTTCCAATGTTCCAGACTGCAATTTGAACCAAATGCTTGAAACCCAGGCATCTGGCAAGCCCAGCTCTGAAAATGCCAGTCACACTGCTGGACACTCAGCACTTCCCTTTCTCTGCCAGCCTTTGCCAATATTGCAAAATGACTGCATAACACAAATAAATGTTTCATAATAAAAAACTACCCCCCCAAGCCCCTTTGCACCTCTGAGCCTCAGGCCAGCTCAGTGTGGCCACAGCTTTGCTTCTGGCAGTGGGACTGTCCTCCTCCCTGTGTGCCTCAGGCACTCCCGGAACCTGGGGACAGCCTGGGGGATTGGGGCGCTCTGCTTTGGAAACAGTGATTCGTGCTCAAAAGCAAGAGTTCTGTCCAATATCACATAACCTGAGTGTCTCAGAAAAACATATGCCTACTTACAAGGAATTGGGGGTTTCTCATACAATCATTTTCTAGTCAATATTTTGTTGCCCAGTGGAGTACAAGAACAAGCTATAACAAGATATCTTACCAACCGGCCTCAGGAGCCACAGGCAACCAAGCACAGCATCAGCCACACCACTCCTCCTGCAAGCCACGGGTCAGAGGAACTGGAAGCTTTCAATTCTCCATGAGGACCTGTGGCTCCTTTTATATTTCTCCTTCCTAGCCTATGTGCGCAAACATGAGGCTTACGTTTTCTTGATTAGAGGATCTGGAATGCCACAGGAATGAAGAGCTGCACATGATATTTTGAGGACGCCAAGGAATTTCAGCACTTCTCTAAACACATTGGGCCTTTTTCAGCATTCGGACAAAATGTTACTAACCCCCTACACTTCTAAAATGCTAGATTTCCTACTCACTTATTTTGATTTTTTTTTCCCTAAATCAGCTTTTTGTTTCAAGGATTCTGAAGACTGGTCAACTAAGCTCACTCACAATATGCCAGGATTATCATTTGAAAAACACCTGGATTTGTTAACAGGCTGATGCTCTGCTTAATCACACCTTAATCAGAACAAGACTGGAAATTTGTTTTGTAAAAAGGGGTCAATACTTGCAAACTTATTGACTCAACTACAGTTTAAAACAGTAGATTCAAGGGACCCAGGTTTAAACTCAACTCATTGTAAAAATCAAATCAGAGAAAATAAGCAACATATCTTCCAGGTGAAGTAATTACTTAATTAGTGACAGTAAAGTAATGAGCATCTCATCAGATTGCTGTTTAAACAGCAACCAAGGCATTATCATGCATATCTGGCAAACAGGTCTTGGTGAGTTGAGAGATATATTTATGACAAAAGATAACTGGTAATAACAGAAGCCATTTCACATTCAACACACGAGAGAGTAAAAGCCAAAAAAATACTATTTTGTGACAGCTAAAGGAAGCAATTTTTTTAATGTCACCAAGCCTTGAAAACAAAGCTATGCTCCTTTTGTCTGCCCCAAGATTTCTGCCTTTTGCATTTACAAAATTACGAGGTATTTCTAGATGAATGTATGTGAGTTATCTTTGACCTCTTCCTGACGGCTTAGTAACAAATGACTTTTAGGTAGCCGGTGCAGAACTGGAGTGAGAAGACGGCTTCTTTGAAATCCAAAATACACTGAAACGTTGACCAGGTGAATGGTACTTTGTAAAATCCGCACCCTGTAGAGGACTTACAAAGAAAAACTTGCTGAGTCATAATACCAGAGTAGTAATAAGCCATGAAAAATTGTTGGTTTAGCAATTTTATCATCTGTCCTGTTCTTTTGTGCATGGTGTAGGAAACACATGGCATTTCACCAACATCAAAGACAGCCAAATCAGATTCAGCTACGTACAGCAACAGGTACTAAATTGCTTATCCAAATCCCGTGTACAATTCACTGGATGCATACCCCATGCTATGCAAACACAATTTAAAAATCACCAAAAAAAAGTTTGTGCTGGGGCCACCGTGCCACGTGAAGATGGAGCATCAGCCACCTGCGCTGTCACTGGTCTGGCGTGCCCAAAAAAGGGCAAACCTCCATCACCACCACGGACAACAGACCTAGGCCAGGCTGAGCTAGGCAACCCAGGCTCCACCGTCCTTCCTCTGCCTTGCGATTTAAGCGGTGGAGGCTTGCCTTGGTTTTATAGCAAGACACTGCTGGCTGGAAAGGACTAGATAGGATAACTAAAAATGTAGTCTGTTTTATCAAGGGGGACGAGCAGGATCAAAGTTAGTTAAATTACATTCACTTCTCCACTATTCTCACATTTCAATGTGATGATAGTCTCAATTACAGATGACAGTTTCTATTAACAGGAAAAATGCACAGAGTGAGAAAAAAAAGTTTCTGGATCTGGCAGGTCTCAGGAAGAAATCCCAACCCCATGTTAGTAGCCTCCTCCTTCTTGCTTATAAAGGCTTGACCTGCAGGGAGGGGGGAAAGTCTGCTACATCATTAATCACGATATCTTTCAGATAGCTTGTTCTCAGAGAAAAAACAATTAACCTAGAGGCCTCCGAAAAGCAGGAGCAGCGCACCATCCCACTTTAGCATGACTGCAGGAGTATGATATAGTTGGGCAAAAAAAGCCTTTTTTTCCCCCTCCTACAAGAGCCTCAGGGAATTCAGCTTCCTCTCAGTAACTCATGCAATCTCCATAAAGCTATTTTTTGCCACAGGCGCTCAGTGCTGTGTGACTGAGCGCTCTGGAGTAACACTTCTTGGTAACACTTATTCTTGGCAACCAAACAGTCGCTTGGGGGCTTGCTCATAAAACAGGCCCCAAATGGGGGAAACGTGCAGGAAAACTGCCCAGGACTGGCTTCCCCAGAGCTTAACAATACCTTAGAGTAAAGGATAGTTCATTTTCTGTAGACATATTTCCTAACTTTGCAGGCAAGTCTGCTACAAGGAGTGCTGCTGAGCAGCTTCAGCGATGGCCGCGACATGCACTGAAGAGCTGGGCTGCCTGGCTTCTGGTCCAGGGGGCTGCTAAAGACACGGGCTGTGTTTGTCATGGTGCCAATTCCAGGGGACGAGATCTAATTTCCAGAGGAGACTAATGTTTTCTGATGAGTGCTTTAATTCAGGAAGTAGGAAGAAGATGTACTCATTCAACTAAATAGAACTTTGAGATTGATTTAATCAAAAAACGTGAAGGAATTATGCCTTGCAACACCTAGCAAGGCAGCTGAATGTGATATATATTGGCAGGTAGAGGGGAAAAAAGAGAATACGCATGCAGGGTTTGAGGCAGGGGAGCTACCTAATCTTGTGGCAGCTGAATACACAAGTAGGATTTGGTTGCATGTTTGGGAGGAGGGTCCCCCATTCCCTCTACGCTTTGTTACGCCGTATTTTGAGAGTGGGGGAGAGGAAAGGTGGGTGGATGCCATCAGCACCTCTCGCCACCCAATTTCCTAAACACGGTGCTGGTCTTCCCTTTGTATTGCCTTTGAAAGAAGCGCTCAGGATGCAGTCAGCACTCCCATCCAGGCAGATTTCACAGCAAAGGACAGCGCTGGAGAGCTGAGAGCAGTTTGCAGCTCTGCATATACACACAGGAGGAAATCTGGAGCGAGCTGAGCCTGTTCCAGCTTCTGGAGCCAGGTCCTCAGGAGATGGCTTTGCTGGCAGCATCCACGCTGCTACTTGCCTTCACATGGCAGTCACTGTTTGATGATGCTGGCGCCTGCTTGTGCTCTGTTTTAGGTGGCATGGTTAAAAGAAACAAACAAACAAAAAAGAGACAAACTCATCTGCACACCTTACAGCTGATATTTCTTCAGTCTGAAACTAAACCCTTCCCTATTCACACAGACCTTGTGCCCTGGGAACTGAGGAACCATTCCCAGAACAGTATTGCAAAGAAGGAGTCCCAGTATGCATAGTGGCCTCCCTTTCTTGCAAAAGAGTTCATTTAAAAACAAGCTTCCCCTGGGGTAACAGTGCATGCAATTTGAGAAGGCAGCAAGAGTGGGGCCAGCACGGTCCCAAGACCTAAGAGGCACTTCCACCAAAAGAAGGCTTTCCTGGGAGAGTCTGTGCAACCCACCAGCACCATCACATGCCATCAGCAGCATGCTGTCAGTTACTCACTGCCATGAAATCGTATTATTTCAGATTAAACTTAAAAAATAAAGCGTGCCAGTCTGCCATTTCCAACGGTGCCCAGTCCTGGGTATTTCAGAGACGTCAAAGGATCCTCCCTCCCATAGACTCTGCCATACAGCGTTTTGTGCTCGGTAGGTGCTTCATGGTGCTCACCTGGGGCAGCTCCTGGTACTCCCAGAGTCCCTGAGGCCCCACTCAGATTTCCAGTTCCTGCTGCCTGCGGAGCCAGGCTGCTGGCACGGGGAGCTCCTCCTCCTCCTCCTCACCTTACTCAGGCCAAGGCAAGTGAGGGAGCGTGCCTCTACAAACTGCAACACGATGACATCTCTATCCTTATGATCTAGGGCTTATTTCTGAAATGAAATTAATTTGATTTGCCCCCTTAAAGAAAAGAAGCTTACTCCATATTTTAAAATATTTTTAATTGAAAGAATAAAATAATTACTTTTTGTTACTGAGTAATCAAGAAGTCTTTCTAATTTAAAAACAACAACAACAAAAAAAAACAACAAAAAACCAAACAAAACCAAAAAATACCCACTAAACCAAAACACACAAAAAAGGTGAGTAATGATGTAAATTTCCCCTACGACAGGGATGCCTGGCTGCAGCCCCACCATCGCACGTGCAAGGCTTTCACCGCTGCGAAGCTGTGCTTGCTGCACAACCACCACAGGGTAATACTGTTTCAGAACACGATTAACATCTCAACATAATAGCTCATATTGCTCCGGCCAACTGTCAGATAGTACGCTAGTAAAACAGCACGGATGTAATTCAGAAGGCAATCGAATCCTCCATGCGACAGCTCAGGCAAGAGCTAAACCAAACAGCTGTGAAGATCCACCTCTCTTTCTCTGGCCTTTTCCACTGCTAAGGTGCAACAAAAACAATACCTGGTTTGGTGGGGTTTTTTATGGTCCATCACCACGGATGTAACTGCAGTAAAGTGGAAAGAAAAGACAAGACAGTAAAGTAGCAGAAAAAAAAAAGAATACAAAGGAGAGGACTTGAAAGAGATGGGAGAAAACAAACTGTCTTCCTAATCTTCATGTATTTTTAAAGGGCCATTTCCTGCACCAACACCTTTCCAGATTGAGTGATGAGAATATGGTTTTGGCTAAAAAAGAAGGCTCATCTAGTGGCCCTAATAGTCTGCTTTCAGATACCCAGAGGGTGTCTGAAAAGCATCAAAGGAAAGGTAAAGGTCCCAGTTGCAGGACAGGCTGGATGGCAGAGGTAACGCGGAGCACACCGGTAGCTCTCAGGGGCGTCACAGACTGGACTTTACCATAAACATCTAATTCGAGGGACTTCTGCTCTTCTGACATCCAGTAAGAAGCATCCCTCCTACACCTGGGTAAGCAAAAGATGGAGAGCAGCTGGTTGATTTCAGCAACCAAATTCCCTAAAACATACTGCATGACACTTCTTGCTTCCTCAGCAACGTTCTCTGTCTTATATTATGAGATTATTTTTCTTTTAAATCCACAGATCAGAGTACTCATAAGCCCATCTGGGGCCAGGATGGAGAGCACAAAGCTGCAGTTAAATGTCAGCCCACAAGGCAGTAACCAAAACAAAGCTGAACTCAATTTTAAACAAATCAGGACCGCTACAGCGAGATATTCCCCTGGTACCTTTGCTCTTCTCACTTCTTTTGGCAAAGCCTGGCAGCGAGGCCGTCCTTGGGCATAACATTCAGGCAAAGCTGAATTTTAAAATATTCTAACCAGCATTTAAGAACAGTCTCACCGCATCGCAGTCAGTGGGATCCGAGTACAGATTTGAAGAGCGCACTGCACAGGGATGGGTTTTTCAGTTGTCTCAAACAAAAAATAAGTTATAACTTACAGACCTGCTATAACTTAAGCATGGAAAAATTTGACAGTACATGTGGACAGAATCCAAGTAATGTTAGAAATTTTTTGCATAACTTCTGTACCATATTAGAAGACTGAATCTTATATACTTCAGAAAAGGCTCATTAAAGGGCTCCAGTATTGTTCTCTGCTAAATAATTTGCTTTATCACTCTCTCTCTCCTTGCCTATTCTTATCCAAGTCACCTACCCTGACTTTCCAACTACCTACACAAGAGTGGTGAAGAGAAACTTAGTAAAAAAAATTGATTCGCTCTATTTTCAACACTGACATACATTGTTTCATTTTCCATAACAGAATTCAGAATTTGTGTTCAGCTGCACCGTGACTGAAACGACATCAAAAAGGTAAGCTTGGATGCTACAGCTGTAGAAAAAGAGCAATGATATGATAAAGAAGCCAGGGACCTGCAAACTCACTCGGGGCCTCATGTCACTACTGGAGCAACATACCACTAACTGGAGGCACAGGGCTTCTGTCCTGCTCAGTACATTGGAATACTAAACGCATAAAAATACTAGTAGCTGCTCTTTGTGACAGAGTCTGGACCAACCAAGCAGCCGGGAAGGTAACTGATAAGATGCAGTCCTTGGCAAGATTCACAAGATCCACAGAACAGGGACTTAGGCATGTATTTCAAATCATGCAGACAATGCCACGGTTTAATGGGAGCAAAGTGAAGGGAAAGGGAGATTTTTAGCAGAAGGATAATTGTCAATGCCAAAAAATCAAGCTAAGTCAAAGATAAATGCACAGCTTCCTCTAACAGTCAGCTTTATCACAGCAGGAACAGCACTCAGCATCACTCTGATGTGCCCCCACAATCTGGGGCTGTTCCCACAGCACGGCTCCTCCAGGCTGGGCTGGAATGCTTCACACAGGACGAGCAGAGAAAACACAGCAGAGCACCCATACTGTTAATCAAAGATGAGACCTTACCTAAACAACTGCATTTTTGCATACTGAGATGGGAACAGTCACAACGTCTCTCCCACACATACAACATCCTTATGTTTGGCTCAATTCAGCATCTCACTGGCGTTACATTAGCAAATCTACAGCACAATCAAGACAACAGAAAAGCCTCACTGCAACGGATAAGAAAAAAAAATGTTTTTGCTTTTGTAGACATTTTACCCTAATTACATTTTAGAGCAACCTATTAGCCCATATAGATTTTCTAGTGAGTGAATCAAATGTACATAACATATGGTAAAGACACTACAGCAAACAAAACAGAGCTTGGTCACCACATTTGAGCTTCATTTGCCCTCCCAGGCACAGACATGTCCCTTTGGGATGCCTGCAGTCCCAACCTGCCTAGGACGATGGCCGTTGGACTAATTTTGGGTTCATTTTCTCAGGAGCACAAGAGTGTCTGCACACAGCAAGGCCTGCGTTTCCCTTCGCCTTATCGGCGGCCAAGAGCTGATGCCCAGAGGAGACAATAAGCATCATGAAAATATCACTGTCTTCCCTCCCAGCCTCTCAAGCAAAAGGCAGAGTATTTCCGTTTAATGATACCATATTTAAGATGATGTATTTAATAATCCCCGTAGTCAGACTGAAGCTCAACTCTAGGCGCTCCGAAAATCATGAGCAGGAATAGCTGTGGCTTAGCCTCAGCTCCCTTGCAAAGAGCATCCCTCCTGCACTGGCAGCTGATGGGAGGAGCGCACCTTCGCAGAAGGTACAACTCAGACACTGACAAAAACAATGTAATGTTATATGGTTGCTCGTTATTTTTCATAAGAGAAAGCAAATAACACCTGTGTGATACAGCTCTTTCCAAATACAAGTGGACTGTGGCAAGAAAGATCTGGCTTCTAAAAAATCTGGAACATTAAATCTGAGCTCTGATTTAAGGCCAGTCCAAAGTTCCTTTTCTTGCTATATATATTCCAAGCACAAGTAAATTGCCTTGGATCTCAGTTTGCTCATTGTTTTGGGAATCATTTTACATTTGCGAAAGGATGCATGAAAATAGCCCAGAGTCTGATACGAACATCTTTGTAGTATTCAACATCCCGTGCTCCTGAAGCTAATCCTCTTACTGTGATTAGCAGAAGAACAGAAGGGTTGTAAGGAGGGACTTAAATGGGCTTTGACCTCAACCTGGGTTCATAGCCCAGACCAGCTCCTACGCTTCTTGTGTGAGTGGCCCAAACTGAATTTCAAAATCCCCACTAATTAAATACATTTAAGGAATTGCACATTTAAGGAATTGCTAGGAAGGATAGAAGAAAAATAAAGCATGCCAGAGAGAAACAAAAGTTTATATCGTGTGTGCTCAGGGTGAAAGGAGTGAAGTTTTTGGGGGTGGTGGTGTGGGCAATGCACTTACTGGAAAAACGTGGCTGTTTTTGTCTGTGGACGCTGAAGAACGCACCTGGGAAGCAAACCACTGCTGCCTTCAGCTTCCAGGGCAAAATAGCAGCTTCCAAGAGAAGGTGACACTCGTCTATCAGCGTATGGATTTTAGGTGTGTTTGAAGCACAGTATGTCGTGCAAGGAGAGTTACTGCAAATGCCTTAAAAGCTTCTGTTCACACAGGGTGTTGGAGCCCAGCTCCAGTCCCATTGCTTCCCAGTTCCCTCTCGGTATTACTCGCTCATTGCTAGTAAGAGAAGACTATAAACTGTTCATTATTTAGAAGGCTTCAACTTCAGAAAGCTGCATTGCACAAGTCAGCTCTTCTGAGATTCATTTGGACCCATCTAATTAAAACCAACTCAACCCACTGACCAGACGCGTCATTTTTGGCAGATGACAATAATCCGCATGAACACAAGCATCAACTCCCCTGCTCTATGGTGAGACACAGGACCTGCTTAATAATGAACAGCCACCAGCTTCCCTACTGGCCCCTCTCTTTATTTCCCCCTTCAAATTTATCATCTGCACCTTCCCACCAAAAAGCCTGTTTGGGTCTGAGCACACTGTTTCGCTATACAGACGGTAACTTCATTCTGAAAACTGTTTCAAAACTATTAGATCCTGTTATGAAACCCAAGTTCTGTTACTTCTTCCTAAAGCTGGCCAAGTTATATTAAAAAGTAGAACACTTAATTTGTTTAACCAAAGGTGTTAAAAAATACGACGGAGCGAGAAATTAACCGGCGACTTCAGCTTAAGGAAGTCCATACAGTTGCACTTCAATTGTACTACGTAGAGAAAAAAATTCAAGAGAGGAACAAAGTACAAATGCAGCTTTATTACTAGGACACGGAGCATCCTGCAGACAGGCAGAACGGTCTGTGTGGAGCCGGCCTCTCCTGAAATGACTATGTCTGATTAATATCTCTTGATGAGTCCCCCTGCACAGCTTCCTTACTCAGCCCCGGACTCGCAGAGAAGCAGAGCTCTCCCAGCTCTCCAGGAGCACCTTTAGCTAGTCAGGCAAATTCCCTGTGTTTTGCTAGGATTTTAGGTTCCAGCTCTGCAAAATAACCCGCATGAACATACATAGAAAAGCCGCATTGAGCGTTAAGGAATTGGCTTTGATACGGACATTTGAACAGGATTTTTGAAGAGGATTCTAAAGCTGGAAAACTTTAACTTCAAGAAATACGTTCTGAAGGATTGCCAGCAAGCTACGAAGACAGGAGTGAATCTAGGTAAGTGTGCACAATTAACCAAGAGTATATCGATAGTTTAACGTTAATATGAATGTCATCAGTGCCCGCAGGGACTATAAGGAACTATTCCATCCTGCAAAACTGTGCTCACAGACAGCAAAAATGCACAGCAGGAAGGAAGATGCTGCTGGTGGTGCATGAAACAATGAGATTTCAAAAGGAACTGGACTTTCTGAAACAGAAGAGAGCTATCTCTGGAGCAATAGCATCTAACTACGACTAGAAGACTACTACCGCACATCTTGTCTCTCTAAGGACCCACAAATTGGTGCAGGAATTTGAACTGACGCATTTACCCGAACAGCAGGTAATTGGATGTTTGACACGGTGCGGCAGTTTGTCAGAGTAGCACGACCATAACATGACATAGCAAAGGAATCAAACACGTATCACAGCAAGTTTGTAAAGACAAGGAAATAATTCTATTTTTTTTTAAGCAACGTAACTCACCTGGCTGAATGTCCACGTAGCAGACTCCTAGAGACAAATTACAATTTAAAAAACTCTTTTGAAATTGATTTTGAGCTAATTTGTTGTCACTTTACACTTCAAAGATCTGCGTTCCTCTGGCAGCATCTTGGTTTTCGTACCAACTGTTGAAGTCTTCCCCTGCTCTTGACCTTGCCCTTCAAGCATTTCAGATACATCTAGGTGTTGACTAACATCCCTCTCTTTTACAAACGCAGGCGACTGCTGGCAGAACTCACTCTGGTCATCTCAAAGCCTCATGCTGTACTCATTTTTCAGAGACACAAAGAATAAACAGGTATAAATTCAGCAGGTATAAACTCAACATGTATAAACTGACATTACTTGCTGGCCTGGGGCACTTGGGGTTAAGCTGGGGCACCAGGATGCTTTCCCACGTGAGCAGCGAGCCCTCCTCCCCATGGACCACGGGCAATGCTCACCAGGATGTCTCCCAGACCGGCAGTGCCCCGCACCTGATGGAAGTGCTGCGCTTGCGGCTAGCCAGGAGCACAAAGCCAAAGGCAACAGGCTTTCAGGGACCCAGAAACACAAACCAGCTGCTACCCCTGTTTCAGCCTTCTCTAGAAAGTGATGGTTATGGATGTAGTGAAAGAAAGAGGCGCTTGTTAACTTGATGAACGTGATCACATGCGTGAGGCTATGGTTTTAGCCCCGTGCTGTGACATTTGAAGTGGATCGACGGACCCTGCCTACCTGGGTACGGCAAAATAAAGATCAGGTTTAGTCTTTGCAAAGAACAGAATGAGCTGAATATTGGTTTTTTTCCTCTTCTCACAGAAACATCCCCTAAAATCAGTGATGAGCAAGCTTCCCCAGAGCCCATCCACCCGCCACAGCTGTGTGCGCTGCTGTTTGCCGGCTGGCTGCACGTGCAGCACCCACCACGTGCCATGTCGACAGCTGGGATTGCTCTTCTGTCCTGATTCGTTTCTGAAGGCCGGGGCCAGGGGGGGAACCTTCTCTGTTGATTTTCGGCAGTGAATGTTATTTCTCAGACTTCCATTAGTAGTGACTTTTACACAAATTATATACTGGAGGGAGAAATTTTTTCTTTTTATGATAATGCAGATCATGAGAGACGCGGTTGATTTTTCGTTACGATACAATCTCATTCTGAAAGCGGCAGCAAGAGCACAAAGAGTCTCTGATAGCTCAGAGCTGCAATGTTCGATCTTCCTTGTACGGTGCACATGTTCAGGCACGGAAGAGACTGTCAGTTTTGTGGCCCAGCACTGCAAATGAGGCACTCAGCCTGTATTTTAGACATGGTAACAAAAGGCACTTGCACAGAGCATGGAATAGGACCGAAGGAGGAAAGAGAACAGCGCTAATGAGAGAGACCAGAGCAGCATTTCTTCTGGCACATCACATACCATTCCCTCCATGGCCATTTCTGCTGGTTGCCTGTTGCCCCTTCTGCTCTGAAGAAATGCTTCAGTTGTCTTTGTATTTCAAGAGACAGTTTGCTATATTGCTATATTGCCCTTCACGCTTTCTATTTAAAAACCACACTGCTCACACTATATCTTCACAAAGAAAAAATTACATTTTTAATAGCATGCCTTTTAAAATTAGTTTAAACTTAAGAATTCCTGCTAGGCTGGAAAAAAAAAAAAAAGAGAGAGAGAGAGAAAGAGAGAAAGAAAGATCATCTTGATGTTAGAATTATACCAAAACATGTCAGGGCTAACAGTAGATGGCAACGGCATTTATTCCACGTTTCTCTTTAGTAGCCATCTACCCAAGAGTAGGCGATGCACAGAAGTAGGTCTATATTGTGTGATAATGCCCTTCAACCACTGAAGTTCTCCACTTCCTTTCACCAGTATTTGAGAGAAGTAATATCATTGGTACTGACCCAAAACTAGAAATACCTAGAGCTAAGTTTCAGTGAGATGTGAAGGAAGTCTGAAGTATGCACAGATGAGGAGCCAGCCGCTAAACAGGGGAATTGTCTATTCTAGCATTGTTGATGTGGATTTCAAGGCTCACAGTCCAATTCGCAATGGAGAGCACAAAGTCTCACGCTAGGTTCCCTGAGAGGGGGCCCACTGAAAACTTCAGATGGGCTACCAAGTTTTACACACCAGTGAGGTCCATCGACGGCTATGGCCCAAGTTGTGCACTTATATAAAAGCACAGAATGAAATTATTGTGAGCGCACAAGCGCCATCTTCCAAGCTGAGTTAACTCTCATAAGTCATTGTCCATTTTCACTGTAAACTCTTAAATAAGAAGTTACATACTATGAATAAACTGAAGATCAGCAGTAACAGTGGGTTTCCCTTTAAAAGCTTACCCTTCACTCTCAACACCGAGCCGCGGGCGGTGATATTTACTGCTCCAAACACAATTCTTGCATTCACTAGGATCACGATACTGTACATGAGACAAGTAGATTTAAAATATTTTCTCAGGTACTTCTGTTTAAGAAGCTTTAAAATTTCTCCTTGAAAACATCGTCAAAGTGGGGGCAGAAGTTTTCTCTCTCACAACTCTCTCAGGCTGTCACAGGCCAGCACGCAGCCTCCGGAGAATTCACACACCTCGGCATGTGCCACCAACAACACAAAACGTTCATCCTGGGCATGGGAGGACGCACATGAATGCACCCGCACATCATTCCTACTGTTCTGACCTGAGGAAGGAAACGTTGTTCCCAAACTCTAGGTTCTCTATGTAATTGATATTATGATACTTTATTATGAAAAAAAAGTAAAGAACATATTTCCAGCAAATTATATGTGCAACAGTGATGCATAAATCCTCAAAAGTTTATCCATTATGTGAATGTTTTATTGTGGCTTCATTTCAGGGTTGGCTGATTCTACCCCCTCCTTTTGTCCCACAGGACAATTTCCACTTCTTGTCCACCCACGTGATTTTTCCAATGGCTATAAAGGCATCTATTCCAGGAAACACCGAAGGATGCAAGATGGCAGGGGACAGAAGGCGGGTGGTGGCTAAGGGACTCCCTCCTCAGCCAACTTCTTTAGCGTGCCACCTCCCCTTAAGAGGAGACTTGTAATCACTATCAACAGGGGTTCAGGACATCACGTGCCCTCTGTCTCCTGACAGCAGATCAGCACACAGGGCTTGAGCCGGCTCTGCTGCAAACGGAGAGAGGAGCTGCTCTTGCTGTAAGCCCAGGGAGGTAACAACTGTACACGCTTTGGTATTTCATAGCTGCTACCTTAAAGAAAAGAATGAAGTAGTTACAGTTTCCCTAAGAAATCTCTTTTTGGATGAAGTTTGGAGAACAACTCCTATTTACTCATTGATGACAGCATGTCTCAGAAAAGATCAAGGTAGAGGAGTTTAAAAACCTTCCAAAACGAGATCTAAGATCGAAACCCTCCAAACCCACGACCCAAATACACAATCACAGCTTTTCAGCACAGGATAAAAAAGGCAAGACAGAAATAGCAGCTTCAAAAGGGAGCCATGAACAACGCTGCTATCCAGAACAGACCAAAAAGACAGATCAATAGAAAAAAGTTTTCAGCTGTCTCTAACAGTTGAAACACCCTGGGAGTAAGTTCCCCAAAATACACTTCCAAATGCTAGCAGACAAAACCTACAGTAATCACGATCTGGTAATTTGCGAGCCTGGCATAGCTGCACTGAAGTCCTCCAGGAAAAAAAATAGAAAATAAGTATGGAAATGAAGCAACGAGGCCAGGGGAGAAAGACTGTGAATGTATTGGACTCCAGAAGAAATGTGTGGAAGCAAGTAAGCAACTTGCTTTTACTGCCTCCACAGCTGGAATTTTGTTGTGGTTTGTGGTGTTTTTTGGTTGTTTGTAGTCTTTGTTTCTGTTTTTTTTTAAAAAAAGCAACACTAACGTCTTTGTTCATGTATAGGTATTCAGTTTGCTTGCAGGTTATCCATTCCTTCTGCTGCAAAACTTTCTACTGCTCCCGCAGAAAACCCTCTGGACTAGCTATTCAGCTGTGGCCCTCCTCATACGAGCTATGCACAGTCCACTGATGCCTGGAAAACCTTTCAAAATCCTGCAGTCCACCACCGGCTTGGACAGTTTCTCCAAACATGTACCTCAGGTTCCCAGTCTGCTGTATTTGCCTGTACATTTGATTTCAAACTGGTCTCCGGTGCCCATGGGTTGACTGAATTCTGCACACTTTCCTAAGTTGTGCCTTCCCAGAGCTTGGGTTTGACTACACCCATGGTATCTGAGCTCCCTCACGCCTTCATGAGCATGCTTCAGTGGTCACGTTTGGGTGGCACTGCTGAGACTTAATTTTCTGTCCATCTGGTCTCCAGCTGCTGGAAGTGCTACGAAGGAAATGGGTGTCTCAGCTCACGAGAATGGCTCTTCAGTCTTATACCAGCCAAAACCTAGTCTCCATTTTCACTTTCCTATCATATTAATGACTCTTCTCTCTGAGCTTCCATTTCCACCAGGGTATGACAGGGAGGGCTCTGTAAAACCTCCACTTGCCACCTCCATTTCCAGAGGGCTCCAGCACAAGAAGATTTCTGAATACCCCATCTTCTGCTGCTCATTTCACTCCGGACACTGGATATTTTCAGTAACTGCTCAGCTGCAAGTTGCCTAGAGAAAGTCAACTTCACACAGCGCTCATGTCCTGCCTGATCAGTGCTGGGTACCACCAGCAACTGCCACAGCACAGAGCAGAGCCTCTTAAAAGCACAATTCTCTGCGTACAGACCGTGAACTCCTACAGGAGTGCATCAAACCCAAAGAGAGGACAACATGGTGGCTCTTACACCCACATGGATCACAGTTGAAATCAGTGAACTGGGATGGGTGAACGCTTCCTGAAGAGCTTGATGGGGAAACACCCTGCTAGTCCCCGTGTGGTGGCCCCAAGAGTGAGATGCTGCATGGCTCCCCGACAAATCTGGGGAGAGGCAGCAAGAGTGCTGGTGGGCAACAGCCCAGCTGCCAAAACCTGCACCGGCACTGAAAACAGAGCACATGAAAAGGGCAGGTTTGGCTCTGCTCTGGAAGACAAGCATTTCTGCACGGCCAGTGAGCATAGGATGGTGAGCAGGTTCCACTTTGGTCAGGAGGAAAAGAAACCAAATAGAAATGAGTAGTAACGGTCCAGAAAACAGCGTATCACTGAAGGCAGAGGGTGAAAGAGTGGCATTATCTTATTATAGGAATTAGTTGGCTTACTCCAGAAGTCCCGAGTGTTTCTAGGACCTTCACAGTTCTCCCAGATTTTGTTGAAATGGCTGTCTATCCTCTGCTTTGGGCTGGCAACATTCAGAGTGACAACAAAATTATCACAGCACTGAAACAGGAGGAAGGCAAAGATGTGCCCAAGATATGGCTGGCCTTTTAGGAAGGCCAACAAGTCAGATGTGGAAATGCCACATGCGATTATTAAGAACCTTTTCATATTGTACCTGTTTCTTTTTCACATCCACACTGGTCTAGTTTGAGGGGGAGGAGGGAGTCTTTCCTTTGGTTAGGAGAGCAGCTGAGGTGAACTTTATTGAACACTTCTCATTGCATGGGGCTCCCTCGCCTCCAGTTTCACAGCCAGTGTTCAGACTTGCTCTTCATTGCGCAAACTACCTGCAGGAATGAGCAGTGGTTTCCCTGTCAAGAAATCCTGAGCAGCAAGTCTAAGGAAAGACCACAATCCCAGGGCCAAATGCTGAGATACACCACAAATGCCAGATAAACCCCACTAGAAAAACCTCTGCGTGCTGCACACAAGTGCTTTCATCTGCATGGCACAGGCTTGGCCATTTAGAAGGGACATAGCAACTCCCTTCTTTTCCACAGGTTTCTACCATCACGCATCTTACGGAGCCCAGAGGCCAAAACCTCTGTTTAATTCCCTTCACCTGATTTAATTGACAATGAGCATTTTTTAAAATGAAAGATGCAATTGTATTTGTGGGAGGCAGCACCTGCTCCATCAGCTCTATCCCTTTATAACTGCAATGCTGATTCATAGAGGCCAACACCAAGAGGAGGAACCTGGGCATTCATCCAGAGGAGCAGTCGTCGGCTTTCGCCCAGCGCTTCACAGTTCATGGTGCTGCCCCACACGTCCTTGTGCCTAAACCCCTCTCCCTTCAGGGACATAGAGGGAGGGACAAGCAAAAAAAGCACAGTGGCTTCCGCAGGTCATGCAGTAATAAGCAACAGAGTTAAGAATTGTAAGTATTATGGTTTTACTCACAAAATGATATCAGTTATGCTCTCTTTGCTGCCAGTAGATGTTGGAGGAACCCTGCCCCAAAATACTCTGCCACAGAACAGCTACCCCAAGAGCAGCTGTGACGTTTTGTGGCCACTGGTGAGGAGGAATAACCCAAGCATTACCACTTTGTTTCACAGGACTCTTGTAAATGAGGTAAGCATCATTAACCCTGCTTTACAAGCAGCAGCGTTTCTTGCCCAAAGTTACAAGTGTCCCTTGAGGAAGGAACAAATTACGTTATTTAACTTGACTAGCAAAGTTCCTACAACCCACTACACTGGAATGCAATTTTCATGAAATTTTGCAAAAACTTCATGTTCTCGTCTCATCACGTAAGTAGTCGTGGGCTGATCTCAGCCCACGGGGGCTTCGCGTTAGCATGGAGGTCAGAAAGGCATCCCGCATCCCACCGGAGCAGAGCCCGGGGGTAGAGCCCATGTCCCCAGGCTTTGGCACACACTGCAGGTGCTCAAAGATGCTTAAAACGAGCACCTCCCGTTTCCTTCCCTCCCTGGCAGAAAGTTCCCCCAAACCTTTTTCCTGTCGTGGCTCAGTGAGACCAAAGGTGGGGCAGTGAACATGCTCCAACTGCGAACGACACACACCGGGGATCGGGATACAAAAGAGTTATCTCCTTCTCCTGTTGCAGGCCTGGGCACAAGAGGGGTGTGGGAGGACAGGCTCAATGTGCCAGAACAACTCTGCGCCGTTTTTCAGAGAGGGAAGACTGGGAGTAAAAGCAGCAATTCACTCCTCAGCCTCCCGGCATTGAAAAAATATATATAGTACGCGGGCATCGGTTCATAGAGCTTGGATTTATTAGGAAAAAAAATCTCAAAAAACTGGAAACTGGCCACCAAAAAATCATCTGGGGCACTGAGATACTGCATTTCTCCCCCCTAGACGCAGTATGAAAGCCAAGCACACCAGTGCAGCACACCTCCCAGGTGCAAGGCTAACCTGTCATGGTAAGGAATGATGAAACCTGGAGAAATGGATTGCAAGCAATACATAAGGTTAAATCAAAAGGGGATAGCACTGGGAGAAAACATCCAAGAGGAGTTTTTGTGAAATTTCCGGATTATTTACTGTAAGGTTAGGATACCAAAACTGCTGCAAACTTGGACTGCATGGGACAGAGCCGAGCACTACAGGGTCTCGATACTGCTGGTTCTGAGGACACGGCATCAGATGGAAAGCATCCTCTGTGTGGGAGAATATACGCATAAAAACATGGCCTGTTGTATAACTCAGCTTTGCATATACATAAACACATACACATTTTATTAAAGAAGACACCGTCGCCATTGCCACCACTGTATACGCCTCTATATATTTTCTGCTGAGGCAGTATGAGTGTACTGAAAATGAGTGAAACTCTCTAGCTGCATGTATAAACCATATAAACCCACGCACTCGGGGAGCGTGGGCGACACCGAATACATGTTTAAGCATTGAAAACCACTTCCAAAGATTATTTCTTCAGAATATTGTGGTGGCTTGCGGTAGTGATTCAGTGAGATGCTAGTACTGCTTAGCATCTGGCTCCATTTCAGGTGTAAGACTTACACAGACAAGAAGTAAAAGTATGAAGTTTGTACCGTTTTTTTTTTTTTAATCCAAGCTTGAAGAAACTGCCAATCACAACCATGAATCACATAAAAGCAAAACTAATGCTACAATAATTTTCCACTCCCCAGAAGAGGAAAAACATGCATACATAGTTGCATTTTGATATGAAACATGGTGTGAATATTTCAGCCGTCTCAGTGAGACACCTAATTCAGCCCCCTCAGCTCTGTGGTACCCGGGCTGTACACAGCGCTCCTCACAGCTTTTGCCTGAAAATATCACTCTTTAGCCATATCCTGGCTTCCCAGCCCCTTCTTTTCCCAAGCTATAGTTTATATTTGTAGAAAACATCTAGGTGCTGGCTTTGAACAGTAGTTACTCGAGATCACCTTTCAGAAGTCTAGGCAACTGCTCGGGCAATCACTGCACCTCCGTTGCCCTGCTCAGAGGAGGGAGCCGGAGAAACCTTTGTGTTGTGCTGCTCGGGGCTGGGAGTAACCCCCAGTCCTCCCACAGCAGGGCAAAGCCACCACCCGCGTTTCCAGACAAACGCCTGCTGAACAACAGCAAACCCCGCTGCTCGAGTCGCTGAGAAACCGGGGTGCCTCGAGTGTCTTCCAGACTGTAAAAGCCACATCAGCCAAGGTTTCTGCTTTCCTGAAGAGGGCTCTCTGTCTCAGTTTATATAAACAGCTTGCCAGTTTTACAATATCAGGAAGGAAAAAAGAAAGAAAGAAAGAAAGAAAGAAAGAAAAAAACCCACCAAACCAAAGCAAGATAGACGATACCTGTTGTAACTCCATCTACTGTAAGACATGGTCATGTTGCTGCCGACACCATCCATCTCCGGCTTGGCTACGGCACTTCCAGCATCACTTGCCTTCCGCAGGCGCCGGCTCCTGGACTTGGAAATCAAGCACCTGCCCAAAGACGGGCCCACTGCAGGGATGCAAGTGGACACCTCCGGCCTTGCACAGCGGGGCCAAAATTCACCGCGGAGCGGCAGCTTCGCGTCAAGCTCTGGATGCGCGGAGCAAACCACTGCCTGTGCCGGGGAGGGAGGGATGGAGAGAGGGGGAGGCTCCCAGGGTCCCCGCCGAGGGGACCAGCGGCAGGATGCTCTCAGCCACCCGGCAGACACAAAGGCGCTCAGGTAATAAACTGGAGCGAGGGTGCTAAGCTGCTTAAGAGATATTCAGCGAAGCCGTGCTGGGGAGCGGCAGCTTGCACGCCTCCTGCTCCAGCACACGTGGTTTATTTATTTATTTATTCTGGTTGCCACAGATACTGGTCCATCCCTCTGACATCAGCCATCTCCCACCCCACCACGGGTCCCTGGGTCTCGCCAACGTGCTCTTCCAGGCAGACAGTGATCACATCCCCAGAGTGCGGGGGCAGGGCCGGGAGCCGGCCGCGGTCAGGCAGCTCCGCAGGGACCACCTGCCCCCCGGGGACACGGCCCCACCGCACCGCTCGCTGCAGCCCCTGCATCCAGCAGGTCAGTGTATAGACTTCTCCAGGGGCCACACAGAGTACAGAAAAAATGCTTCGCCTACCTCATTTCAGTCGCTGGTTTTGCACGGCACACAGCCCCAGTTTGCCCCAGAGCGGGGATGTCAGTGTGACATCTGTCCAGCCTCAAATAACTCTTACGGGCTCAGGTGTCAGGCATAGCATCGAGAGCCGAGCTATACTTCCAGGCTCCCACCTGCATTTCCTCAGTGGGGACCAGCAACGTTCAGTGCTGGGGCCTGTGCCAAGAACCTGTGGGTCTCTCACGGAGGCATTTCTCACCTCCACCAGCTGCAGGCAGCATGGGGTCTGCTCTGCTCCAGGCGCCCATGCCTGCCTGCTGGTGGGCATCAGACCTTGCTTGCTCGCTGGATATTTTCTGATCAGTTCTAATAACCTCAATACAAGGGGACTGAGAGACAGTAGTTCAAACTGAACCACTTTACACACACACACAAAAACCTCCTTCAAATTCACTTTTGTTTTTCCTTTCAGGGGAAAAAAAAAAAGTTCAGCAGAACTTGCTCAGCATCTCTGCATTTTCAAGCTGCTTTATTACAAGCCTGCCTTCAAACTGTGCGGTGGTTTCTTGCATCTCCTCTTAAAATATTTTTGCTTGCTGTCAGCTTCCCAGTGCCACATATTTGTGAAGTTTGACAGCTGAGAAGCGCAGTGCAGTGACAGGCACACAGAGGCGGCTGGATCATGTCCCTCTGGATGGGGGCACCCTTTAAAGCTCCTACAAAAGAGCTTGGTTTGGGCAGCAGATCTCAAAAGCAAGCCTTACTGACAATGCTCGGTGGATGCTTCCAGGACGAGGATGACATCTGCAGGGTGAGGCGTAGGCAGGCGTAGTTTGTCTCTCCAGAAGCTGGTTCAGAGCTGCCCAGACCTCGCCGTGCACAGCTCTGCTCAGGACACTGCAGCCCACTCATGGCCACAGGGCCAGTGGCCCGTAACACCCTGGGCACAGGGGGCTGCTGAGAGGACCTGTCTATACCTTGACCAAGAGCGATGCTACCAGAAGTGCTGCCAGGTCAGCAGAGTCAGCCACCGGGGTGACACAGTGTGTCTATGTACATGCATAAGGGGTGGGGGGGACTGCTCTCAAACCGTTCACAGACAGCCTCGGTTCTTTGGCCCGTATTAGCATCTCCTGGCCCCTTCCCTCTCCGCAAGGCCAGCCAGGTGCCCAGCCTTGCTCTTAAGCTGTACGACGTACTCCCAGCTCCTAAGGGTAAAATCTCCCAGTAGAAATGACACGAGATTCCAAGCACCAATAAATATGGACTGGAGGGGACTTGAATTAAATCAGTCCCAGTCCCTCGTCTCACAAACAAACGCATCTGATGAGTGATCTCATGCTGAAGCTGCAGAGGCTGGTAGTGAAGAGCTCCTAGAAGCTCCCAGAGCTCCACAGTGCACCCAGCCAGAGACCTTCCTGTTTCTAGCTCAAAGGTATCCATGGACATCTGAGATCCACTTGGTTTTTCATCATTCATTTCCTTTAGCTCCCGTTAAATCTTCTTTCTCTTGAATACCTGCCATCAACCTTTTCACTTCCAGGCTTTATTTTGGGAGGGTGAATGGGCCAAACCCCTAATCCCTTCATGTCAGGATAGCAGAACCAGCCTAAGAGCTTTTTTCATGTACAGTTTCAATCCAAACCAAACCTTCTCCGAGTATGGGTGATATTTGGCCACACTTGTTTCAAACAGGGAAAACTTCATCCAGGCTTTCTTGAAACAGCAATTAAGTTGCCTGAGCCTCATTCCTCGTAACTGCATATATCCTGTGAGTTTATCATCCTGACTCCTGTTACAGATGCCATTGTTGATGTTACATATGGGCAGTGTGTTCCCATTTATAATCCCCATTGAGTGACCTGGATGAAATGAACAGTCCGGAGAGCAGAGTTAGTCACAGCACATCTCCTCCACCTACCTGCACCTGCTCACGGCTGTGCTCACACTAGGAACATTGTAAATGGGCAAGCTGAAACCTGACCATTTGCTTGTCTGTTAGATTACGCAGGCCAATGTTTTCCACGTGGGAGCAGCTGAAAATCACCCTGAGGAGCCCCTGCATGCCAGGGAAGCCTCTGTCAAAAACAAACTCTTCAAGGTGCATCAATACAGGCAAGGAGCACAAGTTAGCTGCTGGAGCACAGGCTGTCTCTCCTCTCCATGTGCCTCACTTGAAGCACAGCTCGCTGGCACCTTGGCTCCTTCTCACTCATCCTCGACCAGAGTATTGAGCAGGAGAACGTCAACAGTGGTGGCTCAGGCTGAAACAGGTGGAAATGCAACTGTACACCCAGAGTTGTCTTGTCCCAGTGGCCTTGTTTCTTTATGCTGTTGTTGGAAGTGAAAACTGTCCTGGCACGCTGAGGCGGGTTGCGAATATTTTGGGTTGACTTTGCCAAACCTCATGGCAAATACAGCCTCTCCACACGGGTAACGCACCAAAACCCAAACCCCACATCCAAGCTCCACACACCAACAGAGTACCGTTTTGGCTGACCAGTGCTTCGAGGACTTGCCGGTGCCAGCTTTGGCAGACCCCTCCACACGCATCCCCGGACAGGAGGTGCGCGAGAGTAAAAACAGGTGGGATCCCCACGGCTCTGCTGCAGGCGAACAACGGTTTGAGGCTCCTCAGAAGAACACTTGGGGTGGCAGATCCAGCCTCCTAGGACACAAGTGCCTCCTTGCTTACTGCATGTGGACGGCAAGCTCCCTGAACGCAAAAACCTCCCAACTCTTCCTCTCAGGACTTTCTCAACTCCTGTGCCACAAATTCAAACAAGCGCTGATGACTTTGACAGTGAAGCCTTTGCCTGCGATTAATTGTGAGTATCTTCAGCTCCTGCTGCGCCGGGCCTTTCACCTGCAATTCTTCCAGCTCTGCTTCTGCCATCCAACCCCACAACTGGCATTGCTGACAACGTTACTTCGAACTTGAAATCTACGAAAAAGCTTTGATGGGGAAGCTGGTGCACTCATAAGCTTATGTAAGGTGAAGAGACAAATCAGATCCACACAGGAATTCAGTCAGAAAGAGAAATGTTTTTCTTGCCATTTGCTCTGCTCCCAGCGCCGCAAGGCATGTGTCACCATGTGTTTGTGCATGGGCACATCTACACACATCCGAAATGAGTCACATCTGCTCCCTGTTTCAAGAGATTCGCCCTGCACACTGCAGATTCGGGGGCATCTCAGAGTGGGATTGTTTAATCTGGGGGGAACAGGGGGACTGGGCTTCTGGATCACAGCATGTTAATGCTGGAGCAGTAATAAATTTCAGTTCATTACAAGCATTGGAGAGACACACCGCAGAGCGACCATCCTTGTGCCAGCTGGGGAAAGGGTTGGAACTGAGCAACCACAAAAACCTTCCTTTTTTCAGGTGTTTAGTACGTGATAGGAGGAGGGGTAACGGTTTTAAACTGAAAGAGGGTATGATTAGACTAGATATCAGGAAGAAATTCTTTACTGTGAGGGTGGTGAGGCACTGTGACAGGTTGCCCAGAGAAGCTGTGGATGCCCCATCCCTGGAAGTGTTCAAGGCCAGGCTGGATGGGGCTTTGAGCAGCCTGGTCTAGTGGGAGGTGTCCCTGCCCATGGCAGGGGGGTTGGAGCTAGATGATCTTTAAGGTCCCTTCCAACCCAAACCATTCTATGATTCTATATGGCAAATGGCCTTACCATGCAAATAAACATGATCTGGAATATTGGCTTGAGCTGTTGAAATGCCACAGAAATTAAACTGGCAGCAGTGCTGAAGCAAGCAGACTGTTCCTGCATTTTCATGGTGGCACATACCATGCCACAAACAAGTGACAAAGCACGTGCTGAGTCACTGGATGGTGCCTAACAGGTTTAGCAGTGGAAAGTCAAAAAAACAACATAGAACAACTCCAGATTAGGTATTCTGGAGGTACTATGAGGCTCAAGTGTACATTTTGGGCATCCCCAGAAGGAAGTTTTCCCAGCAAAACATGTGCACAACCAGCCATCTGTCCCCATCATCTGATGCCTGCAGCCGCAGAAGCCGCCCCTTCATTACAGCCCAGCCCAAGTCCAGAGGTGAGCTCTAGAGAGAGACAGACAGGTCTCTGCGTCCGTCCAGCCAGAAGGGCACCAGCCAGAGCCAGCTGCGGTGTTTGCTTTCCTGCTCCAGAAAGCCAGCAGCAGCGCAGGCACACTCCGTCTATGAGCTGCCAGCACCTGCCTTTGTAACAGACAGGGCTCGCAGCTGCGGCTGTCAGCACTGCTCAGGTTGTTTTCTAGCCACGGCCAGGAAAGATTCCTCAATGAGATTACGAGTCCTTCAGCACTGCTAATTAGTGCTTACGCAAGGCAGGATTTCTGCAAGCCCTCGGGGCTGCTGCCTGGAGGGGACGACACTCCTTGGTCTGCAGGCAGTGCCCCGTGACGGGGACCTGCACCGGCGGGACACAAACTGCCCTTTCCCTGTGGTTTTGGCAAAAAAATCCTCCTCTCTTCCTCCTCCTGAGGGCCTGCCTGTGTCCCACCCCATGGCCAGCCAGTCTCCAGGTGAGGAGGAGATGAGGAAAGGAGAGAGCGAAGACAGAGGACTTCAAGCCACCGGCAGAGACCTGGCCTTCTAAGCACCACTGTGAAGGGGGACTTGTTCAGAAAATCACAGTAGCGTGCTGAGACGCCCACCGCCTCCGGCACGCTGCCGGGGAAAATTCCCCGGGTGGGGTTTATGAGACACCAGCAGGAGACTATTGCAACCCAGCGTGCGCGTCAGCTCCAGAGGGACTCAGGCTGACTTGAACAAAACATGCCATTATTCAGTAACCTGACAGAGTTTAGGACAGCAACAGGGAAACCTCAAGAAAAACCAGATATAAATCCTTTGACGCCTGGGCAAACACTGCGTCCCCCTGCAGAATAAATATCTGGGCCGCACCAAGAGAGAGACTTGGGTTTATACCTAAGCCCAAACACAGTGATCCCCGGGGTTTAAGAGTGAGGTCCACAAAGCAAGTCAGCAGAGCCTCAGAGCCATTCGGACCCTCTCCTGACAGATTTAGGAGTTAAAAGCCTCCGTCATTCGTCAGCACCACTTGCTGTTCCTGCAGCTGAAGATACTTGGCCAGGAGCAATGCGAGACGCTATACGTGTCCAGAGGTGCAGGAATGGTGCCGCAGAGCCTGCCTTAGAAGAAGCACGAGATGCCTGGGAAAAAAGCACACTACCGAATTTTACCATAAAAAAAAAAAAAAAAAAAAGCAAAGACAGGCTGCAAGGTACATTATGTCCTAATGTCCTACCACAGCAGGAGAAAACAATATAAAATCACCTGTGCTGCCAGGGATCGGCTAGCCATAATGAGGAGAAACATATACCAACGGGACAGGCAGTGGAGACTCCAGGCCACCTAACATCTGTGCTGGGGACTAATAAGCCAGTGCCTTGAATAATATAAGGTTTTAAACTGGGGAACTAGGGAAGGAGGAATGCTGCTGTTTGTTTTTCCACATGCCCTCATATTACCCTGCCAAAGTAAAGCTCATGAAAGTCAGGCTTAACAATTTTGTCTGAAAAGAGGGTATTTACAGCCTTAAGAGCATCTGGCATATTTCTGTATTTCATCTTCCTCTCAAAGGATAATGCAGCTTCTGAAAATTCCCTCCAAGACTCATTATGATTTTACTCTGCTCCCAATATAATAAACAACTTCATCCATCAGTCTCCGAGCACTTTGCAAAGGAGCCAGCGTCGCTATTTACATCTTACAGAAAGGGAAGTGAAGCAGCACGGCTTTCCCAGCCGCAGCCGAGAGACCGCGGCAGACACCCATACTGCCGGTAGTCTCCAGAGTCCCGCTCCCGCACCCCACGCATTGCAACACCCCCAAGTCCTACGCGTGCACAGGATGACACCGTGCCTCTGATAATCTCTTGCCTGGAAGTGTTTAGAGACCTGTCATCCTCCCTGGTGGCCGTGCAACCCTTGCTTGTTTCAAAGTCCTCTTTACAAGCACAAGGAACTGGCACTGCGCTCCCAAGAGCTTGACTTCTTTCTTCCTTTTGAGGTATTAGAAAATACCATATTTACTGTATACTCTATCTGCACGCTCTATTCACTCTGTAGAAAATACTATCATTACTAAACCAGAGAAAGCCCACATTAGCACGGGTTCTGGTCTGTATTTTTTAGCAGACTCTGCCTTCCTCATGGAGCATATTACTGAAAGGACTACATGCTGGTTCCATCCGTTCGCACAGCCCGAACTGCTAAGGCAATCTCTTCGCAGCTCGTTAGCTCTTTTCATGCCCTACTCATCGCTGTGATATTTGCCAGTTTCCCACATGTACAGAAATTCTTGTGCTTCGGACTTGAGATTGTGCTGATAGATGGTTATAGCGGCCTTCAGCAAAGCGTTGCTCCTTTAATACGAGTAAAGAAACGAAATCTGAAAATTGTTTTGACCATTCCGAAGTTTCCTTGGGTTAAAGAAGGTACAAAACTGCTCTGGATGCTGATTAAACAACATCCCCCTTCTTTGGGAGACTGGTGGCTCACCAAAACAAGCTTTGTGTTTCAAAAAGTTTTGTTTCTATTAGTTAAGAGGCCCTCATGGTGCTGGTTGTAGCTGGGCACGTGATTTGAGAAGGGAGCGCTCTGCTCACGTAGATCTTAATCGTTCACACGGACCAGCTAACAACAGAGATATAAAAACTAGAAAAAAGCAGGGAGGAGATAGCAAAAAATGGCATAAGTGAGGGCCCAGGAGAGACAGAGAAGAGAGATGTGTCACGAAGCCAGGCGAGTAATGCAAGACCCCAAAACACCACTCAGGTCCTGCAGCCGTATCAGGTGCTTCAACTCCAGAGATGGGTTGTGAAGAAATCACTCCTGAGTTTTAGAGGACTGAAAGAGGTGTTGACATTCTTTTTATTCTTCATTAAAAGACAGCGGGGCAGGGGGGGTGGGGGGGCGAGAAAAAAGAAAAAAAATTATCTCAATTCCAGCCCCCATCTACTGGGGGATTTTTATATTGTGTTCATCCTTCTGGACTGGCATCTTTGTATCTGTGAAAAGTTCCTAGCTTTACCAACAGAAATTCAGGTTCAACAAAAACATGGGAACTTCTTAAAATATATATGTTTCTAAAAAGCCTAGACAAAACAGTTACTGTGCCTACAGTAATCCACATCAACTGCAAGGAAAAGTAAAAGTCTAAGCATCAGAAAAGATTAATGACTTCATTGCAGCTAGGTTGAAGCACGCAGCCCTGATACATGTGCACGCAGCAGCTGAAGGTATTTATAACGCGGCACAGGCAAAGAGAGGTGCTGCGCTCAGCTGACCCCTGCCAAGCGCCGTGTCCCCGCTGTCCCCTGCTCTTCCCCAGCCCCCAGAGCTCCCCCAGCAAGCTCACAGCCAGCGCTTGCCTCGTGCACGCCCTCTTCCAGAAGAATCAAACCAGAGAATGTCCTCGCTGCCGGGACTGAGCTCCAGAAGGGGAAGAAACCGAGCAGAGAGGGTGTCCCATAGCAATAGCGGGGTTGAGACCGAAGGATGGTTTCTAGCAGGAAGAGGATGCCATCTCTCAGCATCGCCTGCCTCCACCCTGCGAGACACCGACAGTTCAGAGCATCCTTCAAACCCTGGGCTCCCGCAGGAGCGATGGCATCAGCCCCGGTGCAGAACTGGGTCTTACAGCCAAACGGTGTTTTAAATCCCCACCCTGCGCTACGCGTGTCGTTCCCCTTGCTATTCCTCCACAGTTCCTGCCAGCTTCAGCATTCAGAAGCAAACTGTTAATGCTTCCTTTGGTTGTGTCCTCAGACACAACTACTGACGCTCCTGCAGGTTTCCGTAACTACTACAGACAGCAGAGAAATTCGACAGCCAGGCAGCACTGTCCTTAAAGCAGTGCAGTAGTGGGGACTGTCACTGACCGGCTTCTAATACAGGACATTTTAAGCAACCATAATCTTGCTAAAGAAGAAATTCAGCACCTGGAGCATTAAAGCAGGGCTTGAGTTTTTAAAGTCTGAATCTGGAAAAAAAATAAAAAAATTAAAATATCAAATTAGCCAATTTACCCTTTTAAAAATTCATTTTTAAAGCTTAAAAAAAAATAAGCGAATGATGCTTAAAGGTTGCCTTTAGGAAGGCAACCAAACAACCAAGAGAATGTGAATTACATAAAAAAATCAAAATATTGAGATTTTACACTGAAGCCCAAGAGAGACACACATGCCCACATACCTGAGGCTGCCCCCCCTGCTGGGGAAGCAGGAGCTTTGTCACCTCAGTGCGGTGACACAAGCCAAAAATGAGGTGGCCACCACACCTCAAACAAATGCCATCTTCGGGAGCTGAAAAAAACCACCAGAGCAGCCCCACACAGCTGTGAGCCCTACCACGGCTCAAGGGGGTTTATACAAAACAATGACAGATTTCTTGCTGGAAAACACATACACCCCAATTGCACCTTCTGGCTTTTTAATGTCATTCTGACATGAATAATACAGTCAGATATGGAAAAAAGCCACTTGGTCCTGCTCTGGCTGAGAAGAGCTTCGAATTGCAAAATCCTTCACCAGGCCATAAAACTATAGCAGAGATTTGCTCTTGCGCAGGGCGCTGGTTTCAGAGGACCCGTCTCTGCGTATTAAGTAGCAGAAGCTTTTGGCAGGTGATCAGTTGGAAACTAAACTGCAAGCCTCATAATGTATTGATATCCTTTTCATTAAAGACCAAAGTACCTTGTCCTTCCACACACAAGATATAAGGTCTGTTTCATCGTTCATCTAAAAAAAATCCGAACCCGGGCTGCAAACCACCACCGTTTGTCTCCTTGACCCTGACACACATCTCGGGTTATTGCAGTTTGGGCTCAGGGCAGCTGCGTTTTTCACTACAGCCAGCATCCTTCATTCCAAAGACACCTCTCTAGGACACCAGTTACAATTATATTCTTACCGGTTTTCCCAGAAGTATCAAAATGAGAGTCACCAGCAATTTCCCTCACAGACATGATAGATTTGAGTGCATGTTAAACATTACCACCCTTACTGCCATCACATTAGGTAGGAGAACCTTTTTTTTCCCCCTTTCAAACTGAATTCTTGCTCCATAGTACCTACCTTTTTCAAATGATGGTCTTCTGTAAAAATCGTAGGACAATTAAAATCGAAAGGTACGTCTGGAGGTCTGTGATTCAACCTTCTGCTCAAACTGGGGTCAGCTACGAGGTCAGTCGAGGTTGCTCAGGGCTTTATCTAGTAAGGCGTTGAAAATCTCCAAGGATGGAGCCTGCGCGGCCTCTCTGGGCAGCCTGTCTTCACAGTGAAAAAGTTCTTTTTTTATATTTAGTCTTAACTGCTCATTTCAACTTTTGTCTCTCACCGTGCACCACTGTAGAAGGCCCTGGCTATGTCTTCTTACTGACTTCCTTGCAGGTACAGGAATGCTGCCGTTTCCCTCTCCCCCCTGCAAGCTGTGCCTTTTCCAGGCTGAACAAACCCAGCTCCCTCCATTTCTCCTCACGGGACAAGTGCTCCAGCCCAGCTCCCAGACCTCCTTAGTTACCCTCCTTTGGGCTTGCTCCAGTTCATCAACATCCTTCTTGTACCAGGGGGCCCAAAGCTGGATGCGGTTTATCTATATGGGGTCTCACCAGCGCAGAGAAAAGGAAGGATGTTAATCCCTCCCCTTGATCCGACGGCCGTGCTCCTGTCGTACAGCCCAGGCTGCTGTTGGCTGCCTCTGCTGCCAGGCCACGCTGCTGGCTCACGTCCAGCTCCCTGTCCATCACCAGCCCAGGGCCTGTTTGGCCAGATGATACCCAGCCCTGTATCATTGCAGGGTGGAGGGCTTTGTGTTTGTCCTCGTTAAATTCCATAAGGCTCCTGTTGAGCCATTCCACCAGCCTGTCAGGATCCCTCGGGATGGCAGCCCTGTCCCGGGATATATTGACTGGTCCCCCCAACTTGGTGTCACCTCCAAACATGATGACAGTGTGCTCAGTTGTCTCCCTGAGGTTACTGGCAAAATGTTTAACCAGACAGGCGCCAGGCTCACCCCCCGTAGCGCTCTCCTCATCACTGTACCTGCCCTGGAGGCCGGCCCATTACCCTCTGAGGCCAACCCGCCGGTTTCTTACCCATAAGAAGCTGTCCTTCTACCCACACTGTAAAGTCTTTTCATAAAAAAACACTGTGGGAGAGAGCGGCGAAAGCCTTGCTGAGTTGAGGTAAAACACATGCACCGCTCCCCCCTCATCCGCAAATTCCATCACGTTACCACGGAAGGCAATCAGGCTGGTCAGGTGTGACTGACCCTGGTAAATTGGCACATTAGTGTGGATCGTTTCCAACCACTTCTTTTTTATGCGCCCAGAAAAGTGTTCCTAAGGAGACGCTGTGCAGCTTTCCAGGGACAAAGCAAGGCCAACTCCCTGCAGTTCCCTGCATTGCTCTCGAGGCCTTGCTTGAAGACGGGTGCAGTCACCAGGAATTCCTTCATCTCCACTAAAGATGGTTATCAAGGCACCCAGGCAGCCTTGCAGGGACGTCAGCTGGGTCTCTTACCACCTTGGATGGAGCACGCCACATCCTGGGAATTTGTATGGGTTGAGCTCTCTGAAGTAAACCCTGCCTCAATCCTCATCCACTGCTGCTGGCTCTTCTCCTCGCCCTGCCTCTTCACTGACCACACAGGCCTGGGACACCCTGTTGGTCAAGACTGAGGCAACAAAGGCACCAGGTACCTTGGCCCTCGCCGTGTCTGCTGTCGCTACATCACTCATCCCATTCAGCAGCAGCCCCAAGTTCTCCTGGTTCAGCAGGTCATGCGTAACTCTTGAAAGGCAAAACCAGAGAGGAATCACCTGCAGCATATTAATTAGTAAACAGTCTGTAGAAGTAAGTCAGATTCAGTCCTAGTAATACGAAGAATTCAAACAGCAGTTGCTAAGGGATTGCTCTGATGCTTCAAGTGGGAAAACAGGTGTATGGTCTCTATTTGCACATCCAGAGCCCTCCAAAAGGGTTCAAGTTATGTCAGGGGAGGTTTAGATTGGATATTAGGAAACATTTTTTCACTGAAAGGGTTATTAAACATTGGAATAGGCTGCCCAGGGAGGTGGTGGATTCACCATCCCTGGAGGTGTTTAAAAAAAGGGTAGATGGGGCACTTAGGGACATGGTTTAGAAGTGGTTTTTGTCAGGGTAGGTTAATGGTTGGACTTGATGATCTTAAAGGTCCCTTCCAACCTCAGCGATTCTATGAAAAGACATTAGAAATAACACTGCTGGGAAGAAGTCATGACACAGCAGCTTCTGGCAACAATGAAGCAGCCCAGACCTTCAGACTTGGCAGTGACATGCCTTCCCAGACACCTTACAAAACGTGGTATTAGACTCTGGCAGATGTTGATAGCATCATGAGGCTGGCTATTTTAATGAGGATTTGAATGATCTCGAGCTGGTTGTTCAAGAGAAAGATAAACAGGAGAGGTCTCATTGCCTTTTAATTACAAAAAAAAAAAAAAAAGATTAAGACGATAAGATGCCCAGTTCATAAAGGCAACCAGAAGAGAGAGCTGAGCAGCGTCAGTGTGCAACTTGCACATCAGGAATCCACAAGACAAAAAAAAAAGAAGGGCCACCACATTCAGAATTCACAAGGTATTCTTCCCATTTCCCAGAAATACAACTGGACAAATGGATATTTTTAAAGTGGGATTAGGGAGGAACAAAAAGTTACAGCAAGCACGTGATACCTTCTAAAACCTTGAAAAGGTGGCCCTCAGAATGATGGAAACTTAACCTTTTGAATGAGAAGGATGACTAAGCAGAAGAGTACGAGGTCATATTGCCAGTGTGGTCATTTTTAATTCCATTAAGGCACTTGATTATTTTGTAAATAATAAAAATAAGCTCAAAACACAGAATGGCTCAGTTTCACAAGGAAAGAGATCAGACAGAATGCCTTTTTACGGTGACACAAGGAGCCAGTTCAGAAATATGGCATTCTTCCAAGAGGCAATGAAGGACAGGCACATTTCACAGTTTTCAGAAGAAATATTAGAGGACACGTGAGCTTCTACTGCTTAAAAGTCACAGCAGGTGTTGCCCGAAAGTTGCGGTAGGAAGGAGAGAAGCAGGAGAACTTTGTTTCACTTCCAAAGGTCGGCGCCGCGTTCGAGACCTCCCCGCTCCTCAGGGAAAGGCCAGGACTGGGGCCTAGACGAGAATGACCACGTTTTTTCCTCATACTGACAGTAATCCTCATTTAGATGTCTTATTTAGCTGAGCATGAAGTGTTTATACATAACTTTTTGACTGCAAATTGTACATGTTACGAATGATATACAAATACTATTTGTCTCCTGTACTTGTACTATGTTGTAATTAACATGCATTTCAAGGTTTTAGATCGCAAGCATCCTTCCTGCTTTTCACACGAATTTCTCCAGAACCACTATTTATAAATCATTGTTTTTTCCCTAGCTGCTGACCATCCAGATTTTACAAAGTTCACAGAACAAAATACTCTGGAATAGCACGGACACGTGGCCCCGTTTAATTATAGAGCAACAGCTTTGTTATGGTTCTCGTCCTTCATTCCTACCCCGCTTGTAAAAACAAGAACTCTGTACAAGGGTCTCGGCAAAAGCAGCATTTAAAAGCCCTTTAAATACACCCGTCTGCCTACCAGTAGTGACATCTTGTGGTCGCCGATAAAATAGTTCCCTCCGCCTTCCACATTTACAGCAGAACTTACCGCAGACCCACCGTCGGGCCAGAGCAATGCGGTGGCAGCCCCTCTCCCGCCCCAGCCGCAGGGAAGCCTTTAGGACACTCCACCCCGCAGGAGCAGCTGCAGAGGAGCACAGGGGGCGAGCACTGAGGAGCTGCTGCACATTTGGTTCGGTTTTCTTTAGCCTTTCCCCCCCCCGCTTACGCCTTCATCCTCACCCCACGTGGCTCCTACCACTGCTTTTTTACCCTACCTTCCATCCCTTGCTTAGAGGGGGGATTCCACACACAACTCCACCGCTTTGTAAATAATGACAACAAAAAGATAATCCACCATTTACTCCCAGCAGATCCTTCTTCTGTAAGGGTGCTTGCCTTACCTATTCACATTACCGCTTTTTACAGTGAAGACAAACTTGCGTTACATTTGCATGGTGGATTGGATGTATGGCCCCAGACAGGTCTCAAAGACCTACTTCACAAAATACTTTTTAAAGCATATAGGCTATTCTATCACTGGAGTAAGTTCATTTTTTACATTTGTCGTTAAGAACCATGGGATGCATTCAGAGGAGTATTTGTGGTGTGCTGTATTGTCACTCTTCAGCGTCCAGTTCAAGCGAAATTAAAAGTTCCTCTAGTATGCATCAATTCATGCCTAGGACTAAGAGCCCCGGAACTAAGAGGTTTTATCGCTGCCTCTACTTGCATTTTTGGTGCCTGCACTTTGCTATGGTAACTCCTCCCTCTCTACAATACTTTCATGTCAGAAGCATTTTTAAAAATTGTAGTAATTTATGAAGTGCTGATGTCACTACAAATTACCGAGTACCAAATACCATGTATCTTAATACAGTTCACCAGATCCAGTTTAAACATTAGCTGAACAGCCTAGCATTTGCTTTCCAGCAGCAAGGCGATGCATTCAGTTCTGCATACTACTTGCTGGCCGCCTCAGGAACATCACTAATTACATTACATGCGTTAATGCAATTTAGCTTTTGTGGGGGACATCGTCTACCCTCTATATTTAATCCACAACAGCCTCTCAAACTCTAAAATAATTGCAGTCTTAAAAATCCCAGTAGAAAGCTCTACAGAAAGCGAGCACAGCAGGCATTCACAATGTTGTTTCTGGGTATTACACTCTCCTTCTAGATTAATCCATTGCCTTTTCCACATCTGCTGCTTCTCATTTAAAGCTCTTGATCTTCCCAGCTAAAGGCTACTACGACAGTGCTACCCATCCTCGCTTCTGCACCCGATATGTTGCACGCTGTCAGGCTAGAACGAAGGAAAGTATCAAGACTAGTTTCCTCCTTCCCTTTACCATGACTCCTTGGTGATTTTTCCTATTTCCTACTGCTCCTCATATAGCCTGAACAAGAGCCTAGAAAAAAAAAATAAATAAAAAAAAAATAGAAAAAGTGGCCTACACAGCCACAAAGTTTTAAGAACAAAACCCGATCCCTTTCAGCCAAGGGTTCCCATCGTCAGAGTTCTATGAGAATATCTGAATATTGAGCCTGTTCACAAGTTTTCTGTCCTGACAATACAGGGATTAAGACCTTGAACATACTTCTACTTACCCCACTTAAAACCCAGAACCCGCTTCGAATCTCCAATTTTAACTAAGTTTTCCAATAGGACCAGGTAAGTACGGCAGAGATGTCACATTTACAGAGTGGTGAGCACTGCATTTACCACTCAGGACGCTCTGAGCCAGAGCCCATCTTAACAATTTTGAGCCTTCAGGCTTTGGCAAAGGCCGCTGCCCTGCAGGGGAGTAACAGGGGAAACACCACCGTGCCCCCGCACTTCCAGCCCGAGTGTTTCTCTAAGTTCAGTTTGAGTGTTCCTTTGCCGTGGTTTCGGTACAGGAGGGTAATCAACTCCCAAAATCTATGCCTAAATCAAGTGAACAGTCGCATTCCCTGTTTAGCAGATTCCTGAACTTGGCTTGTAGTGACTGACTTTGAAAAAAATCTCCTGTTTGGAATAAGCTCATTAAAGATTTGTAACAAGATTACGTGGCAAGGGCAGTCAGCGATGGCTACAGCTACGCCACGGGTGAAACGCTGTCACAAGCTGATGTCAGGGAAGTGTTAGCTAATATTTTTGTTTTAATCCAGACTTGATACTTTTCTAAATACCTACTTTAAATCTGAAGAGTAAGATCAAAACAGCTGCTTAAAGTGCCCTATACGAACCAATCTCAAAAAGAGACCGTAACATCACATGAAGATTTCCCTGCACGTCCTCTCCAGCAGAAGCCTTGAAAGACACATGTAGAGGAATAAACCGCCTTAGCTAATAAACTGCGAGCAGAGTTCCACAGCAGCAGCTGGTGGTCCCATTTCTGCTTAACTTGTTTAAAAAGTTTACCATGTTTACAACGTGGCTTCGCAGATCGGAGCAGGTTGCTTAGCATCAACCACCTCAAAGCTGTTCTGCTTTCCATAGGAGGAAAAGCAAGGGTGTGGTGCTCTCCTCTCTGAATTACAGAGTTACGTATTAAGAGATCTACCTATATAACAGTCTACTACTATTTTAAACCAATCTATCAATAGTGAAAGGTTAAAAAAAAAAAAAGGAAAAACCTGATGAAACGAAGGTATCTGCACCTCACAAATCCAGTCTCTACACACACGCGCTGTCATCTGTTGTCTTAACTCATTCTAATGCCACGCGTTTAGTGACTTAATTCCAGAGAGCTTTACATATTTAAGAAAACATGTGGTGTTTGCTACAGGCTGTAATTTCTGACATTTGACTTGAAAAATGTAATCCATCTCCCAAACGTAATTCCACCGTAACTTCTATTTTGAATTTTCTACACATTGTTCATAAGTACCATAAGCTTTTCATTAACCAACAACTGTATTCAAGGGTGGGGGGAAGATAGGAAGCTACTCACTCTCTCAAAGAGTATTACACAACCTCATCTAAATTATGTAAAAAAACTTAAATTCCTCTGCTATGCATGGCACTAGTGTTACTTCTAGGCTTGATGCTTTGCTGCAGTCAAGGTAACTGGAACTTGTTTAAGCACTCTTTTCTCAGCAGACATTTACAGATTTACGGCAGAGCACCCGACAGCGAGCATAGCCTGAAAACACACACACCAAAAAAAAAAAAAAATCATTGACTGCACCACGGGCTACGTACTTTAAATCAAACCAGACATCAGCTTTTATCATCTATCATGATTTAAATTAAAATTCCTTACTTCCAATCTTTCCAGACATGCCTATCTAGCTCCCAAACGGATTCCATCACCCGCTTCTTCCCCCATCCGCAAAAAAATCAGGTTTTGGAAGAGAGTCAGAAAGAGGCGATATGCTTACCCCCGATAATGGTTAGATCATCTTTAATTCTAGCACCTGAAGTTATACAAGGGTTTTGCTTAATAATCAAGTTTCAAAGAACTGTTGGACACATTCAGTAAGGTGACAACTGTGCAATACCACTCAGTATTTCAATATCAGGGAACATACTCTTGAATTGTTTAAACACAATCCACAGAACTCAAAATTAAACAACCATCCACAGTTTAACTAAACAATCAGTTAAAAGTCTTACAGTTTAATAATTCACATAATGGTCAGTCTTTAGTAAGGGATACTGAAATTCATTAAAACACAACACTAGATTTTACTCTA
Organism: Larus michahellis; assembly: GCF_964199755.1. Taxonomy (NCBI): domain Eukaryota; kingdom Metazoa; phylum Chordata; class Aves; order Charadriiformes; family Laridae; genus Larus; species Larus michahellis. Next base: position 80,430,887 of record NC_133899.1, on the reverse strand, counting down.
TGGGTGTGTTGGGCAGGCACATAATTGGCCATTCTTGGGTATAACCGGAAGAGTAAGGAGAAGTTTACCACAGTTTGGCAAATCCCACATTTTGTCAGTTAAAAGTGAACTGTGAGAATTAAATACTCATCTTTACATATACACAAGTTATGCTGTGAAAGCATATTTGCTTACAAACATATAAAAATACTTGTTAACTAGTTTGATAAGAAAATAATGTATAAAAGTATATAGCAAAAACATTTAATCATCTCTGACAATGGAAAGATCAAATTCATTTTTGTATCACATGAAACAAAAACAGCTACAATTTTAGGTTTCCTTAATCCCTTACCCAGAAATACAAAGGAAGACACAATTTGTTTCCGAACACATGATGTGAAATTCCTTAATAAGCTGAAATGCCTCAATCCAGAATGAGCTCAGGTATTTGGCCATATGCTAATAGTAGTAGTAATTATCCTGTAGCTATTCTGGATTCGTAAAATAAATACAGTAGACTGTTTTGGCCACTGAAATAAAACTGCAGCATAAGTGAGAGATGAAAATCTTTGCTGACAATGAAATTCAGTGTAGGTTTCTTAAGGCTAGCTGAATACTCACGTCTAATTTAACTGAGGGCAAAAAAAAGCCAATCCACCCCTTTTTTAAAAGTATTCTCTATACTTCAATATAGGTCTTTGTCATAGCTAATGAAACGGCAGAAGTAAAAATAAATTAATTCACAAGAGACAACTTATGCATGACTTCAACACCTTGTCCTACACGGTTTTGTTTCATCTCCTTTGCGAATAAAACTCCACAAGGTGCAAGCTCTTAAGGGAGAGAAGGAAGGAGCTGTGGTATTAAAGAAGCAGCCTTAGTGTTTTGTTTTGAAGTCTGCCCCAAGATGACCGAGTCTTCTTCAAGAACTATTCTGCCAGCTTCTTGGACTAAGGCTATTCTGGTGACCACTTTTAGGACATGCACATATAAGGCTAGAGCAATACCGGAAGTGATGTAAAACGATGGAAAGAAAAAAAAAAACAAACAAACAACAAGCTGGCAGTTGATAGCTTGGTTCTTGGGATTCTCAGAAAATAACACAATGGCAGCCTTTCTTGTCTTTTTCTTTCCGTGTTGGTTCTGGTGAAGGAGGGCACTCTTGTTCTTGAAATTTCCTGGAAAAAGATATTTCAAATTAAATTCACAGAATCGTTTTCAGTTACCTAAAAATAAATACTGTATTTAAAGTTACTGTTTTTACACTTTTATAGAGGATGGACTTACTTTTGACAATCAAACTACTGATTGAGTGATAGTTTTTTGGGGGTTGCTTTTTATAGGTTTTTAAGAAACATTATTTTTTACAGAAGGTCAATCTCAGATTTAGTTTATCAGGCTTACTTACTGGCTGATCAATAAAATCTGAGAGACTAAGGCAAAGAAATTATCTTTCAAATGCATGTTACATTCACGTAAACATTTTTCCTAATACACAGCAATATTTTATAACGGAGAGCGTTGGTTGAAGTTCACAGGTAACAGCAGGCAGAGTTTTCTCAGTGATATATGTTTGCTGGAGCTATCCATTAATGGAGGGGCATTAATTATTTCGTCTTAAGTTATCATACCTTATAACTCTGACAAGTTCATGAAAAGCTTGGTCTACATTCAATCTGATTTTTGCGGAGGCTTCCATGTATGTTACTTTAAGTTGCCGTGCTAGCTGCTGACCTTCCTCTTGCGTCACCTGTAACAGACATCAATCATTAAGCTGAAGGCTCCTGCCAACGTGTTGGTATCAGCAGACACTGCAAATACACGTTAAGGGTTTATTTCCCTCAAACAATAATGCTTATTTGGCCACAGAAGAGTTTCCACACTGTCTATATAATACAACTGGCAAACAAATCCATGCAATACATCCTTTCAAATGCAAGCGAAGATGACTTAAAAAGTTTCTGCAATAGACGAACTCCTTGAAGGAATAACCCTCACTGCAGCTGCCTCACCTGCACATCATTTCTGCATAACAAGACTGATTTTTCCTTCACAAGCAGACAAGAGTCCCCCATTCCTCCTCAAAGCGGGAATTTCAGTCAACATCTGCTGGATTACTAACAGAACTGTGAATACTATTGCTAAATTCACCTTCTCCCTGTCCCAGCTAAATCTAGAGAAAAAAGTATTCAGATGCTTTTACTACTTCTAAAACAAGAACTGGTGTTTAGTTTCTGAATCCTTATAAAAACTAATTTAAAAAAAAAATTCTATCTGTGACACAGCAAAACGTTAATACACCTAGCTTTAAAGACAGCTTGAATTACAAGAGATCTAAAAATCGGTGAAGACTTGAGGCTGTCCACAGATATGAAGGAAGCCCTTGTCTACTTCTTGACTCCCTGGGACAACAGGGGGAAGGGAAATGAAGAGGAAATAATCAGCATCGTAAGGAGTTGGTATTAAAGTGATGAAGCAGAAGGCAGGAAGCTAGAGGACCATCGCAGGAAGGAGGAATAAGTTGGTCACAGGGCAAACCCAACGGAGATCGCCACATATTTTTGGCTGAAGTAGAAAGCAGTGAGGTCGGACAGCAGAAGGCCACCCTGAGCAATGCAAGGCACGCGAGGCTCCAGCGGGAAGGTCACCCACAGGGCCAGGGAGGAAAGGGCAGCTTTCAGGGATAAAAGGAAGGGCAACAGATCTTGCCAAGACAACGGCTAGTGGAAGAAGTGTCAAAGATTACACTGCTTTCACAGAAAAATGTTAAACCAGCACACAGAGGACCGATATGATGAGAACAAAAAAAAAAAAAAAAAAAAGAGGATTTCTTTTTAATTTAGCTTTGAAAAAGCACTCAGATTATTCACTTAGATTAAGAAGCTACACAGAAATGGAAATAGATGGGAACACAAAAGCATCATTGGGAGCATTTGCAAGATACAGAAGTACTTTTAGCTTGCAAAATACTTTCTTAACAGCTACACGCAGAGTTTGGGAGCCATCACGCATGGCATCTCAACATGGTTGACTCCCCTGTCCTTAGCACCCTCACTGGCATTTTATTCATACATTTACTGCAGAATTGAGGGCTGATCCCACCAAAATATCATGAAGGTCTTACAAGGAGCCCCCAGCATCGTGTGCCATTAGCTACAGTAACTCAGGATGCATCTGCTGATCTCAAACACTCATGGGAACTCTGCATTTATTTCTGTACTATCACCATCTGCTGAAGCCAAAAAAAACCCCAAAAAACAACCCAACCCCAAGATGAACTGCTAGAACTGCATTTTTAACTGCAGGGCATAAAGTGAGAATGACTGGGATCCTTCAGTCCTCTACTGGCACCTGAAAACTGAATGATATTAAAGTGTTTTGCTCCACTAGCTAGAACAAACCCACTTCTACCTTCCATCCCCAAACGTTGAAATATCCCTATGCCAAAGCTTATGAAGGCTACATTTTGAGAAATATTCAAAGCTGTTTTCTATCATGTCAGTGACACTGCAGAACCCCCCAAAGTTTGCATTAGGATCTCCAGACCCTTTTATGCATCTCTGCCTCATTCACCACACAAAAGCAGGGTAAAGTATGGACATGGCAGCTTTTGCAAAACCAACCCCCTTTTCTTCATCCCAGCACAGTCGTCTGTAGCCCCAGAAAGTGACAGGCTAAAGTCTAATAAAAATAAGTAACTAGGAAGGAATGTATAAACCTGAGGAGAAACTGAATCCAGACTTCAAACATACGTGGTTACTATTTTCTTCATTATTGTATCTAAAGTACATTAGAAGTACAAGTCAAACTAACACTGTAATAAAGTTACGCTACGCTTCCATAGTATTCCATAGTATTCTGCATTTTAAAAAAATAAAGATGTAACATTAAAGCCCTTATTGCATTTGCTAGAAGACCTGTAACTGCTTAATTCCAAATCAATCTTTTTGTCAGTCTTACAAGTATATGTCAAGTAGCTTGTGGTCAATTTTAGTGACCTCAACAATGTCAGTTTAAAAAAAAACCACTTGATTTTGGGCACACTACGGAAGCATTTGCAGTGCCCAAGCTCTAAATTAGAGGCCAGAGCATACCAGTTCCATTTTCATAGCTGAGGGAAATGTGGTAAGTACAAACATAGAAATACTTGAAAACAAAAACATGCATTCACATCTTTATGTTCTCCCTTTCTTCCTCCTTAAGTGTGACAAACCTGTGTCACAACAGACTTTTCAGTGTGATGGGAGAGCTTATTAAAGGTCACCGGCAAAATAAAAACTTCATCCTTTTTCTCCAAAGAACACTGTATTCTATTTGACAAAATTAAAGAGAAGCACAGATTTTCTGTCAGTAATTCTGTGTGTATCCACGTGTGCATGTGTATTGATTCTACAGTGAAAATATCTTAGTCTTGGTAAGCTTAAGACTGAATATGACTGAGAATCACTTACAGTGTTTCTTCTTTGTTTTGGGATATTGTACTGTTTGGTTTTGGATGTCATTCATTCACACTGTTCAGTATTTGGTAAAAGTTTCCCAAATGAAACACCATTCTAGAAGATGTAAGTGAGCAAGTCAAACATGGAAAAGCTTATTCTCCAGCTCCGTAAGTAACAGTTGTCTTACTGTTAGTTTCCATCTGAGTATCTGCAGGAGACTCCTGTGAACAACCCTCACACAGTCCTCCTTCTTCACTATTATATCTGAGAACTGTCAGAAATATATTCATTTCTGAAGTTTCTATCCTTTCCTCCACCTAAAGAAACTCTGTAAGGCTGCGTAACCTAACGCTGCGTATGTATTTTGCCTGGATACTTACACCGACTGAGAACCACGTTGTACTTGTGTAATGGTTAAGTGCTTCCTCAAGTTTGAGAGGAATCCATTTCTACTTCCTTGTGGCCCCCCTACAGTGCTCCCTGGACAAAAACACTGCTCGTTCCTGCAGAGAGCTCCATCACTCCTGAAGACTGCAACCATGATCCTGATTTTCTGCCTCACCAGCCACCCACAACTGCTGCTAGCTCACGCTTACAGTGGGCTACCATAATGCTTTCCTGTAGGGGTAGTTCACCTGTCCACTTACTCTATTTTGTCCATCTTCCCAGATAAAAGGTGACTTTGGTACACATAAACTGTGGTTATGAAGCACTGACGTGTTCAAGCAGACTAACTTGCTGTATTGAGATAACTAGCAATAAGGCATCTGATGCCGTACCTATAAAGCTCAAAATCAGGCAAGCCATGGGAAGACCTGAAAGTACAATCCATCTGCGAGAACAGAGGCATCACTGTATACGTATAAAGTCTACTACCTTGAGAAGTTATTGTCACACTTTCATACAGAGCTCCCAATAGCTAAGAAGGCAAAAAACCAAAGTCTTAATGGCATTCAGGTTCCTGTTGCAATTTGGATTTTCCTTGAAACTCTGCCATCTGGGCAATGATCAGACTTGACCCGGTTTAAGCTAGCAGTTATCTACAAAATATCAAACATATCCTGCACTGACAAGTCTACTCTTCCATCAGCAGTGGTTATTACTAAAACATCTGGTGTTCTACTGAATTGCCCTACTGTAAAAAAGTCCAGCGTCGTTTGAGTTGTACAAAATTAATCCATTGAAGAGAAAGACTGTTACACGGCATTTACTTTAAGGAAAGAACAATGATGGTGCTTCAGTTTTGGTTTCAGCCACCAACCTGTGACTGATTGGGGAATCTGGAAACACTGCTAATTTTATTCCTTCTCATACAAGGACATTCTAAAGATTAATGCTTGCTCATCCTCTAATAACTCATTTTTCTTTGTCAACTTAATTGAGGACTTCACCTCCCATACCACAAAGGAGAAGAAAATTACAAGCAGCCTGCTTAACTCCATTTAGCTATACAAATTGCTATTTCAAACTTCCTACTTCACCACTCTTCTTCCAAAAACACCTGTGAGTTGGCCTATACATTACATCCACCACCATTTTAGACTACACCTTTGGTATGCCCCTAACACTTCATCAAGATCACACTACTGCCTGTGCACTTCTGCTGTACAACAAGAAACAGTTGCCACTACACCAGGATTATTAGCTATGCATCATTTGCTTCCAAATTTATGGTATCATAACAATAGTATTCTGTACTGTGTTCAACTACAAAATACAGTTCCTTGCATAAAGGTGTGGTCAGAGCCTTGGGACATCCGAAGCTTTCATACACATTTAACTCTTTTGGGTTCCAGTGTTAATTCTATTGAGTATCATTTGACAACTGAAACACACACTAAGTTACTTTAACTTAGTTTTACGCTCTCAGCGGTAGCATGTGTTCTCTATTACTCCACCGGTTTGCCTCCAGTCTTTCAGACAAAGAAGGCAGATGCCTAGTACAAGTAATTTTACTCTAAGAACTCATACCCAGCTTCCTGAATTTCTAAAAGTGCTACTTAAATTCTGAAGCTGAAAAACGTACATTAGTGACCAGACACGTTAAGAGAACAAAATGGTTTCTTGTAGAACTGCCAGATAAGTAAAAGTACCGAGTGTGACCCTTCAGCCTGGCTGACCAGGTTTACAGAGTAACTCAAGTCAGGTTTGACACACCAGCAGGCTGAAAATGCAGAGGACTAGCATTTCCCATGGTTTTGCCCACACGTTACAGCCTGGGGACAGCCCGCAGTTCCCACTCGCCCCAGCACTCCGAACCGAGGTGAGGGAGTACTCGCCTCTGCCCCAAGACCTCCACACCAGGCTGCCTTCACGGCAAAGCGCAGCCAGGGCAGGATGGCCTGGCTTGTCAGGCTGAAGCTTTTCCGTGCTTGGGGAGACACGGTGGCAGGACTAGTTTTCAGCCACATCAGCAAGCTGGTCCAACTCACTGAGGGGATGCTCACGTCGAGAGCTGACACGATGGAGCAGAAACAACCCCGCTGACGGAGCAGAGGCTCTGGCTGCATTTAACATCCAGCTGATAACAGCTAACTGCTCAATGCTGCCAAAAGGCGAGGTCTCACTTTCTTGCCCCCCCCTCCTTCAACTCCTCCCTGCTCTGCTCCGAGCCACAGTCCCACCCCTTCCCATGCTTCGCGCGCTGGCACTCAAGCTTTCTGCGAGCTGATTTAACTCACACAGGTCCCAGAAAGCCATTCCAGCCCCCCTGTTTTTCTCCCTGTCTAGAGAGATGATTCAACTCAAAGTGGTTCAAGTGAGAGCCAGGGCCGGCAAAGGAAAGAGCGGGAACGTGAAGTCAAGAGGGAGGGGAGCCTCTCCCTTCTGGGGACTGATTATGTCAGCTCAGCATCCCCAAACCATTCCTTCAGGCTGACTTAAGGCCAACTGAAACACACCACGTGATGGGGAAGGGGCAAGGAAGAGTTAAGAACACATAACTAGCTGTTGCAGCAAACCTAGAAGCGCTACTTCAGCTCCAGCTGTCTAAGCCCCAACTTATGGTGGAGGTCACAAATCCACCAATTTGCACATAAATTGTGTGAGTGATAGCACCGAAAGTTATGCTTGTCAGCATCTAATCAATTAGGACAATTAACATAGCCATAAAAAGCAAAAGGAGCTTTTGGGGGACATATGCTTTTATTTGTGTTCAGCTATAAGCAGCAAAACTGCGAAGCTAAGCAATTTGAAAATAGCTGCTTTGAGCTCGAATGTGTACCAGCCCATTACCATCTGAAAAAGCAGCTAGGAATCAGGTAGGGAAGGACCGCAGGAGAACAGCTGACAGGCACCTCTTCCTTTAAGGGAGAGCCAGATGCGGTGTAATAACACTAGGAGGGTGGAGGAGAGAGAGAACAAAGTTCATAAGTGTTTCTAGAAATGGATCTACAGGATTACCAGCTACATTTGCAGGTATCCTCTGAGAACTGGGGCTGATAGCGATGATGGTATTTCCCTCCCAAAGCATCTGGATGTTTGTCCTTCGACAATTACAGTCTGCAGAACAGTTCAGTTTCACCTACGTGGTTTTCATGCCAACATTTGTACGTGAGATGAAGTACCTAATGTTCCAGGGAATTTCGACAGAGGCATGATGGTAACTGGAGTGAAAGAGTTTCAGTTCTGTCTCTGGGACAGGCCAATAGTTCTGTCCATGTGCGAGTACATGAAGTTACTTTTGATGAGTTTGTCAGCCACTTCTGTGAAAACTTCTTTTAAAACATTACCTTTCAGCATAGGTTTAAATTTTGTCATGACCTTTCTACTCCGATTTGGGGGTGAACAGGCTGTGACAATCAAGGAAGCATACTCAACAGGAACTTTCTTGTATTGAAGGTTTTATGTAGTATTCAAGAAACTCATTCAACAACAACAACGCACTAACCAACTAAACTCTTCAATGTTATTTGTTTTGAGCCTAATTTTTTCTTGTTCCAGCCACTGGTTTTTGACAGAGAAAAGATTTTATTTAGCAAAGAACAAAACCCATGTAAGCACTTGTGAACAGAAACGAAGCTATGTCCTGGTACGCAAATCTGAGAACATCTCATTGTTTAAAGCTGTGGGTTTTTGTGAAACTCTTAAGATTATTACAGCAGCCTTGGGAATATTTAGTTTACTCCCAGATTAAAAAAAAAATAAAAATCAATTGTTTTCGCTACCAAGTTTTAAGAGTTATCTTACTGTCTCAGGAGAAAATACTGAACTTCTGAAATAAGTTGCTGAAGAATACACGATTGATGCCTGTCCTTTCCTGCTGATGTAGTAAGATGATTCTCATTTCAGCTCAAACCAGTTGATTCATGAAAATCAAGACTAACCAGGGAAAACAAATTTAAAGCTCCTTCTTTAAACCATTCAAAACTAAAACTTCTAAGCTCTCTTACAACCAGAGGTGAGGTTAAAATCTACACTAGCTGCAAAACTTTAAAATTAAAGTACATAAATACAATAGCAATTGTGTTGCTGTACTTCCAACTTTTAAAGCTTGAAGTCAGTTATGCAGAAGATGAGTGGCCAAGTGGAAAATGGCAAACGGCTACTCATTTATATGTAACAGCAGTGAATGGTAAAAGCAACAGCACCGAAGTCTCGGGATCGTTAGAGCTAGTGCTGGAATGCACTCTGCTTGGCACCGCGCGCTAGGGTGAGTAACAGAACGGAGGAATTAGACACGTTCATGCCTGAGCAATCAAGTCATGACAGAAAGCTCTCAACCCTGTATGTGAATAGACTTGGTCTCAACATAACCCCACTGAGTCAGACAGAAGATGTGCTGTATGTGGAATGCCATCATGCTTCTAAGATTCTTCAAGTACAGAATCTGAGTGTAGTTGTGTTTCTTGCATTGGAATTAGTTAGTATGATATGACCTTTTTCATTTGTTTCTTGTTCCCACTCCATTTCTGGGAGTAAAACTGTAAAGTTTCTAGAAGAAAGTGAGCAGTAACTAATAGGAAATGAGTTACCTGTCTTTGGTGGTCCAGATCTGCTTTATTACCAACTAGAATCATAGGAAACTCATCGCGATCTTTCACTCTAAGAATTTGTCGCTGAAACTTATAGATTTCTTCAAAACTGTAGAAGAAAAAAAACGTAGAGTATCAGTGTATTAATTCATGGATTCTCAGGTTCTGCAGAAGTTCAGAAATGATGAGTCACCTATTTGGACTTGCCCTGCCACGCCACACAAGCAGACAGCTGCAGGCACTCCACCAGAGAGTCCACTGTCACAGCACGACCAGTTAGAAAATCATTCAACACTCAAACTAAAAAAATCCTCGAGTTAGCAATGTGCTATGCAGTGGACTTAGGTGGGGCTGCAGGGTGAGCAAAGCGCTTACTGTGTCTTGATCTAGAGGGATCCAGATGCCAATGCGTTGCAGAGAACCAAGTCCATTCTACAAACGTTGACTTTGGAGTTCAACTCTGGCTAGAATATTCAAACTATAGTCTAGAGACCCTGGCGATCAGTATTTCGGCTGACAAGCTCCCCAGCTACTTCTAGGAATTTTGGGGGAAGCTATCAAAAGATGGAAAATTTTATTTCTTGAAGAAATAAAACAGAACTGAAAAAAAAGGCAGGCCTAAACAATCAGAAAGCTTTCCAGTTACCAATCAAGTTATATCAGCTACTGATGCTGTTCAAGCAGTAAGGAATATTCCAGCAGTGCTTAAGGGAAGGTGAGCAAAGCAGAAAGCTTCTCTAAGGGCAGTACATTAAACAATCTGTTTCTGGCCTAAACAAGGATTTTTTCAGAAAAAAAAAAAAGAAAATTAAAAATCACTGCTTTCAACTGAACACTGTTAAAGCTCCATCACTACAATAGGAGCTTCCGCACAGACGCTTGCAGACAATCACATATCCTTTGGAGCTCAGACTTCCCAAGCAGTGTATTTAATTCCAGGCATATAGTCTGAAGCCATCTGCCCTTAGATTTGCAAACTAAAATTTAAAAGCAAGATGATCATCAGTAAGAAAATGGCATTTTAAAAAAATTACAGTCAGACATGACAATGACGATCTACCTCATCTACATAAAGCAAACATGAGAAGGTGGATTAGAAGGAAGGTAAGCCACTAAGCATCGGATATGCTGTTTTCATACTCTATTCAGAAGTCTGTAGCAACTGGAGGAAGAGAGTATAAAGTTATCAACTAAGTCATCTAGATTTCTTCTTGCTTCAGAATTGCTTTCGACTACACAAGCAGGACAGACACCACTAGCAGACATTTCACTGACAGGCAAGGTTAAGTCTTGAATCAGATGGTTACCAGAACAAAAATGAAAACTCTGCTCTTCAGAAGTCTTGGAAGTATTTCAGAGAGGAAAGCGATATGCAGGTTTAATGTGTCAAGACCTGCTTAAAATCAAGGCAGAACCTTAGCCAAAAGAGCAAACAAAAACTTAAGATTTTCAGACAAACCAAGGAGTTCACGTGACAACTTCAAAAAAAAAAAACCCACAAAACACTACAGTCCTCTGTAACAAAAATATTAATGTTAACACAAGTGCTCAGTAAGTCTTAAATCCACAGACCCAGATCTCTGACAGAAGTGTAAAAGTGTAAGAGCACACCCAGATGAATTTATACATTTAGCAGCATTCTTAAATGCAAGATACAGATCCAATGGAAACACACTCACGTGCCGTTGAGTATTTATCTTAATTCTTATTATAGAGCCAATTAATAATATCAGAAGTAACTATTAAAGCCTAGATTGAATCTGTAAAGTGTGTGTGTGGGGGGAAATCATGCACAAATTTTTTTGGGTCATTTTATTTCTCTTCTGTCGCAACTCGAAACAAGTGGAAGGACAGATCCCTGAGCACTTCTCCTTTATTACTACATATTTGATAAGCTCAATGAAGGAAGATCACAGCCCAAATATTAAGTGATTGTCTCTCTCTATATATGGCAGTTTCCTACTCTTCCAACGATCAGGAGCTACCTGACCAAGCTCCGTGAGCTTCTAAAAAGATATGTTTCATCTCAACTCTGCGATCAACCAGTTACGCAGGTTCCAGTCAATTTGTGGGAGTAAAGCAGAGTGAGCCCTGCCTGCAAAAGAGCGCAGAGATGTACCCTGAACTGGATACACCCATTCCGAAATCGAGAGCCTGCCACTCATCTGGCAAGGGGATATTTCTAAGAACTGATCAGACATCACAGCATGTTGCCCTTAGTTTAAACTTCTGTCACTTCTAGGAAACTAGTATTCCGTACTGTAACAAAGCGCTTGAATGGAGATGTCATTTTTTCTGTGTACGCTTTCAAGTCTCCTATTGCAAGAGACAGATACTTTCAATAAGTGATAGGTGTAAAAGAGGTTTTCATCAGTGCTGAAAGACCGTTACACCACAGAATCTATGAGTGAACACATACTTAACATTTCTGTTTGAGATTATTTCAATAATGGATAAGCAGTAATTTAAGATTAATTACAACTTGTTTGCTTTAATAACTTGACATCGGGCTTACCTTCCTCTATCAGTGACTGAGAAAACAAGCAGAAAACCCTCCCCTGTCCTCATGTACTGTTCACGCATGGCTCCAAATTCTTCTTGTCCTGCTGTATCCAGAACTGAACAAAAGCAAAACATTGATTACTGCAGTTCACGATCTCACGAGTACAGACCGGGAAAAAAAAAAATCCTTCCTAACAGAACATTGTGAGAGCCTTTCCTGTATATCGTAACTAAGCAGACATCACTTTTCAGAGATACTACTGGATTTTTGCTAAGATTCCCAACACGTTCTTGGACTGACTGAACAATTCAAGAGCTACCAAACTGAACAACAAAGTTTGGTGGACTTTTGCCAATTCGCAACCAACTGAAACAGCTGGAAAATGCCTAGAGAGACTTGGGGATGGAGGTTGGGAGGGTTGCTGGTTTGTCTTTAAAGAAATCACTGACAAGGGAGAACTGAAACTTTTAAAACAAAGCATTTATATGGCACTTGGGAGAAGCGGCACGCAACAGCCAAGCAATGTGTTTTTCATTCCACCATGTCACCCAGGTAACTGCCAGGAGTTACATAAATTCTCCTATTTTTGTAGGCACTAAGGCTTCAGGAATAATTCTTCAAAAAGATGTCCAATTTACTTTAAAGAGAGACACTTACACATACGTAAGACATAAGCATTTCAAATCCCGGGTATCTCATTAATAAAACAAAAGTAGCTAGCTTTTATCAGCCGCACACTTACATAAAAAAACCACATGCTGCACATGTTTACCTGCGTTACGTTTTATGCATACGGCTGTAAACGCGGGCACCAGCAGCTGCAGGCTGTCAGTACCATGCTTTAGCTGGGCTACTTACTGTCCAAGCGCGCAGCTCTCTCATCTATCACACACTGCTTGGTGTAGGAGTCTTCAATCGTTGGATCATAATCCGTAACAAAATAGGACTGCGGAAAATAAGACAAGTTTGTGTGTGAGACAAGCACGTAGAGGACACTCATCGAGTGAGATGCTAAAACTGTACACTTGACAGCTTCGGGCAGATGAGCAGGTTTTACCCATGTACAACCGTTTGCCACTTTATCCAAAAAGACGGCAGGTAACGTCTTCCCTATGCCTACTAAACATTCATAAATTGCAGAAATTATTAGCAGATCCACTGAATTTACTGGATTCCCACAGAATTTCTAGCATTTTCTAGAGACTTCCGGTAACTCCTAGAATTTCCCAGCAGGAATCCCTAGAAACTTTTAGGTTGTAGCAGCTTTTAAGGTCTCTACTAACTGCTCAGTTTCTCTGAACTTTTGGTAGGGTTTAGAAGTTTTCTGGAATTCTCAGAAGTTTCCAGACTTCCTCCCTTGCTCCCAGAGCCAGTAACTCCTAGGAAGCGCCAGGACTTTCCCAGCTGTTTCTAGAATTCTCTAGTAGTTTTGTAACAACTTCTAGCAACAGCTCCATGCACCACAAATGGCATTTAGTTTGTAAGCTGAATAAAATTTAGTGGATCATCCTTGTTCCCAGGATTTCCCTCTTGGTTTTAATGACTTTAGGCACACACACCCTTGAAAAAGACAACTCCTGAAAGCAGAATAAGCCATGAAACACCTGTGTCACCCACTGCCTAAGCACGAGGCTCCACCAGCTACTGCCAGTCTTTATTTATCACACGAACTGCAGAGCAAAGCACATTCTGATTCATCTTTCTAGAGACTGGGTGACCTGGTATTGAATACTGGGGTATCAATACTATCTGAAGACAGCAAGTTTAGATTTCAGAGGATGAATTTTTAGCTTGCGTGCAGCCGTAGCAAAGTTATCTTCCCCCAAAACCAAAGCAGACTGGCGTAACGAATCTTAACTCTGATCAAATTTCTCCCCCTCTTTGCTCAACGCAGCAGGCAGTGAGGATGTGGATGGGGATACTGCCCCAACTGTTCAGAATCCAGCACATGGGGCACGTATGCATCCAGATGAATACCACAGTAACTGAAGGAGTACCGCCTGTGTATGTTATTCAGATCTGTAAGCCAGTAAGAATATAGAAATGCTTTAAAGCTATGTATTGGCTCCCAGCAAGCAAAAAAGGACGGGCATTGTTCTTGCATTAAGAAGATATTGCCGAAAATAGGGTGCATCTCCTTATTCATGTCAAAATTAATAGCTCTCACTGAAGCATTTTTCCCATCACACAATTTCAAAGATACCAACAAGACACCACTCCATTTCTCTAAATGTACCGAAGTCAAGTTAACAGATATCATGGGAAGGAAAAGAAGAACAAAAAAAAAGAAAAAAAAAGTCATAACTGAAATTACAGCACTAGCTCACTAATCTTCTCCAGACACATCACTGTCAGCACCAAATACAGTTAACTCTGTTCTTGCAGATGACGTTTTATTAACGTAATTGTATTTGTTCTTGTTCAGTTTCAATTTGTAGTTGCCCACAAGGACTGGCTGCAGTACCTTGTCCTGACTGCATCCAGTTGAACCCCACCATTCGGGCACACCCACACCAGGTTTCTGGTTTAATGGCATGGACACGGGCTCCACAGCAGAGCTCATCAATTGAGCTACAGCTGCCTTATTGGGAGGAAAACATCGCCACTTGTAACGCACCTTACCAGCTGTGTATACTATATATAACCCATGCTCACACACCACATCCTCACCATCGTGCAGTTGGCCACAAGAAGAGTACATACAGATTGCTGTTTATCTACTCATTTAAGATTTGGCACAATACTGGAAACCCCCTGGCCCCTACAGCAGAGACACTGAACAGCTCTGTGCATCTCCTTTGCATTTTAGGTAGACATCCGTGAACTGTCCTCTCAGGATACACCTACGCAGTCGTCCCAGTAGCTCTGCATCAATGGCACCACTGTGTAACCAGCCACCCTTAGGTAGCAATGACGTTAGAACAACCACGTTCCTCTCCGAGAAGGATAAAATCCTAGCAGTCTGTCCCACCAGAGACACCTGTGACACATGAGATGCTATAATTCACTTCTTTCTTACGGTGTTTCACCTAAGTCAAGTTGCTCATTTCTGGATAAGAAATGGTTTCTCCATTGTTTTAGAACATTTGCCCAGGCTAAGCAAACTCCCACCTCCAACCCCCACCAACACCAAACAAAAAAAAAGAACCCAAACAAACCAACAGGCATGGGATCATAAACAGAGCACACACACAAGTCCAAGTTTTGCAGCAGCAGAGTACCTATTTGCAGACAGCAGAACATCTCACCACGGAACAAGCCCCCGAAGATGCCGTTCTGACAGCAAATGATCCCTTTAACCTTGCTTCTCTGAAGATTTAAAAAGGAAAAAAACCACAGGCTTCAAAACTGTTCTTGACTTTTCTTTTGCCTGTATCCATGACTCGAAAAGTGTTATCCAGGAGCTTAAGAACAGACTTTGAGGAATTAATTTATTCCTAAACCAGAAATTAGGTCTCAAGTCTTCTGTGGCCTTCAACAAACTTTGAAAGATTCAAGAGAAATTCACTTATTTGAACACACAATTCCTATGCCTCCTCCAGCGTCAACTTTCACTTCTCTGTCCGTCAGAAGTCAGAGTTACTGTCTGACCCTTTACATCTATAGAATAGTAAAGTACGCCAAGTTTTAAATAAAAGGGAGAATTTTAAGTCTAGTTTATTTCACCCTCGTGAATCAGTAGCTGTAGACCACCTAAAGCAGCAGGTTTATAACCAACAAGGGCAATATTTTTCACTAAGGTCAGAAAAAGAAAACAATAATAATCTCAGAGGGATTCTTCATATTTTCGTTATTATCTGTCCAAGGGCCAAGAACTGCAGCATGTTCTGTAATCTCCAGGTCATTTCTGTGATTGCCTCCACCCTTTTTGGTTTGTTATTTTTTTATTTGTGTGGGTTGTTTGTTGTTTTTGGTTTGTTTGGGTCTTGCTGTTTTTTAAAAAAAGAAAACTATACACAAAGCAAGACTGTCAGACTAGGTACAGAGACACGGAACACAGTTCCTACCTCAAAGAAGGGAACAAGACTAAGTTACTCTGCTCCACCATTAGCCACATCTCACATTCAGAATGAGCAGATGCCAGAGCTCCCCATCTAACAAGCCTCTTATGAGCAATCGCTTCCCTCCCATGGAGCTGCGCTGCCAAATCTGCTGTCACAGCCGCTACAGGAGAGCTTTGCGAGGCAATTAGTGTTGTGGTTTACCTCCAGGCACCGGACTAAACTAATGTGCCTGAAATAGCTGCTGGTTTCGAAGGAGTCTTCCCAAATTGCACTGGGACTATTTGCCACAGGGAGCACATCAACCACAGCTTGCAGGCCTTATTCAGTCAGCGGTGATTTAGGAAAATTAGATGTAGCAGACGCAGTATTTATCAATCTGAGCAGAAATGGACCTTACTGCTGCTACACAGTCAGCATTTAAAGAATTAGGGGATGGCGGAGCATATCCTGGAGTACTCCGCGAGGCTGTACCTCTACTTCTGAGGGCCATTCTGCAGCAGTGGGAAGGCGCCTACGTGGCCAGCGAGCCCCAGAACATACACCAGCGTCAGTAGCTTTGTAGAGGTCAGGGAGTTTGTGGCAGAACTGCATAGGAAGACCACCAGGAGTGCAATTCCAGCAGATGCAAACCACTGCCGACCTACTGGTTTTAAACTGACGCCGTGCCCAGACAAGCTGGAGGAGCACACACACTGTCTACCCCTATCTCTTTTATGAAAGCTGGATGTGGATATGCAAGTTCCAACACTTCAAAGCAGTTCCCCAGCTAAACTACAAAATACTATAATGCCCCAGCAGGTGTCTGGGGTGCCAGCTGCTACAAAACACACCGGACCACTCTCTAGGGTGACCCATTACAGACCAGGTTGCCAGATCCACTCTTTAGTAGCAGTTGACTTTCTATGACGAATCGGAGGAGCTAAGCCGCCTTCTGCTGGCTCCATCACAGTTGGCCACTGCCTGCAGGAAATAATTAGAAGAAACTAAATTTCTTCTATGAAGATAATAACTTGAACATGCTCCTGTTACACCACTCCCTTAATCACTAGCAAAATCAAGGCTCTTTCCACCCACCTCCTAGAAAGGAAATAAGAAGCTGAGCCCAGTAGTCTCATCAACCATTCAATTTACCCGAAATATTATGCAACAAGTTTTCTAGGTTTCCTCTTTCTAAGGCTGCTGAGGCAATCAAGTCCAGAGATGGGAAAGCCTGCCAAGGACATAAGACCTTTTGCAGAGGAAAAAAACAAAATCAAACAAAAAACAAAACAAAACAAAAAAACAACAAAAAACCCCGTCCCCACACCACCTACATCACTTGCAGGTGGGCAACCCACCACCACAATCCCTTTCTATATCCACACTTGTCATCTTAAAATGTGTTTCAAACACAGTCTCCTGACCTTTGGAGGAGTTTCTACTTGCAGTACTCGGGAACGATGACACTACTATACCGAATACTGCTCTAGCAGTCTTTCTCCATTTAAGGTAATAGTAATCCCTAAATCATCGTTGCAATCACTCAAGTCTTTTGGCAAGGAGAACGTGTGAAAAATCTGCTTTCAGTTTATCATCTTCTCCCTTGGTTATGCTGCCTTTAATACACGCAAGGGAATTCCTCCATTAGCTGGACTCGCTTAAAAGCTCAGGAGTCCCACTCCATAAATTAGTAAAAACCACTACCTAAGTGAAGACATCTTACATGGAAAGGGGGAGAACCCCTGTGAAGTTTCACAGCTCTTATGCAGCTTTTCTTATTTACTCTTCGTAAGGTCATCAACAGTCCACAAGCTGAAAAACCACTGGATTGCTTTGTTTTGCACCAACACTTAGGTTTTAAAGCAAGAGAGAAGTCAGATGCTACCAGCAGGGAGCTGCTATAAGCTGCAGTCCAGGGGCTGGATGCATAATGTGCTTGCTTTTATCTTTACACAAAACTTGAAGGGCATGTAACGAAAGGCAGCCCAGCACAGTGAAAGCACACTACTATGAGTAAGTTAAAGGAGTGGTACATGCCAAAATATATTCATCCTTGCTGTGTCTATAATCTCCATTTGTATTTACTAAATATACACTTAATGTTTCAAAGACTCACTAGTTGCTTATTTAAATTTTTTTCCACATGTTTAAATTTTTGGTTTCAACCCAGTGGAGGCAAGGAAATAGAAGGGTTTCCACCCTCCAGCTGAAGTTACAGAGCAGCTCTGGATTTAAATAACATCTACAATTTCAGCATTGCAAATAGCCCCAAAATCCTTCCCAGCTATAATTTGTAAGTTAGAACTTAAAACAAACACGTTGGTGAATGCTGCACACCAAAGCTTCAGCTTTAGACTAGAGTATATTCCTAAATACCTGAAATACACGATCCCAAGACACTGATGGAGTATTTCTTTTGGCAGTTTCTCCTTTGACTACCACTAACATTATTGTGTCTTTTCTAGCTTCTTCCTCGTTTCCTCTAGACTTCAGCAATAACACTTGTTTGCTCCTGTCCCACTTGATGGATGTGAAGTCCAATTCAGGACCCGCAGTGGCATGTCTTCACACCATGGCCATAGAACAAGTATCAGCTACAGCCCTATCACACACACCACATTGATCAGACCAGAGTTACTTGATCCAGAAAGAGACAGAAACCTGACCAAGTTATCTCCTAAACACCTTTTTTAATTTGAATTAGTATTTCTGACATTTTTTCCAAGTCATAGACGAAGTCAGTGCCAGAGTTTAAGACCAGAACTACAGTGTCCTGGCCAGTTAGTAGGGCCCTAAGTGAACACCTTTCTACTAGAGGTACTTGGCTACATGGTGAAAGCTTTCTCAGATCACATATTAAGATCAAAATGATTGCCTGCATAAAGGGGTGTCTAACCTTCACTGCTTCGCCACCAAAATGTTACCACCTCTGCCTTTAGCTCTTCCACCCAAGCAGAGTGACACAGCAGCCAAATCTATACTAACATGACCAGTGTCACATTGTGCCCTCCTCCAGGCTGCAGAGGCGGTTAGAGACTATATCAAGGAGCTTAAATCTACATTTCCATCCCTAGAGGAGCACAAACAGGCTCAGTGTCACCACAGACGTGTTCCTGGAAGGTGGGTGGCAGTAACCTGCCACCTCGCTCAAGCACTACGCTGGCCCCGATCCAGAACCAACCTGCCCAACAGAACTGGTAACTAAGCAAAGCAGCTGCCAGGGCCTCAGCACCTGAGGAGATTAACTGAAGAACCTGCTTTCACATAACAAAGGAGGCTCCTGAAGTAATTTCTTTAGAAATATTTGAGTTGGCTGGCCAGAAAACAAGGAAAACATGCAGGAAAAAACCCCGAACTGGCTTCTGGAAGCAAACTTAAACCCAGACTGCATTCCAGAATAAAGGAACAGACACAGCAAAACATCCAAGTTTAGTATTTTGCAGAGCCCCATCTACTTGGGTCAAAGAAAAAACAAACAAGCAAAAAGCACACAACTGATGAGCTAAGTATTTAACAAGCGTGTTAAATACTTAACATATACCTCCCCAAGAGCAGGTGGTTCAGGAGGACCTGATGTTTCCACACAGGTCTAATCGGTTGGTGTTGGGGCAGCAGGAGATGGATGCTGCTGGGGTGGACAACAGGGAATGCCACCTCTGCAAAGGTCTCGGGCACTGCCCAAACCATACCAGGACAACTGCAGAGATAAGGAATAAAACACTGGATCATGCTGCAGAAGGCCAGGTGTATCCTCCTCCAATTATCCCATATTCATACAAATCTTTAAGAGTTACTTTCTTTTACTTATGCAAACAGTAAGAGCACCTGTTCCTTTCTTCCAAAAAATATAAATTAAAATATAGTCAGTGCTTGTAAGCAATCAGTGATGCTTCCCTCAATTTACACTGCTTCCCGCTGTTCTAATGTATACTGCCAGCGTTGTTATGGCTATCCAGGGAAACAGATGTCATTTGTAGCTACTATTACTGCAATTATCCAGTGATGTGAAACACTCGATATCTGCATGAACAGTGAAGACTGAGACTCAAAGAGAGAGGAGAATTAAACTGAAAAGAGTTATAGTGAAAGAAAGATGTCATGAGCCAAATACAAGCTAAACCCTTTCCAAGTTAATCCACAAGTTCAAAAGTTCTTTCATTTGTTCCTAAGAACTAGCATTACACATAGTCCTGATATTTATGATTAAGCACGTGCTTAATCAAATCTTAATGGTTCTGGTGAAGAAAATCGTAACGGGGAACGCAAAGTTCTTGAATAACCCATGGCAGCCTCAGAGCGCATCCGTTAGATTATCAGGCAACGTGTAACCCAAAGACAGAAGAGATACAAATCGAATTCTGAATAAGATATGGTAGGATAAAAAATTAAACATCTGTGTTAAGTGTATGTAAGTCTTCCCCTTAGTTTTTTTTATGCAATGTAAGAATTATCAAGAGCTTGTGCTTGGTCTGGAAACAGTAAACAAAGGACAAATTAGCCCTATTATACAGCCATATACTCCTCTCTCTCCACTCCCTGCCCTTCCATACACAGTGATCAGCAAACAAGCACATAAGAAAAAGAAAACTTAAGAAATCTGTGTTCAGTGCATAGGCATATTTATTGCATATAGCCAAACATAACACAGATCTGGTTTGTTAGTTTTTGGCCTAATCTACCTATAAGGCAGTTTTACCTTCCCCAACCCTGCTTGGGCTGCAGCAGCACAGCAAAACATCTCCTTTCTTTTCTCCTTTGAAGCTGGCACCCAAGGAGCGATTTACAAATCAGCTCAAGCTTACAGGTAGAAAACTGGAGATTTTCTAACTGCTAAACAGATAATTACAAGATTTTCTTGTAGGAAAAACCCACTAAGAATCTGCTCAGAGACATCAGATTCGCTTGGGAAAAAAGAAAGCATCTTTGAAACAACTCAGGCAGCCTCTCAGCACACGTTCAGATCATAGAGGTTTAAAGAATAACTATGACAACTACTTCAGTGAAAAAGATTACATGCCTTTTTGCTAACATCCTGCCAAGCTTAAACATACTGTTAGGGTAACTGTTGTAAAGCGTTAATGCAGCCTCAACACTTGAATTATGGACAGAGCGGGTACTGGTGACGGTGGGGATCGGTTTTTTTAATATATGCATTGAAATGCATGTGATCATCTTTTTAAAGACTATTTTCCTTAAAAAACTGCAGATTGAAACTTTTTAAAAACAGTTTTCACCTTTTAAACTCGAACTGAGTCTGCACTGTGCTTAACGTCTTCTTTCAGTCACTAGCTTATAGCTCTCCCCACTGTACATCAACTCAGTATTAGCAGCTCACCAGCCTGGGAACATTTGCCTCCAATTAACAATTCTCATCAATTTCTCCAATCAAACCACACCACACACACTCACAGAGACCTGTTTGAAGCAATACACACATTAAACTTTGGCCTCTCGACAGCTTCCTGGTGATGTAGTTTTCATTACTCAAGATCAGAGAACATAAACTTTCACTGTCTGTTAAGACTTCTTTGCAATGCCCTGAATTAATGCCTTTTAATGCCAGTAAGCGCCTACAAAGATCTTTGAAGGCGGCTATGCAATTTCTCAGGTCGAAACACGTCTGACACTGAAATGCACTCTATACTGCAAGCACGGATGAGGCCTGATTTCATTTAATTTCATTTTTGCTTCACAGTAAATATGTTAAAGAACTACAAGCACACCAAGTACTTAATCTTCCTGATCTTGGCCACTTGCAATTCAAGGAATGTTTAAAATATTTGCTACGTACTATCTTTTAATCCATAAAATTTTATCAAGTTCAGACAGTTTTCAACATAGCAGCTCACACAATCTTTTCAGGATGAACTCGGTTTTTACCTCAAGAATCCCACAATCTCTTTTAAAAACAGCATATCTGATTTTAGGTATGTGTATAACCAGGAAATGGGAATATATAGCTATAAGTGAAAAGAAAGTAAGGTTACTCCAAAATTCCCCTGGTGAGGCAGAAGTGAAGTTACTGGAATACCTTTTTCTCATACACATGACATCATTAGAACACCTCAAGACATAAGGTGTAATGTAAGAGCTCTCAATTTATAAAGGTAAGTACAGTAACAAGGTAAGACTTAGAATCAATTAAAATAAACCTAAGTAAACTTGAACCTAACAACAGACTTCAGATTAGAGGCTGAGGAGACCCACGTTTAGGGCATTTACAGTCTATAAAGAGAGAAGCCAGATCACAAGTCCTTGAGGAACATGATGGAAGAACTGAAATGAAGATTGGAAAAGTTAATTCAATGGCAAAAATAAGCTCTTGAGGAGAGTGCAGGTATTTGCATTAAACCAGAACCCTTAAAATAGGTTCAAATTGCAGAGAAATTGCTTGCTAATTGTACTTTTCAGATTGCCTGGACCAGGTTATGAACATTTAGACCCATACAATTACATTAATGCGGTAAGAAGTTTTTCTAGCCCAAACAAGCCAGCAAAACAAAGCCTCACTTCAGCAACTCTAGTGGATTTTAGTAACTTTAACTCCTACTTCACATTTTAAGTACCTGGAAAATATTCAAACCCTGGGACTCCACAGCAAGCTAAGGCCAGAAGTTTCTGAAGTTAATACCTTTCTTTTTCTGACAGTAGTAAGTAAGGATCTGTCTTAAGTAGTAAAAGCCTCTTCCTAACTTTATTATTACATTTCAGTTGTCTACAGAGCTATGGCCAGTTGTGTAGGTTTGTAGCAGCTTAGAAGCCGATACGGGCTCAGACCACAGTTCAGCAGAAAGATCCAGGCAGAAAGCCTGAGGAAGGTTAAGTTCTTCACATTCTTCCTTTTAAAAATATTTGTTTAACACTGAGATACAGCTAGGTTAATTAGTCCTTTAAACCCAGAGCCTACAGTTTTCTAGCATGATTCAAGTTAGGACTAAATATTTGTAGGACAGTATTTCACAATACAATTGAACTACATTAGCAACTTCCTGCTAGTGGAAGAGGGAGGTTTTGTCATCCCCACTCCAGACCTTGTCTGCAGCACGGTCAGGAGACCAGACAGTTCAACTCGCTAACTAAAAGTTTTTAAGAAATCCCCCATCCAAATACTAGCCAACTGCAGCCACCTTTAAACATCCAGACGCTTCAGGAAAGGTCACAGCATATCACTAAAAGACGCCTTTTGCCCCCAGCACGTATATATACACATAATATATGTGCGTGTATTTTTATATATTAAAAAAGTGCCGAACAGAGACTGAAGCAAAAGAGTGAAAGCTTCTAGAAGTTTTCATCATACCACTTGTTCTGTTAGAAAAAAGACACACAGAATCATTAGCACATATGTAATTAAAAGTCAAGATGACCCTCTCAGAGCCAGCAACACACCTCATTTATACTATGAGATCATTGTAGTCATTGATAGCAATACACTAGTTCCTGTCCTATAATTTTTTTTTTTTTTTTTTATTACCACAGTTAATCCCATGGAATTTTTGAGCACCAACTTGGACAATATCCAACATGAAAACATTCAGCTTCATTAGCAAAGTCTGGAGTACTTTATTTTTTGAAGATTTATTGACTGATCATTAGAAGCTAATTATTTAGGAAAAAGCTATAAAATAGCACTTATATCTAATAAGAACTACTGTGTCAGAAAATAAGCACAGTTCTAATGGCTTTATTTGCCCAAATTACATATTTATTCAACTCCAACCTTTTGGCCTGAGACTAGACAGTCTAGACTCATTTCGCCAACTACAGACAATTACTATAATCTTTAAGTTTTGGAAGTGCCACAACTAGAAGTGCCAAGGAATGCTCAAATGGAGCTGTGTTATTTAGCCATCTATTTTCATTATCAAGGCTAATTATTACTAGCCTTCCCCCATTCTCCTCATCCAGCTCAGTAAAATACACGAAGTAGTCATCTCTGAGTCATGAAAGTTTTAAATAATGAAAAGAGTTGGTTGCCTACCTATGAAATAATGGCAAAAATCAATTAAAATGAGAACACACTAGGCAACTTTCCCTTAGAAAAGGGTATCCGCACAGCTTGCAGGTGTCAAGCTATCAACAAAAAGCTCATGCTAAAAAAGCTGCAATGGTGCTAGCGTGCTAAATACACGCCTCTAACACAGCCAGTTCTTAAGTTTTCCTCACACCACTGCAGACACGGCGTGAAAGCCACACCAAACCAGGCCGATCCACTCCATGCGTGCAAGCCCCACGCCGCGGTCCCACCAGGCGGGTCCCACCCGCCATGCCCCAACACCAGGTACTTCCGCACATCCCTATCAGCCATCACACTGTATTCTAAGATGAAAACGTGCTTTCCGCCTCCTGGAACCATTTCTCAGAATTTTGTGGCTAAGCACTAAAACCTCAGATAAAGGGAGAATTTGTGCTGGTCAACAAGTGTTTTTTGCACGTGATCTGTACTTTCAGATTCAGCAGCTCCTGGCAGGGCCAGCACAGGGACCACAAAGGAGAACAGAGCACCTGCGTGTCAGTCACCCCCAGGTCCAGCAATAAGCTCCATAGCCTTAATGTCTCCTCTGCAAAGAGACGTTTTTCAGAAGATTGGCATTCCAGCATCAGGTTTTAAACCCAGACACATTGAGAGAAGTATTCATAACCTTAGTTTGGGATTTAAAGCCAATTAACAAAAAGCTTAAGACTATTTTTTAACCTTTTCTCTAACCTAAGGTGTCGGGTTAACCTGCCTAATTGTGAGAGAGAAAAGAAGGGAAGGGGGTCTCTTCTGAGGCAGAGCAGGCTGTGTAAACCTTCGCGCTCTAGGGACAGTGTGTTCAGATCTTCCCAGCACACAAGCAGTCCCTTTGTTTCGTTCAACTGCTTGGGCACAGCGTTCGACAGATCTGATTCTGACAGAGAGGAAGGAAAAAAGGCCAGACTTGTCAACTTAGCAGAGCAATGTGATAAGTTACTCCGCTCTCGAAGCAAGACAGAGAAATCCTACCCCGTCGCAGCAGATACCCGACACAGACTTCAGTGATGCAGCTGACCTGAAATCCTGATGAGGCATGATGCCTGTCAAAAAGCACAAGTATTTTAAGCAGAGGCTGGTCTCACAGACGTAGACACTGCCGCTTCATAAGTAGTGGTTCAAATTAATACCGCTAGTTTAAAAAACTCCAGGTATCTGTAAGAACAAAAGATTAGAAATCCAATATACAGAGTTCAAGGAACCTGCAGCATGGACCTGCGTAACTGAAACAAATCTTCAGCTTGACAAACCACTTTGAAAAAGGAATACTGAGTATTTTCCATCACAGATACCAGCAGAGTACAATGGTTTTCTTTCCAGACTAATCAGTGCTGGCAGAGAAGTTAAATCTTAATGTCCTTGGAGAATATCTTCATAGTTTCTCTTACAACCACCAGCAGCAGCTTTCAAGACCAAAGGTTATTGCTTTATTACTCCTTCACATCTGACAACAGTGTAATTCAGACTGGTTTTCTCATCAAGCGGTAAGTTGCAGCACAGTGCATGAGGACTGGTTACAATAGGAAATGTAGCATTTGCTTCTGAAAGGTCAGAAATGAAAGCCACGGGCACTGGAACTTTTACATTAGAGACAGTTAGCTTAAGTTCCTAGAAGAAATAAAAGAGGTACTGGAGAAAATATTACTGTAAAGAGAAGAAAAACAAGCAAAAACCCCCAAACCACCAGACACATGGTTGGGAAGGCTCAGAAGTTACTGTTCCATGTTTTGCGTCAGTGTCCCACAAGATAACCCAAACATACTGTCCTGCAGTAGCTCCAGCCCTTAATGTTTTATTTGTCTTCGAGGCCTGTGCACATGCCAGTGCTGCGCTTCCATCCATACCTCAGTGGCACAAAGTTGTTCAGAATCACCACATTCACTTTTAAACCAGCGAATTTGCAGGCTAACACTTGAAGTTTTCATGCAACCTAGCATTTTCTGTGCACCTCACCCCCAATCCGTACTTGCTTATGCTTAGCTCCAGAGTACCAGACTGGGCAGCGCTGATTTTACCTGAATTATTTTTACAGCACGCACAAGGTCGCCTCCACATCAGAATCACAGGAGGAGCTGGGGGGAGATGCTTTCCAGGCAGAGGATGGATGATGGATGGATGGCCCTCCCTTTCATCCCACGGAGCAAGCGGCTGCCCTCAGGCACAGCCCAGCAGCGCGGCAGCCATGGAGCAGAACCATTCCCAACGGGAACGCTTACTAGGGAGGGCTGACAGAAACAAATTCTTGAGCAGCATTATCCTCCCAATTAAGGAAGGCTTTAAAAGCACAACGTGAACCGACGTTGTTGCAACTTACATATGGGGAAACGCGTACCGACTCAAATTCCAGGAACCAGAAACTATCGAGTGGTTTTACAGTTGCTAATCCTGACATGTGAGCAAGATTTCATAGCGCAGAACTGGTTACAAGCGCTGTCTTGCTAAAGTCAGCTTGGTGTCTGATCTACAGGGAAAAGGAAGAGATCCTAAAGCCCCAGTAAGCACAATTCAAATGCTTTTAAGCGCTGCCAGAATTTTCAGCCTCAGCAATGTTAGATTTTAAAGTCAAAAGAGTGAGTGTCAAATGGAAACATGCTTATGTTCTCAAATTTTATTAAAAATGCTTTCGCCTTCAGTATTGAGTCTACATATTTAAGCAAGCACCAATTTCCATCTAAAAAAAAGCATATTTAGCAGCAAAACATTTGCTTATACTAAAACCAACCACTGCGTTTCTTCCCTTTCATCTCTGCACCTGCAGGTGTAGTACCACTCTTAGTCAGCATCACCCCAAATCACAGGGCAGGGAAACATGTAGGAAACCCAGAGTTTACTTTTTGCTTGGAATTATCATAGATAGCACATGGAATAGAGAAAAATAGAGATAAATAGAGATAACCAACATTACTTAACATCTATAGCATTAACAATGTTAGATGAATATTTCACATGACCTTTGAGCTAGAGGCTCTAAGCGGTTAAGTGCTAATCCTGTCTTTTATACTTTTTGAGAATTTATTGTATTAATAGCAAGGACTGTTTCACCTCAGTAAGAAAATAACTACCCCCAAACCAACAGGTGCTGTTATAACCAAGGCCAAAAAAACAAACCCCAACACACATCTCTTGTAAGGCACTATCCTCATCCAATTAACAAAATCCAGCAACACAGTTCAGACAAGCTAAAGATGGAGCATTAGCAGACTTGTTCTCATGTTAAGATCTGCTTCATACTATACGATGCCACAAACTACAGTTTTATGTGCAAATACCTACTTTCGCATTATGAAAAGCCACATCTATTATGAACCACATCAAGAAGCTGCAAGCAAACATTCAGCTGAGGTGCTACCTATTTAAACCCCACACACAGTCAACAAGTGTTTTTACAGTATGGCCATTTATGGTAGCAGTAAAGAAGGCAAATGAGAGGCTGGAGCAGTTTTACACTGAGCAGTATCGTTTCCCATGGTAGAGCTGATTCTAAGTAACAGATGAAAAACATGATTTGCATTAAACACCACATCCACAGACGATCCCTCGTTATTTAGGGAATTCACAGTTTGAGCCAGAAGCATTTGGTAGAGTCACACAGACCTTAGGATCACTGGAAAGCAAGGTCTAGTGTTTTTTTTTCTCTAACATCCTGTTTAGCAGTATGTTAGAGCAGGTTCCGGAATAGTTCTCTACCCACAGTTTGTGAGTGAGGTTTCTCCAAGGGGAAGGAGAGCTTAAAGATGAAATTGAGAGCAAACTCTATAGACAGTCTCATTCAGAAGCACACAAACTGCTAAAAGGAAATAGAGCTTTATTTCTTTGAAGAGCTGGATGTTCAGGAAAAATCTGAGCTCCCCAGTGAAGAGCTTTTCTCAAGGAACCGTGGGCATTGCAATTCATTGTTTGAAGCCAAGTGCTGCAAGTATGAACCTGGCCACACATGCTGCGATAGCACAGCACCAAGACACTCATTCTCCATTCTTGGTTCTGTCACCCAAAGCTTGTAAACACAGCTCTGCTTAAGTAATTGGCTAGCAAATTAATGCTGCAAATAGGGCTTTAACATCAAAATGCCCTTCCTCCAGAACAGCAGCAAACTCTCTCGAGACTATTAAATGAATCTATAGAACTTAAGACCATCGAGAGGATACAAACCCCCATCAGATCTAGAAATGCTCATCCTCCTTTCTGCGTTCTTCCCTCGCTCCTTACCTAACCCTCACATTAAAAACCTCGGGGGAACCATCTTGGTGTTCAGAGACACAAACCTTTCAAAGAGGCTATTTCGAGTATTGCCTTGGCTGGTGTCCCACAGCTTAGCAGACTCCCCCACCCAAAGGTCGTTCCTGTCTGTTGATGGTCTCACTTGTTCTTTCACACACTCCACTTTAGGGAAATGCCCCTCCCAGCGAGAAGAGGGCAGAAGCAGGCCACGGACAACAGATCTCAGCTCAATGCCATTAAGCAAAATGTTTTCCTCCTCATCCTTCTGCAACACTATAACTTTCTTTGCTTAAACACAACTGAGCCCAGTCTTCTGTTGACATTTCTTATTAAGACGAACACAGCTATATCTTCAGAGCTACCCACATGTATCCACGCAAAACTTCGCGGACAGCTTTTTACCAAATTTCACTTGACTCGATTTAATTATTCTCTCCCTCTCCTGCTATTCCTGTTTTGAATAAAAGTCTTGTATTTTAGCAGGCTTTCAAGTTTCAAATGAGATAAGCTATGCGTGCCACTAAGAATTTAAAGCATTTGTGATTCTCCTACACTGTACTCCTGTTGACCAGTTCATCATCCCATCCTCAAGATTGGCAGGCTTTTGGATTTTTAGGCTCATTAAAGGTGTGAGCTTAAAAACCACAGGTTCAAATTCAGACACTTCAGTTTAGTAACAGCATCTAATCAAGATTTGCTCTGGGGGTTTCCAGCAAGGTGATTTCCCTTCTGTCCCCTGTGTGCTCTCATTCTTACAAAGAATTTACATAAATTCTCAAATAAACTTGTTTTCTAAACTCAGGAGCTGCTGTCAGCCTGCACAGAGCAGACAGACCACATGAGCTACTTCATTTGCATCAGAGGATAGATGCCAACTTCTCTATATAATATTCCTTTACAGACATGAGTTGAGGAGAAAAGCATCACTATGCAGAAGACACAGGGGCACATCATATGAATACAGGTCACAAAAAGCATCAGTAAACATATTATCTAAACCATGTACAAGTATGATCAACGCGAGGAAGGACAAGGACCGATGAAAAATAACTCGATGATGCTAGTCATGTTTCTCCACTTAAGACAAGTTGGTCCCAGTACCTGCTGCTATCTCTCTGGGGTTTTACAATTACTAACTTGTACTAAGTCTTAAATGAAGTAAGCTACCTTCTTCAGGACAGATTCTGTGAACAGCCACTGCTGCAAAAACAACTCAGTAATTTATTAATTCCTGAGATAATTTGCCTTTTAAAAAAAAGAATTACTTATACCAATATTCTCAGAGAGATAGCAAGCTCAGAAGAGAGGCTACTCTTTTCCAAATCCAACAGACAGCATAGAAAGTATTATATTTCTACACAGGCCAGTAGCAACTTAGAAGGAAAATCCTTTTCATTTATCATCTTAAAGCAACAAATTCAACTTACACTATCAAATGCCATAATTGGCTACACTACATTAGTTTTCAGTCTTTCAACTTGACTGATCCCATAAGATTTTCCAGGAGGGAAGCTGTTATTCCTGAAATGTAACCTTGTTCTTCTCAGATGCCTTGCAGACCCCTTGAAAGCAACCCATTCATTCCCCACCTCATTTCTGGAGGCCGTAACCCAAGGGGAGGCTGATGCTACGGTGCGGAAGGCACAGCACCAGAAGAATTAGCGATTCCATGCAGAGTGCAAGAAGAAAGAAGGCAACCCTAGAGTTTCTATGGCATGAAATAGAGCAATTATAAAATCCCCAAACAAAACCATCAGAAACAAAACAAACTCAAAAGTTCTCCTCTCTCCCAGCAAGTTCACATTGAGAGAAACTGAGCAGCTAATAGATACATTACCTGAGCCTGATTCATAACATGTACAGAAGTGAGGAAACACACCAAACTAGCCAAAGTGATTGCACGCCGCGTCCCTCTAGTACTGTAAGAGGTCAGCAGCACTGGAAAAAGTGGCTTTATCGTACATCTACCGGGGAAGACAGCTTAAAACATCTTGTCCTGAAAGAATGAACATACTCCATCACCTAAAAGCACTCATTTTCATGAAGAAAAATCATCTATACAGTAATTTCTAAATTCAAACTGTAATGTGGAACATTCTTCCCTGGTCAGACAGGCACACACAATAAAATATGATTTTAAGTAGAGAACACCATTATTTCATTGCTTTCTTAAGCAAAGAACTTAAGCAAACGCTTTGTTTGAAGGTACAGAGAGGCAGCAGCACAGCGAATGCCATCTTAAAACGTGTGAGTGATGTGCAAAGACCTTTAGTTTGTTTACTTTCAGAAGAAGGTTTTAGAATGCATGGGCTTTGATCAGAGGGGGGTTTTGTTGTGTTTTTGGTTTTTTTTGTTTGTTGTTTTTTTTTTTTTAAAAAAAAAAAAAAAAGAACCTACCGCTATTTCCGCTCCCATATTCTACCGAGTTGTGATCTTGTGGTAAAGGCATTCAGTGAAGAGAAAACAGAGCGTGGAATGCACAGGCAGCCAGCCTTTTGCACCGAAACCACAGGAAAGCACATTAGTTTCTCTCATTTTATAGATTAGAAACAGGTTCTTCAACTTCATCCTACTTAGAATAATGGACTATTCAGTGTTGTTCAGATTTCCAGTAATCACAGGTGAAGTCTCCGGACAGGCGTTACATCAGTAGGACAAGCAGCAGCCCTTCGGAAGGCCTCACCTTCTTGCTGGTTAACTCATACGTAGCCAAGTCTGAACGTAACCTCCAAACGCGGCACTACCACCACACAGCGCTGCCAGCTTTTAACATGCTGCAAAGCTAATGTTATTTACAAGGGCAGGATGGATGCTACCAATTAAAGGCAAGTAGTTTCTCTTTTGAGCTTTCTCTCAGCATTAGAAAGTATTTTAATTTAAATCTTAAGTCTTCTAGACTCATTTCCTGTGCATGTGCTAAAAGCAAACTTTTCATAATGACCAAAACTCAAAGCTGATTAGATGGGCCATTTGCATTACGAACTTGGTGAACAGAATCAATACCACACTACTGTGTTGGTTTGATGGCGTTGTATTTTTTAGAACGAAAGTAGAGTTACAAAGTCCCCTACAAATACGTTTCGGCACTGACAACCTATATGCTTCAGGTTTAGGAAAAGATTGTCAGATCTGAAGACAAGACGTAAGAACAAATCTAGGGATATCTTCCTATGAAATATCTTCCTATGAATCACTACAGCAGCCCACTGCTAGGGGAGCAGGCTGCCGCTGCTTCGCAACAGCACACGCTTCAAAGCACTAGTGTGGAAGATGACAAAAAGTCGGTGCTCCAGCTCCGAGGTCTTCAGTCAGCAGTAACAGAACCTGGATACACACAAGGCTTTGCCCAGGAGAATCAAGTACTGAGAGTCCCTTTCACTAACCACATTTCATGTATTTTCCAGGCTTAGGAGACCAGAGGTATCATAATCCATTCAAGGAAGAAGTTACAGAAATATGACAAAATACCTAATTACAGGGGGCCTACAAGAGAGATGGGGAGGGACTCTTTAGCAGGGAGGGCAGCAATAGGACGAGGGGTAGCCGTTTTAAACTGAAAGAGGGTAGATTTAAATTAGATATGAGGAAGAAATTCTTTACAGTGAGAGTGAGGCACTGGAACAGGTTGCCCAGAGAAGCTGTTGATGCCCCATCCCTGGAAGTGTTCAAGGCCAGGCTGGATGAGGCTTTGAGCAGCCTGGTCTAGTGGGAGATGTCCCTGCCCATGACAGGGGGGTCAGAACTAGATGATCTTTAGGGTCCTTTCCAAACACAAACCATTCTGTGATTCTACAATTAAATAGCGTTAAGACATCACATTAGCTGCTCACAATAACTACTAGCGCTGGGGAAAAGCTGAGATACTTTTAAATTTCTCAGGCTACTCAATTGGCATGGAAGTACCCGTGTACAAAACAGCTAAAGTACATGCAGCGCTGTAAATTTTTAAGTTCAAACATAAACTGTTCAGCTGTTACAGAACTCAGTTTCCATTATCTAGTCTGAAGCAAGTGGCTGCAGCTTAAATTATTCACCTTCTGCAATCACCCTGAACGAATTCTTCCAGCTCACCACCTTCTCCTCACACAGGGAGGCAGCCAGCGCCTTCTTCGGGAGATCAAGTCAAGAGATGCAGGGCTTTTATTTTCTTCACAGTATTTGTAAATTGAAGAACGGCACAGAACACAGAATTTCAAGGTGCAATTTTAACTCTTGAACTAGGAAAATCCCAAACTCTTAAACCTTGAGTAAAATGCCTAACTAGGAGAGATTTTAAGACCCGGGTCACAGTTCCTCTGAACAGACATCCAGTCAGCACAGATCAGATTATTTCCAAATTCTGCTCAAAGTGAACAATTCTATTATCATTTTCCTTTTTCAGGAGAAGACTTCTGGTGTGTCAGTCTAAATATTCAAATCCTCCCACAAAACAAGTCAAAGCAGCTATGGAGGAGGGGAAGCCACTATTAAAAATGTGTGGAATGCAACCTACTTGGAAGAAGGCAGATAATATTGGGACAAGGAAGTCGACTACTTCAGATCTGAGGCTCTTTTCCCATACAGTCCCACCAACACAGATACTGGGCAATTTGAAGTTTACAAATATTAGTGAAATTCATCAACCTTTGTAGAACATACACAACTAAAAATTAGTTTCACAGACAAAAAAAAAAGTTAAATCCTTCAGTTACCTGATACATAGTATATCGATTCTAATGGATGCAAGAACTTCTAGGTAGCAAGAGGAAAAAGTTTTCTTAACTACTTCAAAAGCTGAGCTTTGAAGTCTTTTTTTTAAATGGAAAGAAGTTAAGATGCATGCATCAATATATTTGAGCGTACCTTTCCAGCAAGACAGAAACAAAGTAGAAACTCCAAAGGAGACAAAACATTTTCTATATATAGTTGGTATATTTAGGCCACAGAGCAGGAATTCAGAAATTTTGCAGGTTTAAAACATCCTTGTTAAAAGTAAAACATTCAATTCAAAAATGTCTCCTAGCACAAAGCAGTGCTCTCAGAACTAACACCCGAGGGGATCAAAGAGCTAATCCACTCACAGGCAATAAACCAACGTTCAGCCTTAGTGGTCTGAGAGATGCACAGGCACCTACTGGAGCTACACGAAGTCAGAAGACCACAATAGCTTGAATTCTCAGAGCTGCCTTTACATTTCTAGATGAACCTGAAAGAAAAATCAAACCTCTTGCTCCATTAGCTGATCTGACACAGTCTAAACTCTGAAAGGCTTCAGCTGAACACCTTCTTATCAGATAAGAGGACTCACTCATCAGTATTACACACAGGAGGCATTTTGCAAATCTTCTTGTGTTCGCTCTACACGATAAGAGACTCTTAAGCTTCATTCTCCGTCTTGCAGCAGAGCTGGACCAGGTTAACTTCCCCCCTGTTGCACAAGGCTTCACGCAGTTGTACACACGTCTTCCCCAGTGGTTAACCCGCTGCAGAAGCTGCTGCCTGTCCCATCCCTCCCCCACGTGCTCTGCCTGCACGGGGGTCTCAGCGTTAGCTACAGAGAATTTCACCTGGGTTTTTATGATCCTTTTTACAGCATCGCCCCAACAGCTGAAGCTATGTAACAGAACAAGTTAATGAACTGCGTAACTGCTAAAAGCGGAAGCATCTTCAATTACCTTTACTGCTGAAGACCTGTTTTCATGTAATATTTAATGCTAAAATCATGCTCAAGAACTTACAGTAAGCCGCCCAATTCCCTCCTGATGATTTCTTTTGGAGAGTGCCTCCAGGTGATTAATCCTCCAATAATCCAAGTACAGAATACTGCTTAAATGTTTAGTTATCGCAGCAATCAAATAAGATGAGTGCTTTAAGGTTTTGTACTTTGGCAGTATCACTTGTGTAACATAAAATAATATTGTACCAAAAGCTAGAGAAGTAGTTAAGCCATACAGGAGATCGTACAGCAATTTAGTATACCTTTTCCCTTAGTTTATGGGAAGAGGCTTCGGGACTTGAAAAAGCTAGAAGAACAAGCATCCAAGCCAAAGCTAAGCAGTCAGCAGCACTGTTGGTTGGTGACAACCTGTTAAGAGTCAGCATTAAAAGCAGCCAGGCAGGACGTTCAAAGTGGCCCATCCACTGGATGCCACACGCAGAACACTTCATTTCTAGAAAAAGAAGAAAAAACAAACCAACACACACACACACAACCTACCCCTACAGAAACAAGCTGTATTTCCACAGGTTAAAACTTCTCATCTTAATACTCTCAGATGGTAAGGCAAGACATGTTTGGTTTAATTGATAAAGTTGCTTTACCTTGCTTGTGTGCTGAGAAGGATTTTGGCCTCACGCGTTTACTTTCAAACTTGAGGGCCTGTAAATCGTTTATCGTGGCATACAACCCACCAACAAGGTTTTCCAGATTCACTGCAGCACTACAGGAGCACTGCCGAGCGCAGGAGGATATCGTCTCTACCCATGGTATTTTAAGACCCCAAGCAGGATCTCAAGTTGAGAACTCACAGCAAGGTGAGAACGTGGTTCGTGGGGAGGAGGGACATCAGTTAAAAGAAAGTCAAAGTACGGGAAAACAGAGGGATACAGCACATATACTTCTGTCTTGGAAATCTCAATCAGGACATACAGTCAAGATCCAGATAGATTTATTTGGAGTCAGGAGAGGCAGGAAAAAGATGCAAGGATCATACGTTTCTGCAGGACTTTGAAGACAAATAACTAGGGGAAAAAAAAAATCCTAAAAAGCAACTGAAATTGCAAGACAAAATTAAAATACACTTATAATTGCATTCTTAGTATTGCTGGGTCATGCAAAGCCAGAATCCTTTTAAATGCATCACCATTACTTATTTTTTTGGGTTAGACTTCTTAGTGTGAGCTAGCAGAGGAAAATATTGTATGCATTTATAACAAGATCTCTGTTCTTAAGTAGTAGAGCTGGTAGCACATACACAAGTATATCATCAACAATTACTCTTCATACATGATTATAAAAGACTTTCATAAAAGCAGAGACAAAAACAGAAATACCATTAGGAAAACAATGGATAAGCCCTCTACCTGAAGCAGTGCATATTACTGTAATCCCATTTACTTTCTTTACACAGAATTAGGTCTAATAACAGAAGAAGTTTAGCAGATCGCTTTTCTACCCAAAGATGCCAGATTTTTCACACAGATTTACTACCAGCATCCTACCATTTCATGGTCTACTTACCGCGTAAGACGCAAAATATTCAGATTTGCTTGCAGGTTTATAGATTTAAATCTGCTTAAATGAGGAATCCTGAAGACACTCTGTGGTATGAGCTGAGCAAGTTAGTTTTGTCAGAAAAACTCAAAACTACAGTGCTTTTAAAATTTCACCTTCTCCTAGCAAATGTAACTAGTGACTCAACATATTATATCACTACGGTTACTGAATGCTCAGAACTGGACTGGAAAAATAATTTCCTTACAAGTTTTGGGGAAGCTCAAATTTATTTTCTGGCTTAAAAGACTTGAGGAAAGTGACACAGATGATAGTTACAAATGTGTGTACCTAAGGTTAATCTGCTGAGAAATAACACTTCTCATAGGTTTTCTGCATAAAGATCTTTGCAGAATACTTTGGTTATTGGTGTAACACTGATTTTTTTTTTTTGCTTGAACTGTAGCAATTTATGTGTCAGTGCTAACATCTGGTTAATTATTAATGCACGCCGGTCCTAGCAGCTAGTACTTTATGCTATCTTTAATAGCGCCCTTTTGCATACATTCCTACTATCTGAACTCACTCCTATCCAGATTCACCAGAAACTGCAGTTTATTCTCTGGACACGGCTGAGAAGCCAGGGCAGGTCTGGTTAAACGCGCAGAGCTGCCAGACGAAGCTGTCTGCAGAGCCGCACAGCCAACCAGACCGGGTAACCGATCCCGGGTAAAAACATTCCCTGGTTATTTTTAACTCCGAGTGCTGATGGAGTTTCAGTGAACTAGATGGAGTAAATAGCTATAGTGGTAAATCGCTGTGGCAGCGCAGGGACCTGCTGAGCATTCTTCCTTACTGCTAGTACTAGCTTATTGAATCAAATCCTCAATTACAGCAAGCCCTGTTCTTCAGGCTTGAAGAGTAAAAACACTTCCCTAGCCATGTGTCTCCCCACTGGCTGTCCCTTCTCAAAAGCCAACCACCAACTTGCCCTCGCTTTCAAGGCCCTTCAGCTTCTCCAGCTGCACCAACACCGCCCCGACCTGCCACAGCTTCAGCACGGCCCTCGCCATCCATTGCGGTTTTGGGGAGCTCCACCTAAGCTTCTGGAAATCCACCTTCTCCTTTTCAGGGCTTTGTGAGCACATTTGTATGTTATGAAAAATCACCACTGAACTTAATCACCCAACAGCATCTCCATCTCTCAGTAGAGCTGACGGCACTTCCCCACGTAAGGGGAGAAGCGCACCACAGCCCTCCTGAGGGTCCCCCACCCAGCTCGGGTTCCGGGCTCCCAGTACACCTGAGGACAGCTAAAGTGCGAGTTCTCCAGCCTTTCCCTTTCCAGCAGCAGATAAGAAACCCTGACCTCACTTTAATGACTGGCAGCCTTGTGCACAATGCTTGATTAGCCGCAAGATCAAGTGCTTCAAACATGAATACGTGACCTTCTTTAACTTAACCATGAACAGCCCTTGCACTGCATTCCAGCCCACCCTCTTAGAAGCAACCTAGTAAAAGCACGCGATCTATAAAAAAAAGTAATTTTAACCTCATGGAAGTTCCATCTAGCAGTGCTGCATATGAGGCGGTTTATACACTGCGATGTGACTAGCTTCAGTATAGGCACGGTGTGTCATCGAAGGAGAATAAGTAAGAAAAGGCATAGCAAACAGATTAAGTAAACATCCTTTTTGTCTGCCGTCTACTTCAAGTAATTAAGTCATCAAAGGAGGAAAGAAATATTTTTCTTCTGCATCACCTGTTCCCACAGAGCGCCTTACAGGCTATCCCAGACCCAAGCTGCAACCACCCTCATGAGACAGAACATAAAATGTCAAAGAACAGAAAGTAAAAAAGAGCCAAGGACAAAATTTGATCACAATCACAGGGCATCTCTCTCTTTGTAAAGAAAAGATATCACTCAAGACAAATAGGTAGAACCTCACCCACTGCTCAGATAGAAACAATTCACCTAGGATCCCACTCAAGTTCCTACATTCGTAGTAACAGCCCATCGCTACTATCTGTCAGCATCTCAAAACAGAACTCCAGCAATTTGGGGAGGCAAAGCATTTGCCAGGCAAACAATGCCTTCCGGTATTATTTACAATTAAGCTTTTCAATCTGGATCCCATTCAGTCTCCCCCTTTCAGTAAACATTCGTCTCAGCTGATCAAAGTTACATACAGAAATCTTTGGATGTGTTATATGCACAGCAACGGGGAAAAGTAAAAAAAAAAACAATAAAATCCACAAAGGGAGCAATTACAGGTGTGATTTTAGTTTTAATCCTGGTTTTACATACTTCTTGAAATAGAACACATTAATAGTAATGGTTGCATTTACCTGGATGTTACATTTTCCTTTAACAGTGCTTATTGCCACAATTGAACACAAGGCTACCAAACCAGTGCAGTTAAGCAGCCCGAACCGTCAGAACCAACGGTGAAGTTATCTACTTGTGTCACACCAGTCTAGACCCGAGTGACTCATTTTGGAAGGTCTGCAAAAAACCTAGCTTCCTACCAGCTAGCCAGAAGACTGCTACATTTCACTCCATGAAGCCAGTATTTATCTTCGGGTACATCAAGGACCTCACTCACATTTTCACTGCTGGTAAAGCTTTCGGTAAATGCAGACGGGTTGCATAAGGTATGCAAACAAGAGCCATTCAGGTCCTTCAAAATTCTACCAATAGAAGGGCTTTACTTATAATAGCCACCCTTTACCATCACTACTGAATACCGGAATTCAAAGTTCCAGCCAAAACCTGAAGCAGGAGCCTCTCCCTCTAGCCGGGAAAGGAGGACCAGGGCTACGTGCCAGCGGCTGCCTATTCATCACCAGGGGTGCAAAGGGCACGGCGGGCAGCAATCCGGGAAGCTGTACCAGTACTCCTTGTGCAAGTGGCAGTAGAAGACAACCTGATAACCAAAAGGTAGGTCAATATTTACTTGCCATATAAGCAACTGCTGCTAGCGGTTAACACATGGAAAGGTGCTTTGACTGCAGTGTGGTTTAAGTTATCTCAAAGGAATTTCACTTCAGGAAAGTATTATAAATTCCTCAGAACTGGAATGATCAGCATCTTAAAGTTTAAGCACTACTCCAAATTTATGCTGGCTTTTGAACCAGCTCAGTTCCACCCTATATATACATTAATACCTGGCATCCCTGCTGGGTGAGTTACGATGCAGTATACCATTGCTCGCTACACTAGAACACTAACATGCAAACCAATGCTTCCTTCCCACCCGCGAGTTAAGCCTGAAGTCACCTACTACATTTCCCAGGCTGTAGATCCACAACTAACCCGAGCGAGACACATTTTTTGTTGGATACAAGTGCTGTAGGAAACAAGGAACCAAGCAGTTCAAGTTTCACAAGAAGTGTGACAACCAGCCCTTATTATTCCAGGTGACTGCACCACAAGTGCTTTGTTTTGATTAGGATTTTTATTTCCCCACCTTCCCCCAACACACGCACCACCTTTAACCTCAATAGGTGCCGACAATCAGCCACTTGCTCTCCTAAACTGTATTTTGTCACCTTGCATTACATTGGACTACTTACCGTAAGAAGGCCCCACGCTTTATCAAAATGTAAGCATACCAGTCCTAGCGTAGCCCCGCATGAATCTGCAGCCTGGAATTCATGGCATTTTATTCCTTTGATTTCCTTATGCACTTACTTGAAGAACTTTTTTATTTTTTTCCCTGACGGTCAGCAACAGTTAGTCAGAATACCTCGAAAAGGCAGGGGGATTTGCACATCCCCCAAGTGCAGCACACAGAAGCGGTCCGCTAAGACACGGGGGTCTGTCAAACATGCAGCGTGCCGGCTCGAACACCAGCTGCATTTTCAGTTGTTGCTTTTCAATCTGCTTTACTACTCTATTTTAGAGCTTTACCGTAAAATTCCAAACCAGCTACTTTCTTGCCCAACAGCCATATCAGAGATAAAAGTTACTTTGACGTAACTCACCTTCAGCTTCATCGACAGTTAATGAGAACTAACAGTCTTGTTAAAGTAGCAGCTTGGAAAAGGAGAGGAAAAGAAAAAAAAAACGAGTCTGAACAGCTCTCACCACCCATCTGCAAGCCATATACGCTTGCTTTCAGACAAGTGTCTGATATTAACATTAAAGAGTCAACAAATCTACATCCAACTCGTTTTACTCGCTAGTTACTAGAACAGTGAACTCAGCTCCAATCATAATTTGTTACTGACAGTTTAAGAGCAATAGGAAAAATATTTGTTTTACAAATTTAGCAGTAAGAACTAAGCTTGTAAATACAGTATGAAATCAGTAAACAAAAACCCAAACAAGAAGCCCCAAATACTGGACCCCTACATACATTTTATATCACATTAAGTGCCTTAGCAGTCCCGAATGTTTTTGTGCATTACCAGAGTTAACATTAAGCTGATGGACAAACTAAGCTCAACTCAGCCACTCTGAATTACATCCAGTCAGTATTATCTCAAGGTTCTAGTGACATTTATTAACTAATACATTCTTGTAAGCCAAAGTCTACTCAGTATGCAAAAATATACATGTCATTGTCACAAAATAAAAGCTATACCTTTATGAAGAGGAAAATCAGTATGACAAATAATTTTAACAATTCTGATCAAAAGCATCCACTATTTTGTGGAGCAGATTTGAAAGAATAAAACATTAGCAGCTTTCTTGCTGTATAGTGCTAAAACTAGCTATACAATGTTCAGTTTAACCCAAAAAAAAAAAAAGCATGAAGTAAATGGCAACTGCAGGGTAAAAAAAAACATGCAGAGGGTGATTAGGTATTTGCTAGGCTGTACACCCTTTGAGCAAGGAAACCTGAATATTACAAAGGGCTGAGTGAGAAGGGAATGTGGGGTATTTTGTGACAGACCTCTGCATGACAGCTGGAGAAAAGCTATTGTGGCAACAGCTGTGTGCTCTGCACAGCTCATACTCCCAAATACCTCCGCCCGCCGAGAGGCCAGTTCACCGCCTGCAACGCAGTTCGAAAGTTTTCTGCCCCTTGGGATACGAGCATGATGGATTATTTGTGTATGTTTCAAATAAGAGAAGGAATGCATAGTTCCATCACTTACAGAATACCGTGGTGCAATGCTGAACGACCATTCAGTGCTGCTTTCCTACAGCTAATAGCTGCAAGGGATCCCATTAACTCTCCTCTACAATTAAAACGTCTTCACTTCCTGCCTTCACAGTGCACAGACTCGACAGCAGTAAGTTCATATATCATATCCTGATTTAAAGGAAATGATTTGATATTTCCAGGATGAAATCCTGGCCCACCAACAGCAATATCAGGCTCTGTTTATCTCCCCAGAGGAAGAATTTTGAGGAACACACCAGTCACCTACCCGCTGAAAGCTTTCATCTGCTGATCTGTACTCTAAAGTTGTTAGATGAACTTCTGAAAGTGAACCCAAGATCACAAGCAATTATACACAAGTGACCGGTTACATCTCATGTACCATTCCTACTGCGCTGTGCTAATTAGCACAACGATGCCGAGCCCAGTATGCAACAGAGCTTTCGTTGTCAGACACGGGTTTGTTTGCTCAGCCTCCTCATAAAAACATTGTTGTTTCAGCTCAGACTGAGGCACAACCACCTTCAGGAACCGATACCCTCGCACACAGGAGCGAGCACTTTACGTGCTGATCACTACCATAATAAGAGTCCAGCGTCAGCCATTACTACTGTTGGAAGAACGGTCTTTCCCCACCAACACCTAAACAAGGCTGGAAAGGATGCGCTGTGCTCAAATCCCAGAAAGCTGGCAAAAGAAAGAAGATGAACTGGTTCTCTCTATGTTCTCTGTTCCTCATGTCGTCATTGATTTAATCCGAAATGAAGAACGAGTTTTCCCATTTTCAAATACAAATTTCTCTTAGTCTTTCAAAAATACAACATAAATCACAGCACATGCTTTCCCCTGATACCCTATGACCACCATAGTCTTGTTTACTGGAACATAATCGGCAGCAGCGAAGCAAAAGTAAGAGTAACTGTACTTGAGTACTGATTTACTGAAAATTAAATACAGGATTACAGGAAAGCAAGTGTAAAAATATTTGCTAGTATCAGCAGGAAGAAACTTTCCTTTTTAAGCTTCAAAACCGAGTCTGCAACAGCCATATTTTAAAGACAAGCAATAAAGAAGCAAAAGAGAACTGAAATCCTTCGCTGACATCAAGATTTGTCATGTGGCAAGAGCCAGTACTATTCCATGTTTTAGTGAAGGCAACTACGAGTTTGTTACTTAATCCTAAAAAATTCCAAAAATGAAGCACGTGACTTGCTTGTAAACAATTTTAGAACAATTCAGAGCAGTTCATATGCAGTCTTAAAAGACAAACAATGTATTTGGCAATACGCTTGCCATACAGGAACTACACTACTGGCTGTATGGCATCACACACACTCAATAACATCATAAGCTTTAAGAGCCCAAGAAGATACTGCAGCATACAAACCGCACACCAAGTCTCATCTCCTGCTGTACGTAACCTCATAGCGAGCATGGAAACAACACAAAACTCTTCTCTAAAGCACCTGAGGTTCTGCGCAGAAGGTCTTTATTTCCCAGCTACTACTTCTTTTTTCAGAAGGTCGAATTTTCTGCTAAACATCACTTTGTGGTGGCAAGATTTTTATCTCAAGATAAAGCGGCTGAGAGGGCAAAAAGACGTAGATAACTTAATAGAAACTGACAATAAGTTGTTTTGAAAATATTCACCCTCAACGTGCCAGCTTAACACTACAGCGCTGCTCCCTCACCACTCTTCCAAAGTCAGCTATTTCTTTTTCTGCTATTAATTTGAAGAGACCCTTACATGTGACAAAGCGGACACAGTTCCTCTTTTGCAGGTATTTGCTGGAAGACAAGTGTCAGTGGCCGCACTTGAGCCCAAACTTTTATTTCTATAGGGCTGTAGCTCAAGCTTTTACTTTAAAGAATTAATTACTACCATCCCTCAAATATTGAAATTATCCAGTACTCGGCAGAACCTTACTGCTATTAAAATAAGTGGACATACCAAGGCATCAAGCATGAACTTCTTTTTTTTTCTCTTTATGCCTTTAATAGAAATTACAGCCCTTTGTTTTGTGAAGTTAAAATTATCCAAAAGCCTTTAACATAGCCAGGGACTCCAGAGATCCATTTGCCAACATTTTCCAAGACAGCAGCATTTCAAAACAGAACTTAAGCCATGCCCAGCTACCCACTTTACTGACACAACCGGCTTAGATGCCCAGACGAAGGTGCAGGCAATACCATCTGAAGCAACAGCACCACATTTGAGTGAATGGCACTCTAAACCAGCTTCAGTCAAACACAGAAATAAATTATCTCCACAATGAAGGAATTCAATCCACACGCCGAAAGGATTGCAGTTATTCCAGCCCCATCACCTTCAAACAGATCAGCAAGTCAGTATCGTACCAGTATCTGACCAGCTATCTACACGTCTGATAAACAAGGTACTGCTACAACAAATATTTCCATCTCAAATGCACCCTTCAAACTAATTTCCAAATAACTAGTTCTCCCGAAGTGTCAGTTATTTTAATGTCCTGCACAATACTGGATCTTCCAAGCATTCACTATCCCATACTTACACGGATTACGTGGCTATTTAGTCTATGCTGCAGAGCTCAAATTCTCCACGCAACATTACAGCTAACAAACACGTGGATGCATGCATTAGTGCAGAAAATCCGAAGTAAAAAAAATAGTCTATTTGCTATCAGATCATCTGTTCTAACAAAGTATTTTTTGAGAATACCATTGCCTCAAGCGTTGAAGACAAGTTTGCCTTGCTGCCAAACAGCCTGTCCTG
This sequence comes from Larus michahellis, assembly GCF_964199755.1. NCBI lineage: Eukaryota > Metazoa > Chordata > Aves > Charadriiformes > Laridae > Larus > Larus michahellis. Next base: position 80,387,714 of record NC_133899.1, on the reverse strand, counting down.
GGGGCAGGTAGAGTATTACGGCCTCTCCTCAGTGGAATTAAAGAAAACAAATAAAAAGTCATTCTCTCCAGATTTGCTCATCCTCAGCAATACCAGCAAGTAGCCATCTCCTCCCTCCACCACGAGCAGACAGAGGTAGATTAATAACGCCCCCACGACAGCACTAGAGACGCTAAAAGCAACAGGGCAGAAGATGAAGATAAATAAAAGGGGTATGGCTGAATTAGCAGCGGAACAGGAAAAAAGGCTCTGCCTCATGAGACTGATACGCGCGCTTTACATCACCTGTTCTGTCATGCTTTTTACTAAAAATGAATGGGGGGGGGGGAAGTTCAATTATCTAGAAGTTGAAGCACCCACAGCAAGAGCTCAGAGGGGCGGTGGGCGACCGAGCGGGCGCAGCGTGTCCCCCTCTCCGCACACCCCGGCTCCCCGGAGGGCTACCGAGGCTCGCTCGCCCCTCGCCGGGCCGGCACACCGGGCGGCCGCTCAGCCCCGGGGACGGGGTGTGGGGGGGGATGTCAGCTATTTCGGAGCCGGACGCCAAGTGTCACCGCTGCCCCGGCCGCCGCCGCTTCCCGGGCGGGGCGCGGGGCCGGTCCCAGCGCCTGCCGACCGCGGCCACGCCGCACCCCCAGCGCTGTGCCCGCCCCGGCGGCGCCGGCCCCCGCCGGCGGCGCCCGGCGGGCCGGGGCGGAGGCGGGGGGGGCGGCGGCCGCCCCTTTCCCACCCTCCAGAACCTTCCCGTGGTCTCGAACCGCGCCGGGGGGAGGCGGGTGCCGCGCCCCAAACCGCCGCCCCGGGGCCCCTCAAGGTCACGCCACCTCCCCGCTTCCCAGCGCGGCGAACCCCCCCGCTGCCGCCTCCGGGAGCTGCCGCCCGCCGCGACGGCCCCGGTCCCGGCCCCCCCCGCCGCGCTGCGCGCCGGGCAGCGCCCAGGCCCCGGCGCCGCGGCCGGGCGGAGCGGTTCCCCCCACACACCCCGCCGCCTCAGGCGCCACGGCGCCTCACCTGGATGAACTGGATGGTGAGCGCCGACTTGCCCACGCCGCCGCCGCCCACCACCACCAGCCGGTACTTCTCCTGCCCCGGGCCGTCCCTGCAGCCCGCGGCCATCGGGGAGCCGAGCCGAGCCGATGGCGGCAGCGCCGCCGGGTCCGGCGCCTATCTCTCTCTCTCCTCCTCCCTCCCGCTCTCCCTTCTTCTCCTTCTCGTCCTCGGGCCGCCGGGGCTGAGCAGCCGCAGGCCCCGCCGCCCCTGTGCGCCGCCGGCAGCGCCCCGCCGTGCGGAGCCGAGCGGAGCGGAGGGAGCACCGCCCGCCCCCGCAGCCAGGCAGCCGCGGCTACAAATGGCCGCCGGGGGGCGGGGCCCGCCTCATCGGTATGCTAATGACTGGAATATATTTATGAGGGGGCGTGGCCCGGGCCGCCCCGCCCCGGCGGAGCCCGCGGCGAGCGGGACCGGGCGGGAGATGCCGGCGGTACCGGCAAGATGCCCGGATCCGGCTCCTCGGCACCACACCGCCTTGTTGTTAACGTGGCAGCCCCTGGGCCACCCCTCTCCCCCCCGCCCTGCCCCCAAAACGGGGCGCGGAAGGGGGAATTACTGATTTCCTCATGGGATTTACTGGGGCGACCGCCCTCCCGCCGCTGAGTGCTTCATCAACATTAACGAGCCTCTTTGAATACCCACGAGGTGGGAAGGGAGGTTTTCCTGCCCCTACGTGCAGATGCTGAGCCAAGGCACAGAGAGGTTTAAAGCCAAGGCACCATTACTGCCAGGCACAGACTCACCAGGAGAGAAAAAGGGGAAAAAAGTGACAGGGAATTTAGCCCTTCCCCACTATTCATCAGGTCTTCTTATGACCATTTACCCATTCATTTAGGCCATTCAGATCAAGGTCACCCTCTCCCCTGAGTGTCACCCACCATTGGGTGTCACAGTCCATATTCATCCTTTTCTATACACTGTCAGAGCACTCTGGTTGCAGTCTGTGGTAAATTCACCTTGGTCTTTCACATCTCTACTACCTCTGCTGGGGGCAGACTACTGCTTTCAGTAGTGGCCTACCTATTTTGGTAATAATTTACTCTCCGACATGTTTCTGGACATCCAAAACACTAGGCAGATGGCCATTGCACGTACCACAAAGAAGCAGAACTTTTGCCAGGAAATTCCTTCTTCCCTTCCTCTCCCTCTCCCCTTTCAGAAAAGAAATGTATCAGTAAAATCATATAATTTTTACATTTATAAACATACGTACAGCCTTTTGCCAGCACAGAACAACAGTCAGTTGTGATTGTGTTCCCGAATGGCATAGCTGCACCAACAAGTCTGTAATGTAAACACACTCCTCCTGCCCGGAAAATAATGAAAACAGAAGTAGTGGCCATGTACAAAAGCTTTGTTGAAGGGACTTGCCCAGTACAACACTGGAGCTGTCTGGGGAGGCAGGGACAGCAATCCAGGTAGCCGTCTGCTCATTCACCTAAGAAACCCAGACTTTCTGTGTTTGACGCCTTTTACATCTGGAACAAATGAGGGGAGAGTCCCACAGGCAGGAGCCTCCTTCCCTATAGCGCCCTGGTTAGTTACCTGTCTGCCTGACGCAGTGACTAACACAGAATCATAGGTTGGAAGGGACCTTAAAGATCATCTAGCTCCAACCCCCCTGCCATGGGCAGGGACACCTCCCACTAGACCAGGCGGCTCAAAGCCCCATCCAGCCTGGCCTTGAACACTTCCAGGGATGGGGCAACCTGTTCCAGTGTCTCACCACCCTCACAGTAAAGAATTTCTTCCTAATATCTGATCTAAATCTACCCTCTTTCAGCTTAAAACAGCTACCCCTCGTCCTATCGCTGCCCTCCCTGATAAAGAGTCCCTCCCCATCCTTCCTGTAGCCCCCTTTAGGTACTGGAAGGCTGCTATAAGGTCTCCCTGGAGCCTGTCTCCCGGGAGAGAAATAACATATTGTGGAGCTAATTAAGAACTAATACGATACCATAAATACACATGGGGTAAATCAATGATGTACCCATAATCTTAATTCTACCATTTCCTAGTTTGTCATGCTGAATTTCACAGCTCTTGCGCTGGATTTCTCTGCTTATAAAAGCAAAACTGTAAAACCAGAACCAACATAATAAATAACATATTTTAACACTCATTCTGGCTCCGTGGAAGGGAAGAGCGTTCAACACACAGGAAACAAACAGATACCACATGAGTTAATGGGGTAGCTGTATGAGAGGGAGAGGAGGCAAGCGGAGGGAAGCATTTTGCCACTGGGATTCACTGCATTTTGGAAGAGGAATGCCGGGACACATTCCCCCCTGGTTTGGTATTCTCCTGTAGTGATAAAGCCGCTTTTTCACATCCGTTTCCTTATTGCCCTGGCTGATGAGAAATAAGGAACAACTCACACAGGAGAGAATACATAGTCTAAGATTTTCCAGTTTGGAAAAGCGATAAGTGAATGGGAGACATAACAGAGGTCTAACGTCCTTAGCAGCATAGAGAAGTTGAAGAAAGAAAGTCTCAAAATAGGAGAACTAAGGGACACCCAGTGACAGTATGAAGAAATGAGTTTAAACAAACAAAAAAGATATTGTTTTCCGCAGACACGATCATCGAACTGTGGAAGTCGCTGCCACAAGGGGCTGTGGAGGACAAAACTGCATCTGAGTGACAAAAGTTTGACAAAGTCACAGAGCATAAAGCCGCTACTAAGCGCAGCGTTCAGGGACACAGTTTTGACTCGGGAAGTTTCTGAACCACGGGCAGCCTGAAGGCGGGTTGGCTACGAGAAATAAGCTACTTCCCACGTGGCCTGGTTCTGGTGCTCTTTCCTACCAATCACCTACGGGCCACTCATCAGGAACCTGTGCCAGTATTAAGCCAGCAGGACAAGTCTTCTCTCCTAATTCTTAATTGCATTCTCTAGTTTAAGAAAAAACAAAAAACAGAGTGAAGACTATGATGAAGTGAAAACAGAATTTGAACTGCTACTAGTTCGCCAAGCGTTGAGGGTTTTTTTTAATAAGAATACGGTTATGATCTCATAGATGGCTATTAGCACACTAACCAGTAAACTACACTGTCAGAAATGGCACTGACATGAAAAGCAGACTTTAAGTGAGTTTTAAGAACACACTAATCTCTGTGCAAACTATTGCAGCAGGATATCTGATTTCTTGGTTTAAAGATACAGAGAAAACCAAACATTTTTATTTTCCCTTATCTTTTTTTAGGTTTGAGTTTCATGATGCACCCTCTTAAATAGCTATTCTCATTGATGTCACTATCCAATCTTATGAATTCTACAAGACAATCTTGGTTTTTTAAACACTGACAGATATGTTAAAGGATTAAAACAATTAACACAGTAATCCATTACTTTAAAAAGCACTATTGCAAAAAACTATTACTGTTAAATTCTTTGCATTTGTTATTTTTGGTAATGAAATCCAGTTTCACAAATCGATTGGTATCCTTGCAAAGCACAAGGTTGTGATCAGAGAAAAACAAGAGATGGACAGCAATTAACGAACAGCATTTATTTTTTTTTTGTAGTTTTATGATTGCATCTAAAGATCCCGTTAAGAATTGCTTTCTCTTTGTTGCATAAACATAGGTAGAGGGAGAAAGTCTCAGGTACAGAGATATTATAGTCTAAAACCTTGGGTGTTCAAACCTACATGCATAATAGTAATTTTATACATGGAAAGGGTTGTCTTGTACTCCCCATGCTGTCAGTGGACAGAAGCTGGGCCCTGCAGAGGAGGGTGCCAGGGCAGCCAGCGCAGAACCAGCCCTGGAAGTGCCAGTCTCTACCCCCTGCACCCTGAGCCCCAGCAGAGGCTCAGCACTTTGTCTTCCCTCACCAGCAGCTCTTGCTTTCAGGAGACAGGGAGCTTACATGTCATTAAAGACATGGAGATGAGGATACAGCGGATGCCAGGTTTCATTTCAAGATCAGCTAACCTAGGAAAGGCTGAGTGGTGAGGAGCCTAGGAGGTGAAGATGAGAAACTTGCAGCTGATACAAGGCGGCGGGGGAAGATGATTCAAAAGGGGGTTTTGTACGGTCCACGCAGTCAGGAAAATAAATTTTGCAGCACCATTTTGCATATCCCTAGGGAGATAGAAAACACAGGGTTTCATAACAGAGAGGAAGAACTCAAAATACCAAGGCCTGAGATGATGAAGACATGACCAAAGTTTTGATGAAACGGCTGGGAAAGAAAGTACAGCTTTTAGAACCGTTACATAGAAAGAAGCTGCGTCATTTCAGGTCTAGATTGAATATGCATATTTTAAAAGAGGCAAAATCAAGAATGACATCCAGATGGCAAGCTTAAAAGAAAGAGCACCACAGCGCTTTATATAATGACAGGGAAAAAAAAGATTTCAGGAAGTGCTTGGGGGAAAGCTCCAGAACTTTATTTTACATTGGCAGCCTGGCAAAGATGTGGGTTTGGAAGGTTAGAAGACGTGTATGCAGTAAGTGACATATTGAAAGCTAAAAGTGCTCCGTGAGAACATAATAGCTTATTTAAAAGAAAACTTGTTCACAGGCTTATCACAGAAAAAAGTTACAAAATCTTTGGGACATGAGTCAGCATGGTAGGCAACTTTAACACCGAGTTACACCAATAATTTAGGATTATATGTACACCTAAGGGTGGTACTGGTTTATTTACCTTGCTCAAGTGGGCCTTAAACATGACCCCAGTATGGCGCAAACACTGTGAGCTAAGGAGACCCACGTGCTGCAATTCCCACCAAGAACTCCACCGCTGACTATAAGAAGATGGGAGGAAACTGGGTTTCTCAAAGCCATAAAACAAGAAACTAGGGAGAAAAATTATAAACAATTTGATTTTCCTTGGGATAAGACCGTAAGACCTACTTCAAAATAAAACGGGCAATAATTTTTCCCATGTATAAAAAAATATGAAGTATTTGTTACACTTAAAATGAGCACCCAGAAACTAAAAGAAAAGATAAGCCATTTCTCCTCAGACACACTTACCAGTTTCTATCTGAGTAAGAAGTAAAACTATTTTCAGACAAGTAGCTACAGCTTTTTATAAATGTTCATCTATTTTTGTATCTACCTATTCCAGTAAAGTAGTCTGTAGTAAACACTTCAAAATGTATCATTTTCTCTGAAGTTTGAAATTGATCTACAAAGGAAAAATACTATGCCTCCCCCCCCCCCTTTTTTTTCCCTGTAATTTCTAAGATGGGCTTGTCAATTTTTATGAATTATTTGATTACTTTAGCAAGTCAGATGTGTTTATCTTCAGTAGTAATTACAAAACAATAACATCGCAAGAGAAAAGAGTAAAATAAACTGTGTAGCAATAGGAGTTTTAGACAAGATTGTTTAAGTTTATGGTGGTATATGTTTTCCCTAACACTTACATAACTGCACTGAGCAATTAACATCTAGGCAAATTTTTTTTTATTTTTTTTTTTTTTTAGAGAATGCACCAGCATCAGTTCTTCAGTGAGCAGGTCAGGTTTTGCACAGCCAGGCATTCAGGCAATCCTCTAGCAAATCTTGATTATTTTTTTTCCCCACGTATATTTAGGAGTTCTGTACTTATATATTTTTACATATGTATTTATTTATATATTTATTTTGTGATATTGCTAGGATAAAAAAGAAGCAGGAAAGAAACTCAAACTAGTACCTTTTAGACGCTCCCCATACACCCCCAAAAATGTGAAAGCGAGCCCAAAGGAAAATTTCTCCACAAATCACCTCTAAATTACTACTTGCAAGAAGACTCTTACCCTATTGACCTCTTTCCAGATAAAGTGAGTCACTAGGGGTACCACCGCTGGTCATGATAGGCAGCAGAAGCAAGCTCAGGGCAGGTGGCATTTTCTTGCTGTTCAGCGCAAGGGCCCTCTGGAGCAGAGCGGCCATGTCCACGCTGCACCATGAAGCGTGGCGCCTTCAATCCCTTGCACCCTAAACTTATTTCCGTCTACTGTGGTCACCACTGACCCGTCTTCTTTGCAGAATGGGACCACGCTAGAGTATTCCCTGGAGGCTGGCGAGCCCCACACGTGCTCTCAGTCGCTGTTCGTGCCCCTTGCAGAGAGCTGCCTGAGGCCACCACAGGGGTCTTCATGGTGTCTTCTGAGCGCGGTCCCTGGGCCGGAGGGATGGGGCAACACTAGGAGGCTGGCTAGGGCATCCCCAGCATCCCAGAGGAGCTTGTCTTATGGTGCCTGTGCCTTGGTGGATACCCGCATCCACAGTTTCCCGGTACAGGGGCCACGTTGAGCGCTGTCTCTTGGGAGCAGGCAGCTGCCATGGAGCACCAGAACGTGCCCCCATTGAGAGGGCTGCTGCAGAGCCCTGCAGCTCCTGGCTTGCTGCAGTGAACCCGTGGGTGGCGAGTTCAGGGTTGAGAGGCGAGGTAACACCTGCAACTCTCTGTCCCCGCGCTCTTCTCAGTCTGCGTCCCCCACGGCAGCATGTGCCACCTGTGTGAGGGCAGTTGGGGGAATTCGTGACCTGCTGGGCTCACGTTCGCACCCCGGGGAGCTGCCCCTCTCCCACGTTGCGCGGCAGGAGAGCCCCCTCCAGCTCGGCAGACAAATTCTCTGTGCCCACCACCTCCACAATCTGGGGGCTTCGGATGGGAATGAACCAGCAGTGCTGTGGAAGACAATCCCACCAGCCACAGCTGGATTTCCTTGGCCAGAAAAGGAGCTACCTTAGTTGATGCACACAGCCACTGCATGTACCACAGTATGACCAGCACCTCTGCCCTGCACAAGACACAGAAACTGGGTTTTATTTTTTCTTCACTGCCAAAAGGCTAAACACTCATACAGGATATAAGACATTTCTTATTTCCCCCTAATGCTCATAAGCCTATTTGCTTTCTTACATTTATGATGTTTCCACAGAGCGATGAGAGAAAGGCAGGATAACAAAAGAGATAGGTCTTGTGTAGGAAATGCCTGGATATCCAAAACAGCCTCTGAATCTCAAGCTTGGGAGCAGCCAGATTTTCACACACCTTGCAGTCATGCATGATCCTGTTGCCCCAAAATGGAAAGAGGCAGTTAGGTTCTACCACCTGCCCCAAGAAACCTCTGCCACTCACTTTGTAAAAAAACCTGAGGGTTTGTGGGCACATCTTAGTTGGCTTCTATTGCTTTCCTGGCGTTGGTAAGAAAGTGCAACTAAGAGAGCTGCAATGTCAAAGCCATATTTCCACTACTCACACAAAGCTACTGCACCAGCACTGCTCTGCTAGATCCACCTAATTGGAGAAGTTAGGCTTAAATAGAGAAAGAAAGGCTGAGAAATTACTTAAGTAGATTGGACTAAATTAGCTGGACCTGACAATATCTGTTGTAAAGTACATGGTGAGCAGTCTCACAGGCATTGGTGGTTACCCTCAGCACTTTATAGAAGACAAGTGAGAAGTGCAGGAGACTGAAGAGGATAAATACGCTAAAAAGGGAGGAAAGGAAGAGTGGAGAGTTATGTATCAGTCACTCAAATCTCATTTTCTGGAAAGATATTAAAACAAATAATTAAACTATTTGTAAATACCTGGAAGAAAACAAGGAGGTAACTGACAACCAATATGTTCTTCTCCAAGATCAAATTGTGTCAAATCAAAATATTTTTCTCCTATGAACCAGTAACAGGCATTTGAGTAGGAGGAAGCAGTATGCGCTCTAGATCTTGATTTTAGTTAAGCTTCTGATACCGTCTTTCATGATGTGCTTCTAAACAGGCTGGTTCCCCATGTTATGTTTGATGGCAGCGCTAAAGTGGGGGCAGGGCAGGAGGGAACACGGGACTCACTGATTTTCAGTAGTTCATTGACAAAACTGAGGATAGTACCACACAATTACCTGGAAGACCTGATCCAATCCAGTATTATTAAATATTTCAGTAATAACCTAGATGACGAAACAAGAAAGCACATGTCCTACATTTTCAGAAGCTGCACTCTGGAGGAGAAAACAAGACTTCCAAATGACTACAAGAATTGAAGAAAAGTTCTAGAAAGAGAGAATGTAATTCAGAAATAACACATGCATTGTTCCGCATGTAGACAAGAATTTGTTGGTTATTTGATTGCAATTAGGTATGTTAGAAAAGAATGAGAAAAAAAATTACTTTCCTCTTCCCTGGCGCTTTCCCTCACTTCTTGGTATTGTACAACACCTGAGCTTGAACTCCCTCATTTTAGTCATATACTTTCAGAAATATCCTTCCTTACATTTTATTTCTCTTGCTAACTTACAGTATAATTTCCACAATAAAGGCTTGTATTACCATTTTAGTACAACTCCTTAGTATGATGACCTACATTTCATTTTCTGCATGTTTCCTTCTTATGCTGAGATCAAAGGAGAGCTAATGATTGAGGCACTCTGGTCTTACTAAAATTCCTGTCCTCCTTTTGCACTAAGGTGGTGTGTGCTTGTGTTCCAGAGCATTTCTTTAGCAAACTGCCAACTCTGCTGTTTCCTATAAACTCACTTTTCGTAAGGCCGCTCACTTGCAGCCTCATTCTATTTCCCTCTACCCTTCATGACCCATTCCCATGGATTAATTTTCTGATGTGATTTTTCTAGAATTCAGTATTTCTGTACCTCAGCCGGATGCAGAGAGCCGTCTGGATAATTCTGAGAACTCTAAATCTACACAGGAGCAAAACGCACTAGGAATCATTTACTGAAATGCATGACCTTGAAATAGCATAGTTCCATCGCACAGATGGAGTTTACCAGATGTCTGAGACTATGAAACGATGAGATTTAAAAGATTCAGTACTTCAGAGTGGTTTAAACAACTGAGATTGCAGTATAGGATAGAGATACTGGAAGTATATTTAAACAAGCATGTTTATACATGGATCCATGGTTTTAGTGCCCAGACTAATTTCCCCACCCTGCCTCTACAGAGTGCACTTACCTGTACAATGCAGGTACGTCCTCAGGGCAGTGAAAAGTTTGGTCTTCATTGATATGAAATGGGGGGTTCTTCCTGGAACCATCAGAACTGGTCTGGTGGTGATAAACCCTCTGTTGTTGGCTGTCCAGTGTTTTGGTTCTTCAAAATGTCACGTTCTGACCTCCGGGTGGCGACTGAAATGACCGAACATCCATATCCCATATAATGTGGGATCAGCATCTAGCCAGAAGAGCTGTCCTTCAAAACACTCACATCATCTTCTAAATTTCCAGTGCTAAAATACAGCAGTAAGGATTCTTCACCTAGGTGGTGTCTTACAACAGCACTGTTGTTAGCAATGGGGTTTGTACAGCAAGGTCCTGTCTGTAGAGAGTTCACAGATATATAAATATTATTCTTTCTCTGTCTGAAAGCTGCCTGAGGACATGAATTTCTTTCAAGGAGATATTATTCCTGTCCCCACTCTCTTTTTCTTTATCACCAAAGTGCCAGGTTTGTTCATACTTCCAAGACGCCTCAACAGTTGAAGCTTTCTTTGCTATTTTGGTCAACTCTTAGCTACTGACCATGGTTGCCTATTAAACATAACAGGGCATCTCTACTGCTAGGAAATAAAGGACAGGGTAGTCTGTGTTTTCAAATGTCACAACTTGCTGAAATCACTGCTATTGCTTCGTGAAACTCTGTTTTCTCAACCTACAACAATTTGCCTCAGCACTGTCATTTCATTGTGTAAGGGTTACTTGCAAGTGAACAGGCGAAGGTTAAGCAGTTCATTTTCTTTGGACATGAGAGTTGAAATGCCAGTGTAAAAACCCTGGAAAATGTGACCTTTTTTCTCCTGTGTACCATTCTGCCCATTTTTTCTTCCCATTCTGCAGGCAGCTCCTTGTTGGCAAGCTCCCTCTCATTTCCTCTGCTGGTCTTGTCCTCAGATTCGTCCACCAAGTCCTGCAGCCTAGTGGTCTCATCACACTCCCTGTACATCTCAACACACGATGAAGGATGAAGTCAACTCGCTTTCCACTCTCTTCCCATCATTGACACACCAAGGAGGTAGTTCTCAGGGTACGGGGTATTCTGAAGTACTGCTTAAAGACCTGTAAGGGTGTTTTCCAAAAACTCAACAGACACTACCCAAGTGAAATTGTTGCCTTCTGGCTTGCCCTAATTTAGGTGTGGGGAAATAGGAGTGGAAGAAGAATTGCTGGAGGTGAGAAAATAGGCTGTTTCAGAGTTTCAGCAATTCCTTTTCCTCTCCTTTTCCTCCTGCCGCAATCTACATACCTCAAGGGAACCCTGTATGTGTAGCAGAATACCCTATATTCAGAATACCTTCTGTTTGGCTCCAGAGGCACTTGAGCTTTTGCTTCAAAGGTGATGTTAGCAGACTTACTTTGCCAATTTATTTATTTTTTTGGCCAGTGAGGCCTATTGCTAAGAAGAAGAAAAGCACTTGTTCAAATATGTGAAATTAGTTTGTACTGAGATTTCAGCTGAGGAATTAACATTTAATTTTTCATATTTGTACAAGTTGTTTTTTACTACCAATTTAAAGAACTAGTATTAGAGGATCACACTGGTGGATTCTGTACCAACATGTCGTAAGACCCAGTTTCTGTCACATGGAAATTACCATCTAAATAGACAGAAGAAATATTATTATCCCATTTGCAGACAGGGCATTCAAGCACGAACACGCTAAGGAATATGCCTGAGGATACACAAAAAGCCTACATCAGTCAAGTGAGCCATACTGGGGAATAAACAACACAAGCCCTTCACTTATTCCTTCTCCAGACACTCTGTATCTTCCTTTAAATCAACCTATTAATTCACCACCAGCAGCACCGCAGGTGAAGAAGCTGTTGAAATAGATTTTCTTTTCGTTGCCATTTTTTAGGTACATGAGAACAGGGGACTGAAGTCAATATGCATCAATGAAATCAATATATCTGCTGTAGGAATTAATTAATTTTAAGTGTATATATATATAATAAAAAATTATGTCATGCCTATTTATGCTCTTAAGTCGCTGAAAATCAAAATCTATCTGAAAAGTGAAAAATACCTGGCAATTGAAAAATGGGGAAATTAAGGTAAAAACAAACAGGCCAGCTTGATAACAAGTGCATGATAAACAGACATTTTACTGAAAAGGAGACTTTTCAGATATTTCCGTGACATGTTGTTGCCACTTGAAACGTGGTGCCTTCTGGTGCTGTCTCAGAATATCTGGCAGAACATGTTGTATGTAATCAGACGCTATTTTTTCAATGTATAATTTTTTTAAATTCTGTCTTCTCCGATAAGCATCGTGCAAGACAAATGTTCTACTTGCTAAATAATTTCCCTCAGAAAATCGAACAAACACATCTCCATAGGATTTTCTGTTACTAGCAACTCTGACTCCCATTTTTAAAAGTCCATAATACAACAAAGCAAAAATTTAAGATGCTTTGGCTCACTATCAAATCTTCTATTAAGTGAAAAGGTATAAAAAATATATTTAAAAAAAGTAGGAATCACAAAATAATAATGGAACAAATGGTAATAATCATTAAACCTAAATCATTGAATCTAAATTCATCTTTCTATTAGTTACACAGAATAAAAACAGTCACATTGAGGAGCTTACACTGAAATGTGGGCATTCACCACTCACTGAACCACTCCTGTGCTTAAAATGGCACTTTCCTTTACTACCTTGTAGTAAATGAATGCTAATCAGTAATATTCCAGCAAACTCCTACCCAACTAAATAATTTCTTGGTTCCCCAGGTAGAACCTGTGCGTGGACATTTTCCAAAAGCATTGGCAAAGCCAGAGCCTGATTTTAACCAGCGATGTTTTAAAAAGCAAAGGGCAAAAAGGAAAGGGGTGAAAATGAAAATCGGCAGAGACAATGCTAAGTAACACATTTGGTGGTGATGAGAGCATTTGTAAGATATCTGACCCTGAGGTCACCACATCTTCCCTGGCCGTGGCGGAGCTTGCGCAGGAAACCAGCAGCTTTTTCTCACATTATCACATCGGCGGGAGCTGCTTCAGGAAGCGCAGGACCCGCCGTTCTCCTGGGTTCTGGCGTCAAGTCTCGTGCATTAGATTTGCATTTCTTCAAAACAGCTTATAAGACGCAAGCAAATATTTGCGCACTTGGCTCCACACAAATGAAAACATTGAAGTTCTTGGTTGAGCACTGCCTGCTAACAAGGAACGCACTGAAATAGGAGCGGATCAGGAGATTAAATTCAACTGTGCCGAGGTCGCTACAGCTGAGGTATGCACTGCCATACTGTTCTGGACAAGATGCAGTCTGGTTCCCTGCACCGAACATCCATGCACGAGGTATGAAGCTCTGCCTTCCTGCAAGTTGTCTTTCTTCCTGCCGCATCCCACCCCAGCCATCCTCTCGGGTACAAGGCCTCCCAACCACAAGCTTTTTGCTTTTGATCGTATTCCCGCCTCACCTATTCCTTATCCTGTTCCAGGTGACACCATGGGCCAGGCCTTCTCCCAGCACTAAGTTTGGTCACGGGTGGAGAGGCGATGAGAGGCTTCATATTGCAGTTCGAATCATAGACTCATAGAATTGTTAGGGTTGGAAGGGACCTTAAAGATCATCTAGTTCCAATGCCCCTGCCATGGGCAGGGACACCTTCCACTAGATCAGGTTGCTCAAAGCCCCATCCAGCCTGGCCTTAAAAACTTCCGGGGATGGGGCTTCCACCACCTCTCTGGGCAACCTATTCCAGTGTCTCACCACCCTCATGGTGAAGAACTTCTTCCTAACGTCCAGTCTGAATCATCCCATCTCTAGTTTTAATCCATTCCCTCTAGTCCTACCATTACCCGAGCTGCTAGTTATGGCAGCTCCTCCAGGAGGATGCTTAGAATGAACTGGCTCTACCTGGATAACCCTTTGCCTGGAGAAGAAGATAAAGGCATTGAGTTTCTGAAAGTCTTTGTCTCTGTAATTACTTTGTCCCTTGTCAGCTGAAGACTCTGGGCCAGGGAGATGAGCTGGGACCAGCGGACTGACTAACAGCAAGGTGCAAAACTTCAAAATGAAGCTCACTGGCACCACCACCTCACCTCCCCTGCACTGCATGGTGATTGCCCCTCAGAACCTTGTGACCTCTGAGTCCCACCAGCCAGCAGCAAAGCAGGCTGTGGTGGACAAATCCAACATGGGCAAAGTCATGATCAAGGATCCCAAGGCCATTCTCCAAACCTTTTCAGTTTGGACTGCATGAGTTAAAGTTCAAAGCGAGTGCTGAAACCTTCTTTCCGAGTAGGATCATTCATAGCATGAAGGTGCTTGCCTATCGTGTGGAAGAGGCTGACACCCTTCTGTGCTGTTGGGTCATGAAGCTGTACCAAACAACAGTGGAGGACAGGGTGAGTTAACCACATGCTATGAAATACTATGAATAAGCGGAATGTGCTTATTTCTTTGACTGCAATGTGGCAGGTCCTGATTGACAGACTAGACACAAATGTGCAAACTGCACAAGCTGCACAAACCTTGATGACTGCTGTGTCCTCCACAGCGTCTGAAAGGAATTAGGTGAGCCATTCCATCTGGACCAAAACAAGGACTAGTTTCTTCAGCAGCTTAGTGCCTCTCTTCTGCAGTCTGTGAGTACCTGGAGAGGCCAGATGACCCCCTACATCTAACCATGACTTCATTAACGGGGTTAACTGAGACAGGGTGAAGTCCAGTTAACTGTAGACGACTTTTCTATTCTGTTCTGTTTGCTAGAGAAGGCGTTTGTGTTTGCCTGATTTACCCCTTCACTCCCCAGGGGACCTCAATCCACAGTTCTTCTGGGCAAGCATGGTTACTCTGACTGTGCCTGCCCTGGCCCTCTACGTCTTTTTTCGACCTTTCGATCATTCTGGCATGCGGCTATGACTGCTGCCTCCACAACCCTCAGGAAACATCACAGGCTGAGGGCTATGTGTTTTGCTGGAGAAAAATGCAGCTGACAAGCGTCTGTGCCATGCAGCTCAGGAAAGGGGGGAGGGTGAGGAGAGATGTGCTTGCTGTCCACTTCTTGGGAGGCGGTGGAGAGAATGGCAGAGGGCTTGCACAGAGCTGCTGCATAAGCAGCTCGTATAGATGGGGGAGTAAGAGTTGACAAGGGCTAGAAAGGCAAGGAATGGAATCAGCTGGCTGGATCCTGCAGGACAAAAAAAGCACCCTTTCACCAAGGAAACCTTCTTTCCTCCTGTCCACAGTGACACAAGATGTTCTGTCCTGTTCTCCGCCCTTTTTGTCTCTAGAGAAATTGGCCATTTACCCATTTACATAGGCATTTGGCCAACCGCTTCATGGCGTAGCAATGCTTTCTGAACTTCACAAAAGGCCACCTGCACTCTACATGTTGTAAAGCCTCTCTGTTTCATGGAGAGGAGATGCCCCAACAGTGACCATGTGGTCTGGAGCCTGCTGACATTTTGTGTTCTTTCAGCCTACACCAAAAGAGGTCTCTGAAGAGAGGGGGACACAGCAGACATTACTCTTCCTTGTGCTCCATTAACCGGCCTACCTGGTGCTTCAGCAAGCGTGAAGAACAACAGAAAGTACACCAAACAAAGCAGGGAAAAGAGCAGGGGAAGTCTTAGGGACGATGAAGAAGTGAGTTGCAAAGGTTAGAGAGCTAGCAATCAGCATGCAACATGAGGGGCCTGACACATTTTGGGCCTTTGTATATCTTGAGAAGCACTCAGAGTGTCACAGGGTCTCCTGAAGAACTTCAGTCCATGCTGAAGGATTTTCTGATGGCCCACTTGGCTGCTTTGAACACTTAAGGAGTGGGCACACAGTAAGTGCCCACCTGAAAGTGGTTTGGTTTCCTCTAGAAAGGATAAAGTCTGCATGCACCAAAACTGGTCTGTGGTCTAAACCAGTGGGCAGCAAGTGGGGACAACTGGGGGCATTCACTCTAGAGCCACATCAGCACTCCAAGCCAAACTGCACATATATCTGCAGCTGATGGCTGTCATTGCACAAAACACAAACGTAGCTGCTGCTGTAAGGAAGTTACAAACCAAGGACATGACAGAGATTACACAGAGCAACCAGACTCCTGACTACAGCTTGGCACCAGATCAGATCACAAGAAGGCCAAACCAAGTATTGCCAGGAGTATCAGCCATCCGCAAGGGGACTGGGAGACGATGAGACCGTGGCTTCAGCCGCAGCCCACAGCAGTGAGGATCGCTGGCTGGCCGTGGCCAAGGATCCTCCTCCATGGCAGCACTGTGCCCAAGGCAGGAGGAAGCAAGCCCAGCTTGCTCCTCAAGAGGGACATGAGAATCACATCACCAGAAGTCATTAGATGATGAAGCCAAAAGGTGTGGTTTGTTCGTTTTGTTTGCATTTACCTGATATTAGTGAAATAATAGAAAGTCACGTTAGTAATGGCATTGAGCTTTTTACACTTAGGCCCAAGGTGATAAAGAGACTTTGGCTTTCAAAGACTTTCATCAAGCTATGCCTTTGCAGTTGCTGAAAATGTTTCTCGGTTTGCTGAAAGCAAGATTTCACACTACGTGTTTGACCAAACTTCTTTATAATTCCTGCTGTCAGAAAAGTAAAGTCATTTCTTATTTCATTGTGGGAAATCATAAAAACAAACCTGTCATTCATCCATGCCCTACAGGCTTCTCAGACTCTTTTCTTTCGGCACTTGTCTTACTACTGGAGAACCTTTCTAGATAGTTGGGCAATGGAGTGTTAATGCTTTCTGGGGCAGAGATTGAGGAGCAGAATTGTTTCCAGAAAGAAACAGAACAATGTCTAATGCAGACAAAACTTCAGGTTTCTTCTTTGTTGACCTTTTAACGTGGTGTATATCTGAGCAGGGATTCACCCTCACCACTTCTTTCTTTCATGTCAGTCTGGATTTAATAACGAGAGGCACAGTGCAAAGACCATCATTTGGAAATGGATTGAACAAGGTTATAGTCATTACAACCACAAGCAGCATGATTGTATTATTTTTGTGTTTCAATATATAAAAAAAGCTGCCCTAGGGATAACAGGCAGATCTAAGTAACGTACACGTAACATATGGGCTCCTGCTGCGTATTTTTGACACTCCTTAACAGTGAGAATTAAGATCTATGGCTCTCATCTTTCAGCTGATAACATCAAGACAGGCTGCAGTGACTACACAGAGCCTTCCTGAAATCAAATTGGTCTCTGAACAAACACAGCAGTTCATGTGGGAACTACTAAATAAGAACAATTTAGAACTGCAGCTTAAACTGCAGCGTGTAGAGAAACAAGCACTATTTACTGCAGCAGGTGAAGCTGTAGCTGATAGTTGTCTCTGACTTGATTCTGTGATAAAGGGTCATGCTTTTATGAGGGGTATAGACAGGAACTACCAACAGCAGCTCATAGCTATGCAAAGAGGTAATCTCCGGTGGAAAAAAACCCAACCGTCACCAAATAATTAATCTTGCATTCCACTTGTGATCTCTCCCACACAAATGGGGGAAGGTGTGTCATGATTCAGATCACTGCCAAAATCGCACGACGTGGCATTTCTCAGTTTAATTGTTTCAACAGATCATTTATTTTTTTTTCCTGTAAGAATGAGTTTGATTTGAGCTCTCAGCCTTGAATACTAGGGTGAACTTCATTAAACGCAGTTGACCTTCACTGAATGAGTAACAAGACCCCCAGTGCTGCGGGAAGTACACCAGACTGCACGACTGCTCTCCGGGCAGCGAAGCCAACACCGCACGTTGCCAGTCACAGCCGTGCCCTCCCGTCTCCTTCAGCACGTGTCCAACACGGGACATCAATGGTCTGTGGCAAGTGGTAAGAAGAGAAGACTGTAAGCAAGACCCCCGAGAAAGCTGGATTTTGTGGGAGAAAGCCCAGGGGAAACAGGTTACCCACTATGGGGAATTTGAATCAGACAGACTTCTACCTTTTTAATCATGAACCATAAGAACAGCCATGAGGATGTTTTTATGTTCCGGGAGTCTCATGAGAACATCCACATGCAGCATCGAGAAGAAGCCCTTGCGTGCCTGCCACATACCTTACTCACATGTATAATTTACTCGTTTCTTCAGTCTTTTTCCCTTAGAAATGGCAGAAGTGGCTTCCTATGTCCCTAGTTTCAACTCAGCACTTACATATTAAGGATGCAGTAGGTATTTTAAAATAGGTCTGGCTTTCTCGACAGTGAAAATGAAGACAATGAATCCCTAGTTAGACAATTACCTGCTTAAAACACTGGATAGACATCCAAGGCACCGAAACGCTTTCTAGAGAAATAGACAAGTGTATGTGCGTGACTACTAACTATTGCGTTTTCTAACCTTGCAATTACCATATTAAAAGAAAAATACACGGCAATACAAAGTCAGTTATAGAAACAAATCAGTGTAATGGGCTACGGTTTCCCAGATTTTTCCCTACTGAGTGATAAACATGTATTTGTACCACTTACTGATACACTACATTGAGATTAAGGTGAATTTGATTCGGTTTCAGTACTGGGTTCCGGAGCTCAGAGTATCCATGGCAAGCACAACGAATGAGGAAGTTGGAAACTACAGCAAGGTAAGCAAAGTACTCAGCAATTCACCCCGAGAGTGCCATTTTATCTACCCCTTAGTTAAAGCATTAATGCAACACTGATTGAAATTGGTGAGGATTTTACTGCAGAGTTAATAAGAATTGCGAGCTATAATTTATGGCAGAAAAAAGGGCTCCCGCAATCACTGTGGAGGTCACGGGAAGAAATAGAAGATAAATTTACCTTTTAAGTGTCCTACTGTTTATCTGAAAGTAATCTGTAAGTTCACACAAAATGCATTAGTTCTCTGTAACTGATAAAAAGAGGCAATTCCCTTTCACCTTTACACTGAGATAGCCTTCCACTGCAGGGCAAGCCGCAGGTCACATGCAAAAGAAGATTTCTTCTAGGCAACACGGTGCCACTCACCTTATCTTAGTCGTCAAAAATGGAACCTGCACTGTCAGAGAGTCCCCAGGACTTTCCTTTGACATTGCCACAGAGGTTGGGTTCCAGCTTTTAGAAGCAACATCCACACTTCACCGTTGCAATGAAATGTTTGGATTTATTTCAATAAAAATAATAAAATAATAAAATCATACTGATAAATATAAGTACACAAGATAGGAAGTATTCTGTGGTCCAGAAACCATTATCTATATTTATTTAACATTTTAAAATGCCAAGCCTAGGAGAAGTGAAGCACAAGGACTGAGATTCAATCCATACTTCCTTACAGGACAAAACCTCCTGTTTTAATTCCAGACAGAACTTCCGCGAAGGTAGTTCGCACTAGTTACTAGTGAACTTGGACTTTGCCCTTCCTTAAATAATACATGTAAAAAACATGAACAACACAAATAAGAACCCTCCCTCACCCCCGACAGTAGCTGAAACAGAAATAAGCAGATTTCTGTAGAATGAGTAGAATGAGAAAAGCAAATAATAAACCCAGGGCACATATGACAACGCTGAACAAATGTGGAAGCAGAGCTGCAGTCTGGTTTACGGTAGCCTTTCACCTCCACTTGAAATCCTGGAAGAGACAGCCATGACTTAGCTAATAGACATGTTAGGGATAAAGAATGGATTCACTTACACAGTATTTGCAGTGACAGTAATTTATTCAATAAAAAGCAGCTCATGCCTACCCTGTCACAAATCTCTGGTAAACAGATTCTATTTATCTCTCCACCTACTTCTTATTCTTTGCCATTCATTATTCTCTCCACAGTCAAGAGTCACAGCATCTGATGCATCGCTTCACTAGCACTCGTTTCTTCAGTTAAAATCTCACCAGAGACATCCCTCCCTGCGAAAGCTCAATCACCACTCAATAGGATTACCGCTGACCTCCCTTCACGGCCTCCCAAACCCCTCACAGCTCTCCCTTACTTCGCCCTAGGCTGGTGACAGTAGAGGTCTAATAGCAAGTCATCTTCCCCTTCACACTGTCTTGGAGTCCACTTCTTTCAAGGAATTCCTTTGCTGGCCTCCTGCCTTTATGTTCGTGTGTCCCAGCTTCAGTGACTGGCACAATCTCAGTTCCATCATCGCTGTCATTTCTCCCTTTCTTTACTTAAAGCTTTCCTAAGCATCTCTTCTTGCTGAAACCCCTCACCTTTGCCATCGTCTCCTGTCTTCAGCTGCAACATGCTACAAATGAGATTTTGTTCAAGCGCTTTGGAGACAGAATTACAGTTCATGGAAGGTTTTTGAGATCATAAATGTTTAAGATCAGAGATCATGTATCAATCTAATACAGTGTCTATTAAAATATGTCCTCAAGATATGTTTGATGCATCTGTAAAACTGGAAATAGCAATAATACTAAGGAAAGGGGTAATTGCTGAGAATTTCCAAGAGCTGTAGCACATGCCAGGGATAAAAGATAGAGATGACAGTAATCAAGGTTAGACTCGTCTGTCTGCCCCTCATAGTGAGATTTTGCATTCAGCTCTCCTGACGCTCACCACCACCAAGAGGACAAAATGGGAACCCGTAAGTTAGGGTGAATAGCTAATAGGAGTGATGGGAACATCATTTGAGGCGTGTAGTAGCTCGTTTTCCTTAAGCAAAGAGAAGAAAAAGGTATTGTGTATTAGAAAACTATGGAAGTGTCCTGGGGCTTCTCCTTGTACACTGTTACTCAAACATAATCTGTACCCCAGGGTCTTTCCTTAGGCATTGTCAAACCTAGAGAGAGAGGACAAGATGTAAAAGTTTGGGATGTCACTAAAACCATGGTTAAGGGCCAAATGAAGGAGAAGAGCAATGGAGGAAAGGACTGGAAGGTGGGAAATAGTGTCATATGTTAAAATAATTTTAAATTAAAAAATACCCCAAACAACAGAGAGTGGGAAGCTAGTGAACATGAATAGAGTTGAAATGTAAAAAATGAACTCTGAACATCAAAATACTCCAACATATAATAATGATCACTCCAATGTGTACATAGGAGAAACAAAGCGAAGACATCAGAGCAAAAGAAATGGAAGAATGTAAAGGAGGCAAGAAAGTCTAAATGAAGTGTCCATTTCCATACTGAACTGTTTCACAATTTTCCCACTTTCACTAAAATAGATCATTACAAGCAAGTAATATTTTCCAGAGGGAAGCTGGTTAGTTTTTTAAAAAATAAAATATTATCAGCTCTTACTATAAACAATATCTGTCTCTGTGCCCAGATATTTTGCCTTTGGGAGCAAAGCAGGTTTTCTCCCCACATCTGCTGTTCTTGGAGAGATTTTACAGCATTCCCTCATGGTGCCTCCCCACAGTTCCAGTGAAGAACTTGGTGTAGTCTGGGACTATGGGTAGGTCATGATAAATTTTACAGAGAGGAAAAAAAAGATGACAAATCTGATTCTAGAAAGTTAACTTTCAAGTCATCTACTGACAGTTCCCACACGACTGACAGACTACTGTTTTAATTAAGTTGCTGCCTAGGTACATCAGACAGAAATTAGGATTCTATTTCTGAACACAAAAAGGAGACAAATAACACAATTTTCATCACTTCTAATAAGAGAAGTAAAAAATCCTAGCCAAATCCTGTGCCCAGCTCAGACAGTTTCAGTGCAGAAGCTTATGGTCCAGGTTCTGAGGCAGTGGAGACACCAAACAGAAAAGGACAACAGGGACAGGCAAGAAAACAGGCAACAAAAAAGTGAACTGAATATAACAAGAAACCAGGACTTTGAAGACACAGCTCCTTGTTTGCTCACCCTCTGTCTTCTAAAAGCTTTGATAATGGTCCCCGAGTGTTCAGTTTGACATCGGGCCTTTTCATTCTTTCTGTTTGGTTTTATTCAGTGGGAGTCACTTAAGAGTTAGATAACAGAAAGTGATACTAAAGGTTATGAAAAAAGCACGAAAGCGCTCAAATTTTAAACAGACTTGCAAGTGAGCCTTGCCCATATCTCTTCACTGGAGGAGAAAGGTGGAAACCTGTGTTGTATATCACTGATAAATTCTCACCTGATGTAAAAATACCCGCACTAAATAAACTCTCAAGTCAATCACACTTAAGAAGTTCACTGGAATTTTCTTCTTTTCTGTTGAAGGGTCTTCTAACTTCTGCAGTTCATTCAGTATGAGGTCCTATAGATCTACAGACATTATATAGTCTTCCCTAATTACTATCAACCATTACTTCTTCACTATTCATCATTTTTTTTCATACTCTGGTAGATTACTTGTCCTCATTTTAATCAGTCAACTCATCCCATGAGTCAGATTGTGTATAAATGTCAAGTCAATACTTAATTCTGTTAAGGTTGAAATTGAAAACCTTATCTCATAACCCAAACTACATTTTACAGTCTGGGCTCTGAGTCAAAGTCAGGTGACATGAGGGAAAGCTCAGAGAATCGGAAGAAATTCCTGGAACATTTTGTAAGCGAGTGACAATAAATTGCGTGTCCCACCAAATTCCACCTCAGGTAGATCCCTGCCACCCTACACTAGGGAGTGCTGTCAAAGGCTTACCATTTCCAGTAAAGATTATTGTGTTTTAGTAGGGACTTAAGGGATATTCCGCATCCATTAGTGGCCTGCTCAGTGCTGAAAGGCTTAATGAATTGCTTGAGATATCTAGAATAGTATATTATCACTCACTTATTGGAAAAGTACCAGGCAGATTGTCAAATGATTCTTTTTTTATTATTTTTTTTTAATTAACAACTAAGGAGACACTGCTTTTAACTGCAGGAAAATTCAGAAACTTCAGTAATCATTAAATACATAGAGATCACAAGCCATAGAGAAATTAAAAGGAAACATATGAAGGTGCCTTCAGTAGGTCCTGAATCTATAAAGATTTTCTCATTTCAAAGCTTCAAGAGAACACCATTTTCATGGTTTGACAGGAAGAGAAGAGTGGAGACTTGTGCTCCTGCTTAGATGTTTGCTGGGAACTCAGTCTCCAGCGTGGTGACTCTTTTCTTGATGGTTTTGATAGATGTAAGATTGAATTTACAGCTAAATTAACTTCATAATATTAGTAAATGAGACTGCACTGTTCTATATTTATAGTCTTCTCGGAAATGTGAGATTCATCTGCCCTTTCTGAGACAGACATCAATGAACAAACTAAGAACTCCAAGCCAAACATTTTCCAGAAAAAATAATTTTCTTTTTTTAGGTCCATATTATTTTACTTATTTTAGACATAATCAAGTGGAGGTACTAAAAACATGGGCTTTTGAGCTGCTGAGTACCCTGCGTTTTCTGTGAAAGATATGCTGAAATAAGCCATGTAGGATGCATCCCTGGATGGGACCTGTTTAGCCTCGGAGAAGTAAGAACCATTTGATGACTCCTCACAATCCCCTAGGACTGCTTTACAGGCATGAGTAAGGAAAATGCAAATAAAACAAAACAAAACAAAACAAGCTGATCTGGAAACATAATAATTTCTCATTTGAACAGACCCTACAGCAGAACAAGTGCAACCTTTAGAAGCATCACCACCACACTTGGGCATCCACCTCTCTGGAAAGTGTCCCTTTTCTGGTGACCGTTGCGCCCCATAACTACTAACTCAGGTCATAATTATCTGGGGAAAGACTGCAGTTTTTAAAAAATTGCTGGTTTTAAACCAAAAGCTAAAACATTAAGAGAGATTCATAGACTTTTAAAAACCATAAAAAACATTTCTCAGATACAGGTCTTCAGGTTTTAGCATGGACTTCAATAACTGAATTCCTAAGAAGGCTTGAGGCATGACTGGAATGACTTTGGCAAGATTTCCCATCCTGAGCAATTGGATGTGAATTTTTACTCCTCAAACACACAAAAAACTCCGCTATTGACTAAAATTAAAACCAACCCCTCCCTCATTTTTTACCCATCACTAACTAAGAGAAACAGGGTGAGGTTGAAGTGTTCTTGCAGCATGGCAAGAGGGATACAGAGCAACAGAAAGGGGACAAAAGTCATCATTTTGTTATCCTCCACACTGGCAACCACACCCCTGGTGCCCAATATCCTGCCTTCAAACCCACATCCCACTAGGGGGGAGCACCTCCAGCTCAGACCAACCTGTGCTAGGGGGACTACAAGAACTCCTCTGCATCAGAGCATCATTAGGCGAGTTTGGGATTTGGGAGAGGGCAGAGACTGTTGGAAATCACAGTTGCCTCTCCTGAGCAGTGAGATTCAGAAGGCATTTTTTTCTCCTAAGTAGAATGCTTTAAGAGGATTTTTAAGACCTGTTTACGAAAAAGAGGAATGGTTCTCAACGTTCTCCTTTTCGTCTTGCTGTCCACCAAATGAAATACAAATTAACTCTAATCTGTAGCTTCCAATTTACACCTGCTTCTTTGATGTGCTTAGCACTGAGGAAGAGAAAGTCCAGGCTGCCACCACCCTATGGCCTGTGAGAAGGTCAGACGTGGAGCTCTGCCAAACTTGTGCCACCGTTCTGCCTGCTGAAACCAGCCGGCAAACTTGGAGTCACCAAGGGTTAAAGCACCCGCCGGGACACAGGCTTGACTAACTGCTGTTATCCAAACAAATTGGCAGCAACTCCCTTTTCCACTGAAAAGAAAGGCTCCTGTGTTAATTTTGATAACTTCACCTTTCATTTGACAAGTCTACTCAGTATGAAATGAACTGAAATGAGAATCCTGCATTATGGACTTAAAGCCGCCGGCTTTTTCATCAATTTTTTGTTTTTTAAATGATACAACTGGGCAGTACAGGGGTGCAGTACATTAGGCCTTAGGCAGCACCTAAGAAAGATGGGTTTCTAAGTCAGGCTCTCAGTTTGATCTGCTTCCTGCTTCCCAGCTGCTATATTCACTGTCTGTTTTGTTTAGCTTTCGTTGTAGTGTCTCCTCAAAGGGTGAATTCCTCCGCCCAGAGGTTGTCTCCCACTGTGTATGTGTGGAGCCCAGCAAGATAAACTTCCATCCAGGTCCTGCTGAAATACAAGGAATCTGCTAGTTTGATTGTAGCTGGGGATATACATCACGGAAACAATGGGATATAAACACTGACTTTCATTTAAAAGGGCTTGGAGAAATCAGTAAATTCCTCTTTGAGAACTGGTACTTGAAGTAAGAATTTCCAAAACATAGCACACAAACCCAAGGAGAAATGCAAGCCTAGCTAGAAACCTGAGCGTGGCAGGAGGTACTTGTCCGAGTCCTGCCTTGGGTAGGGTGGCGTGTCCCTGGGCCCTCCTGCACACGTAGGTGATGCCAGAGGGCCATGGAGCAAAGAGAGAAGGAAGCTCACCCTGAGCAAGCGTGGCAGCGTAATCATGAGAAACAACACCCCAGTGAGCAAAGGAGGGTGTTGGCTGTAGGAGCACGGGCTGACGGTTTCTGCTCCAGTGGTTCTCCTGTGCTCAAGGAAGGACAACCAGCTTCTCAAATAAACAAGATCTGTTCCTAGCAGTACCTCTCTCGTTCAGCAGTTTCTCTTAAGTGAGAAAATCAACAAGATCCTGATTATTTGGCTAGATACGCACATCAAAGAAGTATCAATATTAACATGTTAATATTAATATCAATATTAATAATTTTTTTAGTGTAGCAGAAAAAGAAATGTCAGGACAAATAAGCCAAGAAAGATAGACATGTGCTGTTTTTGTCCCTGAGTGACAGCAAAAAACAGGTGGCACAAATCCCAAACCCCCACTATTTAGAAAGCTTCTCTCCCTTGATTATCTGCTGCACTGTGACTTTTATTCTGCCTCTGCTGCATCAGCTCACACGTGATCAGTCAAAAAGAAACAACACTGATTTTCTGAATCTGTAAACACCAAAAGCTCTCCACGAGCACAAAGGAATGAAGAGCCACGGGTTCATGCGGCAATCCAGACCTGCAGAGACACCACGTAATTCTGCTTCTTTTTTCTCCCCTAGCAGGACGAAAACTAGACTTCCATCCTGAAAGAAGAGTCACCAAAGGGCGTGCTGGGAGACCCAACGGACCGTTGGCACCCAATGTCTGATTCAGTGCAAAGAATGCAGACCTGTGAATCACGACACCCAGCTGAACAAGCAGCGACACGGCAGGAGCCAGAAGATCTCCAAACATTTCCACTCTATCCGATGCCTTATCATTAGCATATAATGAACAGAAAAAGATGATGTGTTTGAGACAGAAACACAAACCAGAAGGTGTTGTGCCAGCCTGATGCCTCCAGCGCTATGTTTCCCCACCGAGGTAGCAGTCTTCAGGCTAAAGACTGCGTGGGCAGGGGACGGAAAAGAATCCCAACTGCGGTACCTTACAGGTAGGCGGAGGATCTGATTCACATTGCAATCATTTGTAATAGCCTGCAGCCACGAGGCCAAATACTTTCATCTCCTCGGATCTCATAAGCTAAGCAGTGTTAGCCAGATCACTGTTTGCAGTGGAAGGTCTCCAAGTGGCACCGGCGCAGGCAGGAAGCGATGCTGATGGGAGCTGGGCTCGACCCAGCGCTGGGCCAGAACCGCAGGACGAGGCTTGGAAGGAGTTACTCTGGCAGCGTCGCCACTTCTTACGCTGGGCTGTAAAGGGCAGCCCTGGTGATGTGCGGTCTATAAAGGCACCAGCCCACTTTCCCTCTGAATGGGGCTTCCTGATACCTTGGACAAAGTCCAGCCTATGCAATTGTGTCCTAACCCCCTGCCGCAGCTGCAGCTGGAGACAACACGGCTTCTCCCCGCTAGCAAACCCCATGCAGGTCCCTGGGCTTGCTTTATTTGATCTAATGCAGTCCAGAACCACAACGACCTGCCGTTCTAATTAACTTTACAGATTTAACAAGCTAAAGCTGCTAAACTTGGTCTGAAGTCTCAGACTGATTTCAAGAAAACACAAAGGATATGCTTAAGGAATGCGTTGGTTTTCTTGAGCTGTTGTTTCCAGTTGAAAATAATGTGTCAATAGATAATGCTAAGTTTGAAATAAGAATCTTTGCATATGCTTCAGCCTATTTTGTCTATTTCGGGAATAGCTAAAGAATTCAAGACTGAAAAAATAAATACAAGTAAAATACAGTTGTCTCCTTGTTACTGAAACAAACACCAAGTCATATATTATCATTGTCATAAAAAAGACTTCATCAGGACAAAGAGACTCAATGCTACAGCCTGCAGCAAAGATACCATTAATAAAATAAATCACATCATTCACAACTACAAGTGCTTCACTTTAAAGGCAAAAAATAGGGAGAATGGGACTGTGTGTACTTGGATGAAACAGTACAATCTGTATCAGTGTACTGCACACGTCAACACTGCTCATACAATGAATAAAGAGGAAATGCAACACAGCCAAATAACTTTATTAATCTTCTGCACAATGACCTTCTACTAAACTCATATAACCAAAAATCTACATACTATATAACCTATCAAATTGCTCCTCCGTGAATAAATAAAATTCCACATGAAAAAAAAAAAAGAGAATAAAAGCTCAATTACTGGTATTTTTTAAGGCTACTGGGCAAATAGTTCAATAAAATACAAGATGACTTGTGGCCAAATAGGAGCACACTGAAGTTTTTCAGCATAAGAAGCAAACTGATACCCCTCCTGTTAATACCAATTTCAGCCAAATTTGACATGCTGCTTCAGATCATTTTTTTCCCTTCATGCAAATCACCTGGGTGGAGGACAGAAACCCAAGCAAATAGTCACAGAGAGAGGAAAAAATGGATACAATGAAGGAGTAGCCAGCTGACTAACAAGCGCATCAATACTGACCTGCCACTCAGCCCATCCATAACTGTGAATCAGCCAAAACGCTGCTGCTTGCCCAGAGGCATACAGAAAGGGAACGAGAAAGTCTTATTAAAGCAGAAGGAAAAGCAGTGTGGATATGAGCAGGTGATGGAGATACAGAACACCAATACGTAGGAAAACTACACTAGCTCTGCTGTTAACAGAAAACTTGCTTTTCTCAAGGATTTTATGGTTATGCTTTTCAACTTGGAAACGAACAGGCCAAACCCCTCATCCTGCTAAGGAGATTTGGTGGCAATATAAAGTGCACTTTTAGATGAGACAGAGGTTTCCGCATAGAGCATCCAGTATCCAAGGAGACTTGGTGCCAGCCATCCTACAGCCCCCTCAAAGGAGGAAGATACGATGTGACAGGAGCAGGGGTGATGTGAAACATGGCCAGTCTTCCTTTAACACCAACAATTTGAAGTAGGTTAATTTTGGAGGCTGATTTTTTTGGACAGGAGAGGTTCTGAATTGCAGAAATACAATAATCTCCTTCCATTAGTTCTGAGGTATAGACTGGGACTTAGCAACATCGATTTTGTTACTTACATGCTGTCAACATGAAATGTGTAAACAAATACTTTTAAAATACTAACCAAACTCCCAGACTGTTCACAGGCACATTCGGAAACAGTGAGAAAATTTTAAAAAAAGTCCAGAGGAGTTGCTGAGAAAGCGGGATAAAATTGTCAAAAGATGACTTTACTTGAAAAGAAAGCTCTGCATGAAGTTTGAAGGCATAAGTAAAAGCTGAGGGCACAGCAAGCTCAGGAAAAGATGCCATCAATTAATTCTTTAAACGAGGAAGGCTTCTAAACTTTTCTAGATGAGCCCCATCAGGAGACGGAACAGGGCAAACACAACCCATCTTTACTGCCTTGCAGGGATGTAGGGAAAGAGACGGTCATTCAAGTGTCTTGGGTCTGGGACATTACAAGCACACGGGCACACGCAATTTCTGTGCCCAGCAGCAGAGGTAAGGGCACCCACCGGGCACCTACGCACACACGCGTGCAACTCACCCCCAGAACGGCTCTGCTCTTCACCCGACCTCTTTGTACTAGCAACAGCCCTTCCCAGGAGTGAGAAGAGCCCCCAGTCCAGAGTAAGGGAGCAGCCAGGGGCGTCTTCATGGAGGAGAAACAACCCTCCAAACCTCCCACCTGCCCCAATATAGGATAAATGTGTTTTAGCTGCATTGGCTTCAGATGAATTAGAAAAATAAGGAATAATTAAAACTGACTTTAAATCAGTAAAGCAAAGAGCTATGATTACATGAATATATATGGACAATAGATCTGCTACAAAAGGGCCTGTTTCAAAGTCCATAAGGAAAGCTATTTCAAATAGGATTCTTCACAGCAGCATTCCCTTTTATAGCACAAGAAGAGATGTGCGGCTGTATTTAGGATATCCAAGCAGAAAGCCCAGAAGCAGAGTAAGAACCAAAGAGTTTTTATGTCAACAGAAAGGTATACTTTTTTCTCCTCTCCTTTCTTCTTCTTTACACAAACACATTATGCAGTGCCGAAAAAAAAGAGAAGGAAATGAAAAGAAAATGGATCAGTTGAAGCCTCCAGGAAAGATAACCTTCAAAGGAAATTTAGCGGAAAATTGAAGAAAATAGAAGCTGAGATTTCTCTTATACCTCATGGCTACAGAAATAGATAAGTAGGAGAAAAGGCTGCAAGCAGTATTGCTCCTTTTTGTGACAAGAGAGAAAGCCCCAGATATATTCAATCAATTCCAAAGGGAGAAAGATAATGAGAAATTAGAAATACCCATGAATAGGTTTGAAGTCTACTGCTTCTGGACACACATCATTGACAAGAACATGCAATTTCGACACAGATGAGAGAGAGCGGGAATCAAATGATCCATATGTGACACACTTAAAAACTCATAGAAACACCCAAGCAAACTTTTAGAAGTTACCAATGTTATCAAACCTCCATTAGGCTTTCAGAAACTTTTCCCTTTTATTAGAGATCTATCTGTGAATAAGTAAAAAAAACCTATTACTTCATCTAAAACCCAACACTCCTGAGATCGTGGCATCTGAGTATAGCTACACAAACGACCAAAAATCAACACTTCCTTCCATCAATTTGTTGCTGCCTGCACGGGAGAGGGAGAATCTGGAAAAGGAAAAAATCATGGGAAAAATCTGAGGCAGAAACATTTAACATTAATATTTCAGTTTGAAATTAAGAGCGATTCCAAGAGACAGAGGTTGTTTTGTCTTGGGTGGGTTGGGGTTGTTTTTTTTTGTTTGGTGGGGTTTTTTAGCAGAATACAGGCTGATCACTGGGTGAGCAGAGAGATTTGGTCAAGAACTCCGGTGTTCCCTTGGCTATACCATCTTGATTTAGCATCAGGGAGAGACATCAGCATTTTCTTTATGGTTTCTGGGCTTAATTAATTTGCTTGTTACAGTGGTGTGTCCCTGAAGTGGGGGAAGCCTGCTGGAGGGTGAAGAAGGCAGAGAAAAAAACGTTGAGATTGCCTTCTTTAAAATGAGGGGGGAGGAGGAGGGATTAGCAGAGCCCAGAAAACAGGCGCTGCTGGTTTGTGCAAATATCCTGCCCCCACCCCCTGCCTGAGACCAAACTGTCCCACCGCTGGGCAGCCTCTGGTACTTGCAGAATTAAAGTTCATCCCAACAGCAGGAATCTTAACAAACCGTAGCCATGGAAACAAGGCACTCCTACCAAAAAAAAATAAAAAAAAGCTTTTCTGCAACATCAAGGGACTTGTTGGTTACACCTCATTTTCTTTCATGCATTTCCACTGTAAATAAGAAAAATGAAGCACCTGCAGTTTTAAGATGACATTTGCAAATGACCTGAATCCTTCAAAACAGTCAGGTAAGGCACCCAGTTGGAGAAATAGTGGGCACTCCTCCCGTTGTCCAGCTTCCTTCCACGGATCCCGGCCTGTGATCAATGTTGTCAGCAGTCTCGCAAAACAAATAAATCTTTAAACAATAAGCTACAGATTAAAAGCCTGAGAGCCTCCCCTGTGGCCCATGCAGAAATAAGAGCATTACAGAGAGGGCTGGAGACCGGTGGTGCAGAAAGTTAAGCCACCGAAGACATGAGTTCATATTTGATGCATGGGTAGAGGTGAAACGGGCTTACGGCCCTCAAACACTTCAGGGATTTGTTGTTGCTGCAGCGCTCGCGCCGTAGCTGTTTCCTGATGATCAGTCTAAGGACTGGAATAATGGATGTGCCGTGGGCAGAAATAACTGAGGCTCAACAGCCGCGTTGTCTGGAAATCTGCGCTCAGTACCTGCTTTGTCTGTTGTCAAAAGTACCATAAAGGACCTGTCATCTTGGTCTTTAAACGCCAGCTACCCTGGTGAGATTAGTGTAATACTAAACCTAGAGTGGATCATTTCTACCGCTGACCAGTGAAAGATGTGTATTGCCCTTTCTCCTTATTTCTTGCAGAATCAGATAAAGTGTCTGCATCGGCTGGTAACCATCCCTCTCAAGAGCGCAACTATATATTCCCCAGGACATCCAGAGGTATATAAGCAGCACAAGGACACGTGCTGTAGGGGACGGTGTGTATGTAAAGTAAGGTGTGCTGTCCCTGACTTTGCAAAATTAGAAAGGGAAAACGCAGGCAGTCCACGCATAGCTGCCATTGATGGGAAACAGATTCCACGCCAGCGTGATTAGAAAAGAATTTCCAAAAAACAGGGGAGTCAGTTGTCTTCTTCAAGAAGCTGCTGTTTCTACTGACAGCACACACAGCAAAAGGGAGAACCACAAGTCATTTTGGCAGCGGCCAGCCCTACACCATGACCTCGCCCAGCTCCAAGCACAGGAGAGGAGAAACCCAACCAGAGCCAGCGGCCGGGAGCAGCAGCGCTCTCCGTTTCTTTCATACGCACAGACGGCACCATCACGCACAGCCCAGTCCTCAGGGGAACCCACTGTCACATCCACTGACTCCAGAGCTGCTGCTGCTCAGGACCTCAGGTGCATTTGCCTGGTGACATAAGAATAATTTCATTTAAAATGTACTAACATCTCAAATCCAACTGGCTATGAAAAAGGAACACTGTCACAGGACTCCTACCTTGTATGAGGCATCGGATCAGTAATACCAGGTTCCTTTCTATTAAAAACAAGGCAAAAAAAATAGAGCCAACAATGTGGGTGCATAAATGGATTTTCCCCTACAGCTGACACTGAATCTAAATTAAACTAAATTGTTTTCATAATTTGCAACCTCTGGTTTCTCCATAATTACAATGTTGTGAAATGAGCAGGAACAGCTAGTATATACCCACAGGGAAGAATTACATTTAGTGACCCTATAATGATCCAGGATGAAGAAGATGCAATAAAGGAACCCACGGTATTCATTAATGAATAAGGTCAGTAAGAAAGTAGGAAGCTAGAGTTAATGAATGTATATAGGATTTTGATGTAGAAGCTGCAGGCAGAAGTAGCCAACAGTTTTATTCTAGCCATGGTCTTAGTCATAAAACACTTCGTTAGAGACAATCATCTTCTAAAAAATCCCCAAATTCTCCCCATCTGCAGAATGCTGGACAAAAAACTATTTAAAAATATTTTGCCTTTAAAATGCAATGTAAAGAGATGTTATTAGCTATTACAGATGAAATATTACAGATTCTGCTAAAAGCTAATCTTAACCTCATCTGATTGCAGAATTGCTGCTTCCATCGGTTTTTCCCTTGCACTGCTGAAGTGTCTTTCTGTTGACCATCAAAATTTAAACAATTTCTCAGTGATACTGTGTTCTGCTTTTTTCACCTGCTGTTATTCTGGAGCTATTCAGTGTTTATTAAAAAAAAAGTATAAACAATCCACTAACACAGGTGACTGGAAAATTACAGAATTACAGAAAGTTATAAGGAATTTCCCTTCCTACACACAGTCTTCCCTTGTTTCTTTCTCACAATCCTTTGCTCCGTGGAGAACGAGAATATACATAACACTGGATAAAGACAAGGTCAAAATCATCTGAAACTTATATTATGGTATCACTCAGATAACCCAGTCGTAACTGATGGCACAGCATATTGTGGTCCAAACATGTCTAGCACATGTTATGTACATACCACCCCTGTCTCCATAAGCTCATCTGACAATCTAGATAAGACTCAAACCACAATTTTACGGTGGGAAGAGCGCATCTAGTTAACACAGTATTCTGGCTCAAGCACAATTTGAGGGGTACCTCGTGGGAAAGGCAAGTTCCCCTTTGCCACCATAGTTTGCACTAATTAAATTGCGGTTGCACGTTTGCACCTGTGACTGATCTGTACCAACAATAATTTTGATTTGTGTTCACGCTTTGACATGCAGGTACAAAAGCAGAGAATAAGCTTTAGCCTGTGCCAGCATCATTAAAGAATGCAATATTTCATACCCGCGAACTCTATCCTGCCTACTTAACACTCCTACCTTACAGGATTAAATATACACTTGCTTCTAGTGAATAATTGCATCTGGTATCAAAAACTTGACGGTGTACTCTAACTGCCTGATAAAACCTAAGAGAAGGATGAGCATCATAGCCGCTGTTTTCTTACAAGTCCATCGCTGAGCAACTACATGGGAAAAACTTCTCCTTACCCTCAGGGACTAGGCATCCACCCGTGTTCTGAGCTGCTAGAAAAGACTAATTAAGAAAATAGTATTTTAAAGGCTTTTCAAAAAAATCTTATTTTTAGAAAATTATTCTTAGAAAATTTTCCTTCATTATTAAAAGTAATGTTCTGTTGATACAAAACAGTATTAAAAGCAGCAAACAACTGGATTAACACACATTTTCATTGTGTGCTAAATCTCCTCACTGATAACTAAAGAGAGTAAGACTTCTTTTAGAAAAGTTGAAAGCACAGGCCTTTCTTAGAGTCAGAGCTACCAACAGAAGTTAATAAGTATCTCCGAGACTCATTTAATCTCTCAGCAATCTGCTAGATGAAGGATTGCGAGGCCATTTATTTTGCAAAATCCCATTAGTTATTGATAAACTCTTTTAGACGAATGGTAATTTTGAATGATTCACCTGAACAAAATAACGCGCCCACACTTTCAAAATGCCATTGGGGTGAGGTCAGGCAGAGAATGAATCTGCCAGTGCAAATGAGTGCATTTGTCTCCTGCCAGGGTCCTTCACTTTGGGCACAAAAAGTATTTCCATTAATGGCTTGACAGAGATCGAGAAAATGGATTGATTTTTCATTTTCAGGAAGATTTCAAGGAATTTAGAATAATAGATCCTTTTAAAAAGCTTCAGATGCTCTGAGAGTACGTGAGCCTGTGCACGCAGGGGGAATTGCACCGCCCTGTGGGTTTTACTGATGTAGGAGAATAAAGGACCCCCCTTCTCTCAGCTATATATTGGTACATTATGTACAGTTGTGAACGTTTGTGGAAGTAAACATACTGTACCTGGGTTTCAAAATACAACACAGTCCTTGGCAGAGACCTCTAATCCCCTTTGGATGAGGGCTGCAATGCTTTTATCTAGAAACAGGCTTCGCAGAACAAATCAACCATTATACCCTCCCGAAACACACTCCTAAACCAAATCAATCTTATTAATTTAAAATTCAACCCTGCATTAAACCCTCTTTAGCAAATTTGCAAGTGGTACCAAAGGTTGGTTCTAAGGATATCCACTAAGGCCCTGGGACTAACTGCTATTACAGCCATGGGTAGTACCAGCAGATATTACAATAAACGCATCAGAGGGAAAACCATTTATGACCTGCCCATTGCCCTCAGATCCATTCCTCCTTGTCCTTCTCTTGTGGGGAGCAACAGCCCAGCCCCAGCCGACCCCGAGCCTCTCGGGCTCCACGTTTCAAGAATCCATCTTGCTTATATTGCTAAGAAGCTCTAAGCTAAGAAGCTCCAACTGGGACACCAGCAAGCCTCCTTGCCACTTCAGGACCAGCCTCTAGCAAATGGCAACCTTCCCTGTCTGCCTTATTGATGATCTGAGGTGCTAGTTCCAAATCTAGCACTGAAGAAACTTGAATTAACACTCAGTTACAGCATTGCTGACGTTGCAGTGTAGCTATGCATGAGCTTATATTTCCTTGGATGCAAACTGCAGGGCAGAGATGATCATCAGTCAGCAGTTACAGATCCTGTTTTCATCCCACACCTCAAATTCTGCATGGAGAGAACTAACACAAGACCCATTTCTCTAAGCAGCTGCTTAACTTATGAAGGCTGAGGTTTAGTGGAACTTCAAAGAGACAGGTATCTTTTGCGCAGTCATAAGCACCAGAATTTATTTCAGGCACAGGAACATAACATCTATACAGCAGTCAAACAAAAATGCACTGGATTGCCATTGTGCAATCTACGCAGTTTGGCTGGATTTTTAAGTGGTTACATGGAGCTCATCTACGTGAATGGCACCATTTCAACATACTTTTCAGATGACTGAACTTCACTTGATAATCTATAATGTTAGAGCTACAACACATTTAAGACTGTCACCAAAAAACACAGAGACAAGTGACTGTAATACCTGCAATTGCTTGCATCACCCAGGAAAACTTTCATCACGATACAGACCCGCTCCACAACAGGACCCTGTTGTCACTGTCATTCACGCTCTTGGTGTAGCAGTGGTTTAGAGCAGAAGCCTTCATGAATGAGCACTGCCAGGAGTTTAGTATCAGCATCATTTCTTTAGATGTCATTGTATTTCCAAGATCCCAATTCATCAAATGCAATTTCAGGTTATTTTAAAATCTATTGCGTACTGCAAAACATGAAGTTAAAAAGCCACACCTGGAATCCAAATAACTGCAGTGATCAGGCACAACATATTCTAGGCTCACAAAGTATATATTCCCTTGCTTTGGAAAGATTTGGGCACTTAATTAGCGGAGGACAGTGCCACTAAAGGATTCCTGAACAATTCCGCGATACTAATCTTTTTTACGAAGATAGTTATAGGATAATATCATACAAAGCTGAATAAATTAACTTCCCCAAAAGCTTATCATAATCTAATCAAGCAGAATCAGATAGACCTTTCAGGGGCCATTTAAGAGTTCTTTGGAGAAAGACTTGACTCCACTGCTCTTCCCCTTTTCAATGACTACAAAGTCCTTCTGTCTTTCCTTGATCAAAGTATGTCAATTTGCAGATTCTCTTTACAATAGCAAGATCTGATCCTCTAAACTTCTCTAAATCAGCTTGTTTTTTTGCAATCTGAAGCAATCGAAGCTTGAT
This sequence comes from Larus michahellis, assembly GCF_964199755.1. Taxonomy (NCBI): domain Eukaryota; kingdom Metazoa; phylum Chordata; class Aves; order Charadriiformes; family Laridae; genus Larus; species Larus michahellis. The sequence continues at coordinate 80,351,714 of NC_133899.1, read as the reverse complement.
GCAATATACTGAAGCACACAATCATAGAATAGTTTGGGTTAGAAGGGACCTTTAAAGGTCATCTAGTCCAACCCCCCTGCAGTGAGCAGGGACATCAGCTAGAAAAGGTTGCTCAGAGCCACGTCCAACCTGACCTTGACTGTTTCCAGGGGTGAAGCACCTACCACCTCTCTGGGCAACCTGTTCTAGTGTTTCACCACCCTCATCGTAAAACATTTCTTCCTTATATCTACCCTAAATCTACTCTCTTTCAGTTTAAAACCAGTATCCCATGTCTTAACTCTACAAGTCCTATTAAAAAATTTGTCCTTGTCTTTCTTAGAAGCCCCCTTTAAGTACTGAAAGGCCACTATAAGGTCTCCCTGGAGCCTTCTCTTCTTCAGACTGAACAATCCAACTCTCTCAGCTTGTCCTCATAGCAGAGGTGTTCTGTCCCTCTGATAATTTTTGTGGCCCTCGCTCAAGACCTGCTCCAATAAGTCCATGTCTTTCCTGTGCTGATGACTCCAGAGCTGGACGCAGTTCTCCAGGTAGGGTCTCACCGGAGTGGAGTGTAGGGACAGAATCGCCTCCCTTGACCTGCTAACCATGCTTCTTTAGATGCAGCCCAGCATATGGCTGGCTTTCTGAGCTGAAAGCACATATTGCCAGCTCATGTCCAGCTTTTGCCAATCTCCTCAGCTCCCAGCCTGTCTTGATATCAGGGTACCCCCAACCCATGCTCAGGACCTTGCACTTGGCTTTTTTGAACCTCATGGGGTTCACATGGGCCCAATTCTAGAGTCTGGCCAGGTCTCTCTAAATGGCATCCCATTCCTCAGACGTGTCAACCACCCCACTCAGCTTGGAGTCATCTGCAAATTTGCTGAGGGTGCACTCGATCCCACTGTCGATGTCATTGATGAAGATATCAAACAGTACTGGTCCCAGTACGGACCCCTGAGGTACATCACTCATCACTGATCTCCATCTGGACACTAAGTTGTTGACCACTACTCTCTGGACGCGACAATCCAGCCCATCCATGAACAGTCCACCCATCAAATCCCTCTCTCTCCAATTTAGAGAGAGGGATGTCGGGGCGGGGGGTGGGAGGGGGCAGTGTCAAAGGCCTTACAGAAGTCCTTATAGATGACATCTGTAGCTCTTCGCTTATCCACTGATATAGTGACTCCAAGATAGAAGGCTGCTTGGTTAGTCAGGCAGGACTAGCCCTTGGTGAAGCCATGCTGGCTGTCTCGAATCACCTCCCTGTCCTCCAAGTACCATAGCTTCTAGGAGGATCTGTTTCATGATCTTCGCAGGCACAGAGGTGAGGTTGACAGGTATCTTTCACTAGATCAGGTTGCTCAAAGCCCCAGCCAGCCTGACCTTGAACACTTCCAACCATACAACTTCTCTGGGCAAACAGCTCCAGTGTCTCGCCACCCTCACAAGCAGAGGCAATTCCCTCAGCCTGCACCTGTGTGACACATGCCCCAGCCCCCCGATCTCGAAGGCCCTGGGCTGGGCCCACACCCCATGTCAGTGTCTTTCTGGACCACAGAGACCAGGAAAGGACAGAGGAGTCGAGATGCAGTCACCAAAGCACCAAACAAGAAAAGAGGAAAGCATTTTTACAGTTATTTGCTTGGGTGAGTGGTGGTGGGTTTGGTTTTTTTTAAATAGGGGGAAGAAATAGGGGATAGGAAAGAAGGGCTCACACCAGCCATGGCAATCAACATAGTAATTGTTGATGCCAGGAGATGGAATGAATGAGCCTGGAGGATGGCCAAGTGCGGAGGCTGGACCTCCCAGCTAATGGCACACACTGGGCCAGGTGCTCCTGCGACATCTCTGCCATGGCATCGTAGAGGGGAGCCCTGGCACGGCATAGTGGTGCCAGGGGAGCCATGCGGGAGGTGGATCCACTTCCATTAGTTGTTCTTGATCTTCAGATGGATCCACCTCCATGGGCTCCACACCACCAGACAGTTAGTACAGCTACTTGCCCATTTATTGACTAGGAAGAAAGTGGGGACTGTTGACCAGGTTTTCAGAAGCAGAACAGCAACTGAGCTTTTGTACAGAACTTTTCACCAACAGATCTCAGAACACTTCACAAAGGTGGCTGCACATCTCCACTTCGCAGTTATGAGAATAAGGCCCCAAGGTGATTTCCTGGACATGTGAGAAAAACTGTGGAAGTCTGTGTGATTTTCAAGACCTAGGCCCATGTACCATCCATTAAATACTGCTATAAAGATCAGTTACAAGCTTTAGAAAACATGGTTGCCCCAATTACAAGCCCCAATTATAAACCCCAATAATTTCCAAGAAAACTGGTAATTCAAAAATACATTGGTAACAAAAAAGCAAAGGTTAAACAAGATTTGCAGCTTCATTATCTATGTGCTTTAATATATATAACTTGGGAAGTTAGGGATTACTTTATGCTTCCAGAAATATAAGAATATATTTGTTAGGGCTTGCCTCTTCATGCTCTACAGTAACACATGAGGAATTAGCTGGAACACACACAATTCCTGAATTTTCACTTAATTAACAAATGCATTCCATAGTCTCACATGATCTGTATTTTCCATAAATAATAAGCTTAGCTGATTAACTGATAAATGTCTTCATATGCTTTTAGCATCTGCATGCTGCAAGAACAGGTTTCTTTGGCATTCCATACCTCTCTCAAAGTGACAGTGTTTCTACGGCAACGTTCACATTTATTAAGGCTGGATATAGTATCACTGCTGAACTTGTGCGCCTGAAGTGTAAGTGAGAACAGGCGTAGGAAAAAACACCTGTTCTTACTTATGGAGCAGGCATACAAACCCTGGAATAATTATATCTCTTGTTAAAGATGCATTAACATAGCGTTACATGCTTTAAAATACAAGCACTGAAGTATTGACAGGTCAAACACCTTAAGGTTTTAATAGCTCATTTTCTTGCACCTTTATAAAAGAAAGTTTAATATGGCATTATGGCATTAAAAAAAAATAATCTCATATAGGAATCCAAGGCAATTCCTCCTAATTTGAGAAAAGGTTTCCATGATGGAAACATTTATATTATATAAGTAAACTACAAGAAACAAACAGGGTTTTTTAATCACCTTGTTGGTCTCTACACATTAGAAAGTTAGGAGAGATATAGCCACATGCATCATGGGACAATGCAGTATGGCACAGGGAGCCCGCTACCACACGTAGGGTGAAATCACTCTTCTGAGACAACTGCTACCAAGCCTATGTCAGATGAACCAGAAAAGCAGAATGCTCCTGCAACAGGGTTTTTACTGGCAGGTAGGTGCTCTCTGAGCAGGTGAACACCTGTCTGAATGCAACCTAGTAAACCAGGGAAGACTGGATTTACAGAAACAGGGGTTTTAAGAGCGGGTGCAGCCAGCGAATAAGTAGAGATGAAGGGTGAGCTACAGGATCCCTGAGGATGACCACATTTCAAAGAACCACATCTACTGTAGAATAAGAATTCACTCTTTCTCCTTAGGAAAATAATACGTGTCAATATGGATCCAATTGTAAGGAGCCAGTGAACGCCATCACTTTCTACATGGTGACAACATCAGCTATACTAACCAAATAAACTGGGACACTTGCCTTCCAGGCTGGTATCAAATCTGTGCGTAACACACAGTAAATTAAGTGGAGCATTTCAAATTGCAGTTTTCAGATATTAGAATATCGTAAACAAGCAGAGATGCTGCTTAAGACCTAATAGATCGAAGCCTGGAGCATAGCTGCCATCTGGCACATAGAACTGTACACTTCGTCTTTGTGACAAGATGTCTCATCATGTAGAGTGGCCTCCTACTGACAGGCACAGGAACAGCCTGAAAGATGTCAGAGCATGGGATAAGCTCTAGCACAGACACGTACTTCTCTGCCAGCAGCCACTGAATGAGGTAGGAATGACATAGATAAGTTAACTGTTGAATCACAGAATCTTCAGAGTTGGAAGGGACCTCTAGAGATCATCTAGTCCAACTCCCCTGCTAAAGCAGGATTGCCTAGAGCACATTACTCAGGACTGCATCCAGGCGGGTCTTGAAAGTCTCCAGAGAAGGGGACTCCACAACCTCCCCGGGCAGCCTGTTCCAGTGCTCTGTCACCCTCACTGTAAAGAAGTTTTTCCGTGTATTTGAATGGAACTTCCTATGTTCCAGCTTGCGCCCGTTACCCCTCGTCCTGTCACTGGGAACCATTGAAAAGAGCCTGGCACCATCCTCCTTCAACCCGCCCTTTAGATACTTGTAAACATTAATAAGGTCTCCCCTCAGCCTTCTCTTCTCCAGGCTAAAGAGTCCCAGCTCTTTCAGCCTTTCCTCATAAGGGAGATGCTCCAGTCCCATAATCATCTTAGTTGCCCTTCGCTGGACTCTCTCCAGTAGTTCCCTGTCCCTCCTGAACTGGGGAGCCCAAAACTGGACGCAGTATTCCAGTTGTGGCCTCACCAGTGCAGAGTAGAGGGGCAGAATGACCTCCCTTGACCTGCTGGCCACACTCTTCCCTATGCAGCCCAGGATTCCATTGGCCTTTTTGGCAACAAGGGCACATTGTTGGCTCATGGATAATTTACTGTCTACCAGGACCCCAAGTGAAGTGAAGCTTGGACACCAACTTGGAGATCAGCTTTGATTTGGTGTGACCTGTTGCCATTCTGGTACCCCGTGTCCAGGCTCAGTCCTAACTAGGTCCCAGTCCCAGGTGCACATCACACAGACCTAAGAGCTGGAGGTCCTCACAGCCACGTTGCAAGTGAGGCACCGAGACAGTGCTCTGGTTCCCAACTTCAGCGTGTGTCCCACCAGGAGTTCAAGTGCATACCGCAAGACTACAGCTATAGACGCAAAGCAGATTCACACCTAAACCCATGCACTACATTATTAAAACAGATGAATCCAGTGGGTTTTCATTGTGCCCACAGGTCCCACATTCTTCTGTTTTACAGGTAAAAAAGAGAATACTTTGCAACAAGCTGGGAAACCTCTGAAGTGACAATGCTACCCTCCAGAGTCTGAAGGGGTTTATGCATGCCTGCACCCTTCATTCACTCTTCCTGGCCTCAAAAAAGAATCTACTGCTACATGCTATATGCTTCTGCATATGAACAACCCTTTCGCGTGTTTCAGCAGGCACAGCTCAAAGAGGAAATTGGCCCCCTAGCACCACTGAATTCAATGGATATTGGAAAGAATGACAGAATCGCATCTGAAAACCAATTAAAAGCAGGGATGCCTATGCAACACGTCATGTTAGTTTTGGACAGTACATGAGATCTAGAGTTGTCAGCCACATAAGTATTTAAAATCAAGGAAGGAAAAAAGTAAAGGTCATAGGCAATCTCATCTAGAGTGAAGTTTCTACACATTAATAAAATATTTGCGATTTCTTATATAAAGTATAACCTAAGGACAACTAAGTAGAAATAATTATTTATTCTTGCGTCTGAATATGAGTAACAGCAAAGTTATTCTAAAAGATCAGACTAAAAACTCATTGCTGAATTTTGAAATTCAAATTATCATTTCTGTAAACGAAAATGGTTTCCTAACATTTCTAAATACAGGAGTTACATGACATTTCCAAAATTCGGAAGCAATTAAAATTCGAAGCATGATAAAATTTTTACAACTCTTTATGGTACTGTAAGGTCTTAGAAAGAAGAGACCACATTTTTAATGAAAAGATGCTAGTGTGACCACCTGTTGTAAAAGTCTAGACCTTTGATCAGATATTACAGGGCAAACATGAAACATCAAACCTGAAAAACGTGAATAACATGTAGGAACAGTGAGAAGCACTATTCTGCTCTTGTGTTGGATAGGCTTAGTTTGTTCTGCTTCCTCCAAATGAAATTCCAGTGAAAGAAAGAGCAAAATAGGGGCTTGCAAGCCACATAAACTGCAGATTTTATACCTATGTAAAGTAACTGTTTCTGACAACATCCAAATTCATACAGCTCAATTATAAAATGTCTACAACCTATAGCTATAATAATTATGCTGATCTTCCAAAACAAAAGAACTCGCATTTTTGCTAGCAGCTCCATTCTATTCTTGGCAACTGTGGATCATTCTGGTGAAATATATTGCACTGATGCAATCAAAAAATGATACTCAGCGTTTCGAAAAGGTTAAAATTACAAGCTACAGAATACACAAAAAATCAGGCGAAATATCTAGTGAAATAAAATGGATATTTATGGCTTTGCTCAAACAAAAAAATGTACAGGCAAAGTCACAGTTACAATTTCCTGTATTTCACCTATATCCCTCTCTTAATGAACTCATTATCATGTCTTTCAAACAGGAGATCCTCCCTAGGCCAGCTGTACACAGCCAGATCTATCTCATCATGCTTTAGAAAAGTAAAATCTCTAGAGAAAAGGCAGTGTTGAAACAGATGTACTGTATTAGTAATCTGAGCTGTCAGCATCACCGCGCACTGGTTATACATAGCTAGGCAACCTGAAAACATACAAAAAACAACTGAAAGTAACCCCAAGAGTGGACCAAAATTACTCTGTATCGCTTTTATGACGAAACCTGCAGCACATCCTTTACATTCTTCCTCTCAATACTTTTTAAAAAAACCTCTATCAACATTTATTATCGGTTGTGAGACAGCACCCCCTGCTGCAGCAACACATGAAAACTTAAAAAACTACCTTAATTTGTGACAGGGTGCAGCTAACTGATAGGTATTACTATGCGGATTACCCAAGATGTGGCTTAACTGGCTGGGTCTCTCCTCAACACTTTCCTCCAGCTGCAGCACTGTGCCAAAAAGCGCATGATGCAGAGCAAACGCCCCTCATGTGAGGCTTCACATTTCTGAGCGCTGTATAAAGGTACCTCTACAGAAACCACTTACAAATCTTTTTAAAGCTCAATATACAAACGAGGTTCCCCTATGGCCTGATTTGTTTTATATTACCTACCTTTGTGTTTTCTTGGGATGACCCCTTCCTCTCCTAGATAACCGAGAGTTGCCTATATCATGCCTGCCACCAGATAATTGTTCCTGTTTCTCATGTATCATCTAAATAAGACAAATATAAATCCTCATTGGGCCCTGAATAAAGAAATCTGGCCCTGACTGGAAGCAGTTCTACATTAGGAGCAGGGGCACAGGAGAAACCAGCTCCCTGCTATGCCAGCACTGCATCACGCAAGGATTTTCAAGAACTTTTAATGGAAAAGCAGCAAGTTTTCTTGCTCCATTTATACCTACTGGGAATTTATTCCCATTCTCATACAAGATTCTGAAATCTCAGGTGTGGAATAACACTACCTTACCCAAGCATAGTGTATGCAATGCATACTTATTGCTGCTCAGAAAATAGATTAGTAACCTCCTTGTACAAAGCTTTGAACTATACAGCATAGCCACAGCTTTTACTGAGTCTTGCTGTAATGAAAAAACTGTAAGTGGATCCTAAAGTAGGACAGTCTGTTTAAGATACTCCTTTGTATATGCAGAACAGTTCTCTAGTATCTAGGAAATGTTTTGCACCCCACTGATGTTGATCAGACACTTCAAAAACAATTACTTAAGAGCTCCCGTTCTCCTTAGAATGGCAGATTTTAAAGTGATCAGTGGTGTATCTGTGGTTCTCAGCTCTCCTATTTGCTCACAAATGCTAATCCTCAGGGAACAACAATAATCATACATCAACTTTCCTCCTATTCCCTTTCCCTGTAAGTAGTTGTGGCAGTTGTCACAAGTCGGTTTTTTTAAGCTGTGACAAGGGAACTGACCACATGGCCCTGCCCAGGAGTGGCTAAAGACGAGTGGACCACCACTCTCAAATGACACCACCTGAGAATCCCGTCTGTGGGCACAGGCAAACACAGAAAATCTCTCTCAGTCATTCTTTAGAAAGAGGTGCTGTGAACTAGAACCAGGCTATTATCTGAGCTACTGAGCAAAAGCTTAGCCAAAACACAATAGGATATACACAAAAGGATAAAATTTCATCTCTGCATTATAGACATGAAATACGCATCTAACTTTTTTAGTGTTCAGGCTACTGAAAAAAATGCACACCACCAATGAAAACTTCTGTACAAGACCAATTCTGCAGGAGAACTACTGAAAAGCACGGCAGATGGAAAACGAATCCTAAAGTCATGGTAGCTTCTGCTGAACAGGTGTTTTCGTGTCCTTGCATAAAGTTCAGACAGCAAAAGATATCATAAATGAAGTTAAATTATGTGCCCCTCCCAGCTAACTACAAGTCACAAGAAATATGGACATCTGCACGTGCCAGGATGTTTTTCTATTCTCCAAGAAGGACGGCACATTGTGACTGAAACAGGGCTTGGATAACAGATACTGCAAGTCATCTTCCTCCTCCAAAAACATCCTTTCCTTAGCCGTGGTACGCAAGTCCATCTCATTCACACCAGTCAGTATACTGGTATATGCAGTTATAACTCAATCTCTTTGGTGTCCTACTAATCACAATGTCTCTGTGAAGAGATGAAACCATTCGCTGGAGTCCTAGGATTTTCTTCTCTCTTGATTTGGCTTAAAGTGATTGGAGAATAAAATGCCCCCCACGCACCCCCAAGCAGCATAGCAATATCCGTGGAATTTCACAGGAGAGCACATACCACATACTCCTATGCTTTTTTCTCCCATCACCCCTCCCAAATTATGAAGCACTAAGCAATTAAGATCACAATCTGATTATCTCTGCGATATCCTTGTGAATCTGGCATAACTTCACAGATGGCAACACAAAACTGCTGTCAGATCATGTAGAGACATAACTTCATTATCAAGGCAGACCGGCATATCCAGAGCTTCAGCTCCTCCTGGTATCATGTGATGCAGGGGTTGCAGCTCTCATTAAAAAGTAAAACAATGGCAGAACCAAAAAGGGATTTCAAAGCATGCAAAACAAACAGCTCACTCAGCAAAACCGTGTGCACCACCTCACTGATTTACTGTATCTAACATTTGCTGGAGTAAAAAAAACTGGACACCCCCCACTATAGCAGGTAAAGGTTTTAAAAATCCCATCATCGCAATAGTGTCAACAATATCTACTATTTATCCTCGAATCATACATTACTGTCACCTGTACATTTCACGACCATATTTGATGCTCACAGAAACGCCCAAGGTAATTGGAGCCTTCAGAAGCTACTTCAAGTTTTTTTTCTCTACTCAGACAAATTCATGGCAACAGCCATGCTTATCCTAAGACTTTCCTTTTTCTTATTGTATGTAATAAGTGTGAGGTGCGTGCCTGTAAGAAAATGGTAAAATAAACACACCATAGCTTTGGAAGTCGCATATTTCAAATCTAGAATATTTAACAAAATACATAGCCTTAGTGGGTGTACGGACTTGTCTGTACTAGAGGTGTGCACGCTGGAGTACAGTAACACAGACTTTGGTACTGTTAGATACAGCATGGCTTTGATGAATATGGGCTTAAAAAGTAACTACCACCAGCAGACTTCTATTGATTTTATTATTTTTCTGCACTAAAAATTCAGAATTGTGCAGCTGCATCAGTGCAAAGTTTTAGCCGTTAACAGATCTGCCCCATCTTTTACTATGGGCAAGCTACTTTCTTCTAGTACCTAAGCTTAAGGACAGGATTGGAAAGAAAAGTGAACCTAACACTTATCAGAACAGACCAAAGCTGGCAAAAAAGTAGTATTGGGAGGAATAGGTTTATTTATGTGAATGTCATATTTATGAGTGTCACTTATTAGCTCAGTTTTTGCATTGTACTTCTAGGGCTATTGTTTAGCCAGATAAAATACAGAAGCCTAGACTCTTTCATTTTAGAATTTACATGTGTGCTCCTTCCTGTACTTATTCAGAGTAGAAAATAAGTACTTTCATCACTGAGGCCTTACATGTTTTGGGAATCAGCTGTTCGGGATACTAATTCAGTTCTCTGCTGTCCTATTGGAGCAGGGCACAGCTGTTCAACTTCAGCAGCAGGACTTGCTGCCAACTGGAAGAGTACTGTCGGCTCTGGGGACTCTTCTGTAGAATTAATTGCTTACAACAATTTAACAAATTCAGAATTAATACTTAACAGATTCAGCAAGAAGTATTTTCAATCTAATGGATTTATGTTTTAAACTACTGCTAGTTTGCATAACATTTAGTAGCCAAATGGCGTTAACTCACTTCCATATCCTGACCTGACCGTCACTCACAGCTCCTCCTTTTCCGTAATTCCTCAACTTGGTTCAATTCACTGCAAGATCATAATCAGTCTGAATCCTTCCTTCCTGAGTTTACACACGTGGCTAATGGCTGCATTCACTGAAACCACTGCTTACATTGCTACGGCTTTAATATTGCACTTGCCTGTCTTTTCTGTACTAACTAAAAAATAAGAACACCACCAGCAATGTTATGTTACTGATGATAATGCTGTTAGGAAAGCATTTCCAAAATGAAGTTTAAGGTTCTACTACTTGCTGGAAAGAGCTGAATTTTGACAATCTCTTTTCTGATATTACAAGTTTGTCTGTGCCAAGTGATTACATTACTAAACCAACCACCTAGAACACCTAGAGCCTTTGATTTAGTTGTCAAATATCTACATTCTCCTAGGTATACCAGAGTATTTCAAGTATTTTAAGAGTCATGATCACACATTCACACAATTCAGGCCTAGTCATTATTGTAAACGCTTAAGCTATTACACACTCCCACTTTCTTAGAGTATCAAAATACCCCTGCCAGATATTCAATACTCATCAAACAATACAGAGTTTATAATTTACAGACAAAACAGTACTGGCATAATTTGTTTATTGTACTATGAGCATCAGTATATATTAGAGACAAAGGAAACATGACTTCCAGGACAAAGAAAAAAAACCTGGAGATTTAAAATTTTGCTCAGTATCAATCATGGAGAACCTATAAATTATCTGCTGGAATGCTTTCAGCTCAAAAGCTTGGCTTCTACAATTACAGAACACTGAAGAATATAAGATGTTCTGGATCCCAAAAGCCACATACCTAAGGTTAAATTGTAAAAGACCTGAAAAGACATTAGGTAAAATTTATAAACTTGTTTTCTTCTGAGACAAATTGATCTTATCTCCAAGACTCAGGGCCATTCCCTGTAGGGAAGAGAAAGAAGACATTCATGATACACAGATACTTCAAAATAACTTTATCTATATTAAAATGGAAGTTCTATATAGAGAAATCTATGAAGTTAGTGGCACAGAAATTAAAGTATTCCTAACTGTTCATGTATTTATATACATTACAGAGCACACCTTCTTAACACTAGGTAAAGGCTAGATCTACATGTGTTATTGAAATAATGAAATTTGAATGTGATCTAGCAACTGCTAAATCGTTTATCAATACAAAATGCAGAAAACAGAAAAAATGTAAGCCTTTTGACCTCCCACCAGCCGAAAGCATGCTGCCACTGAAGAAATAACAGCTGTCAGTCCCGTTACTGAAATTCAGCTGTTGGAAGTCTCAGTGCTGATGCTAGCACTCAGTGCACTAAAACTATAGACAATAATTTAATCACAGAACCATATTAATATTGCATAGAAACTGAAGAAATCTCAAAAGAAACTGCACAAATAAATCCACCTAATCAACAACAGAATGATCAAGATGAAACTAAGCTGGCATATATAACTGAATGCAGTATTACGTAAAAATGCCACTGTAAACAAATCAGAAAAATTAAACCACTACGAAATCTTTAAAATGACATCCCAAACTAAATGGTTTTACAAGATGAATGTGAAAGTTCTCAGGCAGTCCTTTATTTAAAGGTCCCACTGTTTGAAATACTTTTATTGGTAGACTAACTTTTTTGCTATTAAACAGTTTCAAATTTTACACTCTTTTAGTCAGAACGTAGAAGTTCTAAAATCCAAAGCAGACTCATAGATGTACCTTTAGAAAATAACGCTGCTGAAAGAGACTTTGGAGTTTGCTTTGTTGTTTTTTTTTTTAAAAGAAGCAGTGAACAGCAATTACATGCTGTAATCATAAAACTTCCTTGTTATATGAAATTGAAATATACAATTCAGTAGTAAACAGATCATGAAACCTTGGGGAGCATTTGCTCTTTATTTAAAAGCAAATCAAGTACATTATCTTATTAGCAGCGCTATGCATAAAATAAGTAAATCTTGGCCCAAAGGCCTATTTTGATAACGCACTAGGAGAGAAAGTGTACAATATGGTTTTAGGGTATGGTTACACCTAACTAAAAAGACTTTTTTGCCCCCTCACAAAATGTGTCTAAGATAGTTTTAAAAACTAAGGCTGAAGTTTCTATATTCTTCTTCCCTAAAAACTTCCCCATTTAACAAATACTAGAAGCTATCGTCCAAAAGTTTGCAAGTTTTCTTAGGGTGCTCAGTACATTTTCTTAAAAATGATAAGGAGAAACAGTGCATTACCTGACTCTTGGCGCGGATTCGTATGTGACCAGTGACAGGTGCCTCTGGTCCAAGATGAATTGGCTTTTCAATGCTGACATTTGCAAGTGCATCTTCTCCAAATATGGAACGCGCATAAAGATTGGCTGCCATAAAGCCACAATAACCAGAAAGTGCCTACAAAAAGCCCATTTGAACTCTTTAGAAAGGCCAAAATACTTAAAATACATTTAATTCATCCTACATATAGCTAGGCAAATATCAGTATTTAACATTTAAACTTCTTTCTTTGCACACAACATTTTTTAAAGTGTGAGAATCGTGCGAGGGGAAGCAGTGGTGGCCTATTTCTAAAATTAATATTGAAAGATATCTAATCTACAATATTCACCAAAACAAGGTAGGATGGGATTTTTTGATCTGATTTAATGAACAGCAAAATGGTAAAGAAGCTAATTAGTAGCAATAGCCACTATACCTATTTTGGCTACTACACATATATCAGCTAATAACTATTATATATTTTATCTTAAAAGCAAATAGCTATTCTCTCTATATATTTTGCGTTAAAACAAAAAAGGCTAAATTGGCAAAAGAAAGGTAAATTTTGACAGAAAAGGACGGAACTTGGAGCTAATAAAAACCCCCACGCCTGTATAAAAACAGATGGTTCCACCAAATCTATACTACAGCTTAGCTACTACAAATTAAAACAGATATTCTGATTTTCTAGCTGCGCAAGAAATAGCTAAAGTGATTAAGCAACACAGAATTTTGATAACATTAACTTGCTTTTACTCATTTCAGAGGACTCATTTAAAAACTTTTAAGTATATGTACTATTTCATATTGTAAAGAAATGTCTTTAATAATATTTATAACAAACGCATAACAAATTAAACAAAGCACACAAACTAAAAAGGGCTCACAGTCTTCAAGCAAATAACTCACCTTCTCTGGAGTCAGGCATTTCATATTGGTTGACTTCAGTATGTGCTGTAAGTATTCATTTAGATCAATGATGTTGGTATTCACCGTAACCTTCAAGAAGGGAAAAAAAAACAAAACGGTAATTACTTTACTTGCCATCTCAGGCATTTCTAAGACCATCTCTTCTTCAGGACTCTATAAAGAAGATTACCACTACATTTCTCCTTGAGGAACACCACATTCAGTAAGCTAGCTCCAAATCACAGTATGTGGTGGCATAATATAAAGTCTTCACCTCCTGCCATCCACTTGTTAAAGCAGGGGGAATTCCATGCTATTTCTAAAACGTACTAGGGGAATATGATACTTTGCTGAACACATAGACTTCCTATAGCAACTAGTATACTTTTTGCCTGAATATAGCTTACACACTGCCAGCACAAGAAAAAATGGTATCTAGTCCAAAAGCTTGCTTTTAACCAATGATAAAAGTTGCTTTTACATTTCCCCCTTCTAGCAACAAAGCTCTCTGAGTTGCCTTGGATTCCTCATAATAAGTATTGTAGGTCTTGTTTAAGTTGCTATTTAATACATCTTTTAGGAGTAGTTTACAAATTGCTAAGGCTTCACATATTAAGGATCAAACTTTATTGTTTACAAGTTCCCTTTGAGGGAACTTAAATCCACTGTCAAGTGAATACACATAAATACACGTAGCAAACAAGGCTACAGTTTGTGTAAAAGATCTCCCATTCTGTTTTAATGTTTCTGCTCTGTTCTTAAATTACATTGCTCTGTTGCATTAGATTATCTCCTTTAAACCCTTTTTTAACAGGTACGTAACCAACAGTTTGGGCACCCTCTAATATTAAGTGTAGCTATCACTGTGTTGGTCTTACGTAGCATGCAGAACCACTCTGTGTGCTACAGCTGTACTGCAAGGTAACAGAGTGAAAGATGTCCCTGCCCATGAGACGGGGGCTGGACTAAATGATCTGTAAAACATCCCTTACAAACCAAAACATTCTACCATTTGGGGGGGGGGAGGGGGAGAGGGGGGGAACCAACCCCCCAAGACCCCCGACAACATAATTCAGAACCAGAGAGGCTAAGCAGTATGACCAATGCTGCAGTCTCAGCATAAATTTATACTTGTTGCTATCTCGCCTTTAAGGAAAAATACACAGCAATCACCAAGCAATTTGGACACTTTCTGTACAGGGGGTAAGGCTCAATGCACGTACCTCTTTTGTAAGAAAAAAGAATAGTTATTTCATCACTAAGCTTGTGAAACAGGTAAGATAACAATAACAGAATGAGTTACTTGACGCCAACATCCAACACGGATGTTGAATGAGGTTTATATTACAATGTTGATGTAATGAGCTGATGTCAAAACAAGACACAGAATTATACCTCATCAACAAAAACTCCAAATAACATACAAGAAATAAAACTAACTTTGTTTTCCCACTCAAATTCTGCCCACATCTGTCTAAACTCCGCATCCGTACAAGAAGCAGGCTGGATGTAATCCATGATGTCAATGTGAATATCACTGAGAACCACACAGTTTCTGTCGCTGGCTGCTCCAGAGACATCATACACTGCAATAAAACACACAAACCACCTTAATGGTTAAAAAAAAAAAAAGTGAATTTGCACTAAATAAGGGTTACCACCTGCCAATTAACAACAGTCAACACTTGCTCAGCCTCATTGCTGACCTGGCCTCTTCAAGCGCTTCACCCAGTTGCCACAGAACTTTACGTATATTGGTGTTTCAGGCCAGGCTGCCCAGCTCATTGCAAATACAGAGACTCAGGCTCAAGTATCACGCTGACAATTATTCTAAAGGTACCATGTTCTACTATAATTCTAAGTAAAAGCAATATAATTTTTTTTAAAAATTATTACAAAAATATTCATACATTGTAGACCATTTCATTTCCTCTTCCAGTATGAAGTGTTTTAATTATTTTGAGCCCATTAAGCAGTTAAGAAATGGTACACATTAATGTTAATTTTGCACAATGAATTGTTTACTTACCAATATTACCAAAAATGATTCCGTTTTCTGTTGAAGCGACTTTGACATTGGCTTTAATGTTTGCAAAGTCATGTGGAGCGAGTGTCAGAGGAGATGGTTTTTCCACAAGTTTCAAGTCACCTGTGTAAAGCAATTGGGAGATGGGGATCAGGGAACATTAACAATATACAATGAGTTTAGCTTTTGGAACAATTTTTTTTATTTTCTTGTTATTCAATTCTAATGTCTACAGAGTTGCACTAAAAACCACCATAAAGGGATTTGTTGATTCGGATTTTTTTTATTTTTTTTTTTTCCACAGTTTTCTACCTCCAAGACAAAATAATTTAAATGGGCTTTGGATGAAGTCTTGTATTAAATTTTTAACAATCAGGAAATGGTTAATTCTACCTTGTGTTTTAATCACTGAAAACATCATAATACCTAATCCTACAGTCAAGTGTCTCAGAATCAAAGTTCAACGTCCAGTATTACATGCACTAAGCTATTTATAAACAGGTCAATGTATCACCTTGATTTTGAATATAATTGCTCCCAGGAAACAGTAAGAAATGTATTTTTCCTAATCCTTTAGCAAGCGATTGTAAAAGACTCCTTAGTTCTATCAAACTGTGCAGTTTGAGAACAAAGCATGAACAGCTTCAGCTCTACACTCATGAGTGATGCATCAAGTCAGTTTTTGCAATGTACCTGAAGACACCAACTGGGAAATACAGATTTCCACTTTACTGAGCTGATAAATAGAAAATTACAACTCATTAAGTAAGACAGTCATTTTATTTATCCCCATCATTAGTCTAATCAAATGATTAACAAAAGATTAGGAGGAAGGTTATGCCCCTCCAGTCATATTTACGTCAATTAAAAGTACGTAACATGTTCTCCTAGTACGTTGTAAACATGTTTCAATGCCTGACTGCCAAAACCGAAGATAACTAATAGGAAACTGGTTACTGTTCTTGGACTATCTGTTCCGGTCCCTCCCCTCAAAAGTAGCTAATGAAGTCCCAGTATTGTTCAAGCCAGTCTCTGGTACAGCTGTTGGTACAGGGATGGTTTCAGGTGAGTAAATGCAGTATTTCAGTACTTCAGGCTGAGTGCAAGAACCACCTAGGGCAGATGGCTCTCCGTTGCCTGACATTTGCTCCATACCAATTTGGATTTTACCCTCTTACTCTATGGTAACAGAACAATGGGGAATAAGTGTATCAAAAAAACTGTCCATAATTCAGGAAAAGGGGAGAAGGGGAAATGGAATGCTATCTGTCCGGTGAAAAAAGCATGAAAAAGTTCAAAATCTGACTACGGTTTATATCATCAGACAGTATTATCAGTGCCAGCAGATGTAAGTCTTCCACCTTTTGAAGGAAAAAAATATTTTTTAAGGCATTCAAAAACATCCTTTCAAAATGACAGCTAGGTGGCATAAATTTGTAAGTATTTAGAAGTGTTTCAGAACCTCCTTACGAGCGGGTGCCAATGCCCAGCACCTCACTGCTGCTCAACAGTCGCTTTGTTTCCGCCAGCACTCCTTACCTAGCGTGGCTAGTTCCAGCGTGCAGTTCTGCAGAGTGTCACTGGTCTGGTTCACCACAAGCACATCCAGCACAATGTCGTACTGATTGACATGGACATACGCTTCTGCATAGACAGGGTCTGAGAAACCTGTCAGTTGAGTAACCTGTGGAAGAAAAAAAAAAAGTCATCAATTTATAGCTAAACACACAGTAACTATCCATATCATTCATACAAATAAATTTTACTGCATCCTTCCTTCACATGTCTTTTTGCGTACACACTGCAATTATAAAACCTTTCTAGATGAAATATATTCTGAACGGAATTTACCTAAGTTCCTGAAATATGGACTGTAGTGACATTTATTCTTAAAATGATCAGTAGGACAAAGAAATGCTGACTTAAAATGAAAAGGTAACTTTAAACAGTAAAAAGAATTCATCCAGACTTTTAAAGAATAAAAAGCCTGTTTTTTTAACCGTAACTAATGATTGAATCAAGAGACTTCTTCTCTTTGGACCTTCTCTGCAGGTCCTAGTAACCAGCAGCAAAAAAAGGTATAAAGAGTGAAACAAGGATGCACTGCATTTGGCAACAGGATATGGCAGCCAAAGAAAGAAAGGGTTCTTAATCACTTGCGACATCCCTGCTCTCTTCCCTGTGAAGTTTACTGGGCCCTTCAGACCAGCGAGCAATCTTAATTTCTTCTCCACATCCCACCAGCTCAGCACTCTCCAAGTCTCCTTCTTATTCTTCCCCTCTCACGTGAAGAACGTAACAACTTCAAGCACAAGGGCCTTTCTCTTTCTCCCGATCCGAACCAGGAAATATGTGAGTCTTTCCAATCAACCAGCATAGTCTGGTTCATCAGTTCCAGCCTGCGATTCCCAAAGCTGATCCCGTGCGTGAGCAGCACAAAGCATATGTAATTAAACCACTGACTTTCACATTACCTTATTAAGTTTGGATGCAAGAGGATCAGCAGCCTCTTTCCTCTGTGTGTTTCCCATTGCCGCAAGAAGGCTAAGCTGAAACTGGTCTTCTTTTGAGCTCATTTCATTTTTAGCAGTAAGCTGCATGAAGGAAATGGGATCGTCTGGCTGAACCGTCACATTCCTCTTCTCAGATTCTTTCTGCAGGAAGAGAAACACTCCAGAATTCATGATGAATTTGATTCCTTAGTGCAGAAACACCATCAAAAACTGGCCGACTTACAGTCCAGTGGCAACATTTCTGGGACCTGCTTGGATGTGAACATCCATAAAGAATTCCAAGTGTTTACAGTTACCCACTTAAAATAGCTCACCTTCTGGGAAAGTTTCTCCTCTTCTAGCTTGGCTGACAGCATATGAGAGAGGGACTGCCTGCATTCTTTGTTGAAAATGTCATTCATGAGAGGAGAACATTCTGATAAAACTTTCAGACACAGGGAAATACGATCCACATCGTCATCTGTAATCGGCTTCTTGGGAAGAGAGGACTTTCCCAAATGGAGAATAGTGGCCATCAGCAGCATAGCTTCAGCAATAAAGGACTGAGAAGGAGGACAAAGGAAAGAGAATGGAAGGAGGTTATTGCATTTTACCCAGCTTTACAGAAATATTTATTTCTGACCGTCCTGGTTTCAGCTGAGAGAGCGCTAATTTTCTTTCCAGTGGTTCCTGTGTTTTCAGAATTGGTATTAAGGCCAGGTTGGATGGGGCTTTGAGCAACCAGTCCAGTGGGAGGTGTCCCTGCCCATGGCAGGGAGTTGGAACTAGATGATCTTTAAGGTCCCTTCCAATCTAAACCATTCTATGAAAGGAACGTCAATAATGCATATTGGTTTAGTTGTTGCCAAGTGACGTTTATACTAGTCAAGGACTTTTTCCAGCTTCCCACAGAAGCTGAGAAGGAGCATAGACAGAACAATAGCATGGCCAATGGAATATTCCATACCATAGATGTCATGCTCAGTATGTAAATAGAGGCTGGCCCAGGGGCGTGGAATCTGCAATCTCTGCTTGAGTCGGGCTGGGCAACCAATTCACTAGGCAGTGAGAATGACTTGTGTCTTGTATATTCTTTTTACCATTATTATTACTGTTCTTTTCCTTTTCCATTATTGTTCCATTAAACTGTCTTTATCTCAACCCATGAGGTTTTTTTTCCCTTTCGCCTCTTCTCCCCACCCTTCTTGGGGGGAAAAAGGGGGATGACTGAGAGGCTCCATGGTCCCAGTTGCTGGCTAGGGTTAAACCACAACACCGACTTATTTACAAAAAGGTGTGCATTAACCTGCTCAGAGATTTTATCATTTGATTACTTATTTTTTTAGCACTTACTATCTAGAAACTAAGCAGCATGATTTAGAGACTTTCTAGAGTGACTGGAAAGCAGTAGGCCCTGTTTGTGACCCAAATTATCATTATTATCCAATCATGTAATTGACACTTCGGACTTAATCCATTTTGCATCTGTTTAAAAGTAGAGGCAACAACCAGCTCTTCTTTGCAACTACAGTGGAAATGCAACAGATGACTTACATTCTGTTTCTTCTTTTCCTGAACTAGTGACACATATCGTAAAGCAATCTTAGTTAAAGTTGTAGCAAGAGAAGCTGCCACAAAGAAATCGCCATCAAGCAGGAATCCTCGTAACGGAGGTCTGCAAAGACAGATGATAATCAGAAAACTATTTTTGGGTGACACTCTTTAACCTGCTTATCTTCATACCTTAACATCAATACTGTACAAATAAAACAAGCTTGAAAGGTCTCAGAAGTTTGGTTTTTTTACTCTAGAAGTAATTTTCCAGATATAGAGATATTCACAAGTCACATAGCCATTTCCACACAGAACAGGGAGTGAAAAGTGTAATGGATAACGATTTCATTGTGGTTCTGAAATGATAACGACTAGTCAGGATGATGTAGCCCACCTGCAGTAATTAAGGAAATATAGCAATTGTTCTAGCTACCGATGAAATAAACTATAGCAAGTATTGAATAATGCAAGGTGATATAAGAAAAAAAAAAATGTTTTCATCTAAAGGCAACAGCTCTGTATGCAATTAAAATTGTGAGGGGACTTTACATATAAAATAATGTCACTTTTGATACGCAGTAAGCTTTGATTACAAATCCTAAGCATTTAGGCAACTTCCTATCAAATACCATCTACTTGGGATAATACCTTACAACAGGAAACTACCTCAACCACTAAACTCTGCACAAGAGAGAATAACACTTTAAAAAATAAATTAACCAAGTCACTCCTGGCCTAGTACGAAATCTTAAATACCTGTCTTCTTCCTTTTTGGCAGGTCGGGAACTACTGAGAGCACTCTGTGTTGCATAAGTGCCCATCTCTGTCACCAATTTTTGGGCTGGACCCACAGACACCTCTTCTTCAGGTTTTAGCTCACCAGTTTCTTTCTTGATTTCAGATTCTACTATCGGGATCTAGAAACAAACAGGAAACAATTCTTACAATTAATATAAAAAAAGATGGGTTTGTTCTGCAGAAGGTTTTAATAAAAATTATCTGCGCGGTTAAGGTTTTTATAAGTAAAAGGTGAGTTACAGCATAACAGTTTTGAGAAAACTTAAGGTGATAGCCAGATGTTGAAATATATACAGAAGCCCCCTAGCCATGCAATAAAGCTCACATCGCCGATTGTCTTAGATCCCTCTCAGAACAACCCAGACTTAAAGCACACTTCTTTCGTTAGTGGATATAATTAAATTGTACCTTAAAACTGCCATAATTTTCAGAAATAAAGAATTTCTTATCTCCCCTCTTAACAGATATCACTCATTCTCAGTATATGCTAGCTTCAGCTATGCTACTTAAAAAAAATATAAATTAATAACAAATGCAAAACTCTAAACTAGTTTTTACTTTAGATTTATTGTGCTCACACCGTTACACATCACAAGTGCCCAAAATCCTGCTGCATCTTACTTGATGTTTTTAAAATATCTTTTCCTTAGAAAATACACTGCATAACAGTAAGTAAAACCACAAAGAGCTAGCCCAACGAAGTAAACACACCTCTCCAAGTGATCTGCGAACTTCTGTCATTACACTTTGTATATCCTCCTTTGTGCTGCAATACTCTCCAAGGATCCATAAAGCTCCTCGATAAATCCTAAGACAAGAACAGTAACTTAAGTCATGCTTTCATGATACTACTCAAAGTAGCATCAAGGGAAGTGATTTACGGTCAGGTGGTAAAGGCCAGCCTTGACAAATTCAAGAGGATGCAACTGACAGAAAGCAAGTTTGATCAAGAATCATCCTTTCAAGCCTTAGTAAACTAATGAACAAGTATATCAAACGACATGTATTCTCTGCTAAAAATTTATTCCCATCTGTGTTAATCTTGATATTCACAAAATTAAATTGCATTATCATCATAATGAAGTAACTTTACTGTATGTTAATAAAGTCATCTGCAATTTCTCCAGTTAACCGAGACAAACTAACTTTTCCTTCATACAAGAGAAAATGAAAAAGAGCGTGAATGAAGGTTGCGGGAAAAAAAATATCACAAAACTTCAGAGGTTTTTTTCCCACTTAAGGAGATGACGATGGAGATGGGACTCAGAGCTTCCGGTGTACTGGAGGAATGGCAGAGTGGTGTCTTGATACATATGACTTAACCTTTGCAGATCCATCAGAAAACCAAGCCCTGAAAGGTACTAAAGAAGCTTTGGAGATTGCAAAGCCCACTCTACGTTAGACTGGGTTTTCTAATAAACGTACAGTATTTCCAGTTGCCTACAAGCGCAAATTCCTGCTGCAATAATCCCTTAGTAACTCTGTTTTAACAAATACATCACTTTAAAGCTGGCCTTCATCAACAATGATATCCCCTAGCAAGTGGAAATACAGTTATCAATTGCATCATAAAAAAGAAATTTGAATTTATTTTCTTCATTCAATGCAACAAGCACCCAGTATATCTTTTGTACAAGCAGACAAGAATGAAGCTGTACCCAGAAATCATCTACCCTCAAAATATGTCAGCTTCAGTTGTTCTTTGTGCATGGGTTGCAAGGATTTTGGTACATGTTTAATGGCAATATACATTCAACGCAAGTGAGCCACAGGGTGCTCCGATGTCTGTTTGATATCGTATTTTGGACTCACTTGACAGATTTAATAGCGTGAAAGACTTCAAGCATCTTCTCAACAATAAGAGGTCTGAGGTTGTCAAATCGCTGGATCGCTTCCCGCACAAACTCCAAAACATCAGCAGCTGCCGCTTCATTATTATCACTGAGGAACTCCATCAGCTACCACAAAAGAGTAAACGTGAGCACAAATAGCAGCAAGGGTAAGTTTGTACAATAGCATTTTCCTTTTACATTCAGAAAAATAAAACTGCATATATATCTCCCGTTAAACAAAGCTGAAGTCAAAAAACCTTAGGTACATTCCAATCAGTTACCAATTATCTCAACCCCCAAATAATTTTTCTAATGATAAAAAATTATTGCACTTTTAAGTAAAGGTACTCTTCAGCTCATGTTCTGCAAAAATATTTTAAAATAAAATCTTAGAAGATAAATAACTACAGCATCAAAAATCCCATATTTCTTTAGGGATTAAAAATAGTGTTGTTCTGTAGGAGGCCACTACTAGAAACACCTCAGCTTCAGTTATTCTCCAGGTTTTGGGTATAACTAGAACATAGTTAATGACAATATAATTAAACATTTGCATACCACTGGAATAACATTTGCAGCCATATCTGGAAACCGAACGCTACAGGAATGCAATGTACGAACAAGCAGCTGTCTATACTTGTCCGTATCTTCATGCTCCGTCACATTATTGGTTTTAATCACTTCCTTCTTCAGAACAATCACAAGCTGCAGAAAAGATCAAATACAATTGAACAAAGTCACATATTTTTCCAAAGAATAAAAAAATAGTGTAATGAAACAAAAGTAATATATACTTTACCTCCTCCACATTTCTTGAAGAGACAAGATCCAGAGCCAGTTGAAGGGTTTTTTTGCGCACTTCTAGATCTGGGGTACTCAACACTCTGAGGATGTCCATAACTAGATCCTGGAATAATAACAAAATGGTAACTACTTTGCAGCTTTCAATGGCTTTCTTTTCATACAATTCTAATTTTCAGTACTCAATGATTTTCAAAGACTTTCTGGATACATTATATATAGTCTACTGACAAGTAAGCAAGATATTCTAGGCATTAGGAACTTCACAGTGTTCATTTAATACATTCTACATTTACACAAAAGTCTACCATGCAAGCTACATCATTAAGTCTTACAATCAAGACAGCATTTTACCATTGTTAATTCTTATGCAGACAATAAAAGCAGCAAGTCATAACATAAAAGTCTATCCAATACATTTATACCAAAAATATGTTTTCCCCAAAAACATATCAACAGAAATTTACACTGCAGAAGTACACTTTGCCATAGATCACAACACCCTTAAGTTTCGTTTAGGAAAGTAAAGCCTTCAATAAGCTTGCAGGAAAAGAGACAGTTCACATACCTGTAATACTCGTTCGTGGGAGGGATGCTCCTTTAATTCAATCAGCCGATCCAAAACAATCAGTTTCACATTATTATCACTTTCTTTAATAATCAAATCTATGTAGCATTGGGCAGCTGCCTAAAATTAAAAGGATCAAAAATATTTTTTAAGTAAAGGAGAAACTGGCAAGT
Organism: Larus michahellis; assembly: GCF_964199755.1. Lineage (NCBI taxonomy): Eukaryota > Metazoa > Chordata > Aves > Charadriiformes > Laridae > Larus > Larus michahellis. The sequence continues at coordinate 80,328,095 of NC_133899.1, read as the reverse complement.
TTCTGAGAGAAATTCAGAAAAACACACCTTCTACATTACTACCAAAGAACTACTCAAAGAGTTGGCACAGAAATGAACCCGAGAACAGTCTTTAAAACTTTCTGGTCCACAATAAACACCGATTCCACCACCGTGTTACAAAAGTCACACAGGATGGCTCACAATGCCATTAGCTTATAATACACAGACTCAATTTCAAATTCAAAGAAAGTTATAGAGAGTTATAAAAGTTATGATTTCCTGGCACGCTTTGGGTCAGCTCTTAAGTACGCAACAGGGCATGAGAACCAATTTAAGAGTTGCCAGGTTTGCCTATCTAGATACAGTTTTAATGACAGCTTCTATGTACAATATCCCTACTCAACAAAAAAGACTATGCTCAAGCAAGAATGTTGGAATTAATACTCCTCCTGATCTTTTGAAACTACTATTTACAATGCTTTTACTCTAAATCTAGATTTGCATATTCTACTTTTCAAATTCCATACAAATTCAAAATGTCTGTGTGATCTCAAATAATCAGCTGTACAAATGTAATTCAGTAATCGGTGTAAATCTTCACTGCTTTACGTTCCCACCCTAGTCTGAAGAGAGTAATATTTACGAGTAAAGAAAGTAACTCAGGCTCTGCAAATCTTCAGCTTTACCCTGCTTTGCTAAGTATGCCAAGAAGCTCGCAGGTTGGTACCAACTGTGGTACAACAGTTTGCACAGTCTTCAAGCTTCTGCCCTACCAAAGTGACATGACGTCTACCAGCTGCAGGTTTGCAAAATACAGCCACAATCTTTTTTTGTGACCAATTTTAAGAGATAGATTCTAAGTCAGCGTTTCACATGTGAGGTGAAACACTCACCTCATAAAGCACCCCATATATTACTAAAGCCTTCAGAGTGCCAACGTACAGCATACATTATTCATTCTAGCGCATTAAAAGCTACTGAAACATCTGGAAACATCACTTTTATACCTTGATTGCTGTTGGTGCACTGGAAAGCGTAACTAGAGTACCTGCAGCTTCATACTTCACCGCAGGACTTGACGACTGCAGTAAGTTGTAGATGCAGCGAATAAACCGAGCTCTCTCTGATGGATTTGCGTGACACACCTAGATAAGAAGAACAATGCATAGTTGGTACATAAAGAAAAAAACGAGCGATCATACAGCTTAACTGCTCCATTATCTTACAACAAGGAGAAAATTACGCAAAAGGTGACAACCTTTTCTGGGGATATGAAGCGTCATTCACAGTTGTAAAAATCTAACTACAAAAGCTATTAAAAAGCTATTACTGACAATTCTATGCAATTCTATGCAATCTTAAAATCTCAGATCAAAAGGAAGGGCACAGCCTCTACTAGTCTCTGTAACAGATGTCCTGCTCATGTCCATGAAGAAGAGTCTGATCATACACAGTCCACATCACAGCAAATCAGGTGAGACATATTGCTCCATACTGTGCACACCACAGCAGTTTATTGTTTCAAGAGACAAATCTTATTCAGCCCTTAGAAACAATCACATATTGCTGACATGGACTAAATACCAGCTATAATGCCTTTTCCAGCAATGTTCTACCCCTTTTAAAAAGCAATCTAATGTAATTTAACATGTATATTTCTTTTAAATGTGCAACAATATTTCCCTTTTACCTTATAAATCAGTTCAACAATAACCAACTGCAGTATGTCACCAAATGTCTGGACTTGGTCAATACAGGTACTCAAATAATCCAAAGCTCGATCCTATACAAATAAAAGATACATTATTCTAAATTATTCTGAGTTTGCTCACTCAGCTATACTTTAAATCAAAACACAAACCAGCATATATTCGACCCTTCAACTTGAAATTTTAGAAAAAAATTACAAAAACATTGTAAACCTAAAGAGCAATTTATCCATTCTATCTGTCAAAAGGGGAGACAAAACTAATGGTAATCAGGCACAAAAGGCAATTGCCTGCAGAGCAAATAATCCAAAACGCTAAAAAGAAATTGTAATTTCTTCATCATGTGACTACAAAAGCTATAAGCCAGTAGGTAATAGAGCCCTTCTCAAACTGGTTAAGCTCACCTGGAAAAACTAATTACAGTTTTTGGCACCAACATATGCCTTCACCAAATACAGTAATTCTCCTTTAAAACAAAGACAGCACTAAAGACCTACTTTAATTTTTTCAGTTACCAAATATTCCACAAGTGGGTTAACACTACCATATATGGTTTTTTATGATATAAATAGTTCATACTACCCACAAACTACTGGCTAGTTACCTAGCACATTTTCAAGTATTTAAACCAAACAAGTTTGAGGACAAGTATCCTCACCTGATCTGCATGAATTAGCATCATAAATGCATTTCTTTTGCAGCTTGCATCTTTCTCATTCACCAAGAAATCATGGATCAGTTCAGGAGCATCAGGTATAAGATGTTCAAAATTTCTTTAAAAAGAAAAATCATAGTTAAAAGAACTACCAGGAAGGAGTAGAACCAAAGGCTTAAGTGCATATCCTAAAGACAAGTGTTTACAAAAATTTAAAAAGCTGAAACGGCAATGCATAGCTTTTGTGTAGCTCCTTGAAATGGTGAGCAGACCAAGGTGTTTTAAAAAAATTGTTTGTTATCATGACAGCTACGACATCATCCCATCAATGACTTCTGTTTAATTGTAACATTCAGCCACATTGTGCAGGTAACAACTGCCATAATGTTTAGTCTATAACTGCACTCCATGAAGAATGTCTCGCTTCAAATAAATTTATATATGCACATTCCTGCAAGGATTCTTCTAAATTTATGGTTGTGGACAATGTTGTTAATAGCATTTAGATCATTAAGAAAGGCATTTGCCCATACAAATTAACCTGCAATATAAGGACCTCAGTCACACTTGAGAAAGCAGCAGTGGTATCTTTTGCTTTCACAAAGAAGTCCACTAGATAGAGGAGAAAAATCACACAGATGCAAAAAAACCCAAACACCACACCAGTGATTGATAAATGCTTATGAGGTCTCGAAAACTATCCGGATCACTAAAGCTAGTCTTGGTCTTCTGCACCCACAACTTTAAACAGTTTCTGGTATTTACCTATAAATCGTGTAAATTGCAAGAACTGCATTTCTGCGCACGTAGCTGTGACGATGTTCTAGACATGCACGAATGGCCGGCATCAAAGGCTCCAACAGTTCTGCTTCTTTCAGCTTACAAAGAAAACGGAGAGTAGAGCCTCGGATAAATTCATTTGGGTGCTGAAGATCCTAAAATCAACAAGAAACATTTGAAATGTCAGACTTCAGCCTAACTGTTAAGCTCAGGTGAATAAACTTGCTAGATGTGTCCCACACTCAGCCTTCCCACGGTACAGGTTCCCAACATCCGTGATGACACTTCGCTGTCTCATCATGAACTATCTTCTTAAAACACTGCTGCCCCAGAAATATTTAAAAATCCATACTTCTGTGTAGTAAAACTTACAAAGCCTGTGGGATTTTTTTTTTCTGCATTGTATGTGTTTTCTCTGATTACTAAGGCTGTGAAAGCTCACCCTGCAGGCATTCCTGCACACTGGATGCTACGCTCTAGTGTATGTTACTTAATCAGCTTCTGACCCATTCCCAAAGAAGTTGAAGGACCTTATTATCTTTGTTTAGGAGTGTCCCAAATACACCACAATGAAGTTATTCCAAAACCAGTGTCCTTTCATGACCCATGGCTTGCTCCAAGACACTATGAAGAAGGTAATTAAGTTACCCCTCACCTTTGAGGTTCACCAACTTAGAAAAGAGCAGCACTAAATTTCTGTTAAGTTGTAATAGTAAAAGACGACACAAAAATTCCTCCTTAGTAGGTCTGCTGGTTATCTACAGTTATCCACCTCTGAAGCACTGAGACATAATGGTCAGGAAGGAAATACTGAGCATAAACCATTTTTATATTTATTAAAGAACACAAAATTATATACTTTTTATAAAGATCCTGTATAGGAACGCGAGCAATGAAATAAACAGTGGGCTACCTTTCTGTATGCATCGCACACAAGGATCATTTCTTGCAAAAGCCTGCCATCTGGAGTGGTCTTTGGCACTATCTCCCAAAAGACAAGCAGCAGTTTTTTAATAGTATGATCTTGCAGAGGCAGTACAAAACGTATAATGGTCATCAGAAGCCCGGGTAGTTTTTCACCATTCAGAATCATAATGATTACTTTCTTCAAGGCCTCCGTCTTCAATTTGACATCTCCTTTTTCTAGAGAGGACAGAAAAATCAAGAAAACAAATCACAGTAATTATGAGATCAGGAAGGCTAACACGTCACAGTTAGTTTAACAGGAATACTGATCTTCAGCGTCAGAAGACACAAATACCCTCTGACGGGGTGCAATATAGCCTATCAACAAAATTCACACCCTTACTTCTACTAAAAGAATAAAGAAGCAGCAAGAGATATTTAAAGAAAAAGTACAGGGTTCAGACTTAATTCTAAGATCAACATATTGGAATTAACATAGTTCAACAAATGTCATGGCTGTTGCAATGGTTACTTTTAAATAGCCTCTTACACCAGGATACTACAAGGCACTCTGATGTCATATGTATATTAAATACTAACACTGCCATTTCTGCCAGCACCGAACAAGGGATAAAACAACTTGTTGCTTATCACTGCATTGTTTGAATCTGCCTGAGCCCAAACAGGTATTACTTCAAACAAAAAGACAGAAATGGATTTCAAATTTTTGCACAGTCTTGGGGGACGGGGGGGAACCAACACCAAAACACGTAAGATAAATATTACGAAGTTTCTCAAAACAGAAAACGAAGGAACATACACATTTCAAAAATCAAGAGAACAAAATAAACATCAAATTGACTTGTTTGAGTTGATAAAATGTATACGATATTCTAGGAAAGGCACAATGACAGAATGTGAGAATAATTCAGGTAAAATGGAATATCCTTCAAACCATTATCCATTACTTGCCTAGGTCATTTTTTAAGCTGATTTCAGAAGGTGGTTCTGAATCCATCGGAACATTGATTAACGTGTAACACACGTTCTCTGCAGCTGTCATGGTTCTTGATTACAAAAGTTTTCTCAATGGAAGAATTATTTTGACACAAATATCAGACAACCTAAAAAAACAAGCCAACAAAGCCATCCCAAAGTTAACAGATTTTATTAACAAACAACACAAAAATGTTTTACAACTGACTTAATGATTTGAAGGGATTGCTGGGTTTCCTGAGAAGCCACATTCGAAAGCCTTCTCAATTTTCTGTTACGCTAAAACATTCCTGTTAGTACCAAAAAAATGAAGAGCATGAAATTTCCCAAAGACAAAAACCCCCATAAGTTAAAGAAATCTTTTCAATGCTTAGGCACAGTCAGAGATAACAGACGCATATGGGTACTTGACTGCAGCTGAACACACGCAGCAGCTTTTCCTTCATCTGCTCACCCCCCCCAGTCCTGGCTATATATTCCCACTACCTTCCCTGCAGTCCTGTGCCCCTCCAGGTGAACTGACACAAGGTGCAAAATCAGCTGAAAAACATCACAGAAAATAAAGAAAAAAAAAAAAAAAAAAAAAAGAGTTTTTGACTTGTTTAACAAGTTGAATCAGCCTATGAAGGGAGCTTTGAAGATGAGCAGAAGATCCAACAGAGCAGAAGCCAAGGATGAGAGAAAAGACAACACAGTGGAGAGTGAACCAGCTCAACTCTTCTGTCTAACAACTACTTCACCAGACACTAATGAAGAAAGTAAGTATTTTTATAATGAAAAAGTATGAGAAGGTTACAGAGCTATTAAAGCTGCTGTGTGGCTGGCAGTTCAGACAATAAAATTGGCAATTAAGCTCAATCCTTATTCTCATGTTTGTTTCTTCCCTATATAATAGACATCTAGGATCAAATCGAACTTTTTATTCCATTTCTTAAGTAACGAAAAACGCTTAAGTTTGAGCTTGCTCAGTTAATGCTATGATACCGTACTGACAACTAAAGAAAATTATTTTATTCCATGACCAATTTTGTGTTTTCTACAGAAAACGTGCCAAAAAATATACAGAAAAATTACTTCTCTGTGCTTTTATTGCTATTAAATTTCTCGAAGTCTTAAACTGAGTTTAATAAATCTTTAAAACAAGGAAGATGCCTTTCTACTTTAAATTATGATACTACAGATCAGTCAAATATTGTGTAAAAGCACACACTTGTTTTATACAATTATTATTACTAACTAATAATAAAGCCAACATAACTGAACAAAATGATCCTCCCATCAAAGGTTGTGATTTACATAAAAGACTAAAATACTACACTTTCCAACTCAACACTATGCTTTCACTGAAGATCACTTTTCCCCTACGTTTGATGATCTTGAGTAGGGCCATACTTTCAAGACATAATGCTTTCAACGTTGTGCCATTTTTAAGAAGCTATTGTCCGGGGACTACACCCCATCACCATTTTTATCAGTGCAGACTACTTCTGAGACACAAACCCTGTAAACCCTCCATTCCTACTTTAGTTTTGAAGCAGTATGAAAACCAAACAAAATCCAACTGACGTACAAAACACCCACTCTCAGCCTGGTTAAAAAGCGCCACCCCACAAATAGCTCTGAAGAAAGATGAGGAAAAGTGGGACATGGAGTTGCAGCATTTGAACGAATGACTGGGACGCTACACAAGGTGGTACTGGGTTCAAAGTCCCTTTTCTCACCAAGCAGGCACCTTGAGAACCTTGGGCTGCACAGTGAGCAGGTAAACTGCGCTATCTTGGCCTGCAGCCTCTTTCTATACAAGAAAACAACACAATTAAAACAGTACCGCAACTATTACTACTACTAAAAAAAAACCCAACACACAAATCCCAACACAACTTTTTTTAAAAAGCACCTTTCTTATGAATTTTATATTTTTAAGGATTAGATCCTTCGACCTCGTTGTTTATAAATATCCACATAAATGGCTCCTGTTCATTTTTAGAAATATAACTGTTTTCTTGTCTCAACAGCAGCTTCTTGTATACTTTTTCCATATTACCCAGAACTGCCTCAAAGCCCTGCAGCTGGCACCTTCATCTCCAATAACTACTCAAACAGACCGTAAATTAGACCTGTGCAAACAGCAGACCAGGTATCTCTACTCATACAAAGATCTCAAGCGCAAAAACTTCCTCAAAAACACCAGCCAAACAGGTATGTGAAGCATAAGACTGTGCTGTGTCTTTTTAGTGAAAAACAATTCTCCTAAAAGGCAGAGCTGGGAGACTTGGCAAGGGAGATCCACGACCAAGTCTTCCTCCTCGTAAGGCACCCAGCCTTGAAATCACAGTTTAACGTTACTGAGAATCCCCCAGACACAGAAGTAGGCACCACTCTGCTTCTTCGGCAGTAAAATTTCAGAGCAGCCATATCTGTACAAGGAAATTGAAAGTTATAGAGTGTCTACAACACAGGAAGACAAAAAGCCACGCCTGCTCTCCAGATACATCCTTATGAACTGTAAGGGACGCCTTACAAACAAAACCCTGAGAAAGCATCGGTTTATCGATGCACGACCTAAAATATACAATGTAAAAACGGTCATTAAAAAAAAAAAAAAAGCAACGAGCAAATTCACAGCCATTTTGGGTAGATTTCTCTCTTCATTTTTCAGGTGACTACTTTTTGCTCAAAACGCCTGGCATTTTTAGCTAGGAGTTGAAAATTAAGACACCCAGACGCCACCCTTCGCCTGCCATTCCCCTGAGTGAATTCAGACCCGCCACACCGGGCCACCACCGCACCTCTCCGGCGGGCCGCGCCACAAAGGCCGTCCTAAGCCCCCGCAGGCCCGTGGCCCCCCGTTAGCGCCGCTGGGGGCTCGCCGGTAGGGCCCTGAGGCCTCGGGCCTGCGGGCCCCGTCGGAGCGGCGGCACCTCCGCGACCCCCCCCTCCCCTCACCGCCCTGCGCTTATCCCCACCCAGCCCCGGCGAGGCAGCTGCTCCCCAAGCGCCGGGCTCCGTACCCGGCGGCACGGGGCGGTGGAGTCGGGCCCGGTGCGGAGCTCTGCCCGCGGCGATCCCGCTCCAGCGATGGCTGACGTGGAGCCGCGCCCTCTCCGGGCCACATCGATAGTACGGCGGCCTTAGCGGGACACACCTCTCGCCCGCACGGTAACGCGAAAGGGGCGGGGCCGGCGGCCGGCGGCCCCGCCCCTTTCGCGTTACCGTGCGGGCGGGGGCCGGACCGCCACGAGGCGGGGGGAGGGGCTTCCGCCTCTGACGTCATGGCCTCGTGGGAGACAACGTCAGCGCTGGGGGGAGGTGGGTTTTCCTTGCGCAGGCCGAGTGGGGTTGGGAAGGGGGGGATCAGTAAATCCTCGGGATCCCCTCCCTAAAAATAATAATAGAAAAAACAAAACAAAACAAAAAAAACCCCAAACAAACCAAAATAATAATAATAATTCAAAAAAAAAACAAACAAAAAAGGAGGGAAAAATAAATGGGGGGGGCGGGGAATAAGTGAGGGGAGAATAAGCGGGGGGAAAAAAAAAATAAAGTAAGTGGTGGGGAGGAATAAATGGGGAGGTAAAACAATAAATGGGGTTAAAACCAGACAAAAATCAATAGGGGAAAAATAAAAACAATGGGAAAAATAATAAGAGAAAAATAATTTTTAAAAATAATAGAATAAAAAAAAAAAATGAAAAGCAGCTTCGTCTAGTGCTTAAAACCAAACACGCAGCCCTGACGTTATTACTGTGTTAATGTTTTCAGCCCTGACACTATTATTTTGTTAATATTTTCAGGACTGAAGTATTTAACTGGACTCAACACAGTATTTAAAGCCTGTTCAAAACCGCAGCGTGCTTTATATTAATTAATAATAACACGATGCAAGTTTGGGGTTTTTTTCGTTTTGTGGTTTTTGTTTTTTTTTTTTTTTAAAAAAAAAAGTACATTGCACAGCATATCAAGCCCCTATGTGAGTCCACCCCAAAAAAACTTGTTTCTTACCCTTTTCAATGTATGCATTAGTGAGAATAATTATAATAGGATGCTTCAACATGGAAGATGAAAAAAAAAAAAAATATAATGCCAAACTTTTTTTGCTGAAGATACAGCGTTATCCCCATTTTGCACCCACTCTCCAGGCTTCCTTGCCAGGCGTTCCTAAGGCAGGCGCCGTTTGTCCTAGATCCCGTGCCAATCTGAGGGGGCACAGAGCACCCCTCACTCCAACACGGGGACAAAACCCCAGCGACCCTGTTTGTCCAGCGGCAATGCAGAGACTCCGGAGCCCAGGGGACCTGTAACGGGAATTTTGTATGCTTCCCTCGTCGCTTCACTTTAGGCCATCAGTGAGCTAAAAGCCCTTCGCTACCCCACGGCCGGCTGATGGCTCTAAGGAAACCAAAGTGATTCATTCTGGTTCCAATGAGCTGGGGGTTTACTAAAGCGGAGAACTCAAAAAAATAAAAAAATCCAAAACCAAAACAGAAGGTGGTTGGCAGCTTCACAATCCTTCAGCCTCCAATGTTTTTGGTAAATGCTCATAATCAGAAATGTCCTTCCAAATTGAACTGGAGAGAAGGACAAGGCAACGCGGGGAAACACGCTGCATCCTATTTGTTCCACAACTGTTTCGTAGTTTTGTAGGCATTTTGAAGTCCCCTCAGTCCAACAGCTTCCAAGAGCAGCACATTTATATCCAGTAAGTAAATGCTGACTCGGACAAATGGTCAAACACGTGATGGCACCTTGGTATGACAGACGTGTTTGAATTGTTGTTTGTTCAGATTAAAAAAGCCAAACCTGCAACGGATTCCAAGAAAGTGATTTATTTCCACTTGTCCTTACAAGTTAAAGACCGTATGCTTTTCATTAAAAAACAGTATCATGTACTATTTAGAAAATGATTACACCTTTCTTGTCAAAGAAAATACACCCAGTTATGACCTCCTGTCTACCTTTTAAGGATAGGTGGGTTGGTTTCTTTCTTTTTTTATTTCTTTTTTTTTTTTTTTTTTTTTTTTTAGAGTAATCCTCAGAATGTATCGACAGAAAACACATATAAGGTGAGGATAAAGTTACCAACAAACGGATAAACGTTCCTGTATAATTAGACATACGTTAACACAGAGGAACTCATCCACCAACTAGTGTTCCATGGGCTCCTCTGCCTTTTCCGCAGGTTCATCAGCAGGTGGAGCAGGCTTAAAGAGAGAAAAAATATGTATTATAAAAGGGCAGAAAACAACACTTGACAAATCAGCTTTGTCTCATGAGTGCATCAATGCAGCTCACGTCAGCAAAGAACTTAGAAAGAAGTCTTATCCAAATTAAGCACGGAGCAGGACAGAGCCGGTGATTAGGAGACTAAGGATGCATCTTGGGGCAGGCATGAGAAACATACGTAGCCACTTCTGTTGCAAAAAAATGAAATCCAGGACTTGACCATAGATGAGGAAATAAGACGATTTTGGAAAGGCCCGTCACCAATTCAGAACAAATTGATTTAATAAGCATCTTAGTCTCCAGATAAGATTATATGGCTTTCATGCAGTAACTTCAGATTTTACAATCACATTCCTACAACTCTACAGTAACAGTAGAGTGTGTTAGGAGTTGTAAACATAAATGCGATAGGTCATATATCACGAAATGTTGTCTTTCAACAAAGCCTATTTATTTCTATCTAAACCACTTACCTTTCTCTGTGGTCTTTCCTCAAGACCTTCTAGGAATGGTGCTACGTCATCATCATCATAGATGGTAAACTCCATGTCTTTGCCAACAATTCCAATGGAAACATTCTGTTAAGCAAAGTTTTGAAAGAAGTGAGAAGCATTTTTTTGTGAATAAGTCAGTGGCTTTACAGCTTTTGCCTGTGGAACAGATCAAAGTTTCCTCTCATGATAAAGAGACTCATTGTGCTGTTTGTGTCTACTTAAGGAAAAAAGGAAATTTTGAGAAACGCCCTCTTTGGTAGATTATACTAGAAAAGGAAAGGGAGGCAGATTTACTCCCTACAAAAGCGATTATGTTTCCAAATCTTGTAAGTAAAAGCACTTTTCAAGGATTTCAATTTCTTTCAATTTTTTTTTTTTGCTTTCTTTTTAAAAACACACATGATTTTTCAAAACCACATATTCTAATCTTATTTTGCATTTTCATTATTTTAAGAGTTCTAAAAACCAAGGTAGGCTAAGAATAAAAAAAAACCCAAAAACTATATATGGAAAAGGGCAGATTAGCCCCAAGCAGAGCATCAACTAATGCTTAGCATTTTCTTATTCAGCAGTTCCTCGATTCATTGTCAGAAGTTCCTGCAACTTTTTGATGCTAGATACTCAATCAACTGTTTGTGCGTTACCTTCCCTCACCTCCCAGGTGAATTACTGACGGTGCTTACGATACGAAGTTGTGATTCTAGTTGTATGTAACATATCTTAACACACTGATCAAAGTTTAAAATAGACTGAAGCAACCAGGGAAATAATGTCTTATTTAGAGAAAGTATAATTTTTGTTAAGAAAATTAAATCTGAGGTAATTAAAGAAACTGTAGATAAACTAGTGACATGAAATGAAGATGAACCCGTATTCAGCTTCCAAATTCCCGTGCCAGCCATACTTCTCATGTATTCTGTCACAGTAATTTCTAGCGACGGTAGCAGTAAAATTTCTTGTTAAGAAAACCTAGCATTTACCTTGGTGGTCAGATCCTGTTCAGCAGGAAGAGTCTCTCTCAGGGCACGCAGTCCATGTTTAACTAGCTCATTTAGATTACCTTAAAATGAAATCAGAAAGACATTTACAAAATGTATGGTATTATCTCTAGACACTCATTTCCTCTTCTCCCCATTCCCAGCTGACAACTAGAAAATCAGCTTCCCAGAACTCCTCTCCTTAGGCATGTCTGGTACTGATCACAGAGTTGGTTATAAATGTGTACCTCGGGAAACCATCCCTTCCCTACATTTGTGCCTAAATGCGTCTGTTTTTGGTGTCTGCCTTGCCTGCAGTGCAGTGATAATCACACTGGTTTTTTCCCCAAGCAGCCATTCAGTAGCCTCCTCATCACCATTTCATAGAAAAATAAATCCACCATTTTAAATGCACCACCTACTCGCCCTGACGTACTACCTCTGCTCTGATACGGAAAGAACTGCTCTTTCCCTGGGTTAAACAGGGCAGAGGCCTTTCACTTTTTCCCCTCTGCTTTTCTGAGCACAACTTCTCTTTTCATTATTATATGCAATAAACATCCAGATGTTAGGCACGGGATTTGTAACCTTTTTTCTACAATTTTGTCTTCATGGAGATTGACACTTATGCCAAATTTGGCTCACAAAATTTATCTTCCTATCTTACTAAATGCAAAGGAACAGTACAGTAGCAGAAAACAAACTGCACAATTGAATAACTGATGAACACCATTAGGCAGACAGGGTTTCATTACTCACAGTCAGTAAATTCAGCCATGTGCCTCTCCAAATAAGTTCGCGCTGACTGTGAACGAGCACCAATGGACATTGCTTTGCAGTCAAAATAGTTTGCAGAGGGACAGGTCTGGAAGATGTGAGGACCCATATCCTACAAAGAGAGGAAAAAAACCCACAGAACATAAAACAAATGTATAAATTCATACCAAGTCTGCTGCTGGAACATGTGATTTTTTTCTAAAACAGTTCTGCTTCATGGTACATCCCATAGCTTATATGTATGCACTACATATATATATTTTATATTGGTTATCATATTACTGTTCTTAAGACAATTCCTTAAAAGCTACTGTAAAAAAAAAAAAGGCAATCACCTACAAAAAAACCCTGAAGAAACTTTCTCTACACTTTGTTCATTAAAATGCAGCTTTTATGTGGGCAGGAGAGCTGACACCAAAAATGTTTCTGTCTCTCTTCCATAAACTGCACTGTGCTTACATACGCTTCCTACTTCACAGCTTGCGGTAGATATTTTACAAGCATTCTGTCTTATCTGCAGAAAAGTAAAAACTTGCTGTAGACTTGACCATGCCATGCAAGATTTCAGGCAAGACAATAGTTTCTTTCAGCTTTCCTCATGTCAAAAATCTTGAGGGCAGAGACTCTGTGTGTGCTGCATTAAGCAAACTGCTGTTGCTAAACAAGTAAGAGAGAGGCCAGTGATGATTTCCACATCCATTTTTTATAAAAAGTATTTAAAATAATAGTTTGTAAAGCTCCATAATCAATAGTAAAATAATTGCTGTCATCGTGGGATCAACATTTTGATCTCTTAAAACACAAACACATCTAAATTTTTTCAGTATCTCATTTTGCACCTTAAAATAAGTAGTTTTACATTTTTGCAAATGTACACCTTAATAGTGTAGGTAGGATTAGCTATTAATTACCATTCTTAAAAGTTATGTTTTAGGGTAAGATACAGAACATTACCTCCTTATTCAGAGAATTTTGATGAGTCTGCCTCTTCCATCTTCCCCTCTTAACATCTATTTGTTATATAAAATTGCATAAAGCACATTTTCTTTTAGATCAACATTAACTAGTACAGCTTACTTACATCATAACCTGCAATGAGCAGTCCTACACCATATGGTCTTCTGCCATAACGCTGCGTTGGTATCTGGGTTTCTTAAGTAAACTAAGGAAACAATCTCAAAATAACATGTTAATTACCCAAAATATTTTCCTAAGCCAAGCAGAGATGCACCAAAATCATTACATAGGCTTTGCAAACCCTTTTGCAGGAGCAAAGATTATGTTCAAAAGAAACGGATCTCGCAACTTATTTGGAATACCAACTTCTTTTTCACCAAAAGAAAATTCAACAATTAGCTCTCCCGAAATAACTGGGTGGTGCATTCAACCAAGTAATATAAACAGTTCACCTAATGCTGCAAAGCCTCATTTCATTTCTTATTTCTTTGAATTTTTTCTAGGCACCTGACAGAATACAAGGCCTCTGCTGTGTTCCATGCAGAGACAAAACAAATATCTGAGTGAGCAGCTGCAATGCAGTAAACGATCATATTTTGAACAGTGCAATGATCTTTCCTCCCCCACCTCCAAAGGCATGGGGCTGCGTAAGAGAAAAACAGTGCTATCTTAAATGTTACATAGCCCTTCATTTCTTCTCTACCAGTTCCGTGCATATCATGGGATATTCTCTGAAAGAATGCACAAGTCATGTGAAAAAAGCAAGAGTAACTTCGAATTAACTTTTTCAATTTAATACAACTTTTAAGCTGTGATATACTTTATGAACAAGTAAAAAGCTATAGAAGTGTTCCAAGTGTAAAAACAAAAGGATACTGCTTCCAATTAGTGACACTAGGCGAGAAACTGGAAGAGGTCTATCAAACACAAATCTAGAATCCAGACACTCCTGACGCATGAAATTGCTAGGAGGGGAAGAAAAAAAAAAAAAGAGAGAAAAGAAAAAAAAATAATCAAAACAATGCACAGATGAAAGTCACAATGAGTTTTTGCCTCAATACTTGTCTGTTGTGGTAAGTATATTTTTGTTTCAGCTCTGCTTGTTGAGAAAAAGGGTCAAAGGCATTACATAATGTCGTTTTATCATGACCTATAATTGTTATTTAGAAAGTTGACCACAGGTTTGAAAAAGTATTATAGTATTTCAACCATACAAATGCAAAGAAGGTAGAAGTTCATGGAGGCAACAGACAGATCATCTGGAAAAAAGCCACGGTTAAATGGTAACATTTCTTTGTAACATTACAGCAATTAAAATTTCCTATCAAACTGAGGAACACCCTTCCTTTCCTGTACATTTACCTCATGTGATGAAACCACGTGGCCAGCAGGTAAAAAGCAAGCCCCTCTGAAGCCCAGACATATAGCAGTGTTATGTTTTAATAACTTTCTTCAATGTGCGTCCACAGAAGCAGCTGCTAGAGGGAAATAAGTGATGCACTTTCTCAGACTGCTTGGAAACCCCATCACGCTGAGGAAGCCAGACAGGACTGTCTTAGTAGTAACAAAACCAAAGAGCAAAACTCTAGGCCAAACAAATGAGATTTCTGCCAACTAGTGAAAAATCTGCCAGAATTTCACGCTGAGGTCTTTGGCATAGTACAACAGAGCAGTAACTCAAGACTGATCCTTAGCTGACCATAAAATTTAATTTGCAATAGCCTACAACTGAACTTTCCCTCATTATTGCAGAACTGTGTATGTATGTCAACAACCGAGATACTCACCACAAGAGTCTTGCATCAGCGGTAAGTCCAGCAATTGAGATTCCAATATGGTTGTCAACGTACAGGATTTTTTTCTGATGAGCTGCCAGCTCGGACTGTGCTCTCTATGCATAAAAGGAGAAAGTTATGTGGCAGACTGAACAGTTGGCCAAGGACTGTGGAGAAATCTGCTAACATTTATAGCAAGAACTGAATATGATCATGAAACAATAAAAACAATTTAAAAATTTATAAGCTTGCAACAGAAGACAAGAAAAACCTAATTCCACTTCAGTAGGAGACTGTCAGAAAGAAAGACGAGACACTCACTCAAGCTTTGGGAAAATAAATAGTTTAACTACTTAATAACTAATTTAAAAAAAAAAAAGAGGAACACATCTTTTAAGGGGAAAAAAATCTTTCATTCATTTCCCTCACCATTTTGTGAAAATCTGCTTTGCATAGGTACTGAAAATATTTAAAGTTCTACACTGGTATTCAAGCAACAGGAAACTGTGATTGCATTTACATCATACATAGAAGGTCAGACTGCACAAAACTAATCTGCCAAACCAAAACTTTTTTACTAACATTACTGTCCCAAGAGCACCGTTTTGAAGTTACCTTTAGAGCAACCAGAACAGCATGTGTTTTCGATTTCAGCCCCACAGTAGCTGAGCCTTGTTTCACAGCTTCCATGGCATATTCTATTTGATGAATTCGTCCCTACAGAATAAAATCAAAGGTAATAATTCTAAAATTAATCCTCTGTATCAATTTTCAGTGGTTCTTGATTTTCAGGCATTTGACTCCCTCACTGCAACGGGTACACTGACTACATAACACAGTTTAAACATACAACCAATAGACTTCCTCAATTATCTTTTGCAAACACCTCACCAATAACCCACATAAATCTGGCCATCTTGGAGCCACTCACTACCGCATACAAAGAAACAGGAAAGCTAAAAAGAAAAGGCGAATAATCCTAACATTATGAGAATTGCAAGACTTTTGTCATTGTCTTCAGAGGAATCACTATTTGACCCAATGTGATTCAAAGATGGAACTTCCAACTGAAGTTGGACGCTTAACTTTTAATCGAGTTTCCCGAAGAAATGAGTCTTACACAATTGTTGTGTCTCACCATCCATTCCCCAATAACTTCTGAACAAGTTATTAGTCAACAGCAGTGAAGTCTGAAAGAGGAGTAGAGGTCTCAAAGACAATTCAGTCCCAAGTTCTGCAAAGGCAGCCAGGAGCTTTGCAGGAAAGTGAGACAACATCCTTTTACTGCAATCACTGAGGGCAAAGTAGCTAATTTTCTGCAGTCTAGTTGGCCAGGCTACGGCAAGTGGTCAGCATATTTGTTGCTACTGTGCAAGTGCTAGAATTAATAACTGCAGCACACAGTTGCCTCCTACCAGTTGTCACAGGAGGCATCTAGTAGCTGTTAGAGTGGAATGTATTGGAGATAATTTACAGGAAATCACCTTCTATTCGTTCCAATGTTCGTAAAACTTCATTACTTTTTTTGGTAAAGGGTTTTTGATTTTATTTGTCTAGATGTCCACTAGATGCTTAAAATACCCTAATGCTCCATTTCACCCGCTAAGTTATAAATGGAATTTCAGTAACATAGGATATCTGCTGCCCAAGAGCAGTATGGAATCACTGCGACCTGTCCAACATGTATTTATGAACATTCACGAATGACTTGAAAGGCTGTAAAAGTGTGAAACCCCTTCTAGCCTTTAATCTCGTATTTCCTTTTCTTTACAACGATATTTGAAAACATCCCCTGATATAATATGATTATTCTTTGCCCCTGTACTAACAATGCCAAGAATTATTACGGTATCATATCACTGCCTCACCTACAGGAACGTATGGAGCAGTAACTGAGGCACAGTAGCAATTTTAAATGTCTTTTTTATAAGAGAAATCAACACTATTAAAATAAAAGCAAAAATAGAAATTAGTGTCATTGATGACTTTACAATAGCTACTAAAAGTCTCAAGAGAACGTCAGAGTTTTAAAAGTAATTTTTAAAGTAACAGATAGATTAAAAAATTGAAAATTAAAGTTCCTGATACAGAATCTGCTGCAGAAGGAGGATGAAAACAATTCAAAGCCATCTACAGCTATCCTGGTATTTAGTAAAGAACATTCAAATATTCAAGGTTGTCTTGATATAGGGTGGAAATTATGAAACTTGCTCTGTTACAATGTACACTGAAAATGTATCTTTTAAACAATACTACTACACGATGAAGATTTTCAGTAGTAATACAAACCTACAAACTAATGATATATTAACTTTAAACTAATACAATTTCCTATTTGCATTTAAAATAAATCTTTAGTTTTGCTAGTTCTAGAAACAAGTCAGTTTTCAAGACTCTGATCTTCCATAAGTGTCCTATCTTAAAAAGTCCATACCGAGAGAAGAGGCAATATTAAACACCTGAACTGACACTTGCTTTTTAAATTCTAGAATATTTGTTTTGAAGTCAACACAATCCGTGTACATTTTAGATCACACAATGTATGTTTTTATTAAAAATACACAAGGTGAAACTGGTTCCGAGGTAGCAAAATTTCAAATTCAAGTGCAAATCTCAGCATAATCTTAAGTACAGAGATAGCGTGAAGCTTCCCTAACATTCCACAACACAAGGAACTAGGAACACACAGCTCTACGGACTTAATAACTGAAGCACAATGTAAACTGTCTTACAAATTGATATGACATTTAACCACTTACATATTCTAGCTCTCAATGTTATAAACTTTATACATGGAATTTATTCAACATGGATGTTTGCGACCATTTCAGTTTAGAAAATTAAGATCTGTGAATTCATACTTCAAAAATCAGTATCTCGGATTACCATATGGGTACAGTCATTCAAATAGGTGCTAACAAGGTAGTAAAAACTGTGTGCGCAAAAAGAGAAATAGTTGCTGTTATGCCATAGTTGAAGAAGCCAGCATATTCTCACTTAAGCGCTAAATACTAACTTTGAATAATTTGATTTTGTTCTGAACAATTTGAATACAGTAAAGCTCTTAATAAAAACCCAAAGTTGTTCTCAACTGTAAACTAAATAGTTTCTTTCCAATATTAGCTAGTGAGCAAGATGGAGAATGACCAAGCAGCAGCATAATATTGGGGAGATTTAAGCTCAGTTTCATGCTTTTTCATACCTTCCTTACCAACTTTTTATTATAGGTCTGTCAACAATTCATAGAATCACAGGATGTTTTGGGTTGGAAGGGACCTTTAAAGATCATCTAGTCCAACCCCCAGTGTTGATAGCATCTATTTTGTACCTCAAAGGTACATTCAGAAAACAACTGCCTGAAGGACTGCAAGGTACCAGGGCCCACCTCAGCAGCACTGGGGTTCAAACACCAGAGGATGATGTGCTAATGGCTTTCCAGAAACCCACCACCTGCAGAGGAAGGCATCAGACTGCAGCAAACTTTAGGCGCCTGGACACAACCTAGGCCATCGTGACACTGCTGCTGCAGGAGCAAAGGAAGAACAAAAAGCAAGTAAAAAGCCAGTTAGCAAGCTTTTAAGATCTTTACCTGCGGGCTCCAAACTGTGACATCGTTGTCATACTGGTTGCGAAACTAGGAAGAACAAAGTAAAATCCATCAGTATAACTAACGAGTCATACTAACTAACATACATACTCAACTAACGAGGCAGAAAGAGCACTCCTAAATGAAGTTCTGGCCGCGTTCACTACGGGGGCAGCCGTGACCCCCCCTCTCTGCCGGGCCGCCCTCCCACCTCGGGCCCCGCCGAGGGGAGCGCGGCCTCCCCTCCGCCGGGCAGCCCCGGGCCCCGGCAGCGAGGCCCAGGCCCGAGCCCGGCCCCGCATGGCCCGGGAACTGCTTACTCACGGCCCCGCTCCCTCCTTCTCACTCTCCCCGTCCCCCCCGCGCTGGCTCAGCGGCCCGAGCAGGGGCCGCGAGGGTGCCCAGCCCCGGCCCGGCCCGGCCCAGCCGCCCCTCACCATCCTCCTTCCCCCGACAGCGACGCGAGCTCCGGGGCAGCGAGGGGGGAAGCGCTCCGGCAGTCGATGGCTCTGGACTGGCAGCGGCCAAGCAGCGCTAGTCGCACTTCCGAGTCATCGATCGAGCGCACGGCGGCTCGACTCGCCCCGCCCCCGGAGCCGGCGCCGCGGCGCGGGTCCCGCCCCGCCGGCGCATGCGCCGTTCCTCGGCGACCGCTGGGGTGACGGTCCGCCGCCGGCAGCCCTGAGGCGCTGCGGGTCGTCCCCAGCACCCGGCCCGTTTGCCGGAGCCGTCGCCCCTCGGTTTACAAAACCCGGGCGGTTTCTCGGTGGGGAAGGTCCCGAATGGCCTCCTGCAGCCTGTGATTAAATTACTGCCCGGTATTTCTCTTACCCAAGACCACGTAGCTCGGGGCCCTTAAGATTCCGGTGTGCGGTACAAAAATTTCATTACTTGAGGAAAATTTGCATTGGGTAATTTGAAATTCTTTTTTTTTTGTTACTAAAAATCAACGTTAGACATTTTACTGGGTGTGAAAAAGCTGTAGCAATTTTAAAGCCGCTGAGGACAAAGACACTGACGTAGAACAGGGTGAATGTGGTACTAATTGTCTTTTCTTTGTACTTTGAGAAAGTCCCCTCTTTGTTCTTTATATTCACAGGATATGAAGAGCGTGGAAACAAACAATTGTTACAGCCACTGTTAGGAATATGTTTTAGGTTACAGAAAACTTTGGCTACACATAGGAGTATGTATGAATAAATTAAATGGCAGTTAACTCTTTAAGAGTTGATTTAAAAAAACCCCACCACTAACTGCACAAAAGCTACCTCTCAAACAGCTGTGAGAATTTGTTCACTGCCTCGTGATTTTGTGCGCAGCTGCCCACAGGCACCAAGGAAGATAACGTCGAACCATTTGTGCTGTTTTCCCCCTGGCTTATTTCTTCCACTCGGAGGCAAGCTCCATTGCTGCGGAGAACGGGCTCTCCAGCGCGTGCGTGCCCCGCGCCAACCTTGGGCAGGCAGCGACCGTAGAAATGGGGCCGCTCGCTTCAGGAGGCTACAGAGCCCAATCCTACCTGTTCTGAACCCACTAGAAGAAGGTTTCTAAAGCTGAATTTCAGTCGTTGCCCTTTTATCACAAGCACGCGGTTTACGAAGTGGTGTGCTTCCCAAAACTGCAGTTTTCATGCAGCATCCAGGCTAACAAAGGCTATAAGTTTAAGCAGTTTAGGGTAAAAAATGAATACGGTTTGGTAGGAATAAAACAACAGTCGCTGGTAATCATGATGTAGCAGACCGGAAAGTCTCTTATATTTCTGTTTTGTAAAAAAAGGGTACAGGAAGTCTCTGAAATTATATAAAGCTAAATGAGAAGCACTATTATGAATTATATTAGAAAAATATTAATATGTCTTAATTACAGCTGTGATTAAATTTCGGAATGGGTCTTTTTGCTCTCAAAAAACTACATGTGCTCAACAAAAATGAAGCTCTTATTTTGGACAATGTAAAATAATTTTATATAGTTGTAACTGAAAAGTGAGTTAAAAATTACTATGAGAACTCTAAAGGATTGCATGACTCGGGCGTTAAGACAAAAGAGAATCAGTTAATACTGTATTGATATGCTTTAATTTTTCAAACAAGTATGCAGCTGCTGAAGTCACAGTCATTAAAAGTCAAACTAGTATTCTAACACCTTTGGATTATTGCAGGACCAATGATATGTTTCTCTCACCACTGGAGAATTTTCTCGTTTTCCCTGGAGAGGGCTACAGTGTTGTCTAAGAAAAAAAAAATCTAAAAATCTAAACAGACTGACTTAAATTATCTGACTTGTTTTGTTATTTTTAAGCTCTCTGATTAATAAAAATTCATTTGATCTGAAATAACTTCCTCTCTTCAACATTGTTTGGTGTGCACTGCAACAGGATATATGAACATTTTATTAAGTGAGCTGAACAGCTTTCAAGTTTCACTGAACTTTCAGTAAATATTCCCGTAGCCTCTGCTGTAATGCCATTCTGTAATAACTTCCCACAGCAATAAGGGACTCCCTAAAGATCCGTTTACTCCACCTACAGGAACAGAACAATAGACGGTTATTTCCTCTCTTTTGTCAAAAGAGTGTTAGTTTTGATAGAACGCTAAACTATGCCAAGACTCTCTATTGTTCTGTATACATACAGCGAGTAATGTTAGGAACCACAATTTTAGTGATAAAAAGGATTTGTAAAATTTCACATAGAAAAATGGTAAAAGCTGTACAAATGAAGAACTTTTGGAAGCTATATGAACTATTGTATAGGTTTATTAAATAACAACTTAAGTGTTTTCAGCAATCTTTTTTCCTTTATTACATGGGTAGAAAAATATATTCAAAACCAAACTAACCAGATGTCCAGCTATTAAAAATTTATTCTAAAGCAAACTGATTCAGGTCATGTGACAGGAGCAGGGGTGGCATGGAATGGAGTTCCAGCTGCTCTCCAGTGCTCCAGGCAGTGCAACTGTTACTGTATTCCCGAGGCAGCAGCACAAGAGGATGTCAGAGGCAAGAATAATCTTTAGAAAGGGGAAGTGCTCACAGTGGAAGTCATTCACGCTCCTGCTTGCCCTGCAGGCTCAGTATCAGCCCTCTGTAGGCAGGGCTAAAGCCAATGGGTTTGTCGTGTACTTCCGATGACATCTCAGTGTGTTGGTGTGAAGAAGCACCCGACCTATTCCCCACTGATGTATTTGAACCAATAGTATAATATTTAAATAAAAAATGAGAGAAAGGAATGAATAAGGCAAAAATCAAATAGCTCTTTTTCAGATAACAAAGGCATCAAATCAGAAAGGAGGCATTTTACATGTATTTTGCCCAAATATGGCAGTTACTGAAATCAGTGTAGTGGTTTGTCAGTCATCCAAAGATGTTAGAAAATTTGAATGAAAGCCTTAAATGAGAGTTTCAGTAAATTTTAAGTGATGCATAAGCATTATGTTGACCTCTGCACCTGAGAAAATGTCACCCGTGCTATACTTAATGGTGGCACAGTGGCTTGCACAAAATGATCTGACAGTTTTAGACCACTTCATAGAAGATAAAAATCCACATGACAAAAGGCTCCGGCAACACAGACGCAGTTGATTGATAGACACAGCAGAAAAAACAGTGGTGAGTGACCACAATGATCAAAAAACTGCTGTTTGCTCCAAGCAGTGGGATGAGACTCATTGATGAGACAACATGGGACACAACTTTACACTGATTTTGCCACTGCTGTATCTGATCCATTATTAAATATCTACAATACTATCCCAATTTTCCGTATCACAGGCATTAATTTTATAATACTAAAAGCTGTAAGAAAGTGCATCAAATATTTTCTTTGGTGACAGTCCTAACACCAGTATTACGATACGCTTGCATAGGCACGTAGGAGGTTTGAATTAATAGAAAAAGAGGATTAAAGAAATACAAATTTAATTGTAGAGAAAAAAGTGAATGACAAACAGCAATCAACATACTACATCACAAAATCACAATATAAAAGACTACAGGACTGAAAAGTAAAACTAAAGCTATCCCCACATTTAAATAATCTACTTATAAAACATCTGTGGATGTGGAGCAAATATTATTTTCTCACTTTTAATTTCATGTTGGCAACCTGATAATCAGGTTCACTTCAGAGAAATGAATACCCAATAGATAGCTCTAGGAAAATATGTTCAATGCTCAATGACAGCCAAATGAAATGTTAGGAATTACTAGGACAGAGAACAAAACATAAAGCATTACTATGCCACTGTATAAATCCATACTGCATCCGACACCATTCAGCCTCAAATACTGGCTGTGATTCCTGTTTCCCACCTTAGAACAATGTGGCAGTACTGAAGGCACTGGGAAACGTGGAAAGAAGGATTCAAATTATGGAATAGCTTTATATGAAAGAATGACAGTAAAGAGTAGAAGTCTTCAGTCTAAATAACAGATAGACAAGGAAAGGTGATGAACACTCGTCAAATCACAACGGGCAGATACGCTGAACAGGGACGATGCTTCTCTCCATGCCCTAGCACTGGCACTGGGTGTCATTAAAAGCAGCAGATTCAAGCAAAGGCGGTACTTCCTGAGATGTGTTGTACCTGTGCTGTGAAAACCTTTGTACCTGAACACATGGTCTTTTGGTCATGTATTGGGAGAACAACTGAACAAATTCATGGACAAAACAACTTTTCAAGCCATCTTACAATACTGCTGATACAATGTTTGTACTAAGCGCAGCAGTGAAAAAATAGCTAACCTAAACCATGCATATACAGTCTCAAGAGAAATTAATGATACTATTTTGTTCTATGTAACGTTTCCAGCACAGTTATAAACAGCATCTGACATCTGAGCAATGTCAGGCATTGCTCTGCGGAGATTAATATACAGGAACTAAAAGGCAAGGCCATTATGCCTCCTCTTCTGCTGATTCACTAGAGGAAAAAACATTCCACCCAGTCGCCCTTTGGGATACCACTCACCGTCAATCTACATTAACCACTGTGTTGCTGTGTACTATACTCCTCTAAAGTTGTATGGCGTTTTTTTGGTAAAAGATTGGCTCCACTGGAGTCGGTGATAACACTCCTAGGGACTGCACATTTCATGCTACCTAGGCACAGCAGATTGCAAAAGAAAAAAGGCTGTTGTGCCAGAGTAAGAGACGGACTGAACGAAGGCAGTGTCTCCATCCCCACAGAGAAGGGGAAGGACAGGTCCCAGGGAGATCATGGAGCCACTCCTGCCAGATGGGCAAGTGGTTACTGGCAAATAGCAGCGCTGTTACTGCTGAGCAAGTAGGAACGGGCATATTACTGTAACATTCAAAAACCCTACTTTAATTTCTTTTGCCAGTATTTCATGGCCCATGCAGTATAGCTTCCTGCACCAAGTAGCTGTTTATGTATAAGAATAAAAGTGTTATCAATTAATCTCAATCTTCCTCAAATTAAAAAAAATAAATAACAGTCCATTACTTAATATCTAGCAGTTGTTGGGAGTTTGACTGTTACTCTTGGCGGAAAGAAGTGGTCAATATTAGGAGACTTGAAGGTACCATTTGTGCTGAAGAGGAAGGATGCAGTTCAGCAGCCAAGCAAAAGTCCGACAGCTCCTAGAGTAGGTGGCATAGGCGAGAACAGGTGGTAACAAAAAGTGAGCTGCATTAGGCAAGTAACTCCCAAAGGTTTTATAACAATGCTATCCCTATTTAAAAGAAATGTGGGGCACTGTAAGAAACTAAGGACAGCAAAATCCTGAGACTGAATACAATTTGTACAGTTAGCTCCCTTTTTTGTATTGTATGGTGAATGTCCATTTGATGATCAGTCACGTAGGCCAACCTGAGAGGAGGTGGATACCTTCTTCTGGAACAGAGTACAAGACTCTTAAAAATTATAACTGGGAGACTGAACTACAGAAAAGAGACCTTAAAACAGTGGTGTTCTTCCTTCCCCTATTAAAAGGAAAAAAAAACAAAACACAAAAAAAATGTCATCCACTGTAGTCTACAAATACTGTAGGGCAGAAATGGCAATCACATTTGTTTCAGAAGACACTTCAATTTGACATGCTGTATTTAGTCGGACCGCATTGACACCTATTTTAGTGGCAAGTCACCATGGTTCATAATCACTTCACATTAAGTGGCTCTTAAACTTCTCAAGTCATTGATTTGTGTCTCTTGATTTTAATGCCACAAACCTGGATCTTAATCTCCAAAATAAAACTGGGTTTAAATAATGGCCCAAACACCCTTATTCCAGACTAACATACACATACACACAAGCTTCATGTACAGGGGTTGGTTTCATCAAAGTAAGATTACTTAAGATTAGATTAAATTGGATATTGTCATAAAACATTCAGGACTGAACATTTTGACTAGGTTTTTTTGAGAACTGTCTTACTCTCTTGACAATGTGAACAGCCCATATTTGGATTTAATGCAGGTAATAAATATACTTCATTAATAGATATTTTATAAGGCAAAAAGCCTACTTAATTGTAAGCATTTGTTTACAACACTGGTCATATTTGATGACATTGTCATCAACTGTGTTAAGACCAAGGGCAGAAATTTGACAGCTGCTATAAACGTACATACTTGTCTTTAGAATCATTTAAAGATAATCTCAGAAGCTCACAAAGAAAAAAAAACTGTCATTTTGTATTTAGTACTGTAAATAGGAAAAAATAACTTGTCTTTATAAATGATGCCAAATTCCTTTCCTGTTTTTTTGCAAGTTCTCAGTAGAGGTGCAGACATTTCTTTCTCTACAACAGCCTTGCATTCATGTTGCCAAAGGCATTTTTTAAACTACTGACCAATTTAAAACACTGGAATATTTTGTCATGAAAAATTTTAACTATACAAATTTTTAAAGTCTATTCGTAATTTTTTAAAATCCGTAACTTTTGTGAACTGACATTGTTTGCCCTTTTCAGGACAGGCCTTCAGAGCAACTAACCGTGTTTGATCATCAAAACTGGCTGGGAAAGACCAGGCAATGCTGAAAGCAGGCTAAAATAATCCCTGTGGAAAGAGAACTGCGGAGAAGAGTCTGGTTCTTTTTTGTCCAACCCTGGAACAAACAAGGGGCACAGGTTTCAACACAGTAGAGTGGTTGTAGCATATCCTGGTCATGGAAATAGTTTTTATTTGTAAGTTCTTGTTTGAATAAAACAAAAATATATTTAGAGAGAAATTCACATGGATCTTGCTGTCAGTTATTTCTTGGACGTGAAATGTATTTCTTCATTCTGAGTGAGGGAAGGCTTCTGTATTAGACTAATTCTACAAGAAAAAATCTATTTTGAGCTGTACATTGTTTGCTAACTTAGAAGTTCTGATTTAAACAGTGTAGATAGTACTGTCCAAGTCATCAAATGATAACTGAAGGACTATTATCAGAATTTATGGGAGTATTATGAAATACTGGAGTTTTATGAAAATCTGTTAAGATTTTTAATTCAATAAAAAATAATGGCAGTTATTATTTTAAGGTTCTGAGGGTGAAAGATGAATTTCAGTGTGCATATATCTGCATAAACTGTTTCAAATATATTAATTGCTACTGTTGATTCCTATTGTCAGAATTATTTTTGACTATAACTGAATCGAAACCAAAGTGTCATCAAACACTCATCAGTGGATATATAACATTTGAGACAGACATCTATGAATGATACATGAGTTCATGAATGAATACTGTATCAATTATATTAGTGACGAAAATTTTCAAAATTTCTACCTATGAAAGAATTAAGTATAATTGTCAGCAAAGGTTGGAAATCACCGATGGAGTGATACAGGTATAAAGCCTTTGTAATCCATGAGACCACTAATGGATTCCATTTCCTTACGACAGACATTATTGTCATATTAAATAAATGGCTAGACAAAGTATTACCTTCTTAGTTATGCATTTATATTCCATAAATATTTTACAATGAGTACTTATATGTAGATCACACAATAAAACGTTCACAATGTGTTTTGCCCCATCTATTATTGCCAAAAGTTTCTTCTTGAAAAATGGAAATACATTCACACACAGAAATAAATTTGCCAGAGGCTATTAAACTAAGTACTTTAAAAAAAAAAAAAAAGAAAAGAAAAGAAAAGAGAGAGAGAAGACCCTAGGAATGACTCACTATTCCTGGCAAGACATTAAGGATTTCTGTGACGCTTCTCTTTACAGGCATTTTCAAGTTCTATGGCAGTGTTAAGCTTATTGTAATAGTTATTATTTAAGCAACAATTCTGTTATTTGTGGACGACACTTTTCAAAAAGTGACTCAGGCCATTTTTAGCATGGATTCAGTTTTTGATTAGGAAAAACTACAATACAGAATTAATACGAGTCAGCTTTAGTCTTAAAAAGTCCTGCTGTCATCAGCCTTTTTTTTTTTTTTACTGTTTGCCAAGCTCCTAATTTTGCTACATGGATTTTAACAGCTTTGCTGTCATGCATATCCCTGTTTTCGTAGTACAAATTTTATTTGGCACTGCCATCTTTATTGCATATATTCCTAAACTAACAACAATGCAAGCAGAAATCTAAGCCTGTCGACAAATATGAGAGCGCTTCTGGCAGTGTCATGTCCATTGTCTGCAATCGTTCTGACAGATCACTGAGCTCAGACAGTACATCATACATGCTTAAATCATGAACAAATTCCATTGATGTAAGGATAATTCTAAATCCAGAGTATTTGGCGCAACCCTTGGCTTCTAAGCCTGGTCCATGGAAGGATTCAGTGATGGGCCTGAAGGGCTCTAAATTAGTAACAGACACCCTCGATAGAATAGGACCCTGCCTTGAAACTAGCTAGTCAGTATCTAAAAATCTCTGCAGTAGTTATTAGCGTATCACTGTATAGTCAACACAACTGCACATCTGGTTTTAAGAAGTATATATATCAAATAAATTTGTGACTACAGATGTCTCATTCACAACAGATTCTGTGGCACCACAATATTTTTAAGCTGTGTTTATCACATCATTAAATGAACAGCAATAACAATTCTTCAGACCAAAAGTATTACCAAATGGAAGATTTCATACTTGGAATAGAGAAATTGAAAAAAAAAAAAAAGAGAGCATGAAATAGAAAAATAGAAGACTACCTTTGCATTTGTATAGACCCTTTCAACTGTATTACAAACAATTAATAAAAACAGGACAATATTTTCCAGGTTGGAAAATGAATACATACCTTAAGATTTTAAAAAATGACCAGGGATAGAGGCTATCAATTTTTTGTTATGCAACTTGAAATCCATTATGCCAATAAAATTACCAGAAAGCCCTGGGTACCTCCTTGTTTCATAGAAAGCAGCAAATATGAATGGATTTGTATTTCTTTTGAATATTGTGCAAAATTACATAGGTGAAAGTTGCAAAATAATCTACTCTCAAACAGAATGCTCCTTTTATCAAATTATGTGTTCTCACCATTCACACAATACTCAGCACAGGTTATTTAGTTTCTGACAAAATAGTCTTCTTACCATTAAAGCAAAACATTAATTTAATTAGTTAAGGATCTTATACAAAAAACACTTAAAGAATGTAATTTGAAGTATGCCCTGATACTGCTTCCTTATCAATAATTACCAGTCTTCACTCAGGTATACAGCTTGCCCTTTCATAATGTAGCTTTCTACTGAAGTGATATCAATATATATTTCTAATGCAAATCAGACTCATTAAACATTTCTTCAGAATATATTCAACCTGATTTTTAAAATCCAGTTTCTGAGTTACAATGTTGACATAATTATCAATGATTTTTTTTCACTGACTTCAGCATAGCCACAGTTTTACTTAGATCTTGAACTTGTAGTCAGTACTGTCAAATTTAAATCACATTAAGAAAGTATATAAAATATAGTTTATTTCTGCTTTTATTGAAAACTGGTGGGTATGTGTGTCTATCTCCAAATTTCACATAATAGCATTTGCCCTGTGAATTTAAAGGATTAATCTAGATACTGGGTATCAGCCTGCAGCAACATATTTGTGAATGGTCTTTTGGGCTTTAGCCCAAACCTGATTAGCCACAAAGAAGGAAAGACATTAAAACACGTAACAGGAATTGACAGAATAACAACTTTATTATGCACATTTGTATTTTTACAAAAGGTTTCAATAATACAGCGTTGTACAACTGTAGTGTACAAGTAAAATGATAGCAGTACTTCATTGCTTAGGAGTAGCTTACCTCTCCTTTAAGAGTCTTTTGAGCATTGGTATCAAATTGACCAACTTTCTCTGGTTTCTAGCCAGGGATGAACTCATTATGTGATCACTTCTACAAAGTTAAGTGAATGTGAATTTCATAGAATGTTTCTCAGCTCAGGAAATGCCATTTCTTAAGTTGCACGGCTACATGTATGCATATCACAGTTGTAAGGTCTTTTCTTTAAATAGTTGATAACAGTTTTAATATATATCTAGTTTTGCATGTGTTGTTCTTCCATACTTTTTCTTTCTTAATGCATACCTCTTTCCAAGATTAGCGTAAGTTATGAAGGACCTGTGATGAACATTCACAAGCACTTTAAAGCTCAAGTACCATTTCTGACCACTCAAAAAGCATTCAAAATCAGAGGAAGCAACTATGATATTCAGATCCTACTTGAAAACTAGTACATAAAAGAGAAAAAAATATTAACAAACCCTTCTGGATACAATTACTATAGTATCAACAAAACCAAAGAAGCCACCAACCTGGAAGTGCAGTGCTGAAACAGCTGTCAAATAGATTGAGCTGACAAAGGAACCCAGCACCACCCAGGAAGCAGAGCAGAATTCCAGACAATGAGGCCAAGTAAAGGAAAATCATCTTTTCTGTGTATCACATGGCAAATTACATCTACTTGGACAAATAAAATTGCCTCTTATTTGTTCTTCTATTAATTAGGGTATTTCTCTGAAGTGAAAATAAAAATTCTCTGTGCATTAAAAAGAAAAAAAGGACTTCAAGACTTCAATAATGAAGTTGAACAGAGAAGTTCAAGAGAAAAGCTGGAATTATATCAGATCTGCCTTATGTTCATCCTTAGCTACCAGAATGATCATTATCCTATTTTACTTTTCAAAACATCTCTGAAGATTAGAAAACACATGCATGGTTGACATGAATGCATCTGTCTCCTTTAACAGTTGATTACAAAAGGGTCTGGAAGACACTCTGGAGTAAAAAGACGGCATTTCCTATTCACATCTATGGGAAGAATAGGTCTTGGTTAACCATGTTCTTGTAGTAACGTCTCCAGAACATTGTCATGGACTTCCTGCTTGTGATAAGGATGCCTGAAATGACCTAATCTGTTTTCCAGCTCATTCAAGAACCCAGGCAATTTGCTAGCAGAAATGTCTGATACCTGATATACTATACTTCTGGGGAGGACAGCATACCTTCTTCTGATTTCAAGTCAGTCAAGAACAACTTCTAGCCAAGAAAGCAAGCATCTGTTACAAAGACCTGGAAGAATGGGTAATTAGAAGAACATTCTAATAATAACATTGCTCAGACTCAGCCACAAAAAGTCTATACTTCAAAAAAAGGGCAAAACTTGACTAAACAACCAGTAGAAGAATAAGCTATTTGCTACCAATTCCGCTTGCTTCTGGTATGATGTTCCCTCTTACACCCCTCTGTGGTCCTCTGGAATGCTCCTCTGGAATGGATGCTGAAGGATCTCTTTCTTTATAATTGTTTTAGTCTCCCTGGAAACACAGAAGCCAAGAAAATTGCCTAAGAATTAAGGAGGAGGTGAAAGCACAGGCGGCTGTCCCTGCTGCATCAAGTGAGGCTTGAGGGATTGTTCTAGATGACATATGACCCTCAATAATTGGAGTGTCAAACTTCTGGCAAAAATCTTTGGTCAGTAATCTGATAAAAGTCACCAGATGGTCAAAGATCTTGTGGATATAGTTTCGGAAGTACACAAGGTAGTTCCAAATGTGGAACTGAAGGAAGGCTGAAGAGTCCAGTCTTTTATGGAGCACAAGCAACTCAGAAATTCTTAGAAAAGTAGCCTTGAAAAGTACTCGTGAAGCACTTGAGGAAAGGTACAGATCTAGAACACAGGGAGATCTTTTCCTTAAGAATGTGATAATACGGCAATAGCCTGTGTTAAGGCTTTCTCAAAAACATGTCGTGTGATGCTGCAGGTCTGACAAGCTTCTCCTACTGCCACAATGCTCATGGAGCTTACCTACTACTACGGTTGTGCTCAGGAACCAGGGAGTCCCAGGTATGGGGTTTTGTCTTTGTCTGGAGTACAGCTCTTTCCCATCCTGACTGAAACAGGATGTTCAAAAGCTGTTCTCTGGTTGTGTTGATGGGTTAATAACATATTTTGATGCTATTTGGTTCTGAAGAACCCACAAACCTAATTAACAAATACTCCTGAAGCTAGTGCTAATGATGTCTGTGGGCAAAAAGAAGAAATTGCCCAGAAATATGGGCTATAAAAGCAATGGGAATGATTATCTGAGATTAAGAAACAATTGCGAAGATCAATGCACCTCTCCAAACCCCAAAGCAGAACCTAAACAAAGTAGGGTAAAACTATCAGCAGTAGCTAAAACTCTCTTAGCTGTAAAAAGTTTCCAAGTTGGGAGTCAGCTTTCCACACACCACAGGTACTGTATGATATGAGGAATCATTTTAGTAGACATTTAAGAGCAACTGAGAAGAAAGAGGATTGTGCATGAACGTTATGCAGGGGGCTGATACTCATGCACGCTCCTACTGCTATCAGTAAGATTATCTGACCTATGGTGCTAGATACAGATACACTGTCAGCATCAGTGTAAACACAGATCAGGTGATAAAGAGAATATTGAATCCTTGCATAATTCAAACAAAGTATGTTTAGCTTACTATTAATCATCAAGGAAGCTTCTTAAGAAAGCTAGCTCTTTGAGAGTCCCATAGCCTGTCTATGTGGGAAAAAGGCCAAAGGAGGGGAAAAAAGGTGGTGAACGAGGAAAAAGAGATGACAGATTTCTTAGCAGAAGAAATGGCTTTCGACTCTTGGAACTTACTGTTTGCATTCCTTCTCTAAAAAATTTACATTTGCATTTGAGAACTATGTTCAGTGCTTAACCTGATTCTATTGGTTCAGGTTCACGTAAGTTAATGTAAGCTAAATTTCTGCAAGTCATTTTGTCATTTAAGACTAACTTTCCAAGTAACTGGGAAAGTACGGCCTGACTTTCACAAACATCTTATAAGATGTCCATCATGTCCATTTATAAAAATAGTTTATATATGTTTCAGATTAACACAAACAGAAAACAAATGTACTTGTGCATACTGCTCTGGCAAGTGGAATCTTGTTACCTTACATATAGTAAAATAAACTATTATATACTCATTTATGTCCCAAGTCATATATTCCTATATCTGCTATAAATACAAAGGCTTTTAGCTAGACCTCTCAGAAGCGTGATCCTGGTCATAGATCATTATTGCCTAAAGCCTCAGTATAAAAGGCATTAAAAGCCTCAGTAGAAAAGGCATAGGCACTGACGCCTGTGCTTTCTAAGGCCCTTTTATTTTGCTGGGCAGTGTACAGAATTGGGCCTCTCAACTCAAAACCTGAAAATTCCTTAGTTATTTTAACTTACAGGCCAGATTAATATATTTTACAGCAATTCAATGTTCCTCTATTCAGAAAGAGGTTAATTGCACCATTATATTTGGTATGGACCTATTTGTGTAGGAGACCTGGCTGGGGAGGTAACTAAATATGATACATCCTGGGATGTCACTTAAGAATATAACAACTGCCCCATGCACATTTTAACAATTCCTAAACTACGAAGTATATAAATTGAGCCTGGAAAATGTTTGGGTTTTTTTTCCCCTAATATATCAGAAAGCATTGAAATTTTAACTAAACAATTACTTAAAACTGGAATGCTCCTCTTCTTCTTCCCTCCACCTCTTTCAGACTTGCATGAAAAATGCATCAATCATGGGAAGGGAATATGTTAATAAATAAAAGCAAAACTAAATTTATGTGTAAAGGATAGATTCCTCACTTTCAGCATGAAAGAAAGCAAACATGCCAAGTATGTAATATTTTAATGAATAGGGCTATTTAAGTAACTGTACAATAAGTAATCAATGCCAAAACTGAAGAACATAAAACCGTGTTTAAATCCAACCGTTAACGATACTACCTGACATCTGATGTTCACTTTTTAATATAAAAGTGCCTCAGAATTAACAGCAGCAATTTGAATACATGATGTAAGCAATTTCAGTTAAAGTATGTCACTCAGCTTCTCTGGTATTTGGCTAACCCCCCTCCCCCAGTACACAGCTTTTTTGTAATTTTTATATATCTGATAATGAAAGCAGTCTGTAGTGTTTTAAATTCCAAAGGCTGCATGCATCTAGGAGACCTACACTTAGGAAACTACTACATTGCAATAAGCCTTACAATAATTAAGCACTAAAAAACAAAGTGGCCAGGAATCATGAACTTTCAAACCATTATCGAACACATATTGGTACTAAACAGTAATTATTGTGAGTTTTAGAGTCTTTGTGATTAGCAGCAGTCACAGAGAAACAGATTACAAATCAGCAAATTTTACAAACCAGCAAGTAAGTAAACAATAATAAAGGGTAATACAGGTACGCGTTCACTTCATTTACTAATTGTATTGTTTGTTCACTATGCTTTTTTCTCTAGCAGTATATTGGCATAATATTCACATTTAATAAACATTCTAATTCTAGTAAAGAAGACATTTTGAATATAGCAATACAAGTAATCAAGAAAACTACTGCAGTTTATTGTAGATCTGTGCTAGTGAAGACTCTATCAGTGAAATTTATGTGATATCTATTGCTCTTGAAAAAAATCATTTGCCTGCGAAGTAAATAAAAACCTCTCTAACTCAGTTAATGGTCAGCATTATGCTAATAGTTATAATAAAATGAGATACATGCATTTCATGTAACTTGCAATTGATATGACATTTTTTCCAAATGTAATTAAAATTCCATCAAGGTTGAACCAGACAGATTTGCAGGTCTCAAAAAGCCCTCAAGATTTTTTCCCATGCTTCCATAAACTCTTACATAATTTAAACAATCACAACAGGAATCATTATGGAATGGTATAAATGATATTGCGAGTACATGATAAATAAGAAATTGGTTAATGATGTAAACTTAAATGTAGTTCTTCACTGATACCATGTTTGAGTTTGTTATATTAAGCATCAGTCATTGCTATCTAGTTATTACTAACCAAGCATAAGTGCAAAGATATCATAATGTAAACTTCTGAGTTTCATTAATCAGCTCTGGTGAAACCTATTGCTATGTCCAGTTCGCTGTCTTTCAAGGTCCTTTCCTCTCAGGTCGTTGTTAATTCAAACACAGAAACTCCAAAGCAATGAAAGAACCCTTCTTAAATGTGTTGCTTTTGTTTATGCAGGTCAATTACTATTCTTTCATTGCAAGAAAGACCCAACAGGTGCACATGGCTGACTGTTTCTACATCATTACTTTGTACCCCAGCATGCTGGACACGTTTTAGCTACAAATAAGGACATAAAATTTAATCAACCGAAGTTAATACACCTGCATTATCTAGAGTCAGAATTTGTAAAATTTCCATGGCATACCCTCATTTTTGCTTACATAGTCAATTCAGACATGTTAGCAGTATTTTCTAAAAGCTCCTATTTATTCTTACTCATAAAGAATATTACCTGACAAAAACAAACATCTTGGAAATACTTAAATGCGTTTTCACATCCAAATGTTCTTCCTCCTCGTTCTGTAACATCATACCTAAAGGAAATAAGCACTAGTTTTGAGCACAAACATAGCCGAGTTAAATGATCAAGCCAATTATCTGTTACTTGATCTCGTGAAACTGCTGTCTGCTTTACCTACATTTGTTTGCCTTTGACAACTAAATACAATCCCTCCATGTTTGTAAATAATCATGATGTATCATTATACCATACAGAGGAAACAAAAGCAGGAAACCTTTATTTCAAGTCTTTAGTTGGTGCGCAGTTTCTGATGTGGTAAATTCAAGCTCTGAGCTATCTTAAACCCAAAGGAGGCAATGGGTACTGATTGCAATAAACTGCGAATGGTGAAAGGGATTGGGAGCTTCAGCTAAAATGCTAAGAGTAGGCTGATAAATTACTGCAATTGTACACAGTGTTGATGATTAATGCTAAACAGCCCTGTTGCTTTACATGAGGAAGTAAAGTAACTTTTAGCTAAATAAGTAGACTTAAATAGGAAAGATTATTGAGACAAGTTGTTTGAAATTGGAACGCTTTTCACAGTATGTCGTGACTTCCTGGACAACATATAAAGCTCAAGTTATATGTGATGAACAACTTGGTCTTAACAATTAATAAAAATAAAATTAACCTAAGAAATGCTGGTGCTATGCTTAGGTTTTAGAGGACAGCCATAAACCATACAAATTTATCATTTTAAAACCAGACGATTTCTGTCTCCTACCACAATTTATTCCTGTCTGCTTTTTTATTCAGATGAATTCCTTCTGTGGTTAGAAAGACAAAATACTTCCACAATAATAAGCTAATTAGTCTAATTGCATAATTTTGCTATATGTTTAATCTCATGTTGAATCTCCAGAAGAAATAGTTACTAAAACACAATTACAGGATTCTGTTATGCTTCTCCTTCTTTTTTGGGGTGAGGGGAAAAAGTTTCATTTACATGTTTTGTTCTGGAGATTTGCGTCCATAGACTGTCTTATTACTTAATTTAGCATCATTACTTTGGATGCTAAAATAAGATTAATCTCCAAACATTTTAAAAGTCAAGATAATGAAATATAATAGTTTATGATAATCTTTGAATGCTTAATATTCCACATAGTAATAACTGGTTTTGAATTTAAGAGGAATGATGTTGTATATATTTCCACATATTTTCTGTCAAAGCGCTATTATTCAGACATCTGCAGCCTGATACTTCCAAAGGTTTTGGTTTTATTTAATTACGAACAACACAAATAATGAATATGTTAATACTATTTTCTTCTAGGTCCAAGCTTTCATAATACTTTTCTTCTAGGTCCAAGCTTTTACAATACTTACCATAAGAAAGCATTAAGTATGAGGAACTTCTGAATACATTGAGGCCTATAAGGGTTTCGTACACATAACTGAATGAAATAATGCAACCAAACAAAATAGTTGAGATTATATTTAATCTCAACTGAGATTAATCTGGCCTGAAACACAGGCCAGATTAAGGCCTGAAGTGGTATAACTCAGCATAATTTGTTTACTGGGTTGTTTTATGCCTGCTGACAACCTAATGTAATTTTAGCAATTTAAAAGAATTTAAATGAATTTTAATTAACAAGGACCTGTCTTAATGATTTAGGGTCAATAAATTTGGTATCTGAAAGACATGGAAATGAGAGAAGCTGACTGAATGATTCAGCTCACTTCCCGCCCCCCCCCCCCCGCCCCCGCAATAAATGACCTGACTTGGACTGATTTTGATCTTTTTCAGAATATATTTATGCATCTGATGCTCATGTGTTAAGTCAGACTTCTGTGAAAAACCAAACCAGCACGCAAGTTAGATTTAATCTTTAGCACTATTAATGAGCAGAGTTCATAAAATGCCTCTATTTCAATTCAAGACAGAAATTTCAATTAGCAAGTTAAGGACTGAATTGCCATAGAAATATTAGTATGTATTCTTAAGTTTAATGCTATTTCACTGAAGGTGTAGATTTTATAATAACACATGATTCAGCATAAAGTAAACTTTTTATAGAGATGCTACAGATGAAGCAAGTCAACCTGTTTTCTGTTTTATTATTTATCTTCAGTTTTGCCTGTACCATAGGATGACAAACTGCACTAGAATAATCAGCTTTGAAAAAGTGAAATCTGGCAAAAATTTCACATTTGACAAATTCCTGCATTTTTATTGTAAAAAAATTAAACTTATACAGCTATTCTCCAAATAAGGTCATGTAAAAATAATTAGTATCATACACAATCACACAACTCGCTAATATCTTAAGGCCAGAATTTTGACAGCTATTTGTTGAACTTCATAGACCATTATCTTAATTTTTATCAGGAAATAAGCATCCAAATTCCTGGTACCTTGGTGAAAAAGTTCAGACAACGAAATCCTCATTTATTTAAATGGGTAATTTCCAAACTACTTCTCTTTTCAAACCACTCACTTCTTTCATATTGCATTAAAAAAAAAAAAAAGTTTTAAAGAGTTATGCAATTCCATTAAAACTTTCCATAAAGCTAATATGAAGTGTTAGACTATTTAATGGCATGATTTCTATGATAACATGATGACAACATTATTTGATGGAATACGCAGATTATACATGGCCTGACTATTGAAATTGCATCAGCATCAATGGATTCTGCTTGCAAAACATTAAATATCATTGCCTATTGACATTTTTACCTTTAAAGGGAGAGCTAGGGTATGATCAATACATTTCAGCTGTAGAGGTGCACATCACTACATGCTTATCTGGAGGTGCAAATGTTGGTCCATTTGCGGGGTCACTTTGTTCAGATTCAGAGGCTGATTCCTTAGATTTTAAAAATATAGTAGTAGAAGCATCTGGATACAGTACCAGAAGCCAGCATGCTGCTGCTTCTTTTCATAAAAACAAAAATATGGGCACCAGAAAAAATGTGAGAGACCAGATAAATACTTTTTTCCTTCCAGTTTCTAAAGAGTAAGTGTTTAACTAGGTTGATACAGTATTTCTGCTACTCACTGTTCCTCAAGTTTATTGCTGATGAGCTACAGCTTGGAATCTGTCATCATACTGTTATTTTCGTTCACCAGAAATGGGAAATCTCATCTAACAATGGCATATCATAGCAGCTCCATCTTTCTAGTGCTATCACCCACACTTTATAAACTGACAAGTGCTATATCCACTAGAGATATCTTATCATACAAGGAACAACTTTTTTACACTACTTCTTTCCATTTTTCTTTGCCATGTGCCTGTTTTTGACAAATTAAACTAAAAGATTTAATTTGCAGCAACTTTATCTTTGCAGATATGATGAAGATCAAAATGTTGTGACATACCTTTGAAACTGACTGCTTTGCTTAATGTGGAATGCAACTGGATCTCTCTTTTTCCCACCCTTAGACATGATAAATACATCAGCAACACCTTATTGCAAGTATGACATCACGCATAGTGAACACACTTCCATAAGAAGCTTCTTTTACCCATATTTTTTTCTTCCCTTAGCAACTCCATCTTAGTATCCTTCAGTTGCTTGTTTCCATTATGTCTGGTTGCCTATGAACCACCACAGATCTCTCTAGGCCTTTAGCGCTGAAGATGTACAAACATCTTAGCAGTTGATATCATAGCCTGCTTTTAAGGGATAGCACATTACACACAGATAAATCTGAGATCACCCAGGCAGCACTAGTTGCTAGCTGCAGCATGTTTCTACAGCTTACCAAACAGAGCAGCCACAGCGTCTGCCACTTAGAAAGATAACACGTAACGCTGGTGTTTCTCCAAACATTCATTAAAGTTTGATTAAGACTTGATTTCCCTAAGTGAACTACACTTGTATGGGTTTTCTGGAAGTGTAAGATTTGTTTTTGTAGGGTTTTTTTGCTAACTGATTATGGCTGTAGTAATGCCATTTATTTATTTATTCAAGCATCTAATGTAAAATTGGTAACAAAGTTGAGATATACACAGTTACTGCCTGCACCATCTTAACTGTCTTTATATTAATTTACAAACTAATTTCTCAAACGGCAGTATTCAAATAAGAAATAGTGAAAAACAAGGTATTTGAAGACCAATGTCCTCATGGATATGAATGAAAGAAAAGCAGTAAGTGCAATAACTTACTAACTCAGTGCTCCAACACAAGATATGTCCTCCATTCCCACCTTTTTTTTTTCCACACACACACTCTACACTGTACCAGAAGTCAGGTAGTAGAATATTGTTCCCTGAACAAGGCATCAATTTACCCATTCTTCAGTTATACACAAGAATTTCTAAGGAAATGATCCCAGATTATGATTAGAAAGCCAAGCTATTTAAATCATGTAGCTCGTTTAAATTTCTTTTGGTTCCAATTTCAAAGCATACTTTCTTTAAAGAACTTGATTACGTCTAAATCCATTATTAAAAATGAATCTCAAATACAACAGATGCATTTTGGCGAAGATAAAGTTCAGTCCTCAAGAAAGCTATCAACCATATCTGAGACAATTGTGTCACAGAAATACACAAAAAGAAAGCACTGATGTGTCTCATAATTTCCTGCAATATTACCCTCTGAGAGTTTCCAAGTTAGGCACCATATTGTTAATCTCTTTTCCCACGTAAAAAGGGCAAGGACTGCAGTCAGGGCACAATTACATACAATAATAATTAGATCTAATTATTATTACTTTCATTAATACAGTATTGAAGGCTTGAAGAGGAGCTTTAAAAAGGACTTCCTAGAATTTGATTAACCTTTCCGTGCTGGTACAAGAGAAAGCACAAAATGGTTTTCTGAAGTGGAGAGCTGGGCAACCGTGTCTAAAGTTATTAAACAGATGCAAAAGTTGTCCACATGGTGAGAAGCTGATGGGAATCACAGGACTAAATTAGGAATGAAGAAACAAATGTTTGTATTTGATGTACCTGAAGAAGATAAGGCAACAAAGGTGAAAACCACAGCAATTTTGAACAGAGCCAATCCTTGTGCATATCAAGATTACAGGGCACACAATAGCCAGGGCATTGACAAAAAAAAATTGAGCAGTGCAAACAGAAGGGAATGATTAAAACTTAGAAATATTCAAGTGGATGTGGTAAGATTTAGACATGTTCTGGATGTGTGGGTCAAAGGAGAGAACTGGCCAAAGATGCCAAGATTACAGCCTTGAGTGAAGACAGTCATGGTTATACTCTCTGTTCTTTCTAGTTACTCTGTTTTGGAATGGAGAACAGACAATGAGAACAATAATATAGTATTGTGAAATATTATAGCCCAATTTTCATTTAGAAACTTACCAAACAGCAACTGAAGATATTTATTTGTATGTAGAGACCACAGTATCAACAGCCACTGTTAAATAGATGCAGGTATTATATCATATGGTAGGTTAAGAATCAACCAAAATTACTAAACTACTTTTTTTCTTTTGTTAGTGAAATTGGAACATGACAAAAAATATTACATTACCCTGAAATTAATTTCTTCATTCCAATTGAAATAAAACACTTTCTATTCTTCTGTGTAAGTTTAAGGAATATGGACCTACCAGTAGTAAATGTAAAGGTATTTCTTTATTCTTAAAACTATTCTGTCACAAGGAGAAATTTAGTTGATGCTCTTCTAATTTGTGATAGATGCTATCCTACTCAAACCAAGTTTTCCTTAAACTGAAATTGTTTATCATTAGATTGTAAACTTTTCAGAACAGAGGCCTATTCATAGCCATACTCTTTTACTAAGGAATACACTAGGAAGAGTCCTGTTAGGAAACAGGGATGCTACTAGAGAACAACTATATTCCGATTACATTTTGGAATGAATTGTGTACACGTTTCCTCAGGGTGTTTTTGCACAGACAAACCACTGAAGTAAAAGCTAATTATTTAATGATAAATGATCTGAAAACAAATAAACAGTAAGGTGGTGAAGTATGCTGTTGATACTAAGTTACTGAGGGTCATAAAAATAGAACTGGCTGAGGGAATCTGCATCCAGCCTCAGAATCCTGAGTGCACAGGCAGGTGAAATTTAATGTAGATAACCATAACATAAACACAGAAAAAAATCCTATCCTTACCTATAAAACTGTCTAGTGGATGTAGATGTTAACATTCAGAAAATATATCCTGGGATGTCTATAGTTAATGCTATGAAAACAATTTTCAATGTTTGTTCAATGTTCAACACAACAACATTCAACAATGCTCAGTTTGTCTGCTTTCTGCCTCTTTAACAAAGCAAAACAAATAAATGACAGAACTTATACGGAAAGAACTGGATAATGACATGAAAACCATTATTTTGACTGCTCTTGAATACTCTGTGTAGCTTCTGGTCTCCTCATCTCCAAAAGCATATAGCAGTGCTCAAAAAAAATTAAAAAAAGAGGGTAAACGTGAAAAAATCAAATAGGCTAAAACTCTTCAGCTTGGAAAAGACAAGACTGAGGAAAGGTATAAAATCATGAGTTAAAGACGGAAGGTGACTAGAGAGCAATTGCTTGTTGTTTCTATCAAAACAAGAAGGAAAGCACCTAAGACAGGTAGAAAACTTAAAAAAAACCAACCCAAAACATTTCACACAACGCATAGTGAAGTTGCATTGAGCAAGGACCTCTTCCTCTAGTATACTGCAGATGTCAAAAGCCTGTGTGGACTTAAAAAAAATGATTGAACAAATTTGTGAAATAAAAGTCTACTGAGAACTGTTAAAAATAAGACACCACTTCTGATTCAGAAAGTGCTAAAGACACATTCAGGGTACTAAGGGATCATATGATGTCCTATCTCTGTACTCTTCCTTAGGCACTTTCTAGTGTCCACTGCTACAGACATACATACTCAAATATGATATGTTAATGAAGACTACACTAATTATTTCTGAAATTAATTTATTTATAGCCAAATTCAATGGAATCGAAAAATAAAGGATATGCATAACAGCATGATACATCTCAGTCTTCAAAACATTTACGTATACACTTGATTGTGGTCCAACTGATGTAATAACACATGAATAAAAGCAAATGTAAGAATATAATCCCGAAAGGAACTTCACATTTTCTCTTTTGAAAACTTTTTAATGAGGGTTCTGTACCATCACATTGGTACTAAGTGTACCAAATCAGGCCAGAATTTCTTTTTCTTTTTTGAGGAAGTGTGTGAGGAAGGTGTACAACAGTACTAAAGTTCCATCAATTTGATCTGCCCTTTGAAAAGCAAATCATTACTTATTTCCATCTCCTTATGTACAGAAGTTACTTTGTTTGTCACTGCATATTGCGTTTTCTGTCAGTAATCATGCTGGACGATTTCTGTATACTGTCAGCTTTGAGGCCCGTATCCTGCAGCAGCACTTCCTGCTGCACCACAGCTTCCCCAAACCAACTGCTACTCAAATGCTATTCAAATGTAGCAAATCGCATGCAATGCCACCAAGTCATTTCAAGAATTCCTTGTTTCAAAAAGCAAGCAAAAAGTGCAGTCACCGACTTACCTGATCCGATTTCTAAACCAATTTAAGTAAAGCTGTACAATATTATGTGGAAACAGGGCTCAAAGGACGTTTATTTCAAGTAACGAGGTAAAGATGCACGTAGTTATAATCATAATTTCAAAAGTGCTAACTAGTTACTCTTCCAGATACAAACAGGATGAATGAGCAAAGGCATTACTCAAAATCCCATTAGCTACCTATTTTCACTTACAGCAGTCTAAACACTTTCAATGGTCTGGTCCAAAATGATTATTTTGATCCATTCCAAAGGGATTAGCTGTGCAAACAATCAAACCTGGTCGAGCAACGCGGTCTA
This sequence comes from Larus michahellis, assembly GCF_964199755.1. Classification (NCBI taxonomy): domain Eukaryota; kingdom Metazoa; phylum Chordata; class Aves; order Charadriiformes; family Laridae; genus Larus; species Larus michahellis. The sequence continues at coordinate 80,285,704 of NC_133899.1, read as the reverse complement.
ATCTGTAACTTAGTTAACAAAGACTGAAAAAAAAAAGGTACAAAATTACTCTAATCCACACTTACTTCTCATATGTTTGAAAAAAAGGAAAAAGAAAAAAGGGGAAATACTGCGATACTCTTTGTGTGCTTTAAAGACCGTAACAGCAACTTTTCCGTGCTGTCTCAAAACAAACAGACAAGGGAAAAAAGAAAGATAAGCCAGCTCAGCCCTTCTGTCCCTAGATCGCTTCACCAGCTGACCCTCCCGCGGCTGCGGCGCGGTGGCTCGCACGGGCCCGGCCCGCTCCCCACACGCTCCCTCACGGCGACGGCTGACTGTCGCGCGGGACATACATAAATATATACATATATACACATCTTTTAGAACGATCTGTTTAATACACACGGAAAGCGCGTTCCCTGGGGCCCGGGCGCCGCGGGATTCCTCCGCTGTCTGCGGCAGGAGCCGCTCCGGGGGCGACCGTGCGGACGGGGCCCCACCGGTCTCCTCAGGGCCGGCGGCCGTTGGGGCGCGGGGCGGCGGGAAGGAGGCGGCGGCGCGCGCCTCCCTCCCCGCCCCCGCTACCGTGCGGCCGTTAGCGCGTGGCAGTTCGCGCGCAACCGCTGCCGGGGCGCGTGCCGCCGCGCGGGGCTTCCGCGCGCGCCGTGTGCAGCGGCGTGAGGGGAGGCGGGCGGGCCGGCAGGCGGGGGCTGTTCCTCGTCTCACCCCCACCCCCGCCAGGGCTTCGCTGGCGGTCGCTGCCGCCGGCGAGCGCTGGGAGGCGACTGCGAGTCCCCGCCGCTGGATCCGTTCGGGGAAAGCGAACGAGCGGGCGAGACTTTTACCTTTTCTCTCTTTTTTTTCCCCCGTCTTTTACCCACCATGCTGTGGACGCCGCTGCCCGCGGAGGAGAAGCGGCGGCTCGGCCCGGCGCCTTTCCCCTGAGGAGATGAGGGAGGCGCGGCCGGGCCGGAGCTAGCGCGACCCGCACCTCTCCCCCGTCCTCCCCCCGCCCGCGTCCCCGACCACCATGGGGGAAGAGAGAGAAGCCGCCGCGGCCGCCTCCCGCCACGGACCCAGCAGAGCCCCGCAGCACTGCCAGCAGCCGGACGGCAGCGGGGCGACTGCCCCCCTGGCGCTCCCCGGCGGCAGCGGCGGCAGCCCGGAGAGCCTGCGGAACGGCTACGTGAAGAGCTGCGCGACCCCCTTGAGGCAGGACCCCCCGAAGAGCTTCCTCTCTCTGCTGCTGTTCCCTACCGCCGCCGCCGCCTCCTCCTCGTCCCGGGCGCTGCTCAGTCTGGGCGCCCTGGCCGCCGTTGTCCTCTCGCTCCTGGCCTTTCACGGCCGGGGCAGCGCCGGGGGCCAGCAGGACGGGAGCAGCTGGCGAAGCCCCCAGCCGCTGCACGCCTTGCTGTGCCTCTTCCGCTGCCTCAGCCCCCTCTTCAGCATCGCCTGTGCCTTCTTCTTCCTCACCTGCTACCTGGCCGGCGACAGGCGCGGGGAGCGCAGCGGTGGCACGACGCGCTGGTGGCTGCTGGCGCTTCCCGTGTGCTGCTACTCGGGGGACTTCGTGGCGCTGCAGTGGCTGCTGCCCGCCGAGGGGCACGAAGAGGAGCCCCAGGACCCCGCCGAGCCGCACATGGTCCTAGGCAGGCTCCTGACAGTGCTGGGCTTGGTGGCAGCGCTGACCCTGCTGCAGAGCTCCCTGAAGTTGCGGCGGAGCCTCCTCGTCTTGGTCTTCGCCAGCCTGGTGTGGCTGGTGTCTCTCAGCAGCCTTCACTCGCTCCCCCCAGACCTCAGACCGCTGCTGGCCGGCTCGGTCGGGGTGGCAGGCTGCCTCCTGGCACTCTGTGGCGGGGAGCGCGGCATCTTCTCGGCTCAGAGCCGAGGAGAGCACCACCAGCATCATCACCACCCACGGCTCCCCAGCGTGGAGGAAAAAGTGCCTGTGATCAGACCCAGGAGGAGATCTAGCTGCGTATCCTTAGGGGAGACTTCGGCCAGCTACTATGGCAGCTGCAAAATGTTTAGGAGACCCTCGTTGCCTTGCATTTCCAGAGAGCAGGTAGGTTTCTCCGAAACTGGAGGGAGAAACTTTCTCAGGAATGAGCACCACTCGCTTTTCCTAACTGCTGTATATGTCTGTGCTGGATGTCTGCTAACTGTCAAAATCCTGTTAGAGGAATGGAGGAAAATGTTAGTCCCTTGGCGGGTTTCTCAACTCGGTTCTGCAGAATCGATGGAATCCTTTATGTCTGTATAGAAGCTAAATCATAATACCATATTTGCTATAGGACGGAAGGCACTCTTGCTTTTCATACGATCTTAAATATTAAAAAGTAGTTCTTATTGATTAAAACAAAACCCCAAACCAAACATCGTCAGCTATCAGTTGCCTTGTTATTTTGATTGTTTCTTTCCCAAAGCCCACCACCTCCTCCGCTTATGGCAGACTTTACGAGAAAAAGAAACCACAGCTTTCTAGCTGCTCGGCACTTCAGGTTCTTCCCGCTTTCTATTGACAAAATCATTTTTTGAGGGATGTTATTTATCAAATGTTGGCGTTATTTGAGTGGCAGCTGTCCTTCTGCCTGTATGATTAGTGTCTCGTTTCTCTCTCTCCCTCTCACCCTCTCCTCCTCACTCCACATAAGTTAACATTGGGTTTGGGTTCATGGGATTTAAGAAACTTCTTTTTACTGAAGAGAGAGCTGTTCAGTAGAGTCTGGAGGGATGCCCGAAATGCTCAGTTTTCTTGAATGGGACTCTGTTGGTTTCTACCTCCCGGAAAACTTTTCAATGAGTCTTGTTTTTTGTAGCGCGAACCCCTGTGTGGGAGGGGAGTTTGTTTATATTTGGGAGCTTGCACGTGAACTGCAGGAATATCAAGTTGTGTTGCCGGTGGAACTGGCCCGAGGCTGCTGCCAGCGGATTATCAGCCCGTTATAGAAGGGAGAATAAGGGGGGTGTGCGGATTTAATAAACGTGCAAGTGGACAGTTTCTGGGAAGTGATTGTTGCTGCAGAATCCCCCATCACTTACTGTTGTGGCTGAAATTCGTGGGTAGTAAATGAAATTTTCTAACTTTGCTTTGACACGTATTCCGTAATGTACTTCTTGTGATTGACTGTGAAACAGGTCTGAGGAAATACGAGGTGAATCTGAAACGGTGGAGTAGTTTTTCGAGCATTTCTTCCCCTGCATTTGCACAATAGAATAATACAGCGGTAATTGTCTTTGCATAAAAGGTTAAAATGCAAGTATGCTGTAACAGGCTTCAGAAATACCTCATTTAATATGTTTCAAATTATCTAATGCATACTATGAAAGAAACATTAAAATATTGTACTAGCAGTTAAGATAGGTAGGGAATATTGTATAATAATTTACTTTCTCTGTTCACTTCTGGATATTAAATGCTCTCTTTTTCTGTCACATTTGTCTGCAGTACAAAAAACTTGGAAAATGTGATAACATCTTTCATTAACCTTTCTAGATGATAGAAGATATTTGTTCTTATGCAAGTTACTAAATGCTTCCTTTGATATTCGGCTCACTTCCTAAAAGCATGCGCATATTTCAAGTTAAGGCATTTATTATTCTTTAAGTAACATCATAAATGTCAAGCATAACTAAATACGTAGGATTTATTGGCAGTACTTAAATCATACGTGTTCATAATAAAATGTAACTGTTTGGTAGACTTCCAGAATTTGATATCTTTCTTATCACTAGAAGTGAACAGAAACAACAGAGAGATCTGAAGTTCTTTATTTTCCTAATAGTCTATTATGCTTTACAATAAGTATTTATGCTTTATTAAGCACAGCTTAAATGGGATTCATAGATATATGTTCTGTGCAGTATTTTATATGTGATTTTATAAGGATAACACAGGTTAAATCCTCTGATCTCGTGTCTGACTTGGACAAAGATCAGACTTTGCAGACCTGATAAAACATCAATTGTTTGGGCAGGAGGAGTAAGTTTATAGTGTGTGACTTTATTTGAATAAATGCTGCAAGGGTTTTATATTGCTTCCTTGAAACAGAAGGAATGTATGCACTTCATGCTTTTTAGATACCATTTATTATGTGAATTTTCTTTAAGGGCTGATTGGAGGTTTCATAGATCTTTATTAAATATTACAATAATTCTTTTTCAATATTAATATTTTAAGATACTGAGTTTAATAAGCATTGATAGGAAGATCAGTGGAGTACCAGGAGTGTGTTGCAGGTCCACCATGACAGGAATACTTTGATGAACGAGAGCTAAGTTGCTATTGTGATTCTGTTGGATGTATTTTGTATGATTGTTATGAACCTCTTGTATGTAGAGGTTTGTATGAACCTCTGCAAGGAGGGCACATAACAACAACAAAGGCAGATGTAGATTTTAGTTACTCTTTGAGGAAAATAGGGAATACTAGTATTGACCTTAAGTTTTCAGTTACTTGCTGATTTGAAATTATGTCCAACTCTCTGTCTACTTAAATACATGAGAAAATAATTATATCGAGTTGACTATTTTTTCATTAATAAGCTCAAGCCAACAATTCTAAGGGGTCTCTGTGCATTGAGAGTGTGTGTGTGGGACCAGGTATATGCAACCAGTAGTGTGTGCACACTGGAGTTAGATGGAGCTATCACTGTTTTCTGGCCTAGAAGTGGAAAGAGGCCCTGTGAGCATGATCTCGTAAATGCTTTCTAATTTGTTCATTCCTTATGACAAATATTTAGATTATTGCTGTCTTTACTTGAACAGGTGTGACAACTATAATGCTGGAAGGTTGATTCTTACCTTTTATATGAGTATCTGTGCTTAGCCAACAAAATCTACAAATTCATGCTGTGTGTGGCTTTTCTGTAGTGCATATGGCCACCAATGTAGTTTGAGATGGGAGGAAAGAGTCTTGAATAGATTGTATCTTTAAATTTTTATATGACTATACTTAAATGTTAAATGCTATATATACTAAAATATATATACTTGATATTATATTATCAAAATCTATAAATACACATAGATGTAAGCAATATGGCTAAAACTAAGGTTAAAAATCATGCAAATGCTATGTCTTTGCTGAACTCTACTATATTAACACTTCTGCTCACAGAAATTCATATGATTTTAGCAGTAAACAGGCTTTTTGTCTTCTTACTTCTTACTTTATATTCTTGCTATCTTGAACCTAGAGAAGAATTGCTTATTAGCAATATGACTGCTTGGTATTACAAATTTTGTGTAGATGATGTTTTGATTGCATGTATTAGTCAGATGCTACTGGTATCAAAGGGTTTATCTTCATTGACTGTTGCATACTTAGCACTTAATTTTATTTATTTTTTTTCCATGAAAGCCAAATCAGAATTGGCAATCTAAAAGGTGCTTGTCAGTATTGCAGATCTTGTAAACACTCTATGTCCTGAAAAATACTGTAGTAAACTATTTTTTTTTCTTTATCATGATGGCAAACATGTATGTGAGAGCAACTAACTATATGTAGGAACTCATATATAGGAACTTCTCAGAATCCAGAAAGAATATGTGATAAATATACAGGATATGTGTCTGCAAACAGAGCTGATACTTTTCCTAGTTACCTGACTAGGTTCAAGCACATAGGAAGGCTGCAATATTTCATGGATAAAGACTGCTTTCGTTTTGCACTCTGTTACTTACAGGAAGAATTGTCCTGTGGTTAGGTTGTTGGATTGACCACCACCTCTCCCCAGTTTCTCTTCCAAGCTATCTAATACCTTAGGAAGATCAGAACTTGATTTCAAGAGTTTAAAATATTTATGTAACTTGAAATTAATGCAATTCCTTATTTGCTTAGACAATTTGTATCTGTTACCTATTTGTGAAAGAAATTATACTTTGTCCTTAAGTACTCAGGGTATAAACTTTCTAGCCCAGAAGCTGTCAGTTAATTTGTATTTTATAGTGTGTTAAAATTGTTACGTTCTGATACTGTTTGCAGCCTAGAAACATGTGATCCTTTACCTATTGACTGCAGCCAATAACATGAAAGGTAACTCTTCTTGCTGTGTATTTGACAAACTGGCTCTTTGAAATTTTAAGTTTTCCCCAGCGGTTACTATAACTGTTAACACAAGTGTACCTGCATGTCAAGCTCTGTTTCTGTTGTTAACAGAATCTTCGTATCTTTCGGGTTTTTATTGTTTGTCTTATGGGGGAGATCAAGGTAGAAATGTGGATGTGTTGAGCTGTGAATGTAATCAATTTCAATGGGATGCAACTGAATATACAAAGAGAAGGATTACATGGCGAAAGTAACAGTCTTGGAAAACTGTTTCTGTCTGATTCTCTCTGACCTTGATGAAATATTTTGTGCTAGATTAAATTTGAAATGAGAAGACTCTTGGTAAGAGTTGCATCTTTTTTTTCTTCTTTTTTTTTTTTCCATTTCTTAAAAAAAAAACCAAACCCAAACCTGAAGTTATATTCTTGAAGTATCATCCCAACAGGAAAGGATGATTTGAGCTTGGTCTGCCCATAGAGACTGTAGAGAGGTCAGAGTTTAAGATGGTATCCTCTGGCAAAGTGACTGCCAGGACCATACAGCGGTTCACAGAGAATGGCAAAGAATGCTATTAGGGAGACTTAGTGCAGTTAAGAACTCTGTTAGCTAAGTTTACTTTAAGCTGTTTTTTAAATACCTGAAACTTAGTGTCAGTTCATCTTCTGGACAGAAAAAGTATGCTAAAAGCAGGGAAATGTCTGTAAGTTGTCAGAGTAGCAAAGGGGGTTGACTGTTTCTGCAGGTGTGGTTTCCCAGAAAGAAAACATAAAAGAAGAAAGGAAGGAGGTCAAAGACAACTGTTGTGAAAATGCTGGAGAAATTTGGAGGAAGGTGAGGACGGCCTATTACAGGAGTGACCAGAGCACCAGCAGGAAAGACGTGGAGGAAGCTGTGAGAGAAGGTTGCAAGAACTGCATGATTGACTATGTCAAAGAAAACTAACAGGATAAATTGAATAAAGTACTAATTTTCAGCTTGTTGAAATGAGGGAAAAAAGGTTCCCAGGAGGGTCTGTAGAAAGGCAAAGAAGAGGACAGCTTCCATACTGTGGTTTGTGAGCAGTGGATTCTGTGAGGTTAAATATGAAAGGGAAGAGGATTACAGGCAGTCAGGTATATCTTCCTCAGGAAAAGACTCATCTCTTGACACAATGTATGTGTGTGCATAGATATACCTGACAGTACCATCCTAATAGTTGAACTGGACCATCTGAACTGATTGAATGCTTTGGCCTTAGAAGTTTCAAAGATATCAAATTCCAGCAAGTCTTATGAAAAAGGGAAAAGGGAAGTGAAGAGACGGTAGGGAACAAGCCCTGATGCAAGGCAAGTCTGCAGTGTGACATGAACTCTAGGAATCTATATAAGAATATCTCTTGTCATGAGTGAATTATATTTTTAAAAAAGCTTTTTTCCCCCTGTTTTGGTTTTCTGATGCCTAAAAATGAAAACTTCGTGCAGTTTTTTACCATCATTTAAACGAATCACTGAACAAACCATCAGGTCTGGTGTTCAGAAACTAGTCGCTGAAGATGGAAAAGAGTAAATCTTGTACTTTTGTGCAGAGATAAGGATTACAGGCAGGGAAACTGGGAGCTGTAGTCTATTCTATCATTGGTGCAAAAACTTGTGGAGGAAAACAGGTAAGAAACAACTGCCTGCCAAATGAGAAGGGAGGGCAGACCACAGGAGGCTACAGCCATAGAATTTCTTGTTGGAATCTCACCCATTTTTTCAGGATGAAACTATGTGGAGAGAGTGCTGAAAGGACAGTTTAAGACGAGAGTAAAGGGGAGTGCAAGGAAATGTTGATTTTCAACATGACTTTTTCAGTGGCTGAAAACAATGCTTAGCAAGATGGAATGACTCAACAGAATAAATCTAATGGAGAAAAAAATAATGGGACTTTTCTGCAACTCAATAGCAGGAATGAAAATTTAGGGTGAAATTGAGGGCTTGGGTTGGTCAGGGCAGACTGTCTAATACATAAGTGAATGTTAGTGAAGCATAAAAAGGATCAATAACTTTAAGGATCCTTAGTGGAAGTAAAAGAGTACTAGAGCCTTCCAAACAGACAGGAACCACAGATGCTAATAAATTAGAGTTCCCAGGTTAATAAGTAAATTGACAGATGATGATGGTATTTGGGAAGGGGAAGTGTGACAGAAACAGATCAGAGAGATCTGTCCTTAAGGAAGACCGGTTAAGTGAATGGCCTTATAGGTGAATGTGACAAAATGAAGCGTTCTAGGAACTAGAGATGGCATAGCAACAAATGACAGCTGAAATAGAATTATAATTTCTGGAGCAGTTTTACATTTGAAAATGGATCATACAGCTTTGGGAAAGGACACAATTCATATAAATACAGGCAGCTGATGACCAGGAATAAGTTTTGATACGTTGGGCCGTCCCCACTTTTTCATAGCTTTTATATGTAGTATGTTCCTGTGAAACAAGTGCAAATTTACTGGGAGAGAGACAGAACAGGGCATGGATATCCAAGTAATTTCTTTTATATCCCTCTGTTTGTTTTTGATAGTTCAATATTTATGAAAAGCAGTGCTGCTATGCAGAACATTCATGACTGCCAGTGCTAACCTCACTTTGTGTGAGGAAAGCTTTGTGTGGAAAAAGCTGACATATTTCCAACTAAATGGCTGCTTGAATGGTAATCCTGACAAGTTTTGTTACCCACTACTGAGATACCAGCCTTAATGTTCCTTTATGCGAACCCAAATACCTTCACTAAGTTAAAGGCATATTTGCAGCAAGTGTTCCATTTGTTGTTCATTAGATAAATAAAAGTTTGGTTTATGGCATGTTAAAATTATCTTTTTCCTAAATAATTTACTATTTTAAAGCAATTTTAACATAGAAAATTGCACAGTATTTGGGTGCTTTGGATTTGGTTTTGAGACATCTTCCCTCTTTTATGAGGAACGTTCCAGGCTTTTTGGTATGAATTAGCAATGTAAGTACATTGGTTTAGCTATATCCATGCCGGTAATAGTAATTGAGGAATATACATGGGGTTTAATTTGGGGTAAGTACTTTCAGTACAGCCAGTGCTGCTCCCCAACCCCAGAAGAACTGTACCACTGCTACCTGGTGATACAGCAGGCCTGTGTCACACCTGCCTGTTTATATCTATTGTCAGTACTGTCAGTTTATATCTATTATCAGCAAAATTCATAGTATAGAATAAACTCTTCTGAAAGTTTCTGAAACTTAAGGTTTGCCAAGGGAAGTTTTATCAGTTTTATTGAAATAACAGCTTAGCTATGACTCCCTGCAGAGGCATCATGGTATTAGAGTGTCTCAGCCTTCATTATTGGTCGTGTTACATTTTCTTTTTGATTAGATTAAACCCTTTTAACAGGACAGGAGCGAAACTAAAGACTAAAAAAGGCATTCTTATACTAGGCTCACTGTCTGCATCTTTAGCATGATTTTTGTTCCAAAGTGACCTAAAATTAAAGACCTGTATTTATATTTAGGGTCTTTTTATTTTTCATAGAGTCAGTTTAATATTACAGATACAATAATAACTTATTTTCCAGTTTTGTGGGTGTTCTTTGTTGGTTTTTTTATTTGTTTGTTTTTCCTAAATACTGTTGTTTGATACTTGTTTACCACTTCAGGAATATAGTTCTCTTCCTTCTGTTTAGTAGATTCTCTTACAGGAATTCTAAACTTCTGGGTACTCTAAGTTACTAATACAGGATAAGAAGTACAGGGTTTTTTAAGAACAGGTATCAGTGAGTTTTTCTAGTCCTTTTGGCTCTCCAGAACACACACAAATTGCTGATACATCTACTGTTTTTCAACATTTGATGACCGATAAACACTAATCCTCAGATATCTTTTTATCTTCTGTGTGAGAGATGTATAGTGGTCAAGGAACCTTACAGTGTGTATGCTTTACAGAAGTGGATGGACTCTTAGCTGGGCTTGTAACTTTGGAAGGGATAGATATGAACAGACTTTTTGTGAGCTTTCTCTGAGGCAGGGATTAATCCCTGTATTTAAAGGACATCATTAGTAGTTAATAAAATTCAATGTCATGAGTGTAGCTTAATGATGGTAACTTTAAAAATAAAGCACTGTATTTGAGAGAAGTCTTAAGTGATTATTGTCTTGATTAATGTCCACACTAGCCTTCATTTCATTTGGTTTGCAGCCTAGACAGTGTAATGTGTAAATACACTCACAGGCTCTTTGATACCCCTTCTTGCAATTCCACAGTATCTTACACATTCTCGCTCCCCTAGAATTATTCTCATTATATAGTATGAAATTAAATTTCAGTTAATTTAAACTGTGTTTTTGTAGATACAAGCGATTATAGTGTGTGGGTAGTAGGGGTGGGAAATTGGTGTTGAAACCTGGAGGTGTGATTAGCAGACTGAAAAAGTTTTGATCCTATGAAATGCCATCTGCTCTGGCACTGCCCTGAAGGAATTGGCTCAGACTGGGAGAAGTAAAAGCATACTAGCACAGTTTTACTCTTGACTAGCTGTCTCTGCAAGGAGCAGGCTTTATTTTGTTCAGGGAAAGATGAATGTTGATCTAGGTTATACTGCTTCCATTGAGATTTTCCATGCAAATGTGCACTGAAACATGGATGTACCTACTGTGTATTGCTGCTTATAGACTGGGGTAAATACATTAATGATGACAGGGGCTTTGTTCTTCCTAACATGTTAGTATAGGATAGAGCAGTATATTTCATATCTTAACTAGAAAACATAAACGAGCTTGTGTTGTCCACCCTATAAGTACCCACTTTCTGTCCTTGTTTCATCTAACCGCATTTTTGGGGCAGCATAACATCCATTTGGGGATCACCGAAGCATGCTTACAAAGCAAATTTCAAATGGAACTTGCAATGAGAGAATCTCAATTGATTATGCACATAGATGTTCAAGTAGCCATCTTCTAGTTTCGGGACTTTTTATAGCAAAATGCTGAGGAATGTTACATTGGATCTTTCCAGCAATTAAAGAAATGTAATATGTCTATCTGAAGTTAAAATGAGTGATTACCATGATGTAAATAACAGCTTTGTGCTGTTACGGCAGAGCACAGTTGAAAGTATTTTGATTACAAGTATCTGTTAGCTTATTTTTAAGTAGTTAAAGAAAGGCATTAATTAGAATGTGTATTAAAGTTTCTTGCTACTTTTTATTCACCATAGCAGAATGTTTCCATGCCATGGTAATATTGAAAATCTAATTTTTCTTTCTATTTGGGGTTTCTGGTTGAGCAAGTTTGATTAAGAAAGAAGAGTCTGGAAGAGCTCTTGTGTTAATGATCAGTCTTTTTTATCATTGCTTTTAATGAATTTATTTTTCATAACTGGAAGCCTGTTTGTTAGATGCCAAAGAATTTTAAAGAAGGTTGAAAATAATAGGTTTGCAAGTGATTTTTCTATGATGTCAAGATGAAAATAAGAAAATGGGAGCAGATGAGCAGAGGCAGATGCTGCCTATTGCTCTAAAGGGTGGCCTGTTTTCAAATCTTCCGAGGCAATGGCTGTCATATCAGAGACATCTGCAAAATGTTCTGAAGAAGAAAGTAGTACTTCAGTCTATGTGCAAAGGATAAGAATTTTTTGTGAAGAGTGAAAATCAAAACTAGTTAAAAGACTCTAAGCTTCAAACAATCTCGTTAAAACTGAGTAAAATTCTGTGGTTATGTATGAAATTTGCATAACCAATTATTAAGATCATTAAGGATAAAATTTCAGGACAAATTAATTTAGAAACTGATGTTATATCTGTAAATATGAAGTTGATATCTTGTTCAGGAAAGTATCTTACAACTTCAGAAAAGATTCAAACTGTGTTTCATATAATAGAGATGCCATTTCAGGATTTACTGCAAAAGTCAATACAGCTTTAAAAATGGACCTATAAAGGTATACAGTTAGTCTTTTGTCATTTTTCTTGTATGAGACTAGTTGCTGTTAAAATCTCATTGCTAAAGATTTGTAAGTCTTCTATACTTGCCTTAAGACTTATTCTAGTAGAAAGCTCCCTATAGTCAGTAGAATCAGCAGAGCACTTAAGCTTTCAAGTGGAAAAGAATATGTGTTTTACGGTGTTTAAGGATTGAGATTATACTCCTTACTAGTTTAAAAATTCACAGGATTTAATGTAATATATAACTTTATCTCTCAAGTAGCAAGTGCAAGAAATTTATAACTTTATCTCTCTAGTAGCAAGTGTGAACAATCTCAAATGAATACATTCTTAAAGCTACGTTCCTTTCACCTGTCTGATGGAAAGGATTCATAGAATCATAGAATGGTTTGGGTTGGAAGAGACCTTAAAGATCCTCTAGTTCCAACACCCCTGCCATGGGCAGGGACACCTCCCACTAGACCAGGCTGCTCAAAGCAACCTGGCCTTGATCAATTCCAGGGAGGGGGCATCCACAGCTTCTCTGGGCAACCTGTGCCAGTGTCTCACCAGCCTCACAGTAAAGAATTTCTTCCTGATATCTAATGTAAATCTATCCTCTTTCAGTTTAAAGCCATTACCCCTTGTCCTACCGCTACATGCCCTTGTAAAAAGTCCCTCTCCAGCTTTCTTGCAGGCCCCTCTTAGGTGCTGGAAGGCTTCTATAAGGTCTTCCTGGAGCCTTCCCTTCTGCAGGCTGAACAACCCCAACTCTCTCAGCCTGTCTTCATAGTATAGGTGCGCCAGCCCTCTAATCATCTTCATGGCCCTCCTCTGGACTTGCTCCAACAGGTCCATGTCCTTCTTGTGCTGAGGACTCGAAAGCTGCACACAGTACTCCAGGTGGAGTCTCACCAGAGCAGAGCAGAGGGGGAGAACCACCTCCCTTGACCTGCTGGCCACGCTTCTTTTGATGCAGCCCAGGATGCAGTTGGCTTTCTGGGCTGTGAGCTTGCATTGCCGGGTCATGTTCAGCTTCTCGTCAATCAATACCCCCAAGTCCTTCTCCTCAGGGCTGCTCTCAATCCATTCTCCACCCTGCCTGTATCTGTGCTTGGGATTGCCCTGACCCATGTGGAGGACCTTGCACTTGGCCCTGTTGAACCTCATGAAATTTGCACAGGCCCACCTCTCAAGCCTGTTCAGGTCCCTCTGGATGATACCACTCCCCTCTAGCATGTCAACAGCACCACACAGCTTGTTGTCAGCGGCAAAGTTGCTGAGCATGGTGCATTTTTATTTTTAATTATTTGGGCCTTGAAAGTACAAGAAAAATAATTTCCCAGGAGATTAATCTTCAATAGTAAATTGCTTACTTGCATGTCTTGTATTTTTTGAAATGTCATTTTTCTTTCTCTTTCCCTGTCCTTATCTGTTCTTAATTTTACAATAATTTGAACACCTCTTCCTCCCAATGTGCTCTTTCTCTCACTACATGTTACAAGATCAGTAATGTAATTTGGTCCAAAATTACAAGTATCTTTCAGCAAAGACATAAAAGTGTTCTGACTGAAAACATTTTTCTTTTTTAGAAACCTAGTAATCAAATTATTGTTTAAAGAAACGTATAGAACATTTGGTAACATATAATTTATAAAATAGAAGAATTAAATATTTCTTTGCATTTACAGCATAAAAATATTTCTAGAATCCTTTATTTCAGTACCATGTAAATGTCCATTATTTAAAAATGATACATAAGTAGGCTGCATTTGAAAAAGTGTGTACATTTATTTTTGACATACTCATACATATCTCATCCTTTACCTTGATACTGTACAATACTGTAAAGTTCTTTGTTTTTTCGTATTTTTTTTTAGTTCTGCAAGTTAGATGCAATGTGCTTACTCACCTGTTTCATTCTCAGTAAGCATAACTGTAAATTTATTTATAAGATCTTAGCTCTTAATATGTAGGCTTTTATAGTTACGAACTTATTCTTTGCTGCCCAAAGAGAATCGGTATGTCTTCAGTAGTTTCAAAGCTGAAAACAATCCTCTGTTTACTTCCTGGAAAGAGGGGACAAAGGTTTTCTAGGTTGGTTTGTTTTCTTCTTTTTTTTTTTTTTTTTTTTTTTTTTTTTTTTGAGAAGACTAAGCCTTTAGCCATCTTGTTTATGTTTTGCCTAACTCTTTCCTATTGTACGCAAGTGAGGAGGGAGAAACAGGAGTAGTGCTGGCTCAAATGCTGTAGTTGTAGAAAGAGTAGCTGGCTGAGTAATCATAGGGAATGAACTGTCCCTCAAAAAATAAATACTGAACATCTTCCTCCCTTCACTTCTCCTCCATTCAAAATGGAGGGAAAGAATTAGATTTGTATTTGTCAATGTACCTTCAGTGTATGAGAGCTATAAGAAAGATTTGCCTGATCTTTATAACACTGACGTTCATATAAGAATTTAATTGAGGTATTTCATTCTGATTACAGCTTCAATTGTGACAGTGTCAGTAGAAGCACAAGAATATTCTCTGTCCTGATGTCTTGAGCTTTAGTTGCCTTCACAGGGCAAGCAAATTTCACTGGACTCTTGCAGAACTTTTTTTTTTAAGGAAATTTTGAACTTTATTTCCAATTTCTGAGTAATACTTTGGCTCAGCATGTCTGTTAGATTCCCAGCTGTGTCCCAGGTCTGTCTTTTTCTTCCCATCAGCTCTGCTTCACTTTCTGAGAGGTTCTGCAGGGGTACCCCTGCAGATTTCAGGAAAAGGGGTAAGCCAAGAAAAGCCAGAGTAAAAAAGAACAGTGAGTTCCCTACATCTGTCTTGTCATGAGCGTCATTTGGGAGGTTATCTAGCCTGGTTGACAGAGCTGTATTTTTCTTCTTGTGTCTCAGAGTATAGCAGGACACAGAGCTGGAGAAAAACTGTATATCATGATGGTGGATTCCATAGTTGGTGGATTGTTATTAGGCAGATAACAATTCTGAGTATTACAAAAGTACTAAATCGTTAGTATTTAGCTAGACTTTCAAGCATTATGGAGGCTAACCTTTGATGCAGGATGCTTTTTGTTATATATCAATTACATAACCAAAATGGTTAAGTACTTTGATGCTTATGTTCACGTTCAGATACAGGTATTTTTTAGTGTCCTCTGACTGAACTTGTATGTGGGTGTTCCTCTGTTTGGTTCTAATCCAGGCATCTGAAAACTCATTTTATCAAAGATGTCTTCAGCAACCACTGTATGTTTTAATTTTGGAGAAGCTGTCTGAACCTTGAATCCCATAACCTAAAGCTGTCATGTGGCTCATGATTTTTCTCAAGGCTCCCCGGTCCATTGTTTAATAGGGTCAGTGTGGGAATCTTTTGTATCCCAGCATAATGCTGCAACAATAGTTTCACGAGTTGGTGCTGGTTTGCTTCCCTTCCCTACAGGGATATTCAGGCTCCTCAACATGCCTTGTGTCATCACAGGTTTTCTGCCTGTCATTGCCTCTTCATCCCCAAAACTTCTTGATCTCTTTCAGGAATTTCCATAATCGCAAACCAGACTACTTCCTTTAATTTTTTCTGAGCTGGCTTTCCATTCAGTTGCAGAAAATTTTCTATTGTTGAAGAAAGCATTTCTTTTTTTTTTTGTTGTTTTCTGCCTTCCTACCGACTATGTGGGTACGGCAACATCAGAACAGAGCACAATGCAGGTGCATGGGAAGAAGCTAAGAAGTGATGCAGAAGAAACCATACTAATAGAGTAGAAGCTTGCTGATGGAAACATCGGCATTTAGAGAAACACATCTCTGAGATGCTAACAAGTAGTTAATTGTTGACTAAGCTGGAACATTGATCATATCGTGTAAACACAGTAGCCCTTTTTTGTTTCTTATTTTCTAGATAAATGCAGTTGCCAGTGTGTACCTGCATACTGTTCTTCAGGGTTTTATTTCAGACCACTTGTTTGTCTGTACCCCTGGGCTTTTTGGCCTAACACTTCACATTTTGTGTTTTGGGACATGGATAAGTTATGATACTAGATTTTAGCAATAAGGCCTCCCAAGAAACTGCAGAATCCATGATGTATTTGAAAGAATGAGACTTCTAGTTACTGGAAAATCAGGACTGTTTTAGAACTTCTTTTAGGGCAGTTCTAACTTGATATGAACCTACCCTCCTGCATGAGGAAGCTTTTGTGAAAGAAATAGTGAAAAGTCCCTAACGTTGCCTCCTCCTTGCACCTTCGCATTTTCGATACCTAGTTCTCTTTAGTGGTCAGGAAGCTGCTGTGACAGGTTGTTCTGTCTGTCTGTCATCTGGCTATTTCAGAATGCTTTAGGGGATTTCCCACTTAAAATTGCACTGGGTAGATCAGTCAGTGAACATGGGAGACTTTTTTTCAGCAGTAAATTTCATGTGTGTTTTGCCTTGGTGAAGCATTGCCCTGAATTTTTAACCAAAAATATTATTTTATCTAGCCTTTTTGCTTTCTTTGTGTCCCATAACTATTCCATAGTACAGAAAACCACCATATAAGCACTGATATCAGCACATTAAAAGCTCTGTGTTGGAATAGTTTGTTTCATGTTTATTCATGTCCTGAAATGACCAAATTCAAATTTGAAAATAAGCGCTAAAATTACCTTTGTGTGTGTGTGTGTGCGCGCAAGACATTGTCAAGAGAGGCCAATACTCACCTTTTCTTTTTTATTAATGGGTTGGTTTGTTTGTTTTTTTTAAATTTGCTCTAGAATCTGTGGCTCCCTTGAAAGCTCACTGGTGAGATCCGTGCTCTCTACATTTTTTTAGATCAAAATGTGATTTTTGTTTTCCTTGGTGTATCCAGTAACTGTTTTGTGACACATTTTTAAAACATGCTTCCTACTTATATATGAATACACATCTATTTGAAGTGAGTAGTTTGATAGATCGTCATGATGTTTATACCCAACGTAAATTAGATACAGTATAAAATCAGGAAAATTCTAGAACATACAGTTAAAATCAGAGATACAGATAATGCAATGTTTTATGTAAAATATGCAGGTGACTAACTTTTTTAAACTTAATTTGTGGCAGAAACTTTCAGTAATGCAAATGCAAATTAAAAGATGTGTTACTTATTTGTTTTATTTTAGATGAAGTTTTCTTTCTCATGTTTTCCTTCTCAATTAAAAAGAAAATGCAGTGTAGACAGCTATTGAAAAGGTGTGAGAAAACTAAAAATGCATGCACAAAACCTTGCTGTAAAAGTTAATTTCTAGGTAGGATAGGTTAACTTCAGAGATGTTAGTGAAGGGTTAAGCTGAGTGTGTTTCTCTGGCTGCTGAGTGAAACAGGATGCAGTGACTACATTGTCAGACTGCTGGTGTGAGTGCAAACAGATGAGGAAATGCTGGATCAGGCACTTGAGCAACTTGGGCTGTTACCTAGGAAACCGCTTGCGTCATACTTGCCAGCAATTAGCTTACAGTTCTTTTATTTTTTGATAGTGTTGCAAGCTGAACTCGACGGTTACAAAGGAAAAGACTGGCTTCATCTCAAACTGTTCGGTTGTGACTGAGGCTATGGCGCTCATGAAAATTTACAAAGTGCTACTTCAGATAAATTCAAAAATTATTTAAACTCTCCAGCCTACTTCTCCAAAGAACATTGTAGTTGTGCTTGATTCTGAAAGATGTACAGTCAAATTTTTGTGATCTGTATGAAAATGATCTTCCCTAGTTACCAAAATTAAGTACGATGCGAGTTTAACCAGTGTTTCAGCTTTCACCACCTTTTCTAGCAATTATACTGAAGTGTTCTTGTGTGCCACATATTAAAATGTAGTTTTCAAAATTAATGTTACCTGAGGTTTAACCTCTAAAGCAAGGAACTTTTTTTCCAAATACTTTTTTCCTGTGTTGATTAAAATTCAGTAATTTCCAGTGGTGACCTAGCCACTAAAGCAAACCAGTTCGTGTTGAAAGAAGTGTGTATTTTATCTCAGAAAATCATCATGTCTTTTGCATTTCAGTTAAAAACTGTAAACAAATTCACAGTAACTGATTTCATATTGGTGTATGTTGTTGGTATGGGTATTGCTTTATATAACTAGCTATGGCTAGTTATTTTTTTAGGGAAAAATCATGTAGTGACTGCCAGGTTAAACCAAGAGTGGTTGTCACTGTGTTTTTACTTTTTTATTTTTTTGTTACATAGGCAAACACACAAATGAACTTAGATTTTAACAAACAAGTATTGTAGTACATAGTTAAAGGCTTAACTTGTTAAAATGTTGAGGTTAATACAGAATACACTTCTGTTCCTGTGTTTGTGTGAAGCTTAAAAAGTTAAAATATTTTAAGTGTTTGAATACTAGGACTTTTCAAATTATTTTGGAAGAATTCTTCCATATAACACCTCACCTTTTCTTCCTTTTGAAAAGAATAACTTTGACAGATCATCAGAGCTGTGTTAGTATATGAAGTCCATAAACAAAGCTCTTGGGGGGGAAAAAAACCCAACTAACCAAACCTCCCTAACCCCCCCAAAAACCACCCAAACAAAAACTCCACCCAAAAACAAACTCCAAACCCAGCTCTTCCCCCCCCCCCCGAACCCTTGAATATAAGGCTTAGAAAGATTGAGTATCTCTGTTTCTGCACGTTTATGATAGATTAACTTGGCTTTAATAGTCTACCAGCCCATATTTTTTGGGCGTTTTTCACGCTGTAGGCCAGTGCAATCTATGGTTAGCTGGTCACTGGAGTTGCATTCCAAACAGGGATCACTGTCTACCTGGCCTGGGATCTTCGTATGCGATTCTCTTCAATTTTATTTTATTACCAAAAAATATTAAAAAGAAACAAAGAAAAGCAACAGAAAACATTTTGTGTGGGGGTGGAAGTGGCTAAAGCACTGGGATGCCATTCTAAAGGAAGAACAACTGGTTTTGCTGCTAGTTCAGAAGTGTTTGACTGACTTGTCCAACCTCACTAACACATGTTGCATGTGGCCACTGCTTTGTATGTGCTTTATTTGCTATGTATTCATATTAGCTCAATTGCAATTTATGAAGTTTTACTATTGAAGTGAATGAGTTTTGGGATTTACGTCTGTATGATTAATGAACAGATAATGTAGATGTTAACAAAGCAAGATTTGGAAAGCTCAAATTTGAATTGTGAATTTTGTCCTTAATATTCTTTATCCCTTCAATTCTGGACAGTAAAATGGAGGTTATGGTGTCATCAGATCACCGTTGGGTTCCATGAGTGTATGTTCAGTAACTTTACCATTTATTTAGGGCAATGCCTGCAAGTTATGCAATATATCAAACATATTGAATATTTTGTTTTATCCTCATTTAGTATTTTAGCTCTGTAAGCCTTGTCAGTCTTCCTTCAACGAAGGAGATAGGAGTTACGTGATCACATACTTATTTTCCTGACTAACGTTTAATAACGTTTAATTATCTGAGTTTAATCTTCTTTCCAGCACTTGTTAACTATTTTCAAAGTGCTTGTATGAGCTGACAACATTCAGTTGTTGTTTCCTGAATGTCATATTCTCAGCCAGACTGTTTGGTATACATGCATGTTTCAAAAGATAAGTCTGTAATAACAGATGGAACTGCAACTTAGTAGGACACTACTTGTCTGTTTAATCTTTCATGCATTACAGTAAGGGACTGCATTTTTTTTTTCAGCAAAGTCTTTGAAGTTTCGTATGATTTCTAGGGAAACATTTATTTTATATCTGCCATAATCAGATATAAAGTTGACTTTGTAAGTCAACTTGTCTAATACTGTATGTTCTGTAACTTCTAGAACCAGTCAAATAGGTGGGTGCTATGAAAGAGAAAAGGGATTAAGGTCTCTTCCATCTCCTGATTGTGATTTTTACAGAGGAAAATAAATCAGTAAAATGTTTTTTACAATGTTTATACTATGAAGTATTTTGTAGAAAATTCCACTGAAAATACCAAGAAAGTGATTGACAGTCCATCGTTTCTTTTATCTGTGTAGCTAGAATGTACAGTAGTCAGATCACCTTGCATGGATAGTTTTGTGCATCAGGAATATTGTTATGTATTTCTGAGTGACACAGGGTTTTTTATTTGTTTTGTTTTCTCATCGCATGGTTATGTTTCTAAATGATCGTTAGAATTGCCTAAGATGGGCAGGATTTTTAAAAATATTCTTCTTCTTCTCATTATCTAATTTGAATAACTTTCCTCCAGGTCTTTTTGTTTTCAAAGCATCTTTGCCAGAAATGTTTTTTTGTTTCCATGTAATCATTAAGATCAATAGAAGAAATGATTTAGACTTACTTCTGTTCACCAGCCCCTTTCTCCTGATATTAAAATCTCTCTCTTTCCTCTGAGTAGGAAGTTTCTCTACAGCTCCACCCTAGGACATCACTACTTCAGCCTGCAGTAAACCTGTCATTGGGCTTCTTTGTTTGTTTTGGCTTTTCAGAGGATAAAAGCTAGGGGGAATTACAGAGAGGCATGCCTTAGCCATCTCTCAATTTTCCTGGCATGTCCTTTACTATTTTGTGATTTTCCTTTGCTATTTTGTGATTTTCACCATTTATTTATTGTCTGTGTCCAAGTAAGTAACTTGTTTCCAGTTTCTTCAATATCAGGCTTTCCCTCGATGTATTTGGTATCTACATAGAATTTGAGTCCTTTAATTAATCAACAGAATGTAACAGTTCCCTAAAATCTTGTGGAATGGAAAGCTTGTTTCTCCTTTTCATTGCTTTAGATGACAGTTGCAGGTGACTTTTCTCAGTCTCTGTATCCCACTACAGTTTTTTTCTGGGATAGTAGTTTTATAAACATTTCTGACATAAAATCTTGTCCTCTGTGTACCATAGCTATTTAGAGGAAATATTTTTGCTAAGATGCACACTGGAGGCCGAGACTTCAGTGTCTTCTAAGGTCGAGTGATCAAGTGATGTAGCGATATCTTTTATATACCTCCCTTTTTTTTCTTTCTTTCTTTTTTTTTTTTTTTTTAATTTTGGAATGCTGAACTTTTGTATTTGTCTCTGATATCGTTTCTTTTTTTTTTCCCCAGCCTTCCTCGTTGTTCCTTCACATTGTGGTGGGTTTTGGTTTGGGGGTGGGGGCGTGTTGCCTCTCTTTTTGCTGATAATACCAAATACTAATTAAAATGCATGGTGCAACAGCAGTTTTTGTTGGCTGGGAGGTATAATTGCAGTGCAAGTCTTGATTAAAATTTTGAGTTCTGGAGTCAGAGCATGAGATTTTTCTGATGCTAAGAACTATGTCCAATTTAGATTAATTTGTATGTCGTTTCAAAAAAGGATTTTTTTTTTTTTTCACCTTTGGACATATCCATTCTAATCTGAACACCTCTATGCAAATGTTCCGATTCCCTGAGTGCTTTGTGGTGCTTCCACTGAAAGGAGTGGTCCTTCCCAGCACTGTCTGCTTGTTCTTGCCTTGGCACCATCCCCCTTGTGCTGACACAAGCGTTCATGAGACTACACAGTGAACTAAATTGGGGAACTAATCCATGTTAAAACTAATCAGTTCTTTTTGTAGTTCCTTGCCACGTGTCTGCATGAATGCTATTGCTGCACAAGAGAGGGAGTGACACAGGGATGGGAATGAGCAGTTGAGGGAGGGCCAGACTGCTCCTTTATTGTGGCAATGCCATGTTGTGCTGATTTAAGAGAACTAATGGGACTGCAGTGTAAAGAATGGATGTGTTAGAACTTCCCAATAAATCAGTCAAAACAGCATCCCCTCATGCTCAAAAGCCTTTATATTTTTTCTATGTCTTGAGTGAACTGTATATTCTGCATTTGTCTACTTGAAGTAAAAGGAACAGAATGCTTCAACATTGGATAGCTAAATATGGCAAACAGGTACTTAAGCAATTGCACTCAGGTGTGGTATCACACTTGCAACATAGAACATCATACACAAAGTTTTCACAAAGACCTTGAAGGGAAAGGTGCAATTTAAATATCTGTTAGACTTGTACAGTTAATGGGGCAGAGGGTTCTTTTGAAAAACAATTTAAGATTCTATGGTAACAGACAGAATCATACCGCATTCATATGCGAGAACAGAATGAACTGGGAAAGGACATACATGAATCAGATTCTTCCTAATACCTGAGTATTTGGCACTTTTTTAAAACCGTACTTTAATACTGTTGTGTTTATGTGAAAATTCTTCATTATTTTCAGAGTGAAATAAAATGAAAACATTATAAAACTGTAACAACACTTTTGTGAGTCACTTATGAGTCTTGGACTCTAATCAATCCATCATGCTTCCATCTACAGGGCTGAATATGTAATATGGTAGTGGAGAAAAGCTATTACCTTAGAATGTAGAAGTGGAAGTCCTCTCATGCTGAGTCAGGAATTCATCTGTCCCTCTTTGATGCTTTTAGGTATTTTGATGATTTTTCTGCTCCCCTTTTGTGGGTACCTGAAATTTCCAATAAAAAAAGTTGTTAAAGTAAGGAAGCTTCAATCCAGCTCTTTGCAGTAACTTTCCTTGGCGTTCAATTTTTGTGTTGCTGAAAGTTCACATATGTGACAGCAAGTAAGAGGAAAATGTGATCAAAATGACAGTTTCTTACTAGTAGTTCAAGCCCATCCTGAATTCCATGGGACAAATAGGTCCCATGTGTTTGTTCCCGCCAGCTTCAAAGTTCTATCAGTTTTACAATTTAGATAGACAGATATTTGATAGAACTCAAACCCAGAAGAAGTGAGAGGGAAGCGAAAGGAATAATAAACTGAAAACTATAATCACATATAGAAGAAACAAGACTGTAGAAGCATAAAGTTTGTAAGTAAAGCCTGATGTCAAGCTGAATTTGCCTGGTAATTTTTTTGATCTTCCATACCAATTATTCATAGCCAGAAGATGGAGTTAGAACACTTTTTTTATTATGTCAAACTAAGGATTTAGCAATTCTTAGGGTTTTATCTATTTGCTAGTGATTGCACAAGATAATCTGTTCCAGACAATGCTGTGTGAAGTATGAAGGATGTGCAGGGTCCTCTGTTGCTGGAATTCCCAGAATATGGTCTGTAAGATCTTTAATAAGTATGGCTAGTTGTCAGAAACATACTGAAGAGCTAAAACTGTACAAAGACTTTTCAACTGAAAACATTATTAGAAATATATTGTAAGAAATAGTTGAGGGGGATTACTCATTGACTGAGACAGTTTGGCAAGCACTTTTGGAGAGTGTAAGAGTGGCCCTTAGCAGTCATCCACTCTAAGGACTGCAAAAAGGTATAATGACCATACGACATCTCAAGAAAAGGGTTACAGTGACTACTGTTTGTGGTGGCTTTAAAACTTCTATTTCTAATGCTGCTAACAGTACAGCTGAGACAATCTGCAGCTTACTGTGAAACCTGCTCAGGAAATTGAGTTAACATGGGTGGATATTTTGTGTTGAATTCCATTCTGCCATTAATCTTTTTTATTAATGGAACATTTGGAAAAGTAGCCCACAAGGCTTAAATATTTTGCCAAAACTCCTTGTTGTGGCTGATGAACTGTCAGAAGTTCAATGTTCTGTGAAATTTGGCCAATATTTTCTGTAAATGGTCAATGCTGACATGGATATAACCCAAGGCCAGACTAGGCAATTCTAATCCGATTTCCCTGCCTTATTTTCTATGCCGCGCTATCTGTGGGTCTCCAGTCAAAACCTTATCTTTCTTATATATTAAAGGCTTTGTTCTCAATGCAAATGTACTGTGTGCTGATTTAATTAATTAATTAGCTTGGTTACAGTCATGTATGGGTTGAGGAAAATTAAAGATTACCCTTTTATCTGTTGGTCAGGAACATGCATCAAACAGAATTGATTTCAGAATCTCTTAAGTGTTTGATTGTATTGGTATTTAATATAGCTTGATAAACAATAAGATTATAGATTTTGTTGCTGTGTTAGAATGCTAAAAAAGCTGTAATGCTTTTGTATTTATTAGATTTCATTATATAAAATAGAGCTTTATTCTCTTTTTTTGGAACACTTATAAAGCCATTGCATTTTGACATTTAAAACATGTTGCTTAGTATTCTGACTAGTTTCATAACCTATATGAACTGTACGGTATGCTTTTGTTTAAGCAGCTGTAGTCATTTTAGTAACCATTTATACATACTGACAAACTGCATTTTCTAGTTTGCAAAGTAGTAGCTCATTTTCTGTATCCGGGGGCAATTAATTAAAACTGTTTAAGTGTGATAGTGAGAGTTAACATTGTTTAAACATAATAGTGTGAGTCAGTCTTATGGTGTTTGTAATAACAAGTTTCCACATAGTGTTTTTTTTTTAAAGCACTAATATGAATATTTTTGTCATTGAAGACTAAATCAATTGAACTGTTTCATTCTACAAATGAATCAGCTTTTCTTTTATAAGTAGCTTTTTCTAGTCTTAACCAAATAATTTTTGAGCTCCAAATTGTGTCCTCTAGACATCTTTCATTGTTAAAGCTTTAGTCCCAAACTTGCACTACTTCATAGTCCTTACAAGAAGCTAATGCATCTTTTAGCTGTGTAAATGTATCCCTAAAGATTACGTTACAAGACAAAAAGTGTTTAAGAAATAATTTCCTATCTCCTATTTTGTCTTCGTGTTAAATACTAATAAAAGACACTGTCCCGTGCTGTCAAATATCTGGACTTGCTGGGGGATTTTTATTCCCTTACCACAAATGTCAGTTTTCCAGATCATCTCCAGAGTGCCAATTTTGACCTTCATTTTAGGTGTACTTCTATAGGTCAATGTATTGGCAATATAATCCAGTATTAAATTATGACTTTTACATTTTGTAAATGTGCACAAATTTATGTATGTGCGTGTACATGTGTATGTGTGCACACATCATAGACAGTTTAATTCAAGTACCTTTTCGTCATGCAAGCATTCATCCTTAGTATCTTTGAATTCATTGGCTTATTTCAGTTAAATTTGACAGATGATAATAATTTTGAATAATAAATTTCCTGTAAATTTCATGCAAATCAGTAGCCAGCAAGAGAAGGGAGCCTGTTATGAAAAAGAATGAGGAAGCCATAAAAGACAGATGGAACGAGTACTCTACAGGAAAATGGGGCATTTAGAGCTTGCAACTCCAAGCTGCCCAGTAATCTAGTCATAAGACAAAAGCTCCAAGGATTTCATCATTTGTGCTCCTCATAGAGCTACTTACCCCTTTTTCTGAAAAAGTGTGTTTACTGTTCTGATATTCCTTGTTGAGATGTTTCATTCAGGTTTTGGGAAGATGGTCTTCTGTGTAGTGAAACATGACAGTGTATTTCTTGTCATGTTATAGGGCTTAATTTACTGTTCTTCAGCCTTTACCAGTTACAGAAACAAGCTGTCTAGCGATGACAGCTCCAAGATAAATGACAAGCTGTCTCATTTATTGGCTGATTTATTTATGCTCTTTCTTGCAGTAGACTATAACTTTTTTTGTTCGTAACAGACTACTAGATGGGAATGGCCATGGCCATTCTTTGAAAGAGGCACTTGAACAAGTTTTGACTTAGCATGAGGCCATGCTTCACTGCTGTTGCTGGGATGTGAAAGCAAGTTGTCTCACTGGTATTTTTATTTCGTGTTGTACCTATTCAGAAGTAGAAGAATAGGTCACAGTCTATTCTTGTGGAGCCGTGAATAGTAAAATGGACAGCAGATAAAAGAATGTAGCATTCAGGGAAAAGATGAGTTTTCATAGAATTTCTTTTCTCAGAATGAACAGAAAGTCTAAAGTTTTATTAACATTGATTCATTTTCCTCACAGTCTTTTGTGATGCTGCGAGTTTGTTTTTTTTCCCACCTAAGAAAAGTAACTTATGTGTGAGTGAAGTATGTTTCTCATTGTATCTCCAAGTTTAGGTTTTGTTTGCACATAAGGTGGTTTGTATGTGTATTGTTACTGTATTGTGTATATGTATGTGTTGTCTCTTTCAGCAGTGAGGGGATATTTTTCCTAAATTAACTAGCTAACATTCATGAAGGAGAGGGTGAAGAAGGAAAAAAGACGCTTATTTAAAACTTGGCCTTTTCCAAGATCAATTATTAGAACAACAGCAAAATCGATCTCCCAGTAAGTCTTGCCTCTTTATAGGATATAAAGCTGGCTTTGTAGGAGCATAATTCAACTAGAATTCTCCAAGTGTGTGCTTAGTGCATTGGCTGCATTTTTGGTAACAGCTGTACATTTGCTTCTGGGTCTTTGCTTCCTATTACAAGTTATATTTAAAGATTATCCAGGTGGCTTCTGATTGTCTCTGTATGGGAGGCTTACCAGCAGTGAGCTTTGGACAACAGAGTCTCCTGCTGGTGCTGTCTGTTGGAAGCATGGTTAAACTGTGTTCTAGCCCCTCAAAAATTCTAAAAGTATAGCACTCTGAACAGCTAGTTGTTCCCTTCAGCACCTTGGTTGTTTCCAGATACAGCAGCAGAAAAATGATGCTTTATTTCCCAAGGGTATTATAAAACTGGCAAGTCAGTTCTTAGCTGTCATGGTGGGAGGTGTGATGGGAAGTAAATTCAGAATACTGGAAAAGTTGACTTACAGTCCACGTACAGGAATATAAATCAGAAAGCAAGCTGAAGCAATTTCTGAACTTAACAGAGTCAACAAGGAAGGCTTTGCTGAGTTTAGTAGAGCCAATTTTTTCTTCAGATCTCTCTCCTTGGCTTCCAGATAAACTACTTAGACCTTTGGCTGGTGTCAGAATGTTTCAGTTTGGGATCAAATAGCTATTCTTGGCCCAAGTTACCTCTGGACATTGTCCAGAGACAATATTCTTTAGGGGTGTATTGAAATCACTGAAACAGGTTTCTCCCACTCCTGGTAGCAGACTGAAAAAATACCGAGATGAATGAAACCACGTATTATCTGCTTCAGATCAAATTGATGTTACTTGCTCCTTTTCCTTGTCTTGGTTTTAAAGAATTTGGGGATGAATTGTGTAAAACTGTTTGCATGTCAGGAAGTTAATATTTTAGAAAAACGGATTATCCCTGTTGACTCTCTTTTATATAGTTTTTCCACTTTGCATATGGATGGTGGGTTTCTTTTGATGCGGTGAACGGGGAATGTTCCTGATTTTGATCACTTCTATTTGATATAGCATATGTTCCAGTTCGCCCTCCCAAATTTATAGTAATTCTTATGTTAGTTTAAAGGAAGAGGCAGATTGTGTTCTTTTTCCATACAATTTCTTGATTGGAGAAGTGTACAGCAAAAAACTGTGATAAATGCATACACACCTTCTCATGTCTGAGTAACTAATTATAGTTCAGGGGTTGAGAGTGACTGTTGAACATGAGGTTTCATATTGGAAGTATGTTAAAAGAATATGAAAATAAGCATTCTGGTTTTTGTAACATTGACTCATATTACTCAGTTTTCTTCTCTGCAGTGTCCTTTTTTTGCCATTCTAGTTTTAGCTTCTTCCTTCATGTTTTCTCAGAGCCAGCAGGAGGAATGTGAGCACACAAGGTACAGACTTTCTGTTACGATGTCTAACGTTGCAGTGCATTACTATTAGGCCCAGGTCTGATGAGAAAACTGCTTAATTTCCATAGCCTGAAGCTGGAGAATGCCTACTAGAGGTGTAATAAATAAATCTAGCAGTTAACTTTAAATAACGATTTTTGAACTTGTGCAGACTACACGATTTTTTTTTCTTCTTCTTTAATAGATTTCCAAAAGTGTACAAGTGGTTAGAAACTTTATAGTATGTTGTTACAGAATGGAAATTATTAGGCTACTCAAAATTTGGGCTTTATTTGTAATTTACTCTAGACCAATAAATAAACTTGTACATACGGTTTTCACATGCATTCTATCTAATTAAAATTCTGTAACTGTAAAATTTAAGTTTATTTGGGAAGCTGTCTCCAGCAGCTTTGCAGCTGTATAGTTTTATGTTGTTTGTTCTTGGGGGTCTTACAGGGCAGCCAAGGGATGGGCCAGCCAGCATGGGTTTAGGAAGGGGAGGTCCTGCTTAACCAACCTGATCTCTTTCTATGACCATGTGACCCGCCGTCTGGATGTGAGGAAGGCTGTGGACGATGTCTGTCTGGACTTTGGTAAGGCCTTTGACACCGTCCCCCACAGCATTCTCCTGGAGAAGCTGGTGAATCATGGCATAGACAAGTGTACTCTTTGCTGGGTTAAAAACTGGGTGGATGGCCGTGCCCAGAGAGTTGTGATTAATGGGGTGAAATCCTCTTGGCGGCCGGTCACCAGTGGTGTCCCTCAGGGCTCAGTTTTGGGGCCAGTTTTGTTTAATATCTTTATCGATGATCTGGATGAGGAGATTGAGTGCACCTCAGTAAGTCTGCAGACGACACCAAACTAGGTGGGAGCGTTGATCTGCTTGAGGGTAGGAAGGCTCTACAGAGGGACCTGGACAGGCTGGATCGATGCGCCAAGGCCAACTGTATGAGGTTTAATAAGGCCAAGTGCCGCGTCCTGCATTTCGGTCACAACAACCCCAAGCAACACTACAGGCTTGGGGAAGAGTGGCTGGAAAGCTGCCCGGCAGAGAAGGACCTGGGGGTGCTGGTGGACGCCCAGCTTAACAGGAGCCAGCAGTGTGCCCAGGTGGCCAAGAAGGCCAACAGCATTCTGGCTTCTATCCGGAACAGCGTGGCCAGCAGGAGCAGGGAAGTGATCGTGCCTCTGTACTGGGCACTGGTGAGGCCTCACCTCGAGTCCTGTGTTCAGTTCTGGGCCCCTCTGTACAAGAGGGACATTGAAGTGCTGGAGCGTTTCCAGAGGAGAGCTACCAGGCTGTTGAGGGGTCTGGAGACCAGGTCATATGAGGAGAGGCTGAGGGAGCTGGGCATGTTTAGCTTGGAGAAGAGGAGGCTGAGGGGAGACCTCATTGCCCTCTACAACTACCTGAAAGGAGGCTGGAGAGAGGTGGGTGTTGGCCTCTTCTCCCAGGTGAATAATGACAGGACCAGAGGAAATGGTCTGAAGTTGTGGCAGGGGAGGTTTAGATTAGACATTAGGAAGAATTACTTTACTGAAAGAGTGGTCAGGCACTGGAACAGCCTGTCCAGGGATGTGGTTGAGTCACCATCCCTAGAGATATTTAAGAAACGTCTAGATGTGGCACTTCAGGGCATGCTGTAGTGGCAGAGATTGTAGCTTGTTTGGTTGGACTCGAGGATCTCAAAGGTCCTTTCCAATCATGAAGATTCTGTGATTCAGAATAATTTTTCTATTGAGTTATTTAAAGACAAGCACTTCTAAATTCCTTATATGCTAGGCTTTCTAAACATTTGGCTATTTAGAAAATAGTGATGGGATGATTATTTCTACTGGTGCAGGTTGTTTTGTGAGACCTTTTGTTTTCCTGCTGTGGGAACAACAGGGCTTTGTCCCTGTAAACAGTTACCCAATGAAGTTGTTACTGGATTGGAATTTTTGTTTACAGATTAAACAGAAGTGAAAGAAGCTCAAAGCTTGCATTCCAAAACTGATGACTTTTTTTTTTTTTTTTGGGGGGGGGGGGGTGGGGGGTGTGGTCAGAGTGGAAATTGTGCCATTTAAAATATAGAAAAATAAATCTATTACTCTAGGTATTCACTGCAAGATATTTAAGAAAATAAACATTCTTTGAAAATCCTGTGAAGTTTTAGAAAAGATCTTTTGTTTTTATTTATAAATTTGTAACTCTTTTCTGAAGCTATGGTGAGCCCTGCATACTGTCATTCTTTTTCAATTGTAAACATAGTTTCGGTACTACCACTTTTGCACCAAACGCTGTTCCTAAGCGACTGCTGACGTCAGTTGGTGCAGCACAAGAAGGTTTGTGTGTTTATCTGCTGTGGGCAGACTCTTAGAAAAGACGAAAGTATGTAACTAGATTAGGCCAAAGAGATCGCTGCTTTAAATAAGCATACATACTATTTGCAATGTCATACTTTATTTTTTCTGTATTTTATTTTGATTACCAGTTATATCTTCTGTTGCATATGCTACAGTATCTAGTTTGCAGGAGATGATAAGGAGGGGTATATATTCTCTTTGCTATTGCTTTGAAGGGGTAGCCTTTTTTCGTCTTTTCTATAGCATAGTTAGAATGAGAATTTAAAAGGACTATGTGTCATAGCATAAAGCTTTCACATACCTGACCTTAATGTTAGAAATAGGACCATTAGAAATGAAAGCAGGCATACAATTTCCAGTTCAAGCGAAACGTATTTACTTAGAGATTTTATTTTGGAATATTTTACTGCATGCCTTTGTGTCAGAGTTGGAGTGTAGCTGGCTTAATGGCCTTTGTGATTTTATTTTGTCCTTGATTATGCTTGCAGCACACCCACACTGAATAAAAATTACCTGGAGCAAAAACTCTTTGTGTGAAAATTTTTTTACGAAAGTAAAGGAAATAGTACTGGGATTGCAGTCATGGTAGGCCAAAGAGTGAAGCTACAACGTTTATAGAAAGTACTAGTACAGGGTTGTTTAATAAGGCAGGAAAAAAAAATGACAAGCATAGAATCTTTTCTTCAGGTTGAAGAACAGAAGCAGTGACTTTCAGAACGATATAAAAGCTGAGAACAATTCCTCCAAATAAATTTAAATTAAATTAAAAATAAAGAAAATGTGTGTGGGACATAGGATGACATTAGCAAGCATAAAGTTGAAAAGGTCAAGCTAAATAAGGTCCACTTTGGTGTGGCTCTTGTGACGGTCTTACTGGTCTTGAAGTCCACATCAATCTTTTTACGTTTCCTGTACTGTTACATGGTACTATCCAGTCTGACCTTGAAAACCTTCAAGGATGGAGGCTGCACAGCCTCTCTGGGCACTCTGTTTCCCACTGCTTGTGCGTCCTGATAGAAAATTTTTCCTATGTCTAGTCTGAACTTCTCATTTCAACTTTGCCTCTCACCTTCCCAGTATGCACCACAGGGTACAGCCCAGCTTTGTTGTCTTGATAGCCTCCTATTAGACACTAGCAGGCTGCTGCTGGGTCCCCCCAAAAGCCATCGCTTCTCCAGACTGGACAAGCTCAGCTCCCCGGCCATTCCTCACAGGGTAGGTTCTCCAGTCCTGTAGTCATCTTGGTGGTCCTCTGCTGAACTTGCTCCATTTTATCGATGTCTGTCTTGTATTGAGGAGCCCCAAACTGGGTGTGCTGTTCTAGGTATGGTTTCACAAGAACTGAGTAGAGGGGGCAATCTGGCCGAATGGCTGTGCTCCTGTGAATATAGACCAGAATACTGTTGGCTGCCTTTGCCGCCAGTGCTGCACACTGTGGTCTTACATTTGGCCTTTCATCCTTCTCAGAAGAGCAGCTCTCAGCCTGTATCGTTGCAGGGGACTCTTCCTTCCCAGGTGCGGGGCTTTGTGTGTGTCATTATTGAATTTCGTAGACTCCTGTTCACTCATTCCTTCAGCTTGTCTAGGTCCCTCCGGATGGCAGCCCTGCCCCTGCATGTACTGTCCAGTTCCCCCAGTTTGGTATCATCTGTAAGTATTCTTGTAAAATTTCACTGTTCAGAAGAACATAGCGTGTTTTAATTCAGGTTAATAAAATTTAAATAGCTGCAGGTGCTATTACTCATTTGCCCTTACTGCTGCTCTTCTAGATCTTTATTTAATTGTCATTCCCTTTAACCATATTGTCTTATTATAAGAATCTTTTCTCCAGCTTTCAATATAGCAAAGGTAGAGTTAGGAAATGACATTTAATTCAGTAAACTGTTCTTAAGCAAATGTTTACTTGTGAGTAAAAGTTACTTCTGAGTTTCATTAGTATAAAAGCATAAAAATGGCTCAGATAGATAGTTCATTTAGCTTAACATTGTGTCTCTAATCTCTAATCTTTGTCAAGTTTAACATCTGTTCTTATCAGTTAAATATATTTTACGTCATTGACTTGAAAATGTTATATTAAACAGTTTCTTGGGGCCAAAAGATGGTTAGAACTTTCTCTATCTGTCCTATGCATCTGCCTGTTATTGCAGTGTCTCCAGAAGCAGCACACCAAGGGAAAAATCAATAAAAACAGTAATTGTAAGTTGCTGCTTATCATCTTCCTGTCAATTACAAGGGCTAATGTGCAATTAAATGCATTAAAGATCACGGGGTGGTGGAAAGAAAGTAGCCATAATCAGAAGACAATAGAAGGATAAAAATATGATAATATATGATACTTTTATTTTTTTTCCTCATACCACCTTCCTACACTCTCCCATCTTCCACCTGTTTTCAGCTCAGGGGACTTCTTAATGTGGTTTAGCTATTTAGTTACAAGTGCCTGTTTAGTCTCCTCTTCAATTTATGAGTACTTCCTCCTTTGACCAGTTTCCCCTTGAAGTTATTTAAACTTCTTACATCCACAACTTCCTTTGATAAGGCAGGTTATTTACTACCTGTTAGTCAAGAACTGCCTCTTTCTGTTTTGGACCTGGCTTGTCCTAGCTCTTTCTAATGGCTTCTGGTTCTTGCAGTGTAAAAAACTAGTCTATTGAATTTAACTTTCTACAGACCAGTTCCTTGGGCAGAATTTACAATCATGAGTTCAGTGTAGCAGTATACATGACATCTAGGAGTGACAATAACTAACTCGTTTAAAAATTATTTTAAGGTGATTTTGGAGACCAGCTTGAGATGTCAAAGTTCATGACTTTGTATATTCTTAGACTGAATATATTGCAGTAATATATAGTTTTGCTGTTTCCTGGAGGTTGATAACAGTCTGCCATTAGGATTTTTTGTTGTTGGATTATGCCACTCAAAGTTCTGTCGAACAATAGCACATGTTCTTGTGCAAAACACCTGGAGATAAATGAACAGCAGAAAAATCTGTTCACTGAGAAATGATACCATGCTATTACATTCTTTTTTTTTTTTTACAGGGGAAATTTGTTGATTCTGTGTTGTGTGAGATCAGTTGGAATTACTATAACTGTGTTTGCATGCTTTACAGAGAAATGGCTGCATCTTGGACATGTCATTTGGGTATTTTCAAGTATTTGTTTTACAGGTTCTGCTCTTGTTCACAGAGAGCAAACTTTGTGGTTTTTTTGTAAATAAATGGATTATTCAAAAAATTATCCTTTAGTGTCACTGACTTCAAAAGGCAGCCACAGCAGAGATCCCAGATACAGTTTTATAGATAGAGAAAATGTTTCTCTTTCCTCGTTAGGTCATGTGTTAACAGTGAAAATAACAATAATTAAATAACTTCCTAAAAAGTAGCTCATTGTTTATGACTTATGATCTTATAACAGTCCTAGTCTAAATTTTAAAAGCT
This sequence comes from Larus michahellis, assembly GCF_964199755.1. Lineage (NCBI taxonomy): Eukaryota > Metazoa > Chordata > Aves > Charadriiformes > Laridae > Larus > Larus michahellis. Next base: position 80,252,471 of record NC_133899.1, on the reverse strand, counting down.
GTTGCTCTGAGATACTATACAAAATACATTTAATTTCTATAATGATTTTTTTTTTAGAAATGAAATTTTTAAATTAATTTAAATTAATAAAAAAATCTGTTAAACAGTTTGAACAGTTACTATAATCTCTCCTTTAATTAAGGGTATAAAATATTAAAATGAAATTTTCAAGAACACCTGTGGGTTAACCATAATTATCTTAAATTGAGACAAAGCAACAAGCTTTTATTAGATTTCCTAATTGCAGTACAACCTGTAGCAACCATTCTTGTCTCAGGTTTCTTAGTTACCATCCTGTATGTTCTATTAGTTTGTGAAACTGTAATTTGGCTCTGATCCAAAACCAACTCTCTTTAAATTTATAACAGACAAACTGAAAAACATTTCTCTCTAGACTTGCAAGAAATATCCATGCTGGTTCTTTATAACTTTTTGATAAGTTATTTGCTAGATTATTTTTAGCAGTCCAATGTTACTATTAAAAAAGTTGTTTTCAGTGCAGTATTATAATATATTAAAGCTGCGTTATTTTATCATCTAGGTTTTCTTCATAGGTTTTTCAAAACATCTTAAATTGGCAACTATTTTATCATCTAGGTTTTTTTCATAGGTTTTCAAAACATCTTAAATTGGCAACCACAATTTTAAAATTCTGAAACACAATGTGGACTGAACGGAAGTTTCAGAACATTTTTGCTCATTTACATAGGAAAATTAAGTTTTAATAAGGAAATGGAATAAATTGGGAAGAGGTGTGATGTTAGTATGAGATGCTGGAAATGGAATAATCTTTCACTGATAATTGGCTAACAGTAAGATTTTGTTGTTTTGCTCATTGTTTATACAAAGATAATGAAAATGTAAATTTGATCTAACTTTGATCCTGTAAATTTCTTCTTATTAGTTTTCATTTGACTTTTGCTTTTATTCCAGATATAAAGTTAAACAAGTATAAAGCTAGTGTCTTTGGAAATATCCTGAAAAGCTAGGACACTTCAACATATATAGCTTGATTTTAGTTAGCATGTGTTATACAGCAATTAGGAAAGTTGGCTGATAAGGTGCATTTATAAAGTTACAAATCAAATATATTTCTGTGAAAGTGGCGAAGCTGCTTTTTGTCTCTGTAGCCCACAGTAAACACTTCTGTGAGGGATAGCTCACATATGGCTGCCAAAAAAAGGAAAGGTTTGTAGATAAACTAGGCATATCTGAAAGAATTAGTTTCAACTCAAATACGGTAATGCCTAATGTAGTCTCTGGGGGCAATTTGGCCATATAGGCATTATTTTGTGATTTCCTTTTGCGTTGTTCTTTTTTGGAGGCAACCACTTTAATGTGTTGTTCCTAGAGTGAATTCATAGCATATTTTGTGAAATATTAGTTGTTCTCTTTCTGCTTTTGGTAGCTTCGCCTCATTGTCTTATTTCAGAAACTGTCCATTCTTTTTGGCCAAATAATTAGTTCTCTTATGTGCTGTACAGAAGTGGTCCTAAAACTTCTTGGGATGGCTCAAGCCACTTTGGGTTACAGCAGTTGGAAGGGGAGTTCCATCCCTGATGTAAAAACTTAACCACTTGTTAATATTTGGAGTTCTAACCCTAGCAGAAATGAGGCTTGAGATGGAAATTATCACAACAAGGGAAATTGGCAACAACTCCATTTGGTATAAAGGTAATATTGGGATACAGGATAATATCTGTTCTTTCATAGAAAACATCTACTATTGACATATTATGACTCTATGACCTCTTGAGGTCCTTTCAAATGGAATTATCCTAGAAGACTATGTACCTGGTGGTGTGAAATTTTGTGTAGACATAGCTAACTAGCTCAGGTACTGCTGAGGGCATGTTTACAGTAGCATGTAATTCTTCTCGGGCTGTGAATCCTGGGAAAGGAGCTGAGCAAATATTTAAGTACTGAGTCAATGTTGAACTCCAGCCACTGTGGCTACTGAGCTAGTACTACTGAAGTTTTTTAGCTTGTAGTTCTCTAGGAGTCTTCTAACATGCTCCTTGGTAGCTTGTATGAATGAACGAGAAACATCTCGGTACCTTTGACTACTACTCATAACTCTTCTGTCATTGTAGAAATAGCCCATGCAACTTTATATGTCCTATCTTTCTTTTGTTGGGATTTAAACTTGCAAAAAAAGAGAGATCCTCATTACTATCATCAGTACCTCAAACAGTCTGTTAGCTTACTGTGTTAACGTAAACTTATCAGTATGTATTAAATCTATGTTTCAAAAGGTGCTTGGAGCAGACTAGATGTTTAGTGTTCTGAAACATGCATTTTAGATGCCTGTAACATGTTCTCACTGTATAGCACAGCAGTTATATCAACTGTGTGTTGAAATCATATTGTGACTTTAAATAGCATTGAAACCTGAAAAATTCTGCTAATGTGATATAAATCTTAAGTTGCACTGATGTTTAAGTTTGCATTTGGGTTAAATCTTGTGAGTTTTGTAGGAAAGGGTTCACATGCTTTAAATATATGTTGCAGTGCTCTCTGACTGCAGCATTAGTTGCCTTTAATGCCAGTGATTGAACTCTTCAAAAATTAAAACCTCTTGTTGGTATTTTTAATTTAGTTCTCTTGTCCCCACACTGGTGTGAAACCTTTGTTGGTTTTGGATGCTGCTGAAGTAATTAATGATAGAATGAGCTTTGAAGTATCACAGAATCACAGAATCTTCATGGTTGGAAAGGACCTTTAAGATCATTGAGTCCAACCAAACAAGCTACAATCTCTGCCACTAGAGCATGCCCTGAAGTGCCACATCTAGACATTTCTTAAACATCTCTAGGCATGGTGACTCAACCACCTCCCTGGGCAGGCTGTTCCAGTGCCTGACCACTCTTTCAGTAAAGTAATTCTTCCTAATATCTAATCTAAACCTCCCCTGCCACAACTTCAGACCATTTCCTCTGGTCCTGTCATTATTCACCTGGGAGAAGAGGCCAACACCCACCTCTTTCCAGCCTCCTTTCAGGTAGTTGTAGAGGGCAATGAGGTCTCCCCTCAGCCTCCTCTTCTCCAAGCTAAATATGCCCAGCTCCCTCAGCCTCTCTCATATGACCTGGTCTCCAGACCCCTCAACAGCTCACAAGTACATTTTGCTTAAAAGCATTAGTTTATATCTTCCTTTAAAGAACTGTGTTCTGTATGGGGGAATTATCAGAAATTTCCACCTTTTAATCTGGGGAAAGACATGATACCATATGATTCTTGTCCTGCAGTAGATCAGCATTACATACATCAGCAATGTATGTAATATAGAATGAATAAACTACATATGTGATTCACATTAGACTTTTTAAACTGTTTTACTCTGTAAGAACAAAATATATTTTAAAATTTTCAATTTGTGAATCATATCAAATTTTCTTGTCTTCCATAAATGGATTACAGCTAGATTTTGAACCCACTGATCTTTAGTTTAACTGCTAAGACTTGAGCTAAAGAAATAATTCTGAAACCCCTCTGTAGACCTGCTCCTGAAGAAAGATTTGATGTATGTTTACCCAATTAATTAGTGAATCTTGGGGGTATTTTGTGAGTGAAGAACCATGCAGCAGAGCAACCCTGGAGTAGGAAAGGTGCTGTATCCCACAGCAAGCTGAGATTTCAGTGCTTAAACAGGTTACTATCTGGTAAGGCCCTGCTAGATGTCACTCTCCTCCTCCGTTAGATTGAGCTCCTGCAGTCTCTTGAGGCTTTGATTTTGAAGCTTGTTAATAGCTTCATTAACTATTGTAAGGGTTGAAGTAGCTGTTTGATGGACTGGACCACTAAGAAGTCACTACTAAACATTCTGCAACAGAAAAATGTGCTTCTAAGGTCTACAAGAATTCCCCATTGCATAGGTAGTATGCTGGATTTATGTTCTAGGACTTTAAAAATGGGTAGCCCCTTACACCAGGCTTATCAAGAACGTTAGAAATTAACAGTGGTATTATGGGTAGAAATAACACAGTAGAAAATTTTGCAAAAACTATCTTACAAAGCAGTCTGGGCGAAATAAAGAACAGTATTGTTTTTTACAAGTTGTCATCTATATGTTTAATTGAGATTAGTGAAAAATCTCACAAGGCTAAAGAGTCCAGCTAATTGTGAATTGTTGAATATTGAGTGAGTTGGAGTTAACATCAATATTAATTTTAGCTGCTAGATAAAGAATGAGTTATGTATCATGACAGTTAAAAAAAAAAAAATCTTGGAAGCTAAAGCTCTTCATGAAGCTGTACTGTGCAATGTCAATGCTGTCAAGAGTTATTACCAAATATTGAAGGAGATGTCTTATGTGAGTTAAAACAATAAATGTTTTGTGCAGATAATGTGAATATGTCTTCAACTCAGCATGCATATGAATAGTTATGGAAACTCTTGCAGGCATTTGTCTGTTCCTCTGCTGTCGGCTAAGGAATCAGATAAAGAGCAAAGAATTTTTTTAAATGTTTCAACAAGACTTTTTCTCCCTTCATAGATCTTGCATTTTGTGGCACATTAAGAACTTTAAGACTATATTAATGAAATGTATCTTTATGTAATTGTTTAGATTTTGCATGAAAGTGGGGTGCTCATATTAAATCTTTAGATACCATCAGTGGTTCTTTATTGAAGCATCCAATCAGAAACCAGAAAAGGAAAAGTGACTGTTAACTTCTTCCTGAGGAATATTTAGGGTCTGCTTCAAAATAGCAATCAGGGAGCATCTCTGTAATGATGATTGCAATGTCAGTGATCATTCAGAATTCATGTTGGAGCAATGGAAACCAAAAGATCTGATACACTTAATGCTCAGAAAAATTGCTAAAATAAAAAGAGAAAGTAAATAAAGTAGAATCTCTGCAGGTGGCCTAGAGACCATTTGAAGACGTCATACTGGAAACTTGAGACAAATGCATGCCGTTCATCAAAACAAGATAGAAAAAGAAAGATGCCATGATTAAACAGGATGGTAAAAAAGGCTCATAGGACAAAGTAAGCATTCTTGAAAAAAGTTGAGCTTGTATCTAGAACTGACAGGTTAAATATAATAGTCCAAGGCAGATAAAAAAAATCTGAAGAGCAACATGTAGAAAATATAAAAAGTTATTAATAATATTTATACAAATACATTAGAAGCTTGAAGGCTCCCAGAATGCCTGTAAGATTGGTAGGTTCTCTGAAATAGGAGTTTCAATATAAGATGGGGCCACAGCAAGAAAAGAAAATTCCTATGCTCTAAGTTTACAGGCAATGTTTCATAGGGTTTATATTCTTATTTAAACCAGTAGGACAATGTTTGTTACTTTTTTATTTTAAGTGGGTATTCTTGGTTGCAATTGCATACAGAAGAGGAGGGAGAAAGCACAGGTAAATTAAGTTTTAAAGTCATAATCCATTGGGGTTTTTTGTTGTTTGGTTTTTAGTTTTTTGGTTTTGTTTTTTTTAATTATTTAATCAGAGATTTTAATGTTAATAACCCTAATTATGTTTTTTTCAACTTACATGAGTGAAAATAACAGTAGTCAAATTCCCAATATAAACTTACCTTATTTTAACATAATTATAAAGAATCTTTTGGTTTGTATCCCTAATGATTAATAACTAACTTTTATCTCAGAGCAATCTTGAATTCAAAAGTAGGCTACACAGTTACCTGTTACTGCAAATTTGCTACAGAATTCCGTTAATACTTTTACGAAATATTATTCTGTAGATCCAAGTTCTAGATCTACATGTTTAATTTTGACAAATGCTCCTCCTTTCAATATTTAATCATGTTTTTTCTTTTGTATTGGTTTACAATCTTTACATAACCCGAACCATGAAGAACTTTTAGGGGAAAATTACAGTTACTTTCTTCCAGTTAGAGTTCTCAGAAATTGATTCTGAGATCTTTTATACTGTTTATAATTATATCAGTTTATACTGTTTGTGCAGCTTCCACTTTGTCACCTGAATTACCAGTTATTAGGAGTTTGAGGAACTGGAAGAATCTGATTTGATTGGAATGCCAAAGGCAGGGGCAGCTGGTGTATGTGACGGCAAGTATTGATACAGGGGTTGCTTTTATTTGATCTATTTTGTTAGCATGAATGCATGGAGTCCCTCTTGAGGAACTCAAATTACAAGTATGTAAAGCTCATTTTTATATAGTGCTATAGGTCATGAAAATGTAAAACCTGGACTGAATATAGACATATTTGAGTAGAAATTTGTATAGTTTATTTTTTTAGCTTTGCACATAGGAGGAGAACATTTGTTAGGTTAGATTTAGGGTTCTGAAGTGAAGTCAAACTTCTGTTAAGCCTGTCCAGCCAAAACTGATTAGTAAATTGATTTCTAAATTATAATGTAACTTATCTTTGCCGCCCTTTTCCAAAATGAAAACTACTAAATTGGCCCATAGACTAAACTTATGTTATTCTTTCTTTCCTTTTTCTTTCATTGGTTTAAGACCAATGTTGTCCTCCTCTGTTGTAGGACAAGACTGGAAATTGAAGAGAAATGGCCTTTATGGCAAGGATGTGTGTATTGGTATCTTTGGGGAAAATCTGCTCTCAGATGAGCTATATTTTTTTTTTTTAATTGTATTTTGCATCTGCTCAACAAAACTTATTTTATCTTTATAGCACAGTATCTGAAGATTCCACCATAATGTGTACGATCTCTTTTGATCTTACAGGCAGACAGTGATGAGCTGGCGAGTAGAAGTCTGAGGGCAATGAAGAAAGATTTCAGGGCCTTGGGACGGCTTGTCAAGGGTTCAGGAGCACAAATTGTGTTCTCCTCTGCCCTTCCAGTTTTGGGGACTGACAAATGGGTAAACAAGAAAATCGGACAGATCAACACCTGGCTCCAAAACTGGTGCTACAAGCAGGGCTTTGGGTTCTGTGATCATAGTTTGATCTGCAGGACACCGGGCCTCCTTGCTAAGAATGGGAAAACCCTATCCCAAAAGGGGAAAAGGGTACTAGGCCAAGAGTTAGCAAGACTCATGGACAGGGCTTTAAACTAGAAATGAAGAGGGAAGGGGATAAAACCAGGCCCACTAGTAATGAGGCTAGGGATAAAGGGCCAAGGATGGGGGTGAAGTTGGTAGCCCAGCTCAAGTGCATCTACACGAATGCACGTAGCATGGGCAACAAACGGGATGATCTGGAAGCCATTGTGCAGCAGGACAGCTATGATATAGTTGCCATCGCAGAAATGTGATGGGATGACTGTCATGACTGGAATGCTGCGATGAATGGCTATAAGCTCTTCAGAAGGGACAGGCAAGGAAGGAGAGGCAGGGGTGTGGCTCTGTACATTAGGGAATGTTTTGATTGTATAGAGCTAGATTCCAGTGATGATAAAGTCGAGTGTTTATGGGTAACGATGAAGGGGAAGGCAAATAAGGGAGATCTTGTGCTGGGAGTATGCTATAGACCACCTGACCAGGATGAGGAGACAGATGAAGTATTCTATAAGCGGCTGGCTGAAGTCTCGCAATCGCCAGCCCTTGTTCTGGTTGGGGACTTCAACCTGCCAGGTATCTGCTGGAAACATAACACAGCAGAGGGCAGGCAGGCTAGGAGGTTCCTCGAGTGCATGGAGGATAACTTCCTGACACAACTGGTAGGTGAGCCTACCAGGGGAGGTGCCTCGCTAGACCTACTGTTCACAAACAGAGAAGGACTAGTGGGAGATGTGGTGGTCGGAGGTCATCTTGGGTTTAGTGATCATGAAATGGTCAAGTTTTCAATTCGTAGTGATGTAAGGAGGGGGGTTAGCAAAACCTCCACCTTGGACTTCCAGAGGGCGGACTTTGGCCTGTTCAGGACACTGGTTGAGAGAGTCCCTTGGGAGATAGGCCTGAAGGGCAAAGGGGTCCAGGAAGGCTGGACGCTCTTCAAGAAGGAAATCTCAAAGGCCCAGGAGCAGGCTGTCCCCAAATGTCGCAAGTCTAAAGGGCAGGGAAAATGGCCAGTCTGGATGAATAAGGAACTTCTGATGGGACTTAGGAATAAAAGGAGGGCTTACCACCTTTGGAGGAAGGGACAGGCAACTCAGGAGGAGTACAGAGATCTCGTTAGGTTATACAGAGAGAAAATTAGGAAGGCAAAAGCCCAGCTGGAGCTCAACTTGGCCACTAACATAAAGGACAACAAAAAAAGTGTTTATAAATACATCAACAAAAAGAGAGCCAGGGAGAATCTCCATCCCTTACTGAATGTGGGGGGGAAAGTTGCAACCAAGGACGAGGAGAAGTCTGAGATACTTAATGCCTTCTTTGCCTCCATCTTCAATAGTCACACCAGCTATCCCCAGGGTGTTCAGCCTCCTGAGCTGGAAGATAAGGATGGAGAGCAGAACAACCCACCCATAATCCAGGAGGAAGTAGTCAATGATCTACTTCTGCACCGAGACACACATAAGTCTATGGGGCCGGAGGGGTTTCACCCAAGAGTACTCGGGGAGCTGGTGGGAGAGCTCACCAAGCGTCTCTCCATCATTTATCAACAGTCTTGGTCAACAGGGGAGTTACCAAATGACTGGAGGGTGCCTAATGTGACGCCCACCTACAAGAAGGGTCGTAAGGAGGATCCAGGGAACTACAGGCCTGTCAGCCTGACCTCGGTACCAGAAAAAGATCATGGAGAGGATCATCTTGAGTGAGCTCTCACGGCAAGTGCAGGGCAGCCGTGGAATCAGGGCCAGCCAGCATGGGTTTAAGAAAGAGAGGTCCTGCTTAACCAACCTGATCTCTTTCTATGACCATGTGACCCGCCGTCTGGATGTGAGGAAGGCTGTGGACGTTGTCTATCTGGACTTTGGTAAGGCCTTTGACACCGTCCCCCACAGCATTCTCCTGGAGAAGCTGGTGAATCATGGCATAGACAAGTGTACTCTTTGCTGGGTTAAAAACTGGGTGGATGGCCGTGCCCAGAGAGTTGTGATTAATGGGGTGAAATCCTCTTGGCGGCCGGTCACCAGTGGTGTCCCTCAGGGCTCAGTTTTGGGGCCAGTTTTGTTTAATATCTTTATCGATGATCTGGATGAGGAGATTGAGTGCACCTCAGTAAGTCTGCAGACGACACCAAACTAGGTGGGAGCGTTGATCTGCTTGAGGGTAGGAAGGCTCTACAGAGGGACCTGGACAGGCTGGATCGATGCGCCAAGGCCAACTGTATGAGGTTTAATAAGGCCAAGTGCCGCGTCCTGCATTTCGGTCACAACAACCCCAAGCGACGCTACAGGCTTGGGGAAGAGTGGCTGGAAAGCTGCCCGGCAGAGAAGGACCTGGGGGTGCTGGTGGACGGCCAGCTTAACATGAGCCAGCAGTGTGCCCAGGTGGCCAAGAAGGCCAACAGCATTCTGGCTTGTATCCAGAATAGTGTGGCCAGCAGGAGCAGGGAAGTGATCGTGCCTCTGTACTGGGCACTGGTGAGGCCTCACCTCAAGTACTGTGTTCAGTTCTGGGCCCCTCTGTACAAGAGGGACATTGAAGTGCTGGAGCGTTTCCAGAGGAGAGCTACCAGGCTGTTGAGGGGTCTGGAGACCAGGTCATATGAGGAGAGGTTGGGGGAGCTGGGCATGTTTAGCTTGGAGAAGAGGAGGCTGAGGGGAGACCTCATTGCCCTCTACAACTACCTGAAAGGAGGCTGGAGAGAGGTGGGTGTTGGCCTCTTCTCCCAGGTGAATAATGACAGGACCAGAGGAAATGGTCTGAAGTTGTGGCAGGGGAGGTTTAGATTAGACATTAGGAAGAATTGGAACCGCCTGTCCAGGGATGTGGTTGAGTCACCATCCCTAGAAGTATTTAAGAAACGTCTAGATGTGACACTTCAGGGCATGCTCTGAAGGGCAGAGATTGTAGGTTGTTGGGGGTATTTTTGTTTGGTTTTTTGTTTGTTTGGGGTTTTTTGTGTGTTTGTGTGTATGGTTGGACTCAATGATCTCAAAGGTCCTTTCCAACCATGGAGATTCTATGATCCTATCTGAAGTGGCCTTGGCCTATAGTTTCATCTCTGAGCTTGGGCTATGCCCCAGAACTGAACAGGAGGATGGTTTCTTCTGTGCTTTGTCTCTTCCTTGCCTTGTCTTGCCTGATTTAATTGCAGTAGGGATAAGAACAGTCGGTGTGGGGAAGAAAATAAGTTAAAATATTTTGGTAAGCAGAAGGGAAGAAGTTGGGGCTGAAGGAGAGGAGGTTCAAATGGTAGTTTGAACTTGAATGATAATGGGATAATTTTATGTCTGGAGCAATGAGATTGACATGCTAGACAAGGAGGTTATGATGAGAAGCTTGACAAGTAAACATAACTGGAGATACCTGAAGAATGAAGCTGGAATAAGGAGATAAGGGATGCATCTGGATTAATGCTGGAAGGGACAAAGCTGTAAATCTTGGATTTGAAAGAACAAACAGAACTTTGTGCCAGCTGAGGAACATTGCAATCAGGAGCCTGAATGACACCATTTCCTTCTGCTGCAAGCAAACACCTGAGAAAGGCTCTCAGATACTAACCTGACTAACTAAAAGATACTAACCTGGCTTCTACCATTGCTTGCTCCAATGGGACAGATCTTTGGTAGCTTGCCACTCCATCAGCGTGATGACATATGACGGAATTTGGAAGTTTTGGTTTGCCTTGTTAAGAACAATTAGACAGTAGCAATAAAAAAGCTAAAATGGGCAGTATTTCTGAAGGAATTAAAAAAATTAAATAATTCTGGAAATAGAAGAGCCTATGATTTTGCAAGTTCTAATTATATAATTCCATACATCTCTCCTCTCTCCCCGAGCTCCCCAAATCCTGAAATTTGTGGTGCATCACAGTGAATAATGAGAGATTTTTTTGTTTTGTTTTCTCACTGTAGTTCCCAGTTCTCCATGCTCCCCAATAAGTGTAAAGAATGAGTCAGTCACAGGTCAGAAGAAAGAGAGATGGGCTTAGGCTTGAGGCAGTTGAACATTACATTGCAGGACTGAGATTTATTCTGACTTTTTCATTGAAATTTCTTTGTGTGTGTGAGATCCTTGGTAAGTCACTAAAATCTAACTTTTCCCAAGTGGTTACTAATTGTATGTGTGTTTTTTGGTTTATTCTTCCCCCTTCCCCTGGGACTATGGAGCTGATTTGCAGTAATGGTAACCATTCTTTGCTGTAACCAAAGACTATCAACTGTACTTCAAATGCATAAAATCTATGTAAGAGGTGAAAGAAACTGAATATTGTTAGACATCCAAATTTAGCAAGATTTTTTTTGTTTAATCTGAGTTACTAATCAGTAAAGTACATCCATATTTTACAAGCATTTTCTAATTTATTTTCTAAGAATGTGTTTGACTATTCAGGTGTTACCATGGTAAGCACTATACCAAAGCCAGAGGAAGTAAAAAAAAAAATAAAATAAAATAAATTGTTGAGTGGTTTTGAGCTGCATTCAGCAAGTATGGGGCAATACACTGAATAATAAAGTGGCAGAGTACTGTGCTCTTTCTGTGGACCTGATCCGTTGCCTTCCAAATGTGGCAACTCACACTTGCTATGTTCCTTGTTGACGGACAAAATTTCTGTCATCTCGTTTACCAATCTGTAAATCCCTTAAAACTGTCTTCTTAATATATTGAAAAATGCTCTCCATTCACATGAGTAAGGGATGACGAACTACTTACATCCATCACCAAAAAAGAATGTGACGGCTAATTAATTGTTCTGCTGCAATAGAACAAGTTCTGTCAGTCATGAATTGAAACTTCTGTTTGTGATACATCAGCACGTTGGCAGTGGTACTGTGATTCTAAAACGTTAACCACAATATTTTTTAATGCCTAGAACTCTGTGAGTGGTGCTTATATATCATACAACTCTATTACAAATACATGTAAGTATATTATACTATACATTACTGTATAGCAGATTTTTGTATATTTCAATTCAAATATTGGAATTTTATGTACAGTTAAGCACTGTGATGCTTTTAAGAAACCTGCATTTATGCTTTGCAGTTTTGCTTGAAATGTTACAATACTAATAGCCCTCAACTTTCTTCTGTTGTACAAGATTATGATAGTCTTTCCTTTTCCAGCAATCATTTATCTTTTCTTCAGGTACAGGCTGAATATGTTCAGAGAAAATAATCAGTGTAGATAATTAGAGATATTCAATAAATTCTATAGTTGATAAGACTTTTTAAGAGCAATGTCTTATTTTGTTTCAGGGTTGACAGTATCCAGGGAGAAAGGATCATTTTATGGTTGTAATAGCTGAATGACAAAGAATCTTTGTCTGATACAGTGGTGTTATGCTGATAACCAGTCTATTTCAACTTTCGGTCTTGGTCTGTCTTTAAAATATTTATCATAATGCTTTCATCTGTCTTGGAGAAGATGGAGAAGTTGTTATTATTTTAATAACATTATAGAAAACTCATTAGAAAATGGATTTGTATTCTATTCCGTTTGGAAGGTTTATGAGAAAGAACATATGAGGTCACACTAAATGCGTGGAATAGAAAGAAATATTGAATTGTTTCTTTACTTAAAATGGTCTAAGTTAACCTTTTATCCCGTAACCATTTACACATGTGGGCGGGTATGTTACTATGGCTTGGCTAGTTGATGATACATCAGCTGTCCTGCAGTAACTGCCAATGGATTTGCTTTTATTTCCAGCGTAGTAATATATTCCCATTGTATTTTCTCTGAGGGGTGATAACTTGAAGTATTTTGGTTTTTTAAAAACAGTAAAAGGCTTCAGATGGAGCAGCTGAAAAGTAGCAGCTTGCACCACACTAATTGCCTAATGGATGGGTCTGAGAGCACCTAATGGTTAGAAAAATGTCACACTTAACTGGGGTAGATTCAACTCTGCATGAAACTCGTATTCAGGAGTTCTCGTATCTTGAGTCATACATTATCAATCTATCTCTACCAGTTGAGAAACCAGGTAATTCACATTTCCTGGAGTTGAGAGATGTATATATTAAGAGTTTGGGATTTATTGGGTTGCTTCAAAAGATTATAATAATTTTAGTGCTTTTAATACTTTATTCATAACTTCCAAGGGTATACTTTGCACTTTATTTAGAATACTACAAAGACATTTGGGCCACTGCTTGCGCAGCACATGTAAGAATGTTAAATGGGTTGATTTATTTTATTACAACATTAATATTAAGCATCCCAGCATTTATCTTTGTTTTGAGTACAGGTTCATTTGACATCATTTCTGTCCCCTTGATTTGACCTAATAGTTTCATATGCTGACTGATAGTTTTAAACTGATGATAAAAGTCTCTTGAGCTGCTTTTTTCTTTGGAATATTTCACCATTTTACATATATTCTGAAGATTTAGGTTAAAATTTCTGAAGTCCAATGAATATCTAGTTGGAGAGCTGGCTCCAGTGCTGTGGCAGCAGTTTCTGTCATTTACTCCAGTGGCATCCAAGTTTTTCTAAACTGTGAGTGAAAAAACAGTCTTCTCAGCCTTTCACTGCCTATATTGGTGTAAACATATTGTTCAAAATGGCAGATTTTATCTGCTCACTATATAGTTGGCTGATTTCTCAGCACTTTAACTTCTTTTCCTTTCCCACCATCCTGCAGCAATTTGATTCAAGCATTTGCATGTTAATAGCATAAAAAAGTCAAATTTGCATCTTTTACCACCAGTAATCGTTTTCTATACAGACTGATGATGCAGTAATGAACCAGCTATGAGAGGGCAACTCATTAATATAAATAGTCCTATTTTACAAGTATTTTGCCAAGGTCAGTGGGAGAGAGGAGGGAGGTCAGAAGTAGCTCCTTAGTCACAATCACATCTGGAGCTGAAACAAGCTCTTCCTTTGTCTGTAGAAATTTGGCAGTGTTTTAGGGTTGCCAGAGTTTAGATGCTAAAATCTGGGACAATGACAGAGAACTAAACTGTGCATACACAGATTAACTGTGCATCGAAAGTACAGTTTATCTGCATAATAACCATTTTTTCTGGATGCCCTGAAGCCTTGATTTCTGCATGTTTGGAAAAACAACTGTTACCCCAGAAATACAGGAAAAGCTACACCCTATATGCTTTTCAAAAGGCATTGGATTTGACCACTAGAACATAACATCTTAATTATACAGGACATCTGGCAATCCTATGAGTTTCAGTCTGCATTTTTCCCTCATCACAGAAAAAATATTAATGCATCAGCAGAAGCATTCTTTGGAAACAGTGATTATTGTTCAAGATAGGACTACTGGCACTTGTTTTTGACCTCTAAACTTGTTTCTACTTGGCAGTGGCTTTCAGTATTGTCCAAGTGCAGACTGGTGTCTTCTCAAAGAAAAAATATTTTTGTTTTCTCTTATCTGTCAATCTGTCCACTTAAGTAGTTTCTGTTATCATAATATTATAAAATGCAACTCACAAATTGCCTCTGAGTGGAGAAAAAAAAAAGGAAGCCTGTCTGCAAGTTCCAAAAAGGGTGGTGCTTATGTGATTCTTTTTTGCAGTTTCTTACTTTATTACTGGATTTTAAGGAAACTATCTTGGGAATGGAAGCTCTTCAGGAAGACGGCACAGGTTGCCTTAAAAAAAATTTAGCAACTCAAGAGGACAAAAAGTTTATATTATGGCCACGAAGAACACTACAGCCGAGGGACATGGTGGTTGGTGCTTTCTAGAAAGTATTTTCTAGTCAAAATAGTCTCCTTTTTTTTTTTATGTATACAGCAGTTATTTTTCTTCTATATCCAAGATGTCAAAATGATGGAGTACGTAAACTTTTCCTATAATTACTGACCAATGTTGTAATTTCACTGAACAAATATTTTATATTTGACAGTCATTATACATAATCAGTCTAGAATAATGCCATAAAGAGGAATCACTGAATATGTGTTTGAGGAGTGAGATCATCAGCTTTTAGCTATCTGCTGATGAATAAACCAAGCATTGTGTCCTCATGCTTCCTGACAGATTCCCACAGGTTTGAATTACGGTTTGGGTATGGGATTTACCAGTTTCCAAATTCAAGGCTTTTCATGTTACTGTTCAGCATAAAACTGTGGTGCTATATAAATTTGGGAAACTTAAATTACTTTTAAATTACCTAATGGCCATGGTGATACATCTGAAATGAGAGTTGTGGTAAAAGGTTTTAAACGTGTTTAGGTTTTTCTGCTGCAGTTTATGAGGAATGGTTCATAATCTGCTGTTATCTGAGCTGGATTAAAGGCAGGAGCAGCATTAGCTTCCTGTGGGCATCATCTGCCCAGTGCAGTAGCCTTAGCACAGTACTGATGAGTCCAGAGAGAGCATTAAGCTACTTGAGATATTTAATTTCTGGTAGCTCAAATAATTTGTCAGAATGGTAGCTTGAAAATAGGTTGCATCCTTAGACCTTTAGAAGTTCCAAATGATTATGCTGCTTGGTGTTAGTGTTCCATAGTCGCGTATGAGGTTATGACCAGCATGGATATTACACTGTGGCACTATCCTTAGTAATATCAGAAGCTCTGACTGTATTGAAGTAGGAAAGCTTTTCAGGAACTTCTTTGGGAAGGGCATTATTAGCCTGCTTCCAAAAAGGTTCATTCAATGATGAGAAAGCCATAGTGTGAACCATGTGGATCTAATAACTATAAGCCATTAAGTAATTTACTATTTTTTTTATTAAACTATTTTGGATCAGTGCAACAAATAGTGGAAGAGGAATGATGGAAGGAGGTATTGGAATTTTTTATTACAATTAAGAAATTGATGGAGAAATGAGCCTGAAGGCCTTTTATATCTATTTTCATACCACTGGAAATATCTATTGGTTGCATTTGTTTTGTGTTTTAATAGCAAGTATTTATATACTTCCTTTTTTATTTCAAAATGTAATACCTGGTATAGAAAAGCAAACAAGGCAAAAACTTCCTATTCAAGCAACACGTATGTGTATATGTGTAGATACATGTGTATCTCAGTGGTGTGACCTCTTAAGTGGTGTGTCACTATCCCCCCAAAAGATCATAACTAAGAAATCAATTTCTGTCATAATTCTGAAGTTGTTCAACGTGTTCAGGTGTTGGACATAAAGCAAATTATTATAGCGTTTCCACAAAATGATATGATGAAGGACAAAATATTGGAACTTACTCAGAAGTTTAAAAATCTGTTAGATCTCATCTGGGACTGCAGACTTGTGCACAAATTTTAATTGTGCAGTTCGTAGAACCACACAATGGTTGAGGTCTGACAGGACCTCTGGAGGTCATCTGCTCATCTCCGCTCCTCAGGCAGGGTCACTTAGAGCCAGTTGCCCAGGACCACGTCCAGGTAGCAAATGACAGCCTGAACTGAATGTAGCTTTTTGTCTGGGAAAAATAATAATAGGAAAGCTATTCCTGTTGTGTATTTTTGTATAATAGACTAAAGATTTTATTGTGTTCATTATTTCTTATGGAGATCAAACATAACATAATGAGAAAAACTAGCCAAAATACTAAGTATTTTCAATCTTAATTTTAAGAATCAATAATTTGTTATTGTTGTTGCTCTATTTTAGGAAGATTGTGCAACACAAAATGTACAAAAGATATGGCTAAACTTGTAGATTTTTTTAAAATACATTGGTTATTACATTGAAAAACTAACTGATAAAATTTATTCAGCTGGTTTGTGTTGAAATGTGATGGAAAGGCTTAAAGTGTGCCACTGTAGAATAAAGTTCTTTTCTCATTTAATACTTTTGACCTCCCTCAGTTTGTAGCACTTTGATTTTCCTGCAAATGTCTTTGTTTTTTTTAACTTCTTTAAACACAGAAGTACTCAATGGAGGGGTGGGGTGTTTAAAAAAAAAAAGTGCTTACTAATATTACAGATAAAAAATAATTCCTTAGTCATTTTATACACTTAAGTTGTATTGTTACATGTGAATCGTGTAACTTGCTTTTCACTTTTTGAGTTAAACTTGATCCTTGCTCGAATGGATTTCATTACAAAAACTGCTACCTTACTCTTTTTACAGAGTATACAAACCACATTCATATCGTATAAAAATGCATTTTCTTTTCTTTAGTCATTAAACAAAATGATCATTTATGGGTTTAAATGGCCCATAAGATCAGAAGTACTGTGAAGTAGAATGGAAAGTTTCATAGCTGTGCCCTGATATGGCTGACTAAAATATTAGTGTCTGACAAATGACTCCTTGTTTGTTAGATGGTCTAAAATGGTCACTCCTCAGCTTATACTTCGTGATCGTATTACTCCGGTTTAAGTAAATGGCAGGCCTCAATATATGCATTTCTGTTCTGTCAGGTTCACTTGCTGTTCCTGGCAAGTGTTTGTACTATCTGTATAAATAATGAAGTAATAGCATGCCTATAGGAGGTTTTTCTGAAGTGAGTTATTAGGTAGGTATATCTTGTGTCATAAAATTTTGTAGGGTTATTATCTATCTAAGTATTTTTAAAAGCTTTTGATTGTTTTTGTTTCATTACTCAAAGGTGGCAAATGCACTTGAAAGTATTGACAGTGCACCTTGTATCAAAACATATTAAGGCTTACAAAGCTAAATTTAGGATGGTACAAGTAATAAAGCTGGCCAAAGTCAGAGATAGCTATTGTCCTTATCTGAATCCGAGGGGTAACTGTGTGGCCTCAGCATTTCTGTGTGATATGGGAATAGAAAGATGGTGCAGTGGCAGGAGAGAGACTGCAGCTCCTTTATATCTCTCACATGTTCCTGGGGGAATTGCCTGACACTTTATCGTGTCATTGACAATGTTGACATTCTAGTTTCATGCGCTTTCATTTTTTAGAAATTAGTAGAGCAGAAAGAACAATTCAAGTAGAGGAAGAAGTATGTTTATTCAGTAAATAGTATTGGAGGTATAATATATAATACATATTTTAGCTCAGTTTCCAGCAGAAGCGAAGCTTATATGATTCTGCCTTGCAGGCAGAAAGGTGCAGAAGAGTGTTTGTGCTATCTGTATTTGCCGTACGTCTGTCCCCTCTTGCCTGCTAGCTTTTGAACCTGTTGCGTCATCTAAAAAAAAATAGTAGAGGAGTAGTTATTTTACTGATGATGCAGTTCCTCTAAGTTTTGGGTTTGTAGGTATTAAGGATTTCGTTGTAAGCTTCTGTGTGAGCTCTACTACCTGATAGAGGTTATCTGTGGGAGAAAGACCTCACACATTTTAAGCGCATGGCAATTTCAGTTTCAATTTAAATTTTTAGTGTATTTTTTTGACTCTTCCCTTTTGCTTTTTTACCATACAATATGTCATTGAATGAATTTTGTAACATTCATACTGAATTTTTGGTTTTTAACTTTCTCACTTTAATAGTGAGCCCTTTCCAAAAGATTTGCTAAAATTATGAGGAGCAGAGTTCCTTTCTGTAAATCTTTAACTACATTGCAGGTACCAGGTAGTCAAGCAGGAGTTTCCCTTTTGCCTTGTTATCCTGATGTTTCTAAAGATGTGGAGCTGTTTATGGCTCTGTCTTACTCCAGCTGCTTCTTTTCTATTCTAAACTCAACGAAGTAGCTTGTTTGAGTAAGTGTATGACTGTTATGTGCCTCTTTGAAGTTGTTCACATTTCTGGAATTAGAATTTACCAAACTAATTTTGGTCATATGATTTCTAATATAGTACTTTATTAAACGTAGTTATAATAAAGGTTTTTATTTTTGCTACAAGTGTGGACTAATTACAAGGCTTTATGAATAATTTTATCTATTTTGCAGGGGAGGGACAAAGTAAGAAGGTAGAGAGATGACTGATTTAGGGGTCTCCTCGGTTTTTCTAGTTTTGAAACCAAAACGTAACTTTTGTGCACTTACTTAGGGAAGTAATGTTGGGTTAGGGCTTGTAACAGAAGTATAGTTGTATTCATTTTAGAATATCTTCTTCTGTAGTGACAGTTGCCAAGCAGTGATACTGTAATAATATTTTGGCAAACAACTATTCCTGGTATGTTAGGAAACCAAAGAGAAAACCACCACCAAATAAGGCATATTTACATGTTTAATAATGCCTCTGTTCTGCTTTTTCTATTATGCATGTGGACTAGTGTGTATTGCCTTATAAACCTAGAGATAGTCTCCTAATACACAATTCTTCAGTTAATCTGTCAAAACAGAAAGCGCGGGCTCATGTTTTTAGCTCTAGCATAGCCTGACTTTTTCCTGGTGAATAGAAGGCTCCCCAGAGATTGAAACGTGCAGATGTTAATTTTCATATATTTTGACAATTAGTGAAAACTTGCTGTGAACAAAAGAGCATTGAAAAAATTAATTTGGTCTGATACAACTGTCAAAACTTACTCAGATGTGCTCAGCTATCTGCCAAAAAAATAACCCTGGCTGCTTTTCAGTTCATGGCTGGAGAGGATTTCTTTATTACATTCTTACATTATGCATTTTTTTTTAAATAAAAAAAAAATATATGAACCTCAGATGGTAATATCTGAAACAAGACAATAGAAAGAATCTTTGGTTTAATTCCCCTACATAAGTAGGGTAAAATAATGTCACTTGTGTAAATAATTATCAACTCTCTTTTATTGAATAAGTACCCTGTGCTTTTCGAATGAAAGGTAGCATTGCATGAGTCTTGGGACTTAAGCAATTATTTAAGATATCTTCCTGCAATTTAAATATTGTCATTTGGTTTCATGTTTGTAAAAAAAAAAAAAAAAAAAAAAAAAAAAAAGCTTGCTAGCTTTTAGGTGAAATTTAATTTCCCACTTTATCTTGTGTAAAAGCTGGTAAGAAGGAAAGATCAGGTGGTGCTGCAGCATCCATACACTGTAGTTGAATGCTGAGAGTTCCTTCAGGCTGTCTCATACTCTCTCAGCCCTGTTCTGAGCCCCAAGATTCAAAAATGCTTGCATAATTGGGTACTGTTTTGTGACTTATTAATTGCTCTCTTGGGTATATAGTTGCATGCGAGCCAGATTGGCTACTTTCCCAGCTTGCATCACTGGCAGCTGTTTTGCTTGAGGCAGATGGCTTGTAAGAGAAGCACCCATAAATTAGGGCATTGCTACTTTTTTCAAACCATTCTGTGAGAGAGAACCTGATGAGATGATGTTTCAAAGTGATTTTTGCACACCCTGCTAAACTTTGTTGTAAGTGTCTACATAGCACGTTTCGCAGTCATCTCTATTTTTTAAAGGTTTTTTAGGGCATTACAGGCATGATGATCACAATGTAGTCATCATGAAAATGTTAAATTATATTAAGAACCATTGGTGTTGTTTTCTATATGAAAGAAGGTTCTGAAAAAGGAATTCAGATCAGAAAGAGGAAAGAGACTTAATACCCTTATATAATGAGAGTAAGAGCATTTTTAGGGGCAGTAGCTAGAGAGGACATGGAATAGTGTATGGTAGGAAAACTTTAATGGGCTACTCAAGTGTTTTAGACATATTTGTGTGTAACGTTTTTCTTCTGGACTTCATGCTCACAGTTCCCATATAGAAGTTTAATAGCTAGACTTCTAGAAAACTACTTCTAAGGAGTAGTATGAGACTTGTGCAGTTTCTTTGTAGTTAAGAATTCTATTGTGCTTCTCCATCCATATGTTCATTCCGTAGGTGTATGCATGCTACTGCTTTGGAAGCTGGAAAATTTCTTGCATGAGCAGGATCCATGGACACACACGCACAAACCTTGCCTTTCTCTGTGTCTTCACATCAGCATAAACCAAAAATCTCATCCTAGAATTGTCCTTTCTTGGAACTACATAGCGGTTTTAAACCAGAGCAGTTTACTGCTTTTGCTGCCTGTTCTTTTGTTCCTGTACTGCTGTATTTTGTTAAAGCAATTACTTTTGGTCTTTTCTATTTTGTGCCTTGAAGATTATTCTTTACTGTTGATCATGCCTGCAATTCTCCAGTGGGTTTTAAGAACCATTTTTACTACAGAGACTGCTTCTGAAATTCATGTCTCTGTGTACATCTTTGCAATAAGGCATGCATTTGAGAAATGTGATATTTTATTAAGACTCATACTCCAGGAAATAAAGGATTATTAGAGGGATCATGAATAATTTCCTCTAGTGAAGTTCTAAGCTTTCGTGCTCTGGTGGCAAGTGGGGAAGGTTTCTAAATCTAATTCAGGCCCAGTTTAGGGTATGCTATAAAGGAGGGAAAAATTAGTTCTGAAAAAGAATTGGTCTCTAACCAAATTTAGCTTGGAGAAAATAGTTTTTCCTTCTTCCCCGGGGAAACAATCCTCTTCAGTTGAGCTGTGTCAGAGCTGCTCATCTACAATATTGGTCTAAGCTGCCTTCATACGTGGACTACTGTTAAATCTCTGTGTTTCATTGCCTTCTTGCCTAACTGTGAAGAAGTACTTGGGAACAGGTCTACTTATAAACTGGCCACAGAACCAAAGTCTGTCCGTCTTTATCATGCAGTTACTTATAAATTGCTTTTTAGTTGTTAAAACATTGAAATAGTGTCGCTTTTGTGGTTATGACAGGTGTCTGTTGATTCCCCCCGCCCCCAGTATTTTTCATTTTCTTGAAATGCCAGATTTGTTCATTTTACTACTGAGATGAAATACAATGGTGGTCTTCCTGCTCTGCTAAACTTGTTATAGAATTCCTCTTTGTATGTGTAAAAGATACTGTAGGTTTGTGCATATTCTTTTCAATGAGAGAAGGAAGTTGGAATCTGAAGATAGATATGAACTATCTTTTGCTGTAAGTGTTCAAATCAGAGTTATTTTTAAAAATGACGTTAATTTTGGGAGGATGGGTTTTCTGTGCTCCCACATAGTCCATAGAGATGAGGTGATTTAGAGCACTCCTAGTTAGGTTGCATATGACATAATCTAGAGCAAGTATTTAAAACATTAATTCACACATACTCTCTTTCAACTAAAATTAGTTTCTTTGGAAAGAACCAGACATACTCATAAAGAATAGGCTCCAGAGTAAACCATTCGGTAGTTATGGGATGGGTGCAGAAATTACTACAATCTGTTCTGTCCTATGTAAGTAAAGAATAAAATAGTCCCTTTGTGCCTAATATTTCATAATTTTGAGTGTGCTCTGTTTTATCTTCTGCTGTTAAAGCTTTTCTTAGGGGCTCTTATTTCTTCAGTGTTAAAAGATACTTATAGCAATCAGTGGCAAAATTGAAATACAGGAAACACAGGCAACTGCCATCACAGAGCTCCAAAGAAGTGTATCCTGCCTGTTTATATTAACTTGGAGTTAGTAATAGGTCTTTAATGAGTGTTACTGTTTCTGACTGATAACTGTCTGTCTATTTCTGACCTGCATAACTGTCTTCACTGACCAAGAAAGCACCAATGCACAGGTAGACCCGGAAGGATTAAAATCATAATGCTCTGAAAGAGAGGGGGGACTGAAATAAAGGCAAACTGTTGTGTGCGTTGTTTTTGTGTTTTTTTTTTCTTGTAAAAATGTGAAAGCAGGAAAAAAACAGCAAAGGCTGCTGGCAATTTTCAGGCGAGTTGGCATTGTTTTTTGGTTGCTTGGTTGCTTTTTTTAAGTCTGTCGTCCTCAAAATTTGAGAGAGATTCTTGGTTTGTTTGTTTTTCCTGTCATCTACTTCCTACTTACTGATCTCTGGGTCAGAATCCCTGGTAATATGTATGGCAATTAGCCTGTGTCTTGCTGATCTAATTGCCCTTATAGGCCAGCTGCCCATCCTTGGCAGAAACAAATGCAAAAAAGTTAGGCAAACTGACAGATTGAAAAAAGGAGAATAAAAAAAAAAAGGAAAGGCAAAAAAGAAGAAATAGAAGAAATCATTCCTTCTTTCCATATATTTCAGACAAGGTTCTGTCAATCTGTTTTTGCATTTCCGAGTTTATATCTCCCTGACTTTAAGCTTTCATTTGAAACATTTGATCTGTAAAGTGTATTTTCAATAGCATCCACAACAGATAAACTTACATGTCAGTGATTTTCTTTCCAATTCCACTAGCATATAGAACTTTTTTTCTATATAAAATTTGTTTATTTCTGTCTTAAATACAGATTATTTGCTATAATATAGTTGGAGTGAAGAGACAAACATTCTGTATCTACTTACTGCTACTACTTGATTATTTTGGTTATCCTTACTTCAAAACATTCCCTCCTGAGTATGAGAATTAAATTTTAACGTTACGTTATGCTATTTGCAGTTGGGCAAAGAAAATGCTGTAGTGATAGACATGAAGAAATCTAGCATGGCTGAAAAGAATAAAAGATCATGGACCTTTGTCTGACAATCTGAGCAGTCTGTAAAATGTATTTAAAATACTAACTAATCCTATTGAAAGAAAAACTCAAGTTAATGAATGGTAATTTAGAATCTCACCTGAGTATTAGTCCTTCCGTATTTCTCTTTTCCTCTCCCTCAGGCTGCTGTTCATCTAGTTTCTCTCCAAGCAGTAATAGTAAAATTATTGGAGGATAAATAATGGGGAAAGAACTGAACTTAATTTTATTTAGGACTCTAATTAGTAACAAACACCTTTTAATTTAAAATTTCAAATACAGCTTCCGTAGGTCACTAGCAAGTTTTAAGGAAAGTGCTAATCTCCTCAAGAATTCTTACACATCTTTTCTGAATTTGGTTTCTTTTAAGCTGCTTGTAGATATAATGTTCTGTTTAGAGGTGTATACCTTTTGCCTTTTAAAGCAGGTACAGTTATGGTTGTGACAGGGCCTGTCATCTTCAGATTAAACTTGCAATTCACTCCAATCTTCAAGAAGTAGGTTGTATTGGGATGTGCTGATAATAGATTCATCCATGTGTTTTTTTACTTAAGTATAATTGTAAGCAAGTTCTCAGGTTCATGGCCTTGCTGTCTGCAGGTTGGTTCAGTTTTGTGTTTATTTTAATATTTTGTGTTGCTTTCTGTTACTTGGAGATCTGTGCTGCTGGAAGTGTTGCTCTTCTCCTGATTTGTCACTGTTGAACCCTCCTGATTATTTTTAGTTACCAGCCTGATATTCACATTTTGAAAGTGTAAAGAGAAATAAAGTTGAGATGCACTAAAAGAAAAAGCAAAAATTTTGCAGCTTACTTTTTCAATGGATTTTCTGAGCACTATGCAAGACGATATTTTAGTGTGTTTCGTCATTTATTTTGTTGTGTTATTTAGTTTGCTGATGCTGTAGTATGACAGAGGTGATAATACTGTTAGTGTAATATGTTTTAAGAAACATTCATAATGTGATTACATACTTTATATACCCATTTCTGTAGAGTTTTTGTGCATGTTTGTGTGTATAAACTGGTATATACATATACATACATATATAAGTATATAAAAAGTCTGAAAAGGAAATGTAATAGAGGTTTTCCAAGCTCATTGATCTGTCTTGTATTTAAGTTTTGAAGAAGGTACATACTTAGTTATTAGTGGAGGAGGGCTAGATCACAAATGTCAATTGTCCACCAAAAGGAACAAATGGATTAAGTCATATTTGCTGGAATATAAACAAATCTGGTGGAGAGTATTTTTCTTCTTAGCTATATTTCTCTTAAAGGGAATGACTGGGTCATGTGGAACTCTCTGGAGGGAGTAGGAGACTGCTGCTGCCCTTGGGAGCATATTGAGTGGGGGGAAGAGGAAAAGCCTCCAGACTACAAGAGTGGAGGAAAAATGAGATTTACAGAAAGGAGCTGGACACCTGTAGTTCAAAGACAGAGATGGATGAGAGGAGCAACTCCATAACCAGGCCTCAGAAGGAAACTTCCCAAGGATACAAAAGGATAGTAGAGTTTGCTGCAACTATAAAAATTGCTAAGATGGGTCCATTTTTATAATTACTCATTTTATGTTAATTGGAGATGATATCAAATGGGTCCACCCAGACCAGGCTTTTTATCTTTAATAATAGTCAGCAGTAGTGTTTGTTCAGAATTGGGTTTTTTCCCCTCTGGGGTTCTCTGCCATGTTTTGTCAGATTGCAGTTTAGGCCATCCTTAGCTAGAGGATATGTCTGGGCTGTGGTGAGTAGCCAGGGATTGATCAGTCTCTGAACTTTTTTTAGCATCTTTGGTTACATTTAGCTTCTGTAAAAACCTGCAGCAATGCCTGCAGTAATTCAATTATGTAGTGTATGAGAAATACCTCCTTTGGCTTGTTTTAAGCCTGCTGCCAGATGATCTAATTAGATGGCCCTCATTCACGTGCTTGTGAACAGTACTGACTAACCATTTCATATTTACCTTCTCCATAACATTGGTAACTATAGAGCATTGTTATAACCCTCAGTTTTCCTCACACTTGAGGGATCCCAGTCTGTGTAGCTCCTCACAGTAGAAGCTGTTCCATATCTTTGATTTCTCTTACTATCCTGTCCTTATTTATTTCTTCTGTACTTCTGTATCTACATGCAGTACTCAGACTGTGGGTGTAGCATGGATTTATGCAGTGATGCTGGTTTTTTTCTGTATTGTTTGTTCTTCCTTTTCTAATATTTCATTGAACATATTTGAGAATTGGGTTGATGCAAATCAAGATCTCTTTCCTTGTTACTATTGATGTAATACGAGCCCAGCTTTCTATACAAATAGTTCAAAATTTATTTTTGTTCTCAGCATTTACTCATTAGTACTGAATTTCAGTAATACCTTATTCCCTATTTACTTTCTATATTAAGATTTTTTGATGCTTTTTCACAATCATTGGCTCTATTTCTGACTGTCATCAGGAATTCTGTGTCATCAGTGCATGTTGACACTGCAGACTTCTATTGCCTTTTCAATTCATTTTGAGTGGGTTGATTAAGATAGATCCCAGCTTGAATCTTTGAGGAAGTCTCTATTGGCAATTCTTTTCTTCTTGTGAACTTTCTACTCTTATTCTTTACACTCTCTGTTTTATCAAATTGCTAATCCACAGAAAGCCATCCCTATATTCCCTTGTAAATGTGATTCTTCAGGAGCATCAAGAGGACGCTGTGTTAAATTTGGGGGGTGGGGGGGTGTGTTTGTTTGTTTGTTTTGTTTTGTCTTGAATCAAAGTACACTGGCGAACTGGTTCAGTCTTATTGGTATGTGCAGTCTGTTTCAAAGGAGTCCAGGAGTTTTGTTGGGCGTAGTATCCATGTATGAAAATCCTACTGATTTTTGTCAATGTTTCATTTAAATGGTGCATCTATAAATTCATTTTGTGGGGTTCCCCCCCAAGTTTTTGTCCATTTCCTCTGACAGTTTTCCCACATTCTTCTGGATCCCTTCAAAAGCTGATGTTATAACTGCTGGTTTCTAGTCCTATGGTATAAGACACAACTTGTGATTGCTTATACCACATTGTACAGATTTTACTCCTTTGAAGGTTACTATAATAAAATCTTATCTTTTATGTGTTGGATCAGGCATGATTAAATATTTGATTATTTATTTTGGACAGTCTATCTTCTAGTTTAGTTTATATCTGCTTTACAAGGGTATTTGATTAATGTATACATTTTGAATGCCATAAGTTAACTGATACATTAAAAATACTCAAATAGAGAAAAAATTCTAATTGCTATATTTCAGTGTAAAGAATTTAATTAAATGCTGTATAAGATATTGCTATAAGTATTAATTTTAGAATAAGATCTATACTTTCTGTAATGGAAAAGCCCTTTGGTTTTAAAGCGTATGGTGTATGTAAAGCTTTCATTTAAAAAAAAAAACCACAACAAACCAAACAAACGCAACACCCCCCCAAAAAAAAACAAACAAAAAAATGAGATTCATCTCATTAATAGCTATTTTGAAAACACAGTCTGATAGAGGCTTCTTAGCAAACACATTAGAGGCTATTAGAAAAAGGATGAGAAATGAAAAAATTAGTGGGTTCCCCAAGGAAAAGTTACTTTGCATGCACTGATAATATTTGATGCATTTATTGGGCATGCTATGCTACACTGCAACTTCATTGTAAATAATACTTGTCCCAAATGGCCAATGATATTCTCACTGCCAATGTTGTTCTCCGTAGGCATTTATGTAAGTTTCACTATTGTGATGATTTTGCTAAAAATGTATGGCAGTTTAAAAGAACATCCCAATACTTTTCTGCTTGTATAGAAAAAGCTGGAGACCTTACATTCGCTGGCAGACACTTGACCCATCTTGACCTCCTTCTTTCATATTAGTTTCTCCACCTGAGACATGCTATCAAAATGAAAGAGAAAAATAATTGTGTTAAGTCTGGGTATTTTTAAGGTCAACGCAACCTGATATATCACAAGGTTTGATTATTATTTTTTTTTTTGGCATATTAATTTCACTCATAAAAATCGTAGGAAAATCTATTATAGAAACAAAAGTCAGTAGGTTACTTAGAATAAGGAACAAGTCAACTTTGCTATTTTTCACAATTCTTTTTTGTGCTAGAATTTCATATGCCTGTATTCAGAAAACTTTGCCATAAGAATGTTGTACGTTACTGTAACTTGTGCTCTAATGAACAGGATCGTGAAGTGGCTTAGAGAGTAAGTGAAAACACTGGAGTGAAAGCAGGCTTTTGGATATGATTTTCCATTACCTTTGTATATGTTAGATTATACAGTTGTATCTTCAAATGTGGGAGAGTCCTGTGACAGTTTGAACAGCAAATGGAACATAGTTTATGAAAAGGCCAATGAAGAAAAGAACCTGTATTTGTGGCAATGTTGATTGTGGGACAAAGATGATTTGTCTTTCCTGGTAGCGTACCTTTAGTTACTGTATTAGCAGAGTGTGAAATTTGGCTTAAGTCTACGTAAAGTGAATCAATTTCAGGAGGATGTGCTATTAAATGTTATAAAAAGCCATAGCATTTCACAATGACTTCTGGAGTTTTAGGGTGTTGGGGATTCTTTTTTCCTCTTAACTGAAATCTGAGCTCGTTCATCCCTTAATCTTTTCATAGAGAATTTTTTCACGACAAGATTAGTAACTGGTAACAACTACTAGAGGTGTTTGACTGCATACTCTCTTCCTAGGCGGATGAGTTTATCATGAGGCAAGCTGGAACAGTGTATGTGGCCCTTCCCGTACTGCTAGTGGTGATTACTTTGTTCACTTTGAACGTACAAGATAAGCCTGACATAAATAGTTACCTATGTGAGACTTGCCATTTGGGGGACAAAGGAGATGTCCCCGAGTAGTTTTATTTAATCTAGGCATCATCTAATGTTACAACAAGTGGGGAGGCATCATTGTTCTTCCTTTTTTATATAGAATAGCATCACAACATTACTACATGGAAAAAAATTTTCTATGTTTTTTTCAAATCTGCTGCGGTTTGAGATTTTTCTCATCTGCTTACGATGCTGCCAACTAAAGTACTACTTAACATGAACACATTAGAGAAAAGTAAATTGGCACTTTCTGTAGAATGCAGCAATTTGCATTCCCTTGTTCTCTGTTTCTGACAGCAATCTGTATTACGTTCTTCAGAGTTTCAGTATTTTTTCCCCAAAGAGATCTCATCTTGTATTTCCTGGCACTTCAACCAGACACTTGTCCATTAAGAGATATTTTTTTAAATACTGATTTAACTTTTGGTAACACAATTGCTCTTGTAATCAGACTCATAATTATATTCTCTCATCGGTTTTAAAATTATGGCTGTTAATTCTTTAGCTCAAGCAACTGTGAATTTAGTCAGTTCAATCCCCATGTATAACTTCCAGCCACAGGACTGCAGCAATATTTGCTTTCCTTTATGACATAATATCTTCTTTGGCTTCTTGACCATTTTCTTTCAGCTTACTTTTCTAACTTCAGTCCCTGTAATGTTTCTTTTTCATCATCATCAAGTTATTGAAAGAAGACAGCACTGATTTGTGTAAAGCTTGTACCTTGTGGCAATTTTGTAAATAAAAATCCTTAAGACAACAATTAATGCAATCAAGTAAAAAAGCGGTGGTGCTTAGTGAATTAGAGGTTTTGCTGCTCTAGAGGTGCTGTGTCTCTGAATGAACTAGCCTGGGGGATTTGAAAACACAGCCTCATAGTCTGAAAAAAATTGTCTTGTGCCTGAAGTTAGCTGGAGAACAACTATAAGCTTTTGCGAAAACAAGTAGTTCAGTGGGTAGACTGCATTAAAGTGTAGCTGATAGTTTCCTTCCTCACTGTACGAGTTTGGCGTTGACAGATTCAGAATGAAAGGGAAATTTGCATAATCTGTATTTAACTTGTGAAATGCCTTTGTGTATGATAATGGGCCTGTCAGCAATTTACATGGATTAGAATCATAGCATCATAGGGTTGGAAGGGACCTCTGGAGATCATCAAATCCAACCCCCCTGCCAGAGCAGGGTCACCTAGTGCAGGTTGCACAGGAACGCGTCCAGGCAGGTTTTGAATGTCTCCAGAGTTGGAGACTCCACCACCTCCCTGGGCAGCCTGTTCCAGGGCTCTGCCACCCTCAAAGTAAAGAAGTTCCTTCTCACGTTTAGGTGGAACTTCCTATGCTCAAGTTTGTGTCCATTACCTCTTGACCCGTCCCCGGGCACCACTGAAAAGAGCCTGGCCCCATCCTCCTGACACCCACCCTTTATGTATTTATAAGTGTTGATAAGATCCCCCCCAGCTGTCTTTTTTCCAGACTGAAGAGACCCAAATCCTTCAGCCTTTCTTCATAAGAGAGGTGTTCAAGTCCCCTAAGCATCTTGGTAGCTCACTGCTGCACCCTCTCCAGCAGTTCCCTGTCCCTCTTGAACCGGGGAGCCCAGAACTGGACACAGTACTCCAGGTGCGGCCTCACCCAGGCAGAGTAGAGGGGGAGGATGACCTCCCTTGACCTGCTGGCCACACTCTTTTTGATGCCCCCCAGGATGCCGTTGGCCTTTTTGGCCACAAGGGCACATTGCTGGCTCATGGTCATCCTGTTGTCCACCAGGACTCCCAGGTCTCTTTCCACCAAGCTGCTCTCCAGCAGGTCAGCCCCCAACCTGTACTGGTGCATGGGGTTATTCCTCCCCAGGTGCATCACCCTACACTTGACCTTATTGAATTTCATAAGGTTCCTCTTTGTCCAGATCTCCAACCTGTCCAGGTCTCCCTGTAAGGCCACACAGCCTTCTGGTGTGTCAGCCACCCCCCAAAGCTTTGTGTCATCAGCAAACTTGCTGAGGGTGCACTCTATCCCCTCATCCAGGTCATTGATGAATATATTGAAGAGGACTGGACCCAGTACTGACCCCTGGGGAACACCACTCGTCACTGACCTCCAACTAGACTCTGTGCCCCTAATCACAACCCTCTGAGCTCTGTCTTTCAGCCAGTTATCTATCCACCTTACTGTGGATTCTGAAAAGATGATCAAGAGAAATGCAAAGGTGAAAAATCTATTGACCTTTGTAATATACAAAGGCATACAACGTAAGGCTCCTTGAGCTGTGTTGCTGAGGCTGAAAGAATATTCTGAGAATTAGCACTGCTTACTTAAGAATATTCTTATCTTGAGGTAGCTGCTGTTGTCAGTGGCAAGATACTGGACTAGGTGATCATTTGGTCTAATTCATTTGATGGGAACCGTTCTCACGTTCACGTTAATTTTTGGCTGAGAGAGTTGTACAGCTTAATTTTATGCTGCTTGTTTTAGAGAGCAACTTGGGGAGAGAGGAGAAACGTGTTTTTATGAGATTTTAAAGAGAAAGTTGTGATAAAAATCTTTGTGAAAAATTCGGTATCTCCTTTTCTTTAGCTCAGTGCTGAAAAAAACCCCAACTTGTGGTCATATGAAATAGTTTCTCTTTGTTTGCTGAAAATAAAAATATCAGAGATTCATTCCTATAACTCTAGTGTAATAGGTGGAAAAAAACCCACTTGATAAAAAAATTTAAGTCAATAGAGGGGGAAATCTCTAGGAAGTGTTTTTAGTTACTCATTAAGAATATATCAGCATACAGTAAAATGCTTCAGCATAAATTTGTGCACATCCTTCTATTGCAGAAAGATAAAATTTAAGGTTACTCTCCTCGTCTGTTCCAACAGGATACAGTAACAGTGTGTCAACACAGCAGTAAAGGCCTTTACTATGTATAATTGTAAGATAATGCCAATAGGTAAATGTGAAAAGGATGTTTTGGGAGCAATTTCTAGATTTTGCTTTTTGTAAAATAAACATAACGTTAAAAAAGGGGGTTAGGTTTTGGATGACAGTAAAAGAAGTACAGAATGCCAGAACACCGAAGCAACTGTACCGGATCAGAGCAGTAATCCACCTAGCGCTATTTCTTTTCTTTGATGGTGATTAGAACCACATGCTCAAAAGGAAAATGCTTATAATGGGCAATTAAAGGATCTGCACATAGCAGGCTTTTTCCCTCTGCCCTCCCTCCCCCAGTTGCCATAAATTACTGGTTGGCCTTTACTCTGACGTGCAAGTCTGACAAAACCTAGAAGGAACAGGAAATGACCTAAGTGTGGTTTTAGCCAGTTTTTTTCATTACCTACATAAGAAGAAAAAAAACACCCTACTTTCCCTTGATAGACAAAACACCTTTTAAAACCTTTTTTGAAACATTTGAAGATCTTAAAACATATTAAAAGGAAGATTGGAGCAAACATAACAGGCAATAAGAAAACTGAAAACTTTCTACAGCAGACAAAGTAGAAGCTGACCTTCTGATACTCCTTGTTACAAAAGCAGAAGTAGCATATCTTTTTAAAAACAAACACATAAAAAGAAACAAAAACCCAAGCAAACAAAAAAATATTTTTCCACTTGTAGGGTGTAATATAAACTTTAAGAATAAACCTGCTGAAGGCTTATTTGAAACTTCAGCATAACAGTGGAGCATTTTTGCTCTCGTTTTGTATCTGTGCTGAGGACAAAGTTACTGAATACAGTAACTAGAGACGTGAAGGCTCTAAAGTGACTTGTTAAAGTTTAGTTAGGTGCAGCTTTTGTCGAAGATTTGTATTTGCAGGGAAGATCATAGTATTGTGGAGTCTGGTGAAAATGTTATGGCCAGACACCTGTATGTTTCAGTGTTGTTCTTATGTGTTCAGCCAAGTAGGTTGCAGGCACTATTCAATGAATACAATAGTATTTACTAAAGCAATTAAGGAGAAGCAAGTATCTTTCCATTGAAGGAAGATTTTAGATTTATTAAAAAGTGAAGATAATGTCTTTTATGAAAGAGTTCAGTGGAGTCAACGACAGAGTCTAGGACAGGGGATATGACTCTTTGCTTCAGTACATGTATCCAAACCTGAGAACCATGAAAGCACACTCAATTTCTGTTTAAAGATCGTGGCTATCTGCAGACTTCACAACCTATTAGCCGTTTTACAACCTTGGATAAATAAATTGTATAGAGTCAGGAACCGATAAGTATTAGGATTCCAAAAACATCCTAATTTTTTCCTGTCCCATTTACTTTCATGGGAAGGTTTAGTGGATGGAGAAGCATCGTCATGACTCCAAATGCCTTAAGTATCATATTGAATGCTTTTCCAAGTGCTGTGTTTTGTCTTGATTATAATAATCTACTCAAGTGGCTGTTGTTTTGGCCTGAAAGATTTCACAACAGAATGTTGTCTGTGTTATCTAAATAATGCTGCCTCTGCTTTGACAGAGTCATTCTTTGGTTGCATCACCTTTAGTCTCATACTGAATACAACTTAATAACATAGTGTTTTTCAAAATCTACCTTTTCCACACAGGGAGAAAAAAATCCTAATAAATAAATAAATAAAACAAGACTTGTAGGTTGTATACTGCTGTGTTTGGCTTTCTATCATTAAATTACATGAGTTTAAAAAGCTAATTGATTGTAAGCTGTTACAAAAGACTAATTTAGAAATAAAAGCAATGGGTCTAGTATCAGTCTTGTTTGAAAAGCAGTCACGAAAAGAAATGGATATGTAATGTAAGCTTTAAGCTTTTTCATATTTTACAATAAATTAGTTTCTCATCTAGTTGTAGAATTTTGCTTTTGAATGAGGTGATTTTTTACAGAGTTGATTTCTGAATCAAGTTGCTATGGTGTTGGCTTCATTGTTTAGTTAATTCTATGCTTGGTTGCTATGGAAATACTTATTTACGGAGCTAATGCCTAGTGGTGTCAAACAGATGCTACTAGCAACTAGGAATCTTTTATATTTGATCAATGAAAGACTCAGGAAGAAGTAGAAACTCATTTTTGTACTCATTTTTTCTCCATTAAAATTTTGGAGCATGTAATGTGAATGGGTGGCGTCAAGTAGGACAAGTTTTCTTTTCTTAACAAGCATTAAAGCACACCCTGAATCTCCTGAATAGTACCGTCATTGAAACTAAAACTTCCCACTTACCTAGTTTAGGAAATCAAACAACAATGTTACAGATCTTAACATTGTGCCTAGCCTTAGACGGTTTGCACATTTCAGCTGAGGGTATGCAGTGTATGTATTAGTTATATTCTAGTTTTAAAATTGATTTTTAGATTTCTAAGCTCTGAAACGTATTTTTTTTTTGTAACAGTGTATTTCAGATCTCTGCCTAAGTATAAATATTGTCCTTAGTATAACTTTGCACAAGCACGGGTAATTGTTGAGTAGCTGAGATGATATCATTTTGTATTTTATAAGTTAAATTATTCTGAAAATAGCATTACACTGTTATCCAGCCAAATACAGCTTGAGCTGAGCATTAAAAGTTTTTTTAAGAAACTGTTTAAAAATGCTTAGTGTACTTTTATAGTAATTTTAGTGGTTTATAACATGAGAAAAGCAAAACTCATAGGCTTTTATTGCACTTAAACCTTTAGAAGTTTAAAGTACTCCTCGAGCATGACTTCAGTCAAATGGAGCTGTGGCATTCATGCAGAGAAGATCCAAAAGAACTCCACCCTCCGCGGCATCAACTTGGTTCTGAAAGACACATCTGTTACAGGCCCTGGAAACACTGGCTGCGCAGTGATAGGAAAGATAACTTTCTATATAGAAAAATCATTAAAAGCAAACAAAAAAAAACCCCCTGAAGCTCTGTTGGTTTTCACTGACTGTCTTCTCCCATTTCTCATCTATTTTCAGGTTATTTAGACTATAAGCTTCTCAGAGGAGCACTTTTTTTCCCTTTTTCTTTGTAAAAATTAATATTGTTTGTTTCTGTTGCTGTTTGAACTATAAGCTGTGTTAGGGAAGACTGTTACTTTGTGTAGTTTTTTAAACAAATGTTTCTGATGTTGCTAACAACATGTGCTTTGCAAAAGTGCCATCCCTAAGGTTTGGTAATTCTTGGGTTGATATTCAACAATCAGGGCCTTCATCTCTTTTCTTTTTTTCTTTTTTTTTTTTTTTTTCCTCCCCCCCCCCCCCCCCCCGTGAATAGATGGCTTACAAATAGTGTCAGATAAGTTGATTCTAAAATTCTTGTGTTCAAATTGCATGGCAATTCCCCTGGAGTATATGGAAATACTGTTTTCATTGTTTGAGAAAATATAAACAAAGTGTAATACCTGATGCCTATTGTCAATTTTCCTGCATATTTCCAGTAAATTATATGTGTTTAAAATCTCCTTCAATTTGACTAGACATCCATAGAACTGAATATAGTGTTCATTCTTCAGAATAGCAATACTGTGGATAATTTGTTGAGCTTTAACAACTTTTTAGCCTTAAAATAAATGTATTTCCAGTGATGTAAATTCCCTCTGTTGATGCTTTTAGCCTGTTTTGAGTGGCATGTTTCAGTTTGACCTAAAACCATCACTAGTTGATGGTGGCAAAATTGGAAAAGGTCACTTGTAGCTAAAGGGTTTTTGTAAGCTGGCTTGTCTTCTTTTAACTGTGTTGAAAATTATTTCATAGGCTAAATAGATTCAATTATTATAGTCAAATATAATACAGTCCTTGACTGTTAAAGAACAAGGCGTAGTACTTTGTGGGGTTTTGTTTTGTTTTTCATTAACTGTCCTTTAAAACCCTGATCAGCTTGACAGGCAGTTATATAAAACCAGGAAAGTGTGATCATTGCTCTGTGGATGGACTGGGAGACTCTGGGGTTAGAGTCAGGCTGATATGAGAACTTCTCCTCCAAGCTGACTGGTAATTTGGTATACATATTTATGAAGGGAGGGTATACATTTCTCACCTTTCAGAAGTTCATCTGCAATATCAGAGCCCACTGCAGTTTTATTTTCAGAGGGCCTCCCAGATGTGTGATTGCTGTGATGTTGTCACTGGCAATGGATGCTCAAACGCTATAGCGTGTGACTTGCTAAGTGGAGGTTTAAGATGTAGCTTGGAACATTTATGACTTAAATCCCTCCTAGATCAGGTGTTTCTTGTTGGAGGAGGTGAGGAAGAACGTTATGTGCAATGGATTACAAAATCTTAGTATTACAGAGTACAGATCTTTCTGCAACAAGTCTTACGGTTGCAAAATCAAAAATTGCTCTGCCTAAGACCTATTTTAAGGTCTGTTGGTCTGTTCACTTTAAGTCAAAATAAACTATATCCTTTTTATTCCTGTTGTTAGATGAATGCAACTCTGGGAATACTTTGTTTCTTTTGTTATGATCCACAGTAATTAATTAAAGCTTTGACTGCCAAACTCTCAACAAAATTAATGCAAAAAATGCTGCTTTTTTAGTATTCCAGATTTAACTTGCAAGGCATGGAGTTAGGCTAATTAAACTAAGTCTGGTAAGTAGTGAGAAACAAAGTACGGTTTCCTTACAGTTAGTTTCTGAATAGAATGGTAAGGAGTAAATTCTTCTTTAAGCAGAGGCGTTTTTGTAAAGAAGCAGAATTTATCAGCCGTCAGCCTTTAAAGCTGTCACCCCCCCTTGTCCCTCAGACCATTCAAATTCTGCAGAAGTTCTGTTAAGGAATATGCTGCCGGTTTCCGTTCCTTTCTCCCGAACTCGTTTTTGTGAGGGAGGCTTACTGGATTTGAGTGCCATCTTGTGGTGTGTTGTAAGCATCTAAGACAAGGTAATGACCCCCCTTCATTTTTAACCTGTAAAGAAAAAAATATTTGATTAGTATAGAGATGTACCAAGTTGTATTTACTATAGAAAAACATTCATTGTATAGTGACCTGCATTTTTTCCATTGTGCTTAGTAGAAGAGAGTGCTACTTTGTGCCTAAATTTTTCACCATCTCATTTTAATTACCTCAACGTGTGGCACATGGAGTGAGCCCTGAAAATTTTACAAAATAGGCTGTGATAGCCTGCTAGCTGTGTTAATATACTACACCTGTCTTCTCTCAGGAAGTATGACTTCTAATTAATGGTGATGTATAGTGAATTAAAAAAAAAATGATCTGTTGGCAGCATACAGGTAAACTGGAGTTCTGTTTATTTCAAAACTGGTTTAGTTTCTTTGCTGTAAAATCGGTATCAGTGGAGAAGCTTAAATCTTCTGGTTTAAATGACAATAGAAAGTTTTCTATCATGAATCCGAGCTGTGATTAAATACAATTGTGTATGACATGGTGCCCTGCCATTTAAAATATCAAACCGTTATTTGCATTGGAAGTAGATTTTGCATGAGCTGTGCGTATTGTTTTACCTTGTGTATACTAGGTGAGTATGGGACACAAGGCATAGCGGTAACACTTTCCATTGAATATTTTCTGCCTCTGCAACTTTGAGCCTATTTTTTTACTATAGCAGGGCTAAAGCCAAAAGCAAGGTTTTGAACTTTTTTAGTCGTATAGATTGACCCCCAAAATTATAACAGTATAGCTTACGTGAGTGCACGTGTGTGTACAGAGATGTACTGAAAAGCTCCCAATGGGTTAAAGGAGGTTGCATCAGTAAAAGTAGTTGCAGTTAAAGGTTTGGTACAGAAATGTTCTGAAGTTGGCAAGAACACAGGTGTTTCATTAAGATCTCATTTATGACAAATAAATAAAGTTAGCTTACATACCTCATATTTAAAAGAAAAATAAAATATTAGAAGAGCTGGGGGGAGGGAAACCTCTTTTGTGCCTGCCAATGGAGGTTGCAAGATTGCAAGCAAGCTGACGCAACTTTGTGGACCATTAGTATCAAAGGTTGCTAATACAACTAACAAAACTCATGTGGATATCTGATCTTTGTAGCTGGTTGAGTCAAAAGTCAATGAAGCAGATTAATGTAGTCTCTATGTCTGAGTTTAGGAGGACAGAATGAAGCCAAAAGATTTACCTATGTTTGATATATACAGTAAAAAAAAAAAAAAAAAAAAAGAAAAAAAAAAGAAAAGTTGATGTGGAAAGAGAAACCTAAGAATAAAGAAAAACAAGAACACTCAACCTGCCCAGATGGACAACTCATTCTAGTTTGGAAGAAAAACCCCTTCGTCTTTACAATGATCATGCTAAAAACAAAAAACCAAATGTATCACACAGAATGGTTATGGCCAGATAATGTTGGTCATTATCTTAATGCCTGTCACTGACAGGCTAAGAGTCATCTCCTATGCTTAGGGTTTTGGGTTTTTTTGAAAAAAAAAAAATAAAAATTAATGAGGAGATGGTAGCTAGATTAATTACTTAAAAAAACAAAACCCTCAAATTCTTAAATTCTTAGTTCTTGATTTAGATCCACTCGCTTGCTTTACACAATGTGACTTTCTGATATAGCATAACTTACTTCCAGTTTAAGCACATGCTTAATAATACACCTCTTCACTTTTCATAGCAAATGGATGTCATAACTATTAACTTTAAACATGGTTTAAAGGTATCTCTATGAAGATATCAGAAGAGAAAAAGAGCCTTTAAGTGCTTCCCTTGCCTGGGTACTGCTGACACATCAGCCTGTGTTTCTTTATGGACACTTTCTGCACCTTCTGCTGGACAAGTGCCAGCCTGGAACATAGTGTTTTCACCGTGAAAGAGCTGTTAGTCTTAGAGGAACGAAACCAAACATAGTTCTCACCTATAAAAATAACTAGAAAAACTTACAGGACTGCAGAATATGAACTACCAGGTAGTATTTGGGTATTGGCACTTTATTTGTGCTCTGTAGCTACAGAAAAGAAGGAAAAAATGGTTTGTCTTTATATTTGTTTAATTTGTGCATGCATGTTGTGCAAATGAATTCATTTATCAGAGAATAATTAGAACGTGTCAAGAAGCCGCAAGGACTGAATACTTTTGAAACAAAACAGACATCTGAATTTCATTTCTTGTGTGTTGTCGGGTTTTTTTTTGTCAGTATAGAAGAAAAATTAAATGAGTGCTGTTGACGTACTTGAAGCTGATAGTATCTTCAGATTTTGTTGCTGACGTTCTTTTGTGGGTTTGGTGGGTTTTGTGAAGTTATTCAGAACATGTAGATTTGTAACCATATTCAAGGAAAAACTAACAAAGCCTTCTGCAAGAAGATGTTTTTAAAATTATCAATTTTTAACCTGAGATAGTGGGGAGCTTTTTGCCTTTTTAAAAAATAAATGATCTTAATGTAGTGCTTTTTGCACTATATTTACAAAATTGCTACTGTTTGAACAGTTCTGGAAAGAAAAGATTATAAAATATATTGGAAGTTTCAGGATAGATCTTTTATAAGTAAGTTGAGATGTATAGCAGGAAAGCACTTTCACTACCTAACTTATTGTACGTTAAATGATTTATAAACAATTCAGAAATATTGAAATAGGGCCATATAATTATTCTGTCATCAAGATAATTCTGTTGCATGCAATTTCTTCAAAATCTTCTTTATCACGTTTACTGGGGTAACATTAATGGAGAAAATGGCCTAAGTTACGTATACATGGATGGAGAAGCATTTTATATTACGTCACATAATCAAGATTTATTCAATTGTTGTTTTTCAGCATTAACATATCACTTATTACTCTTCTTTTTTTCCTTTTTTTTTTCTTTACAGATGATACTTTGGGATTGGGATTTGAAGCAATGGTACAAACCCTATTATCAGGTCAGTGTATTATGAATCTAATTATTCTTTTGTGAAATGTGATTGAATAAGGAGTTTGCTGTAAACTATCAGATTTCCATTTTCCTGTTGATGTTTTATTTACCTAAGTTGTCCTAGTAAATTCTAGCTCTAGCTCCCACCAACTAAGGTGGGAGTGGCTTTTTGAAAATACTTATTAGCATAAGGTTAGGATGTGATTCCCCAGCAATGTCTGCTGAAAGCTAATGTTGAATTCTGAAATATTTTTTTTTATTGTGTGAAAAAACCCTGCAAAACTTGGTGTCTGAATATGTCTATGTGCATATATTTTCTTTAAAAGAAAAATACATTGCAATAATTTATTTATTTATTAAATTTGCAATGGATAAAGTGCTTATTTAAAACTTAGAATGCTGTGAAATGTTTTGACATGTTAATAGTTTGCATCATTTCCATCTGTTCTAGAATGCTGGCAGTGGAAATGGAGTTGATCTTTCAGTACTAAATGAGGCTCGGAGCATGCTAACAGACCTCCTGACTGACCCATCCCTTCCACCACAAGTGATTTCTTCCCTTCGAAGCATTAATAGTTTGATTGGTGCTTTCCCAGGCACATGCAGGCCAAAGGCTAGTCCATTCACTCCATTTCCTGGTTTCTTCCCCTGTCCTGAAATAGAGGATCCTGCTGAAAAAGGAGATCGAAAGTTGCTCAAGGTCAAATCAATAATTTTCATTTATGTTTGTGTTGCAATTTAAAAAGAAAAACTGTCAAGGAAAATTCATCTGGAAAGAATGATACTTACTGTATGGATAGTAGCTTCTTTACTTGAGTTCCTCTGAACTATGTTTAAGGTCAAAAGAGAGCAGCTGTGAAAACACATTGAGTGATATGTAGATAGGCACCAAAATGCAAATTCAAGAGGTTGATAGACAGGTAAAAGCACTGGCCTGCACTCTGAACACATGATTCCTTGAAATAAACACAGGATTAGGAAAACTGAAAGCAAATATAAAATGAAGATGTATTATTCTCATCATATGGCACAACGAGGGCTGTTCTTGATTCTCCCACGTTCTTAGCATGACAATTGCGGTTAGTGTGGCTTTTTCAATGACCTCTTTTCCTGAAGAAATTTACTCTTGTGAACATCAAACTAGCCATCAAACAGAAGCAAATCAACCACGTAAAAGGAAAAATATCTCGTCTTTCTGTGCAGCACATAATGTTATGGGACCAGTGTGTAAATCTACTGTCACTTCTCCATTATCTAGGGTAAATAAGTGAAAGCAAGAATGTAGTTACTCTATGACATGTTAAGGAATGTTGTGGAAAAACATTCAAATATAGAAATTCATCCATAGTGCACCAGAGTTATTAATTCTAAGGTAGCCTGGTATTGACACCTTGAAGCTGTTTATTGTGGAGGCTGGTGTGGGATGTCCTTGCCCTGTAGTTGCTTCCATATCCAGGCAGTGGACAGCTTGGCCCAAATTGATCAACTTGTTGGCTTAGTATTTTGGAGCCAGATAAACTGCCTTGAGCCAGATTCAGGCTGTGAAATGTCTGTTGGGAACCATCAGGATACTGCAGGATCATTGCAGTATGAAATTCTTTGGAATTTCACATGGATATCTGCAGAAATCAGTTAGGTAGAGATCATAATCATTCAGCATATGTTTTTCTTTGTGGATTTTTTTGAAAACTGCTAAGGCTTGGTATACCCATATAATTTATGTGAATATGAAAATATAACATACGATTTTTAAAATTTTTATATAGCTAGTCGGAATTGTTTGAAATGAAATTGTTCACTGCTCGAGACTGGTTATAAAGATTACGTGAGATTGAAAGGTTATGTTTTTTTCACAGCTATTCTCTTTTCCTCTTTCCTAAAAGTGACTTCCTTTAAGTTTGGGTTTTTTTTCTGCATATTAATTTACCTGGTGGATGAAATAGTGCTTGTCACTATTATTCAATGAATGCTTTACTTTGGTATATGTTTAGAGGTAAGCCAAAAGATCTACCCCTATGTATGTTACTGCAAGAAAGAAAAAGATTTCTCTTTCTGTCAAAAGCCAGGTGAGTCAGCACAAGCTGCAGATTATGACACACCACAGAAAATCATAAGATAGTATTTCTTCAAAATGGGACCTTTCAGACTATATTGAAAGGTTCCCATTCTCTCTTTCCCTGCCTTGGAATAGAAAAGGTCTCCTCCATATTTCAAACAAGTTGTTTCTTTGCTGAGGATTATGTACAAGAAAGAAACTGAAACTGAGCTTCACATGTCTGGCTAGCAATAACTGGTTATCTCATACTAACTCTTCACTCTTGAGTTTTTGGGTAGTCAACAACTTGGAAAGTGTAAACTGCCCATTTGGTGCTATTCACTGATCAGTCTCTTTAAATTCCTGAAAAAGAAAAAGAAATCTTAGTTAGACAAAAAACATCTTGGGGCCGCTCTGCAATAGAAAGACTTTTCACTTCGATCATGACAGAACTGTCCCCACATTTCCTAGTGTATGACAGTAGACTGCTTGCCAGCTTGGTGGATTTCTCGTGTTATCAACGATCATGATTTTAACAATTCTCACACTTTAGACAAGAAAAAGTTGTCTAGGCAAGCACTTGAGTATCCACATCCCTTGTCTCCTGGCCTTGTTATTGCTGGTAACTGAAAGTTTTTTCATAGAATCACAGAATGGTTTGGGTTGGAAAGGACCTTAAAGATCATCTAGTTCCAACCCTCCTGCTATGGGCAGGGACACCTCCCACTAGACCAGGTTGCTCAAAGCCCCATCCAGCCTGGCCTTGAACACTTCCAGGGGGATGGGGCATCCACAACTTCTCTGGGCAACCTGTGCCAGTGCCTCACCACCCTCCTAGTAAAGAATTTCTTCCTGATACCCAATCCAAATCTACCCTCTTTCAGTTCAAAACTGTTACCCCTTGTCCTATCAGTACACCTATAAAA
The DNA here is from genome assembly GCF_964199755.1 of Larus michahellis. NCBI lineage: Eukaryota > Metazoa > Chordata > Aves > Charadriiformes > Laridae > Larus > Larus michahellis. The sequence goes on along the minus strand of NC_133899.1, from coordinate 80,210,707 downwards.
ACATATGAGGAGTCCCTCCCCAAACAAGGGGTCTTCCTTTGGCTCGAAGGCTGTTATAAGGTCTCCCCAGAGCCGCCTTTTCTCTGGGCTGAACAACCCCAACTCTCTCAGCCTGTCTTCATAGGAGAGATGCTCCAGCCCTCTCAGCATCCTCCTCTGGACTCAATGCAACAGGTCCATGTCCTTCTTATGTTGGGGGCCACAGAGCTGGATGTAGTACTCCACGTGGGATCCCATGAGAGCAGAGTAGAGGGGCTTGACTGCTGGCCACGCTTCTTTTGATGCAGCCCAGGGCTGTGCTCAATCCATTCTCCACCCAGCCTGTATTTGCGCTTGGGATTGCTGTGGCCCACGTGCAGGACCTTGCACTTGGCCATGTTGAACTTCATGAGGTTCACATAAGCCTACCTCTCAAGCCTGTCCAGGTCCCTCTGGATGGTATCCCTTCCCTCCAGTGTGTCAGCTGCTCCATACAGCTTGGTGTCATTGGCAACTTGTTGAGGGTGCGCTCAATCCCACTGTCCATGTTGCTGATAAAGATGTTAAACAGCGCCATCACTGGTTGCCACTTGGACATTGAGCTATTGACCACAACTCTGAGTGCAGCCATCCAGCCAATTCTTTGCCCGCAGAGTGGTCCATTCGTCAAATCCATGTCTCTCCAATTTAGAGACCAGGATGTCATGTGGGACAGTGTCAAATGCTTTGTACAAGTCCAGGTAGATGATGTCAGTTGCTCTTCCCTTATCCATCAATGCTGTAACCCTGTCATAGAAGGCCACCAAATTTGTCAGGCACAATTTACTCTTAGTGTAAGGCCGTCACCAATCACCTCCTTACTTTCTGTGTGCCTTAGCGGAGTTTCCAGGAGGATCTGCTCATAATAGCTTTGATTTCTGACAGTCTAAATTTTGTTTCCAGAGCAACTTTTTACCAGTAACTTTGCTAGCATAGAGTGATCTGGAGTTCCTTAGTCCTTTGCTACCCTTGTTTTGTTTATTCTCTGCTTCTTTATGTCGTAGGAGAAAGTTCTGGAGATTTGTCATATCCCTGGTGTTCCCTTATTCTTAGAGTAGCCAGGAAGAAGAAAAAGTAAGTGCAGGTGCTGGGGCCATCTTTCCATATTGTGCTAACATGCTCTTGTTTCAGAGAGTGAACCTTCCTCCTCCAATATTGGGGATTTTCAGCTGTGTGCCCCACGTAGACAGCATGCAGGTTAGATTGATGTGGTCCGCTGACATACAAGTCCCTTCGAGCCTGAATCTACCGTTGTATGATAGCACACAGAATATACTCCTCCAGTTCTCTTTCTGGTAGGACTGGTTAAGGGCTGCTGTGTGTTTCTGTGGGCGATGTGGTGGTCTTATTCTGTGGGCGATATGGTGGTCTTATTCCCATCCAATTCCACATTTCTGGCTGTGACTACAGCTTTGCAGCAAAACAAACAGAGTCAAGGTACATCCCATATCAAGGGCTCAATGCAGTCTGACTTTTCAGGGTAAGAGACTGTACTCTTTTGTGTCAACAGTTTCATTTTTTTAAAATATGTAATAGCTTTGTGAGTTAAGTATGATCTTTGACCACCTGACGAAGCTTAAAATTTTAAAGTCGTTATATCTGCCAGACTTTTGAAGTGGTAGTATCCAAGGGTCACCTGTCCTTACACGTGACCCTGCAGACCTTACTCAATACTGCAAATATTGCTTTGGACTTTTTGTTTTAAACATTTTTTCTTGGCATCTTTTTTACTTTGCAAGGTCTGATTACACACATCTATATCATGCAGAAGAATCTCACCCCTCCTCCCCCCATTGAATGGCCAAATCTAGGGATGAGGTAGTAAGTGGATTGTGGACTGAATGCAGTGAGAGACACACATATATTTTTTTTATTAATTTGTTTAAAATACAATATATAGGTTAACAGTGCAAAGGATGCAGATATGCCAGAGCTGGCTTTGCAGTTTCAGTTCAGTGATCCTCTCCTTTCTATTAGTTAGGTTCTCCTAGTTGCTATTTAGACATGGATGTACTTTTCTGGGGGTATTTCAGTAAGGCAGAGCTAATAAGTTCTGAGTTATTTCCATACAGGACTGTTTGAGTGCCTTTGCCCTGCTTTGCAGAGGGCTTTGTGTTCAACTACAGTGTCGATTCCCGGCATTTGGGCTAACGGCTTCCAGGCTGGAAGGGGTGAGGTGCCTGGGAAGCCTCCCGGGTGCTGTGGGGCAGGTATGGTTGCAGAGAGGGAGCCTTGACGGACCAGACAGACTCCGACTCCATGCATCACCCCTTTCCACGAGTTCCACAATACTCACACTGTCAATATTTAGCATCGGAGTTACCGAAATCTCAGGCTATCCTGAGAGCAGAGAGCTGACTGTGTAGTCGTATGATAGGGAGGAGTAGAAAAAGAATCTGTAATCTTACAGCAACTGACTATCTCTAGAAGATCTCAGTTTTTAAAAGCTCTGAAGAGTAATTGTTGGACCACATGGATTTCAGAGTGCAATTATCTTTACATATTTTAATTTTGGGGAAAAAAAAAAGAGGTATGAAAAATAATTATTCCTAGTAAGAAAAAGAATTTGATTGCATGTTTTTTATTTTCTTGAGCAATAAGAGTGAATGTAAGATACCATACTTATTGTTTCACTATAAAAAATTAACAATAAATAGTCTTCACAAACAATAAATAAAATTTCAATATCTGTTTTTAATTATATAGATTTTAACCATGGTTAAATTACTCAATAGGGATTAAATAGCAGGAATAGCCTGCCAACATCACAGCTGAGACGAACTTCAGGAGTTTCTGGCATTCCACCTATAGAATCAACATCATCTAGATGGGAGCGGAGTAACAGCAAGAGATCTCATCAGGAATATAGCACATCCAGGTAAGCACTTAACCACATTTTAAGGGCAATAATAAATGTAGCCTTTCTAAAATGTTCGTGTCTGTAAAATTAGAACTTGGCAGTGGAAGTATTTAATGTAAAATCTTGTGAATTAAGTCTCCAAATTCTGCCAGCATAAACTGAAAAATGTTTCAAGTTAATTATATGCTTTGTAACTCTGATTTCAAATAGAAATCAGGTCATTCTGAGGTTGAATGGCATGCTCTGTTATAATAAGTAGGCCCGCATATCAGTTTTAGTAGGAAATGGAAAAAAAAAAAGTCCAACATACACGATGATTGCAAAACAAAGTTGTTTAACCTCTAAACCTTTACTGACTTCCTCCTTCTCCTTTTTACTTAAAATATGTATCACTTTCTAACTTCCACGTGCACAAAAGTTTGTTTTCTAATTAAAAAGATGGTATAACTTTCTTCCATTTGGTAGACACTGTTGTAGGTATTGCAACATTTATTATTCCTATGGTCATCAAGCAAGCAGTAAGGTGGATTAAGAAAGTCATCTCTTCTCTACTTGTTAGTCAATATGGTGCAAGTAAATCTCTTACTTCCAGAATTAAGATTACGTTTTGAATTAGGATTAAAATAAATGTACATTTTTTTTCCTTTTTATTTAATGTGTATATAGTGAAACTTTACACATTTAGTTTTATTTAAATGTGTAAATATGTATGGCTTTGCTCAGTATCTTGTAAGAAAAGTACACAGATGGTTGAAATTATGTTACAGCTTAAATCCATAAAAATGTGTGTGGTTTTCCTCTTATTTTAGTACTCGGTATCTCTTAAGACTTTAATAGTTTTACATGGATCATAAAAAAAGTATAATGGATGCATTTTTGTAAAGAAAATATGAGTTATGCTGATAACTGATAATTACTAGTAGTGGATGAAAGTTCATATATACATGTCCAAGAATTTATTTATCAATATTATATTTAAAGTGAACCATTTAAATAATTTGGCCCTTGTCAGTGTCTTTTTCCCCTTGAACAAAATAAGCTCTTCAGGTTTTTACCTAGTAAAACTTAATTGTTGTTTGTGTATAAAATATAATTGAAGATGCTAGTAGTAGCAGTAGTAGTAGCTTAAAGACTGTATTTTCATGCTGACTTGGTTATCAGTGTTTGAGAGAATCTCCCCGGTTACATCCACTGTAAATAACCAGAGAAATTGTTTTAAACTTACAACTGATGGGACTTCAGTTTGAGGCTCAGCACTTCTGGTGCAGATGCAGTGTACGTTTAAAGAGGATTTCCTTGCAGCTCCTACCAACCAAAGAACCTACTCAAGCTACCTACCTCAAGCTACCTACCGATTAAAAGTAGCAATATAGAAAAAACCCTTGCTCGTACTCCATCACTTTTAAATTATCTCTTGACCCTGATGACTAGCACTTCTAGTTAGTCATGTTCCCCTACCCCGCTCCCGTCCACCCGCATACAGCCTTAGAATATGTGTGCGCTCTTTCGTGGTTTGTGTCCTGCCTTTCAGAGTTCTTACCAACACTTGCACTGTCCTGGTCTCCTTGGATCTTCCAGTCGTCGTTCTTATCGGTTTGCCTTCACCTTCTAACACATAATCATCTCAAAATCCCTCATGACTGCTTAGCTTACAGATAAGGTTAGATGAAATAGCTGAACTGGCACAGCTGGTCCTGCTGCCAAAAGAGGCGGTCCTGCATTCCTAAAGCACTTTGTGCTATTACCTGTGGCTCTTGAGTCAGCCCCTTAAATTGTTAGAAAAATAACAATAAAAAGATGGGTTTTCCTACCTTGGGGAGATGATTCAGCCCCATAAAGGACCCAGTGAATGTTAGAAGAGAAGCAAGGCGGGGTAGTCTAAGGCTAATAGTAAAAAGGGAGAGTAAAATGGCAAACTGTTCACCAGGAGGAAAGCTTATAAAAAAATCTAAATTTTTTTTTTACATACAATGACTGCTTTCAACTGAATTCTAGCTGATTTGAGAAAGGTAAGATATTGCATAGTGGTAAAATAAATTAATATTGCTACAAAATTTGATCTCATGTTCCAAACTTTTTTTTCATTTCCGTCCACATAGTGGCTCAAAAGCAACTCTTGAGAGCTGTTGTTTTATTTGCATGGAAATTCTTGATTGGTTGCTCATTCAAACACTAGTTCAAGATGAAGTGACCTTGCTTAATATATAGTCTTCCTACACTAAATACTGTTGGAGCATTTTTACATGCTTTAAAAAAAATACACATAAGCTATGGTAGCTAAAGCATCCAAATAGTGAAAAGTTCAATCTCTAGCAGTTGTCAACCCAAACATTTTTTGAAGTTGACTAAAATGTCAGCATCAGACTTCATAAGAATAAATTTGTGTTTATGTTTTAACTCATTTTTTATATTTATATAATTAAACAAATGATGGGAGATAGAGAAAGTATTATTTCTGTATGTGACTTTGTTTGAAATCTGATTAAACAAGATTAAATCTGTTTTGGTTAATACTGTTTTCCCATAGTGAAATGAAATGATTAGTTTTATATAGACTATTTTCACTTTAAAGTACATCTATACAGGTATATTTAATTGCATATCACATTTTTTTTGCTAAATGAAATATATATTGGAATTTTGGAGTGCAATTTCATGCCTAGAACAGCAGATGGCATAATTCAACAATCGAGTTTAACAATTTAGCTACTGAAGTACAGTATGACTTTATGTCAAAAACAGCTTTAGTTTTAAAATTATAATAAATAAAATGATTAATTAAATATGCTAAATTGATTTGAAAAGCAAGCCATGCCTGTATAAGATTTTCATGGTATTTCCAAAGTAACCAATCTTTTAAACGTTCTCAGATCTGTTAGGAAATAGCCTGCTTTGTTAAAACGTTCAAGAAAAGTAAATACCATGTTAGAAAGTAAAACCTATGGCACGTGGTCTGAATATACCATTGTGTCATTTTAGGACTGCATAAAGTTTTCTGTTGCTTTCACCCAGTACCCAGCAGTTTTTATTTCATATAACTGAAATATATTTTCTAGCTGATCTTGAATTCGACTTCTTTCTAGTACTCTCTTTTTCTTGAACGGTAGTGGACCGGTAACTGAGCAGTCTGGCCATTTTATAAGCATTTTATTAAATAAAAATGGAAGACAAGGTAGGAAAGAAAAAAATTCTTACTGTTTTATTTTCAGCCAAGGATCTCATTCAAATGGGTCTTTTGGTGCAAGCTTGCTGACAATACCAAAACAAAGATCATCTTCTATGACATTGGCTCATCATATAGGTTCCAGACGAGCAGGTAAGATCGTGCAATTTGTATAGCTTAGTGGTAGGGTGTCAAGGTAGTAGTTAGTACATCACATATTAGACTTGGGTTTTTTTCATGCAAATGTAGTAATAAAGTAACATCAGTGTGTTGCATATATTTAAAAATATTTTATTTTTAATCTGCTTCTAAGAAAACTCAAAATTACAGTTGACGTCAACTTTGTAGAAATCTCAACTATTCACCTAATGCTATGTAGCTGCAAAATGTTGTGATGCTCAGTATGGTTCATACCTATTGAGTCCTAAATACCTTAGAGCCATCTGAGATAAATATTTAAACAAATTTTGGAAGGAGTTGGAGTAGATTTTATTCTAACACTGTGAGTATAATAAACTAGCAGTGCTGAAGTAGTGTGTATATCAGTATTTCAGAGATTATAAATCGTCTATTTGCCCATATTAAGTGAAAACTTGAAAACTACTTTGTTTGACATTTATGCCTATCCATTTTAGCATGATTTAAAGTAACAACCTGTGCAATAATTTTGTTTTATAAAAGTTTTAATATGCAGGTTGGATTGAGCGGGATGAATGCACTTTTTAGTTTTGTTTGTTTTGGCAGGTTTTTTTAAACCCCAAACCTCCCCAGTTTTCTCTGTATTACTTACCGATGGTTTGGTTCTTTCCCTTGCACTCTTCCAAACACCAAGAGACGACCAAACTCAGGACAGATCCTCCTGTAAACACATTGTTGCACATTCTCGATGGTTCTGTCTTCATAAAAAGCTGGGCTGCCTTCTGCACTTCTCTACTTTGAATCTTGCGGAAAATACAGGGTGTAATGATATGCATGAAAACCTGCTGGATGAGTACATGTAAAAAGGATGAAATTAAGTAACCAACAATAGAGTATCAAACTGTTTTAGTTCCAGATGTGAGTTTACAAGTTGCTTCTCAACTTTCCGGATCTTTCTTTGCAGCATTGAAGTTGCATTTGCTTTCTAAAACTTCTGTCTCTGCACCTAGCAATGTAGACTTTGAAAAATCTTATCTTTACTGTAACAAAATGTAATTACGTATTACTCTTAGGGTGTGCGAGGCAAGTCAGTGTAGCTTATGACACTGTTGGAAGTGTATAATCTATGCATTCCTTATTTAAGGGCATTACTGTATATTCTTTTATTAATTTGTTATCAGGAACTGTATAGTCATAAGACTTATGATGGAGCTTTTGCTTCATATCTTGCAGCAGAATAAGTGATTCAGTGTTGGAAAGTCCACAGAATACATAGTTATTTTGCTCATGGGCACTTTCTTCTTTTTGGCCAAAATATGTTTACTATGGCTGTAACTTACCTTGGGCACTTGTAGATAAGCTGTCTTTTGACAAGCGAAAGAAATGATGTTTTGGCTTGATGCAAAATTTTTTTATAAATTCATGTTAGGCGCAGGGTAGCCAAAGTCCAGACTTACCAGCTTGCTTTCCCAGATTTCACAGACAGGAGCCTGAAGTAAACCCTAGCTTACTGTTTGAACGGGAACAGGGGAATTTCATGGACCTAAGAAAGATGGAGGTGTTTGTTGTTTGTTTGTTTGTTTTTTATCTCTAATTACCCATAAGCAAACTTTAGATATTTTTTTTCCCGATGACTTATTAGGCAGATTTAGATTATCACGCCAATAAAAAAAAAGTACATCACTATCAAAAAAGGCCGGTATCTGCCCACTTTAATCCCTTGCTTCAAAAATATTACAGCATTTTGTTTGTATACTTTGTTTTAAAAAATGTTTGAAGCATATTTTTTCTTTACTGCAAAACAATGAGGTGAAAGATTTTTGTCTAGGTCGGTTATCAATACTGAATTGGTTTTGATTATTTTTTTTTTCTGGAAAATTTAAAAAAGCAATCCTGAATCAGAAAGGAATATGGAAAGTTTCAGGTACTGATTAAATTTTGCGAAAGCTAAAACCAAACCAAACCTTTGAAAGCCAGATGTTATAACACGTTACATAGCTTGTCCCTTCAGATGTGTAGCCTAAACTGCTGCATAGTTGTCGATCTCAAAACTTGGAATAGATCTAGCTACTTTATATGTCTTTAACAGTGTGAACTACACACTGTGTTTTGAAAACTTGCGCTCTCTTTACAATTGATAAAGATTCTTCTTGTTTAATTTCAGTCTTCCTAAACAGTAATGTTTTTATTGTAATCTGAACCCCGTGTCATGTTTGTTTTGGAAGGTGCTTCTCCTGGCCTGAGTCCTGCGGGTTCACCTAGTCATGGATCTGTCTCCAGCGGGGCTTTCAGCAGCTGGTCACCTGTAGAATTTCCTGATACTGCTGATTTTCTTACAAAACCAAGCATTAATATATATAAGCCTCCAGGATACACACTTAGCTCTCCAGATTTTCAGCAGCAAGTTAAAGCACCTCTAGGTTATGTGTGTAGCAGGTACCGTAAAATCTGTTAAATTTTTAGTAACTTCATATGCGTTGAAAAGAATACAATTAAAATGAAAAAATATAACCAAACCTATACATCTACTGGTATTGAAAAAAAGGCATATGATCGCATAATAATCTGTAACTATTTATCCAGGGGAGGCTACAGAATGCTGTATGTATGCCATTGATTTGAAATGGCTCGTCCTTGAAACCAGCAGTTATTGCAGAGTAACAATATTTTACAGATTTTTAGAAAAGGAGGTCTTCCTACCTGGGAATTGAATTCTGTATTTCTGAATTCTTTCTAAATAATTAGCTCTACTTATTAATTCATGGAGATGAGTCCAGGGGAGGCAATGTTTGATTATTTTGTAAGTACAGACTAAATCTGTATGTGCCAAATTTAGGAGAAAAATGCTAAGGTCATTTGGTGGAGGAACCTTCAAAAGCATGCATTTTTAAGAAAAGTAATTTGCAGATATTTTTCAGTACAACACAGCAGTAGGAAAAGAAGAAAATTACTAAATGTTGTAAATATTTTTCATGTATTCTATAAGCTGTGGACGTCAGATACTGAAGCCTGTTCCAACACCAGAACCAGAATTTGCAGAATGTAAAGACAGAAAATCAGGTGGGATTTCAAAATAGACAAATATTTGATACCAACTTTCTTTTTTTTTTTAAAAGACAATTAAATTAAAATTTTTATATTTCTACATGAAATTTTTCCTATACTTTAAGTAACTCATATGCATATATTTTATTTTAGTTTGTGACTCAGGATAATCAAGATAATCTAAAATATTGCCTGCTTCAGAGTAAGGCTTTTATAATAGACTTCTACTCATAGCTTTATAGTTCTCTACTCCATATATCAAACAAGTTCTCTGCCATCTCAGCTAAACTAATCACTGAACCAATTTTTACAAGTAAAAAGTTATGCTTCTACCTTTTCTCAATCTTCAAATAGGCTTTGTCTAATAAATTTTGTCCTTTACAACTTTGTTGTTGTTAAATTCTTAAATAAAAATGGTTTAGAAACAAGTTATTACTTATATTTCTGTGAAGAATCTGTATGATCAGTTCAAGAATTATTAGACAGTAGTAATTTACAAATAAATTATTGATATATTTATCTATGTATTTTCTTTAAGGTGAAATTGGAAGTGCTAGTATTTCAAAAGACCACCACACAGAGAAGAAAAAAGATGAAAGGAAGGAAATGATCGATCAAACACAAAATAATCTGCTTGTAAGCATGTAATTGCAAAAAAACCCTTGCAATAATTTTTGTCAGTACAGTATTTTTTTCATCATTTCTAACAGGCTATAAAGAGGTCTTTGCATTGCTAAGAACTGTAATTTCTGAAGGGAAATGGTGCATCACCGGAATTCAGATTTTCATTTGACAATTTGTATATTTCCAGCTTGTGTAAATTTCACTAGCAAATGACAGGAAAGATGGTGATTGCATTAATTTTTTGTTGATCAAAATTAATTTCTGTAGATGTAATGTTGATAGTATGCTCAAACACTGATTGACTAGTATTTTCTCTTGGAAGTTTATGAAAGCTATGGCAGTTTCAGTGAGACTTACAAATGAACGTTCGTACAGTGCAGTATATTGGAAGTGCAGGGAGACAAACGGTTTAAGCTTTACTAACATTTTGGGTTTATACATCAATTTTTTTAAAGCTTGTTCAGTTAGTGAACTGTTAAAGGTCAGTAAATGTTTTTGTTAGCCTATGCATATTTTTGCTTTGTTTTATTAACTCATCTTGTTTAAAAAGAAATAAGAATGAAAATTTAACATTATCTCAGAAAGCCCTGGAATCTGCTGTCCCAAAATGTGACATGTTAAGCCCTTAACTGTGCTATTTGTACTATTGATTTATGATCTACTCGTAGCCGTACTCACAGCACCATTCAATAAGTTCAGTAATAATTTATCATTTTCTTGGCTTTTTTTGCCAATACAACTGACAAATAGTTTTCATTGTTATTTTAGAGATGATAGAGTATTTTACTCTCGCACAGGTGGAGCAGAGTCCTACATTAGAAACAATGTTATTAGACCATCATTCCCTAATTGAGAAGATGAGCAATTGGAATTTTCAAATTTTTGACCTCGTACAAGAAATGGGAGACCAATCTGGAAGGATCCTTAGCCAGGTTTGTTGTCTTTGATTATATGAGGGAGGGTGTGTAAAGCTGTTTTGCTTATATATTTTATTTAAACCATGAAGAAGTTTTGCAGTCAACACACATATATATATATATGAATGCTAACTTGAAAAGTAGAAATATAATTTCTCATGTACTCCATTTCATTGTAAATCATAAGAAGTGATTTATCTATAGACATCTTGCTCCAAATTTTCTGAATTTTATTCTCAATGTAAAAATAGGTTCGCTTCACACTGATTAGGTTTTGCAGTAATATGCCATTTCCTATGAAAAATTGTCTCCTGCTTTCAGAATTGCTACCTTGTTTGTCAACCATATCTTTTTTCTTTATTTCAGTAAAATATTTCTGCCAGAGCTACACCTGTTGGGGAAGAGAAGTGATCTTTTAGGCAGTCTTTTGCCTCTTGATCCTACAAACAATGGGATTTTTTTTCCATGCTGCTTTCTGCATGTAGTATCCCTTTTATCTCTTTCTGACTTATTACTAAGCTCTTTCATGCAGTCTCATGTTGTGTGGAAGCCAATCTACTGGCAGGTGCAAAAGAATGATCCTGTTTGCTCTTTCCCAGCCTCTCCCATTCATCAATGTCATCTGGAAGCTTCTGTCTTTTTCTTTATACTGGATTTAGCAATTGTGGAGCTATAGTATGAGATGGATTTGCTTCTGATCTGACCACAAAATATTTGTATTGCCAATATCTTAGTTTCCTACCCTGGAGCAGAACGCATGTTACTCTTGTTCAAGAGTAGTGTTAGGAACAATCAGCTGGAGGGAAGGAGACATACCAGAAGCACTCAGGTGGAGTCGGAAGCATAGGCCTGCACCTCTACTGAAGGCAGGAAAAAACAATGGGGATAATTTAATTTTTGTTGTTAGGCACTGTCTTTTCTTTCACAATACACAATATTCTGGGTATTGTTTTAAATCTTCAGTTAGTCTTGTTTGATCAAATGTTTTCAGGTCTTTTGTCACCTCAGTTAGTGACAACTGTTAATGTACAGACTAGGATGCCACAATCGACTTCTGAGTGGTGTTCTCTCTGTAGTACGCTAGTATTCTGTGATCCACATTGGCTTGTGTTTCGTTTGTGTGCAATCTAGGGGTTAGTTCAAACCTGTAAGTACTTAAGTGTGCAGGTTTCTACTTAACTCTACCAGAATTTCTGTATCGGTTCTTGCTGATATTGTATCTGCGTGTACCACTTGTCCTTCTCCTCCCGCTCCAGTCCTTTTGTCCATTGTGCTGTAAGCTGATGCATAAAATATAAGTCAGATATTTTACTTATCTTGCCTAAGTAAGATATATGCTTACAGCGCATATCTTACTTAAGAGCCAATTAAAAACTGTATTTTACCATCACCAGCTGTAAGGTTCTCAAATTGGGTATGTGTAAGGGGAATGGTTGGGACAGGTGGAAGGAGGGATGTCCCCTCATTTTGCTCTCATGTTCCCACGCTTCAGAACTTACTCTTTCTCTCAAGTGTCTGGGAAGAAGTGACAAAAATGAGTAGCGGTGACTTGTTTTGAGAAGCTTTCGTAATATTTGCAGTCTTGAGGGGGATTAGGTCTTTGTAGTCACTAAGTTCTACTTGTAAACTATAATGTATTTGCACAGTATACACATGCATGGATGTTCTGACTGCATTTTTGAATGCAGAACGCAAGATAAGTCATAATGAATAAAAGAAATATTATTTCTTTGACAAAGTCTCAGAAAAGGATACAATGTTAGGTTTTGGGTTTCTTTATATTCATGTCTCTGCTACTATAGTTAAGTAATTTGAATTTTTGAATCATAGAATGGTTTGGGTTGGAAGGTACCTTAAAGATCATCTGGTTCCAACCCCCTATGCCATGGGCAGGGACACCTTCCACTAGACCAGGTTGCTCAAGTAATAATAAGAATACCGATTTCTTCCTTTTAGGTCACTAATGGAATAAAGCATGAGTTCTTTAACATTATGAAAAATTCAGAGAATATTATTAAAAATAATCAGTTGTGAACAGAATTTATCAGTAAAGAAATAAAATCTTTTATTATTGTGTATTTGACAGGATGATAAAAATCCACATTTTTGTGTTAAAGTCATTAAACGTGTCTATGACAATAGTTTTCAGATACTCTTTAATGGAATTAGTAATTTCCATCTCTATGAGCAAGTAAAAATATAAAAATAGGGATATTTTTAAAGTTGAAAAAGCAGAATATGCTTAGGTATATTTTTCAGACTAAAATTTATTTTAATATGCATTTAGGTAATTTATACCTTGTTTCAAGACACTGGTTTGTTTGAAATTTTCAAAATCCCAACTCAAGAATTCATGAATTACTTCCGTGCACTAGAAAATGGCTACCGAGATATTCCCTGTAAGTACTATCCAATTAGATATGTTTTCTTTTATATTAGTGTACCTCCTTTAGTGTTTATAGTAGTTTAATGTCTAATACAGAGGTATACAATGTCTGAACTTAGTATATTTTTAAATCAGTCCTAAATTCTGATAAGCGTATTAATTAATGAATTGCAGCAAAGAATTAGTGGACTCCAAAACTGAATTTGTTAACATGTAGGTTGAATATAATCTTGAAGAATTTTAATGATATTTGACTCAAACATTTGGAAGTCAATGGGAGAATATTTGTTGATTTAATAGAAATTTGGTTTAGGCCCATAGCAGAATAATAAGAAAATATAGAATTTTGACAGTAATTATTCATCTTGCTGTTTAGGGCAGCCAAATTTATTGGAAAACAAAACAAAACAACAGCTCCCCACCCCTCCCCACACCCACCCACTCTCTGTGTCACGAATGTGTGCACCAACCCAGGTGCTTGTAGGTATCGCATTGGAAGCAATGCTAGTTGCTCACCGTCACTGATTTAGAAGGCTACTTAATCCCTTCCTGACTCTCGGGCAGGATGAAGTATGCTTAGAGGATGTTTGATATTTGTCTAACTTGTTTCTTGAAAATGTTTGGTGATATAGCCTCTACTAACAATTTTAAATCAATTTTTCCTTTATATTTAATCAAAATCTCCCTTAGAGTAAAATTGCCATATTACATTTCTTTTTTTTCTTTTTGTACCTTTTGATTGTATTTCAGATAATATTTTTGATTATATTTTGATAATTTTCAGATCACAATCGTATACATGCCACAGATGTTCTTCATGCAGTATGGTATCTGACAACACGGCCCATTCCTGGATTTCAGCAAATGCATAATGAGCATATAATGGAAAGTGATATGGGTGTGTATTCACATGGGTTATTTTTTTCTTTTGCTGTAAGAATGTTTTTTATGAAACTACAATAGTTAAAGCAAATTACTCTAGAAGAAATAATCTAATTATTATTATTCAATTTTTTTTTTATCATTTAATATAAGGCAGTAGAAATATCACAATGTTAGTACACATGTTTCAGAAATATCATGCAGTAGATTTTTAGAAAAATTACTAGATGGGTAGTGGTTAGTCTGTTAGCCAAGAATACAGGTTCACTTAATAAATATTCTGTACTCAATGAAACCTCTGGATACTGCTATAGTCAGCGTATTTTTAGCATTTGAAATCCATTAGAGTGATATTTCTTAACTTTATTGGGAAATTAAATAGATCAAAGAAAAAAATACCAAAGTCAAAGTATTTAACTTAATTGAAGTCTTCAATGGTTTTAGTGTAAAAATGAGTATTGCGGAATTCTGTATTAGATATCACATGCAGACATTCAGGCATTGAACTGACTACCCTACCAATAACTGCATAAAAGCATCCCTGAAAGAGAAATAAAGATTTCAAATTCAAATTTTGTATGACATTAGATTTAATGAAGCTTGCTTTTGTGGAATTAACTTTTAAATTTACGTTTATAGTTTTTTACTAAAATACCTACTGTAAGCAAAGTATAATTATTCTGAATATACACTTTTATACTTAAATGAATGTATTTAACAAAAATAAAATCAAGCACTCTCTAGGGACTGTTTTATATGTGAATTAAAAAAAAAAAACCAAGATGCAAGTCATGTGGCTTTTAAAGGGCTGTAATTTTAAGAAGTAATTTGGGAACTGTATTGAACATCATATAATATATGTTATTTCTTCCTTAATAATTAGACCCTCTGCTGTCATCTTTCTCTTTTTTTCCAAGTTTGCCCATCTCCACGGATTGCATCCTATTGCATTTTCTTTCTCTAAGTGTTAAAAGGGTTGAGACTGGAGACTTGACTGGAGGAAAGAAAAATGATAAAAATCCTTTTGTTTCCCTTAACAAAAAAGTAAAATTAAAATAAGAAATTATGGTCTTTCTGCTTTGGAACTCTTCCAGCATAAATGTTACGAGGATTTTTAATGCTTGGTGATTCTATTAAGGCAAAAGAGACCTTTTTTATTATGCAGTGATGAAATAAGTACTATTGCCTTTTTTTTTTTTTTCTTTTTAATAGGTAGTGACTTGGTCCAGGGGAAAGAGGAGAATAAAACTGTGAATCTCCTTATCATGCAAATATTTCTAACTTAGTGGGTTTAATTCCTTTTGCAGTAGTTTCCACTTTCCCCCGAGCTTTTCCTATAGGTCTGCAAGTTCAAGAAATGGGCAAATTATAGAAATATTAAGGGAGTTGCTGACTGATCCGTTCTTGGCCTTGTTGAGGTTGCAGAGAAATTGTAGAATGCTCTTTTAGTGCTGTCATTTTAAGAAGGGAATGAAATTCCAGGTGTGCCTAACAGCAGGAAGTCTTTCACAGCACGACAATAAGGGGAAGGCAAAGAAGTGACAAAGACCTTAACAGTACTGTGTAACCACTGGTATCCATGTGGATTTTCCAAGATCTGTAGTTTGGACTCTGAGATGTACATTTTTGCTAGTTTTTCTTCCTTTTCTTCATTCCCTTCCATGGAACACATACCTACAAGTGCATTTTAATAATTAGAAGCTTAGATGGTTACGGTCACTTTCTAATCTAAATGACAACTTTACTGCAATTAAGACATAGACTAGGTGGCCAGTGTCCCTTGTTCCACTAGATTGCCTTCTGTGCTTGCTGGAACGTTCCTCTGAACCAGCCTTCTACAGCACGAGTGAACTGTAGCTGCAAAGAGAGTGACTTCCTCCCTTTTATGTCTTCTAAGTCCCCATACAGTTTCAAGGACCAAGACAAATCTTTTCTTCTTTCCTCTCTGATTTTGATGGGCAGTAAGCGTGGATATGAGCCCCACACATATTGCCAAAAGTGTAAAATTTACATTTCTTTTTCTAAAATTTTGTGGCAAGAGTGATCTCTGAGTGTGGTGAATTAAAAATATTTGGTTTTCCTGATCATGGCTGTTCAAAGCTCTTCTGAAATCTCCGTTGTTTGTGTGAATGATAGTTATCCCTCAGCATTGCAAAGGGAAATCTTGTCTGAAAACCTGGATCCTGAGATATATCTGTATGTAGTCATAGGTGAAGAATTGGGTTTAGAACAGGAATGTTCCACTTTCCAGTTTTGGGGAACTTCTTGCAGACTCTGCAATGTCCTATAGGATTTTGCCCTCCTTGAGTAATGTGAAGAAACAGCTGAAGCTTTTTATGTATTTGTAAGACTGCATCTACCCTTTTGGTCAACCCGGGAGGTCATGACAAATTTACAACTTACTGGCATTTCAACTTTTCTTCAGAATTGCTGGTTTATCTATAAACAATAGCATGTCTTTTTTTAAAAAGTATAACTCTTTCTTTGCCAATTATTCAGCTCCACAATTACAAGGACAACTGTATTAAGGTTATGTTCATAATAGTATATGGCTAAGTCATTTAAAATGTATTAAAAATAGGAATGAAATAATGCTCTAAAAAATATTTTATTTTCTTAGATGAAGCCAGTGGTATCGCCCCTGTTCAAGTCAGCTACATTTCTTCAAAAAGTTGTTCTATTGCTGATGACAGTTATGGTTGTCTGGCATCAAACATTCCTGCTTTGGAATTGATGGCATTATACGTAGCAGCTGCCATGCATGATTATGATCATCCTGGTCGTACAAATGCTTTTCTAGTGGCTACAAATGCACCTCAGGTAAGAAATTTGTTAACTGGAAAATTATTTGTCTGTGTCTGAAATCAGAATAATTACATTTTTTCTCTTCTATATCCCTATATCACAAACCAATGCAACTTGTCAGGAGGCGGAGATATTAAAAATGAACTTTCCAGACAGTTTTCCACAATTCCTTAATGCAAAAAAAGTTTAGGATGTAGGCAGTTATGCATTTCTGCTGAAAACAGTATACAAGGGAGAATAAAAACAAGCAATGCAGACATTCATCTCCAATTTTCAAAAATAAATACATCCGTTTTGTTAATAATCTCTTTCTTTCTTCAAAACATAAAGATGATTTTTGCAGCTTCCCAAAGAATTTTTTTCAGGTCCTATTTAATCTATATTCAATTAATTATTTTCTAGGATGTTTGTATAAACACAGGAGTTGTGAGTAAAATCTACTATTATTTTATTATTTTAATTAACTCATTTGCAGTTAAAATGTATTCATCAGCATTAAACACAGCACGGTGAAAACTAGTGATACTCCACACCATTTTGCATTAACCACAGTTTTTATATGCTTTGGAGTTCTTTTCATGAATTGTTTTTTGGTCTTTTGTTTTTGGTTTGTGGGGCTTTTTTTTAAACAATACTGGAATTAAGTGGAATTAAAAGCATATATGCAGATCTGGGGGTTTGTCTGTTTGTTGTTTTGATTTTTTGTTGTTGGGTTTTTTTATGTCAGTGTGCATAATCCACACATACTGCCAGAAGTGGAAAGTCTGCGTTTTAAGCGATTTGTGTATGTCCGGCTACAGTGTGAATGTAAATGTCACTAAGACATCATTAAGGACAGAAAAAAACTGCTATTTTTTTTTCTCATCTGCCTTTTTTGTTCCACTTTAACCCTCAAAACTAGAAGGCAAAACATTATTTCCAATAGTTGTTTTGTTTTGTTTTGTTTTAAAGACTTGTTTCGGACTATCCTATAAGCTTCAGAATATTTAATTACAAATTTAAATCTTTACTTTGTCATTTATGATTCTCTTTCTTTTTTTTTTTTCTGTCTTTTTTTTTTTTGTTTTTGTAGGCTGTTCTCTACAATGACAGATCAGTCTTAGAAAATCACCATGCTGCTTCTGCCTGGAATCTTTTCTTATCACAACCAGAATACAACTTTTTATCAAATCTTGATCATGTAGAATTCAAGCGTTTTCGTTTCTTAGTGATTGAAGCAATCCTTGCCACAGATCTCAAGAAGCATTTTGATTTCCTTGCAGAATTTAATGCCAAGGTTTGTTACATTTTGGTGTCTGCACTGAGCTGGTCGTGATATGCTGATGTTAATGTTGCTACTCAGTTGTTTTTAGTATTAATAATTTGCATTTGAAGTTTTATATTATTTAAATTAAGTTACTGAAAAAAATGCAAATACAGTATTTCCTTTTTACAAACCAATTCTAGATTGTTTTGTAGATTGCCTAGCAGATGTGACATGGAGGCCCAGAGGAGACCTAAAGCATATCTCACTTTTTCATTTTCTGAAAGATAGTAAATGACACTTTTTTTTTTTTTTTAAATGCAAATGTCTGTTGTTGAAAGCCTGAAAAAAATAACATTGATGAATAGTTTTAACTTAATTTTTAAAAATGTACATGCTCAACCCAGGTCAATGATATCAACAGTCATGGCATAGAATGGAGCAATGAAAATGATCGCCTACTGGCCTGTCAAATATGCATCAAACTGGCGGATATTAATGGCCCAGCAAAAGTGAGAGAGCTACATCTGAAATGGACAGAAGGCATTGTCAATGAATTTTATGAACAGGTGGGTATGGAAAATGTAATTTACTATTTTTTTTAATGACAGGTAGATGATAAATTCTTTGCATTATCAAATGTATAACTACATTAAACATTATTCCTTGTGTTAAATCTTCAGGTAAGGTATTTCCATCTTCTCTTTCTGAATACTGAAAATTTATTTTTATAGGTAGCATACTAACATAATCTTTTACTTCCTATCAATTGTGTTAGAAGCTTGAAAACAAGCTCCCTGCCAGTGTTGTCCATTTTTCAGATACCCGTTTATTTTCTTTTGGCTTTTTTTTTCTTAGGATGATGCTGATAAACCAAAATAACTTCTTCTGCTTTGGGAACTTAAGTTCACTGGAATGTTTGTAGGCCAAAGAATATGGATAGAATCCACAAGACTGGAAATGTATATTCAGCTAACTCTTAGTGCAAAGACAGAAGATATTTCAAAACTTTCAAATTTAAATATATAAAATATACATTAGTAACTAACAGTATTAAAATGTAAATAAGATTTTTACAGTGGAACGTTGTTAACTAGAAAAAAGTCTGAAAATTTGTTGGCTATTTTAACATTTACTACTTCTGTAAGTACCCCAAAATATATTCTACATTTCTACTCTATTTTTTTTTCTGTAGTCAGTTTTCTGAGTAGGTAGCTATTTATGAGGCAAGGACTGAAAAATATTTTTCAAACTAGGAAGATAAACGTAAACAAAAAAATCACTTGGAAGATTTAAGCAATAACAATAATAATCTGAAGAACCACCTTACCATAAGACCTTAGTATTCTAAGTTTCTCCTTTCGGAAAAGCTTTTTTCATAAAGCAATCAGGTCCACAGATGTGCTGAGATAAATGATTATAACTCAGTTGTGTATGAGCAACTGTTACATTTTTTTTCTTCTTCATTTTATAAAGTGGGAAAAAGCCCCAAACCAAACCACCTTATTTTGGATGTTACAGTTCAGTTCATTCTATGACTTTTGGGGGAAGCTGTTAACCAGAATGCCTTACTCTGGCTGATTACTTTCCCATTTTCTCTGTTCATCAGCTCAGCAATTGAAGTCAAATCTTTGCCTGCTGTGAAGCCGTCCTGTAATAGGAGCTCCAGTAGAACTAGGTCTCCATCCATGCACGAGGGTATCTTGCAGCAAAGCTGAAGGAAGGATTATGGGCTATGCAAGTCTGAGCCACAATGTGTCTTTATTTTAAATTGGCCTAATTACATTTTAATTCACTTAGTCTATACTATTATTGCCTCTAGTAAAAAGATACAATCCATGTGATGTTTACTTGCTTCCTTGAAAGTAATCTTTAGAATAAAAATTCAAAGTTAATTTTGTGAGAAATTTTGATAATTTTTTCCATTTGTTTTTCAGGGTGATGAAGAAGCAAGTCTTGGATTACCTATAAGCCCCTTCATGGATCGTTCTTCTCCACAGCTTGCAAAACTGCAAGAATCTTTCATCACTCACATAGTTGGACCCCTTTGTAATTCCTATAATGCAGCTGGGTTGCTTCCAGGGCAGTGGGTTGATGAAGAGGAGGAGGATGCAGATAGTATTGAAGATGATGACGGAGCACAGTTAGAGAGTGATGATGAAGAAATGGAAGATGATCTCATTTTAAGTAAGTTTCTGTATTTCGGTTGGCACATATGGTTGTCATGGATTCAGACATAGCAATGATGGTTGAAATTGTGTAGTACAAATATTACAGATTGTGCAATTATGCTGCTTCATAAATTTTACTCTTTTAATAAAATTTTTGTTCTTACCAGGAGAATTTGAATGGAAACTCATTGTTATCCTTTGCCATGTCGCTATTTAAATATTCTGATTAAGCATCCATGGTTTTTGCTCAAATTTGCATCTCTCTTGCAATGTGCCATTGGTTTTGTATGTGTAAAATATAATTACTTTGAATCTCGAACAATCAAATATGCTTATAATTTTACAGAAGCTCGAAGAAAAAAAGGTAGACGAATATTTTGCCAGCTAATACACCATCTCAGTGAAAATCACAAAATATGGAAGAAAATGATTGAAGAGGAAGAAAAAAATAAAGCTGAAGGAGCTAAACTGCTGACTGAGATCTCATCTTTACCTCAAGCAGATGAAATTCAGGTTATTGAGGAAGCTGATGAAGAAGATGAGCGACAAGTAGGAGAAGACAAGACATGCTAAGAAAACTTCAGTGGTGTCCAGTATGATGATAGCCTACTTTTTTTCACTGTGCTGACTTTCGCCTGACACAATTCACATAAAATTGAAAGGCCTTAATACTGTGAGAGGATTCTTTCTACTCTAGTGGAATCCCACTCCTATGCACTTTCGCCACACAGAATATGAAACTTTATTCAAAGATTGAGTATTGTATACCCTGATGCAAAGTTCTTTATGCCTTAGTTGGTATAAAATATCCTGATATAATGCTGCCTTGCTGAAATGGAACTCTTCTTTTCCTTGAGGTACCTGCAATTTTTAAAAAACATTCAGTGACTTCAGTTACCAAAGTGGCAAGAACTTTTGCTAACAAGGAAATGTGGGATGAATCCTAATATTGTCTTTAGTTCTTTATTTCATGTTATTTTTGAACATGAATAAGAAAAAGCCTGTGCCTATATGAAAACTATGTTACTGTTGCAGTGCAAGCCTGTTGTGGGGTGTCTACTTAGTGCAGTAGTGTGCTTAATGTAGTCATCTCGGAGCAACTGTTCAAGGACTGTGACACAATGCTGAATTCTGATATTTGTGGTTTAAAAAAAGAAAAAAAAATCCAGGTGCATCTATTTCTGATGCTTTTTATTATTGTGCATAATCTGATGTTTTATTTTTGCAGAAAATATTCAGGTTTGCAGTGGGTGTTCATGATAATTCATTGAGTACAAGGCCATTATCATCTTTCACCTTGCTGTTTTATGGTAGAACATTAAAAACCTGTTCAGCTACTTAAATTATTGAGGAATCTTATTCTTTTAGTCATAATGCTATATTTCCTGCCCTTACTCAGGTTCCTGTTTAAAAACAAGTCAACCATAACATAGGTTTTTATCTTACACCAATTTCCGGTATTAAATTTTAAGGAAATAAAATTGCGTTTCATTTATTCTTTGTATGTAAAACTTCAGGAGCATTAAAGAGTTAAAAAAAAAAAGAAAAAGACATGAGCTACTGTTTCAAAATGGCTAGTGTATTTTAACGTGCCCATATCTTTTCTCCCATCGCAGACAGAGCTTATATTGACTTCAAGTTTGATGTACATCCTGAAATATACATATGGAAAGCAGAATATGAAAACTTTGTGTAAACCCTAATAGTAAGATAAATATCACCGTACTATATTACATTTTTAGATTGTTGAGTTTTTAAATAAGGGACTTAGAGATTCCACACCAGTGTATTTTTAGGAACACCACCATTGTAGGTCTAATTGAAAAAAAAAAAAAAAAAGCAAGCATAAATTCGGCCACAGGTATGTAAGCAGGCCAAAAATAAAGCTAGTTTTAAAAGTGCACCTTTTAGTACTAAACATTTATATGCTGTGCAGTTGAATTGAATAAAAACAAATGCACACATGTGCATGTTGCTAAATGTATCTTAGCATATTTGTGTTTACATTTACATCAGTTGACTTTGAAAAAAGTTAACATTCCTAAGATAACCTTGTGTAAATCATATTGCGCTATTTTACACAAACAAATTTTTATTTTGCTCTTTGATTGGCCAGTTTAAATAACTGAAAGGAATTATTTTTTTATTTTCCACTAATAAGCTTTTTGTTGACCCATTTAGAAGACCACTGAGAAATGCTTTTGCTATTTTATATATTCAGTGCCAAATTCCCCTTTGCTGCCATTATTACTATCACTGCATTTTTTGTAACATGAGCAGTGTTAAAACCAGATATTTCTGTCATTAATAAAATGTTGCACTATTGAAGCTCGCACTTACTGATCATTCACTTGTATTTTACATTTGTTGTTCATATATTTTCCTAACAGATAATTTGAAGACTACAGAAATTGTGCTTGTTTCAGTATGCTGTATTCTCAGCATTTCCTGTTTAGCCTATGTGTTTGTACGTAAAAATATGACTTTAATACTGTTTGGTTTGATTTTTTCTTTGACTTAAAAAAGGATGCAGATGAGATTGTCTAAAGTTACTGTGGTATTATTTTATATTACAGTTTTCCATTTAATTTCCTTTAAAAAATTATTATTAAAAATAATGTAAAGAAAGAATAAGAAGGTAAAAATAACATTTTATCGTTTACTAAAGCATCGGCAGCATTTATATCTGGTGACAACATTGCTAGCAACTTTTTTTATCTCAGGTTTCCCTTAAACTCTTTGAGAAATACTGAAGCATTTTTTTAATTCTGAAACAAGTAACAGACCTTAGTGTTTAATAACCTATGATGCTAATATGTATTTCCAATAAGATATTTTCAAGTTACAATAGCTTGCTTCCAAGATATGATTAATTATGAATGTATTCAAAATCCACCTTAAAATGTCTGTTATTTATGTATACATAATATGTGACATTGTTACTCCAAGAGTAAGAGTAAAAGAATATACAAATGTCATCAAAGGTTGGTTCAGGGCATGTTTGCAGAATTGGATGTAACTGTAATCGAAGGTGTCTTGATCTTTCAAACATGGTGATTGAGGGTCATATGAATGTCGATTGAGCTGTTGTCAACAATAATATATCTCCATATAAGGCATATCACTCTTATTCTGGTAACAACCCACTGAGAAATTACAACCAATTGAAATCTGTGGTCACAGTTCAGTTCACAGCTACCAAGGGATGATAGGAGCACAGAAAGCACACAAAAGAAGGCATTTAAAATACGTTCTAAAGCAACACTCACCACTTTTTTTTGTGAAGAATGAGGCCAAATTAGGCTATACTGGGGTTTATGCCGCTACAGTAGGCGTACCTTTTATGGATAATATTCTCAGGTTTAAGTAAAGTTTTTAACCCCTTTCCTGTCAAGAGTCTCACGTCTCGTCGTTGCCTTCTTTTACAATGTATGTTGGATTACTTGCTCCTATGCATACAGTGCATACAGAATGAGACTACAAAGTTTCCTGTAAGGACCCAGTTCCCTTCATGCCTCTGGAGACCTCTGGATGTTACGGTGGTGCTAAACTAGTCAAAAGGAACCACTTGGATCCTCTTCCTGTGAGTTCTTCCTCCATGACAAAGTTAGACAGCAAGTCTAAGATGCAAAATGAACATTACTTAAGGTAAGTAAGTCCAAATTAACAATGTTTGCACACGACCTCATTTGTTCTGTGCGTAGAACCATTTCTTCTCTGTAGTTCTTGCATTCAGTTTTAACCAGAACCAGTGGCAGGTGAATCAGCACAAGCAGTTAGCAAGAGCCCACTTTTAGCTCTGGTCCTTCCTCCTGGGCAGGCATAGTTGAGGCTGGGCTTCTGGTTCCACTAAAAGTATACACAGAATTTGAGGTAATCTAATCTAGTGTGTGGCACTAACATTTGCAGGGCACTACTTTCCCTTTTGTCCAAAAAACACTTGAGAAGGTGTGAGAGGTGCAGAATTGGAAGTGTCTCATATGCTGGTGAGTGTGAGATCAGGAATCCCAATCTGTGAGACACATTCTGGAGTAAAAGGATGGCATTGGCTTAGGTGATGAGAATTAGAAAGGAGAAGTAGGAATGGCACACACACACACAAAAGATATGCTCTTATTCAGGAGAGAGACACTGTTTATTGTTTCAAGCCAGTTCATTGTCTTCAAAAGAATATGGAAACAAGGTATCTTTGGTAAATCAGAATATTTGGATAGTTAGAAATTAAATTAAAATAGAAATTAAAAATAAGTTGTACTGCTTAATAACAATACAATTACCATAACTTAAGTTTGATGCAAGTTTAAGAAAATTGACTTCTCTGTGGCCAATAAAGATTAGATGAGAGAAAATAAATATAGGAAGTTGATTAAATGAGGTACAAAAAGCATGACCAAGACAGTTGTTTTTTTTTCTTTTTCCTCCAGCTTTCTTCAGAATTGTGTTTCTGGACAACTTGCTTCTTCTTCTCTGTGTTAAGGCAAATGCGATAATGAATTGCTTTCATTTTTGGAATGAAGAATTTTCCTTTCCATATCTTCTGAAGTAAGCCATAAGAATCATACTGCAGGTTCTCTGAGATGAAGCTGGCCAAACAACACAACCGTTTACTGATCTTAATTTAATAGGGACGTAAGCAATTAGTACTTTTGTTCTCTGCTAAATGAGGAAGAATAATGTCTTATATTTCAGAGGAAACAGGAAAGAAAGCTTATGGACTAAGCTGCTCTAGGATAAACATTCCAGTGCACTTGAGTTTCTAGTTGGCAGTGACTCTCCTGGCATAGTGTACGTCCCCCACATCCTTATGAATCCAGCCAATAGGTACATAACTCTGAACTGAGCAATCCGTCTCAATGGTTTTGTTGTCCTCTTTTTACTCTCCGGTACCTAAGACATTTCTGGTTTAGACTTGAAATTATACTTCTGGTTAGTCTCACTTCTCTTCTCTGCAATACAACAAAAAAACCCAAATAGAGTAACTAGCAATTGCTTGTTTTGTTAATGATAGGTTAAGCTATAGAAAGTGGTTCTAGTAAAGAAGAAACTGTTTTCCTTTGGTACTGAGATTGAAACATCTGTCCAGAAATTGGCTGACTTTAAATGCTATTGTTGCGATACAGTCAGGATACTGAATAATGGATGTTTAATGTATTTAAGTGATTGACACTTACTTGGTTTTATGTGACACTACAGGCACCCTTCAAAAAGGGCACAACACAATCAGAAATATTTGACTGGAAGGTTTCTTTTGGAATCTGTACACCATGAGTCATCTTCTGATTTCTGTAAGTCAAGAGATCACAGGTGATAGCAACTGGTGTCTATGATAAATTCTACTATGCAGGCTGTATTACCTGGCAGAATGTTACAATCTGTGAAATCTAAGTAAAGAGAGTAAAAGTGTTATACAGAGGAGAAACCTTCTGCCTTTTGGTTTATCTGTGAGGTTTCAGAAAAATAGAAATATGTAACATCAAACCAATAGAGCTTTTAAATAATGGTGAAAGATTGTAGTGTTTCAAATGATTCCTACCATTCACCTTGTGATTTGTCCATGTTCTAAATATCTTGCCAAAAAACAGGTGATGAGTCACTTCTGACTCATCTCTCCAGATCAGCAGAACCCTTAGCACCTTGAATGAAATCAAAGTCTTTTCATTTTACTCGCATATAAACCAAAGACTAATGCTTAGCTTAAAATGCAAGTATTATACCAAAAATCCAAAGGGTAAACTTGACGTTACTAATTGCACATGGGGAGCAGACTGCAGACTTTGTCACCTGTGCCAGTGAGATGTGAAAACTTGCTCCTATATGCGGTCATTCATATAAACTTAATATACCCCTCTTTCTCATGACATTCATCCTGCTAGAATTTATTAATCTTTGTGGTACTGCCAATTTATCTGACTCATATATAACTAAGCTTTCTCTCAGTCAGAGAAGTGAATGAAGAGGCCCTCCTATTTATCTTTGAGAATGGGTTTGTAATCATTTTGTTCTATTCATCATAAATACAGCATTACCAAAATACTGTTTCTAATTTCAGATGTCACACCCCAGGAAAAGTATCTGTCCATTAGATAGATTGCAGAATTCCAGTACAGAACAGTAGACTGACCAGAAATGTGGAAGACATGGCCTAAAGAGAAGAAGAAAGATTAAATTAATTCGAGATGTTTCTGAGACTAGAGAAAAAGAGACTTAAGTGAGATATTCTAAGATTTTAAATGCTTAATAAGGCTACTTCAAAGAGCAAAGTAATCAGAATAATGTTTTCGGTGTTAATTGTGTTTAGGACAAGTAACAGCTTTAGATTGCAAGACGGAAGATTCGGGCTCAACAAGGCTAATTGTCTACGGACTGAGAGGGCTGTGACTCACTGAAATAGATTGCCTTGGACTATTAGGGAAGTCTTTAAAAATAAAAAAAAAAGTCCAAAAAACAGGTTTCAGAAAAACATATTATTGGGTCAGATGAGTGAACTGTATAACTTACTGAGATCCTTTCTGGACCTATTTTTACATACTAGTACTAGAGATGAGATCTGATACGGATCACTTTAAATACCAATAAGAAAAGGTGCACAATGATAGAAAATAGTCAAATAATAACATTCAAACAACAGGAACTGGATGTGTCAACTGAATCTCTACTTCAGTGAATATTAAAAGCTTTTCAGTTACTGAGTATTTAACTGGTAATACATCTCCCACCGGACTTAGTGTTGAGGGAGAGATCTGGAATCCTTTTGAAAAAACAGACAAGCAACAGACAACAAAAAACAACATGACAAAAAACAGACAAGAATTAAGATTCTGTCTAGTTGTCAGCTTACTAATAAATGGAAATGCAGTAGCCAAAATGTTTTTAAAAAATATGATTGTCCAAAGTTAGTTTGCTAAAGCTTGTTTTTTTTTAAATATTTGTCAAGCTATATGGTCCTCTCTAGATCTTAAGAAAGTGTGTACTGAAGACATTGGGAGGTGTTGGATGCTTACAAAGAGGATTAGTTTAAGCAAGTGGGGGTTTTAGATAAATTTTAGCCCTTGGCACTGAGTTTCATTGCAATCAACAATGAATTATTCCTATAATTTCTTTTCAAATATATAATCATAACATTTCTTATGACACGAAGAACTTGAATATTCTATAGACTATCTACAACTTGTGATGAAGTAAACGCGATATTAAGGTATGTTGCATTTCCCTCTATACTGTGACAGTTTAGACTGTATATTCTTTGAAAGAGAAACAGTATGTCTTTATGCGATATAAAATACAATGGAACAAGATCTGAAGATGCCATGAAGGGGCTTTAAAGAGCAACTTTTATGCTTCCAAAAAGAGCAATTGAATTAACTTCCTAACATATATAGGCACGGAAGGGGCATGAGTACCTATGTTTTTCCTGGAAAAGTTAGGCATGTTCACCAACATTATTATTTTAACTGAGCTTATTGTGCAAGTTGAAGAGAACTAAAAGGGCAGTTGGACTCCTTAAACAGAGACACGTGTGGAAAAAGAAAACTTAATTACCTGAGAATCTCAACTCGAATTCTTTAAGAGGTTTTATCCATATTGATTCTATTACCTAATTTTCATTCCTCCTTGGTATAAAACCCTAGCTGGATTACCTGTATTACTGAAGGACCTGAACAACAGTTGAGCCATCCTTTATTCCCTCGTTTTAGTGAGGGTATAAGAGTGTCCCTGGGGCACACAGCATGGACCTTGGTGTCTAGATGTTAATGGTGGGACTAATGTCTAAATTAAAAAACTAAAAAATTAACTGTAATGTAAGAAGGTCTTTTGTTTAGATATAATATTTTTTTCATGCTTCTGATAAATCATCGCTTATACAAATTAAAAATATTTATTTTAAGATTTTTTAGTATGAGCGTAGAAAAGGAAGTCAGCACATGAAAACAGCAAGGTTTATTACAAAATAGTAAGTTTATTCTGTTTTCTGGTATATTACTATAGGCTGGTATGTATCATATGCAAAATTTTAGGCAAGCAGCCATCTGCTGCGGTAATAGTAAACTATTGGATTAGATCGCACATTCTTGATATGCTCCATTATTTTAATGGATTTAATCTATTTGGAATGTTACTTATTCAGAAGAACGTAACAAACGTAATGTCTCCTGCAGTCTGGCAGTCTTCCTAAGAAATGACAGCTCTGAGTATGGGTTCTGCCTAATTCTAATCACATTGACATCAAGATAGCTGACAGCCTTCAAAAATATCTAAAGGGATAATCTAGAAATGGAAGAATCTGCTGATCCTCAAATTGTATTGTATGAAAGGAACAGAATAAGGCATAATATTTCCAGAACAGAAGCTTAATTTGATCTTGATTAGACAAAGGGTTTGAATTATGAGGCCCAAATGCCAAAAAACCACCTCAGACATGTAGCTGCTAGGAAAGTGCATGTCTGTACCTTCACAGACCAATTTAAACTGAGAGTTTACCTTTCAGACTCTTACTGAATAGTCCACTGTACTTGGCTGTGTTATCTTGTGTTTTCATCATTCCATCAATCTCACCCAAAGATAAATTCTGATCTGGCATCTTCACCATTGTGATTTTTTTTCCCCCGTTTATCCTTGATCCTTATATTTTCCCATTCAATGCATTGTTGCAAAATTTACATAATACTATTTTCACTCCTTTTGCAAAGTGATTTGACTGTCTTTTATTGTGTTCTCTCTGAATTTTCTACTTTTTAGGTGAATGTGCTATTTTAACGACAACATAATCTACCTCATCTACTCACTAGTGCTTGTAGAAACCATTAGGCTCAATTCAAGCTAAAAAAAAATGCAGATTAATAGTTTATTTTCACTATCAGCATTAGATTCAGAATCTAATTGTGTAGCAGAACAACATACTAAATCAAGAAAAAATGTGCTTGCTATGTGAGCTCAGGCTGCTTTAACACTTGAATAGCTGGCAGAGGTTTGGAGTTCAGAGAGAACAGTAAATTTTATAAGCTGATGATTGAGCCAGGAGGGACTACTGTAACCTTATGTCATTTACTTCTCATGCTGAAGACAGTGCAAATTAGAACCAGAGCACAGGAGAAAGGTCTGATAAGTGATTTTAAAATTTCTGTAACAATCCAGGACTGCCTGTCCTCACTGCTAGTTATATCCTTGATTCTTCACCTAAAGCTGTTCAAAGTATTCACCTGGTTCCTAGTTTAAAGATATGTCACCTTGACTTCTATTTATATTCTTGTCTACTTACTGAAGAGATCTTTTATCAACCTTTTGTTCTCTGTTTAGGTAGCTGAAGACTGTAATCAAGTCATTTAATCACGCGTTTGTTAAACCAAGCACATGAATTGTCTCCAACGTGTCACTAGCCAGTATGTTCTACAGTACGTTTCTGTGGTGTATATTCTGGAGACATGCTTGAGCTTCCAACTTATCCGAAAACTTTCTAACAGTGCCAGAGTGTCACCAAGTCTGAAATAATAAATCATTCTGAAATGGAAGCATATTAGCTTGGACATGGTACTGCCCTGATATGATGGCATACTATTTGGTCAGCTCATAAATCAGAAGTACCTTGCAGCAATCCACAAAGTATAGCATAAACATATTCTTAGTCATTTTTACAGCTTTATAGGAACACTAACCATTTTTTTAAATGCTTCTTCAGTTATAGACCACAGAACAGGACACAGTATTCAAGGAATGCTTGTGCCAGCTCCAAATACATATATAGCTTCTGTATACTCACTCAATATTTTATCAGTACAAGATCTTTTGGCTGCACAGTTAAAGTTCATGTTTAACTAAGAACCCACTATGAATCCCAAGCTGTTTTAGAATTACAGCTTTTCAATATAGATTTCCCTCATCTTATGCCCGTTTTCAGTGTCATTGGCTCATAGACATCTGAATTTATATTTGGACACGTCCAAAAAGGCCAGAGTCCAGAAGGAAAGACCTTCCTTCTATTGATATTGGATCGGGCCCACGGGAGGTCAAAAAAATACTCTGTGAAATTAATAGATTGTAGTGTGAGTGTATGAAATGAATGTAAATCAACTGAATTCTTTTCAGGATTACAATTTAATAACTTCTGCAACTTTACTAGAAAATAGAATGATCTTGTATCAGAAGCACGATGATGATGCTTAAGGAGGGATCACCAGAACAAATGCAGAAAGATCCATGACTTTGCCGCAAGCTCTGGTCAAGTCTAGTTACAGGCAAGGAACATTTGGAGAGAGATGCTGAATACCACCGAATAGAGACAATGCTAAATTTCTGCTGCATAAAGTCAGTGCACATCAGATCATCTTGTGCAATATAGTTATCAACACTGCCTACGTTGTGGCTGCAGAATTGTTCTCCCACTTGGAGTGCATTGAAGTTTCATTTGCAAGAAAAGCTGGTGTGGGGGAAAGGGAGACGGGCACATCTATTCAGCAATTTACCTGTCAGTAGGAAGAAGAAAGGGAATGAGTCCACAAGCACACAGAATGGTTGTTAAGGGTAGGTTGGGTTAATAAGCAGAGAAAAAAGTTGAAGTGGATAGGGAAATAGGGAAAAAGTGGATGCAGAATGAAACATGTAAATATAACTAATACCGATACAGATTTACAGAAAAGACAGTTTGTCAAATGTATTTGATTGCTTAAATGAGACCGTAAGTTGGCATATAACGGTAAAAGTTTGGATTGATAATCTGAGGCTTTTATACGGCGTTTTGATTTAGAAACCAGAATGACACATAATCAAGATGATTCTCATTAAATGGATTCAAGACTAGAGAGGAGTTAGATCTCAAAGTACCTCAGCATAAGGGAATTATCCCTGGCCAGCTGCATTTTGAACGTAGCCCCCAAAAGAACTGGTTCTTGATTTTTTATTTTTTTTTAATGCTCCCCTCACTTCAATTAGGATTATTTGAATCACTTTTTAACCAAAGGATGTTCTAGAGTTCTTGCAACCCAGAAGGCAAGCCCAGATACTAACAAAACTCTGGCTGTCTGATCCAAGAGCACAGGGTGGGATACAGGAAGAACTACCGAGTCCAGAACTGTAGCACTGAACTCTTCTGGTTGGGATTGCTTCATACTGAAGGCACCTAAATTTTGTAGATTCTACCATTTTTACTTAAACATTTCACAAGCACCCAATACCTACTTTTACAAGTATCCAGAAAAGCCCCTATCTTGACTCTTAAGCCCCACTGTTTGCCAATATCTTAGGAGCAGTTTATTTGCAGCTTTCATGGTGTGCCCAATGCACGGCAATCAGGCTTCCCTCCTTCCTCTCCTTTTTGAATCTTAAATCTTCTCAACAGGCAGGCCGTTATTCAGCAAGAGGAGTAGCCTGCCCACCCTCTTCACAGCACCAGGAACATGTGTTTGAGATGCTCTGCGTGGCACGTGTGGGTCTGACTACCATCAGGCAAAGTAATTTAATTTGGATCTGCTGCATCTCAAGTCAATAGGCTATTATACAAGTGGACTGGTACTAGCTCTGTTTGATCCTTCTCTTTTGCTGTTTCAAAAGAAGCGAAGCATTTCTTTTTAGTAAAAGCTGAAAACATCGAGTCAGCAGAAAATCATTAATTCCTGCCTTTGAACTTTCCTGCAGCTCCAAGTTGAAGCATAAGCTGTATAAAGAGCAAGGTCTAATATTCAGCCCTGTCCTTAAATAGCTGTTTGCTCAGTGTCCGTTTTGTTCTGAACCCTATTCTGAGGCCCCACTTCTCCCCACACGTTAGGGACAGAACATACTGTATTTAGACTGTCAGGTTCTCCTGTAGGGCCTGTGTGCATAAATCTTGATCTTCCAACAACCATAAAGCAAGAGGTGTCATGATTTAAAAAAAAAATGAAGCTGGCATAAGTCAAGAGTAGCTGGCATGCCTAAAACTTGTGCTTAAAATGCATTTAAAATCTGTTTCTCCCCACCCTACTCCCCTCCCAAAAAGGTCTCTTCTCTGGTTGGACTCATGAGCAGCTTATTTTCTTGACTCGTAGTATATCTGCATGTGACTCCGGTAGCAAAAACGCTGTTTTTTCCAGGCTACTCAGGCAGAGATTAATCATTACAAAATGCTTTGCGTTAGGAGGCAATGGACGACATGTGTCTGGAAATGCAATAAACTGGCAAAAAAGCCTGCTGTAATTGTCAGGCGTATGGCAATAATTGAACACTTTGTATATGTTACTAAATTAAACGTAAGCCATAAAAGTTCTTAAAAGTGAATTCACACAGTTATCTGATTCACTAGAAAATTATGACCAACTGGGAAGATGGGACAAGGAGAAGGGAGGATTAAAATACTTTAACAGACAATTTGTTTGTCAAGGCTGGAAAAGATAGTTTATTCCGAGTTACAGAAATTTAAATAGATACCTTTAAAACCTTTTTGCTATGGAAATTTAATGGAGAATTATAAAGAACAGCTTAGCTGGAGTAATGTAAATGAGATTTCCACAGACAAATCTGAGTATAAACATTTTAAGCCATATTCTCCATGTTTATAAAAATATCCTTTCAAAGTAAAATGGCTTGCTAGGTAATTAAGTATTTAAAAACTGAATTAGAAGTTAGATTCAAAACAGACTTCTGGAGTGAAAACATCAACTTTAAACACAGGTTGTGTTTCATGTTTTTGGTTGAGGGCCTTTTTGTGAAAACCAAGTAAACAGAAACTATTAACTTCTGCACAAACAGTCAGAATTTATCTGCAATTCCTTTAAATTTTTGTTCTTCTGACATGAACACATTTAGAAATAGAAGGCGAAGTGGATCCTCAGCTGCAACTTGGAGCATTGTGCCAATATAGACCCTTCTCTTCACCGTCTTTCCGCACAGATGAGGTACGGCTGTGGTTGTAATGTCATGCCTAACCTTGGTTTGAGATCTGGAATCACTCCATGAGGAAAACATAGGTGAAATCGCTGTAGTAATGAAGTGAAAAACAAAAACATTTCCATTCGAGCTAGTTGTTCTCCAAGACAATGTCTTCTTCCTGGATTGAAAAGAAGGTTTTGAGAAGACTTAAAATGTGTTCAATTACATTTTCACTCTTGTTATGAAAAAAAAAACGGTCTTGTAGTAAGTAAGAATGACCATTCTTATCCTCTTCTGTAAGAGAAGATAGGTGATAATTTATGGCAAGAAACAGATTTTAAAGAATTTATCCCTCTCACTAGACAAATGCCACTGTAACTAATTCTGTCAAATCAATTTAGATAAACTGTTAGCTACTTTATCTTATCTTGAAACGCCAATCTAGACAGAAGATGTTTTAAAAAAATGATACTGTGAATTTCAGCCTTTGTCCCCTTCTATTTTCTTAATTACATCTACTGCCAATCATTATTATCTGGCAATTATTCTAACTTGGTAAGCAGAAAGATATGAAACAGGTCTGGATAATGCCTTAAAATAATAGTTCTCATTCCGTGTATGACTAGTTACAGGGAGGAAACGTGGTTGTGGAAGACACAGATGAATGGGTAACATCATCTGGAACTGGTAACGTTAAACAGGCAAAAAGAAACATAAAGAATACACAGTAAAGATGGGCTTCATCAAATCTAACTTTGGCCATTTAGAATGTTGTGCATCTATTCCAAGGGAATTGTCTTGTCTTGGCTCCTTCTATTTTTTGGAGAAAAAGCATCCTAGAAACGTAAGCAAAGTTCCCCTCCACACAAGGCTATGTCTTTCTATGGACTGTGGAGGTAGCCCTGGCAGTTAGCTTAAACACTCAATTCTTAGGTTGATAATCGTATGTAAGGTAAATTATACCCTCTTACAGGCATCAGAAGACAAATCCATAATGATTTTAGGACTGCCGGAATATTTCCTCAGAACAGAATGCAGTGCTACCATGCTAACCCTCAAGCTAGTTCTGAATAAAATCTGCAGTTTCTGGTGCTGCAATTTGAAAGCTGGTTGTGTAAATCCCCTGTATGTAATGAATTTAGCAGCAAATGACTATTAATTGTGAAATGAGTAACACTTATATACTGCAATGATATAAAATTTATAGACTCCTCAGATAAGAAGATATTGTGCTTTTTTTGTTAGTTTATATAATAATGAGCTCATCTATAGAAAAGATACTATGCTAAAATGCATTATGTCCAGAGTGCATTATATTGAATATGTTTAAAATAGCAGTTCCATCAGAACGGTGGATATTTTATATCATTCTATCCATTCCTGATTTATTGCCATTACTTACATTTTATACATTTCTAGATTTATGAAAAGAAACAGTGGAAGGAATCAGTCTTACCTAGAGAAAAAGGAATAAATGCCTCTTTCTTGACAAACTGCCCGCTGCTGTCCAAAAACCTCTCAGGAAAAAAGACTTCTGGGTTGCTCCAGTATTTTTCATCGAAATGAACTGAGTAGAGGTTTGTAATGACTGTAGTGCCTTCAGGAATAGAGTAACCACGCACAACAGTATCTTTGGAAGTTGCGTGAAAAATACCTAGTGGAGCTATATTACAGAATCTTAGAACTTCATGTAGAACGGCCTCAGTGTACGGCATTTTGCATTTCTCTTCTAAGGCAGGCATTTTGTTTGGGCCAATGACTAAATCGATTTCTTTTTGAACTTGACCTGTTAGGAATAGGAATAAAAGCTGATGTTTATTGTGTAATATCCTTCATCTTTTAACTTAAGCTATAAAATACATACTTTTAAAAGAATACTGAAACATAAAAAAATCTTATATAAACATAGTAGCTTATAAGCTTTTAAATTGTGATTCTATATTCCTTATCCTGCTAGTAGGAATTAGTACTAGTATATATACCAGTAATCTTCATTTCAAAAGTAATTACTCTCAGTAAAATCGTATTTTAACATACTTTTCTTTGCTTGTGTATACTTTTATTTCTGGAGCTCTTCAAAACTAAAGAAACAAGCAAAAGACTGCAAAGATAAAGTACGTTAAATACTGGAGTGAACACAGGTAACGCTGAAGTTAGCCACCTGAACTTGTCTAATTCTGATATGATTCTTCAGAATTCTCGCAGTGGAAAATAATTCACTCTTAAACTGAAAATATCTTATACAATACAGTGTGAGTTAAGAGGGATGTGAGTCCAAATTTAACTGAAAAGGAACAAATTCAATCACTGGGGTTTTTTTAAGCTGTTTTTAAAATTAACTTCACAGGTTATTTAATTAATCTCAAAGGCATTCAAACTGCCTCTTCTTTCTTGATACACTTTCTTTGTTGAAACTGCCAAACGGCTCCTAACTAAAACAAAGCTGGACTTCTACAATTCGTGTGGAACCAGTAATGAAAATCTGGGAAATGTCAGAAAAATTCCACCAGAATCACCAGGTCTTTCAACCTGAAACGACAATGTTTCACATCAAAATAAAGAGGTGAAAAGCAGCTTTGTGAAAGTACGTTCTGTGACGTAGTGGTGCTATCAGTGTATATTGTAATACTTGGACAGAAAAAGTCTAAATAAATGAAAGGTAACGGTAATTTTAATTTTTATCCAGATCAATTGATTTTGAATACCAATTCAGAAACTCGTGGTATCACAGCACCTGAGATCAGAAGATTATTTTAGGTGAGTGGATCTCTACAAAATCAGCCAGTGCATATGAGACACAAAACTTCAAAGTTTTCTTGATCTTTATTGAAAAACAGTATCTTGGTCAGATCTTAATCGAGAAGGAATAAGGATGTTCTTGTTTTAAGATATGAATGTTATTTTTGAGCCAGGACAGACTGATCAGAAACTTTAAGTGGGCATTTTCGCATTTGGACTTTTTATATAATTTAAAGCATAAATATATCCTATTGACTAATTATGGCACTTAATGTATTTTAACTAAAATATGGACAATGTATACATGCTTCCTGAAACTTAAGGACCTACAAAATCAAATTCTATTTTTTTCATTTTATGAAATGTTTTTCTTTTTTGGTAGACTTCCTTATTACACTGTGTAAAGCATACAGATGAATCAGTGGAATTCAGAAGCATAAAAGCAATGTTTAATTTTTTAAACCCATTTGTTTAAAATGGTCTGAAATGTGCTGGCTGGTTAAAAATAGCAATTGCAGTTTTAAGCTTCCACAAAAAAAATTATTGGCTGTATTTAGTGAGCTGAAGCTACATATTTCTCTTAAATATGTCCCTCAAAGTTGTTACAATTAACAACTTAAATCCTGTTAGATCTTGCTTTTAATCCTAGGCTAGAAGAAAGTTTTCCTATTTTTTATTCTTAAATCGGTTTCCTCATGTTCAATTAATTAATCAACTAACTAAAATAGCTGAGTAAATGAAAATAAGAAAATATGTAAGAGGTTACGGCTCTCAGGAGATATTTGAGCGAACTTTGGTTCTACTTGCTTAGACAGATATTTTAACCAGCTCACTGAATATGGGACTTAAAATAATGATAAAAAATAGCAATAAAAGCGCTTCGGCATCAACTTCTTGATTTAATCTGAATGATTTTCACTGTTTATAGCATGTCAGGCCTTGACATACATTATCATCATATTTTATTTTCATTTTTTTCCAAGTAAAGCTGTATTTACGTTAAACATAAGTATAAAATTTGATCTCCACTTTTAAAATAAGAATTACTTTTTGCCCACCCATTTTAAATTAAAAATTATTCTAGCTGGGAAAATCAGAAGGTATAGTCATGCACCTACTACCATAAGAAGAAAATATAATCTTTCATACGTAAAGATATCTGGTTCCTATGCAGAACTTCAGCTCGCAAGAGCCTTATAGCTACGGGTATTGCTGCTAACCCCATTCTGAAATGACGATGATGATGGTCAAATTGATGTTAGAGCAACGTTCTTCTTACTTCAGAATGACTGTAACACTTATTTTTAAATGCTATTTTTGTACTTCCAAAAGTATAAATATACATGTCTATAATAGGTAAATCTATTGTGAACTGAGGCACTTAAGGATAAAAAGAAATTGTACCTAAACTGTGAACCACAACCTGATTTACATTTTTGCTGATGCTGTCACATTTTTAATTTAACTTATTAATTTCATATTTAATTACATTTGCTTATAATTAACTATATAGATCAGTATATCTACCAACCAATACAACGCATGGCAACACTAAACTTAAATATATTAAACACTTTATTAAAAACATTAAAGCTTCATAAAAATATATTTACAAAATAATACGCTAAAACGTTATCATACTTGACTTTTGATATCCTCTTCATCTGCATATAAAATAAGATTTTCACATCTATCTGTAGTATGTTTGGTAAATGATACAATAGAATAATATAGATAAACTTTCCTTTTTGGTTACGACTAAGGATCACAGCACCACTTCCAAAAAGCATTTTAAATTTGCAATAGGAAAGCGTGTCAGTTCCTGAAAATGTCAAAGTTCTTACCTTGAATGTTTGGATAAAGTGCCATAAATAACACTGCCCATCTTAAAACATTTGTTGTGGTTTCTGTCCCAGCTATGATGAGTTCTCCAACAGAGAAAATTAAGTTTTCTCTTGAATATGTAGACTCCGGATCATTTTCATTGCAGTCCATCTCATCTAGATATGCATCTACAAAATGTCGAGGTGACTGAGGCTTCCTATTTTCAGAGACACGTTCAATAAGCTCATGAAGAAAGTCATAGACTTCAGCTGCATT
Organism: Larus michahellis; assembly: GCF_964199755.1. Taxonomy (NCBI): domain Eukaryota; kingdom Metazoa; phylum Chordata; class Aves; order Charadriiformes; family Laridae; genus Larus; species Larus michahellis. Next base: position 80,172,782 of record NC_133899.1, on the reverse strand, counting down.
TTTAAACAGCTGCTGGTGTTTCCCAAATGGCAAGATACCAATCCAAGGAAAAGCATTATATAAAAATACAGAAGCACTAGCAGCTAATTCAATATTTTCACTAAAAATCTCAATCATGTGCTGAAATTCAGTATCTTCGTACGTAAAACGTTCTCCAAAAATAATCAAATTAGTAATGTTTGAAACAGCATTTGTTATCAAGTGCTTAATATCAAATGCTCTGCCTTTGTACGTATCAATGGCATCAAGGAAAAACATAGATTCTTCTGAAATTTTGTGTTCAAAGGACCTTTGACCATATCCAAAAATTCGAAAGGTATTTACAGCTAATTTGCGATGTTCTGTCCATCCTCTGCCATATTTACTGTTCAGTAAGCCTGAAAAAATATTTTGACACAGTATTTTATGCAACGCTTTATTTCCCCCCCCCATAAGATAATAAAAGAAAAAGATAATAAAATTAGTTAACAAGACAAAAAATTACACACATCTTGCTATGGAACATAGTCCGAGAGTGACAATCCTTTCCAAATAATATCTTTAAGGAAGTATTTTATGAAAGGAGATAAATAAGTACAGAAAACGGCTAAAGCAAATGTTTCATGTGATTACAAACCCATCTATTGGACAAAAATGACATTTTAATGTAAAAGACATTAGCACTTACCTCCCATGTTTGTGAGCTTCTTAAACAAGGGAAGAGATGGTCTATCTGCAAAAATTTCACTTTGATGAACGAGGCATTCTTTTACTGCATCATAGCCATTCAGTACAATTGCAGATATACCTCCAAGATCGAGACTGAAGATCTTTGCAGGGGGGAAAAAATAATTAGAATTGTAACATGCCATTAAAACCAAATCTTAAGAACAAATAACGAAACCAAGTAAAAACAAGTAATAAAAAAGTGAAACAACACTAAACATCCATGCCAAATACAGACTTGTGTGAACTTCAGTAGGGCATACAGGTAACCGGAGGTGATACAACTGTGGCATTACACAGTAGAATCCGTTGTGAGCTGATTTACCATCAAAAGATAGAGTAAATTAGCCCACACTACATTCTGTGCTTTGCGGTGCACCAAAAGTGACCAGCTCTCCAAAGTAAGGACTGGGGATGCTTTCATGTAGTCATTAAAAAATGTGAATTTGGTATGACAATGCATATTTTTCAGAAAAAATGTAGTCCCTTAACATTACTAGATATAAGTATGTATAAGTATATATAAGTATGTACTTGTAAGTATATAACCAGATATTATTAGATATATAGTTTTTATATAAGAACTAGAAATGAAGTACATATATTGTCTACTTTCCTAATTTGCTGAGACTGTTTCCACAGGAAGGAGGAAAGCTTTACTACCGCATCTGCTCCTCCTCTCTGCCTTAGTAAAGGTAAATTCCAATAGCTTAATTTGGTTAAGGGCACTATGACCGAAGCTATCATGAAGACTTCCAACATGTCACTTAGCAATGGCAGACACAGAAGTGGTGTCAGTTGTGAAAACCACCACGCTGCACCCAGTCCTTTCCATCTCCGAACCTGGACGCCAATGTACTTTGCACAGGCGCCCAAAGAACCATCAGATGATAGAAGTGAGAGCCATGATGACAGCCAACAAATGATGGCACAGCCCAGACAGTCCCATCTTCTGTTTCCAGAAGTGGCCAGCACTCGATGCCTTGAAGAAAGACGTGATACATCCTGCAGAAGGCCCATGCAGGATAAACAAAATGAAAACCGTAACCAAAGTTTTAAAAATTGAAACTGAGACTAAAGATTGAAATCCTATATCCCTTTCCATTCTTTTCTTAGCATTATAAATTTGTATTTTTAGCTACACAAATCTCTAGTTTTTCCTTCATCTCAGAGCAGTTGACATCCACGATATGAAATAATGTTAGCCTAATTATGCATTCTGTGACAACTGGGTTGTCAGCAAAAGGGCTGTCCCTGGCGGTATTTAAGACATGTAGACATGGCACTTAGAGACATGGTTTAGTGGTGGACTTGGCAGTGTTAAGTTAACAGTTGGACTTGATGATCTTAAGGGTCTTTTCCAAACTAAATGATTCTATGACTATTTTGTTTTAGCAAACTTGATATTTTCACTGTTATAATGGCTCTTCTTTTTTATGGGACAAGAAAACACTCCTGATGTATTTCTGCAAACCATTTGTGTGTTTTGTATACTTTGACCATAGCTTATTTTTAAAAAAAAATGTAATTTCATTGTATTTTTCCAGAGCCCCCCAAATCCTGATCTGCCATCTTCAAGTTCCCTCAAATTCTGCAGGACCCTTTCTGACAGCAGGTGACTAGAACCACATACAGCATTCCAGGCAAGTAGAAAGCCTAGTCCACTAGATGACATGTTTTCCTTTCTACTTCCATTCTACTTGTCCTAGTATTTTGCTTGAAACACATTTACTTTTTTCTATTGCCAAAACACAGAGGTGTTATAAACACTCTGGAGATGTACAGGCATGCCGAACAACTACCAAAACGTGTGTGTGTTTATGTCTGCCTACACACACACACTTAAAAATGCTAACACCTGCCTGCGTTCCCCTGCTAGATCGTCTGGGCTTAATTTTTATGAAGCTTATAAGAACAGATCAGTTGTTTGAAACCAGTCAATTGAAAACAAACACCTGACACACAAGAAAGTACGAAAAAAAAGAAAAAAATCCATTCTTACACGAAAGTATGAAAAAAAAGAAAAAATCCATTCTTGCATAGTTATACTAATTGACTGTAAGTAAATATTCTAAATAGCCACTGATGGTACTTTGAAGCAACACGTTTTCAGCAAAAATGTTGCATTATCCAAGCACCTGCTATTTGGCTGTTGTAATTTTGTTAGTTTTAAGCCCTTTTGGCATGTCCAGGAGTTGCGGATGCGAAACAAGCCGGTTACTTGCATTTGCGGCAGGACAAGCGTTTGAATATTGTACCAAAAAAAAATTAAATAAATAAAAAAGCAAACAGCAGGCAAGCAGACAGCTCCTCCCCGCCGCTGCCGGCCCCGGGAGGGAGCGCTGCCCTAAGAGAGGCGACAGCTCCCCTCCTCCGCCGCCGGTCTGCGCCCGCTCCCACGGGAAGGGCTGACCGCAGCACCGCTTCTCCCAAAAGGCTCTTCAGCCCCAAAGCCCTGCGCTCCGGACCCTGTTACCGACCGGGTACCGGGCCCCTTCCTCTGCTCCCGTTAGCCGGCGGAGGTGCTCCGCCCCCCCGCCTCCTCCCCGGGGCGGCCACCCCCGCCCTGCTGCTCCTTCCCCGCCGGGGCGCGGGCACCGAGAGCCGCTGCGGGCCGGCGCCAGGCGGCGGGACCGCTCCCGGTGCTGCCGGGGGGGGCTCCGAGCGCCGCGGCAGCCCCGGGACGGGGACGGCCCATCCGGCTCCCTCTTCCTGGGGCTGCCCGCCCCAGTCCGCCCCGCTGCCGGGGAGGCGGCAGAGGCCGCCGGAGCGGCGGTACCTGCCCGTGGATCTGGCTCTGCCGCCGCATGTAGACGTGCGGCTGCTCCGCGCCCAGGGCGTGGATGTTGCCGATGAGGGGCAGCCCCGCGGGGCCGGGCGGGAAGCCGGGCGGCCGCCGCTGCTTCAGCAGCTGCCGCACCACCAGGGCCAGCAGCAGCAGCAGGAGCAGGAGGAGGGCGCAGGCGGCGCCGCCGCTCGCCGCCGCCGCGCCCGGGCCGCTCCCCGCCGCCGCCGGCCACATCGCGCCCCGCCGCCGCCGCGCCGCTTCCTCGGGCCGCCGCCGGCCCGCCGCCCTCATTGGGCGGTGGCAGCAGCCCCCCGCGCTGATTGGCCCGCGGGGGCTCCGCCTCTTGCGTCAGGCGGGGCGGGACGGCGCGAAGCGGCGGGGCCCGGCGGGGCTGGTGGTCGCGGCGCCGCCCGCGGGAGCCGCGGGGCTCGGGGTCCGCCCGACTCGGGCCTAGCGCTGGGAGGCGCTGGGAAGGGGCTGGCCTCCGGTGACCTGGGGGGATGCAGAAAACGGGTCTCGGTTCTCGCGCAGTTTGTCTTTTTTTGACAAAAGTTGCACGCTTCAGGTTGATGAAGTGATGAAAAATCACTGCCGGCTGCATGCTTGAAAATAACTTCCGTACGTTGACCGTGACAACTGAGAAAAGTCACAAGCAGTTATTTGCTGGTTGCTAAGTCTCTGTGCAAGCAAAAATCCGCAGTTTTGAGATGTCTTTCCCAGAGCCAGACTTTCCCAGTCTTTCCCAGGCTCTCCAGCCTCTTCTGGGGAGCCCCGAGGCAGTAAATCCCATTGTGTTTCCCTCTCTGTCCTTTCCAACCACAACACAGGGAATCTTACAAACTTCTAGGTGGCAGCTTCTCATGTGGCCAAGCTGTAATTCCCTGTACTGCACAGCCTGACCTTGGCCATCTCACCCGGCCATTGGCAATGCCAGGGGGCTGCAGCGGGCACTGAGAAAGGGCCTGGTGTCCCTGCGCTGGTGGGCAGCTGAGCACAGGAGGAAATGTCCCCAACTCATGTGACCAAGCAGCAAGGAAATCACAAACATAGCGTGCAAGGGCTATGGTTACTCAGCAGGATGATGCCTCAGGGAAGAGGGCTTGAGTAGCTGAAGAGACTAAGATAATTTCCTGCAGAGCTAAGAAATGTGACATCCTGCTAAAACACTTTATAAAAAAATCCATTTTGTTTCCACTCGTGCTGTCTTTGCTGTTCCATTACTGCTGTTTTACAAGCAATTTTAGGCATATGAGAAGAATTCCTGCCCTGTTAAAATTTCTATGCTATATGATTTGCAGCTTGAGATTTTTCTTTTGTTGAACTCAACTGAGTATCTCTACATAGACTCATAAGAAAGTTAAGACCTAAACCGATAAAGAATTTATGCTAATGAATTCCGTTAATAACCTGACTGATCAAAATGCATTACGTACTTAATAATCTAACCCTTGAATGTTTAATTCTCAGTACATTCCTGTGATGGGACGTCCTGCTTCGAATGTGGTGGTACTGACACTGACCTGAGAGTACATGGCACAAAAGCTGAGGAGGGCCCCAGATGCTGCTGGGAAGTCAGATAGTCCGAGAGCTCAACACGGCAATGGCCATTGCTTTGAGAGCGCAGAGAGGAGTTAAGAGCTGTGAGTACAACAGGGTAACAAGAAGGGGAGCTGGGAAGTGACAAAGTGTAGCTTTTTTGGCTGTCAATCGGGCTGCAAAGCATCTGTGAGGCTTCAGGGGAATCAAACTGGCTGTCCGGGTGCCTCCTGAATAGGGCACAAGGCTATGAAGAGTCAAAAGAACAGGATTCAAAGAGTGTGCTTGCTCACATTTGCCTAGGATGGGCAGATTGAGAAGGAAAGATAAATGTCGTGTATATTACAGAACAATACACCAGTAACTTTTAATGAAGGCAAGTGCAAAGATTTCCGGTTCTCTCAGGTGATGTTGATGCCCGTGTGTTGTCATGCACCGAAGGCTGGCTGGGCTGGTTGGCTGGAGCAGGGTCTGTGCTGGTTTCCATGTATCAATGCAGTGAGAGACTGATTTTCAGGCACATCTTCATGCAATGAGTAATCAGTTTTACTTGCCTCAGGATCTTTCCTTGTCCTCGCTGCAAAATGCCTTGTAAAGCATGTGCCAATGCCATCGTCCTATATCAAAATCTTACCCAGTTTGTCAGAATACAAAGAAGTGGCTTGAGCACTGATGGAAGTTTATTTTTTTCATTCTTCGTCCAAGTTATTTCTTCATTCTTTCTTACTGTATGATACTACCTGGTGTCTTGACTGAATTACTCGGTCCATACCTGCAAAAAGCATCACTATTGCAATGTCAGTGCCGTGAGATTTCTCACCAGAGAGCACAAGAGATTCAGGACCTCAGCTTGGCTTCAGCCAGAGGCAGAATGAGGAGAAATGGCCAAGGTTTAAAATAAGATGTACACTGTGCTTAAGCAGCTGTGCTGAAACATGGAAACTCAAACAGATTTAAACTTAATTACTTACACACATTTAAACAAAGAGGGGGGTCTCCAAACGCTTTAGCTCAGCATAATCAGGTGAATTAGAGGTGCACAGACTAGCTGGTCAGAAAACATTTCAGAACGGTGTGAGAATGGCTAATTCACAGCCTACAGACAATTACACAGAATTAACTTGCAAGATGAAATTGCTGTTCATTATATTGGGAACAGAAACATTAACGTGCCAGATAAATCATGCAGTTATGGTGTATGGTATGGTGTATACGCGTATGGTTATTACCGCAGTCTCAGTTAGAAGGATGTAAACCATTTACGTACATAAGCTTCTGTCTTTGGAAAAAAGAGGTTGGTACTTCTTTCTCCTCACCCCTCATCCCCCTGATAAGATGATACTTGAATAGTTCTCAAAGTGTAAGAGGAAACACAGGAAGAGGTACTATTGCTTTGATTGATTGTTTGATTTTTACTGCTTATCTTCAATGTTCTGTTATTTAAGTGTGTAATACTTCACATGCACCCAGTGTTTTAGATGATTGTGATTTCTACTACATCTGTGTAAGAAAAGAAAGGAAACGTGATTGATGGTTTTAGCAGCAAGCATTTTGAAGGGGAAAACCAGGGGGGGGAAATAGCATAGAAAAGACCTAAGAAGAGACAAAAAGATCAGAGGAAAAGTCCAAATGTTTGGCTAAAATGGAAGGAATAGACTTGTATGGAGGGAAAAAAGCAGACCATATTTGACAATTATCTTCAAGCAGGGGAGAGAACAGCCAAAACTGCCCTTGCCGTAGTGTTTGAACCTTGGGGATGGAGAAGAGAAAGTGGTTTTATCCACTGCAACCGAGGAAGAGAAACTGAAGAGCGTGATTGCAGAACAGTAAAATCAGTTTTGTTCAAGCCAAATGTGAAAAGGTGGTGAATCAGCCAAGATTAAAGATCCGAGAAGCTCTAAAGGATGCATGATTAAATGGAGGAAAAATACCAGCATGGATAAATAGGACTGAAAGTTGTCAAAAGTAAGATATAAATAAACCGTTGTGGACAGATGAAATTACTTAATGCAGGTTTAGGGATGCAAGACTCCAATGGCTATCCAAGAGCAGGATTCCTTGCCAGTTTCTGACTGATTTTTTTATTTTTTTAAATTTCATTCCTTCAGAAGTGTGGGGGCAGCTTTTGCTGAATTGCTTCTTTGGGAAGGTTTTACTTATCTTAATCATGGATGATCAAATGAGTAAACTCACAGGATGAGTAAAGGTTTTTTGGTTTTAATTATAAAAAATGATGGCTGAGTAAAGAACCCCATTAAAGCACGTATCTTTATTACATTCTAAAACATTCTAGTCACCAAAATTTACAGTTTGCTGTAAGGAGAAGTTGGAGGAAATCAAATAACAGGAAATGATTGTGTTCCTGTCTTCTCAAGAAAGGCAGAAAGAAATTCTTTGACAGGGAGTAACTACGCATATATATACGTAGCTTTGACTTTTGAAGAAATATACTGACATATGTGGCTGTTCGTTTAGTAACAATATTAAGGTCCTGATGATAACTCTATTACACTCTTGGGAGAAAAAATAAGTAGTTTCCAAGTTCCATTAAATGTCTCACAAACTTGTATTCAGCTACAATTTGAAACAGTCCTTGGCTTCCTTACTCTTTAGCATTGGCATCATAGAATCCTAAAATCATAGAATCATCTAGGTTGGAAGGGACATTTAAGATCATTGCTGTACTTCTAGAAAACAAGGTAAACCTTTATCAGGCTAAAGTGCTTCCACTCCTGTAATAATATCTCTTTCCCAGTGAAGTCATGCCATTATTTATAAAATGTCATACAGGAAAACAACTTCTTTAGAGCCAGAAACATAAAGATTTTGCTCCTTTTCTTTGAGGGCGGGTCAGGGAAAAGATAGAGATCTGTATAGATGTATGTAAAACAGGCATGCTTCTCATTGAAATAAATTTCATAAGCCTGCTGACAAAGGTTGGAGTCACGTGCAGATGTTATCTGTTACACTCACGCAGCTCTTTTTAACACACCTATAGCATCATAGTGAATGATTAATTTCTAAGTTACGCCTATCTCCTTAGCTAAGCCTTTAATGATGTTGGTGCTTTGTAGATTTGCTAAAACATAAAAAAAAACCACCTCATGTTTTGCCTTGTGAATTTGGTGATCGGTTGCTGAAAAAAAAACATTTCCTTAATCATGATCCTACTGTGCCTGAACAGTTTAGATTTGTCAGGCACACCCAGAAAATTATGACACTGGCTTAAAGACTGTAACTTCAAAAATAGTTTTGGCATATTTTATTTGTTGGCTCCTTCAGAGTTTACTTAGGTCAATTTTATGCATAAATATAGAAATTTATCGTTTTAGTTGATAGTCTCATATGACTATTGGTTCCCAGAAACTCTGCTGTAGCAGAGAAACTCTGATTAGCAAATATGATGTCGTAATAGCACTATTTACCAGCACTGAAAGGAGAGTGATCTTTTTTGGTCCCCAATTTAGTTGAAGGCACAGGCTAAATTGTTGCCTTTGCACAAGTTTCTTTTGTCAAGCATCGAACAACGGAAGAGCCAGCTGAGAAACAACCCCACCCGGTCCTCCTCGCGCCGAGGGCAGCACTGGGAACAGCAGGGATGTGCAGCTGTAGTACCGAACAATGGCGGGGCAGCTGAATGGTCCTACAAGGGACTGATAAAAATACCAGGTTACACTGGGGGTTATTCAGACCTCAGTACTACCAAGACAAAGAATAAAATGATGATGCGGGATCTTCCACCCTTCTTATATCCTGTAAAGAACGAGCATGGGATTACCTTGAGGATTTAGGATATAGTTTCTCACCATATTTTTGCTGACATGCTCTGATGACATGTAAGATAGTAGCACTTGTGCAAGCAATCAAATCAAAGTTTTATAATTATGCTATTGCTTAACAAGGTTAGTTTTCTGTTCTGAGGTTGTTTTCCAGGTAAGGAGTTTGTTTGGCTCCTATCCTACCTGTAGAATGCATAAAACTGAAGGGGAAATAGGTGCCAATTTTGAGGTATTTTCAGAGTGAGATTCTCCTCCACAGTTCATCCCCTTTGTGCTACCGTGGTCACGCTGCGAGTCTGACCCTGGCTGTATTTGGTAAGCTGCCAGTTCCTTTTGAGGGATTCCACTTGTCAGCCTACTGGAGGTGCAGCCTGGGACAGAAATGGGTCTGGCTGGAGCGCGTCTTTGAGTTTTGCCAGTTGTCAGAGGGTGGGAGTGTGTTGCCAGGTACCGTGAGATAGGGCTGGAGCCCCTGTGACCCTGCTCAGGGGCTGAGCTGCAGTAATACAGGACTGAAGGTGACAGAGCCATAGCCAGCTTCTTGGTCTGCCCCTTCTGCCTTGCTGAGCAAACCTCAGTGCAGGACAGCGGGACCCAGTTTGTTTTAAAAGATTATTTCACACTGGATTTTGACTACGTACAGGGAACTGCTCCAAAAACTACTGAGCAAAAAAGCTCAGTGGGAACATTTCTATGAAATTAAAACAATGCAATACTGATCTGCTGTTTAAAGTGTCTTCCCTATGTCAGTCTGGAAGCTTTCCCAAAGCATTTTGGAAGAAAATTTGCTTTCAGACTGATTCATAGATTACTCAGTAATTAGTTCAACAGCAATCACACTTTCTCAAAAGTAGTCACTGAAGCAGCCTAAATCCAGGTTTAATGTTCCTTAAAAAGGAAATACTTCAGTGTTGGGATCTCTATCCGTTTTGTGGTTCTCAGGATAAGTACTGCATTTTTATAGAAAAGAGGCTCTCATTTTTGGGCCAAATTCAAGCTGAACTACAAGATGGATAGGTAAAATATTATTTGTGTGAATAACCTTGATGTGAGTTTATCCTAAATCTGAATATGGCCTTTTGGTGGCTATGGAAGCAGAATTAATCAAAGGGTTAGACCAATTGGATGTAAGTTTTGCAAAAGCAAATGCGAACAAAGTTTGGATGGTAGGTAAGGTGTTATGTTTCAGAGTTTAAGCCAGTCTCTAGCTTTTAAAATTATAGAATCACCTAAATTGGAGGTGAAAGATACGAAGAGAGCATATGTTCCTTCCCCAGAGCATAACAACTATACATGTCATTCCTGACAGATGTTAGACTACCATGCCATAAAACCCTCCAGTGAACGATATGCCATAACTGCAATGCAACCTATTCTTCTATGTCATTAATCTCAATTGTAGAAAGCTCGTTCTGATGTGTGCTATCTCCTTTTTTGCCTTTTAAGCCCATATATATTTCTTGTTTTGATTAGAGTACCACAGCGTAGATTATTACTGCTTCATGGCAAGTATTTATATTTTTGTTACCACATTTCTCCATAGTCTTTCCTTCTGTTAACCGTTTCCCCGATCTTTGAGTCTGTTCTCCTAAATCATGTTATGGGATCTCTTGATAACTCTTACTGGTATTTGTCTGGACTTTCTCTAACTTGTCTCTTTGAGGTACCCAAACAGAGTACACTAGCAGATCTAGATCTTATCAGCAACAAGCCCAGCGTAAGGATTACCTCTGGGGCCTTAAATACGATACTCCTGTTGATATACAGCTTGCTTTTACAACAGCATGAAGTTGTTAACTCTGGCTTAGCTTTTATCATTTTCTGCAGAACAGACTGCAGTGAAACGTTAGAAAGATGCTTTGACAGGAGCTCAGTCATGCTTCCTTTCCCCCACGTGGCTTGTAGAGTCTTCTTAGGTAGTAGTGTTTTCTGGCCATTCGTGGAGACAGGATCCTGAATTAGATAGACTAGGCGTAGGCATCCACCAGAAACACAGATAAGTAACTCCCCAGCTTCTCTTTGTAAAGAAAAATCATGTGATATTTAGAGCTGATTTTGCCATGAAATGTCCTTATCTGCAAAAGGCTTAATAAGGTGCTATGAAGAACAAGCATAGAGAGAGCAGAGACCCCGATCATGCTCACCTCCCTCATGAAGAACTTACCATGTCTGTGGATCGTGGCATCGTCACTGTCTACCCTTTCTTTCTGGTAAGGTCCTCTCTTGTCAGATATGAACCATTCTTGGGACTGGAAATTTTGTCTGTGCAGCTCACAGTCTTGTCTGTCCTGAAGACATTTTATCATTGTACAAAAATCTCAACATAGTATATAAATGTGACATTTTTGTTTAAGAGCATGTCATCTGTTAACATTTAAGATCCTCACTGCAGTGCCTATGGCTTGTTGACATAGTGGCAATATTTACAGTAGAAAAAATGGTTGCACTTTAAAATGTATTTGTTAAATAATAGCGAACAGAAGAAGTTGTATCTAGTGTAGAGAAAGAAACTATCTTTAAAATAGGACAGATTTTTCTTATTCCCTACAAATTTAAATACATTTCTTTGAAGAGGAAATTCCTTTTACTTGGGGCTGCAAGTTGCATGAGATAATCTGATTTCTTAAAAAAATAACAAAATCCAGCCATTCTGTAGCTCTTCATTTCATCTGCTTTGAATCTATACCCATTGATTATTTTACCTAATATATTATCAGGCACTGAAAACAGCAGAACAAGTTCCTTGGAACAGATTGTTTCGGTAAATATCTTGCTATACTAGTGCAGTGCTCTTAAGTACCCCTCTGTGCTAGTTTTTCCATGAATGCTTAAGCTCTAGTTTTGGATTTATCTAGCAACAGGAGACCATTACCCTGTGAAAATCCTGTACCTTTTCTCACAGCTTCAAAAATAGACAAACTGGTCTTTGGAACTCTTTGTACCCGGTAAACTGTATTTCTTCTCTGTCTTACATATAAGAGAAGAGGGGTTTGCAAAAAGAAAATATAGCTGGTGAGACCACATGACGTATAGCTGAGGGAAAAAAAAAGGACAAGTGTTCCAGCTGGGAGTCCCTCCATTAGCTCTGGCAAGGAGCAGCCAAAGTGCTTGCCAACATCCAAGCGCTATTTCATCTATACGTGCACAAAAGTAGATCTATTGGCATTCATACCTGTTGCTTTAAATTTACGTTTCTTCCAGTGAAAGCTTAAAGTAGCAATGTTGGCATCTAAAATCCTGTACTCACTGCATCCTACAGGCTCCAGCCCCAGGCTGAGTTGCACTGGCAAGAGAAGGGCTTGAACTGACTGGAATCAACCACAAACTGAAATATAACTTTTTCCTCCCTGAAGAACTGAAATATGCTATTCCAGCAGAGTCGTCTGGATTTTTTAAGGTTAAAACAGGAATATTCTATGTGGACCAAGGAGTAGATAAATCCCAAAAGGAAATGCAAACGATTAACTGTTAACATAGGAAGAGGAAAGGTACAGTGTGGTTAGAGGGAGAGAGAGAGAGAAATGTCTGACTGGAAGCGCGGTCATGTAAGTTCCTACACTGTATTTCTGTTGGTGTAGCTGTGCCAGTCATGTTAAAACAGCACAAGTGATGTTGAGCCGTTTCTTTAGGTACTACCCAACGTTTGTAAATGCAACGGCAGAAAAACTAGCTTAAAAATCAGAATAGGAGTTGTGGAACCGGGAGAGATTTAAAATCCAATACTTAAAGTCCTTCTCCCGGGAGGATTCCCCTGATGAGCGTACGTGCGATGGAGCTGCTATTTAAAACGAAATTTTAAATTTGTCTGTGCAGGGGAGAGGAGGAAGCCTGCCGGGGAGGGCAGAGGCGAGCGGTGCCCGTGAAGCGAGCTGCGGGAGCGGGCAGGAGGGAAGCCCCGGGGCCGGGGGCGGGGGGGCCGCGGCGGTGCGGGTACCCCTCACCCGCGCTCCACCAGCGCCTGTGGCGGGGCGAGCCCAGACCTCTGCGGGCACTTTACTCAGAGCCTCCAAATCGTGCTTGTGGGCACGGAGCAAGCTCGGACCCGTCACAGCCCCCCACGCTGTGCACTTAACGCCCTGCCCCCCGCGCCGTGCGGCTGTGCGCTCCTTTCCCTCCCGTCACTGCGGGCCGCAGGTGAGCTCGGCCGGTCGGAGCGCACGACCGCCCCCACCCCCGAGCTTTTCACATAAAGCTACGAAGGTGTTTTAGGAAAAAAAAAAAACAACAAACAAACAAACAAAAAACCAAACCAAACCAACAACAACAAAAAAACCCCCACTACTTATCACCTGAAAAAAAAACAACGAACAACCCCAAAACCAGAACCTAACCCCCCAAAAACTAAACGATTTTGCAATCGCCGTTCTGCAAAACGAGCGCGGAGAAGTTGCGCAGCCCCCGCCGGCGCGCCGCCCCCTGCCGTGGGAAGGAAGGGGAAGCCGAGCGGGTGGCGGCGCCCCGAGAGGCTGACAGCGAGGGGAAGAGAAGGAACCCTCATCGGGCCATCGCTCGCTCGCGTGTCGTTCTCCGTATGTTCGTGTTCCTCTTTAAATCTCACAGCTAAAATCGCAGCAACAAAACATCACCCCCCCCGCGGTTCTCCCCAACTTTATTCACCTCCCGGTGAAACACACGATTCCTGCCGTCGGGAGCGACCCGCGTCATGGGCTTCTGCAAAAGCATAAACGAAGGAACGCCGGGAGGTCCCCCGGAAAGCTCCCCCATCCATTTTAAGCAGGGAAAAGGGAGATCTCGCCGCCCTCGGCACCTGTCCCGCGGTGCGCAGCGGCCGCGCAGTGTGCGCGGGGCTCCGCTCACCGCGGCGTCTCCGCCGGCGGCGGCCGCAGCAGCGCGGCACCGCCGCTACTCACCGCTGCGGCGGGCGGTGCCCGCGGCCGCCGGGAACGACGAAGGGCCACGGCGGTGCAGGGAAGCGCGGCAGGGACGGGAGCGGGCGGAGCCGCGCCACGCTGGGGCAGGGGTCCCGGGGACGGTCAGCGCGGCCCCCCCTTCTGCAGCCGCTGTCCCTGCGCGACCCTCCGCGCGGCCCATTGCCCGCTGCCGGCGGCTGCCGGGGCTCGGGACAGGGCTTGGGCATTCCCTCCGCCGCGGCGGTACGCACCGGCGGTGCCTGCCGGTGCCGCCCCACGACTTAGGGCGGGGAGGAAAAGCGCTCCTTGCCCCCGTCTCTCGGTGGAAGGGCTTTCCGCGCCCAGCCGCTGCAGAGCGCTCCGCCTGGCCCGCTTCTCCCCCGCCTTCCCCCGCCCGTTCTGGCGGGTAGCAGTTGTCTCCCACCCCCGTGGGGGGTCGCGTCTCCCCGGGGCGCGGGCAGGGCGGCCGCCCGCGCCGGTCCCCCCCCGCCGGGCTGGTACTCGCTGCGCCTGGGCAAACACGCCGCCTGGGCAAACATCCTGTGCGGGCAGGTGCTGCGCCACCGCGCCGTGACAAAGGGCCCTCCGCGGGTGATGCATGGGGCGGCGGGCAGCTGCCCGGTAATCCCCGCCGGCGGGGCTCAGCGCTAGACCGCGGGGAGGCGACCCCCCCCCTTCCCCGGTGCCTCCTTCCGTGCACTGAAAGGTGCTGCACCTGCCCGTACAGAGGTGTGCTATTTTGGTGATGGTGATGATGGTGACGATGATGATGGTTTCCTCGAGGACCGCGGGGTCACGCCGCGGACCAGTGGCGGGGGAGGCGGTGCGGGCGCCCGGCAGGGCACAGCGCGGAGAGCGGCTCGCTGCCACCGCGGGGCTGCTCGCAGGTGCCAAGGGCCCCTCGCTCCGGGGAGGAGCGGCGGGGTGCCGGCCGCAAGCCCCCCCGTCCTCTGCCGTGGAAGCGAGGGGGTCCGGGGGTGCACCCTTCGGGCAGGGGTCGGCACTGCCCCGCCCGCCCCGGCCGCAGGCGCGGCGCCCGGGGAGGCGGCGGCCGCGGGCGCTGCCGTGCGTGGTGCCCCTGCCCCGCTGCACGCGCCGTCCGCCCCCTGCCCCCGCGGGACCCCCCCAGCTGATGGGGTGCCGGGGAGGGCGGCTGGCTACAACCGGGCTCCCCGCTGAAGCCGCGGCGGCTGCCGGGCGAGCAGGGAGGGCGGCCCCGGCGTGGGGTGGGGGGAATCCCGGCGAGGGAGCGGCCCCGCTCTGCAATGCGGTCCCTCTGCTGCAGAGGTCGCCACGCGCGAGCGATCCCGCGGGGAAGCGGGGCCGGCCCGCGGCCGCGCCGCGTGAATGGCCCCCCCCTTCCCGCAGTGCCCCCGGCGGCGCCTCGCCCCCCGCTAGATTTTTTTGTGAATGGGACGCTCACGGAGCGGGGCATGACGTCACCGCCGAGCCGGGCTTTGGCGCCCAATGGCGGGCCGGGCTCCGCCGGGCGGCCGAGGCAGTGATTGGCTGGCGGGCCCGCGCGGGCGCCCACGCAGGTTGCCGCGGCGGCAGGTATAAAGGGGAGCCGGCGGGCAGTGTGCGGTACCGCGGATTGGCGGCGCCAGCGGCACCCTCCTGCGCACCGCACAGCCCCGCACCGCCGGTAAGCGCCGCCACGGCTCCCTGCGTGAGCCCCGTTTCTCTCCCGGGGGTGCGGAGCTTTGCACGGGGTCGTCCTGCCTCCATTCACGCGTATGCGCCTGCCCACGCGTGGGCAAGGAAGCGAGCCAAGGACGGCGGGAGAAACTTACACCTTGGTCTCTCCCTTCCATTCCGGTGTGGGGTGTCCGGGCGGGCGTGCAGGACGGCTCTCCGTGCAAAACCCTCTCCGGTGGCCGGCTGGGTGCTCCGCCGGTGCTGGGCACGGTCCAGGGTGCCCCGTGGGGAAGCGGGGCGGCTGGGGAAGGTGCCTTGTCGTGCTGGCGAGCCCTGTCGAGAACTGGGAGGTGGCAAAAATGAAGCTGATGTGGTAGCTGGTGATGTGGTCGTTTGAGTCGCTCACGCTGATGCTATGAGAAAAAGAGGTGTATCTCAAGGCAGATATCTTCAGTTTTATATATATTACTTATTTATTTACAGGCTTTGTTCTTGTGACTAATTTTTAACTTACCATTTTCTGGTTTCAGAGTAGAAATATTTATCGAAAAATTAAACAATTTAATTCTTATAGTGTAATCTGAACTGGGATATTAATGTGCTAACTGCCAAGAAGCAAGCAGTTTCAGGTGAAGTGCTAACAGTGGCACTTCATTCTTAAAAATATTAAATGCTTGCCACCTCTTTTTTTTTTTTCCTGTGATTCTTATTGCATAGCGGTGCCTATCCATTTTGGACACACTGAATGGAATGTTGTGTGCAGTAGTGAGAGGAATGTGTCTTCCACCAATTTGAGGGAAAGTCTGCATTAAGTTGAATGCAGATAGCTATACAGAACTGCAGCTCTTAAAAGCTGCATTTTTATCCCCTGTAATAGTGCTAAGTTATTTTAAAATTCTGAGAAAACCGAAGCACAATAGCAATAATTGAAAGAAATGGAAAGGCAATATTAAAAAAAAAGCTGTTAGTGTTTGTGTTACTTGTGGCTAGGAAACAATGACCTCTTTAGTAGATCTTACAGGACTGAGAGGGTTGGAAAACAGCCATTGCTTGATGTACCTCTTTGTTGTAGAGAGGAAATCATGGTTATGCTGAAGATTTCATCTTTCCTTGCTGTTTATGCCTTGGTTGTGTGCCAGATGGATAGCTTCCAGGCAGCCCCAGTCAGGTAAGAGGCTGTTCCTGTTGCTGACTGCTATATTTGAATGGTAGGAAAATACTTAAATTCTTTAGAAGTCTAGGAGGGAAATAGACTATAGCGAATGAGAAAGCTGTCTTTTTTTTTGACATTTTTGTCAATGTAATTACTTTTTAATTGCTTATATAAAACACCTAATGCTGTGCATCTGGATGGTTTACATAGTCACACCAGTAAAAGACACTGCCAACGACACGCAGTAATGTGTGACAAACCCCTCTCTCCTACGCATGGCCCGCTGCAGCAGTCCGGGTTTTATTCATCCTCTTTCGCTTGCCTCTGCACAGACCTGGCTTGGAGTCCGTAGCAGACCGAGTGACGCTCAGCGATTATGAAGCGCGGAGGTTATTAAATGCGCTGGTGAAAGAGTTCGTACAGATGACAGCGGAAGAGCTGGAGCAAGCCTCTGAGGGGAACAGGTAAGGACTGCAGTCCTGGGGTGGGAGAAGGGCGATGGGGGGAAATGTGCAATGCGGGGAATATTATGTGTTTGATATTTAGCAAAAGCCACCTGAGCAGACCCTCTGCAGGTCAACATTTTTTTTCTTTTCTTGGGGTTATGGCTAACTCTGGTCACCAAACCGGTAAGGGATGATACTGCAGAGAGACTTCCTAGTGTTGGTATCGGGAGAATGGCTTCCGCCTAGTTAACCTGCTTCTGTCTGTCTTTTACAACTGAAAGTGGAGGGCGATTTGAGCTTGAATGAGGGGGTTGTGTTAAAATATGGCAGCAAAAGGTATGTCTTCCTAGTGGGAGCATTAGGGGACATTCAGTCACTCTTGGATTCTCTGTCGTGAAAGTGCATGCTGTTGTAAGGCATGGAAAGTCCCTGGCAGAGGGGAAGTCTTCCTCCTAATGCACGCAGCGCCACTCTCCCTCCATAGACCCAAGGCATGCAAGTGCATTTGCATTATCCTAACAGGATTTGTATTGCAAAGCATGGCGGTGATGTATGAGAGACTGAACAGCATGCTGAATACGTGGGAAGTAAAACTTCCTGATGTCTGAGTATGAGCATCCAAAAGGCTAATGAACTTACTTTTCAGCAAAGTTGAATTAATTGGAAAAATAGCATTTTCCTCCTTAATGCATTTGTATGAACTTTCCTTGCATGGAATGTGATGTGGAGGGTTTGGTTTTTTTATTATTATTTTTTAAGTTTCCTAACTGTAGATATTTATGCGGGGAAGAAATGCATGAACATGCATGTTTGAGATTACTTTTCCTTTGGGCATGTTTTTTTTCCCCCCTGCAGCCTGGATAGACCTATTTCCAAACGCTGTGCCAGTCTGAGTACTTGTGTGCTGGGCAAACTGTCTCAAGAATTGCACAAATTGCAAACTTACCCTCGCACTGACGTCGGGGCTGGAACTCCTGGCAAGAAACGAAATGTGCTGAGTGACCTGGAACACGAACGCTATGCAAACTATGGGGAACCCCTAGGAAACAACTAGACATGCTTATTTCTCCCCTTCTCCCTTTTTTTAACCTGATGCATGTGGATCTAACTTTGATTGCTAACTTTGCTATGTTCTTTTGATTCTGTTTTTGACAGAGAATGTTTGAGATGGACCTAATGTTAGGAAGACAGAGAACATAACATGCATACCAAGCTAGGGGGGGAAAATAAATAAATAAAAATTAACAGCACTGCCTTGACATTTCAAATGATTTTCTTAGACCCTAATCAAAAAAAATTCTAAACAAGGCTCTCCATTTCTGGCTGCTAAATGTACAAGTAGACTCTTCTTTTGTGCTTGCCCATGCACTTGTTCAATAAACCTATTTTTCTATAAGGATTAGATCTGCTTGGTTTAATAACTTGTTTTAGAATGTGATATTTCTAGATAAGCCTTGAAAAATTTTACAAGTTTTGTCTTAATATTCAAGAGGGGCAATGCCAGTAATTCTAGGAAGTTGAAAGAGAACTTAGAAATTGAAGTCACACACACATATATATAAAAAATATACACTGATGTAATTGGGCATGCATGCAATCCTGTTAGCAAGAATCCTGAGAAGCAAAGGTATCAGGAATGGCTCACACAGATTTGTTCAAACAAACTAGAAATGTAATCCTGTTTAAAACTGGGTACTGAATACTTCCAGGTAAGAATTTCATGTTCTTTTCTTTTTCCCTTCTTACTCTACAATAGGTCTTTAAGCTAGTATATTTAAAACTCGGGTGTCTTTAAAATACTTGTAATAATTCAAGACAATATAATGTAGGTGAATTGTGAATTAAGAGACAAAACCAGATTTCTTTACAGTTCTTCTGTTGTAGCACTGCATCTATCAGAGGCCGGTTCCAAAAAATTGTCATTAATGTTATGAACAGTACTTGTTCTTAACATTAATAAACTGTCTTGTAATGATTATCTGAAAAAAATCCTTCCTACTGAAAGTCATTGTTTCAGTAGAAAACTGCTGAGGCGAGGACTGTGTGAGTGCATATGCCTTTAAGTCCTCCATCTAGCAAAATTATTAGCTGTAGGCTGAACTCTGAGCACAGAACTAATCCTGTCGAGTGTGTGAACTACTCCCATGGTGAAGTGCTGTAGCAGGCAGAGCTCTAAGTCTAGGAAAGAGGGGTTTCCACTAAATACATGGAAGGGGTATGTTTGTGTGGTTCAGCTCTGAAAGCAACCACACTGGCAATGCTCCTGTTGTCAGTGGTGCCAGGATTTCATGTGTTTTCTGGGCATTGCGGAGCATGGGTGTTGAAGCGAGAAGTTAAAGATCAGTGTCTGATGCTGTCCTTCAGCAGCACTACAAACAGAACACAGATCTGAGCTTTTGGAGGAAGTGGGGAATGGTTAAATGCTCCAGACCTGGACCTCGTCTCCACCTCTCTGTTGGTCATGGCGACTTGCTGGAGGCAGGCAATGGTTTGGGCATTGCTGAAAATCTGGCTTGGCTTTGCCTTCAGTCCAGTTGCCCAAGAAAGGGAGGGCTTGGCCACCTCTTGTAAACTGAGGTTGACCCTTAGAAAAATGTGAAGACTCAACTTTTAGAGCTTATAAGCTGTGCACACAAAAGTTGCAAATGCCTGCTGCGCAGCAAGCCTACTCCTTCTATAGAAAACATCCCTAGGCATAGCATCCCTTACTGATGCTTCATTGTATGCAGGGTACATACTTCAGGAACTAACTCACTATTTTCCTTTCGAAAAGCAGCGTAACAGCACAGAAGAGGGCGTGCAACACAGCGACCTGCGTGACCCACCGTCTGGCAGACTTCCTGAGCAGGTCAGGAGGAGTGGGCAAGAACAACTTCGTACCGACCAACGTGGGATCCAAGGCCTTCGGCAGGCGAAGAAGAAGCATTCAGATGTAAAAAGCTGAACGATAACGTAAATACATTGCAATAAACTGAATCTGCAATGCAGGCAAACTGTGGCATTATCAGAATTTCAGTTTTGCTGGATGAATAGCAGACCTACACTGATAATCTCTGAGAAAGCAGAGCAAGTAACAGTATAAAAGAAGATGTTACAAATACAACAGTAGCATGTTTAGACTGTGAAGAACAGCTTTTGTAGACGTTCTGCTTGGATAACTAGCTTTGCAGTATATTAACTAAACACAACAGTTTGGTTAGAATTATTTGCTTATTTTACCAGTAATATTTCATTACCAACATATCAGTAATTCTGTCTTTGTTTCTTTCAGATTGTCGTGAAATGGAAGTTCAACTTTAATTTCTAACGAAAGCAACTCTTCTCCGTAAATCAAGACAGCCAAAAAGAAGATTAATTTTGCATCCTAATACTGAAAATGTTTTATTTAATACAAATGAAAACACTTCTGTTATGTATAGTACAAGAGAATCTAGTTATTAAAGTTAAATTATTGTATATTCTTTTTATATGCAACTCTATTTCAAATAAAATGTGACAGCATCTATTATTTATTTATCTTCCAGCTTATATGTGATCCATGCTACTTATCCTGGCACTACGGCCAAAACTCGGGGATTATACTAAACTGCTGCCTGGCAAGGCATATGTGTATTATACAGTGTGCTGTGCCTTGATGTAAACCACTTAACTATCCTGACTGTACAGTATGTTTAAAAGAAAACCAACAAACACTTAAATATTGTATCATTTGTGAATTTACGCAAAATTAAAAAAAGTATTTTAGATACACTTGGATTGAGAAACTGATTTTTCATTTGAACACATGGCAACCTTGGGCGCTAACCCAACATCAGTGCAGATCAGGTGGTCCATTGATCTGCTACAGCCTTATTAACTATAAACACTAGGATTTAAGTCAAAAGTTCAGAACAGAAAGAATAGCTGCACCTTATATATATATTTGTAAAGCAGTAGCTCGAAAGGACACCACTTAGTGAGATTTCTGCTAGAAAAGCAAAAAGAAGCCACTGTTATATTTAATAAAACCATAGAGACAAATTTCATCATGTGTGGGTTAAGACTAAATGTCTCATGCAGGATGTAGTTCAGATGAAATGGCTTAATAAGCTTTGTAGATTTTTGTTTAAGGTCGAAGAAGTGAATTAGATAGGGGGAGAAAAAGGAGCTACGGAAATGTACATTTCTTTTAAGCAATCATGAAACAGAGTCTATTTAGGGATCAGGGATAAATAATTAGAGCGAGTGGAGAAGAGGGTAGCTGGAAGCAATCCATGGGCTTCTAAGTGGTGCTGCCAACTTCCTCCTCAAAGCTGCTGCTGTTTCAGTTTAGTAGCTGAGTCAGATATTTGCTAAGATTTGTTTTGTGCTCCACAGCTGGAGTCTAAAATCGGCTTCATCAGTTCAGATGAAGATCACCTCGCCGTGCAAAGTAGAGGTTAAGGCTCTCATGATACCTCTGTCTGTCTCTGCTGCAGGTGTAATAGCAAAGAGAAGTGTGCCCAACCAGATGTAGACATAGCCAGTAAGGCCGTCCAGTGACGACGCTTCCATACCACGCTCATTCGTGGCTATGGTTTTATTCCTTGGGGAACATTCCAGCCCTGGTAAGTCAGCGTACAAAGCAGACCTTGTAGAAGATACAAGCCAGTTTAGAGGGAAAAGTTCCGATGCCTAAATGGGCAAAGGAGGGATGTTCAGACTTGGCTTGCGAATCTGTTGCCCGGAGATAGTCTAGTGCTTTTTTCCGTTTTCCTCTCAAGTATTTAAGATTGTCTGCAACTGGGTGTACTATACCTTCATGGTGAACCTCTGTCCTCCAACGAGGATGGTTGGGTTAGACCTAGCTGCCAATTTTGGAGCCTGAAGCATTCGTCAGGTTTTGGGTATTTTTCCCCATTTTCCTTTGCACAAAGTGGGGATCATATTCCAAGATCACCTGGCTACCTCAGTAACACACTTCCCTGTCATTGCAGAGCCTCTGGGTACAGGTGGCAGGTTGTCTTATTTGTTCCCTACTACAGCAGCCAACAGCTTAATCTTCTCCAAGGTAAAATGCCTGAGCACAGTTATTGGGATGAACACATGTAATTTAATGATTCGTATTCATCAAGAAGCCAGGCAGTGTTCATGGGCCCCCTCTGGCTCTAAAGTCTTAATGCTCAGGCAGTTTGTTTTTTCCATTTACAGCTATTCTCTGCTCAGAGACACCTGAGGCTGCTTCGTGTAATTGTATGACAGCCGTAGTGCCCATCTCTTCTAAAAAGTCCTTCTTTTCACTTTAACAAAGTTAAGCATTTTTTCTGTCAGCCAAAGAGATTTCCTCAGACTAATATTTTACACCAAATCACAAACCCAACGTGTAAAACAGATTCTGGTAGTGTCAGTGCTGGATTTTACATTGTCCTGGTTGGAGGAAGGTTGGGTGAAACTTTTGATAAGTGTTTTTTGGTTTGTTTGCTGGTTTTTTTTTCCTTAGGAAGAAATAGTTACTTTCATATCCCAAGATCTGTTCTTGTTGTATCTTCTGTCTCTTTTTAAGATCTCTATCTGCACTGCAATGCAATACACTCACCAAATAAGGGTGCCTGTAAAGGAGAGGGGGCCATAGCACTATGAAAGCAAAGGTGAATAGGAAAAAAGGATGTATCCTCGCATCCTTTTCCATGATGGGAAGAGATAGAAACCCCTCACCACAAAATTCAGTTGCTCAGAGCTTTAGGAAAAGCAGATTATTATTGCAACAAGACAAAACTAGAGATGTAAACACTAATATTTTAATTTTTAAAATTTTAAGGCAGTGAACATGGCAGAAGGAATTGCAGAGCCGCTAGAAGCTTGTCAATGGCTTTGACTGACTTTGTGAACAAGTGGCAGAAATTGCTTCCATTTTTTAAAAGTGCTGTTCTTGATAACATTATCCAAACTTGTCAGCTTTTAAATAAACCCTAAACTTCTACCCTGGAGAAAATCTATTTTGGAATTAACATTTAATAAGCGAAAGTATGGTTTCTAATGGACTTACCTTTCCATTTTAATTACATTGCCATCGCAGGCATGCTGAAAGCTGGCGGAAAATGTAACGTTGGTGCAGTATGTGCGTGTGGCACCAAACCTGAGTTACTTAGTATTCAGTCAGCCAAGACAATACAGATCCGTCATGCACGACTGTTTTTATTCTTGTTTGCGAGGCAGTGTCATCGTGACTATAGTTTGGTTCTGAGGCTTTTAGATGTTTTTCAGTATGTGTTTTCTTTAACAGTTAGGGTTTATTTAAGCTGTGTGCAAAGGAAGGCTTTGGGTGTGTACTTTGCAAGTAAAGGCAAAAGGGGAAGAAATTTATAAGAAAGAAATATCTGAGGATAACTTATTGTAGGCTGTCTTCATGTCATTATAGAACTGTGGGGCTTTAATTTTGCAGCTTATTTTCTAGCGGTTTGGTTTTCCAGTACAGATATGGACATAAGCACCATGTGGGCCCAGGAAAGGTTATGAATTTTGCCCAGTCCTCTGCTCTGAGCTGATGGGAAGTAAAAAAGCACCATCTTGTGGCCATCAAATAAGCACAGTGAGGGCATACAGGGATCCCTCTCAGATCAGGTATTTACTCATCTGCTCCTGCTTTTGTCTTGCTGCTGACTGCAGCTCCCAGCTGGACATGGGGTGGGTGAGCAGGGGTGGCCACTTGGGCTTATGCCATGAAGCAAACTCACCTGCTGGCCTGCTGGAGCGGGCTGCGGGGATGGGGACACACAGGAGGGTGTGGTGGGCTCCCCAGGGTCCCATGGGCTCCCAGAGCCACCATGCAGGGCTGTGGCACCCGATCAGGTATAAGGCAGGCGTGGGCCAGTTGATGCGGTACCAGATGATGGACAACAGAGGAGCTAATATCAGCTTATTGTCCCCATGGGCATTTGCAGCTGCCAAAACAGAGAGGCAGGAGCTCTTCAGCTGCGTGCTTTTTGCCAAGGGACAGGTGGCCTCCTGCTCCTAGATCCAACTGACATTTTGGTTCAGGATCATGCACCAGGACATTGCTGCATGTATTGGTAGAGCATCGTTTTGAAATAACCCGAGTGGATTTTCACTGTGGCCCTCTGCAGATACTTAGCTCCGTTTTTGCTTCTTCTGTTAGTGGAATTTAATTCATCTTCCTGAAAGCTTCCATCATCTGCAGTGTGAGAAAGGAGCAGAGCTAATGCTATTGCTTCTGACACTGAGCACTGCCAAAAGCAACTTACAGCAGGCAGTAGTAAATTTTGGTATTGGTTATCTAATCCAGCGTTGTCATGCCTAATTAGCAGATTGAACATGTCTAAAAGGTGAAGAGTTTAAAACACGCTGGAGAATTTGGGTCTGTGCATTTTTCCAGGCTGAACGATTTCAGAACAGGAGAATACCTGTTAGAGACGAACTGGGCATTTCAAGCCTGATCTCACCCATGTTGAGAGCTGGCAACTTCTTTCCAAGCTGGTCGCGCTCACAGCTTCTGGCAATCAGGTGAACGCTGCCCTGGCTGCTGGAAGGGATCCACATGGCGCATACATTTGCTGCCTCCTTACTGTTCTAAACGGCACCACATCCTTCCCCTGTTCTGCACAGAATTGTCCTCTTGTTTGGATGCTCCTTATGTCTTCTAAAGTTGTTCTCTTCTGCAGAAAATGTCCAAGGAGTATAGTAGCTTTTTTTCCCCCGCCCCCCAGAAAGTAAATAATTCTCATTTCTAAATTATGCCAAACATTGCAATACTGTCTCTAGGAGATTTCTGATCCATCTCCTTGGAGTAATAAGAATCATTGCAACATTTATCTTTTCTTTCTATTCTTGGCTTTATCACAATTCTTGTTTGCAAGAATTACTCTTTTGGCTGGGGCTGAAGTGTGATCCCAGCTAACTTATTAGCAAATGTTGCCTTTAAAAGTCTGAATGCGTACCTCTGGGCAGGGTTTTTTTCCCCCTAATGTGTAAGAAAATACTCATAGATCCCACTTGGTACTTCATTACACTCACATTGGCTGTCCACAAAAGCCGATTACACTCTTTCTGGTTTGGCTTTTCTATTTTCTTCCCTTGTTGTGCCACATTTCTTGTTCTTTTCAATGGCTTTTCCTAAGAGCATCTTGTCACATTAGCACATGAGGCAATTTAACACTGCATTAATCTATTCAGCGTCCATGAACTACAGCATATATCATATATGTAAGAAATCCATTTGATTTTCCAATTGCTCTTTGAGAGTCTGCAAGCCAGTATTCTCCGAGGACACTACGCGGCAGGGAGTGCGGCCGTCTGCAGGTGACAGTCATGTATGGTAGGACATAGGTACAACAGTCTTGAGTAACCCCTACCGAGGCTGTCTCGGGTAACCGCTCTCAAGATTGCCAGCAGACGTAAGTGCTTGAGACACCGGCAGCTATGCTATAGAAAGGAGATTACTCTGAGATGAAGCAAAGGAGAGGAAGCAATGAGGGCTTTAAACGCTAAACAATTTGTGTAATTACGAATTGTGGATGCAGTAAGCAGCGTTGTTTGTGAGCTGCCTGCCCGACACCCGAGGTGTTTCCCCCAGAGGCCACAGTTCACATCAGAGCACGGGAAGGTGGACAGGACAGTCAGATTAGTGTTTTCAGTGCGTTACCTTCTTTTTCTTAAGACGGTGTTTTGTCTCCTTCGGCACTAGTCAAGTGTTGCCGGCATTCTCTGATCTCAAAGTCCCCTCTGTCAGTCGGGTCAGAAAGGCTGGATGTCCCCGGTGCGAGGGGCTGGCAGGTTGCCCTGGGGCTGGCAGGGGCCGCAGAGGCAGGCTGTGCCCCAGCCCCTCCACAGCGAAGGGACGGGGATTGATAACTCCAGACTGGAGCCCCAGCCTTGCCCTGCGGCCGACGTGTTTCCTCTTGGCCGCTGGGAGAGAGCTGTATAAAGGCTGCTTCGCACTTCATGGCCTGTCCCCCGAGGTGCCAGCTCTGCCACAGCAGGAGGAGGAGCGTAGCTGTGTGCTCCTCGGCTGCCTCTCACCAGCTCCCGTCCTCCCCGCAGCAGCTGTGGCCCAGAGCACTGGCGGTGCCGGAGGGTGCCTCCTGCTCCTCTCCCAGGGCCGACGGAGACAGCCCATGGACCCCAACTCTCCCCATCCCGCTAGGTCCCACTGACCTGCATTTGTCGCACCGTCAGCTGTCTTCCTATATAGCTTTGCCGCAAGTCATAAATCATGATCATAAGGAACACTTTTCTTTTGCTGTTTAGAAAACCAGATATTTTGCTTGCTTTTTGTTTGCTCCCTCTCAGGCCATTTCAGCTTCACGAAAGGACTTAATCCTATGGCTATTTGGAGACTTTATAGCTTCTTCGTAGCTTTGCAAACACTTCGAAAGTCCAAATCAATTATGTCAGCCACATTAATTTGCCCATTATTCTGCTGACATGCTGTAAAGGCTGTTCTAGGTCTTCACTGTCTCTTGTTGTGGAGGGAGCCAATTATTCTAATTAGCATATGTTCCTAAAATAGTTACATAGATAATTTATAATTTGATTTTTAGATTTTTAGCTCATGATATAACCATGCTTTTACATTGAACAACATCATATTCATTATTACTAGTGGTTAGGAATGGACTGTTAACTGCAAACGTCTCCCAAGCAAGCTCATCGGGGGAAGGATGACAATACCAGTGCAGTGACTTCCATGTGGACAGGCAGATTTTATCTATGGAAGAGGCTCAGCAGCTTAGAGACAGTTTTTAGCATGTCGGTTCCCCTAGAGAGGCTGAAGAAGACAATGCTGCCAGTGATGTTTTTGAGTTTGTGTGTTTTTTTCCAAGCAAGTTTTACTCTTAGTTAATGCAGTCCTTTCCTCCTGGGCTAGAAAAGTCTTCTTTATCATTCTATAGTTAAAGACACTATCAAAGAGTTAAATTAGTTATGAAAATGAATATTGATTTGTGTTCTTAATGTAATAAAAGCAGAGAATTAAATGGAAAAAGGAAATAGATCTGACCTTCAAATACTGGAATTGCAGAGTTTAAACAAAAACTGCCTTAGTTTTCCTTTAAAAGACTTACAGATGAGCAGATCAGAGACCAAGCCATTTGAAGCACTTTACCTACATTGACAGTGAAGTCAAAGCTTTTTTCATAAACTTTATGCATTTTCTATTTCTAGTTGAAGCTTATTCCTGGTAAGGTTGCACACTTCAATGTGCAAAAGTTTTATTTGCATGATGTGAAGCTGCCTTTTGCTTCTTTTTCCTATCTAAGCTTCTCAGAAGAAGACAAAATGTCTATATTATACCTTTTTCCACTAGACAGTGGCAGAGCTATGTGTTATCTTGCTCCTTGGGTGTCAAAGCACTGGTTTTATAATTACGTGTTTTAAAACCACATTCATTTAGCATTTAACTAACTGAAACATCTTTGTGACTGAAGTTCTTGGTAGGATTAGTGTCCCTATTCAGTTATTCCAGTGACTTTCTGAAGGGTGACGGAATACCACCTTATAACAACAGCACCTACAGCTGTTGTAACTAGAAGCCTTAGCACTGCGTCTGGTCTCTTTCCCACTCGCAGAAAGAACAACGACCCAGGGAGCCTCAGGGTCCCTGAGACCTTTCTCCCGCTCTGATCACCAGTATTTCCCCTCACCACAAGTTTTGTTGCTTATTTGGGTATTCCTTGCAACATTTGCAGCAGCTACACTTTTTAGGTCCGTCACTGGCGCCACTCTAATGATAGGGCAGGTGGGATTTGAGCTCAAGCCCCTACTCTTACAGATGTTAGTAATTTGGCAGGTGAAACACACTTCTAGCTCAGAAGCTCTTGGTGACACGTCAAAGCAAAAGCAAACTTGTGTTGTCTCTCACAGCCAGGAGGTCAAAGTTGATCATGCTCCACCAGCCCGCCTAAACTGTGCAAGAAAATCATGTTCTCCTGCAGGCTGCGGGATCTCTAGCTATGGACACCAGGCGTATCTTTTTGTATGGGCCCATTTTTTCCCTCCCACGTTTTGCTCTCTAATCAGAAATTCAACCTGATGGGGCTTCACGAAGTACAGCCTCCAGCGTACTGATTAGAAAATACTGCGATTTGTACATCAGGTGCTTTTCGATGCATACCATTTAATGACCTTATTTAGCTTTGTGATTAAGTCAGACTAAGAAGTAATATCCCATATGGCTCACGACTCATTTCTTTTACTCAAGACTGATATATCCACTTCCTGGAATTCAGGTGGCATTTCTCAGGTGAGCTGAATCGCCTTTACAGCACCCACAGAGGACCCTACATTAATATAAATCTAATGTGTACCTATGAAGCACATTTATATTGCTATAGACATATGAAGTGACTTTAATGTAAACGAGAACGTAGACAAACATTTTCATGTCTTTGTTTCAGTTTCAGGTAAAAATTGTGTCTCGGAAGAAGCGAGGGGAAGGCGTTTAACTTTCTGTTTTAGTAAGTTTTTAGTGACTGCATAGAATACTATATAATCGTGCTCAGGTTAAGACAGTGATGGGTAAATACATCTTGTAGAAGCTAGAGGGCATGGGAGACACAGAAAGCCTCTGGTATAACTCGTTATCAAGAGGTGTGTGTGTGAGTCAGAGTAACTTTCTGTTCTTTTCGCATAAAACGGCACTTGCTACTCAAGTTCAAACTGATTTTGTTCTCTTTCTGAAGAGAAGTGACTGAAAAGCAGAAATATCTTTCTGGATTTTTATCGGTTTTGCCGATGGTCTAAAGGAAAATCAATTATTTGTATTGCTATTGATCTAACTGAAGATGTTAATATATGCTTCCTATTTTTAATCCAGAATAGTTTAGTAATAAGTTTATATTCTGCAGGAGCTCCTATTGTTAACCATTAAATAGAGAACTACTAGTAACTTTTAAAATGGTAAAGGTCAAAGGTAAGTTCATGGGCACAGGAGCGTTGCTATCCAGTGTAATAACCATACACTTCAGATTGTCACTTGTCTGGCTGGTCTGGACAAAATATTTGGTAACTTCTCTTCACCTCTACACAGTATTTCCGTGATGGTGAAATCCTGCTGTGTTTTATGTTACAATCCATGTGTCTACTAGTGTGTGGGAGGGTTACTGGCAGAGTTTTTGCAGTATAGACCAAGCCTTATTTTGTTTGCATTTTGAGAATAAAGTTCACAGGGCTTACCCTAAACGTGTAAGAGGAACAGAGCATCCTGAGCCGCTCTTTGGAACACCTCCCCAAATTCCAACGTGTTTTGTTTTCAACTCAGAGTAATCCAGTGAGAGAACCGAACTTTGCCACAGTCTGTAAAGGAAACGCGATGTACGTATTGATTAGTTTATGCTGAGTTTCTCAGGTCAGTTGACTTTCTCTCTCAAACAGAAAATCAAAGGTACCGTGAGTTTGTAGGGCTGCAGCATCAAAGAGAAGATTCCCTCCAGCCTTTGTGAACTGCTACATTTTCCACAGGTTTTATACCTAAAGCCAGATGGGTGCTGAGCCGCAGGGTGATATTCCAGTAAACAAAACAGGACTGGTGGAGTAATGAAACCCCGCTGAATTATTTATTGGGTCCTGAATGATGCAGAGAGAGTTATTATAGTGAACACCCCTGAAGACAAGAGCAGCGCAAGGCACAGCCCTGCCCGTGCGGTACACCCGACCTGTTTTCCCAGGTAGGCATCTGCAAAAATGGATGTCTTGTATAAATGAACTGGAACAACTCTGTTTGGTAGCTCTCCATTACTCATCTAGAAATAGTCCATCTAATTATAAAAAAACCAGTTAAGTGCATGCGCCAGTGCCACGGACATAAAATCAAAAGCACGTTCCAGTGCTTTGCTGAAAAGCAATGGACTTCTACACGTCTTTAAAGAGAAGACCATCTTCAGGCTTGCTGGGTCAAATCTGATGATGCCTCCTAATAAATGTCACAGATAACTACAGCAACACAGAATACATCAACACAGGGCTGGTTCCAAAAACCAGTGCATACCAATAATGTAATTTTAGCCCATGAAGCATTTTCCCAGCTGGCCTTTGGAAGCTGAGGAACTGTACAGCCTCATCAGAAAGGTAGGTACAGTACTCCTACTGCTGTCACGGCATAACAATGATCAGTGATGTGTTAATGTACTGAGTGGGGAAGTTAAAGGAGGGTGTCCAGCACACGCAGAGAAGCTGGAGTGGAGAAAGTTATGACGGTGAGGCCAAATGTCTGTAAAATTGAACTTGCCTTTCAAACAAAAGGTATGTGGGGTTTTATTTTTGGATGGTGCTGGGAGGCAGTTTCTGCTGAAGCCTGTTGATAGTGGTGGTGAGTGAATCCGTGTTTCAATCTACAGCTCTGGAAGAAAGATTACATTGGGGGCGAGGGGGAGAGGAAGAAACCCCTCTGTAGGATGAATTTGGAATCAAACCCTCCCATCTTCCCAAAAGCAAGTTTGTTCTTCAAAACCCCATTACAAACTTTGGTGGAAGCAATAAAAGATTCAAAATTACCGCATAATGATGTGATTGCTGTTATCCACTCATGGCAGAGAAGCACTAGTAGGGAGAATCATGCTGTCCTTTCAGATTTGGGCTGGGCTTGAAGGTGGTAGTGATGAGTGCTACCAGAAAATCCAAGAGCAAAATAGTGGGTGCTACCACAGGGTTTGAGAAACGTGCAGTGCTGTGAGGGCTGAGGAGTTCAAAATACTGTTCATTGAGTGCCATCTGTACTGTGTGCTCAAGGAGGCAGAGCCTCGTAGACAGAATATAAGCCTGTAAGTCAGGGCAGCATTTTCAATTGTGCAATAATGAGTCAAGGAAAAGCTGGAGTACCCAAGCTTTCCTGCATGAGACTTCATATCTTAAATAATGTCTTTACACTGTATTAATATAAAATCCAAGTATACAGTAATATGCAGATTAATCGAACTCAGCTAATATCCCATTTTAGATGCCTGGCGTCCTTCTGATGGTGGTTACTGCTAAGAGCTGTTTTACTACTTGAAATTCCCTGAGACCAAGGTACGGATGTTGCGTCACCTTCAAATGTCACAGAGTATTTGTTTTTTCTAATCCTCCAATGTTTTTAAAAAATACAGTTTACAATTTATTACAATGTTTTTCTTGTTAATTAAAGGGAAAGTAAAGTTTATTAGGATGCCTTGTAATCCTAGAGTAAAATTTAGCAAAATACTCTGATATTTTGTCATAAGAAGCCAAAAAGTTATTTGCTTTGCTGCTGGATATCTAAGCATATGGCTATTGGAGTATATGACTCTGCTTAAAGGCATTTTTTTTCCTGATAGTAACTTGCAGGAGGCTGATTCATGGTTATTCCTAAAAATTCAGGTTTTGAGTTACTACAATATTATCAACTTCACGTGGTAGAAGATGGCTGTCTTTGCATTTTCTACAGCAGATGCGCACGCCACCTTTGCTAGCGCCGTTTGGTGAGACCGTGTTGCTAGGCAGAGGCATGGAAAAGTTTTCGTGTTGTTTCCTTGAAATTATACATATTTATGTCGTACCACTGTCACAGGCCTCCTCCTTCCTGCCTGATAACTGGAGGTATCAGCAGTACCGGGTTTCGGTACTTTATTCTCTGAGCTTCTAAGCGATCATAAGTTATAGGGAGCTTCACTGAGGGACAGCGATGGGAAACCATTCACTCTAAAGAGTTACGTACTCATGACTTCTCCTGCACAACAAGCTTGCAATTTTGGTCTTGATTTTTTTGTGTGATATCTTTGTCTATAGGGCTTAAATAGGATGATGTTTAGTTACTGCTTCTCTGAATTTCTGACACTCTCGCTGGCTGTTTTCTGTATGTTATTCCCTATCCAGTCCAGATGTTTCTGCACATGGGCTGCCCAGCCATTCAGCTTATTTTTTTTGGATGGCAAAGCCTTGACTTTTTCTTGTGATGGAGGACATTAGAATGTGGAGACTACCCATTTTTTGTGGAAGGACTCCAGCAGCTCTGGCATTCTTGCATGATTGGATGTGGTTACCGAGACCCATGACATTCAGCTGCTGCATTAAAACTGACCTTGGTAGAGGCGATGTGACTTCTGTAGCGTTTTTCCAGGCTGCTTTGGGTGCACTGTTGTGTGTTCCCGGGAGACTGTAACTCCAGCTTGTGGAGATCCCTCAGGAATGGCCCTTGAGATTGCTGGCACTCCTCCCAGCTTGTGCTTGGCTGATGCTGCCTGCAGCCTGCGCTCCCAAGGGGCCTTGGTGTTTTAATCCCAAACTTGGATCTGTTCCTCCCTTGAGACATATGTGGAGAGGGTCATACTCTGCTTAAGTCTGGCTGGGAGTATTTGCAAAACAGATGATGTTGAAAAACTGGTTGGTCACTCCTCAGGCCAGATTTCCAAGCAAGCTTTGCATCCAGCAGGTCTCGCTAGGACGAGGGAGCCAAGCTGAGCGCTGCGGCCATAAAAAAGACAACATAGGAAGATTCTGCAGAAAAACCAACTTTGGGCTATCCTGGCAAAATCCTTGTTAAACAACTTGTTTTGGGCCCGAGTGCTTGTACGGGTGGGAAGAGCATGCAGAAACCTGTCCTTCTCCTCAGTGCTGTTGGCGTGGCTCAGGCTGTCTGACAAGTGAAAAGCTGGGTTTCCTCCAACAGCGGTGGCATTCTCCATCACCTGTACAACATATTTTTACACTATGAAGTTGCTGGAATAAATACGTGAAGAAGGCAGAAAAGGAGACAGGAAGCTCATGTTTTCTATTCAGAAGATTAAGAGCAAACTAAAGTGGCAACCGTGCAAGGGCTTTGGTGCGTGCCTTACTGTAGGCACTGCCAATGGTCCCACTGCTGAGGGGGTGGGACAGAGCAAGGCTAAGCAGGGATTGAGAACACACATAAATGAGAACATATCAAAAGGAAAATAGGAAGGAACAAACCATAAAGGGATAAAATCCAAACCTTAAGTTCAAAGAGGGAAGATTATCCTGCTTCTTCACCCTTCCAAGTTTTTGGGAGGCCGGTTCTGGCTATACGCTCTAGGGAGGAAGAAACGTGCCCTAATCTGAACAGCATTTGGGTTGCTATTTCATTTGTATCGGATGCAATAAGAAAGAGAGAGAAAAGTAAATCCAGGCTCAGCGGAAAGGGTAGTTTTTGTTGTGTGAAGGCAGTTGCAGGGTGCAGCCACATCCGGTAGCCAGGCAAAAAAAAAGCACACTGGTGGTACCATTAGGAGTGCTAAGGGGCACTGGTGTCGATGCCAGTGCATACTGACCAGGCTGAGAGCTTACAATGAGAACAATTAATACCAGATTCCTGAGAAGGTGGTGGAATTTGCCAAGCATCCAAAAAACAACCAGACCATTTTCAGGTCCTGATTATTTCCTAATGAACTGCTTGACCCCAAGGGCCTCTAGCAGCCATGAAAGTCTGCCTTTGCAGAGCCTCTTAGAATAGTTCCATTCAAATACAGACATAATTACACCTCTCCTCACAATATTACATTTCAAATATCCTCCCAGTAATCAGAATCACTGCAGTGTGTGAGGAGTGAAGAGCTCCTTTATCCTTACTTCAGAAAGCATCTGAACTGTTATGAGCTAAAGAAGGTTTATAATGGGAAAGGCTAATAGAAGAGGCTTTGAGGCATCATCACAGTCACAAAAAAGGCATGAGCAAATCCAAGCCCGAGAGGGAGCGACAATGCGGTCCCTTTACTAGAAAAATCTCCGATGGAGAGTGAGTGAGAGAGAACAAGAATCCCCTGCCTCCCCCGCAGAAAATCACAGCTACAGAAAAGTTGCTGCATATTTCAGTTTGTTCCCATGGTTTTAATCTTCTAACTTGCTCTAATTATTCCTATTCAAGGCTGATTTATGTTTGGCAACTTTACATTAAAAAAATGTTCCCGCTAACAGAACAACGCTCACACTTGCAGGCAGGACAAGGGAGATACGACGTGTTCAGATGCGATGTGAACCAGTCACTTGGCCACATTTTCTGTGAAAATATCTCTGATGCCGGCTGTGCCTACTGATTTTTCCTTATTTGCAGTAGGCCCTCCGTTTTCTGTCTCCCCTTGATGAAGAGCAGAAATGGTGACCTCATAAGGGATTTCTTCCAGTTTCCCAGGGCTTTTTTTGGTACTGATACATAATTTATTTAACAACTGCATGTTTTTTACATGAGCAGGACGTAACACAATAGTAAGACTGTAAGAAGTCTCAGGCAGCTGTACTGTGTTATGCCACGACATTCAGAGCTCTGCTTCCCAGAACAGAGTATGAGTTTTTGCCAGTCATGCTCAGTATCCTCACATTGGGATGGTCGCTTCACTGGCAGGAGCAAGACATGTCTGACGGCTATATAACTTGGGAAGTCTGTAAGGTCCCGACACCTCATAGATACTAAGTTCCTACGAGTTTTATCAAAATCAGCATCCAGGTGGTTTTCTGCTAAGGGAAAAGTGAGGGATTAGCTGCTTTCTTTTACAGCAACTGCCAGTCACTGTGATCTGGAGATGAGCTCGGGGGGTCTGGTGGAAGGAAGCAGGGGAGCCGTAATGGGTGTGATACGGGACATGGTAAAGAACTGAGATTAGGAAGTATAATAAACAGCGTGGAAATCTATAGGAAAACAACCTTTGCTAGTTCTGCTGCCCATACAGAGATACAGTCTCTGCAGTTTCTCTTCAGTGGGTATGGGTGTACATTCACAGCACGGAGGTGGGTCATCTGGGGAGGTGACCAGTTTTTCAAATAACAAGCAAGTGGTAGTGGTGATTTGGTCATGGGACAGAAAGTGAGAGCACAGAAAAAACAGGTAGCTCTGTTAGAAGAGAAGCCTGAAGCTATATCAGTCTGGCTCCAATGGTGTTGCTTTGCGTTCCAAAAGGTGACTGATGTGCCTTTTGTCACCTACGCACAAAGAAAGATACACAAGCAGTGAGTAAATAGTATTTAAAATGGAGGAAGAATTAGTAACGAGCAAGCTATACACTCACCAGTGTTACTGCAAGAAGCTTTACTGAAACAGCCTGCAAAGTTTGTGGGTTGTAACCATACACAGAAACAAACTGAGCTGGTTTGAATGAAAGCCTGTAATTTACTAGATTAACAGTTTGCAGAGATATGGTTTAGTACTAAGTGAGGGTTGCTAACTGCAAAAAGAAAAATATTGCTCAGTAGATATCGATTTGCCTAATTATATGCAGGATTTATTTAAAGCGCAGACTAGTCTGCTTTAAAAAAATTTGTAGTGAGTGCGTCTGTCTGAGTGCATTTATTGTTGGAAGCATTGGATTCCCACATGTGGTACCATATAGTTGTTTTTAAAATGTATAAGAAGGAATGCATTTCTTGGTACTAAATTGTCTTATCTTTGATATAGTACAGGTGATCTCAGGTTATGTCTGTGGTGCTATCAAAGTAGCATTTGACATAATGAGGGAGATTTTATATGCCCCATGGCCATTAGCATTTCTGAGGAGAGTAAGGAGGATGGGCTGAATACCAAGGACTTTGTCTGACGGTCGCTCTTTGGAAAGGGCTCTGGATGTACAAGGTAAAGTGGGTGAGCTGGAGCTGTAGCTCTGTGGAAGCCATCCAGGGCTCTTTTCCCCATCCTACTTGGTCACCACGAGTTGTGGGGACTGGGAATTTGGTTTCTCATGAGCCCGCTAATAAAGAGCAGTGGATGACAAACTCCTGCTGGAATTTTTTCCCAGTTTTCATTAACCTCTGTATAGATATTATTTTAATTAAAATAATCTTGACAGCACCTGTGAAAAAGCTGTGGGGGTTGCAAGAGCAATTAAATGTATTGTCAAAAATGATAAGCAGCCTGGTATCACAGGAAGGAAATTAACACTCTGACCAATAATGGAACAGTAATCTTAATCCAGAGCTTTTTGCCTTTCAGGAATTCCTTAAAATGCATGGATTTTGGAGATCAGGCAATTTTAGAACAAGACAGTTAAGCAATAGGTGCCATAAAGTATCTCCATTTTAAAAGTCAGTGTCATACTGGTGTAACAGTGGCTGATAGCCAGCCAGCAAGAATATCATGTTAATTAGACATTAATAATGGTGCATGAGCAAAGCCTTGACTAATTTCCTAAATTTTGGATGTCAGAAAGATTGGGAATTGTATTCAACACTAGTTCCTGGCAGTGGAGTTTAACAACAACCTGTGTTGGTGCTGGTTCTCTGGTTTGGGTTGTCCGCTGCAGAGAGAAGGCGTGGAAATGCTGTCAGGCTACTCCCTGTTGGGAGGAAGACAGGGCTTGAGAGCTTTGGTTTCTGGAGTTTGTCACCCCGAGCCTTTTATTGCTTGGGAGCTGCGCTGAGCGCTTAAGTGCACAGGTCTTTCGGTAAATTACAAACTCCCCAAATCATAGCATTTGGTTCATCCTAAAGGCACTGCTCATCCTTTAGCTGAACTGGTACCGCATGTGGGCAGGCACAAGGTAAATCAAAGCCTCTCTGCTGGCTCGGGCTGGAAGGCGCAGTCCTCTCCCCAGCAGCACCAGGCTCAAGAGGTGCGGATGGACCCGCGGTGGGTGCAAGGAGCAGGCCACTCTGTCCACCATGCTCACGGAAGGACTGGTGAGAAAGGCCGCCTGGGAAGGGGCAAGCTGTAAAACCAGCCACAGTTTTACTGTGGGAGAGGGTGCCAGGCGATTGAACTAAAGGTTGGACTCAAATGGCTCCTCGGGAGAAGGGAAATGGGAGTAGCCACCAGTAGGCACCAGGCCGGGCAGATATAGGCAGGCTTGTAGGACCTGGGAGTGGATGAAGCTCTCATTATTCAGAAACTCTGAGTGAGAAATGATGCTGAAGGAAGTTTGTGGTTTTCTGCGTACCCCTGTGGCGCTACCTGAGGTAAAATGCTTCTCTACCTGTCACGAGGGCAAGGGGTGAAGGATTTCCAGGGATCCTTGTAATTAAATGCTCAATGGAGAAATTCAACTCCTATGTCAGCAAGACAAGGGCTGACAAGTTTAATGAAGGTAACCCTGCCTTATCCTTATCCTGACTCCCTAAATGTAATCTAAACAGAGCTGCACCTTGGGCTTCCTTTTGCCCTTCTGCCCCCACCCCTGCACCCCAGCTCATGCTCCTCTCCTTCACAGCTTCTTGGATCCCTCAGCAAACATGAGACTTAAAGGATGGGATGACAGCATGTCATGTTCCTGGTTAGGGAAACCTGCACAGTAACATGCCTGAGATGTTTCAAAGGGAAGCAAGTTTCTTGTCCTGCTGAAGATTTAATAGCCCATTGTCTTTTCTGGTAATGTGTGTGCATCCATCTACAATGTGCACCCGTCTACACAGAGGTTTTTTTCTCTCCCCTTTTCATCCCTAAATTTAAAATGAATCTCTTCATTCAGTTGAAGCTACACCTTGCAAGAGCTGTGGTTTGAGGAAGAGGATAATAAGTATCAAGACGTTAAAGAAAGAGCTTATTTCTTGTTTGCTTTGCAATAACGCCCAGCAGTGTAAAAAGACCGGATCCTGTTATACTAGAGACTAATTCAAAATGTAGTCGGAGATATTTCCTACCCCAAGGACATTCACGCTGTAAGGAAATTTGAAACATCAGAGCAAAAAAGCAACGTGTAAGTAAGGAGAATGAGGGAACAGTGGGACAGCGAGTGCTTCTTTTCTTCCCTGTTAAAAAAGGCACTGTTTGTTCTTCACAGCCCTCCAACTTACTGTTAACGGTTGACTAATGTCTTCTAGTGCATCTGGATGAAGGCTTTGACTTGAAGGATGATGGCGGCCAGGACCAGCTTACTTCATGGACTAATTCGGGAGAGAGCTTTCTACACTTAAGGAGTAGCTTGGAAGGTAGCCCAGCAGGCAGCGGTGGCTGGGGAAGCCCTAAGACTGACCGGCAGGATAGGGTGAGGATTCGCTCGGTGAGCAGGACAGGAGACAGGGACTTAGAGCTATGAAGAGGACTAAAAAGAGGTGTCGGTGCGTAATAGAAAAGGGCAGCAATGGAGGACACCTAAGGGGGATTGATGGGAGCAGAACAATGAGCAAGTGTGAAAGGGGCAATGAGTGAGGAAGTTGGAGCAGAGAGGAGAAGGCAGCGGGGACAAAAGTTCAGCCTCGTCAATGGTGACAGAGTTTGGGGGGGACTGAGCTAAAAGCTTCCCTTGTGAGGAAAGTCTTGCATCTGGGAAGCTTGAGGGATTAGTAGCGATGTACACTGAGTTTCAGTGTCAGCTTCCAGGCTGAAAGCACACAGGAAACGACCGTACTTTCTTATTGATATAATAAGAGTAAAAATTAAATGCAACAGAAGTGAAACACATAATTTCCAGGTATTTTCATACTTTACAAAGTCAGAGGTTTTGGTTTATTTTGTAAGTCAGCAAAAGGCAAAATGTGAAGTACTTCTAAGGAAACACCTGTGTTGAATAAAAACAGTAACATACCAGACATAACATGGGTGGTAAAACAATTGTTTAGCTTTCCATGTAAAATTGTTAATATTTTTTTTACTAAAATTATTTCATTAAAAAAGATTAGTCTACATTTGTTGAAAACCCAAGTGTTGTTGTCCCCCTACTCCTGACAACAATGCTGTTTAAAAGAAAATTTTTTAACAACTTTCTTCCAGTAAATCACATCTGGATTTTTAAGCTCATTGAAAGTTTTTACTGTGCTTCTATATCGGACCGTTTTGTAATAGAATTGTTATTTATCTCCAAATTTATCCAGTTCCTCCTTTGTGGACAGTCTTACGTTTAACAGGGTCTTTAATTACATTCCTCTACTAGCTGACCACTACAAAAATTGAAATCCTCACCACAAATCTGTAAAAATGTTTCCACTTGCATTGGGAGACAAAAATAGAATAATTCCATGTCTTTTTGGACGGATGCCTAGCTGAAAGTATGCAGGGTTTGACTGACAAGAGGATGTAGTCTTTGCTGAGAGCACTTTCTTTAAGGTCCTTTTTAGTCTTCAGGAACATTTAAGTAGATGAATGGAGAGAGGATTTTTGCTGGTTTCCCTTCATTTTTGTTAACTTTGCCTGCTTTTTTGTAACTTTTCTTCTGCAACAAAATCTTCTCAGCTCATCGGGCTTACTGAATATATAATCACAAGCTGGTAAGTAGTAACTTCAGGAGTTTTGATTTGAAATGGCACTCTATTCTTTTGTGTACAGCTGCGGTAGAAGAATAAAACCCCTTTGTGCAGCTCAGCAAAAGTAGAGTTATTTAAATGCTCCGTATTCACCAGGGTTATAACTGTAAAGTATAGTCTTTCAGTGGTGAATAAATACGGTTAACACATAGCCTAGCCTGCGAATGCAGCGGAGAGACTTTACTTGAGCAAGTTCCGAATTATTTTGCATCCGAGTGAGCTCTCCCCACTGTGCTGCACGGCACGTTATCCGTTTCCTGGGGAGTGCGGATGGGAGCTTACAAAGCACAGCAGGTAATTGGCTGCTTCAGTTGAAAAAGCAGAAAAAGCATATTTGTCGGTATACACAGAAGGAAAATGGGAACAAATGGTAATTATTATGGGGTGATAGTATTTGTCCATAGTCTTCTGAGCTCTCTGTGAGATTAAATTCATACCGACACTCTGTAAGAGCAATGAGTGTGTCCAATGTGATGTTTAGGCAGTTGAACAACTTCTTCTGTCAATGCATTTTGGACTTGAACTTTCATATGCTTTGAATGTAAAAAAGGAGGTGAATGGTATGTGGTGACATGGCTTTTCAGAATGCTTTCTTCTCTTGTTCAAGACTTGTGTTTCTGTATCTTAGCGTGTATTTTTGTATCGTTTTACTTTATTTTGAACCGTATCTTCATTTTATGTGAACGGTCCTATCTCTGAAGTCAGTGGAAAATGGACATAGCTCAGCCTTTAGGCACTTATTTCTGTATTTCTAAACCTTGCTTACACCGATGCAAATATTTCCTCTTGGAAAGGGAAAGCTATTACTGGGCTAGATACTTTTTCTCAGTTGCACATGTGGCAGTTTCTACAGACAGACTGAAAAAAAACCTGTAATGGTATATCTATGTTTTTGGTTTAAAGTGGTTTATGTCCGGATGGGGTGTGGAAGTGTGTTGGCAGCGGAAAGACAGTTGTACCAGGTTCTTCCTAAAATGGGGCCATTTTCATGAAAAACTTTTTATTCGCTGCTTTTTATTTCCCTCTTCTCTTTAACTAAATGAAGCATGAAGTCAAGGCTGATAGATGCTAGAATAACATAAAATCTATTTTCATTTTCATAATATAAATAGATTAGGTAAAAATAACCATATCTTGGGTTTCATATTTTAAAGATTTATGTGTACGGGTAAATACGTATGATGAGTCTTACTGGAACTGGTTGACATAGGAGTATAATATTCTCTTCAAAAATCTTTGCAGTTTCATGTTGCAGGGCTCCAGTCCTTGGACAGTTTGGTTTTAATTTGTTTGCTGAAAAACTTGCCAAGGAACCTGTACACTGTATTGAAGGTTGAAACTGTGCTGGATCTGTAGGAGGAGACAAAGATGAAATATTTTATGGATTTGTTAGGTCTACATGACTGTATGTAGGGAGGATAGTTGGAAGACTGAAAAAATAGGTTGTATGTTTTTAACACGTTACTATCCTCACTAGTTTGCTTCCTCCTCTTTCGTAAAGAGGAAATCAAAATTTGCTTCTTTTATACATTCTTGTATTCTTTGAAGTGGCTTTAGACCTCTGTAAGTGTCGTACAAGGTAAAATGTGTACTAAAGCATTAAGGGAAATGGGGTTAAGACATGTAATGTCTAATAAAGGATATTAATATTTATTGGCAGTCATCCTTTGGCCTATGTAAATTTCTTCTCCAAAGGGCACTGACATTGCTCTCGCTCTCTTTACAACCACTACTCTGTGTGCAGACGCTTTTTTCCCCGTTCACCTATTTATTTATTTATTTATTTATTTATTTATTAATTTTGGAATGCCAAATACTTAATGTGTCATTTCTGGCAGAAAGCTCTGGTGATGAAAGAAGAAATAAAATGGGCTTGAAGCAGGTTGCCGGAGAGGCACATAGAGGATGGCACAGCCATGGAAAGCCCTTTTCTTTTTTTTTCGGGAGTTGCGTACCAGTCTTCATACCGACTTAATGAACACAGGAGGAAACGCATATTTTTCTTGGGTCTGGAAAGCAAATGTGGCCTCGAAGTGCAAGGTTTACTACCAGAGTAATCAGCTACAGTAGTGTGAGTGACCGCGTGCCAGTTTTCTTTTGCCTCCTGTGTACCTGGCCCAATTAACCATTCTTCATTCGTCAGTCATCTCCCCAGGTGGCTATTTGGTCTTAATGGGCCATAAAATGGGTGGCACTGGTCCATACAGAAATGCCTCGTGGTGGAGGGGGTCTTGTAGCCCTTCGTAGGGGTCCCTGAGAGTGTCAGAGGTGGCAGTGCTGTCTAAAAGGCAATTCAGAGGATGAGCACCCATGCTCTCTTCCTGATTGCCGTAAGAGTCCCTTTGAATAACGTAGGTCATCAGATGAAAGCTAGATCGGTTTGAGAGCGCTGCACAGAGGACCCAACTGAGTGAACTTCTCTTAGGCACAAAGGGAAAAACTTCAGCTGGGATTAGATACTGATGTAGATACTTCTTAAGCAAGAAGATTTCTTTTCTGCTTCTCCCTCCCTTCTGAGTAGTGATTAACCATAACTTTTCTAATTGGACTTCTAAATGGATTGAGCTTAGTTCCATGTCAAGTGGCTCAGCTGATTCCCTGCTATCCCCCCTGTGTTTTCTGGACTCTAACTCTCTGTCTGGAGATGTTGAAGGGGTGGGAGGTAGCAGGAAGCGGACTGTCTGGCGAAAGACGCTCACTTTGCGGACATCAGACTCCAAAGAAAAAGCCCTGGGAAGGCCTCAACTTCTGTGGGTGAAGTTCTGCAGGGAGGGAAAGCACCTCTTGCTGGGAACGCAGCAGAAGTAAGAGATCCGCAGGTTTTGGGTAGGCTCATACTTGAAAATGCAATGAAAACATTTTACCAGGCTTGTGACCTTTAAAAGAGGTTAGAGCTAGTTATTAGTTCATTTCTACCTGAGCATATTTATTTGAGTAGGTGCTCTGTATTAAGCGTCAACAGTATGCAAGTGGCTTTCTTCAGTATTTCATAGAAATTGTGTAGAGCCAAGTAACGTATTTGATTACATATACCTATTCCTTGGGGTCTTCCATGGAGATGTGCTCAACTTCAGGATATTAACCAGAGAGTCAGGATTGACGCTGTTGATTGAAACTGGAGTAGATCAGATGAGAAGATCTGGGACTCTGCAAAACTTTATTGCTAAGCCAAACTTCTCAGATCCCGTCTTTCTTACGTGGATATTTCTGAGTGTACCTTTGACATCCAGGCACTCCTGTATTGATCTGGTTAACATAATAAAGAAGTGTTGCCAAACAAAAACCTAATAGTCTGGCAAACAAACTCAAATCTACGATGAGTGGTTTGAAGGAGGACGGAGAATCAGAAAGTTGGATTTCCAGCTCTTATGTTGCTGGGAAAGTTGTGACACATGGGAATAATACACCTGCTCTGTGTCACTTTTATTCATCTAGCCAATTTAGAACATTTTGTGAAAGCAAACCTACTGAGCTCTCCTGTCAAATGGGAAAAACATGCGGCACAGCCGGAAGCAGTTGGGAACCATTCCTGTGTGATCTCCCATGGGGAAGCAGGGCCACCAGCACCATGTCTGGTGACCTAAATGGGCATCCTTTCCCCCTGATTGCAGAGGAACCAGGCAATAACCCATTTCACTTTCCTTCTCTGTGTTTAGGAGGAAAAGGGCCAAGTACCGCTTTCTATGCCATGCCTAGCTTTGAAATATGACCACAGTATTCAATAGACCAAATTTCTTGCCTGATGCATTTCAGGAACTGAAAATCTGTTCTCAAATATGCTTACTTTTGGACCTTTGTCCCCAGTTAGATCAAGTGACAACCGTCTGGTTTCTGTGGTCCTGATTCCTCTCCCACATGGAGCCACACATGATCGTTTGCAATACCAAATGCCAACTCATCAAAATTGCAATAAATCAGAGTTACTGAGAAAATGTTTTGGTCGGACCTAAGAGCCACCAGTGAAAAGCTACTTCTGTTGAAATTATGCTGTTTTTATAGGCTCACATCCCCAGGCTGCGTACCCTGGCAGAGCCCTAATGGAGTCAGTGGAGCCATGTTAATTGCCTCTGGCCAGGATAGGCCCTCATACTTTTAAGTAAGTGGTATCTACATAAAGGAAGAATAAAATCCATGACCTTGTATCATACAAGTGTGTCTGGAGAGCTCTGAGATTAAAACCAGAGATGCTGGTACCCATTAGATTTAATTTAGCGACCTCACCCCACAAACCTAAATACATCTTAGTGGCTTCAAAAATTGTTAGGGAAACCCGAAAGGCCCAGATGGTGATGGGTAACTGGTAGCCAGAAACCGCTCACTCTGCTGCTTTTTAGGTTCTTGCCTAGTAAGGGGTTAAAACCAGTGGTGGAAGGGAGCTGAAATATTCAGAGTAAGAAATTTCCAGAGGGAACTGTGCTGGCCAAGGTTGGGCTTAGCGCTTTCAGCTGTTCTTCTGCTCTCTTAACATGTGAAAAGTCTTACAAAGGAGCTGGTCGTGGGGGCTCCCAAGGCATGGATCACACCAAAGTCATTTGGTATTTGCCCAGTTGAAGCATCCACAAATTTTGGAAGTCAAACCTGGCTTGGGGAACAGTGTGAGGTGGCCGAGAGCCACCCTGTGTTGCCTGTGCCTCCCAAGCCGCTGAGATCATGGTGCATGTCCACCGTCACCCATGTCCTTGATTTGACTACATGCATTAGCTGGGACACAGATAAGCTGCTCTTCTCAGTGCAGTGGATCCAGGGTTAATAAAAATGTGTTGCTTTATTTTCACTGCTGTAATTTCAGAGCAAACATGAAAAGGAACAAAAATCAGACCATCTGGCCAGCACGGGCTCCATCTC
Source organism: Larus michahellis (assembly GCF_964199755.1). Classification (NCBI taxonomy): domain Eukaryota; kingdom Metazoa; phylum Chordata; class Aves; order Charadriiformes; family Laridae; genus Larus; species Larus michahellis. Next base: position 80,128,923 of record NC_133899.1, on the reverse strand, counting down.
CCCTTAGGGGTTTGCCACAACAAACCGGTGCACCTTGCCTGAGGCAGGACTTTGGACGCTGCCAGGGCTCAAATCCCCATTTCTTTCCAGAGCCGTGCGGCAGACCAACACCCTCTGTCACCAGGTCTGCCTATCCCCTTGTGAGGATGCCAACTTTCTTCTTCAGCTTTTGCTGCGGGGCAGTGGCTGCCAAGGTCTTGGTGCTGCAGGGAGGCCGCAGCCAGGGCTGGAAAGGGGGAGGCAAAAGCAGGAGTGTTAAACAAACCTTGGCGCAAACCGATCATCTCTTGGCTAAACTCTTAATTCCTCTGGGGTGTTGAAGGTCTGGCGAGGGCGGCCAGACAGCTCGTTCAGCTCCCTCCAGCCAGCTGCGCCTGCTTGCCGGGGGGAGTTACAACTCACTGGGACAGTACGGCTGGGTTTGTCTTATTGTTCACTTTAAAAAGTGAATCACTCCATGTAAATTATCCTTCTCACGTAAGTCAAAAGTGATGTATGATTCATAAGGAAGAATACTACGTGTGTTGCCTTTGGTACTGCGTAAGCCAGGCAGCGGCGTGGCCCAAACTGCGTTCACGGAGCCCTTACTGCAGGCGAGAGCTGCACCGGGGTCGTGCCTGCAGCACATGTAGCTGGTGACCAGGTCTAAAAACATTACATTCAAAAGGTGTCTTGAAGGCATTTCTCGAGAACAGAGTATTTTACAAGTGCTGTATTTCCAGCCAACGAGGGCTGCATTAGGAATAGCTTTTTTTGTTAGCTAATTTCTGTCCTTAAGAGGAAGCCGCTTCCTTCCTCTCTTCATTTAATTCCTTTGCTACTTTGACCTTCACCTGTGCGACTCACTTGCTGAAATCCTCTCGGGAGGATCAGTGTCAGCTCTAATAAGCCAGCTGTCACTTTATACCAAACAGAAAGTAAACATTTCATTTGTTAAATGGGCTAGTAGAACACATTGCCTTTTTCTACCATCCTCGCTTTTCTTCTAGGGGAAAGTGTTTTACTTTTACGTGGCTGAAAGTGCGTAAAGCGGATCTGAAGCCACAGATTTAAGTGTCTTGAATGAAGACTGTTATGTAAGACTTTTCTTTACTTACCAGTTTTGGTGAAATACGATCAGTGTTACAGCACAGGGTCTGGTCACAATGAGTTTTCTTGTGTTTCCACTAAGAAGATAAGGGATATGCTGTGTAAGGAACCCAGTGGGAACGTCTTCTCTTTAGCAAGCTGCACAGGAAAGCACGGGAGAAGTAAGATTATTGCACAGAGCTCTCAGCTGCTGATGCAGGGCACGACACTGCTGCTTGGTGGGACTTTTGCCATGGACTTGATTGCAAGCAGGACAGCTTTTCTCTGTCATAGCTTCTGTTGTGTTTATTTATTGCTCCCCTTCCACTGCTGTTTTGTGCTGACAAGAACAGCCTGTGCTTCTCTACCAGCCTGCACAGGTGGGTTAGTTTTACACTAATAAGCTTGGAAACTATTTAAGAGTGGGAGGTGGGGGGGGAACTGTTTCTTTTGTGCTGAAGCTGGTGTTTGGGGCTTGAATTCAGTAGCTTATGAAGTGCTGGTTTTTTGAGTAGCGTTTGACAAACGTGAAATCAGCACGTGTCACTAACCAGCCACCTCTGTGGAGAGTAATTCAAGAGAGGAAAAGAAGGTGGCAGCTTTGGTGCATGAGAGGAAGGCCATGGCTCTTTTTCTACGAACCTGGAGGTTGGGTAAGTATGGCTGATACTGTGGATTTGACCCTGTGTTGTTTTTTTTAAGCCTAAATGAAGCCCATATGTAGAGCTAGAAGATGTGCCAAAACTGGCTGTAAGCCACTTGTGTGCCTTCATTCTCTGTCTCTGCAGTGAAACTGCGTGAAACCAGCCCCGCTTCTCATGTAAAGTAAGGACCCTTGGTGATGTTCTTGCAGGTGTTGACTGCTCAGCTCTCAGGGCACCGAAGAGCCTTCTTGCTCCATACAGTTTGGAGGTATCTTGGCAGTGGTACAACAATACCCCATGGGCTCTCTCCTTCCCATGGACGATCCTCCATGAGCTCTCCTGAGTCACTGCTGTACCGCAGGAGCCTTTGCCAACAGAGGCTAAGGGACAACAAGCTGCTTGGTGCACGTTACAGAAGGCTCCTCTGGCTTTACCCTGGAGATCAGCCTTTCACCCCACCAGCCACAGAACTGCGATTTGTCTCTTTGTTTCTCTGGGCATTTGGTTTGTCCTTGTCTTATGATCCGCATAGGCTGGAGACTCAGGGCCAAAATCCCTCTTCGTTAGCAGCCCAATTTATGCTCTAAAATAAGTGTTTGCAGTAACTGAAATACCTATGAGAATTATTTCAAGATATTTAAATCTAGTTAAGTCTCCAGTACACTGTCAATCAGTCTGGCCGAGCTTTGAAACTGCACGTGTATGACAGATATATGTCTGTCTTCTGTGCAAGTATCTCTCAATGTCTCAGGAAAGGCCTTGAAAGCCTCAAACCCAGATCCCTCTGCTAGGCCCCGCTCTGCAGTGGGTGTCCCTAATGGCGAAGAAAAGGTTCTGGTTTTCCTGGTTCAGTTTTTTAGATTTTGTGTTGAAGCTTTTCTTGGATGTATCTGATGGATTTGTTTCTAAAGCCGTGACTCACATAGATTGGTGAATCTGCTATTTTGCAGCTTTCTTGGCTAGAATACCACCTTACTCTCATTGTTCAAATTAGGCTTTCTATCATCTGTTGTGAGAAAGGCATTTCTCTGGCCAGGGCAGCTTTCTCTGCACTTACCTCCCCTAGCTGTGTTCCTCAGAAACGCGATGCTGATGGGCACCCATAGCAGTCACTAAATATGACAGCCCTGAGTGCCCTGCTGCAGAGGCACTGCCTGTGCAAAGGAGTAGGACCGCTGGGGAATTAGTTACCACAAGAAAAAAAAAAAAAAATCCCTAACTGGCTGGACAGTCAACATCAGGTGATCTGGCAAAGAAGTGTAAATCACTGCCTCTTTTCAATCCAAAGTATCATTTTGAAATTAATAATGTCTCTGAAACTGGAATAAATCTTAAATATGCTCCCCAGTAAAGTGTCCTCTAAGCTTTCTTTGCTATTTTGTTGTCCTCTACAAATGGAGACGCAAATAACTGGCTCTGAAATCGGAGCCAGTTGCCCAGTTCTCTCCAAATGCCAGAATTTTGAGAGAAAATTTTTGCACCTCCTGAATGTGTTTAACTTTGAAAGTTAAACTGTGGATGTGTGGTTGTGCTTACATACTATGTGTGCGAACCTACATTTGCCCTTACAAGCTGCAACTGAGGTTTTGCAGCTGGGGATGCAAATTTGTGTTGATTCTCACTCGGAGCGTGGTGTTCTATGCTTTGGAAGGTGGGGTAACTTTGTGATTTTGTTTTTTGGTTGTTCTTCTGCTCAGCTGGACACAGGTGTGCATGTTTGCTGCTCTCCACCACCCCAAAAACAGCAGACACAGATGGCTTTAAAAAAAAAAAAAAAAGGACCTTGGCTTATAATTTCCACCTGAGTGGAAAATATGTTCCCAAGTGTGTGTTGGGATTAATACAGCCAATACCCGTGAGAGCTTGTTTCAGTCAAACAGCAGATGCTGTAAATTCCTTAGTGTGTACTTTGGAGTTAGTATTTTTTTCTCTTGAGTGTATAAATCTGTCCTCTCCCCCACTTCCTTTCTCAGCCCCCCCACCCACCCCTCCATCCCCAAATCTGCTTTTCCGTTCTGTCCCTAGAATACCCCCAAGCCCCCACAGTCTGGCAACCCAAAAAGGTGTACAGCTTCCCATTGAGACCTTCAGGATAGCTGTGTACCATGAAGATTCTCTCACGTTGGATCTGTTCAGCTCCAGCAAAAGTTAGGTTTTATACAATTATTTTAATAACAGCCTGCAGGACCCAACACATGTTGCAGAAAGGTCAAGAACTAAATAGGCCTGGGTGCTATGAACAGGTCCAAAAAAGATGTAACAGTAAATTGTAGTGCAGTAAGTGTCTTGTTGGTGTTGAAGGGCGGCAATGTGACAAAAATAGAGTCTTTGTTTTGGTCTGAGCGTCACAGTGATTGTTTCGTATGGCTGTGAATGCAGAGAGAGGATATGCTGTAAATTGCCAGGACTACTATGAAGCCCTCTGCCAACCTGTTAGTGTTGCTTGTTCATAATGAAGTACAAAAATGGCAAAACGGTTTGGTTGTGGCTGTGAATGTGCCACTGCTACATTTTGTTTTTTAAACAAAAATAAGACAAATCTGCAAAATAGGGGGGACAGATGTCACTTCTCTCAATTTGATCATTTAAATTGCTAATGCTTCTGAATCCTCCACATTCCCTTCGTGATGATGGGTGGGAATCTAACTACCATCTTAATCTTGATGTTGATCTGAGCGTGATAACAATCCAGATGACGTTCAATGAAGATTGACAGAAACACACTGGTTGTCACACAGGAGACTATCGTTACTGTGCAATTCCTTGTCCAAACTAAAGGAAAGTTGAAGGATGCTGTCTGGGTGCTAAGGATTGTGCACATTGTCACAGTACTAGTAGACAGAAAAGAGGAGTTTAATTCTTTGTAAAAAGCACCTTAATTCAATTGTCTTTAGGAAATTATTTTGAAAGAAAAAAGAAAACCAAAAGCCCCGTTTTAGAGGTGGAAAAGGACACTGGGACTTCAGACTCCCAAAAGCCCCTTTCTAAAAATGATACTACTCATAAAATGAGTAAGATAAACACTATTTTTGTTGCTTTTTAATTGTAGCTTTTTGTAGGAATGGCAGGTAGCCACTCTGTAGTGATCAAGAGCAGTGCCGGAGCTCATGGATTAACGCTCTGTCGTCCCATCTCTGATCAAAAACTCCCAAGCGCAGAAAAATGAACTTGTGACAGAACATGAGCCAGATAATATAGTTTGATGTAAGAACACTTTTTTTCTTCTCTTGGTTTCTTGGGGGTTTCCATGGTTAAACACGGCATCTAAACAAGGTCCTTCTAAATGTGGGTTTTCCTAGGGTGAGGTTATTTCACAAACACCTGGTGGCAGGTGTTTTTGGAACTATTTCCATAGAGATGCTGGCAATTCTGCCTAATGGACAGACAGGATAATAGTTTGGGATTAATCAGGTTCCCTGTACCTTGAGTTCTTTATGGTTTCTGCCTTCATGATCCTGGTTGGCAGCTCTTGCACCTACGGGTGCATCGTATGAGATAATTTCATCTTTTCTCTTGAATCTTGTGGTTTTTTGGTCACAGCTAGGAAGATGAAATTATTCGTGTCAGTCTCGTTACTTTTTTTCTATTTTCAGCAGAATTTTCTTTACCATCGTTAAAACCCGAGCACAAGAAGCTACGTCACAAAATAATAGTAAATAAAAGCTGTTATAAACAAAACAAAAATGTTGTTCAGCACTGTGAATCTCCGTACCGTTTGCCAAAGGCAGACTACAGTTTAATGGGCTTTGAAAATAGAAACATTACATTAATCAGATCTATTTCTATGGAAAATAAATGAGGCAATTCTTATCGCATGAATAAATTGTTCCTTTAGAATATTGTTTTTGCACCATTATTGCTTCAAGTACCATTTATGTAATCTCCTAATGAAAGGCCTCTGTAACAGCTAGCACGCTGGGTATGGAAAGGGCTCAAAATCCCCAATTCCTTTCGAAAGCAAATACAGTGTGTCAGAAAGGAGAGAAGAAGGAGCAAAAAGAGTAAGGAGCTAGAACTCATTTCTTTGAATAACAAGAGCAGTGAACTAGCCAGGGGAGAAAAGTCTTATAAAAGGATAATATGTAAAGAGTTTTTCACACTGCCTCAAGTTTTCTTTGTTAAAAATGCATTCAAGTTGTCTAGAGCTTTTTTCAATTTAAAATACTTTCTGCTTTTCTCCCCCTTTCCTCCAGCCTAGGCGCCTCCAAACTAAAATTGAGGGAATGGGCACTGGGGTAATTGGTTTGAAGAAAATGAGATGGAGATGCGGGAGAGGGAATAATATTGCTAAAGAGGGATTAATGCTGCTTGAAGGACAGAACTGACCCTTCACGGTGCTGTAAAAGTATTCTTTTAGCTTTCAGGTTGTATTAACTCAATTGCTTTATTAGTTATTACATATACTAAATATAAGTAACTATAACTCTAGATTTTTGAGAAATAATGAAGTAGAACTTTATGTGCCAGATCAATCTGTTCATTACTTGTTATGGATTTGATTCCATAAACAAAGTGCCCATCAGTGGGGATGAGATCATATCTTAAATGCCAGACAAACTCTGTAACGGCTCCAGGTCTCTGTAAAGAAATGCCTGCCTCCCTTTGAGCTGGCTGCTACTTTTGGAAAGAAAATTTTGAGTTGATGCCTGTCTCTCTCTTTTTTTTCTTTTCTTTTTTTTTTTCCCCCTTCTCAGAAAGCACCAGCTGTGGTGCCCAGCAAAGGGCACAGACCACAGCCTTTGCAGAGGGGAGACCTGGCGTTTGGCTCAGTCTCTGGTTCATTGAGGCTGAGCTGCTTCACGATTTCCAGTAAAAACAAAAAAGTACATTTGTGACAAAGGCTTTTTATTTTTATTTTGATTGCTGTGGAGTTTAATTGCCTCAAACTGGGGCCAGCCTTTGTTCTGTCTTGCAGTTAAGTAACTCTGGCATTTATGATAGCTTGTAATTACTGTGCAAACTATCATTTTTCCATTTCAAAAGTTACCGTTTCTCCATGCTCACTGCATTATCTAAGATACCACAATTATGCGCATCTTCAGAAAGAGGAAATGTCTGTGGTACATCACGTACTGTGGTGTGCTGAGTGTAGGGAAACGTATTTGGGGGGTTTCTGTGATAACTCTTCTTATGGAGCCACATTTCCATAAGTGTCTGAGGAGGCAATTTGGTTCATTGCACATACTGTAATGCCTTTCTTAGGAAGACTTTAGATGAGCCATTCATTTTTAAGTGATTTGGACATATGGGTGTAGTAAGGTAAATATGAGGTAAATTGTAGCAAAAAAAACCCCCAAAAACATTAGTGAATACCTAAAGTCTCGTTTAGTCACAGGCACACATGAGAACAGGATCTAGGAGTCAAGAAGGACTAATATCTTTTTCTAAGTAGGCAACGGTCTCCATCGCTGAAATTAAAACAGATGTGCAAGGAGACACCTTCCTACAGGAACTGCTGCTAAAGCAGCAGATTGGCAGCGCCAGACCTGGGAAAGCTGCGCTGTGTTGGTATTTGTTTGTTCTGATTTGCTCTTTGGCTTCCTGGAATTTGTAGATTTCAAACTCAAATATGTGCTGCCTAAAAGCAAAGCAAGAATAAATCCCTATCTTACCTTTTTGTCAAGGGTTTGCTATTTATTTTTTCAGGCAATACACAATCTGCATATGACACACCGCGAGTGGGAAGGCAGGGTCTGGTCACTGTCTGGTCTCTGATACGCTGGGCTCCCGATAGCTTCAGTGTTGTGGAAACTGAGGGATATTTACAGATGGATTTAGATGTGTAAGATCTGCTGCAAAAATAGATGTAATTTTAACAAACCTTATGCAAGAGGTGTATACATTCTTCTACCTTTTGCCAGTGAGTTAACTGCGGATGTTGAAAAGTTATGTCAATCGCTCTTTTGCCAAAAGCCGCTGGGGAGAACTGCGGTGCAGGCTTTTAAGTTTGATAACTTTCTGCTCTTGTAGAGCTAATCTGTCAAGCTCTTTTTTTTTTTTTTAATAAGAGATGAACTTTGCATAGTGATGTTGACTAATAGGTTACCATACAAATGTAGTACAAGCTCACTGTTTGTTGCTTATTTTTTTTCAATGTTAACAGAGATGTAACAATAACCATGTTCAAACACTTTGATAACTTGATGTACTGGGATGGCCAAATACTTCAGCTTTTTTTTTGTGTTCTTTCACGGCTTTGGGACAGCTGGTAAACACTTGTTACATTCAGCATAAAAAGTGGAATCGGCTGTGTCTATTGTTGAACGATATAGTGTTGATTTGTGGAAGAAAAGAATACAGCAGCAGGGAAATAAACTCCTGAAGCCTGGCTCTGACCATTGTTTGACAGCCCATCTAATATAGGAAGTCTTGTCTCCTCCTCAAAGTCCTTTGGAGTTCAGGGCATGCCTGTCTTGGGTTCAGTCTGCTTTCCCATATCTGTAACGTTTTTGTGATCTATTTACATTTGTCCTGCTCTGTTCTGTGGCTTTGCTCATGCTTCTGTCTTGCCTGGTGGAGGGTAAGCCGCAACCCCTTCCTGCAGCAGCACCGCTATCGAGGACGTTCTCTCCCAAAGACCACACACGGTGTTTTACGTGGCTCCTGCTGTAATAAATCAAATATGGCAGCCACCCATGTAGGAGTCATAAGAGCTGACTTTTTGCTTTGTCTCGGTGGCGGTTTTAATAGCGCGTTAGTACTCTGTATGCCTGTCCAATATTAATGAGGCAAAAACCGGACACAATTTTAAACTTATCTTTTATAATGGCTTCAGTGTTGCTTTGAAAGGAGAGATTCAACTGAATTGCTCTGCAAATTCATTTATACAGCTAATGATATATATATTTACATGAAAAGTAGTTAAACATGAAGTGGTTTCTTAATGTGTTTGTAAAAACTCAGTGGATGGGCAGTTAATAGATAAATTAAAATGAAAAGGTTGCACAGTAGAAATCTGTAACTATGAGTGAAAGAAGATTCAGGTCTGTATAAATGTCTGTAATTTCTTTAATCTCTTGGATACTTAAAAGCTCTCTTAGAGCCACCTGAAAAGCTTTATGCACAAAAACCAGCACAAAACTGTCTGGTGTATCGGTTTTACAGTAAGCTTGCTTGTCTGATAAGGGGAGCGTGGTACCAGGGAGGCCAGAAACCTCCAAGGTGTTACTAATAAATTGAGTTATTGCCTTTCTGTACCAGTACACAGTGTGCATGGAATGAACAAAGCCCCCCTCTGCCTCCTACTCCATGTTTATGAAGTCTGCTAAGCGAGAGGGGGAGTCACCTTTATCTAGTGAATACGTAAAGAAATAGCTTTGCCCATTCTAGTACCCCTTTGAAACGAAAAGAAGGTAGACGTGGCTCTGATCGTGGCTGTGTGCAGTCCCTCCGTGGACTCTGAGCACTATTTTGTAACGTTGCCCTCAAGTGCTGTGCAAATGTATCAAACCCACTACGTGAATACATCTAAAATACAAGCAAACAGCGAGAGAACTTTTGAGATGTTTTTGGTTTGTCCCAAATAAAATATTCTTCTGAATTAACAAAAGTGCAGGGTACTAGTTGATCTCCAGGGGTCCCTTCCAACCCCTACCAGTCTGCGTGATGCATCTGAGAAAAGAACTTCAGTGAAATTTTTTGGATGCTGAGCAGTTGACCGAACTTCAACGCAAGTCAGGGCTGTTGACAGAAATCCGTCATGATTTTGTGAGGGACTTAGTGGTGTTTTTCCAACTAGTGCTGACCAATATTGGTATACTGCAGTCTTTGTTTATGGCATGGAAAAAAAAAAAAAAGATACTGCTAAAAGAAAATTTAAGATATTGCTATAAAAACTTTTACGCCTCACTCAATGTAGCTGTAGTTTATTATAGTGCTATTGCAGAAGAGTAAAGTCCAGACTTTGAAGTGCCGCTGGAAACTGTAGGCAATAGTGTAATTAGATCAAATGGAAGATATGGGTATTTTTAATGTTGAAGCATCAAAATAATATTCTCTGGTCTGACAAACCTTTGGTGATGAAAAGAAATGCTTGTGCTGACAAGAAGTCAGTTGGTTCACTTGATAAATAAGGTTCACAGTAGTGGACCATTGTATTTATTCTGGAGAGCCCTTATCACTCCTCTAGGACGTGAGTGTGGGATGAAGTTCTCTTTGAGCATTGCAGTGCTGGTTGCTACAGGGGAAACACCATCCCTCGTTTGAAGGGTCTGTGCTTTCTAGTGATATGAAAGACGACATTTCTTTTTGGGTAGATAAATGAGATTAATACGTACCCATCTGGGATTTCACGGCCAAATACATGTATTCATGCTGTTCTGTGCACTTGCAGTAAGTGTCACGCTCTCAGGAAGTATTGGACTACTGCATTTGAAGTACTGTGACTGTATCTCCGCAGTAAGTGCGCTTCACTTCCAAAGTGCCAGAGCTTCTGCATGTCTGATAGAGCTACACTTGGATTTCCAGCATTATCGATACATGGCATGTGACCCACAATATTGGGATGCTTCATGTATTAATAGGCTGATTGGGTATTGGTAAAGAATCAGACAAACTTGCCTATAACCAAAAGCAGCCTCAATTTACCATCCCTTGTTTTTCTTTTTTTTTTTTTCTAAATGATAAACTAATTTTTATCTGAGTTTGTGAGTTGTGATATCACTGTCCCATGTTCAACTACTTATTCACAAGATCCTCTCTGCTCATATGCTTTTTTTTTTTCTGCAATAGTCTATATTGTCACTTGCAAAACCATCATTTGCCTACAACTATGTACTTTTGGTACTATTTTTTCATTGCAACGCATGTGTAAAGACTTGGTTGCTATGCATTGTGTTTCTAGTATGAAACTGTGGAAGTCTGTACAGTATAGTGCTGTGTCTCATATTTTATTATTTGAAATAGGTTGCCAACTACAATATGTGTATATTTAATTTGTCTAAAAAAAACCTGTTGGCCAAATTTTCACATCTTAGAGTTATTCAATTTACCCTAATGGTCTTTAACTGAGAGTTATGTTCACACAATGGAGGATAAAATAGACTGAAATTTTTTCCTCAGAGCTATTAAATTTTTAAACTTGATGAGTCCCCACCCAGTCAAGAAAATAGAGGTTTCTGAGTGTGCCCCATATACCTGGCAAATCTGGCAACCAGGAGCTAGATTTGCTGAGGCTACTGGAAGATGAAGGAATAGTATAAAGCAAGAAATGATGGGAGGAATGTGATTATTTCTAATCTAGAGTGATTGGAGAGCTGGATGACCAGCTTGTGTCCAAGTGACATCATGACATAACTGTGCTGAGGCAACTCAGGGGCAGCAGGCTTCTGCGTCTGCTCAGCAACAGCACCGTGCTAGATAACACACTGCGCTTGTTTCCTTCTTGGAGCTTGAGGGTGAATCCAAACTTTCAGATGCTGTAGTTTTGTTCTTGACCTCTTTATATCAAAGAACACCCACAATTCCCTCCACCCCCCCAAAAAATATCCCAGCCACATCACCCCCGCCCCTGCAAAATACCCCCAAGCCCTAACCTATTTAAGGGCATACTTTATAACTAAGCACTACTAAAGCATACATACACTCAGTGTGAAGGTGGAACACAACAGCATTGAGAAACCTATATTGAAAATGGTTTCATTGTGCTAAATATGAAGGGGCAACCCGAGGGGGCTTCATTTTGGTATAGCGTATCAACCGTAAATAGGCAGGACAGAAAAGCAAGCGAAAGGGAAGAATAGCCCTCTGCTGGTTTAATTTCTTTTTTTTTTTTTGGAGAAAGTAATGTAAGCCTTTAGTCCAACAAAGCAGAAACTTGCTTTATTTGACAAAGAACATGCTCAAATAATAATGAAATAAATTGGGCTTAAGCATATGCTCTCTATCTTCCTGGCTAGACGTGCATTTTGCTGAATCAGGGTGTAAGTGACTCACTGGCTGCATGAGAACCAGGGACAGAATCAGACTCGTGCTCTAACCAGAAAACCATGTCTGTCCTGAAAAGCGTGTCCCTTCTGAATGAACTACTCGGGGCAGCTCCTTCCGAACAGCCCTTAAGGTATACATGTTGTGCAGCCATTTCTGATGAGGCATTAAATTATTTTTTTTTTTTGAGTCTAAGCAATTGCATGGGGACATGTTCTTTTCAGCGTTGTTCTTACTGAAAGTTTCTGCATGAGATTTCTCTTTAATTTCTTCAAGAGCTGCGCCAAAGGCTTAGAAACCGCTTTTACTCTATGTGTTTTAATGGAGGAACGGCAGCTGTGCTGAGGCAAGCCTCAGGTGGCCCATGCGCTGAAACACGGGGTGTTTGGAGAGGTTAAAGGCAAGCGCTGAAGGACGATGCAACTAATTTCAGTGAAGAATCACAAGCAGCTTAGCTGAGAAGTGCTGAGGTTGCTGGCCCTGATGTACCAAAGCACTTAAGCAGGTGTCAGGTTTTAAACATGTGAGGTTTTTCATTTTGGTTCCTATGAACATCCTTAAGTACTTTGCTGGATTGGGATCCTGGCAGGACTGAAGCCCTGGACATCTTTGCACATTAAGCAGTGTAAGTTAAAGCAAGAGTTTCTTTAGATTTGCAGTTTTTCCTTAAATTATATAACACAGGTCTGCTATTTCTCTTTTGGTTGTTCTTGTTTCTTTTTGTGCTTGAAAGAGTTTATTGGTTTTTATAATATTTAAGATTCTGCATTCTCTTGCTATTAGAGATGCAAACATGTTTAAAGAGCTTGAAAAAAATCCCAACAAAACTAAAATCAAGAGAAAGTACTCCTCTTGGAGAGCTTTGAGACTGTCCATAGAGAATTGCAATCTTGTCAAATAAGTCATCACAGAGAAGGAATTATTTGTATTATAGCCCGCAAAAAAGAGGCGAGTGAGAGAGCTATGTTTGCACTTAGCACGAAGCCAAAGCTGAGCTTATGCTTTTCCATTGAAACGAAATGTGCTCAGGTAAGAACTCACAGCTAACAGCAAGCCATCATAAATGATGTATTAGTTATACTAGAAAATGAGTTCTGTTGAGCTTGATTCTGCTTATGTTTCATGATTGCATTACACACCCCTCTGTGTCTCTTTGGTGATGATACCTTTCTGTTTTGTAAAGTTTCTTCATGCTGTTTTTATGTATTATTGAAGAAGGAATTGGGAGGCTGGATGGCAAATCCTGTATGCAATTAATTTTTCGAAAGGTGTTAGTTGTAAGCATAAACCAGCTGAATTAAATGGTACGAACCATCGAATGACTTTTCAGCATAGAACAACATATGTTCCTTCTGGCTGATGAGGCGGAAGCTGAGCCGAGGCTGGGGGACTGTCAGGATTTGAGCAGCAGGAGCTGGACTGGACTTTCCCTGTTTGCGCTCTCGTAGCTTGCAGACTTCCTGTTCTTCTCAAATAGATTTTTACACATTGATTGAGGGTCTCCTTTGGCTTGAAGGCAGGGAGAATGCAGGAGTTTTTCAGTGCAGAGGGAAACTATTCAGGCAGAAGGGTCTTGTTCCAGCTTTAGGTACTCTGTCTTCCCAGCTAATGAGTCTGTCCGAGATAGATGGAATTCAGCAGTTCCCAGTACTGAAAACTGGGCCAAGGAAAAAAAACAAAGGGGATATGATTTCAGGAATAATTTTATTTAATTAAAAAAAAATCTTTTTAACAATTAAATGCTGATCTTTTGGAAATGAGCACCATTACTGCTGTTCCTCCAACTGGATGGATGTAAACTTGTAATTCCGAAAGCATACCCAAAATGCGATACTACTTGCCTTAATCACATCACAGACCTGACTATTATTTTGAGGTTCTGTAGATTTTCAAAAGGGCTGAATTGGCTCCTTCATTTCTCTTCTAAAAATTCCATTTTAGTAACGAAACCTGATCTCAGCTTTCATTCCTTGCTCCGCCAGAAGTAAAAGGAATGGAGTCTACTTTCAGCATTATGTCAACTGCTGGCCGAAGCTTTGTTTTAATAATATCTGATATTCCAGTGGTATCCAAACTAGTAGGTGGGTTAATGTTCACAAGAACTGAAAAAAAAAAAAGTAGAGCCATGCACCATTCGTCCCCTTGCAGGTAAGCTTATTAACTCAATGATGGTAAATGTCTCTTGGAGCAATTCTTCCACCTTAGCTCTGCTTGTTAGTCTTTGTGCAGGTTACTGAAGAGGGAGCGGGTGGAAAAGTAGCAATCTTTTGGGCATTATGTATATTTGTTGGTTTTCTTTTAGGAGAAGTACGCGTGTGCTCAATGCGGTATGGAGGTGCAATGTGCCCATGCAAAGCTAAAGCATTTACTGCTCCCCTGCTTTCCACCGCAAGTCTACAGCAGGCAGAAATACACTTAACAGTCCTATAGATAGCTTGAAAAAGTGGCTTGTAGGATAAATGTCTGCTCATTTATTAAGATGGATTAAAAGGCAGAAAAGTAAATGTCATGTCTAAGTACTAAGCTGTGCTACTGTGCTGTGAAAAACAAACTGAACTTTACACCTATGTTATATTAGTCTGCTGGCTTCTTTGTTGTTCTTGATTTGTAGTTTTGAAAGCTACTTTTAAGCCTTAATGTGAGCATTTTTGTGTCACACAATCTGAAGGAAAAGTTTATGCTTTTAAAGGGAAGGATTTTTTTTCTTACTAACTTTTTGGGTCATCTGGTTGCTCTTAAATTTCATGGACTTAAACATGCTTGTAATGGTTACAGGATGAGGTGAACTTTAGAATCAAAATCTCAGTCTTTCAGTGGAAATGAACATTGCTTTCTTTCATGGTGGCAAGAATATCTATTTTTTGTTTTCTTTAAGTCAGACTATTGTAGTAATTATTAAGTACTATAAGTATTATTAATTAAGTATTAATTATGGTAGTAATTCATATGGTGTTTTACTAATAATGAAATGTTAATTGATTATTAGTTGGATGCTTTGTGTGATCAAAGCTCTTCGTAGCACACAGCTCACAGTAAAAGTTCCTAAAAATTGTAGATAAAGTTGAAAAACTTTCAGAAGAGCAGCTAAATATTTTTCTGCTTTATGTGACATGTCTTCAAATAATTTTGACTTAAAAATCATTCTTCATATACCTTAGTTAATAGTGACAACACAAATGACTTTTTAAGTGGCTTGATGATGACGACAAATTCTCAATATTTACAAAATTTATATTGTATATCCTGAAGAGGGCTTTCTAAATTATACAGTTTCAGTCTGTGCTCTGATCCTACAGAAAAGCAACTTTTAACTTACACTTACTGGCCCTGTGCTGAAGTCAAGACCAGTGTATGGGGAAAAGGAAGCGTAGCATTCACAACTGAGTTTTCTGTGTGGGGAAGTGGTACGCAGAGATGCTGAGTTTCCCCAGGGATGGTTCGTTGCATCACATGTGCTTAATTCTAGCGTACTGCCTACTTCAGGGCAGGGTATAAAAATTTCAGAGAAAGTAAAATAGCTGGAAATGCACATTAATAAACCTGGGCCATGGCATAGTATTCTTAGATTCTAGCTCTCTATGGCAAGGGGAGCGAGCCGTACTTTTAGCTGGTGTAACCTGGCACTACTCCATGATTGCCATCTCTTGTTGGCACCAGCTGTCCTCCAGTAAAAGAGAAGCTGTTGATTCACCACAGGTTATGTTCCCAATGAATCTATATTACAACATTATTTTGCTTCAGAAAAGTAATTTTCCAATTCATACGTCAGATATGTGCTTTGTCGTATCCTGGAAGCCATATATTTGACCCAGAAAATAAGTGTTAATCAAATTTAGAAAAGAGTTCTGATTTTTTGCTATGTTTTGTCTATTTGAAAATCATATGCCTTGAATCTGATCTGATTCCTTGAGAAGGTGGTGTTCTTCAAGGTCTGCTTCATGAGATCTACTTTCATTTGGAGAAAAGAAAAATATTTGAAAACTTGTTCACTGGAATCAAATAGCCTGCTGATCATTAGCTGTCTTCAGAAGACACCTGGAGTCCCAATGACAAATTAAACAGGTAGAAAAAAAAAAAATATATATATATATGCAAGAGCTTTGCTGTTATCAGAAAGAAATCATTAGAAGTATTGTAGGGAGCGATCTTTGAGGGCTGTCTGGGCTATATACTTGCCCAGGTGTTGCAGGTGGGAAAGCAAACGTATTCAAAAAGGCAAGCAGGGGAGAATTAAAACTAGGTCAACTTGTTCTCAAAGATCAGGATCTGAGTAATTTGCAAATGTCAACTTTCTTCATATAAAGGAACTATACTGACAAGCATATACTGCACATGGGCTGAAAAGACATGTTTAAATCCTAAATGCAAGGAAGGTTGAAGGCATTGATTGTAACAATAGTGGACTGACCTTTGGGTATTTCATTTTTTCCACCTCTTGTTCGTTACAGGCCAGGTGAGATGTTTCAGGATGGGTGGCTGGTTGTCTTTTGATGGCAGTATTTATTATGTGTCAAAAAAATTGTTCTTACATCGTGTGATGGAGCAAGCAGCTGCAATGGTTGACGTCAATCCCTGCCACAGCAGTGGCGGACTGAAACATGTGCTCTTGAGTTTCTTAGACTTGTGTTTTTATCAGTATCAGTTTAATGCATTGACGTGTAAACTATTAGGGTAGGCAAAAGCCTCTTCCCGGGAGACTGTGGCCACTAATACCAGAGCAAGCTGAGGACTGCTGTTATGTTTTCTTTTAAAACCATGGTATTTAATGCCAGTCTTTTTCTTGGAGCCTGAAGAGTTTACTTATATTGGGTTCTGCAACTGCTTTTTCAAAAGTTAGTTCCAAGAGGCAAGGAGTAAATTTGTCATTTCAGTACTATCTCTAGTTTTGCTTTTTCCTAAGCAGTTTAGAACAGAAAGAAAATGACAATACAAGAATACCCAACCTGTGCTGGAGACTTTGGTTGCCTTTGCTGCTTCTGTTAGCTAGGCGACATGAGGTACTACATCAAGGTGCAGATGTGCTAGAGATTGCACTTTTATAAATGCTTGGAGTTTTCTACTGACACTGTGATGGTTGTGTTGGATCCGAGACAGGGCAGGTGACCAAAGTCACTGTTGTCTCCAGGGAAGCAGAGCTAGATGCACATAGGCAAATATTAGCAGTGAAGATGGTGATCTGGCTGCTTTAGTCCCTCTACAGAAAATGTTTTCACACTTACATGAAATCCTACCAGAAAAGATCGGAACTGTTTCAACAGCTGAACTGAGAAAAGAAAGGCACAAAGTGAGCTCACAACGTAATTTCATTGTGATTTTTGCATATTTGTGTCTTAAGAAACGCACTTACCTTTGATTTTTCTAGGTCTCATTTCTCTCCCTTGCAGTCTCTCCTTCCCCCTCTCCTGTACTCTACAAGTATTCTGCCAAATCCAGAATAACAAGAAAATAAGAAAATATACTAACTGTCTCTATACTGAGGAAGTGGTTTCCTTAGAAATGGTAACCATATGAAAGCTATAAATGCTGATACCAAAACTATAGTTGAATATACGGATGTGGGCCCTGGAAAAAGGGAAATGGGATCAGTTTGCTTGCTAAAGGGAAAAATCTTGTTGTTGCCTAGGCTTTTGGCCAAAACGCAGCTGAAGTAAGATTACTTTAGGTGTGTGGCAGCTTTTTCCCCTCTTGCTTTTTACATAAGGTGCTCCTAGGAACGTGGCTATGAACAAAAGAAAATCTGGTTTGATTTCATATTCTTGTGGACTCGTAACTGAAAAGGTGGGTGTATGCTTTGACAATTGTTGTCCCCCATGGGCGGGACGGGACTCCCAGTGCTGCCTTCAGCTGTGACTGGGCATTGCTCAGCTCCCTGACACAGCTGCTGTGGTGTCTGGGCAAACACAAGCCGGATGCTGCTCTTGCTGGTCCCGTTGCAGTGCTGGTGAGGGCGTCTGACAGCTGGAAGAGGTCAGAGGAGCAATTGCTGGCAGCAGAGTGGGAGACAGAAACCAAGAGACCGAGGAGTGTTGTTACACACAGGGCTCGAGCCTCCCTTCTTTCCCAAAGTGCCCATGCTAACTAGCAAAGAGACTTTCCTGCTAGCCATGCGTTACAGTAGCAATTTAATATAAACTTGGCATTGGTTCTTATCCTCATCATCCGTGTACCTGAGGTAGAGAAAAAGTTGGAGCTGAATTTCTCTAGAATTGTTAGAATATGGCTATGTTGCGCAGCACCGTTAGACACCAGTGTATAGTCAGTGAGGTGCTGAGCTTTACAGTCGTCTCTTAAGTAGAAAGAGATTTGCTGTTGAAATTCCGTTACCCTTCTACCTTATAAAGTATAGGCTTTGGTACTTTTAGGTCCACTTCATTGTCTTTTTTTCCTGGGACCTGCACTTTGATGTGAGTTACAAAATCAGTCAATTGATAGGTTCCCTTTAAAGGAAAAAGCAGGAATGGATATTCAGCAGTCATAAAAATGCTCTGGAGATTGCCATCTAATAGGGATGAAATAAAAAGCAGAAGCTGGTTAGAATTCCAGAAAATGGGATATTCATCTATTTATAGGAATTTGAGTCTTCATATGCCAAGTTTTCTAATTTAGTTCTCTAACTGTTCTTGATTTTAAGCACTTCTGGAGAAATCATTAAATGAAGGAAAAGTAAGAGGAATTTTAAGAGCCAAATTATTCTGATTTACAAAAGAAAAATGTAGCCAACATGGATTGTCTGGTTGAAGGATGCATGAGTAAAATATAACGCAGTACTGTGCCTGAAATGTGCTCTCATCATTGCTGAAGCATTGCCCCATGCCAGGGACTTACTGTCTCTACACAGACTGATGCGCTAAGCTAGAAGCATAGGATGCAACAAGACTTTTTCATGGAGCATCTTCTTTGCTTATTTTCCAGACTCAGGTCATAGTCCTTTTCAGTGCAAGTGACTCCCTACAGCAGATTTTTCTTTTGCATCTATTTTCTTATATCCTTCATTTGTTTGAATGCTTTTGCTTCTCCCCTCCCATTTCTAGCTCCTAAGCACATGACTTAGAGCATTCATAGGACTTGTGAGAAGAAGGTGACCTCTGGCTGCTGAGAAAGAAAATGTTAAAAAAAAAAAAAAAAAAAAAAAAAAAAAAAAATTGCTGGACTTCCACTTCTACAGGGTTGTATAAACCAGCTGCTGACATTGTGGGGGACCTGGAAAGCCTCAGGGAATCATTCTATCTTGTGCTTGGTTCTATTAAAAATGCTCTGTGTATACTTTTTTTTAATCTATACACGTGTGAATTATGAAAGTAGGAGAGGGGCCATTATAGGGTGGCATGCTTAATGTCTTATATGGAAATGTTGCTTGTTCTGTTATTTATCTGAGTATTACTATAGCTAGAAAACAATGTCAAAGGTTTTTTTTCGGGGTGGGGGGGGAAGCCTCAAAACAAAACCTAGCAAAGCTTGATGTTATGGGAGCAGGGTTGGGCTAACTAATCATCATGCCATTTTCTAGCTGATGTGTGTGCCTGACCCGTAATGTCTGCTAATTGTAATATGAAAGAAAATGCAGTGCACCTGCATAAGGTGGAAGGAAATTGTACTGCGTTTTGGTACCATTTTACTGTGGTCTGCCCCTCAGTGAGGCATCTTCGGGTGCTTTGTAAATACTACTTGTGAATCAAGTCCATTTGGAGCAGTTAATGTCCTTGTTTTGGAGAAACTCGTGCACGATAGTGACAGGGCTTTTGCTCAGGACAGTGGATGTTGGCAGTAATGGTGATGAGAGGACATGGGACCTGGGAGTCCCTGGGCCTCAGCATTCCCGTCTGTACCATCTGAAAGGAGATGATGTCAAGTGACTCATCCTAGGCCCAGGCATTCCTTCCAATAGTTGTTCTTGTATTTTCTTGGCAACAGTATTAGCCGCATTCTTAGGCCAGCTTGGCCATGCTGTCACTGCTGGTGTGAGTGGCCCGCTGAGCTGCGCTCCCACCGGCTACACGGGCAGCTAATGCACCCAACATCACCTGAGCCTGGGGACGAAGGACTTCTCTAGGAAGAGCTTAGCAAAAAACCGAAGTGCAACACTGACTCCTCCTGCCTCATCCACTTCAGTGTCTTCTAACTTTTCCCACTCCAAGCAGCCTATTCTGAACAACTGTTCAGAAATATGTATCCTATTTTGTGCACTCAATATTTCATTTCTAATACTGTGCAGCGTAGATATGATATGTAGCAGCTTTATTGGCAACGTACCTTGAATGTCTCAGTTGCTCTGAACTTTCCTGTTTAGCTGTCTGCGTGGGGGATTTCAGAACTGGAGAAATATAAATGTTAATTATTTGGTGTAGAGAAGTCTATCTTAGTGAATTAAGTTATTAAAAAATGTGGATCCAAATCCACATTATCCCCATTTTTTTCATAATTTTTTAATAGCTTGGGCTTTCTGGGTGATTTCAAGTCCCACGCTAAGCATTTTCAACTGCTCTTAACTTACTAGATGAAGAATTGGCTTGCAATCTGGTTTAACTCAGTGCCTTTCAGGCAGGTAATTTTTCAGCAGAAAATAACTGGGGAACATTTCAGAAGATCATCGCATTTTTAAAGAATGTAAGTCCGAGACACTTCCTTGTGCACCACAGAGAATGTGAGCAGATGTAAGTATGTTTAGTTTGAGAGCAGGAGGGTGAACAAGGAAGACGTTGTATGAAGAGGTGTAGGTCAAGTGGAGATGGCCACTAGAGACTGAAAGACCAAAGTGTTGCTTGTGAGGGTCTAGAATTGTTATTGCTATTACATGTATTATTATAGACTCTAAAAGG
This sequence comes from Larus michahellis, assembly GCF_964199755.1. Classification (NCBI taxonomy): domain Eukaryota; kingdom Metazoa; phylum Chordata; class Aves; order Charadriiformes; family Laridae; genus Larus; species Larus michahellis. The sequence goes on along the minus strand of NC_133899.1, from coordinate 80,108,471 downwards.
TATTTCAAAGGGAGGGGATTTTTGAGTTTCTGCAAATAATAATGGAGTAATCTCTGCCTGGTAAAAAATGGCAAAGCATCCATATTTTAGAGCCACTGAGAATCTGGGCTAAAATTTGCTTAATGTATTTGGTTCTGGTAGAGCTAGAAATTAAAATAAGATAAATTCTTCACAGGATGGGGAAGGTAGCTAGCAAAATAAGCAACAAGTATCAAATTGCAGAAAATAGGCTCTGGAGCCATTGAAATGCAGACCGACCTTAAGAATTCAGGAGCCATGTGTGTAGGAGGTCTTCTGAACAACAGCATTTTGGGGTGTATAGGCACCGAATGACAGTTAAATTCATAATAGCCTAGTTGCAGTTAGCTGATCTTCTGAGTAAATTCATCATGCCAGACAGCCAGTCTGGAATCTTTGCTCATGGAAGTGAGTGAATACGCATGAAGAGTAGGAAGAGTTTCATTGTGCCAGCAGCTTTTGAAGAACTGAAACAGTAAGAAAAGAAAAAAAAAAAAAAGGTAGTCCATTCTGTAGCCTTTCAAATGTATCCTTTGAATACAGACGGAGGCTACAGTTGTATTTTCTTTAGTGTGTTCCTTGCAGTTCCCCTGCAAATTTCACTTGCTGGCATAGGCAAGTGCAACTCCCGTTAAACTTAGCAGGAGCTGTGCTTGCTGATCTTGGCCCCCTGCCTGCAGAAAATTAAATGCATTGGCAGGTTAGCCGGAGGAAAGTGTACTTCTGTTCCGGGTGCTCGGCACTTGGTCTGAGGCACTCTGGGCTTGCGAAAGAGAGAAATACTCCCAAATCAGGGCTAGCCAGAAGGGGTCAGGCAGATTGCCTCTTCCTTCTTTCCCTCTGTATTAAGTGCTGGGAGGCCTGAGGACTGTGCAAAGCATGGGCACTGGCAGGTTCAGGATGCATAGTAGCCTTACCTACACCTTGGACTTTGCGTTTGTACTCATAATAAGGAGAACTTCGCCTTTATTTTCTCTTCTATGAGGCAGGGGTTTGACAGGGGACATCAAAGTCATGGTTTTAGCCTTTTCCAGGTGTGGTGGCCACAGTAGCATGCATACAGTGGGGATTGTAACATGTGCGTGTGCTCATGCATGAAAGCGCACCCTTCAGCACCTGGAAAAGAATAGAAGAATGTGTGAAAAGGTCTTCAAATCTAAGACTGTTTTTGAGTTATTGCACTGTGATCATTCTCCCCTCTTCTAGGCTGTGTTTTAGCCCTAACCTGCACTTCTCTAGCTTGTGCTTTATTTGATTATATATTCTGAATTCCCCTCCTAATTTGTGAGAGCAGCTGAGCTATCCTTTCCTGGGATTTCATGAATTAAAAATACCTCACTATCCAAATGTCTGGGGAGATTCAGTCCTGTTTCTGAAAGTGAGGGAGGCACTTAGTAGTATAAATCCCATCACAAATAAATGGGATTCAGAATTGCTCATGCCTATTTTATTTTTTTTTTAAATGGAAATTTGGTCTCCTGCTAATGTGTTTTCTTTTATAAAAAAAAAAAAGTAACTTTGTGTTGCTTAAAATAAAGCCGTTCTATAAAATGTTGGTTGCTAGCATTCCGTGCATTTTATGACAACTTACTTCTGAAGTAGGCAGAACTATGTTATCTGGAGTTGTAACACTTCAGTCTCTCTTAGAATGTTTACAATAAAAATCTGATGCTGACAAGTATTGTGGAGTATATTTATTCTCTTGCTGTAGATTAAACAATTGATTCTGAAAGATTAAAATGCCCCACCTGCCTTCTTGCACACTTCTGTTTTGCCGTGTCAAACAATATAAAATGAATACTGCACTTCCCTCTATCTAATTGAATAATTTACTGTAAATAGCTGTCATTTACTTTAGAGCAGTAGGGGATCATTAGCCAAATGGATGTGAGTAAGTCATGCCTTTAATGCGTTAGAGGGGCCTAAAATGGAATCATCTAAATGGGACCATCAATACAGCATGCTGAATTAAGTCAGAGGCACTTAAAGCTTTAAGTCCTCTTTCTTGTAAATTACATGCTCCCTCGGCAGAAAGGTAATCAAGAACTTGCATAAAATATGGCATCTTTGTTTCAAAGCTTTATTTTTAATGAATAAAATAGTACAATTTAGATGACATGATTGGTAGGTATAACTGTGTTTTGGATTTCCCTCATTTTAATTACCTCCCTTCCTTACCGACTGAAGCCTTCTTGCTTGCGAGCAGCTGCTTATGCTGACTAATATTGGCTCTATTCTGTAAATATGTAAGATAAGCAGGTAATAAAATATCTTTTCTTGACTTTTATGGGTATATGACCTGATAATTATTTGCAGAAGTTGGTATTTTGTATGTGTAATTTTAGAAAGGTCCCATTCAATCTTAACTCCTAAATGCACAATATGTTTTTGGCTTATTTCACCACTGAAGTCAGTGGCCGGGCTGTTGGACGCTTTAATGTGTCTGTCCTTGTCATTGACTCCTCCCGGCCCCATCTAGTTCTTCCATTCAGCTCCCTCTTATCCTGAAAAAGGTTGGTCTTCAGTTAAAATCAGAAACCAAACTTTCAATGACTTCCTGAGAGGAGGATGCAATACAAGCAGCAACTCTTTTGAGGTGTGAGGCTTGAATTTAAAATTATTCAATTAATTATAACTTTGGTAGTTTGTATTATCTGTAAGTATGTTCCTTTTTGAAGTTTAATGAGGTCCCTTCAACCTCAACCATTCTGTGACAGCAGCTTCTGAGTCACAGTGACTTTGTGGGAACAAGTGGCACATGTTTTACAAAAAAGCATTTCCCTTTTGAGTTTGGACTGTGCTCTGTTTTATTCTTCTAATCTTTTAGGGTTCTAGGATGTTAAGTTTCCTGACCTATTTTTCCGTGTTTATTCCCTACTGAATTCCCTGTTTAGTCATCTCCTGCCGGTGATCAACCATTTCACTTTTTAAAAAAAAACTTTTTTTTTTTTTTGCACTAGGCATTCCACTCACACACATACGAACTCTTCAATTCTTGGAACTAGATTTGTGGGGATACTTTGAAATCAACTTGAGGTTCAAGGGCTGTAAATAAACAGAAAAGCCCCTCCCCCAAAATTATTGCAAACATCTGTCACTGCACTGAAGAGAGGAGGAGAATTTGATACGCTGTTAATTCAGAACATGGAGAGGTTAAATAACTTGCTGGGAGGAAGCTGGTGACAAGCCTTGCTGTGGAAAGCAGGACAATTTCCTTATTTTCATTCCCTAACTGTAACCACTGCCCTATGTTTCCTGTAAGTGATTTTTTTTTTTTCCCCTTTTACTGAAATGTTTTTTTAAAGGTAAATTCATCTTATGCTTTGAAACTTTTCAGAATCTGCTTATGAACTGCTTTCACTTTTATTGGATGAGTCATGAGGCGAAAGCTCTGTCCTGTAGTTCCACCATGAGTAATGCTTAGCATTTTCTTGGGTTCTCTTTTAGAAGACTATTAAATTAAAAGAAGAATCTGGTTTTTGATATCTTAATGGACAATTAGGTGGCTGGGTCTCAGAACTGATTTACATTTACCACTGCAGTAATTTAAATTTTTTCCTCCAATTTAAGGATGTCACTCTTTTCCTTGCATGTACATGTTGCTAGTCATAGCTCTCCATCTTTAAATAAATAAAAATGTGTCAGTCCTTGGGACTACTGAATAAGTATTGATTCTGCTTTTGGGGACAGTTTTTCATTGAGGTCTGTGTTGACAAAGATGGCCCCTGTACACAAGCTTCAAGTTACCTATGTGACATTAAAGTTGTGGTAATGAATGTAGAATCGTAGAATTGTTTAGGTCCAACTGTAAACCTAACACTGCCAAGTCCACCACCAAACCATGTCCCCAAGTGCGACATCTACATGTCTTTTAGATACCTCCAGGGATGGTGACTCAACCACTTCCCTGGGCAGCCTGTTCCAATGCTTGACAACCCTTTCGCTGACTAAATTTTTCCTACTATCCAATCTAAACTTCCCCTGGCACAACTTGTGGCTATTTCCATGTAGAAGTTATGCAGCTTCAGGAATCCTGTTCTTTCACCTACTTGAGCACCGATTAAGAGAGGTCATGGGCTGTTCCCCTGAAACCTCTGTGCCACGTCTTGTGCAGATAATGTGTATCTAGAGAAAAACTTATATGTGCAGTCTCTACTGCTGGTGGGGCAGGCTGTCTCCCTGATGGCTCAGATGGCAGATACTTCCTCCTCTTGGCTGCCAAGGCATTGGCACATCAGTAGATGGGCATTGGCAATACCTAACAAGTTATTTGAAATGCCTGGCCCTCGAGTATTTACTGGTATAACGTAAGTGTAATTGGCATAGGCAGTTATTTGGATCCAGCTGATGTAAGCGTTGGATTCTTGATAGTATCTCTAAGCTCAGGCACCCTGAGAATAATGTGAAAGCTGTATTTGCAGCTGGAGTATACACTCTGCCCCCATGAAGGGTTAGGGACATGTCTGTTTTCTTGCTGGGGCCAATTATTGGCTTTCGTTGCATTGGCAATATTGAGATATAATGGGTATTTGGAGATAAACAGTTTTCTGAGGCTGATCATGAAAAATGGAGATGCAAGAAACTCTTAAACATAAAATGCTCTCTTGTAGAGGTGGTAGATGGAAAAATGATGGTGTTTTACTAGTGAAATGGTCTCCCTGGAGAGATTTGGAACTTGCTTGACCACTCTTATTCTCTTCTTGCAAATGGGAGATGGTCTGCTCCACAGCCCCACATCACAGGTAACAATAGAAACAAGCCTGAAGACTGAAGTTTTCAGGGCAGTGGATCAGCTCTTTGACCTCTGCTAAGGTGTATTGGTGTATTTGCACCTGAAATGGTTTTGGTGTATTTGCACCTGAAATGGTCAGCACCAGATTTCTGGGAATGGAAGTTCACGGAGAACTTTCACACTTAAAGATTTCCTTGGTCTTAGCAGTCTCATGTGCCTGGAGGGTTAGTAGTGCACAATCTTGCATTGGAAGGGAGCAAGCAGACTGCTTTCCAAATGTGAGTCTAATGTGTATCTGTCTGTTTGATTTTCAGTGAAGTATTAATGAGCAAGTTCTGTGGCATAGTCATAAATAACTGCAAGGCTTAAGCCAAAATTGTGGATAAAAACCCAAGGTCACAGTTATATTTTTCTATGGGGAGAAAAATAAAGTCTGTAACCTGAGCGCTCCTAAGCCTCATGATTAGGAATTCATTGAATTTGGCTGCTAATAGTAGCAAGAGCTTGGCTCTGGGACCTTTACTTCCAAATAATTCTGGTGTATGTATCTCTACTTGTGCCATCACAAATTATGATAATAATGAGAAATATTTATCAAAACATTAGCTGTCTTCTGTAATGAGACTCGTACTGTTTAAAAGATAATTTTTCTTTTCTTTCAATATAACTTTTTAGAAAATCATGAGAACAAATAACACATCCATCCTGGAACAGACTGTGAAGTAGTTCATCGTGTACTCAAAACTTGTGTGCCAGTTCCTTTGCGTAATAGGTTACTGAACATCAGCTGAGGAGCCCCATCAGTTACTGTAGTTCAGCTGATAGATGGGAAGTTGCTGGACTCCAGTAACTTGCTATGTGTCTGGGAGTTACCAACGAGAATGAAAATATAGGCCATAACTTGTATACCTTCCAAATTTGGGGCTTTACTAAGTAGAAGTACTGTAACACATAGATAGTCACTTTTAAATTCAAACTACACAGGCCCCTACTGAGCTACAGTGTTTACAGGAATGGTAATGGGTAAACCAGAGTTATGATGTGAATAACTCAATATTGCTATAAGCTGGCAGAGGATGTTGTGTTGACTCTACAGCACAGCTGGATTTTAAACAAAAAAACCCCCAGAAATTCTAGCACAAAGTTCTCTTTGCTCTACACTAATGTTTTTGTCCTTGAACTGAGTGCAAGCGGCAAACCCTGAAGCTCACTTTTTCCCATTTTCACTGAATCCTTGGTGATGCAAACTTTTCACTGATGAACATATTTCTGGAAAAGGGCATCCAGTTTTGTTCTGTCAGGATCAATAATGTTATAAGCTCTCAGGTGTGGCATAGTTCTTCATGTGTACATCCATCAACATCCAAACTTCTCTTGCTCACAAACAATGCTCCTTTCCTTGCGTCTCTTTCTATTGTTTTGTTGCCTGTGCTTTCCTACTTAGCCATTCCATACCAAAACTTCAGCCTATGAATTGGGTAGGATGGGGGGAACATTAAAAAAACCACCACAAACCCAACAAAAAACCCACAACCCCTAAGAAAACAATAAAAACCCCTCCAACCCCCCAAAAGAAACAATTCCACAAAACTCCATGAAAACTGTGCCATTACATCAGGTCATACCACTTGAAATTTTTTCACTTGACCTTCTGGAACTCTGCAGCCAGAGGCTCCGGAGTGCTCTTGGTGTGCAGCACGGTGACTTGAAGCAGGCTCTGCACTTCCTGCTCCAAGCTGTTCCCAAGACACAACGTGATCTCTGGTGTAAATCTAATCTAATGTGTACAGGCCGCAAAGTCCCCACAGTCTTTAGATTTGCTAGGGATTTCCGGATGTGCTCTGGTCACCTTACACCTGCCCCTGAGACACCAAATACGGGAATGATCCTACAGAGCAGTTTTGCCTCTAGTCCTGCTGGGGATTCCCTGTCTGCGTCGTTATTACAGCTTTTTGGCTGTTTCACATTGTTTTGTGCAAAGGACAGAGGGAGAAGAAAATGTCTGATGAGTGGATACTCTTTGGCAGTGGTTCAAAAATATAAATGCAGTATTTTCTCCTTAAAAAGAGTAAAAGCCCACTGCTGCTTTATTACTTGACACTTATGAAGAATTATAATGACTAGGCAACACAGTTCTGCTGGCAGGCTGTCTGGAGGTGTTAATTGGAGTTATTAAAGGAAGAAAGCAAGAAATAGAAACAACACTCAAATGTTGCTCAAAAGTTCATATTTTTTGCGTATAGGTAATTTCACAAACGTACTCTGTTGGGTTTGGTGTTTTTTTTCAGCTTGTAGGAAGGAGTTTGTGTTCGCCTACTGGATTTGGCGTCTTTATCTGGAAAAGACATGCTTAAAGGTAGGGACTGCAATCACCATGAGGATAGCCTAGTGGAGGAGAATCATTGTTCCAAGAGCCGTGATCCTTGAAAGTACATAGCCCAGCCGCATTTGCTTTACATGTTTCTTGGTGTGTGTTGGCTCATCTCATGTGTTTGTCGCTAAATTGAATCTCCTGTTCTTGTATTCTGTTGAGATACCTTGTTAGCAGGCCATAACTTTGGCATCTCTTATTTATCTTCTTCCATTTTAACTTTTCTATAGCTCTTTGATGTCCTTTTCTTTCTTTTCTGCAATCTGTAGACGAAAGGGGAAAAATCATGATAAAATTTAGTGATAGAAGTAACAAGTTGATTGGTAATTCAAATAGAGAAGTTGCTTGATGACTAGAGGGAGTTATTCTTGATCTTTTGTGTTTGTATTAACTTTTAGGTAAATGTGTGTTTCTCTGTATTGGTCTAACTCTGGTTTTAAGGTTTTCAGAGTTATGACAAAGAAGAGCAACTGGATATTATCTCTGTAAAATGAAAAACTTCATGGCTGATGGCAAATATTGTGAAAATACCACCACTGTTTACCATGTAATGCCTTGTGATACTTTCAATAAAGACTTGGCTAGTGTGGGATGTAACCTGAATTAATAATACTGTTTTGCTCATCTCTGTTAAAATGTCATATTTATTTTTTTTTGTTCTTTAGGGGAATATCAATATAAGTAAAGATGTCTTTCAGACTGCCTGTCTGACTAACTGGAGTGGATATTAAGTAAGATGAAATCCTTTCCTTACAGAAAATGGGTTGTATAGGTAGATGTGCAAAGATACTATTGTCACCTTTCCTTGCAGCAAGTAACTTGTGCAGATCCTTATTATTTTCCTTTCATTTTAGTTCTACAATACAAGGTTATCATCTTCTCCGTGTACTTATTTACAGTATTAAACATTGGAATATTTGGTTTCAATTTGTGTTTCTCTCATGTTTAACTTTGGGTAAATCACTTAATCTCTGTTCCTCTATTTCTTGCCTGGATAGAGAGATGATTTTCTTCTATCTCTTTTCATTTCAAGTTCCTTTTGGATTTTTTGATGTTTTTAGGGGGAATAATGAATCTTAGCTCTAATTTCATTACACCTAGAAGCCATATGTTCTCCACAGCATAGTCTATGTTTGTACAGGCTTGTACAAGGTAAGGCGCAAAAATCTCCTCCTTCTATTTTTTTTGTGCCCTACAGAATGGCTAGTTGAAATAACAGCCCTTTTATTTCTTATTTCTTCACAAGGAGACTGGGAAGACACAAGGTCCCACCTCCTGTTGAGGTGACAAGATGAAATCCTTTAGACTAGATGTTGTTTGCTTGTGGCTATGGTAAATCAGTGTAAATCAGACCAAAGCAGGGAAATTTCACTTTGAATTAATTTATTGCTAACCAATGCAAAACTCTGACCTTGAATATAGATGTTGGGGAAAGTGTAGGGGAGCCCCTAGCCTGGCCTCAACTGCCGTTATTTTCAGGGAGAGACTAAGGTGGTGCTGGCAGCGGTTTCCTTATGGTTCCCCTCACGGCAGCTACAGGCACCTTGCAGTCACAGAATCACAGAATGGTAGGGGTTGGAAGGGACCTCTGGAGATCACCGAGTCCAACCCCCCTGCCAGAGCAGGGTCACCTAGAGCAGGTTACACAGGGACGCATCCAGGCGGGTTTTGAATGTCTCCAGAGTTGGAGACTCCACCACCTCCCTGGGCAGCCTGTTCCAGGGCTCGGTCACCCCCAAAGTAAAGAATTTCCTCCTCATGTTTAGGTGGAACTTCCTATGCTCAAGTTTGTGCCCATTACCTCTTGGCCTGTCCCCGGGCACCACTGAAAAGAGCCTGGCCCCATCCTCCTGACACCCACTCTTTAAGTATTTATAAGTGTTGGTAAGGACCCTCTCAGCCGTCTTTTTTTCCAGACTGAAGAGACCCAAATCCCTCAGTCTTTCTTCATAAGAGAGGTGTTTGAGTCCCCTAATCATCTTTGCAGCCCTTTGCTGCACCCTCTCCAGCTGGCCACACTCTTCTTGATGCACCCCAGGATGCCCTTGGCCACAAGGGCACATTGCTGGCTCATGGTCATCCTGTTGTCCACCAGGACTCCCAGGTCTCTTTCCACTGAGCTGCTCTCCAGCAGGTCAGCCCCCAACCTGTACTGGTGCATGGGGTTATTCCTCCCCAGGTGGCTCCAGACCCCTCCTCAGCTCAGCCCTGAGGCCTCTGCCCTGGCGGTGCGGTTTGGGCTGGCGGTGGGTTCTGCCCCTGGGCTTTTGCTTACCTCAGGGCCAGCTGGAACCAGTTCCAGCCGGCGAGCGGCAGCTGGGGGCTCCCCTCACAGCCGTGCCTGGGCCCTCAGAGCCATGCCTGTGAGGGACGGAATTCACAGCCAGTGTGTCCCCGATTGCTGCTTTATATCTAGGCTTAGGGTGGGGGAAAGAATAAAAAAAAACAAAAAAAAAAAACCCAAAAAAACAAAACCGCACAAACAACCAAACCAAAACAGAGAGGGGGAGTTGTTCTTTGATCTGATGGCACCTGGGCATCTCCAAAGAAAAAGCCTTCACACCACATAAGGGCCACTGATGCTGGCACTGCCATGGCCGAGGGGGATCCGCAGTGAAGAGAGGTGGTCTGCAAACCGTATGGCTAAAGCGTGTTTGTCTGTTTCTCTTCAGAAATACCTCTGAAACCAAGACACCGTAGCCAGGAACAGGGATGGCCCTATTGTGAGTGTTTGAACTGAGGCTTGTGTTGGTGCAGATGATGTCAAATTGGCTGTTTGGTTTGTTTTAAGGAGGGAAGGGGAAAGCACTACGCGGCCTGTCAGAAAGCAAGGGAAGCGTAAATACAGAGGAATTGTACGTCTCGGCGTTTTATGGTAGCAAGTTGCATTAATACTGCTCTGAGAACCAATAAACATTTTTATATGGTGATTATTCTGCATCATATAAAAGATAAAATATAGCTTTGGAGTGCACCAACTTGCCACCTATTATTCAGTTTCTGAACCTCAAAAGCAAATTCTTTTCCAGTGAAACTGCCTCTAAAACGCTAATTGCTAGAAATGTGACCACTAATCAGTTTGCTCCCATAATACCGCCATCTATATAAATCGGTGTGCCCCTTCAAGAAGGGGAGATTTTAAAGACTTTCACTGATAATATTAAAAAAAGATGCCAACTAAGTGATTAGCCCAGTGGCTTTTTGCCCAAAATAATTTTAAGAGGGAGGGGAGGGTGAGGAGGAAGGAAATCTTAAAATCTGTTTTCCCTTCTCTATCTCCTTATTTAAAATATTTTTATAATGTAGTCTGTGATGATGTAAACTCCATCTTTCTAGAGATTTTACATTTCAATGGAAAAAATTGCTATAGATACATTGTAAGAAAACTCATGCCCTGGCAAAAGGACTGACTGTGGTGCATGTGATGACAGATGTCTTTCATTCCTAGTATCTGTGGCTATATGTATGCTTTGTCATGGAGAAAGCTGGATTGCCTGGGTAGCATGGGTTTCCCCTCACAATGTAATCAGATGAAGATCTGATTGTATTGGTTGTATTGCAGATATTCTACTTGGTGTGTTGCCATATGATCCACTTGCTAAAATAAATAAATGGAATGAATAAGCCAGCATCTCTCGCTTTAAAAGTAGACTTTTGCATTGTGGTGATCAAAACGAAAAAAATGTATACGTTCAAGGAAGACACCCTGAAGTCTTTAAAACCAGAAAGTTGAATGAAGGAATCAAACTCTATGCAGATGAATGAGGCCGCGTCTTAAGGGACTGGCTTCAGATTTCTACACACACCCACCTCACCTTGATATTTGCAGTTGGCAATGTCACACTGCTTGTGGTATCTTAAGATCTCCAAAATAATGTTCCTTGTGTGTAATTTTCAGGATAATCTATTTGAACTGAGATAGACATTTATCTACCTCTCCTCTTTTTTTTTTTTTTTTTCTATTTTTCTAAGGTATAGCTGCATAAGGCAAAGGTGAGAAAAATTCAGAACAGAAGTAGCACAGACTTCAGTTTGCATGAATAGCTACATTAGATATAGATAGATATATGCACACCATACCCCTTTTTATATTATAATACATAATATAATTAACATAAAATTATAAATATATATTTATATATAAAAATATAAATATAAAAAAATATATTATTATAAATATAAATATAATTAATATATTAATATAAATATATTAATATATTATATATTTAATAATATATATTGTTATATATTAATATGAAATAAAATAGTAAAATAGAGAATATTTTAGGAAAATAATAAATGATATAATAGAGTGTAATCATATTTAAATAATCATGTTATATAAATATATATTATATTATACAAAATATATTTTTTTTATATATATATATAATGGTCAGGTTGGATGAGGCATTGAGCAACCTGATCTAGTGGAAGGTATCCAGCCCCCTGGCAGGGGGGTTGTAACTCGATGATCTTTAAGGTCCCTTCCAACATAAACCATCCTATGATTATATGATATATAAAAAGAGGGATATTGTCGAAGATAGAGACTTGTTTAAAATGAGATCCTCTCTCTGGAGAAAATAGCGAGAAAAGATGGGAAGACATATGCATTAAAAATAAAACCCTGTGTGAGTGAAAATGGATTTATGCTTCAGATTGTACTTGAAGTGTAAGGCATAAACTACTCAGCAGTGCTTTCTCTTTGATTATTGGCTCTGCAGGAGCAGCTACCATGAAAGAGTGCCGCAGGCAGAGCCTATTCCCACCTCTCCCTCTTCTAGTTTTAATTTTGCATTCTAGGGGTGCGGTACATACATCTGTTTATATGATCCCATGCTAACACAAGCCATTTTAATGCATCATTTGGAGGACTCTTCATTATTTCTCCCGGCTTTATGGCTTCTTAAATTTCTGACACCCAGCTTAATTCTGGGTTGGCTTTTACTATTGTAATTAATTCACGTCTATATAAGCCTGTTATAATGCAAAATGACAACAGGATACCGAGTCCTCAAATGGTTAGTCTGAAAAACTTCTGATGGACCGGACGTGTTGCTGAAGGACAGAGTGTATGTATTTACTTTCTGACCTATCACATAAATGCTGTCAGAATTTTGCTCTTAATTTGATTTATGGCATTCCATTAACAGTTATTCTGTGTACCAGGAGAATAATAACTAACGATTCCCAGACTCGCAGAATTGTAAAATAAGGACAGGCACTGTTTGGCAGAACAGAGATTGTACTTTACTACAGACAGGAACTGCTCGTATTAATCAAATATCTAGTCTGAAATGACTTTTAGATAATGACTTCGTATTCTAATGTTAACCATATTATAGGCAACATGCTTTTCTAATTTTGATGATTGCTAATAATCAAAGGCAAGATGTGTGGATTTCTGTCTTTCAGAAAGAGAAATGATGCTCTTGATTGACCTTATTTTAAGATGTTCTTAGTGTTGAAATTATGATGTTAGGGGTTAGAGATGGGGTGGGGAAAGTTCATGGTTTTTCCTTTTGATTTAAGACTTTACAAGGGTGGATGTGTGTGCAGCGAATGAGCTTAAAAATGTGAATTTAATTGTGTGAGTTTCAGGCTTAATTATTCAGGACATCATTTTGTGGTGGTGAACTTCCTTAAGGCCATCAGTAGTAGGAGTAAATGAGGTCACACTTATTTCACCTTGAATGCGTGCTGTTACTGTGATACTTTTGGACATGGATGTGTTTCTAACAGAATACTTGACTGCTAAAATCCTCCTAATTTCCAGCTTGTTAAATATAAGCTAACATGTTGAACGATGGAGAATAAATTAGGAGATTTTGTAAGATGCAACTTGTTTTCCTATCAGAAATAACATCTTTTGTTGGATGCTGAAAAGTTATGTTGCAGTGTAGAAGCTGCACTCGAATGCTAAACACACTTAAGCAAGAGAAGGCTCCGAGCAGGGGGGTTCCTGTAAGGCAGGAGGAGTCTGCTGCTGTTGAACCAGTTGTTTGACAGGTCCCAGCTGCACTGCTGTGCTAGCGAGGCATTGCACAGGTTTTGCAGGTGCTGCCAAGCCTGGTGTCAGTTAGGATGAGACTCCTGCTTCTTTAACTTATGGGTGGGCTAGTTGGACAGGTTTTTTTTAAGCTGTTTTTAGTTCTCTCTGTCAGTTGTCAGCATCAGGGCCTGGTGCTTGTATATAAGTAAGTTACCTCTTCCTCGTGGTGTGTTTTTTGGGTTTTTTATTTTTGGCTATGAAGGTCACATCCTCTGCTGGAACTGCTTTTTCTGTGAGCAATCCTTACCTGCTGTTTCAGGTGTGATACTTTGTTTTCTTCTTGTGTAGCAGCTCTCTGAAAGAAGCTTTGGGCTGACTATCTTCAATGGGAATGTAATGTGGTTTGTGGTTTGCTTATCTACATCTATCTACCAAACAAGAAGAAATAACATCTTAACATCTAATTCAGTGTTGACATGACAAAGAGAAAGATGAAGGACACAAGGAGTCTGCCGCCTTGAATACATCTAATTCCACATGCACACACTGTGTCTGCCCAAAGAATTAAACTGATTAGAAGTTATTATTTACAATTGCGAGACAGGTCTATGTGCAGTCATTTATTTATGTGAAATCCGATGTAAAATATTAAAAAATTTGCATTATAATAGTCCAAGAATGACAATTTTGTTATTTCAGCATAAATATCACTCAGGCATGTACCAAAATGACCAGTATTGCAAACTACAAGTGGAGTTATTTTTCAGTACAAGTTTACCTAGCCAGCATCTCCGGTCACCTGTGGGCCTGATCAGTGGCCACTGAAGCCAGTGGAAAAAACCATTAGCCTGTCCTGCACAGCTCTGCTAATTAATGTTGCCTATCAGTATGTATATACTTGAGAAATGTGAATGTGTGTGTAAGTATATATACATGCATGACATATATATGAAAAATATATATATATATATTTACATGATTTTATGAAATTAAGTCAGAGGGTTGTCTTTTAAATGGTCATTAGGAGAAAGGTCTCTGACTCCAGGTACTGTTTCAGATCTGTAGCTCTGCTTGCTGCCTTACCGTCTACCATCTGTGAGGAAGCAGCTGGGGGAGGGATTAAGAGGCATGTGGGCATATGCTTACAGTTTGTGTATCCTTGAGTGTGTATGCTCATGTGCATGCCATCTGTTTTAGTTGCGTATAGGCATTGTGTGAGAGCTACTGAACTTCTTGGTGCCCCTGCACAGAGGCTTAGACAGCAGTTGCACCAGAGGTAGTGCCCTATGCGTATTTAGATTCCTCAAAGATAAAGCCTTGGAGAGGTTTTCATGACAGGTTGCTAGCATATGTGTTTCTGCTAGTAATAGTGTGCAGCGTGTCTCTGTTCTTCCATGTCTGTTTTCCTTTATTTGCCAGAGGAAAGAAGCCTTTGACCCTGAGTAGGATGTTTTTGCAGAAGACGAAACATTTGATACTCTGAAAACTTCTTGCTTTGACTTGAGGTGATGCTTAGTGAGCCATCTACATGGTCAGCTGTAGTAGGAAACCTTCCTTTTAGGAATGCTGATTAGCAATCAACATTGTGTTGTGGCCTTTAATAAAAAGCAGCATCAACTAAACAGAAGGATTCATCAGTCCTGTCGTGGTCTTTACGAGGATGTACAGTTGTCTTGGTCTTACACAGAAGGTGAATGAGAACACCAAAAACCGAATGTCTGCCATTGAGCATTGTAACTGCCCAGCACGTGGAGGAGCCACTCTGAGCAGGACTGGAAGCCTGTACCACACCAAGTCACTTGATCTCCAACTTCTCTTGTAGTCATGGGTTTAGGTGAGATAATGTGGTACTTTGCTGTCCTGGGGGTACAGTTGGTCCTCTGGCAGATTGCCAGGTACCTGAGGAGAGCATTTCCTCATGTTGTCAACATTAACTTGGGCTTAAAGATTTGAGCTAATATCTAATCATAGTCTTGAGACAGACTGTTTGGTTTAGATACTGGTGTGGCATTTTGTTATGGTTCCTGGAGCATAAGTGACCTCTAAGTAGGAGTTGATCATGTTTTTAAAGGCTCTCAGCCATAATATAAATGTGTGTTTTGTGGGAAGACAGCGTATAAAAAGCTGCTTTTTTTGTCAGGTTTCTAATTTATAGGGAACAGTGACATGCAATAATCTAATTTATGTCTGTGTACATTATGTCACCAATCACAAGTAATGGAGTACAAGCAGATGCTTTGATTTGTATGTGCAGAAATTGTTTTTGGGCTGAGCTAATGGTGAAGTAGCTTTAGCTTGCCAGAGGGAAGCTGTTGATTTTGTGTTGGTAGCATAAGGTAAATCCTGTGCCTGATGCTAAGCAGAAGGAGATAGCTTGTGTCCAAGAGGTCTCTACTTCTGCAGACTGATAGTCTATTTTCTTGGTTCTTTACATGATAGGATTTAGGAGAGGACACTTCATCTTGGGTATCTTGGATATTAAGACTTTATGCAGATGTGTTCATCTTTGATTTAAGGGTATCTTCTCAAACGAAGCTAGTGATAATCAGCTATTTCCAGTGAATCTGGTTATATGATTATTTTTATTTGGTAATCTTAAATTACTTTGAAAAAAAGACAAAAAAAATCCACTAAAAAGAAATGAAGATTGTGGATTTATTCCAGTTACTAGTGAAGTCTGTGCATCATATGCTAAATGCTTTAAAAAACCAACAATAAGCTTGTTTTACAAATCTTGGTGTGTCATGGGAGCAGAAGGATGCATACTGATATTTTCATACTTGGGCAGAAGAATTTTCAAGCACAGTCTATCAAATATCTGATACTTGCAATTTTTTTAAATCAAAGGATTCAGTAACACTTAAACTGCCTACTTTTATTTTTATTTTTTTAAACAGATTATTTCCCCGTATTTCAATATACTCCTTCATTAGATGCATGGACTAAGAAGATTAAGTTTGTTTTTCCCAGGAAAATTCAGGGGGAGGGGAGGAACACAGGACAACACCGTTACCAAAGCAATCTGGCACTAATAGTAGACGGAGCATGTGAATGCATTACTCTGGTTGCAATACTTTGATGTACTCAGGACAATGTTTGTGGGATCTTAGGAAAAATACAAGGACATGCATTAGCAATGAGATCAGTTTGCTAGGAAAGATGCTGAAGACCACTCTGTGTCAATTAAGAGCAATTTGGAGTGGCAAATATCTTAAATGCTGGCTGACTCAGCTTGCAGGATGTAGCCAGTTACCAAATGGCAGAATTTCACAAGTAGCTACATCAAAAACATTCTGCCTCAGTTGGTGACACGAGCAGCATTAATTTCCTGTGTAAAGTATTTTCTTCAAGAGTGAGATCCATTGATCCCAGGTTTTTCTTCACATTTAAGAAAGCATTATTTCCTCACTGTTCCTGTCTCCTCCTCCAAATTCATTCATCTCCTCCTTGTTGTTCTTGAGTCATGGATTAACCTTTTCCTTCAAGTATTTTGCATTAGTTCTTCCTCTAGCCATACGTGTGAGTGGGAAGGACTTCACCTTTTCTGGTAGAATAAATCCACTCTGGCTTTTGTCGAGAATATGCATTGATCTGTAGTGGGTAACGCCCTAAAGTAAGATGGGGCTAATTAAAAGAAGAGGGAGAGATACAGCACCCCTCCTTTTTGTGAAAATGAGGAGGCTCTCTTTTTCCTTCTCTCTTGCCTCTTTCTAGTACAATAGTGTTTGAACGAGTGTCTTGGCCACCAGGTATAAAGGAAAAACATGGAGGAAAAAGACATGTACAGCATTTCAAACTGACAGAAAAATGAAATTGTTTAACATAGAAGAATCCTATTCTTCAGTAACTTAAACATCAAGGGCCTTTCTATAAATGTAGTACTAAATGATCCTGAAATCATATAAGCATACGCTTGCTTTCTCTTGCAGTCTTTCTCACAATAACCTGAAAAATTATAACCATACTAAACAGATTTCCTCCAAAATTCAAATTAATTCAAAATAAATGAGTCTAAATAATAACTCGATATTAACTCAATATGTTCAACCCAGATGGCTCTACCTGTGCAGTAGTCCAGGAAGTTCAGGAATATGCAAACCCTGCGTTGCTTATGCCGTGAAATATACTTAATGGCCTTGGCTAAATGCTGGAGTTGTGTAGTAGCCTGAGGAAAAGAAGCCTTTTGAATTGTTTTTAATGAGTTAGCTCCACAGATCTGTACGAGGAGGCCGTGCCACCCTGGACTGAAGAGGCCCGAGTTTCCCTAGTCTTACTAAACGACTGTTTGTTTTCTTTCTAGATTGCAGCCTATGGAGAAGTGCACATAAGAATAGGATAAATATGGCTTTTAAGGGCGAGGACCACTTAGATTCCCTTCCATTACCTGTTCAGCGGTAAGTGGTGCACTTTGTCATCCAGGCTTGAGTGATTAAATGCCTCTAAGGCTGCAGCTGCACTTCCCTTTGAGGATCCAAAGATGCTTAAAAACTCATTTTTAAACTCAGTTTTAGGTAATGTTCATGCAAAATGTTGAGAATTAATGTGGAAATCTGGGGTGCATTTCTCAAGGTATTTGCAAATTTGTATACCTGCAATTTGGTAAATCATGACAGTGAATATGCAGTCATCATTTTAAATGAATGAACATGTTTGCAGTAGAGATGTGACTGTATTTACTGGACCAGTTCTTTGGCATGATGGAAATCACCGGAACACTCTGCACTCTCTGAAGACTGCTGAAAACTATGAATATAAATTTCTTTAACCTGTTTGACTTTCATCAGTTGTAGCTATGGTAATAATATGAAGGTTGTAGTTTCAAAATAACTAACAAGATTCAAGGATTATTATTTTCTTTATTGTTCCTGTAACCAACCCTAAGTTGTATGCCTCTCTCAGGATTCCAATTCATGCTCCTGCTTTCGTGAAAGGGACTTGAATTAACTTAAAGGCTTGCACTGTTTTGTCCTGTCACAGGGAAAAGATAACACAGATCCAACTGAGGTTAGTCCTGTGTAGCACCACAACCATGCCTTGCTTCATGTTTAAGTCAGAATCTTTCAGAAGTAAAAGCAGATACATGCTGAAGCAATAATATCTGTCTCCACAGGAAAAGTGTACCATACGCATAAAAACTGATTCTAAGCGTTTCCACAGCAGCCATTAAAGTCAACAGTTATCTTGGGTGTATAAGGAATTTAGAACTGGGACTTTAAACCAAGTCTCTGTTGTGTGAATTGTTGTATACGCTCTTATCTCTCCTCAGATTTTGTGGGAAATCACAGCTTGTATTGAAAAGTCTCTGGAGTACTGAGTCACTATGCTAGTGGTTTTCTAACATACCGTCAGACCTACTTTCTCTAATTGACATCTAGACTGCTATGGGTACAGTATTTAAAACTATACAGTGTCCTGAGAAAAAAAATCAAGTTATTGCTACAGAAACTTTATTTGCTGTTTCAGTGAGTTAGGAACTTACAATTAGTGATAGCTTTGTCTCTTAGGAGAGAAAACAATTGGAAATAGATCACTTTTATAAAGAACTGATCTAGCTACTCTCCAAAAACTGTCAGTAGTCCTACGTAAATCACTTCACAGGACCATAAAAAAAAAATTATAAAATCTCTTGCCATCAGTGATGGCCAGTTCACTATAGCATGTGAAGTGTGTATATATTCCTTAGAGATGCATATAACCCCATACTTCTGTAGAGTTATGTTAGTATAGCTTTTGAAAAATGTTGTGATCCTTCCCTCACATCTTTCTATTGGTATTGTTTTTCCATATATATTGCTGGTGAGTTTTTGCAGATGGGAAAGCCAATGTAAACGAACCTGCCTTTCTCTTCTGCCCCTTCCCTGCCTCCTGTGTAATGAAAGTTCATTGGCCTTTTTGTTTTCTTTAAGTTAAAATGGTAATTTACACAGGTTTAGTTTTTTTTGGTTTTTTGTTTTTTTTTTTTCATTTTACTCATGGTTTCTTGTACTTTCCATACTGGATAGTAAACCAAACTTACTTGGAGTGCAGAATCTGAAGTTATTCAGCTAAAGAAAGAGTACTCATAATAAAAAGCGAAATAGAACACCATTTTGGCTTCTCGGATTACATGTTCAGTGTTGCAATTGTGAGGAATACAGTATGATTAGCCATATTTTTAAAAAAGGAATAGAGGAAGGTCTTGTATGGAAATTAGATAAAAAACTACCACCACTGCCATCACCAAAAATACTCCCAAACAAAATCAACGAAAACAAACAAACAAACCCCCAAAAACACAAGCCAAAAAAAAATCAAACCTTCATCTTGCTGAAAGATGTTGAAAGTTGGGCTATATAGCTTGGAGGTACTCTTGAAAATGAAGTGAGGGTGGGGGCAGGGAGAATTTGTCTTCCTGATCTTCAGAAATGCAATATTGCTGGACTGTCTGATAAACATTGTCTGAAGTTCCTTACAGCTTCAAATATGAAAGATAATTCTGGAGATTATAATTTCAATTCACATACAAACAAAGGGCAATGCTGATTATTTAAAGGAGAAACCATTGTTTGTTTATAAAAGATCAATACTTTGAGTATGAGGACCAGGAAGATAAACCTGATAGGTGCCTATATTTAGTTTCTTTTTCCTGGTTTTAATACTATCTTGTTTTCTGGTGGAAGTTTACATCATCATTGGGATATAGATGAGAATTTTTATCACTGCTTCAGGTGAAGGAGGTGAGTCAGAGAAAGTAGACAAGGCTTTCAAATCTCTAGGTACTTGTGGTTAAGTACTTTGTAGCGTTTAATCTCTCAAAATCACTTCCTTGGTTTGATACCCCAAAGCTGGAGAAGTTTGCCATAAGGGACTTCTGTAGCAGAGCCAAAAATAGAACCCAAGTTTCCTGTCTCCCAGTTCTTAACCGAAAGACAGTCCTTCCTCCTTTTGTTACTTTGTTCCTTTTTTTGTTGAACTAAAGATCTGAGACCTATGAAAGAACAATATGACTGAGGTCATGCCATGCATAACTATAGCCTTGCATTGCTCTTTAAAGTGTGCTATATATTTGCAGGTGTTTTGGTTTCTCTAGAGGATCTGCTTAGGTATCCTGTTATATACATTAAGATTAACATGCCCTCTATCATTAAGAATATCAGTGTTAGAGTATCTATCAGCTCTTAAGAAATGTGAGTTTCTTCCAGTATGCCTTTTAGGGTTTTTTTAGCCTACTTTTCGTTTGTCTTAAGTTTTTTGTTTCTTGCAGTGCTATTTTTGTATGTCTGCATGGTAGGTAACATGGTAGCTGGAGATCTGTTCACTGTGCATGCACACTTCCTCTGGTAAAAGGAACTGTACAACCTGTAGTGACTACATCTGATCTGTATGCTATGTAAGATGGAAATTACTGAAGGAAGGAGATTCATAAAAGGACTTAAAAAAAAATCCTGGTATAGGCACAACTTTACAACGGAAACAAGAACGTGGTTAATGTAAGAAAAGTATGCCTTTTAAGTCCAGGTAGAATTGTAATCACCTTGCCCCAAACTCAAGTTTACTGAAATAAATGGAGTAGTTTTAAAAAAAAAAACCCACCAAAATTTGGGAGTTGGTATTTTCCAGTGTCATACACAAAAATCAGTGTGTTCTTTAAGTTCCAATTTGAAACCTTTTCTAAAGTAATAATTTGTGCTGAGAAATGTTCTTCTCTAACATGCAGCAAGAGTAGGGCTTTAGAAGGGTCTGTGTGAGAAGCCTCCACATAGCTGAGACAGCAACAAAGCAACAGACCTATTGCAAGGTCCACAACATGATGGCCCTTGAATTAACAGTAGTTTAAGGTATAGAGAGATAAAGTGGAGGAGACACTGAATTTCATAGTATAAAAATTTGAGGTCAGCTTTTTCTTGTCTATGAGAAAAAATATTGTTCTGCCTCTGTGTTTCCTTGTCTGATTACGTATAAAAGCAGATGAAATTGATATTTGGAGATTTATAATGTGTTTGTCCCCTTAGATCCAGAGGGATGACTTGGGCAGGGGGGAGCAGGGGGCGTTAAAGAGTGAGGACTTGCAGTAAAAGAATAATTTATTGAATAGGTTCAAAATCCAAGGAAAATACTGAAGGATTTAATGAATCCACAGTGAGAGAGAACCCAAAACTTTATTTTCACAGCAGGTGATGTCAACTGGAATACCATCTCATTGCAGACTACAAGGAACTCTGAATGAATTGTCATCCAGAGGGACCTTGACAGGCTAGAGAGATGAGTCCATGTGACCATCATGAATCATGAAGTACAACAAAGTCAAGCGCAAGGTCCTGCACCTGGGTCAGGGCAGTCCCAAACATGGATACAGGCTGGGCGATGAATGGGTTGAGTAGCCCTACAGAGAAGGATTTAGGGGTATTGGTGGATGAAAAACTGAATATGAGCCGTCAAAGTGTGCTCACAGCCCATAAAACCAACAGTATCCTGGGCTGCATCAAAAGAAACGTGTCCAGCAGGTCAAGGGAGGTGATTCTGACCCTCTACTCCACTCTGGTGAGACCCCCCACCTGGAGTGCTGCGTCCAGCTCTGGAGTCCTTAGTACAAGAAAGACATAGACCTATTGGAACAGGTCCGGAGGAGGGCAACAAAGATGATCCCTACCTGCCCTATTGGGACAGGCTGAGAGAGCTGGGGTTGTTTAGCCTAAAGATATATAAAAAAATCTTTGTAAATTAAGACACGTTTCTGCCTGTCCAGGAACTGAATTATTTCAAGGACTATTCACATCGTATTGTACACCTAGAGCTTCATGTAGCCTCTGTACAGCTGAGAGAAGGTGTTTTGAGAACATTGGGTTTGAGGTATAAGACATGTTAAGAGCCTTTCAACATGTTTAATATTGTGTTTAGATGTTCTTTATTAAGAAATAGAACCCCAAACAGGGCTGTCAGGAAAAGAATGGAACCACCTATTGGGTTTCTGTCTCTGTCTAAAATTTCACAAATACTGGTTGATTTAGTCCTCAGAGTTGAAGGCAGGGAAATTATGTTATCCAGTCATAAAAAGCGAGTCTTGGACAAAATTGCATAGGTATGTTCCTTTTTATTTAGCTAGGCAATGATCTCTTTCCCATTGTAGGGTGATGTGAATCTGTAGCTATTGATGTCATCTGTTCATCTGGCCTTAGGTTCAGGTTAAGTTCTGGTTTTGAATGAATTCTGGTTGCATGTGAGTTCATTTGGTTGCATGTGAATTCATTGAAACATTTCCTGTTTGGTTGTCTACCTATTTTCTTAGATATGAATCCCTCGAATGATTCCTAAGGATGTGACTTCTGTGAATTAACCTGAATAAAGTTTATTACCTTTTATCTCATTCTGGTCTATTCTTTTTTTTTAACCATCTCAGTTCTTGTTACCTTTCTACTTCACATCTGCATAGTTTCTGCACCTTGTTACCACTTCTGTTATTAGTGCCAGTCCTCACAAGATTTGCCTTACTTTTTCATTTTTTTCATAGCACCTTGACTCTTCAAGAATGAGCAATCCATTTGTAAGCATGCACAACTCTGACTGTGCTCAAGTTCAAAATTAATCATAAAATCACATTTAAGTACAACTGCTTTAAATGTTTTGTCCAATCAGTGATTGTGTATGTCCTTACACTTTTTAGACATCCTCTATAAGTGCAGAATTCTTTCTATTTCATGTTTTCTTACAGCGTGTGCTGCTGATAATCAAGGGATTGTTCTGTGTCTCTTGCTTTTCCCACCTATGTCTGCAAATTGAACTTCCTGTCTGACAAGTACTCCATGCAAAGTAGAAAACAACATTTGTATTTCCTGTTTGTATTTTACAGGCTACTTACTGTGCATAGATCTTGCCCTGATAACTTGAATCTTACATTCCCTATAATCAATTTTATTTGGATATTGTCAGGAACCTGTATGTTGTGGCTATTTTAAAGCGTTCTGATAAAAACTGTAAGAAACTCTAAAGAAGAAATGCATGTTATCTGTAATACTAGAGCCAGAGCTGAAGATCTTCAGAGTTCAAAGTTCAGTGTGCTTATATGGGTCTATGAATTGCTGCTCTATGAATTTTTAAAAACCATTCAAGTATGGAATGCTTGCTGGGGAATTGAAAACGTTTTTTGAAAAACCTCCTTTTTCAGTAATCTGTATGAATAGAATACTACGGAAGAAAAGATGGTGCTTTGCCAATAATGCAATAAAGTTACTTTCTGGTGACAAGGAATAAATTCAGTTATTGCATAGCTCAAGGCGCTAATGCTGCCTCATTTAATGACCTTGTATTCTTTTCATTTCAATCAGTTACCCTGTAACAATTCAGCAAAGAATTCTATAGCTTCATAAAGGGAGTTTACCTTACTATGAATTATTTCGGATTTTAGTGATTTATATTCCACCTGTAACCAAACTGAAAGCTGGGTTGTTTGTGGGAGTTTTCATGGTGGCTGTTAAAACAGATTTGTGTATCCCTGTGGTCCTTCTGGGAAGGTTTTTCAGATATGGTAGTTGACTGGATCCAAAGGATGATGTTAGTAAAGTAGCAATTATTGATTTGCCATCATTTGGTGGCATTCATGAGGAATATGAACTCAACAGATTTTTATTTTTTTCTTTGAGTCCCTGGGTAAAATATCTCTGTTCCTATATTCAGGATGTTAAAATGTAGGTCAGCAGTTTAGCTCACAGGCAGTAAAAATAATTGCTGCATTTTTGGGGTGTGCAAGTCTGCCAGAATGCAAGACTTTTTTCCGAACTTTTTCATTCTGATAGTTTTATCACTATATCTTTATATTCAGTTGTATAACATGCTGTAGAAATGTATTATATTACTTCCCAGAGCTATGCTGTAAAATATTTTATGTTGAGCTGTGGAAGTCACAAAAGAATTTTGGCTTTTAACCTGAGGGAAATTTGAGTTTGTCCATTATAATGATTATGAAGTTATGGATACTTTAAATTGTGAACAAATTCATAGAATCATAGGGTTGGAAGGGACCTCTGGAGATTATCTAGTCCAACCCCCCTGCCAGAGCAGGGTCACACAGAGCAGGTTACACAGGAACGCATCCAGGAGTGTTTTGAATGTCTCCAGAGGTGGAGACTCCACCACCTCCTTGGGCAGCCTGTTCCAGTGCTCTGCCACCTTCAAAGTACAGAAGTTCCTCCTCATTGATGAATTTAAAACAGTCTGTTCAACTGTCCTCACTAGACATTTCATTAAAGTTAGTGTTTCAAATTTGTGTCTTGCTGTTAGTTGGGAACTTTTTTAAATGATCAAGCACCTTCTTTCATCCTTAAAGACAATTAAGAATTTATCCTGAATCCCTCTTGTCAGGGTCAGTAGCATGTTTTGTAGTATGTGGCACATAAGCACTGTAAAGAGGTCAAGCTAGTGCTGGTATAGCCTTTATCATAGAAGAATTTCAGCTGATTATTTTCAGAATGCATATTTTGAAACGTGGGATTCTACAGAAAATACTCTTCTTTTTTTGTGTACTAGAGAAATAGCAGTGCCCATCTGCCCGATGAATATCTTGTGTTTGGGACTTGGTATCCTTTTCAGAAAGGACCCTCAAATTTATGTCTTTGAAATAATAGCGACAGAACTAGCCTGAATGTTAGGTTACCTTATCTGCCAGACATAAATGATGCTTTCTGTCTGTATCTTCACAACTATTGAATTAAATTGTTATTGTGACATTAAATTCTGTCAACTTTACACCCTGTAGCTAGCTCTTCTCGCTATTGTTTTATGGCTTTGACTCCATGGTTTGTGCTTCTCTGCACATTTTCCCTGGTACTAGCAATACCTTTTCACAGAATTCATATGCTGTTTGTGGTCAGTTATGTTTACTTGCATTCAGATCTTCATTATATTTCTTTTTTTCTGCAGTATATTTTAGATGAGATGCTGATCAGGTTTTACGCATATTCTACCACTCCTGTTGGATGTCTGTGCTTTGTTTTCAGAAGACAGTCTTGCTGTTTATGTCTGTGTTTAAGGTTTTATCTTGCACCTGGGAGTCTTCTTCCTTGTTTGTGAATCTAACATTGTGAATGATGCATTAATTGACACAAATGCTTTGATTTTTTTTTTTATTTTTAGTCTACGGAGTGTTTTTACTGCAGTTTAATAATTGTCTGCTTCGCGTCGTCTTCTAGTAATGTAGATGGATTCTTGGAAGTTTGGCATATATAGCTGTACCATGAGAAGCAGATGAAATTTTTTAATTGTAAAGTAATTTTATTTATATTGTCATCTTAGTTCTTAAACTCAGAATTTTATTTTGGTATTGTCTGCCTGTTATTATAATGATTGACACTTTATACCTGTTTTAGCATTAACAGTCTTCCCTCTTAGCTCACAGATGGTGCCCCGTATCTCCCACATCCCCCCAGAAAAAGGATAAAAATCAGCCTGCAACTGTTTACTTTTGATAAAATCTTAAGTAAAGCATCCAGACATCTTGTTTATTTACCATGTCTTGCTTATTTGCCACAAAGGCTTAGGAAAAACCTTCTAAAACCTACCGTAAAAGTTAAATAGCTCTTTTGAGTTGTTGTTGTGCAATAATGCTGTGTTGTTGTGTAACAATGTTTCTGCCGTGGGTAGCTGGTAGGAGCCACATTCTTGCCTTCTGTATTGTCTATGTGAGCTTCCTGGCATCAAAGAATACTAAGCCTGAACCGCAAGCGCACTCTTTTTGAACCCAGTGTATTAGCTGTGGGGAAGGGATGTGTGGAAGGAACTTCTCCCACCAACTGTATGGCTAAGAATGAAGGAGAAATACAGAGTAAGAAACAGTAGAGGATGACAGGGTGAGACCATCATGATAATTTGGTAAGTCTTGTGACATGCAAGATAAGGAAGAGTGAAACTTGCACTTAAGAGGGGAGGAACTCAGAGGACTGTGTCTCACAGAACTCAAGCTTGTGCCTTGCAATCGTGTCTCATGTGGTTACAGAGCAGTGCTATGTGCCTGGCAGTGATGCTGTGCTCAAGGGGTTGAGGCTACTCTCAGACACTGTCTACTGGGTGTAAGAAGC
Organism: Larus michahellis; assembly: GCF_964199755.1. Taxonomy (NCBI): domain Eukaryota; kingdom Metazoa; phylum Chordata; class Aves; order Charadriiformes; family Laridae; genus Larus; species Larus michahellis. Next base: position 80,082,309 of record NC_133899.1, on the reverse strand, counting down.
AGTGAACAAAAAATGGTAAAGTTGGCATCAGTAGGTCATCCTGAAACTAACTTCATCCTCATTCCTATTCTGCTCCACAAGAGCACAAGAGTGCCTCAAACCCTGCCTGTGAACTGTACAGACACCTTTTTTTTGCTGCACTGTCTGCGGTTTTTGGTGTGAATCTTAGAAAATTTTATTTTGGATTTGTTAGCAAGTTTGGTCATGCATGGAAGAGATTGCAAGTTATAAGGAGTCTTCAGGAAGACAAAGTTAAGTAGAATTTGTTGTAAATGGTACAGCTTACAAGGAAAACATAGAGCCTGCAGTGTCTTATTTTTGACTTGATTACTTTCCAGGTGTTTCTGAACTTTGAGAAATTACAGTAAGGACTGTGTCTTTGTTTTTCCATTTACAATGTAAGGTTAGTAGTAATCTGTTTTGCAAAACTATTGTGAGACCTTGACTTTCTATGAAGTTTTATGTGTATCAAGCAATCTGAATTTAATGTTCTACTGGCAAGAATAAAGATCCATACTTTAGTCTCATTTTAGCAGCTAGCCCGTGTTGTTGTTGTTATCATGTAAGTAATGTAGCTGGAATTATTCTTGTTAGTCCTGGAAGGCAATTAAGGATGAAATCCTGTCTGTGGACTTCAGTATATCCAAAGTATCTTTCCTGTATAAAATGCAAGCGTTGTTGAAGCGTTCCAGGGACATTCACCTTCACTGTGCTAACCAAGAGGGAAAAGACCCAAGTGGTCCTCCTTAACAGGAATACTGCTTCATGCAACTCAAGGTCAAAATAATGAAGGGATCCTAATGCTCAAGAAAGAAGATTCATTTAATTTGTTACTGTCTTATTGTGAAAAAAGGCAGTGTTGCCATCTGTCTTCAAAAGGGCAGTAAGGTTTGTTGAAATTTTAGTTTCGACTTGAGCATTATTCATCATTCCTCCTGATTCTACCCTGGTTTTACTGCTGATTAATCTTACTTTAGGCAAACCACTCTATCTTTGTGTGTCTTTCCTTCCTTCACCTCACCTGGGGAAGCGCAATAGAAGTCCTTATTAGCCTATCTCTACAAGTTGCTATTTTAATGATACTTATATAGTACTCAGTATGTTATGACATCATATGCCTGATATGTGTGTATCATCATAATGCACTGCTGCATGTTTGTAATGTTGAATTACTACCTAGCAGCTTCTTTTAGTAAATGCAAAGAGTATGTTTCTGTTCACAAAATCTAACTTGTTCCTTCCATGTGTTGTATTTTACTGTCATTTTCACAGTGGTGTTGCCTGGCAAGAGAGTTCACTGAACTCTCTTTACAACCATGGCTATAAGAGAGGATGATGATTAATAACCCATATCTTGTTATTTCTGAGATGTTTTCCCACAATCTGATTTTAAAAAATAAATCACTTCATTAAGGATATTTTAATGATCTTACTATGACTTGTCTTCTCAGATATTTATTAGAAATACTAGTACCATATTGTGTTAAATAGAATATTTGTCACTTCAGTTCACATTTCCTGGGAAGTTCTTCCTTACTTAATTGCCTGGTATCTCTTAATCTGGTTCACTGCTGCCTGGGGATGGTGGGAGGATCTTGTCATCAGTTGTTCAGTAACCTGTAATGAGCAAATTTAAGAAAGCTAGCAGAACAATGCTACAACTTTGTAAATGGTTTTTTGCCTTTTTCCCCTTTTTGACAAATAATATCATGATCTTAAGAAATGTGCTGGCCTGACCCCATTTCTAGTCTCATTAAATTTGCTAGCGTCTGTTAGTGGTTGGATTTCTGAACTCTTATTAACCCTGAGGGATTTGGAGTGATGCAGTGAAATGCATACAGGAGTTTAATATTAAACTGAAATGTGTCTGTTAGCAGTGCTAGTTGATTCTTTTTGTTTCTTACAGTATTTTAGAGAATGTGATGAAGTGTGTGTACATATATATATCTCATAGAATCATAGAGCGGTTTAGGTTGGAAAGGGCCTTAAAGATCATCTAGTTCCAACCCCCTTGCTATTTGCTAGACCAGGCTGCTCAACGCCTCATCCAGCCTGGCTTTGAACATTTCCAGGGATGGGGCATCCACAACTTCTCTGGGCAACCTGTGCCAGTGTCTCACCACCCTCATAGTGAAAAATTTCTTCCTGATATCTAATCTAAATCTACCCTCTTCCAGTTTGAAGCCAATACTCCTCATCCAATCACTACATGCCCTTGTAAAAAGTCCTTCTCTAGCTTTCCTCTAGGCCTCCTTCAGATACTGGAAGGCCACTATAAGGTCTCCCCAGAGCCTTTTCTTCTCCAGGCTAAACAACCCCAACTTTCTCAGCCTGTTCTCATAGCAGAGGTGCTCCAGCCTTCTCATCATCTTCATGGCCCTCCTCTGGACTAGCTCCAACAGGTCCACGTCCTTCTGGTGCTGAGGGCTCCAAAGCAGGACACAGTGCCCTAGGCGGGATCTCACCAGAATGGAGTAGAGGGGCAGAATCTACTTTTATTTTTATATATATGTGTGTATATATATATGTTATTTTATTTAGGCCAATATGCCTAAAGGACTATAGATATGTAATCTTTCACTTGTTTTTAAAGAAAAAACTTTTTATTGTCTTGCAGGTATAGACTATGCTTCAGGTATTTGAATTTTTTATCTTGCCTTTTATGGGTACTTCATTGTTGAAGTTATTCCAGGGGTACAATGGAAATATAGAAAACATCAACATCACAAACATAATATTCTGTCCAGCTAAAGTTAATAGAAATATTTTTCCATTGTCTTAAGTGGCAGCAAGACAGAGCTCAGAATAAAGATTAGACAGGAGTAAAATGGGGGAAAGCTGAAAAAATAAAGGAAAAAGGGAAGAACGAGGAAATGGTATCAAAGTAGACTGAGGTTATTCAATAGATGGCAAGATAGTTGAAAGCAACCTTTTGGAGAGTGCTACAGAGCAAAAATGTCTTGTTCAGTATCAGCTGTGCACACATACATGTTTGATTTTAGAATTTACCTACTTTGCATTTTTAAATTAACTTTGTAGATTCAGTTTGAAATACATGATGCAGGAAGTAAGTTACTTTGCTACAGCAATGAAAAATTATTTTTTATAGTATTTATTCAAGAAGGGTAAATTAATTTGGCTCATCTGTAGTTTTAAATAAATAAATTGAAAAGTAAAGGACATCGCATGATTATGAATCTATGGTTTCTAACTAGCTAGGGAGCAAATATTCACAGTGCGATATTCCATCAAATTTTTCATTTTAAAAAATATTCTGATGAGTTCAGAGCAGAAAGTGTACTACTAACTGAGAGAACTAAATGGTAACTTTTAACCATGTCTGTTGTCTCCCAACACCAAGGTCTGCCAGTGAAGTCACTACACTGGCAATGAACAGGGTGGTCTATGACTTCTTTGAGATTACCACCAGCTGATGGTCAGAGAGAATCAGATATTCTTGTCACAGAAGGTTTCTACCTTCTCTGCCCTTGTAGCATAGTTAAGAAGCTTTGAAAAAGTAGCCATAATGTTACCCTTTTTTTGGTGCAATTTTTTTTTTTAAAATCATGTGAATATCATTAGAAATAGATTTTTATTAGATTGCAATTAGAATTGTATCATCTTCATCGAGGGGAAGCAATTTATATATGAAGAGTGTGATCTTTATTCAGTGTATGAAATTACCGTTACTGTTCACTATTTCACATTTGATTTCCGAGATTTAAATAAATCATAGCATTGAGGAATAATTTGTTTTGGAAAGAATTTAATGAAATATAGTTACATCTGCTTGCACAGGCTACCTCTTTCTCTTTCTTCCTTCTTATTTTTTTTTTATGTTGATACTTTTCATATATTTGTAGACTGGTTTTCCAGACTTTGGTCAAATTGACTTTGATGTATTATGTGTTAGCCAATTTGCTTCAGGGATAAATGTGTGTGTGTGTAAATAAAAAGCAAAAGATTACTGGAATCTGGAAGCAGTAAAATCAGCTAATGATGCCTATTCAGATTGTTATTCTTATTTGTCAGGATCCCAAAGTAAGGGAACCATAGTTGTCTGCAGACTGACTTATAGGCCAGGCTTGAATTCTGGGCCAGTGGCTTCAGAATCCAAGATCAGAGATTTCTATGTTTTGTGCCATTGATGCAAAATGTCATTTTTTCCTTTATTTTGTGAACTTTTTTTTTTAAAAAAGCCACTTTCAAAACTAATTCACTTAAGTCCAATTATTAAGGCTAAAATTTTCAGTATAAAATCTGGCATGCTGGCCTGTCTTCAAGGCTTAAAGGATGAGACCTTGGCAGTGACCTAGTGAATCTTACAAGCATCCAGCCTGCAGCAGCCAAGAGTCCTTTATTCACAGGTGTTTAAGTTCAATTCCCAATCTTGAGAATATCATTGAAGTCCTTAGGTTTCCAGATTTCAAGTAATAATATTTGTATGCTACTATTGTAACACTTTCTTATAGTCAAGCGCACCCAGTGGGAAGTCAGGATGGAGAAATATGGCAAAGCAATGTCTCTTCATAAATATTTTTTTTTATGTTCTTTTGACAGAAACTTCTCTCAGTAACAGTTCAGGCATAAAGCTAATTTTTCCATCTCATTTAAAAGGAAGCAAACTTTTCTTAAGCCTGTCAGAACTTCCTGTGGCACAGCCCTGATGTGGAGGGGTAAGGGCTGTGTTTATGTTGTGAGAATGAATCAGGAAGTGATTAGATCGGAACACTCCTGGTTTTGCTGGGTAGAGAGTCTAACCCCATATTGCTCTTGGCTGAAGTACCAGGAACAACCTGGAAAGAAATGAGTGTGCTAATGCCAGCAGAAAATCAGATAATTTTTTTTTTTTTCCTCCCAAGCATTTTGTTCTGTTCCAGAGGGCTGTAATTGCACTGAACGTTCTCTGTGGTTCAACTGCTGGGTGAGAGGTTCACCTCAGTACTTTTGAAAAAGTATCTTTTTCTCAGTAAAGTGTAAAGACAGTTCAACTGAGTAAACTGCTACACAGCTGTCCTGGTGTAGAAGAGGGGAGAATTTCAAAGTGTGCATTGTTCTACTGTAGTTCCAGTTCCTGCAAATGCAAGGCGCTCAGTAAATGCTCAAATTGGGCATTTTTTTTACTATTTAAATGGACACCTCAATATTGATGTACACACCTCTTCAACTGATCCCACAACCAAAAAAACTGAATTTGGATTTTTAATTTAAATGCCTGCTGTGACATGAGAAGCAGGGACCTTGCTCATCATTTGCTCCAGCAACCCATAGTTTGGGTTGCATGAACCAACCCTCCACAGCCCACCTACTGAACAGTTTCCCACACAAAGGGCCTTTAAGCCAGCAGAACACCAGCCTTGCAGGACTGTAAAGTGCTGCACTGTAGCATCCAAGAGTAGATGTACTAGAAGACCAAGTGTGGAGGACGTTTGCAGGCACACAGCACCACCAGTGCTTTGTGTGTTCTATAAGGACTATGGTGACAGAGGTGACAGCTAAAGCAAACTGACATTTGCTATGTCTGCGGTAGGGTCAGTGCTATCCTGCAGTTGCATCCACTCTCAGGCTTTTCTAGTGCCAGCTAGGATGAATCAGGCCCCATGTCTTCATGAGGTGAGAAACTGGAGTAATAAAGTTTTATTACTGTCTTTATAACAATAGACAAGAGTTTAAGCCATTTCGCCTATTATCTTTGTGAACTTCCCAGCACCTAAAAATGATACTTCTCTCTGTTTAAATTAAATTTCAGTGTGTGTATGTGTGTGCTGGTGGGAGAAATAGCAAAGGTCTTTGGACAGTTCTGATGTTCTTTTTCGATTAAAATTTAGGACAGGATTTGGCTTTTTAATTCGACACAACATAGGGATCTGTATGATACACATTCAGTACACAGTCTATTCATAGTACAATGGCACAGAAAACTTGATTTCAGTTATTCTTCTAACGAATTTGTACAGGATCTCGTGCCTCCACACAGCAGCTTAAACTGCATTTGGAAGAAATAAAAAGGGCTCCATATGTTTCAAAAACTTAATGCAATTCTCTGTCTATCCTTTCTTCTTCTCTTTTGTGTGCATTTTTTGAGTGATCCATTCTCTTTGAGAGTTACAGTTTATTTTGTACAGTTTATTTCTCCTGCTGTCCCCCCACTGTGTCTCAAAGAATGCTTTTGCATCATTGCTCTTTCCATTTTGTTATGCATGATGCTTTTGACAGCAATGCTTGAGCTGACATTTTCTTAAATTGCTTACAAAGACAGGTGACAAGGAAAACCAAAACTGTGCGGGGAGGTTGTCCCTCCATTTGTATTGCCTTTGTACATATTTGGTACTGCGTCATTATCTTTCTCCTCCTATTCAGCATTTCATCTGGACCCTTCAGTTCCTCAATATGTCTTTGTACATGGACACATGCCCATGTTTTAAAGTATGCTTACACGGAGGCCCATATGAAGAACACGTAAAGCCACCCTTAACACTTTTCATATGCTTCTCCACTGGTTGCCTGTTTCATACTCCAAAGAAACACCTTTAGCAAAAAATTATCACCTAGGAATTAAATCAGGAAAGATAAAACTGATAAGCTGGGACATGTATAATATTTCACAAACATAATACAGGAATCATTACATGCTTTCTGAAGGTATATTAACTTTAGCTTTATTTGAACCTATATATAGCCTCCAATCATTCTTACGCTGGAGTGCAGCATCACTGCTTCCCAAATTAGGTCCTTAAGTCATCTTTAACCAGAAGTGAGCTTAGTTATCTTTTATATCTCAAAGAGCTTTAACAGTGAAAACAGCCCATTATCATTAGAGGTCTGTATACATCCCTGCAGCTTGTTAGGACAAGTTTTCCCTACTTCAAGCAGATAAATGTGGTACAGATTAGCTAATTTATTATGGTTACATAAAAGAAGACTGTTAGGATTTCAGGCATTCTTTTATGTCAGAAATAGTCCAATGTTTTGCTAATAGGCAGCAAAAAGCTGCTGATATTTGCCTTAAGACCATTCTCCAAGCTTTTGTTTCTTGGAGCCTGTGAAGCTGTGGTCCCCAGAATGCTGTAACTATTAGGCACCTGTGGAAGGGGTAGGCAAACGGTAGACCAAGCTGTTTACAGGTGAAGAGGTGGTCAAAAGGTACCCTAACCTAATAGTAGTGTGACCCAGAGATTATTTAGCATGTCCCAGAGAATTCCTTTGAGAACCTCTTTTCTGTAGTTTTCTCAAGAAATATGAAAGTAGAAAGTTGAATGAATCTTGTATGCAGGTGTAAGATGGTTATTTCACAACTGCATATGTCTGTGAATAAAATGAAGGGAAATAAGGTGTTGTAGGATTGTTTATCAAGTCTTTGCATTGTTGTACACCAAATTAACAGGAATTCTGAGTACAGTTAGCTGAGAAATGGTTCTTCTGTTTGAATATTTCAAATGTATTTTTTTTTACCTCTGCATAAAGATAGTGTTTCTTATCTATTCCGCTCAAGTATATTAACCAGCAGAGGAAAATCTTCCCTTCTCCCAGACAGCTTCTATTTCCCCCCCCAAAACCCCTTGAAATGGGGACTTGAATCCAAGCTCAATATAAATGCCCTAATATTTTTCTGGATAAACATGTATATATGTACTGATAGGCAAATGGTTCCAGCAGAATCTATTGCATGAGACTAACATTAGAACAGCACACAGCTAGTGGATGGACTATGAAGTTAAAATGTGTTAAAGGAACCACTTTGTGGCCTGAATCAGGAAATATTTGGCCTGTTATTAACCCACAGGTACTGAGTTTTTGACTAGCAAGGTTTGCATATATGTGCACTGTTCATTGTTACTGCAAGTTTTCTGGTACATAAAAACTGGTCTGACAAAAAAAAAATAAAAAGGGGGGGGAAGGAAACAAAAAAATTGCTCAGAAAATAGTCATCCACTGCCAGGTTTGATGTATTAAAAAGCATTTTGATATTTGGTCTGTAGTCTAATTGATCTAGCAATTACTTTTTTTTTTTCATATGAATTGTTATGGTATTTAATTTAAACTGTGTGTGTTTCTACAAGTTGAGCATATGCATACAATATGGACAAAAGTAAGATAATTTGACTGGCATATGCCCTGTCATAGTTTCACTCCTGTTATCGCCAGCCAACATTCCAGGCAGCTGTGAAGTACAGGAAAGACTAGTTCCAGTAAGGTTATGCTCGATGGAAAATCCAATCACATATTTCACAGAATCATAGAATGGTAGGGGTTGGAAGGGACCTCTGGAGATCATCTAGTCCAACCCCCCTGCCAGAGCAGGGTCACCTAGAGCAGATTACACAGGAACGCATCCAGGCGGGTTTTGAATGTCTCCAGAGGTGGAGACTCCACCACCTCCCTGGGCAGCCTGTTCCAGGGCTCGGTCACCCCCAAAGTAAAGAAGTTCCTTCTCATGTTTAGGTGGAACTTCCTATGTTCAAGTTTGCGCCCATTACCTCTTGTCCTGTTGCCGGGCACCACTGAAAAGAGCCTGGCCCCATCCTCCTGACACCCACCCTTAAAGTATTTATAAGTGTTGATAAGATCCCCCCTCAGCCGTCTCTTTTCCAGACTAAACTCATAAGAGAGTGTTCCAGTCCTCTAATAATCTAGTCCTCTAATCTAATAAACCAAGGATGCAGTGAGACAAAGGTGATATTCCCTGAATACAGGAAGAGGATATTGTCCCATTCCTCCCCAGCCTCAGTAAGACCCATGACACTTCTATCAGTATAGCTCTTCAAACTCTCACTGTCACACTTTAACTGGAGTAGCACAGTCTGGAGTATCTCAAGTCTTCAAAACTTCTGAGTTCAGGTCAGATGTCTGGAGGATTGAGGTGGTGGGAAAAAGGTGGGGAGGGAAGAGAAAAGCAAAGAAATAAGCACAAAACCTTTCCTCAAACCAGAACAGTTGTCAGTATGCAACTGGCAAAATATAGACAGAAGATATTTAATGTTGTTTTCACTGATTTAATTATAGGAATAAGTTTGTGCCATGTAGCATTAAGAGATTTTATTTTTTTTTACTACTTCTGTGTAGAGAATTGAATGTAATTTAAAGGAGGGAAATCATGGTAAGCTATTACTGTTTTGTTTGCACCTTCTATATCATGCTGTTTCTAATGCCTGTTTTTTGACCAGTCTTAAGTATGTTCATTGGCATTTCTTTTCTGCAGTGTACTGGAAATGGGTTATCTTCAGCTTTTGTGCACAGCAGTAGTGAGAAGCAGGAAAGCATGGGCACTTTCTTGTTTAGTTTGTTGTGTGTGTGTGGTTTTTAATGCATGTTTTATTGGTTAACAGAGAACAGAGGTACCTGTCAGTGCCTTTTAAACAGCAATTTAAATTATTAATTTTTGGAATATATTGAAGAGAAATGCCCTGTCTTTCCCAAAATGGGAATTGCATAATTGGTTCTTGTCTCCTGATTTCAGGAGGAGGATTCAGTTACTTTTTATGGTTAATCTCCAGTCTAATAAGGAATTTAGTTAAATGAAACTTTTGGGGGAGAGGGACATGGAGAGAGAAACTCTATCTCTCTTCAAGTTAAAGATGGCCCAAAATGAACAGTTCAAATGCTTTGAATGTTTTCAGATTTAGGATCTGGGTTTGAGGGCATTGTTTGAGTCCTTCCAGAAACAGGTGTGAGGTGAGAGATGGAATCTGAATTGTGCAGCCTTTTGCTTGCAGTCACTGTGCCATGTTAGAGCTGAGATTCCTGCCTGATTTTTTTTGTATCAATGGCAGTTATAGAAAAGTACATTCTACTTGAGAACTGATAGACTTTTAGAAACTATTGAGCATGTCCTTTAAAAATTTTATGAAGTGATGAAAATCCTTTAATAAAGCTATATTGATTTATTCTTGCACTCTGTAAAACAGTAGAACATAGAAATCACATAGAAAACTGAATATACTTGCATTTGCTTCTCTGTACGGTGAAGTCAGTTATCTTATTTTCTGGTTATATGATGGCAGCAGGAAAGGATTATTGATCAGACATTTGACAAACACACAGAGAGCTTTTTTCCTTTCGCTGAAGACTTTGCTCTCATAATAGAGACTGACAAAGGGAAAGTAAAAGAGAATATTCCATGAATAAGCCATTTCTTTTTGTGTATCACACACATATTTCCCATTTGTAAGGAAGTTCTGTTACTCCACAGTAATTTATATGAAACAAATTTCTTTAGCTAAGGCTGGCGACTATAACAGACTTTATATTATGGAATATTTCCTTTCTTCCATTTCTGATAACACTTTCACATCCAATTTGCTTGCTCTACTGTGAGGTATCATGAAGCATTACAGCAGGACAAAAACCTAGTTCCACTTATGCTTTAATTGTTTTTTTAATGCAAAATATTGTACTCACATAAAATACGCATTTATTTATATTTGGTGCCAGAGGCTAATTCATTGAACCTGGGATGTATTATTGCGAAACAATGGTGTTCACTACACTTTTTCTCTCCCGTTAGCTGTTTCCCAGGTTCCTTTCATGGCCAATAAGAGTTTATTAATGCTAAATAAATAATTAAGAAGGGATAATTGACTTATTTTTGTGCAATCATACCGGAATGATGCTTTTTTCTGGAAAACATCATTGTTCTGTTTTTAATGCACTGCAGAATGTGGAGCCTGCATACCCTTATGAATCATGGATAACTCATTTGTGCCAGAGATTCAGTGACAGTGACCCAAACCCTGCTCTCACTAAATGAAGAGGAATAAATAGATATGCTGTTTCATCCTACTCACTAAGAAGGGGGAAAAAGAAGAGATCTTTTTTCTGTCTTCTCTTCTTGTCATCATTTGGAATGTTCTCTCAGTCCCTGTAAAAGCCACCTGGTTCTATCCTCCATGGTATGTAATTCTTTTCACCTGCTCCCTTCTGAAGATGTAGATTGACACCTGTGCAAAGGGGCTCTTGTCAGAAGGATTTGCTCTCTCCCTTGCTCCTCTTTTACATCTGAGATTACCAGAGTTGCTGTGAACAGTAGTAAGGTGAAAAGTCCTCGCTAATGAATTATTTCCAAGGAATGAGCAGTCTGTGGGACTCCTAACCCACTCATCTTTACTTTCACCAGGCTATGGTTGTTTCCTCACCTCATTCAGCATTTTGAAGAACCCTCCTGAACTCTTGTCTTTTTCAGGTCTTGAAATCCAATTGCTTTGGATTTTCTATTTTAATGAGACTGTTCTAGCTCGGGTATTCTTCACACTTGAGCTGTTGTCCCTCATTCAAAAGCAACTTTATGGTAGTAAAAATAACCCTCATTTCCTTTGTCCTTTTGCTATTTAGCCTTCAGAACTCCTCTCAGGATTGCTTTGAAAAACTTAGATTTTTTGCCTTTCTCCACAACATGTTTTATGGTAGAATTTGGAAACTCCAGTGAAGATCGAACATTGTGCACAATGCTCAGTGCAGAAGCAAGAAAGTGTCACTTTTTCATACACTAAGCAGAGGAGAGAGACATAGTCTAGCAGGAGAGAAGGATGGCAGGAGGTGAAAAAAAACCTGTCAGAATATTAGTGAGAAAGCAAAGAGTGGATCCCAATGGTTTGAATTTCTGCTCAAGGAGTCTGTCCTCTAGATCACTCTGCTGCTCTGAGTAAATTTATTGTGTCTGGAGGGCCACACAACCTTTAAGTAATTCAGAAAATACAAGTCTGGTTGCGTACAGCAAATGGAGTGCAAGTATCTCCTGCTTCTGCTTGGCTCAGGGGTCTCTCTCTGGCAACTGAGCAGTGGATACGTAAGTAGAAAGAATAAAATAGTAGTATCAGCAGAAGGAGGGGAAGGGAGGAGAAATCAGAATTTTGAAGTACATTCAAAAGGCAGGAGTGAGACAGGGTTAGACATAATCTGTTTTTTGGGAGGGACGTAGTGTGTAAAGAAGGGAAATGTCGTATGCGTATGTCTGCATGTACACACACACACAGAGTAATTGGTGTTACTGTACCCTAATCTGGAGCATAAGGAAGATTCCAGGTGGGGAGACCCTAATCTGGAGCATAAGGAAGATTCCAGGTGGGGAGACTAACACAGCAGGTCTGTGTTTATTAGATGACCTTTTAATATGTTATTTGACTATCTAGACCTCTAGTCTAGTATATACTATCAGTTACACTTTTTCCAATTATACTTTTTTTCAGGAAAGCAATATAATATATATTAATACTATCTGAATTCAATAACTGCAGATTAAAAAACAAGGCAAGAAGTACTTACTTGATGTAATTAGTAAGGAGTAGATATTAAATGACTGAAAAAAGACTTAATTTTTAGTGCAGACAGGAACATTAACCATCAAGTTTAGACTTATCAAGTGTATGGAAAGGGAAAGAAACATATCTGAGAAGAAGCAAAACACAACTCAATCTGCAAAAGGCAGAGAAATGATTATTTAGGCTGCTGAACTCAATAGCAAAATTTTGTAGTGACTCCAAGTGGAAAGTAGCAAAGCATAATGCTTGTATCTAAGGAGTGAGAGAGGATGGAATAAGAGATAACTGGAAAGGAAAAGGAGGACAGGAGAAATTCAGAAAAAAATCTAGTAAAGAGTAGCTAAAGGTTTGGGATTAAATGGGAAATGGGATGCCAAAACATGAACCTGCCAAAGATGCACTGTACCAAATAACCTGCTATCGTTCTCTGAGAAGGTAAATTTATTTTCCTTATTTTCCCTTTTAAAAAAGGAAATTCAGTGGAGATTATACATGTTGTTATTTATTAGTAGATACTGCAAACAATAGCTATTAGACAAAGGGTAAAATGGGAAAGGGTAATGGCAAGGGTTATTTTTGAAAGCAGAGAATCAGAAGTAGACTTCAAGTATTGAAGAAAAAGAATGAGTGACGGAAATCACAAGGTTATGCATTTAGGGCTGAGAACAAGAAAGTCTGCAACAATTTGGAGTTCATTTGATGGGGAGGAGAGGGAAGAGAAGGACCTATGTGTACTAGTTGATAATGAGATGACTGTATTTGCCAGTAAGATGTGGTGATGAAGGCAACAAGATCAGTCCTGGACTGTATGAAGTGAAGTATTTCTGAATGAAGACAAGGGTGTGCTAATGTCATTGGGCAAATTACTGTGATATGCTATCAAGCATGATATCAAGTTTTTACGTAAAAAAATGAATTATACAGAAGCTACAGATCTACTGGGCTGTTTAGGGCAAGGGGAGTGGAAAGTGATGTAGTTTCATCAAAGGTACCTAAAAAATTTTGCTTGTTAAGTCTTGCAAAACAGAAGCTGAGCGCATGTGTTTGCTTTACAGAAATGCATTGGAAGATAAATTCTTATTTAAAAGGAAAGATGAAACATGGGAACGAACTGGCTCTTAAGAAATTTAGATCAGAAAGAAGAAATTTCTAACCATCAGAGTAGTGCAAGTCCAGCATAGCTAGTTAATAGAAGACTTTTGACCCCACAATAAATTACTTTCAGAGTTGATTTTTAAGCCATTTATGAACAAATTATCTGATTCAGTTGCTTCTGATATCAGAAGAGTGGATTTGAAGACATAAGAGTTCATTTTCAGTCCTCTGCCTTCTACAAAAGTATACAAGCAAGTGCTTAAATATTGAATTTGATTAGAAGCTGCTTTCTTATTTGAATGAGACTACCGTAAGGTATTTTTACCGACTCATTCTGATATTTGTGATACTGTGTTGCTAGTTTTCGTCTTTTTAACTTGTCTGTTGAGGGGTTAATGCTCTAATGTGAACCTTAGAAAAGCCAACACCAGGCTGTCCTTTTCTTGCCCCTTTTTTGACAGTTTTAGCTAGACCTGCTGTGCAATAAATGTGCCTGAGGGTTCCCACATTTCTGTAGTTTCATGAGTGATACTGATCTCATAACTCCCTGTAAAATGGTTGTTGCTTCCTTCATTAAGTAATCCAGGCTTTACTTAATCAGTAGAGTTAGGACCTTAAATGAGTAAATAGTAAAAGGTGAAAGGCTAATGGTGGTGCTCATAATGCATGTCATAACTCCTTTGAAAAAGGCACAGAGAGATGTACTGTTTGTTATTAAACTACAAATTAAGGCAGATTTGGAGGAAGGAAAAAAAAAAAACATTCAATGAGGGAGTGGCACTATTTTCATGGACTCTCATGTTAGTTTCCAAATTAGTCCTTGCTTTTGTTTGTGTCTGAGCATTTTCACGGTCTATGGCCCCAAATTATTTCCAGTGGTTTTTTTCTCCTTCTCTCTTTCATTCCTATTTCTCCCTCCCTGCTATGTGTTTATAAGGAGTTCTCTCTTACAGCGTATTGTTCTTATAAAGCTATGAGGAATATTGCCCTCTGCAATTTCAAGTGTAGCCTGAGCATCAGGAAGCAGTGAGCTGTGATGAACTCTCTGGTTAATATCTTGTGCACATTCTTTCCTGCTGATGGCCTCATTGACTTTTCTGTCACACAATTCAGGAAACATGCCCAGCTATCTATGGGAGGGAGAACTTTGTGTGTACTCAGTAATTAGCAATTTAAATGTATGCTGATGACCACATCCCTTCAAGATTATCAATTTACCTCAGTCACCAAGTTGGACTTAAAGTCCTGAAAGAAGCTGTAAAAATGTTCTGAGTAGATCTGCCTTGTGATGTTCCATCAAGCTATGCTGTTCTGCTTACATTGGTCTTAATACAGTCCAAAGTCATGGCTTTTGTCATTGTGCACAAAACTAAGACGTCTCAGATCTGGTACCTCATTTTTCAGAAAAACTGTAACTGTTTCATGTTTTTGCAAGACCCAGGCTGTCATTTGCAAGGAGAACAAGACTGATGGGATCTTGCCTCTTCAGCACTGCTTTTGTTTGTGCATCAGAGAATAGTTTCTTGTTTCAGGACTTAACCTCAGATGGAGGGAATGGCTACTTCTTCTAGCTTATCAAAGAGCAATTTGCCTAAGGAACAATGGGAATCTGCTTACTCACTACAGAACAAATGATTAAGTTACATGCTGAACAAAGAAACCAGTACCTTTCCCAAAGCTTGGTCAGTGGATTTTATTATTATTATTATTATTTTAATTTGTGTATAACTCTTCTGTCTATCTCACACTGATATCCTGTAAATATCATTAAAAATGAACAGGAGCTGATCCAAGAGAGAATTAATTGGATGGCCTTATCCTATTTTTTTTTTTTTTTGTGCAGAGCAAAAAATGCCGTATGGTTTTGCAGGTTTAGTTAAGTGAGAACTCTCAGCCCAGAGAACCAGGGTCAGTGGGAGAGCATTTTTTCCCAAATCTACCAGATTGTCTGAATTGTAGAGTGGCTAAAAGTGCCTGCGTCTAAGTCTGGTGGATTTCTCAAGTTGGATCAAAGTCCCTCAAGTCTGATCTGAGTCCATAACAGTTTACTAAGTCTGAATATGCCAATACCACAGGGTTGACCAGGCTAATTGGTTTTGGAAATTTTAGTCGGTTTAGTAGTTTATAATGACACTACAAATGCAATAGTATTCATTGCAAGTATGAATTAATAATATTAAACAAATAAAAATTCAACAGATATTTTAGTTGGTGATCATTCTGACGAATTTAGCATACTGTTTGTTCAGCTTTGCCTGGAAGCAGGCCAATTAGCAGCCTTATACTGTCATTAACTTGCTGATAGCAGGGTTTATCTACGATTTTCCTCCTTTCTGTCAGGAAATTATATTCTTTTTTACTGCTGTCTTTACTTTCTGTGAACTCAGTGGCTTATTTGCTTGTTGAAACGCCTACTGTTTTAGCAATTTAATGTACCCAGCACAAAGTAAAAATCCACAAAACCAGTCTGAACTAGTCCTTTTGCCTCCTGACTATACCTTCAGTTGACAGAGGCCGGAAAGGACTTGGCCCCACTGAAACTCTAACCATGTAAAGAAAATTAATATATGATAAGTTTATCCTAGAATTTATGCAACCCAGTCGGCAAGCTGAATTGGTCTGTGATTTTATATTGTGTCTTCCTTATGTTCTATAGTGTGCCAGTAATTCTGGGATGGTATAATATTTCAAGACATTTTTAGAGGGACAACTTACAGTGAGGATTTCTCAGAAAAACATAAAGATCTGAGAAGAACATTGGTGCAGCACTTAACACTAAATGATCTATGTGGCCTTTTAAATAGGTGTGATGAAGCTATAGTTAATTTACACATCATACCTTATATATTAAAAATGTTTATAGTGTTTTTACTTTCCTTATAGACATATTGGTGAATGCATAAGATTTCACAAAATGCAGTAGCCACACCACAAATATTTAGTGTTAAGTTTCACAGGCTGGTCTTCATTTGATCTCCCTGCAGAAGCTTGATGGATGCTTAACAAGGCACAAACTGTTTGTGGTTTTAACGTATTTTCTCTGTGGTAGCACTGATTTTGAGGGGGCTGGTGGTTTGAGTAACTCCATTATCCCACAGTGCAGATGATAAACTGAATTTGGTGGTACTGAAGTTTCAGTAGATGGCAAGGAGGGGGACCATTGTTGGTTTCAGGTCAGGCAAAGAGACTCATAGATATCAGTTATTCGAAAAGTAGCAGAGGGTGTTAGTCTCTTCTCCCATGTAACGAGCAGTAGGAGAAGAAATGGCCTTAATTTGCACTGGGGAAATTTAGATTGGATATTAGGGAAATGTTAACTGAAAGGGTTGTCAAGCACTGGAACAGGCTGCCCAGGGAAGTGTTTAGTCACTATCCCAGAGGTATTTAAAAGATGTGTAGATGTGGTGCTTAGGGACATGGTTTAGTGGTGGACTTGGGAGTGCTAGGTTAATGGTTGGACTCGATGATCTTACAGGTCTTTTCCAACCTAAATGATTCTATGATTGAGGTGTCCCTGGTCAATGAAACAGTTAACTTACTACTTCAAGTGTAATACATTTGTATTTTACTTGTCATCTTTGAGTAATTCTGGATTTTTTATGAATATTTGTTTATTCTGCCCATTGCCATGCTTCTTCCCAAAACTAGTGGTAATGCCTCTATTACTGCTGCTGCATTTCTTTGTGGTTTAAACCTACCCCTAAATTAAATGGCAATGTTAAAGCACAGAAGGGTGATCGATGCTGGCTAACAGTTCTGCTTTCCACAATACACTTCAGGATATCTGGCTGACTACGGCTTGCCATTCCTTAAGTTGATTTGTTTTGAGAAATGTTTCAGGGCTGCACTGTCTTCATTTGTTACTGGTTGTACTGTTACTGACTTCATTTGGGGAAATTGTTAGACTTTAGTAACTGTAACAATTGAGTAATCATTGAAGCAAATTGAAATACTATTTTAATATAGCCTGTTAAGTTTTTTGAAAGCTAGGAACTAACTTGCTTTTATCAGTGTCTTCTAAATGTTTAAATAATTCATACTAAACTCATCTTTTATCCTAGTGAAGTAGTAAAGAAGAACACCGTGCAAATCATCTGGCTAATCTTTTAGCTTGCCACATCAATTACAAACACCAAATATTCATAGACCTCTATTACCTTAGGAATGATCTACAAAGCAAGTGTGTTCACTTAAAAATCAGGAATCTAATCCTCAGCTACCTTAAAGCTGTTTTGTATCTTCTAAGCTAGCTCCCTAACTGCCTTTATAAATTTTTTGTAAAATCAGTGCAAATACAATATCATAGATCTACAAGGCTCTTTAATGCAATTAATATTGTGTAAAGCACCTTGAGGATAAATAAGAGCCATCTCTATGGCTCTGCACTAAATCTTTCTGCTGAGACTTGAACTCTGCTGTCCATTCTATTGATGTAGAAACTGGCCCTGGGTGTACTGGGTACCTATGAATAATTTTGAAAAGATAAATTAGAAAAAAATTAGAGATGATTTATGTTCAAAGAGTGGGCTAAATCCATTCAAGAAGTTGTTTGTTGCCAATTAATTACCTACCTCTAATTAGAATAATAAATTTGAGCGCAGTTGGAAGACTTGGCATTGACTTTCACCGTAGGCTTATCTGGAAGCTGTATTAAATGCTATCATTAGGATTGGTAATAAATCTATCATAATAGGTGAAAATGGATAAAAAGGCCTCAAAGAAGCCTCAAAAACATAATTCGACTGAGCAGAAATCTTTAGACTTTATAAATATGACCACTGGAATTATTCACGTGAATTGATCAGCTCAGACTTCAACACAATGTTATAAAACATGAGACTTCTGCACTTCGTGAAACTCAGTGCTAAAATGCAGGTATAACTCTTTTTCATTATAACATTTGCAATTTAAAAAAGAAGCGTATGTGCTGCCAGTAAAATTGTAGTAGAGAGCTCCAAGCTGGAAGTTTTAAACAAATGATCTAGTTATTAATTCTTCACTTTTGTATGCATGTAGCACCAACATGAGATAGAGCAACCCTTTAGATGTCAATCCATCTTGTGTATCCTAAAGATCTTGTGATTCACCAGTTAACAAACTCCTTATTAGATGATAGAAAATAGCAAGAAAGAAGTGCTGCTAATAGAACTCTGAATATGGTACACGTCTTTTTAGAAATTTAAAATGTTTTTTTTTTTTCTATGACTTTCTCTAGGATGAAATTTGCCTGCAGTGTGTTATACAATGCAGAAACGTGTATGAAACAAGCCCTGAGCATCATTTTAAACAATATACTGTTAACATGCTGTTGTTCTAAGTGGGTCTCCTCCAGTAACACCAAATGATTTTGTCAAAATAAAACAATTTTTAAAAGACTCTGTTTTTTGGCAAACACACTAGAGTTCAGACTAATCAAATTGCTAGTTATTAAAGTTCAGTTGAGTGCTCTTGAAAACTTCAAGTATTTTACAACTTCAATTAAAATTGAATGACTTTGAAGAAATGCTGGAGACTTTCTTTTGAATTTTTATTTTGCACTGAATTATTTTTACTGCTATTTTTACATGAAATGCTGCTTTTATAGTGTAGAGTCTAGATAAATTGCTTTTTTGTCAATATGCCATGACATACTAAATTCAGAAATTCTAACTGGTGGGGAACTACTGTCTATATACATCAGATCTCTGCCAGTTACCCAGCTACTGTTGCTCAGTTAAACAGAACTGGGGAAAATCACATCTGTAAGGTCCCTTATGCTTGAATCAATCTTGCTGAATGTATTTAACTACTTTAAAAATAGTTATAATAGCAGGACAACACTTCCTGCTGATGTAAAACTGTTTGGGTCAATTTAAAATGAAGTGCGAACACAAAAAGTCTCATAATACTGAGTCACTGAAATGTAAAATGCCACAAGAAATTATATGTTAACATAAAGTAGTGCATGTGAGGAGGGGCAGGGAACTGAAGAACAATCTCTTTCACCCTACATGTAGAATAGCAAACTCTAAATTATGTGTTATCATGTGTGGAAAAGATCCTGAAATCAAAATAAGTAGGTAAAAATGAAACAGCTCTCTGGAAAGCAGGTAAAGGAGAAATTTAATTTTGGGAATTCTTGGAAAATATTGGCAGTGCAGAAAATTTAATTCATATGTATAAATCCATAATTTACCTGAATCTTGGCTATTGTGTGCTCTTCTTGCTATCACATCTTAGGACATAGGAAAAGTAGAAAAGGCTTTCTGAAAAGGACTAGATAGAGTTTCTCTACCTTGGAAATGAGATAACTGAGAGAAGATAGGGTAGAGCAAGTAAAATAATTAATTACATGAAGAGGGTGAATGTGGAACTATCATTTCAGTATCTTTTAGCAAACAAGAGCTAAAGAGCTTGTGTTAATATCTCTAGGCAGCAAGTTTAAAACAAACAAACAAGAAACACTTTTTCATACAGAAAATAATCAATGTGAGACGCTGCCCCTAGATGTTGTAAAGGCCAAAAGTTTAACTGAGTTCAAAAAGGGATTAATGGCTACTTTTGTTTCATGAATTGTAAAAACATCCTGTTCAGACACAACTTCTGGCTTAGGAACTTCCTAAACCACTAATTGACAGAAGATGGGAAGGAGGGATTGCTCAGCTCTTGCCATGCCTCTTACAATCTTTCCTTATGCATCTCCTAATGGCCGTGTTGGGAGCAGGATAATGGGCTAGACAGATTTTTTTGGTCTGACCTATTATGACTGATTTTATTCTGTAGGCGTAGAGGTTTTTTTCAGTAATGGGGAGACAAAATGGAAATTTTCAACTTGTTTTTGGAGTTCAGTAAATGCTGTCTGGAATATGATTCTTAATAGCTAATTAGGAATAATCACACTTTTTGCTTTCCTTATTTTAAAAAATTAGTCTACAAATTCATCTGCTGAATGCTTACGAAGACTTTCTCTAAATACAGGGAGAGGTGGATGGAAGTGAATAATTTACATATTTCACCTGAGTAATCATGATAAATGTGTATTTTTAAAGAACATTGTGTCAGAAAAGCTGACACAGTGAGCAGGGGGAGTTTTCTGTGGGTCTTCTGTCTGAAAGAAGGTGAATGGTGTTATTTTTGCCATTGTTGTGAGTTAAGGAATACTGAGTTTCAATGACAGAACACCCTAAATTCTACAGTTGTACTTCTGACAATTAGTAGGAACAGAGGCAAACAAGGAGAGTTTCCTTAATGTCTTTACCTTTCTTGTACAACTCTATCATCTTTTTTTCTCCTCAGAGTGAAGATTGGCTTTTGGGGTTAAAGAAAATATGAACCTTTTTATTTTTTTTCTGACTAACCTTCTATTCTAGGTTTTTTCATGTGAATTTATAATGTATGAGTTTATTCGTGTTTACTAAACAGAGATTTCATCAATTATCATAATGCACTTTACAAATGAAAAATACATTACTCTGTGTCAAATGAGTTTATCCTGTATTGCATGCAAACTATGCACGTTGTTATAAATCATGGTCTCAAACTTCTAAAGTTGTTATTTTTGTTTATTAGGAAACCTTGCTTCAGATCCAAAAAGGCAATAAGGAGACTACACACATAGCATGAAGAAAGTGAGCCACAATCGATCATGAAATGCAATTACACAATATTCAAAGCTGAGTGAAATAAAGACCTTAAATAGCAGTAGCCTGTAAAGTTTAAAATTAAAAGTAGTTACATTGTATATGGTGAAAAGGGGGACTGGATCAATGAAACTGATCTCTTGTACCTTGTTTGCTGTTGATTTATATGAAATTATTTATGTGAATATACATATCCTTTTCATGTGTATGTTACAAAATTTTGATCATTTGTGGAATGTTACTTCAGTGGTCTGGAAGGACATTTCTTGAGTTCAGCTGGTGCTCAGTGTATAAATGGAAGCACAAGAATTAAAAAGGTCTTCCACCTGGTCATCCTTAGCTTGGCTAATGTAATTGCAGTTTTCGTTCTAACAGTAAGGCTTTATATAACAGCACAGAGTATTACTGCTGTGATGCTGAGATGCAACAAAGCAGTATCTGGATTAAAAGAATGGGGGCTATAATACAAGCTTTCTTTTTGTCCTTTATGGTATAGCATCTTATAAACCTGTAGCATATATCCAGAAGGTAGACAACAACCCACAATACTGTCAGATTAGCTATAGGATACCACCAGAAGTTTGAAAAAAATAATTAAGCCCAGTTTCTTGTGCTTTCACTTTATTTCATTTTGTCTTTACCCTTCATCTTCACTTCTTCAGAATCCTTTATTATGATTCCATCTTTCACTGGAGGATAGGATACTAAAATACTAAAAAGTATTTTGTGTTAAGAAGACTTGCCAAAAAATTAAGACTGAGTCTTCAGCTGATGAAAGCTGTCAGAAAAATTCTTTTATTCATTGTAGATCTGAAATCTGAAATTCTTGCTGAGTGAAGTGTCCCTTTTGGGGACACTTGGGTGTTTTGTATGTGAATATGACATTTCTTCGTCGTGCTTGTGTCTATAAATTCCGCAGAAACTGTTTTAGACATAAAAATCAAAATCTCCTATGCCATGGAGACTTGCAGTGATTCTTTGAACTCCTGGCCTCCTGCTTTGCTTTATTACCAAGTGAATGGTGTTATGTTGAGAGGGGATATAATAGGTCTAGTGGGGCACCGATATTGATAAAGTCAGTCTTTACCATTGCAACCATGGTTAATTTCAGCAACTGTCACAGAGAATCTTTTAAACTTTTGCATAAAGATAAGGAAAATTTAAGTAATTTGAAAATACATTATGGCTTTCTTTTTAATAATAATTCTTGTCTTTTCCCCTTAGCTCTGTGTAACTGTCCTTTAGATTTATATATATATTTATATATATACTTATTATATATCTGCTATCAATATGAGTAATGTTTTTTATGTATGTATTTATGCATATATTTGCCAGAGGAACTGGTCTCTTATGAGGATCGGGGAGGGGAAATGTAAAGTGAAATAATCTGGACCTACTGTTAAGTCCAAAAAAATTTTAGATGGATGATTTCTGGAGGTGGACAGTGTCTGTTTTACCCTTGGTTTGGAAGCAAGGGTCAGATGGGACCCCTTGGCAGAGGCGATGCTCCTTCCTTGGGGAGCTCCCTCCTGCAAAGGGAAACAGAGGTCCAACCTCAGGTGTGGTAGGTAAGAGCCTGAATTTTGTGCAGAGGGTCTGAGAGACTGCAGGAGACAGCAATGGGCCAGGGAGGCCTCAGAGAGAGGGAGCAAATTTCCAGGGACACAAAGGGTCATGTGTACAGTGAAACAATGTGGTTGGCGTGACGATTAAGATTTTTTTTTATTAGGATCTGGGCACCTCACTGTAAGAAAAAATTCTAGGCAACTCTACCTCAAGGCTCTGGGGAACTCGGGATCCTTCACAAAGATGAGCTCAGAACAGCTCAGTACGGCTGCTGTCTCGGGTACCACACTGTACTGCCTTAAAATGCAGGCCCATTGCCCTTGTGTCACAGTATACTCATCAAGGAGTTCCTTTCAGCCTCATTGGTTCACGGCATGCTTGCTATAGTACAAAAATGTGTTTGGGAAGTCAGATGTGCAAATTGTACAGAGAGCAGTGAGAAATAAGGGGGAAGGTAAAGGACTGGTCAGGAAGTAGAATCCATCTGAGGTTTAAGGGACTATGATATGGCAGGAACAGATAATGCTGGTTTGGCTGTATCAGTGTGGGTGGAAGAGCTTTGGATTTATGCTGCAAGGTAAAACTTTTTCTGTTAAGCGTCCAATAGGCAAAGTGTCTAGAAAAAGCTGACAGTACAGTCCCATAAACAACAATCAAACACACCCATAAATCTGCTCCTTTATCATATTAAACTCTGAATGTACAAGAAACATTTCCCCAAAAAAGTATAGTCTAAACTTCTCTTTACTTATCTTTAATCTCTGCTGATTTTTCACAAATAATTTTATAGCAGGGTACGTGGTGTAAAGGTGGTTAGAAAACCAAAACCTGTGTTTGAAATGGAAAGCTAAGCATATCACTGTGTTACTACAAGCAAAGTTTGCTCAATTAGTTGCCTTTTGTCAACCAATTGCAATCTGGTAGGTGGATGCAACAGTATGGTATTGCTTGTGGCTTGTTCTAAGGTTGTCTTGCTTTAACCCGTTATTCCCTCTCTTCCTCTGCCTTCTAGCATGCACTTAATTCAGGTGGACTCTGTTCAGCGATGGATGGAAGATTTGAAGTTGATGACAGACTGTGAATGTATGTGTATTCTCCAGTCCAAGCCAATCAGCATTGAGAAGGATGAACAAAATGAACTTATCCTTTCCTCCCAATATAGCACTTGTGATAACTTGCAACTGCTATTAAAAAGAGCTTGGATCATAAGCACAGAGTTGACCAGGATTGCTCAAAAGCTGGAAAAGAATAGATGGCAGAGAGTCCACAGCATGACAGTAAGAGTCAACTGTCATGTGCGTTCAATGATAAATGAATACAATACATTCACCAGGAATTCTTCAGAAGAAATGCACCAGGTAGGATGCCTTACCTCACATCATGTTTGTCTTCCTTAATTTTTTTTTTGTGGTAATAATTAAAACTTACTCTAAACTGTAAAATCTGTAAAAAATCCTTACATACTGGTATTGGCACCTGGTTTAAGATTTTTCTTATCCCTTTTCAGCAATGGAAACATTCTTGACCCATTTTGGATCCTATTTTATCATAGGCCTGATTCTGAATGTTAATAATGTTGACAAATTATGTTGAAAAAAGTTTTATTTTTGAGGACTACTGGACTAAAGTAATTAGACGCCCCATCTGTGAGTTCCTTTGCATTTACAATGTAGAAAATACTCCTTTTTTGTTAACTTGAGTTTTATCTCCACTTGTTTTATTCATAAAAGTAGAAAAAGGGTGCCAATATGAAATATTATGTTTCTGGAGGGTTTTCACCTAATTATCACAAACAAGCATTATTTATTTTTAAAAATTGTGTGTATGGATATTGCTTTAAAACCACTTTATCTTTCTCTCTCCGCAGTTTGAAAAACTTTTAATAGACAAGTGTTCAGAATTTACAGCATTCACTGAAAGGTAATTTAAATTTTCTAGTTGAAATATTCATTTTGCAGTTTTATTAAGTTGTAGAATTTCTAATGAGAAGTACAAATCCACTAACACCCTCAAATGTTTTAACGAGGCCCCCACAGCTCTAAAAGGGTTTCTAAATGTCAGCCTCTGGTGGGTGAAGTGAGTTGCTTTTATCTAAACTGCATCCTAATGATAGATGGGATTTGCTGTTGCTTAAAGAGCCTGGCATAGACACAAAGCTGTGTGCAAGTGGATTTTTCAGGGCTTTTAGACATCAAGGGAGAAAGTCTGGCTCTAATGATATCAATGACAAAGTTCCCTTCAAGTTCTGCAGAGCCCAGATTTCAGCTGGTGTGAAAACTTACATTCCGAGACTGTTGTACTACATGTTCCTGTACGCACGTATCCATCTTAGTATCCATCTGCGTTAGTAAATCAAACCAAAATAAATACACATTCCTTTAAATTGCAGTTGTAGGTTTACTTAGCTCCGTGCACTCCAGAATGCTGAGACTGGAAAATAAGAATGTTTTTATAATTCTTCTCATGGTATTTCCCCTGCCTAACATAAGTTATCCTGTTTCTTCCAACACAGTTCAATTGGTCTTTTTCAATTTACTTTAAACACTGTGCAACAATGTGCTCAGGGGATCATTGGGGAAAAAGACACCATCTAATTATCAGGAAAGAACATTTTTTGAGCACTATTGCTTTTTGCCAAACCCACACAGCTTAGACTTTACTTTTATATTCTACTGTGAGACACGCTGATTTAATGAGAGTTCTGATCTCATAGTGTCTGCCCTAAATCAGCCCTCTCCCTCCTTGTCTGTTTGACAAAAGGTTGATATACGTGGCTGAAAGACAGGTAAAGCTGAAAAGGGGGCCTGCTGTGTAGGTGGAGACACTGATCAACCAAACTCTATCTCCCATTAGAGTGACCTGCCTGGGTGGAATATGTTTTGGCAATTCAAATGAATGCATTTCTGTGAGGAAGTATTAGATGTTTAATTTGAATTGTAGACATTTCTCCATCTTTATCTCATTTCTTTAGTTACAGCCAAATATCACTGGTTATAGAATAGTTATACTAACTCTGCTACTGTATGCAATCTTTTTGCATACAAGGCCAAATACTTTTGAGTATGCTGTTTAAATTTAAATGAACTTTACTCATCTGAACACACGTTCATTTTGGGTCCTTATCCTGCTATTGTTAAACTATGGCAAAGAAGGTAATGAAATGAAAATTACTGAATGCACTTCTTTGGCCATGAAATATGGATGGATATATGCAGCTGCAGTTGAAATGCAGGCATCTTAGTGACTGTAGCTATTAGCATAAGTGGAAAATAGCAGAGTTACACTGGTATAAACACACAGACTTTGCAGCAAAATTTGTTTTGCAGTCTGTGAAGCAAATTGTGAACCCAAAATGATTCATTAATGTCTGCTGTTGTCATTTGATGGTATTACTTACTATGTGTAGACAAAGCTTCGATTGAAGTCTAGTATGATGCTAATGGCACAAAGTCAGCATCCTCATGTGAACAGTTGAATTTACATTATATCCCCGCTATTAACACAGAGCTTACCTGTGACAACCAGCTTAATAAAACAATAGTTGTCTGTTGCATCTTTTCTCCTTCATCTCTTTCCTTTCTCTGTCTTTCCAGGTGCATACAAACCGAAGATGAACAGATACTGAAGTCTATGAAATCTTGTATTAATGAAACACTCACTACCATTGCTCAGTATTTTGGCCAGTTGATAGAGCTGGTTTTAACACAGGAGGCACAGGTTAGTTTATAGTTTAAGAAAAAAAAAATGTCTTTCAAAATTATTGAATCTTGAGGGAGAGAATCCATTAAAAGGAGGATTAGAATTACAACTCTCAATTTTCAGCAAACTTACTATCTGTAATTCAAAAATTTTGCAAAAAGATTTAAGTGTTTGTATTCTCAAATTCTCCAGTAACCTCAAATCTCTAATGAAACAATCTTGTGGCTCACTATGTTACTTACTTTTCCTGATGTGCCTCCTTCATTGCAAGGCACCTAATTTTTGGACAATGTCTTGTTAATAAGACCTTCAGACACGTTTTCTCTTCCTTTCATACAGGCACTGCTTTTCTTTTAGAAACCTTGGAAAAAGTCTTTCCTGCTGTCAGTGATTCTCATTAAAAGCTAAACTTTTAAAAAGATGTAAATATAGCAGGTATATTATTATAGCACATGTTTTAACTAGTGCATGTCTTAGAGTCTAGGAAGTAGTGATGAAATAAAGTGTTGTGTACAGGTTATATGTGTATGTGCGACCTTCTAGAAACATTGCAGGCATGATGTATAGTTTCCAGTGGTGATTAAATGTACACAAATATACTGAGAAATTAGGCTGAGAGTATAAATGCATTACACTTTTTCTATTAGACCATTGTTGAAATAGTAGCAACTTGCAAATCTAACCAATCTCTCTTGATTTACACTAGTTTCTTTATTGAGATCTCATTAGAAATCCCTTTGCACCCTCTAATCTTTCTCAAATAAAAAACCCCAAATGTAATTATGCTCAACTAATTTGTCTGTATTCTAGAGCTGATGTTATGCTGAAATTTTGTGTTGTCCCTGCAGAAAAAGACAAAATGAGAGGCTTAGTGAACAGGAAATAGTTAAATAGTATTTACTATGGTGCTAAAACAAAATTAATGCATGGTATTGGTGAAATTCTAACATATATTGATGCATTAAGATAGCAAAAAAAGTTGTGGCTCTTTCAGAAACATCCCTTATAGTTTTAAAAGATTATTACTAGGAGTTGAGAATCTCCAGACTACATTTGCAGAATTACAGTCAAACTAACAAGCTACTTGCTCCTGCGCATTTTGGTTACGATTTATGAGAACTACACAAAATGCCACATAAGAGTTGTACTGTGTAAACAATTTTGCATATTGCCAATTCAATGAGTAGGTTCTGGTTCTTCTGATGCTTATTCTTTTTAACGTGAAGAGCAGTTCTTCATTGCTAATATTTCTATCTTTGGGCACGTTGACACCTCTTGATACACCTGAAATCCTAGCCCCTTTTTCTTTTAAGGCAGCTGAATTAATTAGTCTGCATCATCTTGTGTGTATCTGTGTGACTGAAGACTCGGATGAGATGTCATTAATAAAAACACACGTAAGAACAGTTTTTTGAGACATTCAGTCAGGCCGTGTGCCCACTTCTGCCATACAACTGGATTGCCTGGGGGTAGTTTGCTACTCTGGAACACACAGTGTCTGTGTGAAAGGCCATAACTCTCAGCTTAAATTACATACTCAAGAGCTTTCTTTTCTAATCTTCCATGAAATAGTGGAAGAGTTCTTTATTGAACCTTCTCACATACAAAGCTGTTCTCTTACTCTACTCATATTTATTTTGAAATATTACCATTCTTGGTTATGTCTATTCAAATACAATGATAAGTATGTTAGTGTTATCAGTCTGACTCCTGACCATATTTTTTTCTGCAAGATGATATGGATTAAACGTACTAGACTTTCCACGCCATCTTATCTTGAAATATAATACTAATGTTTTTCATTGGAAGTAAATGATGTTTATTATCTTACGTCACACAGAACCTGCTGAGACAAATAGAATTGTCGGATAGTGTGTACGTCACTGAGTCAGCGATTAGTAGTTTATTCAGCCTTACCCAGGAAGGTGCTCATCTGTGCCGTATCATAGCTAAGGTAAGGGGATACATGGATTAATCGGAAGTAAACTAGTAATACAAGTGAGTTATTTTACTTAACACAGTAGTAGTTGCAAGTTTTGAAATGTATAATACAAGATGAAACTCTGTATTTCAGGAATTTCTGTATTTACTCTGAGAAAGTATTTTTTTTCTTATTTTGCTGCTTTTGCAAGCCTTACTCTGCAGAGTTTATTATCACAATTATCCCACCAGATTAAAAAAAAATAAGGCTGCAACCCCTCAGATCTTTAATTTAATAAAGCTCAATACCTGTGCAAGCAACTGCAGTAGGATGGTAAGCTCCTGCAGGCTTCTGAGCATTGATTCAACTGCAGTTGTCTTTGTGCTGCCATTCCCTTCATCATCCTGGGCACCTTTTTAGTGTCTCTCCTGACAGTACTTCTTGAGTACCAACCACGTAATTAGAATCGGCCATGCATATGGCTGACTGCAGAGAAACGGCAAGATCTCTTCAGCTATGTAAACAGAGGAGATTAGAGATATTATTAAAGATGTAATTTTAGAAATACTTTGCATCCATTATTTTCCTTTTACAGAGGAACGTCATCACAGTTACTTCTGGCAGTCTGTGTTCTGTTTACTGAGTAGTTGTTGCTAACTTTTGGTATAAACGAATCATTCTGCCAAGATCAATGATACTGGCAATCCTTTCAGAGTTTGCACCTTTGACAGACACTTGGATCTTGAAAAAGTGAGAAAGGCAGGGCATTGTGTGACGTTGAGAATAAAATAATCACAATCACAGTGCACATAGAAAGAAGAAAACCTCCTTTCCTAAGCTTCTGCTTATGGAGTAGTGTGCCAATCCCTTGTCCTGCTCAGAGATGAGGTTTAACAGTAGCATTTAAGTAATTTTACTTCTGATCTGCCGTTAGATGGGTGTTTGCACCATAAGAGGTACTGCTGTATTCTGAAGGCTGGGAATGAGGTAGACTCAGAAACGTGTAGTGGATCCTGGCAACAGCTTGAGAGGTTTAATTTTTTCTAAATTGGTATTTGAGCTCCACTCAGTGGTATCCGAAAAACAATGTTAAAATACTGAGCATTGAGGGAAGTGCAGAACTAAAAAATTGAGGAAAATTGGTCTTGTGCTTTTTATCATTATGTGAATTCCATGACAGTTTGATTTAGCAGAAGTGAAGTTTAACCTTCCCTAAATCACTAAATTAATTTATTGCTAAAAGCTAGGTGTGTCACAGGTTTACAAGTGAGGAAATGCATCCATTTACGAAAAGACCTGTAAGTGGTGTTTGGTTACAGCAGTGATGTATCACCTGTCCTGTGTGTCTGCAAGGTGGCGGAGGAATCATAACCAGATTTTGGTTTCAAACAATTTGAATCTGAAAAACCAGAATTTTGAATTCAGTCACTTGAGTAGCCAGCTGTGACAATGAAAGGGCAGGGTGACTGTGGAGGGGGGAGTATGGCTGGGGGCGGGGGGTGGTGTGGTGTGGTGTAAAGATTCTGGAACTGCACACACTCATGAAGAGGGTAAGAATGGACTCAATTTTTGCAAAGATCTCAAAGCCTCACACAGATACAGAAGTTCCCTTGAGAATTGTCATATTATCTTTGGTAAAAACTAGCCAGAGAAGTGGAATATTTGTTTACAGTGAAAGCAAAACTCAACAAATTTTTTCATGTAACCTTGAAGTCTTACTCTCCATGACAATGTGTGATCTTGTGGAACGCTGTTTTTGGCTTTTTTCCTGTCCCAAGCTATAAATTACAACTCTAAAGCACACTGAGATCTCAAACATGCAAACAAAGAACTTTGATAATATTGTAGAGCTGCAATATTATAGGAACTGGCTTCTCACTTTACGTTTTGGTAAGAGTTTCAGTCTTTTCTCTTCCTCCCTCTCCTCCCCTGCCAATATTTTAACAAAATTTAAAAAGGCTTTGAAACGCTAACCCCTCATGCTGAAGTGTCACCTATAATTTTATTCCACCTGGAGGCATTCTTTGACTTTTTTTTCTTTTTTTTTTTTTAAGCATGTAACTTTGTAATCTGCTGTGAAAGAGTCATGTTGCTGACTCATCCTGGCAGCCAGTTAGTCATTCTCACTAGCTGTCAGAAGTATAAAGACTCAGATCTCTAACACAAATGAGCAGTAGCAAGGGCAAGATAAGAAACAAGGGAGAAAACCTAAATAATAATAATAATAATAAATCCTTGCATTCTGAGCTAATAGAATAACCAACGTTAAGCAGGGAGTTTCGAACTGTAATATGTAGTGTTCATCTAGAAGTAACTACGTTGGTGTCAGCGTAATGGAAACTTCACCAGTTTAGATAATTTTAAAAGCAAAAAGAAAATGAGGAAAGGAAGACCCAAACAGAGCATTTGTGGCAACTACCAGGAAAAAATTTTAGTCAAGTTTCTGTCTGCAGATCAGTTTCCTACCTGTGAAACCAAATGCTACTAAAATACTCCTCTGTCAATTCTTATGACACATAAGCATCAAACAATGTGACTAACTTGCTGTATCATTTTCTGGGGTTGCATTGCAGGGATGTATTCTCAAAAGTCTTTTTTATTACATTATATCTATTAGGTTATGACCTTGGGATCTTTCATATCAAAAATTATAAATTAGTCTTAGTTGTTAAAACTCTACCTTCCTGTTCTGAGAGCATAAGGTGACGCTAAAACCCAGAAATTATAAATTTTGGCTGGACTTGAGCAACTGTCAAAAATTAGCATCACTTGAAGTATACTGGTTCTAAATTGATTTGGCTTCATATCAACCAGAAGAATTAGTAAAAATCAGTTCTAGAGTTATAATAAACAAATGCTGTGACATAGACTGATAAAGAAAGTCTTGGTAAATAAATCCATTTCACTGATGATAATTAGAGTCTAATAGCAACTGTATTGAACTGGATGCTACTAATAATAGAGACATGCAAAATGAAGATAATGAGGATAGCCATACCTGCTTATCATACCCTTCTTTGGAGAATGCTTGACTATTTGAGTTCCATATGGATGTACAGCAGATTACTTGCTCCGAGAAGCTTCTAATAGATCTTGGCCTTACCTTCTTTGTATGTCAGTTCCTTTTCTAGTAAGTATTTACTTTGAAGATTTCTTTGGAGATCATCTTTCAACCTAATTATAAATGTTGTCCTCCATCATGAATAAAGGCTTGGTGAGAATTCACTGCATTTTGAGTCATTTCAGGCTGAAACTGCAAAATATTACACCTTAGAGTTGGATGCTTTTTCTCTCCCCTCTTTATTCACTCAACTCACTATGCACAGTGGGGCTTTTTATACTCATGACCTCCTTCACATACTCTTTGTGATTGTATTTCAGGTGATTTTGTTATCTACTGTTAGCCCTTCTGAACAGCATCTCAGGGATGTCTCCACGAAATTGAATTCCTGTTAATCCAATATAGGAGAGAAGTAGGTCATCAAGCGGTAAAGGAAGTTCTCTCTTTCAGATACTGATTCACAGAGTGAGTGTAGCTTGTCCCAGATGAAACTTAAATTACAGCAAGAGCAGCATTTCATGTGTTATTTGGTCAAAAACTGGAAATGCCAAAAAGTCTGCAAAGGATAAATAAAATCATGCTTAGACATATCATGATCTTTAGGAAAGGTGCAAGTTAATCTCCAAAGCAAGCAGAGCTCAGTGTTCTTATGTTTCTTTGAATGGTACTGGTTACCCATTTGACCAATTTAGGTGCACCTCTGTCAGATGGGATAGTTTTGTCATCACTGCAAAAGATACAGGGGACAAATCTTGAAAAAGGAGAATAAATCTTGAGGAATGCTGAGATCCTAGTGCAGGGAGTGTTTTTGACAAGCCATAGAATCAGGCTCAGTACTTCCTACCTATGCCATATTTCACTTGCAGCTCTCCAGGTTCATTGCTTGTGATCAATATTTTACAGCTTGGTAATGGCACACAGGGCACAAAATAAACAGTGTAGATCTCCTCCTGACAAATGCAGTGATAAATCACTTCCTGTCCATCAGAGGCAAAAGCAGGCACCAATTTGTCACACAGAAAGCTTGAAGCAAATGTGCCAACATCACTTGAGCCTTAGTAGTGTTGTCCACAAACTTCTGCTTATTATGGACAAAGCAGAGAATCAGATGATCTCTGATTTCACTGAACTGTGGGGACTTTAAAACTGATAATAATTTATTTTTTTTTTAAATCCCATTTACCTTAGGTTTGGGGACAACACTGTAATAGTTTTTTTTCTGTATTTTTCATAGATAATTTAATTATTTCTTGGGTGAAATATCAAAATCCTTTTGTGGAAAGAAAAATATGACTGAAACTTTTTTTTTTGTTAGTGTACTGCCTCTTTTTTATTTTAAAGGCTCAGAGATGTTCTTTTGCAGTAGGACAATTGTCAAATAGGCTATATATAGCAGTACTAGATATAAAATAACTCATACAGACACGTGCACACTTCTTACAATTCCAGAAATATATTTTATTCTTAGCAAACCTCAGTAATCCTCCTGTTTTCACTGATCTCACAGAAATTGCATATACATTTACAAAAGACATAATTTAAAACTTCTATCTTGAAAATATATCGAGGTGTTATTTTTGCCTAATTCTAATTTTCTTATAAATCAGTATATATTTTTGTTAGACTGAACAGCTAGCTTTGCTTGTTCTATTACTTTCTATTCTATTCTAGCAGAACTAGGACAAAAACGTAGAATTCTGAAAATGAGTGAAGTCTGAATTGTAGTCCGGAGGTTTTATGTCAGTACAACCTGTTGAGCTTTCAAATAACACAAATGGTTGAGAAGAAAAAGATTATTGCTGTGAATCTGAAAGAAGTTTTTATATAAAGGCTACTGAAACTGGCTTAAAAAGAAAGGTGTATATATTACACTTAGTCCATGATTCCAAATATTTTTAATTTACTACTGTAATCTGACTACTTTAGTCTAAGATCTTTCATCTGTCATTAATATTTTACATGCTTTCCTCTTCATTGTATGTCTGCTCTTACATAATATAAGGCATCTGTAGTCTACCTCATGGCATAACATTTTGAAATGAAGATGAATACAAAAACACACCACCACGTGAAGTGTATATATTATGTCTATTTATATCTTTCCATTTATTATGTGAACTTTGCTAACATGTATGTTTACAAGCTGTGTTGGAAATGACTAAGGATAGCTACTGTAAGGATGTATATATACTCAAATCATTGTCATTATTGCCATACTTAAAGAATGTAGTAATGCAAATTTTATGTATTAGAGGATGAAGATATGGATTGTAACTGTATAGAACTTGACACCTATTTCCACATTATTTTCAGTCAATTTTCAAGCATATGACCTTCTCTTTCATATTTTAGCATTAAGTAAATATTTTATGGAGCTCAGAAATGTAGACGAATGGGACATATATGCTAACAAAAATCTGTTTTAAACTATCACTTAAATGTCACTCCAATTGCCGCCTATTGATAATTCTTCGTAATTTTCACACGAATGTCAAGTTTAATTTAAATTGTGCTTGTAATTGGTAAAAGTCAATCACTTAAGCACACCTCCCACTGAGGCTATATTACTTTTTCATCACTTAGTGTATAAGCATTAATCAACTTGAGTTCTCTGTGTGAGCTTAACATCTTTGTTGGTGTTGTGATGATAGCTAATTCAGATAAATTACTAAAGGAATTTGCCCCCCCATCACAATGGGAATACTAGGGAAACATTCAGTTCTACTTTTCTGATTTTTCCTTTTCCCCTGCAGGAAGGAGGTGTAGTTGTTCTCTTTAAGATTTGTCGCCAGGATTGTTTCAGGTGCCTTTATCCTCAGACGTTGCGAACTTTGGCATCCATTTGCTGTGTAGAGGAAGGCATGCACCAGCTGGAAAAGGTAGGCACTTCAGCCTTATTGACTGTGTCATAAAACAGAGAAGTCCTACTTTAATCTCTTCTAGGAATTGATAACTTGGTGATGTTTGATGCTGTGCTCCATACTATGCTCAGTTTTTCTGTGCTGAACACATCTTCAGTTTTTACAAAATTAGTTCCAGCAATAACATTATCCTATCCAGTTGCTTGCATAAATAAGCTTCTTAAGTGGGGATAATTTTAATAAAACAGGTAAACATGTTAGTGACTACGTCAAAAAAAATAGGGAAATTATAATCTCTGGCCTCTCTGAAGTGTTTATTTAGAAACTCCAATATTTCAAATAACCCTTAAAACACAGAAAGCTTTATACCTCTCTAAATCTTTTTCTGACGCTCAGGTAGGGCACCTATTTGTGGTACTGCAATAACTTATAAGAGTTGTAATTGCACAGAAAGAACTGGGACAGATATAACAGCTAGCCAATAGAAAAATGTGTCTGATAATCAGCAAGAAGTTTCAGAAAAGCCAATTTTAACTGAGATGGCAAATATCAAAACATTATCCAGATAAAATTATATCAACTGCTTGGGGTCCATTCCTTTCTCACTCTTACTACATGCTGCTGTGTTTTGGAAAATGAACACTTCTGGTCGCTAAATCATGATCTCATCCTTTGTATTTCATAAAACAGTCATCTTCCACAGCTGAATAATGGCCTCTTCAAGTTAATGATAAATGATTTCACTGCCACTTTACATTGGCGTATCTTGTAATTTACTGTCCAGAATTCAAGCAAACCATGACAGAACATCTGCAGCAAAAAGCAAGTCTCTGAGCTTACAGTAAATGAAGATGACTTAAATTTTTTTTGACATAATGCTGCTTCAGACTGACACCAGAATCAGTCTAAAAGGATCTTTCATTATGTCCACTATAACAGTGGAATTAATAGAGTTAAAAATGGAAAAGATTGATTCAACTCACCTGGTCCAATTCCTGGCAGTGTCAACATGCATTAAACGTGGCCCATATCAAAGCTGATGAAACAGGAGTCCTAGAAAAAGTGATAACTCTCAAGCTCATATGTCTTTGATCTACTTTAATCTTGGCCACAAGTGAAATTGCTCAGGGTAAATTTTGTCACAGTCGGGGTTGGAGTAGGGTCTAAAGGATTTTTAACAGAAATCCCTACCGCTGCTTTCAGTAGTTTGTTTTTTCAGCTGTGCCTTCAATTCTTAAATCACATCTTGGCAAAACCTAAGTCTGCAACATGAGGGGCTGGACATTAATTCTACTCACGTGACTGAACAGACAGGTTTATGACAGGAGCATTTGGTTATCACTTTGTCAACTTCTTTACCTAAAATTGTGTTGTCAAGGATCCATACATTTTATCAGTCCAGTACATGCTTGGGTTTCTGGTGGGGGAGAATGGGATATTTCATGTATCAAAAGAAACAAAGAAAGTTTCTCTGCGATGAGATTTATGTCCCTCCAAGTGCTATTGGAGGTCAATCAACACAGGCCAGTACAATGCTATGTCATCTGTAAATAATGTATCAGTTAGTAACAGCCCAGGTTTACTAGTTTGTAGAGCTGAGGAAGGGTAGTAAACAAGAAAGTTTCCCCACTCTTTGTAGTCTCTTTTCACCCTTCTGGTACACCTATTCAGAAGCAACAAGATATTCTGACCATAGAGAATCAATGGAAAGTGCATGGATCAGATGACCAGTATTTTGAAGTGAACAGTACTCCACACAGGTTTTTTTATATTGTTTTCTTTAAATAAGAATGTTTTTTTCTTTTAAAATTCAAAGTGCTCTCACAAAGAACAAAAAAGAGGGTTAACAATATTAGCATTCCTATCATTACAGAAATTACTATAGGACTTCACATCTGGCAGAAAGGGCAGCTTCTCTTATCCAACTAAGTACCTGGGTGGTGGTAAAGCATTTAATTTGCTCTAATGTGAATATCATTATGCCACCTAGTGCATTAAAACATCAGTGCAATTTGAACTTGATTTTTAATGACAGAAACTTCATTCAAACAAATAAAGCTTGGTGTCCAAACAATTCAGATTAGGTAATTCAAGATTAAAAAAAAAATAATTAAAAAACCCCCACAAAACCCAAACAAACCCCACCCCCTCTATTTTTCAATTAGATTTCACAACCATTGAAGTGTTTAAAAGACCACTTGAAAGCAGCAAGAGCTATCATTTCTAATGAAACGTTTGTCTGGGAGGTGAACTAAAAGGGGATGGTATACTTCCTACAGTAATTGCAGTGCTTAATTACTAAAGATATTAGGAATATTGTTTATTTATCCAATGCTTTTTGATCTTGCCAATTCAGTAGCTATGCAAGAAATGTAAGAAGAACACCTGTGTTAATGCAGATGGTTATTTAGAAAGCAAGCAAGGAAGTCAGTAGTTCACAGGAGGCAATCCAAGCAAGACAGTATGTTAACAATTTTCTTGGGCTTTAAGATACTTGAATACTTTCTTTATATTTAGTGCAAATTTAACATGAACGATGCTATACTGGGTTTAAACCATTTGTCTTTAGTGAGTTTTTGGATTGCAATGTGAAAATACTGTCCTCATTTACCAGTGAAGGAAAGTAACAATTGAGCATTTATTTCTGTAGATGTAGAAAATTGCTATTTTAAGCAAAAGTATTTTCCTCAATTTTTTAAAATATAATTCTTGTTCTTCCCAGTCACGTGTCTTTAAATATATATCTACACTATTATCTTAACGGCATGCTTGAAAAAGCCATTACCTTTTCCTCACCTTGATAAACAAGATGATCTTTGCTGTAATTACAATGAGCAAGTAGTTGTTGCAATGCCTAGCTTTTACTCTTTTTGGTGAATCTAGTTGTCTGTATGTACAATAATGTAAAATCAATTAGTTAAAATGCCAGTTTAGAATAGTTATTATTTCACTGGCAAGCACTTTACTGACTTTTGATAAGGTACTGTTATTTTCTCGCACATTGAACTACAGAGGTCCAGGAACTCAACAGTAACAAATTAGGCAATTAAAGTAGAAAGACAGTGAAGAAATAGCCTTCTTTTGTGAGTGAGGAGTTGTGTGTAAATAAATGTTGTTCTATGTAAACTGTGTTCCACAAGTGGTAATTTTGGTGCTTCAAGCTGCTTATCCGGTTGTTTGGTACACTTTAACTTCATAATCCACTGTGACACCAGCAGGTTTGAGATCATTCTTTGATCTCAGCTGCCCGACCACTCCCACTTCAGAGAGAAGCGGAGAGACCCTGGAAAAGCAATCAGAATTTTCCTCCTTTGCATTATTGCTGTAGCTGCCTGTCCTTGTACCCAAGAGAGCTTTGTCATCTGCGTCTTGTGGCACTTGAGCATGCAAAGTTTTTAGGAGAAAGCTCACTGCATTAGAAAGGATCATTATTCTTGGTCTAGAATTTATGCAGAGACAAAATAAAATACAGGTAATAGATAATACAGAAAATACCTAAAATTTGTAAAACTAGAAACAAAAAGGAGGCTGGAGGAGGTGAGCATGACTGGAAACTGAAGAACGATGTCAGTGCTGCACATGCAGACCTGGTCTTACATCTAGCCCCGAGGTTTGGGACAGAAATACAGTGATGTAGTGGGAGATTGGTTCTCAACATAGACATTTGGTGAGGGTCCTAGATGAAAGAATATCTGAAACTTCATGAGTGTGCTTTGAAAACTTGATTCACCTCAAGTGTTCCCATGTAGGAAGGACTGTTAAAGGCACAGATTTGGGATAGATTAACACATGCGTTTCATGAAACTTAAGGTAGAAAAAAAATAATAAAAAAAATTGTGATCTTAATTGTCTGGTAATGTACATCCTGCAAATTACATTCAGAATCAGGTATTTCAAATACCATTTTCATTGTCAATCACACATAAAATCTAACAGGTATTGTCTTCAACACAAAGCAAACTTGCCTGGAAAAAGGGTCTGTATTTGAAAACAATTGTACATCTTCAGCACACCGTTTGCCTAAAGCGGTTTTTCAGCCCTTTCCTTCCCTGAGGCTGCATTAGGTCCTTGTTCTGCAGAGTGCTCTGAACAAAGTGTCTCCTATGTATATGCTGACATGCGGCCTCATTAAAGCCTAAAGACTCTGGCAATTTCTCTGCTTCGGGTCCGTCCATACAAGGCGTGTTGTTGACTGGTGCTAGAAGGCATGGCTTTCCAATTTTTGCCCTATGCTGAAGCTCAGTTTTGTGACTTTCACAGAGGTAAACTTCCTGCTGCAATAAAAGAACTGCAGAGTTAGTTCAGAAATAAATAGCAAACAGATAGTGCAGTGTACTGCAATTTTTACTGTGCATGTGAAACATTATTACATTAAAAAGCTGCAACTCAGCTGGGACCAAGATCAAGCCTCAGCTGCCACAATAACATAATGATTTATACAAATAGTCATTCAAGCAGCTGCCTAAATATTAACACTGTGCAGTGTATGTTTACTTACACTATTTAAACTACTGGTGACAACAGTTCTTACTTTCATTAATAAAACCTTCTTTTTAACAAATGACACAGCTTTTATCACTGTGCTTTAAGCAAAATTGCCTAGGTATAGATTATAAATTGCTTT
Organism: Larus michahellis; assembly: GCF_964199755.1. Classification (NCBI taxonomy): domain Eukaryota; kingdom Metazoa; phylum Chordata; class Aves; order Charadriiformes; family Laridae; genus Larus; species Larus michahellis. The sequence goes on along the minus strand of NC_133899.1, from coordinate 80,043,606 downwards.
GAATCCTTCATTTAAAGCACATTATTTCAAATTACTTACCTCCAGAAAACGAATATGAAGAAGGGGGAAGCAAGTACAAAGTGTATTTAATGAAGACTTCTTAAACATGAGTGACCTAAAATCTGTTGCTCACTGTGAACCCAGTCTGATTTTTGAGAACAACCATAATCACCTACAGAATAATACTTGCTGCATGATGGGGATGTAGTCTGACAATATATATATGAGAAACAAGGGTTGGTGGGAATTAAGTAAAATGTTTATTACAGAACCTGCAACTACAATTTATTCCCAGCTTTTGGGTCAATGTGAGTTGATTATTTCATTCAGCTCGAACACCTTGAACTTTCAGTTTCAACCATTAACCTCAGTCAAGTCCAGGGAGTAACTTTGTTTTAGATGAAGTATGTGTGTTACGTTAAATCTCAGCTGCTAAAACCATTAAGGTTTTTGTAGCTGTAGGGTGAGACAGAAGTGAGAATTATGGAGAGGGCGTTGATTATAAGGGCTTGGATGAGCTGGTAAGAGGGGTACAGTCACCACTTCTAAAATCTGAACACAAGAATTGGCTGGTGGCCCATGGATTTCACTGTCACATCATGTGAATGCTCCACAATCATGAATGTTTTCATTTTTGTAGTACCTGGTATATGATGAAAATAACTTTGCACCATAAAAAAGATCGCAAATTTGCCTGATCTGAAAGAATGATATAGCTGTCTTCATATTTGAATATTCCAAATGCAAAATGCTAGGGGACGTGAAGCATTAGTAATGGTCTCCTAGAAAAGGTGTGTGACAGAGAGACCCATTGATGGGTCTACATATAGAAGGGTGTCTGCAGGTGGCTTGCTTCTTTTAAGAAGTGCAGAGTAGTGTTCAGCTTGCTGAGAAGTAGTGAAATGTTGATTTTTATTATTGCAAGTAGCAGCTTATTCACAGGACTTCCAGAAATCAGAAGATCTTAGGAAGTGCAGAGGTCTGCCTCAGACTGGTACCCTCCCTTACTCCTCAGAGAAGAACTTTGTTAGAATTTCTTTTTTTTTCCTTTCCCACAAAAACAGGTAACACGCAAAGTTATAATCCTTTCCAAGTTTTTCATGGGTCATGTTGACAAACACATTCTCAATAGTGTTTTGTGAAGTGGATTATCATTCTTGTTTTTCCCCAAAATAGTATTTGTGAAGCTTCACGGGTGGGAAGAGACTGGAAACTTTCTATGTGCTTAAAACCACAGAACACTGGCTGGTGTGCTAAGAGCATGCAAAATGATTTGGATGGAAAGAGTTCAAATGATGCGTTCCTTTTACAACCCTTTGGCTGAAGAGTCATCTCTTCTGATTTGCATAATGGCATTTTTTTCCCTCCGAGAACATTGTTTTGGCTCATCTTCCATGGCCGTTTGCAGCCAGGCTTTGAAATCACGCTTGTGAAGTTACAAACAGTAAGCAGGAATGGATAAAAAGATTTCTGTTGTTCTGAATTTTGAGAGAAGGGGATAACTTTCTAAAGACTAATTCAGGCAACTTTTGACATGCAGTGCAAAGCACACTGAAACTTGGTGTCATTGATAGCTGGAGCTGGGAACTATGTCTCACTGTTGTCGCTGGGCAATTGTGTAGGTCAGAGGAGAATGAAGAGCTACAGTGAGACAGAAATATAAGTCAACTTTAAGGAACAGTGTGGGGAACAACATTTTCAAAAGCTGCTTTTCACATAGCCTTTTTGATAACCAGGCAAATCTATTTCAGTAGCTAAGTTTGTGGTACAATTAGATAATGTAAAGTTCTAGGCTTGCAGCTCTTTAATTTACTGGACACTTCTTCTCAGTAAGGCTGTTTAATTAATTGGCAGTGAAAAATGTGCTGGGTTTGGCAAATTACATTTCTGTCAAAGCCCCTGCAAGATTCATTAAATCATATCCGAGAGTGCAGGAACTGCCCTTCCTCAACTGCTGGCTTCGTATATATTAGATGGTGTTTCAAGTTTTACCTCCTGATTACACATCTATGTATACACATTAGTAAAAGCAGCTTCTTTCAGCACAATCCCAGGAGAGTGCAGCAAGACTTTTTAGGTTGTTGCAGAATCTGACCATCTTCACATGCAACAGGCTGCAGCTCTAGGGCAAAATGCTTTGGAAGTCATGGAAGGGACATGTTTCTGAATACTGAAAACCAGTGTGAAAACATGCTTAAAAAAAAAACCCAAAAACCAAAACCCAAGCCCCCATCCTCCCTAAAAAAAACCCCACAAACAAACAACTAAACACAACAGCAACAACAACAACAACAAAACCCCCCAAACCAACTGGCAGCTAATCTCTGCAGTATCATTTGGTCTGTTGGAAACCTTCTGCCAGTTACACAGCAGATTAAAATTTGTTTGCTTTACGGTAGTACCTACTTTAGCATGCAAAGAAAAAAGCAAGGTTTTTTTGATGGACTTATTATTCAAGAGACATGGAATTGAATAAAGACAGACATGTTAGTGCAGGATTATGGGGCATTGCCAAATCTCTGTAGGAAAAAAGTATAGACAAAATGCTTTGGCTGAGGTCACTGCCATTATTCCAATTCTGTTAAAATGACTAATTAAATTATAGTGGTTGTGTTGTTGTAGGCCTGATGGTCTAAGGAGATATGTATCAGTTGCTCTAATAAAAGGTATTACCTCTCCTTACAAACCTTGCTTCACTTTAATCATATTATAGATTTTAGAAGAGGGAGAAAGGAGCCAGCAAACCTAGCACTAAAGATAAACATTCTGATAATACTGGTAAAGTAGGACAATGTGAGACTTAGCTAAGGAGTTGGTGAATAGCCACTATTTGGAGGACACAGATTCTGTTGTTTATCAGTAGATCCTCATTTAGATATCAGGCCTGGCCCAGACTCTGCAAACGTATGCATGTGCACTTAGCCTTAAGCGTGTGAGTAATTTCAAATAAAAAGAAAAGAACCACTACCAGTTAGAAATGTCAACAGAGATGCACATCTGTTGGTCTGTTCATGATTGAGGTTTCAAACTGCAATAAATTTCACAGAGTAAATATTCATTTGGTGATCACTGAACGCATAGTGCTGTAGAACAAAGTAAAACTTTCAGTCAGATCAAACAGGTACAAGACCTCTTTGACAAACCTTGTCTGTCTTTTCAATAAGAGTCACAGCAGGCAGTCTATGAATTGATGTATAAATCTATGTATAAATTGATAACAAAAGCACGAGCTGTCTTCTAAACCAACAATGAACACTTTAAGTCTTTTGCCTTCCATGTCACCCACAGATTTAAGCTTTGCTTCTCTGCCCTGTGCTTAAAGTGGCATATTGCTTAAGCATGGCTCTGTGATAACATGTCCACATGCAAAAATTTCGTAACAGTCAAAGCAGCCCTAGTTTATTCAGGTTTTGCCATGTTTCAGTAAGACCTGGTCAGAGCAGGCATTGTAGTTGCATTCAGGTATTACCAATGATGTATCAAGAGTAATTGCCACTGCTGTGTTGTATTTTTTTCCTGGCTCCAAAGCAGTGTTCATGCAGAGTGAGAGCTGACAGAATTAAGTGTACTTTGGCATTTGGTTCCCCTATATGATGCAGTCACTGTAGGACTGCATCACTCTCTTCCCATCTACCCCTTAGCTCTGTTTTTTTATACACCTCTATTTTTTTTAGCTGAGGTGCAGAAGAGAGAGTGTCTTCAGATTTTTTCTTCTTGTTTTAAAAAGATAAGTTTCATTGAAATAGATTTAGAAAGCTGAAAAGGAAGTCCTCAGCCTATGCCAGGTTACTGGGGTTTACACTTCAATGTGCAAAATGGAATTGGAGTACTGCCTGCAGATTGCTATTCCCTCCAACTTCATTTTGAAAATTTGAGCTGGTGCCAGCTTACCACTCTGCACTTGTTTGGCTCCCATATAATTTACACATGGTTTTTGCAGTCAGTTATGTTGGTATTTTATGCTATCTATTGATTTTATACTTCACTAAGTATTTTATTTAAAGCACTCCAAATAGCTCTAGATTTATGTTTCAAAAGTCAGGATGTTAAAAGAATTTTGTAAATGAAAAATAATTTGGAAATCACCAGATGATGATTTTTCTGTAACGATTTAAAATATTGCTTAAAGCAATGACAATGATCAGGGCAGCAAATGATCCACGAATGACGTCTGAAGGAAGAGAAGCCAACACATCAAATGGCAGGTGGGTTTTCCCTACCTAATAATAATAATAATAATCTATCAAGCAAATTTAATTTTAAGATGAAAGAAGCAGCTTACTCAGCTCCTAAACTGAAGGCAGAGATTAATGAGAATCAATTGAAGCATTTAAAAAGAGTGCAGGGAAAGAGCTATTTTGGACCTCAGATATTCCTCCTGTCCCTGATGGAGGCAGAAAAGAAACTGGAAAGACATGGCCTTACAGAAAGACACATCAGATGAGTAGCTTTCATAATTCTTCTTTTCTTCTCACTCAGCAGGAAACCGTTGCATCACATATCTGCACTTGTAGCTCTATGTAAACACGCATACTGAATGTGCTTACGTTGTATGTATTAAATAGCTGTAGCCACAATAAAGTGTGAAGAGAGATAGGGGTGAAAATACTTATTAAATGAGACAGACACATTAGCTCCCCTCTCACAAAATCTCTGTTGAAATTAGATACATTAGTCTGACTGACCCATCCTGCTGCAGACTTCATGACTCAGTATTGATGATTTTTGTGACTCATTAGAAAAGTCCAAAGAGTTTACTGCTCAGAGCCTCCATTTCTTATTTGGCTGACCTTTGAGCTTGCCTAAAACCCCACTGATTTCAGAGACCTCTGCAGGAAGAAAAGCGTACCTACATAGACTTGGTTACACAACAGGGATTTAAATGCCTTTGGAGCCTGAGAATTCAGTGCTAACATTATTTTCCCTTTTAAGCTTCTGCCACATTTATTTTCCTGCCTGAATTAACTGTGACTCTCAGAGTTTTCTAGTGCTCTATGTGGTTTCTTGTACATCTATTCTTTCTTGTATAACATTGACTTTCAAAATTTTTAAACACACTTATTTTTGAAGGACTGAACTCTCACAGATGCATGTTACTAAAAAGCAAAAGGAGAAAATCATTCATCTAACTGCAGCTATGGAATTCTTCACTAGTATAAAACTACACTTAGAGAAGTACTGAATGACCAAACCTCTCAAAAATAAAAAATAATTTCCCCTGGTTCCAGGTGATTTATTTTTTTTTTTTTTTTCCTTTGGGGCATGCCAGTTGGAAACAGATAGTTCTGCATGTTCCATCTGCTGGAGCTTTTAAACTCATCCATAAATGAGCTGATCTCAATCATACCTGAGGATAACATGATGGAGGCTGCTAGACAAGTGATGGCTTACTTTGATCTGGTAATGAATATTGGTTGTCTGTTGGGGTGAAAGTCAGGACTTGAGAGCACTGCAGAAAATTGTTTTCCCTCAAAAGAGCATCCGTACTCTGAGTAGGCTTCTCAGCTTGACCACTTCCTTTGGGTTGTTTTTTAGTAGTAGTTCAAACTAGCAAAATACATAAACCTCAGCTTACGCTCAGCTTAGACCTTGGCTCTTTTCCAAAACCACTTTTGTGATTCTTGTACTCCCATGAGTGTTACTGCCCTTCCATGGTTCAACATGGCGGTTAACAAGCTTCTCGCATCACAGCACTTATCAGTGTTCATAACTTGCTTAGGCAGTGAGGTTGTAACGGTCCTGCTGTGACACAGGGTTCAGTGCAGGTGTAAGCTAGGAACCTTTACAAATCAGGTCCCAGCAGTGCTCTCAAAACACGCAAGCTCTAGATATTGTTACTGAGAGAGAAATTCACCAGTTTGTATTTTGCAAAATAATCTAATTTTATACATAGTTTCTTATGTTTTTGTTTGTTTTCACCCAGTGTTTGCCAAACTTGTGTTCAAAACACATAGTCCAAAACCTCTTCTCTCTTTTATCTTTCCTCCTCGCCAGTAGCTGCAACAAAGTGAGAAAATGCTTTTCAAAACAGGGAAAACATATATGAAACGTTTTTTTATGATAACAGCTTCAACTAGTTCTAGCACTGGCCACTATTGCTTAAACTTTCTACCAGCTTGCTTGGTTTAAGTGAGTGCTTAGCAGTTTAACTTTCTCACCCAGACAGCATTATATAAACACAAAACTAGCTCAGGGTTTCCTGTCAGTATTGGTATATTCTGACTCTGGCGCGTGGGCCAAATGCTAACTCTTGCTGCAGCTGAGGTTTTTTCCCCCAGAGCTAGTTGTAACAAAGGAACAGGGGAAATCAAACCCACTGTGAGCTAATTGACCGATCAGCTGAAACTTAGTGTCCTCTCCTTGTGACATGCATTTTAAATCAGGGCTGGAAGTATTGAATTACTCAGGTAAATTATCCTGCGTGTGCTTCTAGCAAAACCAAAGGAAGTTAATTGTATAAGTTTCTTCTTATCTCACATTTGTAACAAGCTAAGAGCTGCCATGTGGCTTAGCTGAAGCTCACCCATGATATGTATGAGTCTCCCCGTATTTCTTTAAAAAGTGAAGGTTAAATAATAATTAATGGCAGGTGATGTAGAAGCATGTTTGTGCATCAGTATAATTATTTTTTTGCTTAGGCTTGTTTGCAGGAAACCACTTAGATCTGGCACTCTGCCTGATTTATACTAAAACTTTCATGTTTCATAAAGCATCTTTGAAAACACTTAAAAGAGCTGTTGGAAAAACAATCTCATCTGTTTAAGATAATAATCCTGCTTTTGAAAAACTAAACGTCTAACAGCTTTGCTCATATATTTACTGTATCTTACTTCTCTTGCCTATTATTAAGGTCCCGGACAATACCTCTTTCACTGACTGTTCCTTCTCTTGCCAGTACTCTCTAGAGCTCTTCCTTTTCAGAGGGCTTTCAGTTTGTTCATTTGCCACCCCTGGGAATGGACAAGCAAGCTTTTGTATGGATCAGGACATACTGATATGTAAAATCAGTCTCAATTTTCAGAGATGCTTTGCTGCATGTCATAGAATGGCAGGCTTCCCCTCCAGCTTGTGTTTTGATTCATAGGTGAAGTCCACAGAATAATCAGGGCTGACATAAACCTCAGTTGGAAACTTACGCTGGGTGTTTAGTGTTACTCTTTAATTTGGAAGTAATCCAGAGACCTGAAGATTGTCTTAGGCCTTGTTGTGCATAGATGGTTTTGTTTAACTCCAATAGCTTTTAGACTATAAGTAAAAGTTTGATCTGACAAGGATCTTCAGCTGAGATAAGGTCTTGCAGAAGGAATTCCCATCGGACCAGCATGTGGAATTAAGAAGGCAGAAGTTCTTCCAGTTTTATAAGAGCTCATCTTTGTCATTTTGTTCTCACAAAGAAGGTGTGGGAAAGGTTCCCCAATAGCTTGTCTTCGCCAAGGGCATATCTTGCCTGACGAACCTAGTGGCTTTCTATGATGGACTGACTACCTTAGTGGACAAGGGAAGAGCTACAGATGTCATCTGTCTGGACTTCTGTGACGCCTTGAACACAATCTCCTAATACTGAAAATCCTGCCATATTGGGCATGTATGTGTGCCCCCTTTATACTCTGTTTATAGTCTCCAGATGACCTTATTTTCCTGTCACCGACTACAAGATTTTTTATTTGAAATAAACTGTTAGTTTCAAGAAAAGAATGTTATGCTTTTAAGATATTATCAAAATTAACAAAATTCCATTATTTCTCTTTTTTTTATACAGGTTTTACAGTAACCCACTGTAAGAGGTTTGTTTCCTATAGACTTTGTCTCTTAGGAAAACTCCCTGTGTGATTTGCTAATTCTTGTGCAGGGTCAGTTACCCAGTATTATCGCTTAAAACACGGGCAACTATTAGCAACGATTTGTTTTTCTAAATGCCCTGTTTAGTTATAGTAATGACATCACAGAATTCAATGGCACATTTAATAGAAAAGGTCAACTTTTTCATTTATAGACATTTTAGATCCCCCTTTGAATGTGAACATAGGATACACATAAGAGCAAAATTTGGCCTCCCTTCCAAATCCACTTTCCAAAGTAATCCTGCCAATATTGCCCAATTTTTGAGATCTGGATAAGCCCACTTTTAAACAAAGACAGACCAGAAGACATTAGGACTTTTGTAGCGGCACACAAATGTGGCATTATGCAGACAGCAGAAGTTAGAAAGGAACTTTCAGTTACACCAACAGGCTTTAGATTAGGCCCTAAATAGAAATAAATGGGTAAAAATGTCATCATGAAGAACATAAATCAAGCTGTTTAGGAGAGAAAAAAATGGTATGGGCAGAGTTTTTCCCAATATAGTGCAACGTAAGCAGTGACCATCATAGTTTATCAATGAATACCGAAATCCATTACTTGCCCTAAGTGATGCCAAAGAGCGTGGTGAATTCACCAGCAAGAAACCACCCTACTGTCGCTCCCCAGCACAAGCTACCGCCTTGCCTGCACGCTGGAGTTGCTCCACATCTGGAACCGGAGCTCGTCTGTGCTTTTGTTTGGTTTTCTGTAACTGCTCTCCTTGGATCGGATGTTCCTTTTTCTGGCCTTCGGCCTCAATGTAGTGCAAGTACAATTGACAAAAATGTTATCTTCTCACATGCAATGCAAACACATGAAAAGTTCAAATAACTTAAAAGAGCCACAGGTCCCATTTTTTGCCTTCAGGAGGAGCTCTTTCTTCAGTATTAGGAGAGCTGAATCTTAAAGGCTCCGATTCTGCAGTTATTTTGCTAAGCTTCCATGCACGTCTTTGCAGCAGTGTCCTCTGACTGGTGACAAGCACCCAGGGTGGGAAACAGCACACGGGGAAACACGTGAACTGTTACACAGCAGGGTGACCGTGAGCATGTAATAATTGCATTGCTTAGTGATAAACCCAACCGTAATAAACCTGGTGTGGGTGTTTTTCTTATACGGTGCCTGCTTGCGTGAATGCTAAGAGGGGCTCTCATCCTCCAGATCCAGGCAGATATCAAGGAAGAAGAAAAAGAGAAAGGAAGATTACTGTCTGAGAAACAAGCACATCTCTGATGGGCACTGTAAAAATAAACCTAGTTATACTGGCATCATGTACACCATGCTCCTCGCATCAGGCTCTGCCATGCTAGTAAAGCAGTTGCTTTCGGCATACAGCCCCCAGATCCCTGGCATCCTCAAAATCCAAAGAAGAAAGTGCACTGTTATTGGGAAGCTTAAATTCATCGTACAGGTGTCAATGAATCAGAGAGGGATGAAAACCCTCCTGTCTATGATAATTCCAATTGCTTCAAGCGCAAACAGGACACAATCCTTGTAGATTACCCTGACCTTAGCCAGCCCTCTGCAGAAGAGCTGGCAGAAAGAATGGAGGACATGGAAGATGAGGACCATCTGTGCAATGAAACCCTGCTAACTGAGCTCACCATGGGAAGGGGCGGTAATGCTTTAATGCAGAAAAAGGATGAGGTCCAGTGAAGAGGAGAGGGGCCTTCATCGCAGCCAAAGCATTGAGGAGTGCTGCTGCTGTTACGACGACGATGATCCTGCTGTCATAGCGGAGAACGCTGGATTCCACACTGACAGCTGCAGTGAGCAGAAGAGTCAACCCATGAGGATCTGTCTGTGGAATCAGAAAATGAAAATGCAGCACTGAAAAAGCAAAAAGCCTGTGATTCAGATGAAACAGGCACACTGAGAAAGCGCAACACGAAAGGACTTGAGTAAGAGGGACAATACTGGATGTTATCTAGATGGTGAAGGTAGAGGTCATAAACTGTCATTTGTGTGGTTTTTGTTCCCAATGAAGACTTCTCTGTGTTCATCTCTTTGTACAAATTTCATTCCTGTGGTAGCAATCAGTCATATCATCAACCTGAACTGGAAGCCAATGCCCTCTTTCATGTAGTCTTGCCATGGCTTACTACTGCCTTGTCGACCATGCTTTGTCTGTGCTTTTTGGAGACTGGTATCTTGGAGCACATTATTCCATTCAGATTTTTGATTCTTTCAGATTCTGAACAAACAGTCCTTATCTTTCCTGTTGTCATCCCAGAGTTAAACAAACATCTCTTCTGACTTTCTCAAAAATATCTTTTTGTGTGCTATCAGTTATGAAAACCAATCAAATGGATATATATTTATGAGATTACCAGGAAGCTGGAGGAGAAAGTATGCCTCTGTTCTCTTACCGGAATGTTAACTGATCAGCAGAACAGACTAGAGTTGCACACATGACTCTTTCTCAACTGTGTCATTGCTGCTGTACACCTGAGAAACTGCCATCACTACAATCCACAAAATTCATATGCTACCCCAACCCACAGCTCATTTCCCAGCTTATTCCGTGCCACAGGACCAGAAGCCTAATCTGTGTTGGGTTCCAGGAAAAGCATGAGCAAGACTGGGAAGAGGAGGTGGCTTCAGACAGGGGGCACCATCAGCCACATGTACAACCTTGTCACATGAAGATGTGCAACTAGAGCTGTGCAAGAACTGCATTTGATGACACCATCACATTCATGTGATGAAATCATTCCCTAGTCAGTCTATTGTCTACAAATCTTCATTTATACTGAGTAATGCAGTAGTCTGCTATGTCTAGCTGAAATAAAATTCATTTAGTGTCCTTTCATTTCTGACCAGAGTTCCTGATTAACTGAAGTTTATAAAATAAGGGAAAGAATTGAAAACTAAAAGAAAAGAAAAAAAACCCCACAAGTAAGTAAAACAAGACAGCAATGCTGAGGTTGAAGTCTTCTGGTAGCCTGACTATTGCTCTGAAGAACTCTGAAGGCAGAACAAGATCCCTTTGGAAAGTATTTCTGGTGGCTGTGAACAGGCAGTTTCCATAGTCTTCGGTGAGGTAAGAAAGAATATACATGTTCTAGATTCCTGGAAGTAGGACTGGGACTTTCTCCTACCGAGAAATTTTCAGTTCAGCTGTTAGTGGAAAGACAGGGATTTTCCAGTTTTGTGATAGCACAAATTGATTTATAAACCTGATCTTCCCATCTGTGACATTTTCTTTACGTCCACGCACGTATGTCTAATAGCCACATATCAATTTGTGGCTATGAGCAGGTAGATAGTTGCTTTATCATGTTGCTGTTTTTAATATGATTCAATAAGTAGGCATAACAGGAGGAACTACGCAGGCGATAGTCATTCCTGCAGAGTTTGTCATGTCTGACGAACAACAGCCTGCATGCTGAGAAAAGAGCCCTCGCAGGGCTGTTGTAGTAAAGTGAAATGCTGCCTCTGTCTCGATCTTCTTTTGCAGTACTTCTGTTTCCTGCCCTCAGTGAATTTCTTGAACCTAGAAGTTTATTTTACCAAATGAATTGCTGTTTCTCCTTAGCCACCAGCAGCCACTTGTGAGTTTCTCAGCAATGCAGCAATGGCCAGGCTTCAGGGCATTGGCCTTGCTGTTGCCTCCAGACCTGCACCACGTTATTTTGCTGGATGGCACCAGTGAGTTAGCTGGCTGTGAAAAAACTGTGTGTCAGATTAAGGTTCAGTCTACTTGCTGTTTTCTTCTGTTGATTTCCCTGGTTTGGCATATAGTCTCTGTCTTTCTTCCTACTATATCTTTTTTGCCCTAGAGGAGCCTCTACTGCCAGACAACTACTTACACATTCTCTTTTTTTGCCCATCTCTGTGATAACACAACCAATGTTCGAAGAGTCACATAAGCCTCTGTTTGCAGGAAAATCTGTGCCAGAATATGGCAGAATTTCAAGAAAGTATTTTGGTTTTCTGCTAGAGAAAGGCTGAGATAATTTCAAAGATCAATGGCTATAGAAATTTCTGTACTTATCAATGACACCAACTGCCTACCAGACAAGAGCGTTGAGAAGAATGAGAGGAAAGACCAGAAGTTATAAAGATAGGCTTCATAAATGCTGAGACACTGCTTCCCCTGTCTGCAGCAACTTTAAACGATTGTGGTTATGTCAGTTCTCTCAAATGACTAGTATGACAAATGATTCCAGTATGGAAGGATAGCATGAAATCTGCTGGCAACAGTCTTTTGCCTGTAAGGATTTTTCATGTTTAGTGTAAGCTCTAAAAAATCTTCCATTGGGTATGACTGAAATTAAATCTTGATTTCCTTCCTTCTGTCCTTCCTGCCTTGGAAAATGAAGTAAAGCAAAATCCAAGAGCACAGGTGCTATGAAATAGACAGACTAAAGGTAACTATGTTGTTTGTCAAGAATTTTTGAAGGTGATTCATAACAATAGACTTCACTACTTCTGGATTGTGGCTTAAGTCACCAGAATGAAATTTGGTATCTAGTAAGTTGTGGATACCCACCGACCATCAAATGGAAATTACATCAATTCCATAAAACTAAAACTTAATTGCCATTAAATTAAAACGTAGGCTGACAACGTATTTTCAGTGTCACTGCCATCCTTCTGATGTGCGCACAGTTTAATAACACTCACTGTGGGTTGTTAAGGTCATCTACGGGTTTGTGGTAAGGTTTTACCCTTGTGGCAGTGAAGCTGTCAGCAAAGCACTTAAGATGGAGACATGTGGTTATTGTCTCTTCAGAGGCTAAAAAAGATAGGTCAAAATAGGGTGCTAAGTTGATTATCAGTCAACATGGAGGAGCAGATCCACTCATGGGCTAAAAAGCTTATTCAAGTACGAAATCAGGAAAGAATCCGAGCACTTCTGCATTTGAGCCTTTTAGCTGTAGTGATCTAGGAGGAAGTAAATCCTTCTTGTATTTCTGTCTCTAAAAGGATTATCATATGGCGTTTTAAGGACATAAAAAATAAGTGATAACTCTCTGAATATGGTTTGAAAACTTCATGAGAGTGAAGTGCAAGTTGAAAATCGTTTTCGCCAATTTGTTGACTCATGCAGTGTAATCCGTACGTTGCGTTATGCAATAGTGGCACCCAGTGGAGGCTGGAATTACAGCAAAGCTTCTGTTGCTGCTGGGTAAGGCTTGCCCAAATCTACCCCGAGTTTAGGACTGCAAATGCTGATTCAGGAAGGTAGGTCTATGAGGATCAAAGCTATGCACTATTTAAGTGTTCTCCTAAATCAAGAACTTTTACCTGTCAACCAGGCTTTTAATTTGAAAAGTTTAGGCTATCCGAGTGTTTATCTATTTATTCACATCAGACTCTAGATGGGGCGAGGGCCTTTTTCCTGCAGGATAGACTCTCTGCTTTAGCTGCATTAGTTCAAAAACCATAAACAACACCTAATGCAAGAGTATCCTGGGGAGTGGATGAAAAATGCTCTCTACACCTACTGCCCTGAAAGTACTGCTTGAACAGCGACAGTATCGGCATCAAAAGCTTGGAAAGAAAGTGAAGAGCAGTGTGTGTGCATGGTAGCAAGGGGGAACAGAAGGAAAGCATGGCTCCTGATTCAGTTCCAGTCTGGGCTTAGATGCAATCGTCTCAATAGGCTATAAGGAGTATGAGGAGCAGGAATGACAGATGTGTCACACAGGTGGGAAGGAAGTCTTTAGAATATTTTAATGTTTTAAATTCAGGCAATGCTAACAGTAGCACCACCAAAATAAACGGACGTTAACTATAAGCTCTAAGTGGATCAATTTCCACCCCCCTCCCTGCCTCGTAACATGGAGTCCTCAATATGTTACAATGTGCATGGGATATCAGATTTCTCTAAAATATATGTTATTTCTTGTGAGCATGGTCAACACACTGCTCTATGGGGAATGAGGCTATATGTGTCGTCTTCTATTTATTGTTTTCTCAGCAGTCACGTATTGTAAACAGTTGTCATGAACAGGAATTTGGGAGTAACTGACTTGTAGTGCCAAAGAGAGTTGAATGAATTAGAATAACATTCCTGTGTACCTAGTGTTACTGAGTTCAGATTTCAGTTCCAGCTTGTGTGCCTACTTAATGTCTGGTATTATCAGCAAAATGTGATTAATGAGGATGAAAATCTGAGTTCCTAGAAAATTTTCATCTTTAACTATTTTAGTGCCCTCTTCTCCCTTTTTCCCCATTTATTTTAACATTTTATTGCAAGCACTGGGTGCTTTGGCATTTTGGCCATGCTGGAATTATTTTAGATCTGCAAGGAGACGCTGGATGCAGGAAAACATGTTTGAGTAACTATTGTTTTGCAGTCAAGAAAGAGTTTAAGAAAGGGAAAATGACAAGTTGGACCTGTTTAATTACACGCTTTGGATTTGTTTTCACAGGTGCAAAAGTCATTAGGCAAAAGAGGCTGCTTATTAAGTGCATGCGCTGTCACTGTTGCAGTACTATATTTTGCAAGCAATCCCATTAAATCACTAGGACTTTCTGTTGATTAGATTACTCTTCAGTGTAAGATATACTCTCATAATTTCTGGAGAAATGACTGCTTATTTTAATGATAACAGGTAGCATCATTACAATGGCATTTATCCAAGCATTATGTGGTGGTAGGTAAGTAGATTTTCATCTTTGTTTTACAGCACAGGGTGTGAGAGCAAAATCAAATCACTCAAGAATAAGAAGCTGCCTCAAAGGTGTGAAGTGAACATCATGGCTGATCCAAACATGATGTTGTACTACTGTCTAGGTTGAGGAAGGAATTATAATGGAAGAGAAGGCAAATCAGAGCTGTTAGAATACGTTTACAATTTATTTTTGAACTAGATACTTGATTTGTTCTGAGCAAAAATATTAAAAGCCATAAGACACTTTTTTTGTTACTCACTAAAGATTCCCATCTTATGCTGTATCCTGGAAGAAGAACAGATCACAGGATCTCACCTAAGAAATACTTATAGAGGAAGCCATTTGTCTCCTGATGTCCTGCTCCTGTTAGAGGAATTAATTTTGTGTGTTTAAAGGCTGTAACAACTTGATGTTCCCTTCTCAGAAGAGGATTTTTGAGGAATTGTGCCCCAGGGAACTGGCAGTGTTTGAATTCCCCAGCCCACAGCACTTCTGTGCTGCCCTGTCAGATTACGTTGAGAAGAACACCCTACACCTTTACTGTAATACTGGCTTTGCCATCTAAGTTGTATTGCAAGTGATAGTGATGTTACTCTGAGTTAAAATGCTGTGCGCTGTTCCCCTTCAGTTTGTCTTCCCTTCAAGCTCCTTAAAACACGAAATAACACACTTGCCTCTAATTTTTGGCACAGTTTTACCGCTTCTCTGCTAGAAGGATTTCTGTGTTGTATGAACTAGTCAAAATGAAAGACTTGCCACAAAATGTATGAAGAAGGTAAGGCGCCTAGGACCTAGAGCATTGGAGATGGCATTAGGACAGAGAAGTCCAATTAATCAGATGAAGACTTTCATCCTGAAAAAGGACAGGTAATTGAGACATACTCATGTAATTACAATTGATTTTTCTCACAGAAAAAAAAAGGCACAAAGTATGGCAATTGCTGAAAGTGGTAATGGAAAAGGAAGTAATTTTAAGTACAGATGATGCCGGCTTTTTTCTTTTCTTTTGCCTCTTAGTTTTTAAAGAAAACTATGAGTCCTGACTTCTAATCCTAAAAAGAAGCCAATCAGGGAAAGCCTATACCAATAAATGGTATTTCAGATTTGCAGGAAAGAGAAAATAACATATATAGAGAGATAGGAAAGGATATAACAATCAAAGACCTTTTCAAGAACATTGATTAAGATTTACAATTGAATTAAGAAAGATCAGTTGTTCAAGCTCATTAAAAGACGACTGATTAGACTTTTTTCCATATTTTATTTTTTTTTAAAGCAGAATGGTTTGTGGCTAGCTATTCTGAACAGAAACCGTACTGTCTTGCATTTACCTTGCCCATTCATCTTGGTTTGCAATTACTTCTGTATTTTACCTCTGGTTAATGGTGCTCTTCAGTAAGACAACCAAGGATCTAAGCCATAAGCATCAATAAAAGCTCAGCCAATATCTCTGTTGCAGCTGGGCAACTAGCCCATGATGGCTAGCAATGGAGATGACAAAGAGACACCCTGCAGGCTTTGCGCAGAAGGAGTGGGAAGTCTCAGCTTTCTGCCGTGGCAAGGACCATCTAGAAGGTAGTTTGGATCTACTTTGCTATGAAGGTACCTTAGCTCAGTGATGTCACTAATGAATCTCCAGAGTTCACGGTGAATGGATTTTTGGACCTGAGAAGATCTGAGTGGAAATGAACAATTAATTAGAAGTAAATGTGTTGTTTCTAAAATTCCCTGGAAGCATGATAAAAGATGCTTTACAAAGGAGTTTAAAAAGTGTTTTAGAAAAAGACTTAAAAAACCCCACCCTCTACATTGCTCTGCTGAAATTTGAGTGCTGTTATAAACATATGTGCTCTCTTTGGGGTCTGAATGTTAAATGTAAAAGTTGTACTCTTTGTCAACTAGCCATTGTAACTTTGAAGAATGACATAACAGTGCCAGGAAAGCAAAGCAAGGTGGAAACTCATCTAAGATATATAATGTATACATTCAAGGTCAATATCATGTACATATGAATGGCAACTTAGCTGTTTTGAGATGGTGATGACACACCTAGTAAACATAATGATATTTAATAGATCCCACAGTTAACAAAATTTCACATTATTGTGACAAACTTTTGTCCATAGGCTTTTGGGAAGAACCACTAGAAGGCAGTGAGTGAAAGCATTTAATTCGACTGCTCCAACAGTGTTGCTGTTATCTTGGCTATTCGCAATATGGAAACTGTTTTGATGTGGAAAAATATGGAAATAAATGCTATTGGTATTCGATTTGTGTATTAGGAAAAAGTATAGTCACAGACCAAAACCCTATGATGGTGACAATTGTACATACACGCACACACGCACACACATACACACACAAAGTCTCTTCAAGAACTGACAATTCTATAACTATTTGTAAAAAAAAGACCACTTGTTCAATGTAACAGCTGTTGTTTAGGTTTTTAAACAGAACTTTAGAGCAGACACTGTGAACAGAACATCTGGGTGTCTAGGCAGTCTGAAAGTATTCATAACTGTAACGACCTACAGTGAAATTTGGGACAATATGGGATGTGGAACAGTTCTTAGCTCAACTAGGCCTTGATTCTGTGGAAAGACTTTTATTGATAGCTCCTAACTTCTCTGGGGAATGATAAGACTTCTATTTGTCATATGATTAATGTACCTGAATTGCAAGGCACATTTCACACATTTTTTGTGAATCTGAGCCTGTAGCGTGCTGTTTGTTCATGGAAAGTGAGAGAGACAGTGGTTCTTAGCACACCAGAGACTCAGTCCAACACAAAGTTTTGAATGATCATCTCTTCTAAGTATGTAAACATATGTAGAGAGCAAAAGAAAATGTGTAGGAGATATTGGCTGAATTTTTGTTTGGAAGCTACTAAGCTAGTGATAAGCGAGAACAAAACGTCTGGGTTATTTTTAAAAATTATTTGCACTGTTCATTCTTTTTGCCCCCAGGGTCCTTGTTGTGTTTGAATTAGGCATAATTCCTTTATACTGAGTCTTGTTTTGTATAGCTTACCCTCTTCATCAGACATGAGTCAAAGTAAATTTCAAAAATACACTGAATTCATCTCTGGTAAAAAATAGTGGGAGTGATATAACACAGACTTTGCACTGGCTTTTCCCTAGCAGTTGCTCTCATTCCTTAGAGCGCTAGCTCAGTCTTGCTGCAACACTTTCCCAAGGGTGAGAATAATGTGACCAGGGCTCTACCTGCTGCCCAGTGAAGCTGCACACAGCTGTACTGTGAGAGATGCCTGAAAGAGCTTCCATTCCTAATATAAAAAGAAACATGTTCACAAATATTTCTTTCTTTTGTTCTTTGTCAGCTGTAGAGCTGAAATAGTTAAAATAGTTCCGTTTTAATATTTTATTTGCAATCTGAATTATTCTAAAATAGATTCCCAAGCAAATGACAATTATTGTCTTTGTTAGTGCTGTTGGAAAGGGAGAGTGCACTGCAAGCAAGTTGCATGAGAGAATTCAGCAATCCACTATTTCACTCAAGTGTCTAGTAAGGCACCACCCTTCAAAACAGCATTTTCTTTCTCCTAGACCTTTCAATCTTTAACATAATTTGAACTTTTTCTAGAAGTTTGGTATACATTGATCTAAAGTTGCATTCTTTGGCTGCAAGGGTTCGTTAGTTCTGTTTTCAGAGTGACATGTTTATACCCCTGTTTTCTTGTCACACTTTTCTAGTATCTCTTCCAGATATCCCATGATGTTATCCATGCTTCCCTCTGAAACAGAATAGAATAGGTCCTAATCCTGGGAGCCTGTCCTGGAGCCAGGGGAAGCCCCTTACCATTCTGTGGAGAGCTGCAGTGGCTCTTATTGTGTTATTTATGGACTAGCAGGTGGCAGAATGAAGGCTGATCATGTGAAATTTCTGGCTTAGACTTGGGCTTTACAGATCTGGAGGATTAGCTTAGTTTGGAATACGGAATGAGAGTTTTTACTGCTTATGTGGAATGAACTTTGAGTGGAGAATTCTAATATTTAGTACTTGCTAGTAGTTAAGTTCCTTCTGTCATAACATCTCTTGTGAGTATTAATCTAAGAGTGAACAAACTGGCTCACAGAGTAGGGACACCATTAGAAAAACAGACAGTGACTGGATGACAGAATCAGAACAGTATTTGGGACTTTCCTCAACAACATGCTTATTTTCCCAGATCTACGCAGCTTCTTAAGCTAAAATATGGCAAGTTGAGGTTTTCTCTTTGCCACAATGTAATGCTTGAACATTTTTCCATCTAAAATAACCAGAGAAGATCCAAGGCTATTGAAGCTGGAATCTGCTCAGTAGGTAAATTCAGTTTCAGTGAGTTCTGATACGGTTTTCTGATGTGAGATCAGTTTATGAAAATAAGCCTGACTTGCAATATGGTTCTGAATGCAGATTGGAACTGCTGCTGTATCAAAGTGCTATGTTGAAGCTATCTTTGCTTACTGCAAAAAGAATCTCTATTGAAAGCATAGCCAAACATGTGGGTTTGTTCCTCCTTCAATGCAGCGTTCAAACACTGGCTTATAAATATATGTTTGTTATTCCTGATAAGGATGCTTATATATGTTGAAACCTGGTAAAGCAGCAAACAATATTGAGTAGAAGAAAAATTAAAATCCATCCTGTAAAAATATTCCATTTTATCAGCCTCTTAAGCATTGTCCTTATTTCTTCTAATACAGAATCAATATAGCAACTATATTTGACCAAAGACCAGTACTAGGAGGTGTTAATGGAGAGATAAACCTCTGAGATCGTTTTACCTGATGGCTCATAGCAGACCTCTGACTGCTCATAAAGATTCCATGCAAACAGCTGATCTTGAACTTGAATTTCTTATGCTTAAAGCAATTCTGAAATTATTTTATTGCCACTGCAGTCATAGAAATAAATCGATGTTTCTAGGAGACCCAACGAGATTTTCTTAACTGTCAGGAGAGGAATTTTAGGACCAAATAGCTTGAGTCTGCTGCAGCCAGTAAAGTTCCATCAATTTTCACCAGATGAAAACTTCTATTTTTTTACTTTTTTAAAATTCTTGTTTGAATAAGGGTAGCAATTTCCTCTGTTGTTATTACAACATGAATGGACTCTTATTGAGTTGCTCACTAAAAGTTTTATAGCTAAAGTGCTGTGAGTGTTTTCATTATAAATGGCTATCATAAAGCTCTATAACTTGCTTGTAAAAATTCCCTGCTAATAAAACTCTGGCACATACAAGGTCGGTTCTGGATCTAATTTATTTAAATTAATTTATTAAAATAATTGAATAGACATTGTGAAGTAATGAATGTAGCAAATAATTATATTAATGCTTGGTGCTTTTCTTAAAAGCAACAAAAATTTTTAGAAAGAACAACACGGGTCAGTTTTGGCAATTATGTGAATTTAGACATAAAACCATTTTTCTGAATAAGTTGCTGTATATATTTAATACATTCTATAAGAGAAACGTTCTACTGTTGTGGTGTGTTTAATTAGTGTACATGTGATTCAAATACTGTAGAGGCCTTGCGTTCCAGAGACTCTGGGTATTTTTTAGGCTAAACTGACTGACACCGCTGAAATGAGAAATATTTGCAGGAAAATTGTTTGCATAAGGATCTGTTTCTGAATGCATATGCAGAAGCTCATGTTTAAAGTAACAGTAAAAAAAGCAACACCCTGTGCTCTCTCCAGTACTCGTTTACTCTCTCTGCCTTTCTAATGTAACTCTCTGCTTTCTGCTCTGGTGTTTTCACTGTCATACTTTGAGCATAGGGTAGGGTTATGTTTCTTTCTAACTTCATGGTTTAACTATCTGTTCAAGAATTTTAATCTGATGAGAGGAGAAGTTGTATGTGAAATTACACTAATAATTAATAATGATAAGCCCTTTTTTTGTAACTCTTTAGCATAATCGTGTTAATAGTTGGAAGTATTGACTTAAACACGTACAAAATTCTAGCAGGAAGGTTATCAGATACTTTTCCTGAGAGAAGAAAGACACCATGAAGAGTTAGATTAGCTGATAATGACGGATTCTCTGACTGTGACCTCCATGCTGCTCTTTTTGGATAGAGGCACTTCCTCATTATTGTAATAGATGAAGAGGGTCCTCTAAAATTGTGGCATGCATGGGATATTTTTTTCCTCATGAAGAGGTACACTAACAGATGCTTCTTGAAAATAAAATCCATGGTGTCACACCAAAACCTAAATGTTACAAAGTAATCAAACTTGTTGAAAGAGTGTTCTTGTTTTTAAATGCCAGACACCAGGTGTTTGAGAATATGCCCTCATGCAATGAAGTGTCTCTGTCATTATTTATTTAAAACTAGATGATCGGAGCATGTTTTTTTCAGCGAGCACATCTCATTTTCTGGAGTGCCCTGCTATGCATAACCCTGGAGCCCCTGTTTGTTTATAGGAATAGTAGAGGTGTTTCTTTTTTTCCTTTTTCTCAGACTATGATCCCTCAGGGTAAATAAAAATGAGGGCTATGTGAAAACTACTAATGTATGGTCTTTTCCTAATTCTGACTTCAGGTCCCAGTATCTTGTTCAGCATTCTTATATAACACATGACAGTTCCTCTCATCTTGTTGCCAAGTCCTTTTTGTGTCTGTGTGGCTTCATTTTAATGAAATTCAGACCCCAAAGTATAATATATAAAGCCTTATCCATTATTTAAAAGAAACAAGCATATACTTTCTGGAATTTGTAATGCAGATATCAAGAAAATCCTACAAATAGGAATAGATTCCTGCACCTTAAAAACAAGACAGTACAGCCAGCCCTCAAGAATGTAGGGCAAAAGAAACTGAGAAACCTTTGGCTTCTGTCATGTGTCACACAACTTGAAGAATTTCATCTCTAATTTTATCATATATGAACACAAATAGCTCTCCCCTACTCTTGTATGTTCCTGAGACTACAGATAACACAGTCATTATTGTGATTGTCTTTTAGCTATGACAGAATAGGAGAAAGAGAATGTAACAAATGCTGAGTACAAAGGCCATTGCAAATGGTTGGGGTTTTTCCAAGCCACCGTACTCATTTGTGCTCAGTAGTTTTCATTCTGTTTTGTCAATGCATCCCAATGCTATAAACACCTACATTGGTTGAGTAGAAGGATCTGTACTACAGATGGCTTTTACACAACTGCAAGCGAATTCCTTTGCAGTTTCTTCTCCTTCTGCCTTTTGTAGCCACTCAGCAACTATCCTGTAGAATTGGAGGTATGTGAGAGCTAAATCAGGAAAGTTGGCTGGTTCACCTATGTTTGTAGAGGGTAGTTTAAAGCAACGTAAGCTGTGATTTATGGGAGTGGGAATATGTGAAGTCCTTGGCTAATAGCAGTGCAGTTTCTGGTTTGTTTTATCAACTACAGATATAATACTTTAAAAGTCTTACCCTTCATAACAGTCCTCAAAATTGACAGAGATCAAAGCCAGCTTTTCCCTTATTCTTGAAGCAAATACCAGAAAGAAGTCTGGATGTCAATCTTACTGATTTTGTCCAACGTTTCTGTAAAATTACTTACTCTCTCTTACCTCTTTGACAAACAGTTGTACTTTTTAGCTGCAACAAGCTTAGAGCATCTGTGAGTGCCAAAGAACATGCACTGTGAAGTGACTGCTTGACTGCTTTCCCTAGGTTTTGTAGGGAGGAAAGTTTTACATACTATTTATCCTTTCACTCCTTTAGTCAGCCCAGAATAAGGAACTTGTTATTTCGTCTTGCTCTGCAGATTATTTCTTCCTGGAGTATGGCTGTAAGGTTGCTACTTAGGTACTGCCATATTTAATGCATCTTTCAAGCTGATATAGAATCATAGAATCATAGAATTGTTGAGGTTGGAAGGGACCTTTAAGATCATCGAGTCCAACCTTTAGCCTACCCTGACAAGAGCCACTTCTAAACCATGTCCCTAAGTGCCCCATCTACCCTTTTTTTAAACACCTCCAGAGATGGTGAATCCACCATCTCCCTGGGCAGCCTATTCCACTGTTTAATAACCCTTTCAGTGAAGAAATGTTTCCTAATATCTAATCTAAACCTCCCCTGATGTAACTTGAACCCGTTTCCCCTCGTCCTATCACTTGTCACCAGGGAGAAGAGGTCAGCCCCCATCTCTCTACAGCCTCCTTTCAGGTAGTTGTAGAGGGTGATAAGGTCTCCCCTCAGCCTCCTCTTCTCCAGGCTAAACAACCCCAGCTCCCTCAGTCATTCTTCATAAGGTTTGTCCTCCAGACCCCTCACCAGCTTTGTAGCCCTTCTCTGGACACGCTCCAACACCTCAGTGTCCCTCCTGTAGCGAGGGGCCCAAAACTGAACGCAGTACTCCAGGTGGGGCCTCACCAGTGCCGAGTACAGGGGGATGATCACGTCCCTAGTCCGGCTCACCACACTATTCCTGATACAGGCCAGGATGCTGTTGGCCTTCTTGGCCACCTCGGCACACTGCTGGCTCATATTCAGCCGGCTGTCAACCAACACTCCCACGTCCTTTTCTGTCAAGCTGCTTTCGAGCCACTCTGCCCCAATCCTGTAGCGCTGCATGGGGTTGTTGTGACCCAACTGCAGGACCCAGCATTTGGCCTTGTTGAACCTAATACCATTGGTCTCAGCCCATTGGTCCAGCCTGTCCAGATCCCTCTGCAGAGCCAACCTACCCTCAAGCAGATCAACACGCCCGCCCAGTTTAGTGTCATCTGCGAACTTACTGAGGGTGCATTCGATCCCTTCATCCAGATCATTGATAAAGATATTAAAGAGAAGCGGCCCCAGCACCGAGCCCTGGGGGACACCACTTGTGACTGGACACCAACTGGATTTAACTCCATTTACCACCACTCTCTGGGCACGGTCATCCAGCCAGTTTTTTACCCAGCGAAGAGTACACCTGTCCAACTGCCTCTTTTATTTATTTATTTTTGAGAGAGAAGGTTGAGATATTTTCTTTTCACACCATATAACAATACTCCTCATATAGATCAGATCACCTTCACACCTCCCCTTGATGGCTAAACACAAGGAAGAACAAACACCTCTTCATTAGCTTGGCCACGTTCTAAAGGAGGAAAGTTTAACAGGGAAGCTTTAGTTGAAATTGCACAGAATCATAAAATCAGAATTGTCTAGGTTGGAAGGGACCTTTTAGATCGAGTCCAACCATCAACCTAACACTGACAAAACCCATCACTAAACCATATTGCTAAGCACTACTTCTGCCCATCTTTTAAATACCTCTAGTGATGATGATTCCACCACTTCCCTGGGCAGCCTGTTCCAATGCTTAATAACCCTTTCAGTGTAAAAATTTTTCCTAATATCCAGTCTAAACCTCCCCTGGTGCAACTTGAGGCTGTTTCCTCTTGTGCTATCACTTGTTACCTGGGAGAAGGGACCAACCCCCACCTCTCTACAACCTCCTTTCAGGCAGTTGTAGAGAGCAAGAAGGTCTCCCCTCAGCCTCCTTTTCTCTAGGCAAAACAATCCCAGTTCCCTCAGCCGCTCCTCATAAGACTTGTTCTCCAGAGCCCTCACCAGGTTTGTTGCCTTTCTCTGGACTAGCTCCAGAATCTCAATGTCTTTTCTGTAATGAGGGGTCCAAAACTGGACACAGCACTCAAGGTGGAACCAAAGCACCCACTCACAGTCAATTTAGATACAAAGCTAAGGTTATTGCCAGCATTTTTAAAGCTACTGAGATGGGAACCATTCAACCTTTATTCAGTCCCACACTATTCTGTAGAGTATTCAATATGGCTTATAAATTAGGCCATGGCCAGTAATGTACAGCAGTAGTTATTAAAATCATTGCGGTTTTGTTCCCTGGTCACTGCTGCTGCTATGGAATTGCTGCAGTAGCTTTGATTACTTGGAATAGTATTTGTGGACATTTTAATGGCATCACTCCATTAATATATCATCTCACTTTAAAAATAGCTGACCAAATCTTGATCTGGTATAAATCAGCACAGTTCTTAGTGGAGCTAAGGCAGTTTTTATCTGCAGAGCACTTGGCAGGGCAACTGTTCAAATAGAAAAGATCATCGTGTGCAAGCTAGAATACTTTGTCCTTTTCCCTTCCTCTCTTTCAGCATAGAAATCAAACAAGACTTGTAGGCCTTCTACAGGTGCAGAATATGTTACAGAAGTTGACATCGGATATAACTCAGTCTTGATGATCAGGAACTCATTTCATGAGTAACAAGTCATCAAAATAACAGTATATCGATTCTGTTGGATGACATTTTCAATGGAGTTGCAAAATAGCGAAGTGACTTCATGGTTCATGCAATGGTCTCAGGAGTGAAGTAGATTGTGTTCAAAGAATGCTGAGCATGGGAGTAAAACATTTTCTGAATATGATAATTTTTCCTTCCTTCTCTGTCTCCCTCTTCCTCATCCCATGAATTTTAATGTGTTTGTGTTTTTATCCAGCTATGCAGTTTCTATTTACTCTGATAATGTTCATGTCTTCACCTATATAGTTAACCTGTCCTAGCTTCAAGTTGGAGGTGCTAATACACAGCATGTGTGAAAGGATAAAAACAAACTCTGATCTGTCACTTCTTGAATGTTTGATGCAGCTTCTGCTTTTGAAATTCTCCTCTACCCTCCGGGGAAGGTTGAGACAATGTTTAAGAGGTGATCCCTTTGTGATTTTATTTCCACATTTGCGGTCTTATATCTGGATCTCAGCATTTCCCTTCCAGTCTTCCTTCAAAAGTGCTTTGGAACCTGCTGGTGGTGCTTACCAGAAGCACCCAGTTGTAGGCTGATAGTGTTATCCATGATTTGACAGTGGGAAATCAGCCAATAGCCCATAAGGCTATCCAATCTCAGCAAGGTGACTTGGAAGATCTATTTAGGGAATGCAAAAAAAAACTTTGAGAAAGCTTACCAATATGTAGAGATAATCTGAGTGTTAAGAGTGGGCAAACAAGAATGTTAGAGAAAGTCATAGTATGAGAAAAGGCCTTCAGCAGCATTTTATACAACTGAAGACACGTTATTAAAAAGGAAGCAATGGGTCTTGGTTCCCCGAGTGGCATGGAAAGCCTGCCTTGAACCTCCTAATGGAAAGGAGAGTTAGGACTGTTGTTATATATAGTATTTCAAATCATGAAGTCATTAACACAATTCATCCCAAGTTCTGTACTGGTATCTTTAACAGATGCCTAGTTTTATTTAGTATTTTTCAGAGGAAGAACAGGTATACTGAAGAAAGAAGAGGGCTTCCCCAGAACTCATTCATTCCTGTTGCAGAGAAAAGGAATTATTTCCTTTCAGAAGACTTGATCGATGCAGTAAAGCAGTCACGTATTTATTTTGTCACTTGGATTAAGTTTCCATAACAGGGCTATGCTCATAAGTATCTAAGTTCCTGGCATTTTTCCAGTTATCAATATTGAAATATTAGTGATCAAGCATTTACTGAATGCCATTCCTCAAATGCAGGGTCTCCACAGCAACTTGTTGCATTCATGGAATTCATTTGTTTGCATTATCTGGCTAACTGGTTCTTTTGTATTGCCAAGGTGATGAAGAGATTTGACATTTAGCTGATTACTTCACCAAAATTAAACAGAAAACAGGGCAGCCATCCAAAGTTCCTTTCAGTGTGAAAGCTAATTATAAAAATGCTTTGAGCAGCAATTTCTTTTTGGATGTTAAAGTGCTTTTATTAGATTGTTCCCCTGTCATTTTAAAATTTATTGCTAGACACTTATAAATGGGGTTGCCTGCTGGAGTAGAATTATTTTATTTTATTTTCTATATTTAAGATGTAAGACAAAAGTGTATAGAGCAAATTTTAGGCTGAATTTGTTAGTATTTTACATGATTCTGAATAGAAAGGAAAAAAACTAACTAGTGCTGGCTTTCATGGATCCAAAATATGTATTTTATCTTTAGGCGGAATAAAAATATATATCCACTTCTGTTTACAATTCAGCAGCTCCCAATTTCCAAAAACAATTACTTAGCAAATAAAAAAAGTCAAATATGTAATTTAAAAGTTGAGTACAGCCCTTGTATTGTTAGAAGCTTGTATTTTATAGTGTAGATATAAACAATCAGTGGTGATAGAAAAATCTAACCATGTGCTTGTACCTGTCTTTCATAAGCCATTAGTTGTTCTGAAATAGCATAAAACTACTATAAAGTCATTTTGTCGAGGTCATTGAATAAGAGTTGGCCAAGTGAATTTTAACCAGTAAATTTAGAGCTGAAGAGCGCTGTATCCTGTTACCAGATCTTAGAAGAAGTTTCTTGTGAAGTAGTGGAATATATTTATTGGAATATATTTAACTTTTTATACTGACTGTTGTTATTAGCATCCTTTGGACCCTAGACAAGGTGTGATCTGCGGAGGCTTCAAGGTGACAAAGTTGGGGGGTTCTGCATATGATATTGTCTAGCACACTTTGGCTATTAAATCATCTTGTGAGGACATATATTAATTCTTGACACTGGGATCTATTAATATACCTTGAAGCCGAGTGAATTATGTGAATCTGCTCTTTCAAGCTGTAGAATTCTGCCATAACTAGGAGGAAATATTTTGCTGTAGGTAGATTAATGTTGAAAGCTTGTCAAGAAAAAGTTTAATGTTGAAAATTTATTCTTCCTCTCCTTGCCAGTACTTGAGCTTCTTCTATACTAAGTCCCATTTGTAATCTGAGGAAAAATAGACATATAATTTCTTTTGTATTTATCTATGTTATTAGAGTTCCAATGATATAGTCTATTGCCTATTAAAAAGTGCGTCCCAATGAATGATCTTCCAGAGGGTAATTTTTGCTCCCATCAATCTGAGAGCTTTTCTTGTAAAATATAGTAACTGTCAGTGCATATCAAATAATTTAATTCATGCCCATTGCAGGGTAAGTAATTAAGATAACTCAAGATTCTGTATTAATAAATAACAAAAATGTGAATAAGAGATTTGCTAAATACCCTTTGTGAAGATAATGGATAGGTCTTAATGTGCATGTTCTGAGGAAGCTTTGAATAGACAGAGAACGCAATCAGAACAACAG
The DNA here is from genome assembly GCF_964199755.1 of Larus michahellis. Taxonomy (NCBI): domain Eukaryota; kingdom Metazoa; phylum Chordata; class Aves; order Charadriiformes; family Laridae; genus Larus; species Larus michahellis. Next base: position 80,016,077 of record NC_133899.1, on the reverse strand, counting down.
ACCTAAGAAAGAGTCTTGTTGAGTGTACAACACAAATGTGGGTTTGTTTTTGTTTGACTTCAGTGCTAAGCCTTCATAACTCCTCTTTGTATCTATAAAGCATCCAAGAAACATGAAAGGCAATTGACCCCATACTTTTTCAGAACTTCAAATAAATAAAAAAGTTTTTGTTTTTAAAAGTTACTCAGTGAAATTTCTAAAGCTCTGATCATCTGTAAACTGTCCCTATATTTACATTATTTTCATTTATATAAAGATTTTAATTAGTGAATTTATGTGGATTTGACATAAACATGTCATAATTAATAACATAAATCTTCATGCTCTGTCCCCTCTAAGCCCATCTACCTACTTGCTTGACAACATGATGAATTATTCAGGTATATGTTGAACAGGGGGAGAAATGTAGTTCTGTTAGTTTGAAAGTTCACACATTGTTCAAGACTGTAGACAGTCCTTGTCTACAGAGAACCTTCCTTTCCTGGGTTGGGTTGTTAACAGATGATACGTTTCCCATTGGCTATGCTGTGTTGCAGTCTTTCATTGTCCACGGTCTCCTACAAACCACAGCAAGGTGTGCATATACGATGTACCTGCTTAATTTGTGCAAGGAATGAATTTAGAACACTCCAGATACTCTAAAAGCATAAACCTATGTACATTTTACTCATTTTTCTGTTTCTCTTCCAAGTAAGCAAGGGATATACGGATGTAGCTTTAATATGAGAGCTGTGCAAGCTCATCAAGTGCATTTTGGCCAGGGTCTCTCCTTAATATTTTTTTTGATCCTGCATTAGCTTTGTGACAAATTCAGAAAAAAGTGGCAAAAAACTAGTCTTTGAAGAACTTACTGCACACTCAGGCTTGAGTCTCGCACTGGGACACACTCAGACAAGAGCTTAAATGCGGCTGTGGCACAGTAGCAGTTAGCATTTGCTTGTCGGAGCTTATTTTTGAATTAATGTTTAACTTGAGACGTCTGTCAGAAAAGACTTGTTTGTTTGACCAAAATCAATTCAGCAGAAACATTAAGGGAGAAGGAAATGCAAGACTTTTTGCTGCTCAACAACTTTTATGCTGAACTCATTTGTATTTGCTAAATTGAAACACCTTATGTCCTAAATACCACCAAGTTTCAGTCATTTTTGAAAACAGACTGAGTAGTTTAGCCACAGCCAAGAAGAGAGAACTGTAAACCCATCTTTGCTTGCAAACGTATTTCCTGGAGTATTTCCAAACTATACCTATTGTTTTTCCACAGGTTGATGGGATACTGTGCCTGGCTGACATTCTTACGGATAACACCCATTCTGAAGCTACTCATGCAGAAGCAGCAGCAGTAATCGCACAGATCACTTCTCCACATCTCACATTCACTCAGCATCTCAGCAGCTTTCTGGAAAATATGGAAGAAATTGTAACAGCACTTGTCAGTAAGTTCTTTATGGGATTTATGAGTCTTCCCAGTTAAAATGACAGCTTGGGGTAGGACTCTCTTTCATTAGAAATATTCCCTAAATAATGCTTGCCATTCTTTCCTTGACAGATAAAAGAACTCAGTCATTTTTAATTCAGAATTAGGGCATTCTGCAATTACATAGTATTTTCTACTGCAATCCATATTTGAATAGAATTTATGCATATTTGTCAAAATAATATCCGTGTGAAATTCTACCATTAGAGCCGCAGAAAAAACTCAGTGAAGTGTCCTCTTGTCCCATGTTTGTCTGTAAAAGATCAGTTTCTAATAGCTGCTAACCTTTATGTCTGTTGTATTTTCTAAACTTCCTAGAACTCAAACTCACCACTGCATCTACATTTGTATGATACTTCAGAGGAAAAGAACAATATCTTATAATCTATGGGCATTGTTAGAAGAAAAAAAAAAAATCTTTCTGTCTTGTCTAGGCCTCTGATCCATGGTAAAATGAGGCAAAGGTAACAGCAAGTTTTTCCTTAACCTGGGTCAGTGAGGACACTTCAGAAAAATAAGATGATATTTCTCATGACTTTCTAAAAAGAGGAATCCCTTATTTCTGGCACTGTGCTCCACCCCTCACAAATACCAGAAGCTTTCATTCAAGCATTCTCTTCCTCTCTCTGATCTGGAAACTCAGTTTCCCAGAGCTTCATGTCAGAAAGTACAGTTTGAGTCATCTAGTTTGATTTCTCATGTATCAATACATCTGGGTATTTCTCTAGTGAGCCTAATGGTTACAGTTAAAATACAGTGCTTCAATTTTCATGCATGGGTTTGGTTTGGTTTGGTTTAATACAAGAGAATAGTATAGTAGTGCCAATGCTTGAGGATTCTGCAGTGGCTGGGAATTAGCTAGGCATTCTTTGATATGCCCAAACAGAACTAGTACTGCAGAAATCAAGGAAAAAATTTATTCCTGATGACCAGACTATCCAGCAACAAATACTGAAGGTTCTGCCCGGAACCTGCCCTGGGTACAGCAGGTGCAATTAACCTATGCTGAGCTTGGTTCTGCTGTAGCTAAACTGCTAGAGGCATCTGACTTGAGTTATTTAAGATGTTTTTCCAGGTTGTTACAGTGTACCAGAGTCAAGGGAAAATCTGAACAGCTGATCCAGAAGATATTAGCAGGTGGAGCATATCCCCAGTTGTCACTGTTTAAGTTCCACAGGAATTTTAGTAGTATATACTCTGACCAAGAAATGTGAGCATTAAAAATAGAACATGCATAACTTTGGAAGAGCCCTTTCACTAATCACACACCAGTTTCCTTGTAATATTTATAACTCAGTAATTGAATTACTGTAATACATTTAATTTTTAAACCATGCTGAAATCCACTTGCCAGGTGATTCAGATCTTAGTTAAAATACATGTGTGCAAGGAATTAAAAGGGAGCTGTGTCTTCAGCAGTTCTTATTGAAGCTGGAAAATATGCAAGATGATCTTTGACTACAGAGAAATAGTTTTATAGGTAGGCAACACGTATACGTATCTTGTTCTAAATAATAGGATATATAGCAGAATTATTCTCTTATGGATCAGTTACTGTTAGTCTTCTGACTCCTGTATTTCATTTTATTTAGTTATATCAAGCTTTATGTTGAACAACATTCAGTGGAATATTCCCTGTAGAATGGCATACTTGGTAGACCATCTCATTAATTAGATGCGTGTTAGAAACACTTGGTGTCTAGGTTCATATTTACCATCTTTCCCTGCTTTTGTGGTTCAAATGAAGGTGCCTAACATTAATATCGCTTATAAAGCACCCTAACAATGTGACATATTATATAAATGACTAAATTAAGATTATTGTCTTTGTTTTGTTTTGTTTTTTTATCTGAACTTGGTCTCAGATACTAAGATTACTAATGCAAGTTGCAGATGCTTAAATATTGTTTTGAAACACCTAACCATGTTTTTTGCAATGAAGGAATTATTTTTATTCAACTTACTTTCTGCATTCCTAGAACTGTGCCAAGAAGCCTCATCTGGGGAAGTTTTCCTGCTGGCTTCAGCAGCTCTTGCCAATATTACTTTCTTTGATACTATGGCTTGTGAAATACTGCTCCAGTTAAATGCAATGAAGATTCTTCTAGCAGCATGTTCAGACAAACACATAGTGGATACTCCATATTCCCGAGATCAGGTGAGTGGTGTCTCAGTAAGATGCTGTCTGAGCACATTTGAGTAAAAGCCAACAGGTTTCAGCTCTATGTTTGTTTTGACATAGTCAATTCTAAGTTGCTTTCATGTCTTCCATTTTTGGTTCTTTTCAATATATGGCTCTTTCTTTATCTGCTTCTGTTCCTTTTTATTATGAGCATTATGAAATATGACAGCTTTTAACGTGATTTGGAAAAAAAAAGGTGAAGTTCCATATTTCTAAGATACTAGAAATTTTTTTTGTCATGAAGATGGCCAAACAGTGACACAGAGGCCCAGAGAGGCTGTGGATTCTCCATCTTTGGAGGCATTAAAAACTTGACTGGACAGAGCTTTGAGGCAAATAAGATATATACGGAGACTGCAGCCTAAATATACGATTGTCAGTTCAAAGATGAATTAGCTCCAAAAGCTGACTAAGAATCTGATCCTCATCCCATTGACGTCGGTGGGCTTTGGATCAAATCCGAACTGTGTGGTAGATGGTGTGCAAATTGTACTGGCAAATACCATTGATGTACTTTTGGATTTCCCTTTCTTTTTCACCATTTTTTTTAGTAAAGAGACACAGAAAATTCAAGGTTTGTGCTTATACACAGGTGAAGTCAGATGGAATTCTCTTGTTCCTCTCAGGTACTGCCATGCAATGGAAACGTTGCAGAGGCACTGCTTATTTGGCATCTCAGTGATGAATTTCACCTCAGCAGAGTAACAAGTATGAGGCTTGAGGGTTTCAGTAGCTATTACTAAGGGATGGAGGTTGCTAGTCAACTCTATTAACTTCTGTTTATGAGACATTGTGAATACAACTAAAAGTCCGTAACTAAAAGTCCATAATTCAGACCTCATGAACCCATTCCCTTCCCACCTCTAAAGCAGCCAAAAGATGATTTATGGTAGACTTGGGATCTGCACTGCCACAGAAAACTCTGTGTACCCTTCAACAGGAGACAGGCCGTGATAATCAAGGCACAAGGGGTGTTAGAAACTGATTATTTGTGATCTAGAGGGGTTACTAGAGCTTCTTTAACTTCTATTAAGAGCACACAGTAGGTTTCCAGCTCAGCAGTGTTTCTGAAAAGATGGATTTAAGCCATAATTACTATATTGCTCTTTAGGCAAAGTCAAGGACATCAGCTGTGGTGTTTGTATACTATTATTACATACGTACAATTCTTTATGTTCTTTTTTTTATTCCTCCTATACGCTCTCATAGTTTTGATTTCCTTATTTATTTATGCCCTCATCTTAATTCTGCTGTCAGTTGTGGATTTGCAGTTTGCTCTGTGGGTAGCATAGCAAACCCCTTCTTTGTATGAGGAAGGCAGGCATTTAAAGAAATATGTATGACTTTATTAGGTAACAGGCTAGTTCCAGGCCTTTTGCAGCTTGCAGGACATCTCATTAGCTAGAGGAATAGAGAACTGAATGGCTTCTTTCCAAGAACTGAGATTTCATCCCCAATAACCCCTTACATTCCTTCTTGGAATGAAAAGTCAGATCAGAAATGTGTGATGTTTTCTGTGGTGTGCTGCATTAAGTTTCTGAGCTGCCTCCTTGTTATCTCTGCAGCAATGGGGACTATGAAATCCTGCCTTGTGTTGCTCTGTTACTGAGCACCTGATGCTCAGGTGGAAGCTGAGTGCTGCTCATCTTGCCTTTAGGAGCTGTCAGTGTTGCCAGTCAAGCAGTTCTGGTAATGCAACAGCCTGAAGATAAGTCTTCCTTTGACTTCCTGAACAAGTGTGTCTTTGAGTAGATTACTTACCTTTCAAAAGGGTACTTGTTTCAGTCTTTTGGGGGGAGGGGGAGAAGGTGTCTGCCAATTATGACAGTTTTATGGAATATTTTGCTTTTTAATTTGCTCTGTGGCTGGTTGTTGCAATGAGGAAAACACACTCAGATAAAGAGAAAAACAACACTACAATACTGTATTTTATAAGGGTATTCTAAATTGCCATTTGGGGTTTTGAATATATACTTTTAATTCCTTTTAGGTACATAATATAGTTACTATCTTTTCCCATTATATATTTTATTATGTCCCAGCCAGAAGTCATTTGCCTAAGGACACGTAGATTAAAGTTGAGTAGGTTTGGAAATTTTTTTGATTCAATATTTTATTTTGGAATATGCAACCACTGTGGAATACATTTTTATGGACTAATGTCCATTCTGATGATCAAGTCATCCTGGCCTGTAAAATAGATGAATTAGAATTAAGCTATACTAAATGTTGAGACAATCATAGTAAGAATAAGATTCATAGTAAATACAACAAAATATGGTCTAATTATCATAAAATGTTATAAAAGAGCCCCTCAAACTTAAATGCCCTCTTTTTCATACAGAGCTTTAATTTCAGTAACACAGTTATCCTATAGAAAACTGTGCAGTATTTGTAAATGCATTACCACTTTAGCATTACTGCTGATTTAAGAAAATTGTAATTTGCTAAAATAGACTGAAGCATGCTCACTGTAAGCCAAAAATAGGAGAATGATGGCTGACATGCAAGGAAGGAACAGTGAGTTTTGTTTTCATTTGTGCCATTTTATCTCATCTTAAAGTGACGGTATGTCCTTCTTTACAACCTTTTTCTAAGGACACCTAGCATTGATTAATTATCACCCTCCATGACAGTATAAATATGTAACATTCCGCCCAGGAGCTGGATGTCGGATGCATTGTTTGTTGCCTGCAGAAAGTATTTTTCTGCTCAAGCGCCTCTAAAAGCGTTCTGTCTTTTGACTTCTGAAAAGCTTTTGTGTGCAAATGGTAACAATCTTTTCCTGCCTTCACTATCTGAAAACCAGTCTCCTTCCTCTTTCATTTCCCAGGCAGCGTTAGATTAGGTCAAGTAAGAAATCCAGAACTGAGTGCTGGACTTAGTGATGAACAAGATAATTACTATCCATTTTATAGAAGCATGTATTGCTTCTGTAACCAGCACTATTACATGGGGATTGCTTAGTTTTATAACAAAATACTTTGTACAAGAGTCATCAGGTAAAGTGATAATTTCCAGATGCCTTAGCCTCTAGTTTTGGGTCAAAATGGATATGAATGTGCCACGTTCTTTTTCTTGCTGCAGATACTTATTTTCTGGATAGCAGGATTTTTACTTCAAAGGAGCATCAGAATATTCTTTCAGATGGGTTCATGCCTAAATTCTGCAGTGTAATGTATACAGTCAGATGTCTTAATGGAGTTTAAGCACTGTCAGAAGGGTTTAGCCAAAACCCTTATCATTCAGAGCCATCTTTACTTTAACCATCACCTTAGACTCTACACAGAAAAATATGAAATATGTACGTTTGTGCACAGTGTTTATGTATAATAAAATTTTTCTCTCTGCATTCCCACTTGTCTCTTCTGTGTTGCTAGTATTCTCACCTTACCTGTGAAGTTGCGGAGGTACAGTCTAACAGCTTCTGATCTTCTGTTATTTAGGCAGACAAAGAATTAATGTGCAGTGAACACATCGATTTTAAAGTTGTTATTTCTAGGTCTAAAATCAGCGAATTATGTTTCGAAAAAGTTTGAGGTGGAGAAAGGCTTTTAAGTTGGAAGGAGAAAATGGAAATAGTTGCTGCTGTTTTTCTGCTAAATTATTTCCTATTTTCTTGGTGTTTGGGAGATGCTGCAGGCTCTGAAGCTAAGACCTGTCTCATTTAAGATTTGAAGCTTAATACCATTTATTCTTCTTCTTGGTTCCAGATCCTTTTCTCTGCTTTTCCATTTTTTCCAGGGTATTTGCATTTTCCTTTTGTTGCCTTCCCCCCCCTCTTTTTCTCCCACATGGGATATTGTAGGGTCAAAAGGAGAGCAGAGACAGATGTTATTTTAACATAAAGAAGTTTTGATTTTTAAATGTTGCCTAACAGCTATTGAAAGACTCTGAGAGCAGTGTTTTTAAGGAGAAGAACATTAACAGGTCTTTTAGACTTCTTTTGAAAATCCCTGCCTGGATGAATGGAATTTGCAGTACTACTTCTCAATCTGAGTTTCTGAGGAATTTGTTACTCCTCGCCAACTGCTTTTTTTTCCTGCTGCTTGTCATGAAGACTGTGGGATTCCTGACTCCATTTTGTTAAACTGCTGACCAAATTTTCACATATGTATGGAAGCCAGTATGGGCTAACAAGAACTGGGACCGTGAAGCAGAGTTTGGGCAGTGCAGCCCATGCTAGGTGCCCATCTTCCTTGCATCTGACAACAAGTATTAGACAAAATCATTACTGGTCAGGGGGAAGGCAGTTGATGAGAGACCTTTTTAAAGTTGTCTTCTTGGAGCAAAATAAGTATGGAAGAGGGACCTCCCTCTCCTGGTTGGATTAGAAGAGGAACAGCCCTTCCACTGCTGAGCCATCGGCTGGTCTCTCCCAGAGCAGAAATGCATGTGGTACCCTGGGACTCAATCACCTATGGTATGTTACACAAGCAGCCAGTGACAGGGCTAGGAACAAAGCTCGGTGGTCTGCCTCTGTCAGGTCTGACTTCAGTAGGCCTAACCTTCCTGTCTAGTTCTTGAAAATTGTTTTCAAGATCTGCTGCAAATAATATTTAACAGTCCCAAATGGTTCGACTGCATGCTCACACATCCTTTCTGCAGTTCAACACGCTTTTGTAGAACTACATATTGTGGGTAAAAATGCAACACAAAGCCTTTATATAAGGACAACTAGGTCATAAAAGGCTATCTGCACAGTCTTCTTGCACACGTCTCCATTAATATCTAGCTCTGAGGTTAGTATAATGATGACTAGATGTGCAGTTGGAATTGCCTTCCCTCGTAGTTTTCTGGCAGTGAACTGTGATTGGCAAACTATATACTAAAATTGTGTGATCCTTTCCAGTATTGACTAGATCCCACTGAGAAGACATGTTTTCAACTAATATGGCTAGAAAGAGAGGTGATAAATTGCATAATTAAGTTATTTAAAAAACCTTAAGAAATGAAACAAGAAACAGGACAGCCAGTAACAGATGCAAAAATGAAAATTAGGCCAAAAGTCACAGGATTGTATCTGAATGTTAACCATGCCATTGTATCATTGATATCCTAATTAGTTTTCTGTGTAAGAGTGTAACTGCTTCCCTGATGTCCTTTCTTTATTTTTAACTGGTTATCTCTGTCTTTACACATACATTTGAACAATATAAAAATATAACTAACAGTATTATAGACTGGCATTATGTGGTCAATGTTACAGATTGTTACATTTCAGGGGTCCAACGCTGACTCTCCCTCTTAAACACTAAATCTTTTTGAGACAAAATGCCTGTTTAGTCACAGTTCTGCATTTTACATTTAGATTTGATGCAGGATAAGACAAAGTGCTCCAACTTGCAAAGCAAGAGGTTCAGTTGGAAGAGTAAAAGCTCAGTTGAAGTTCTCTGCTATTCTTTGCTAGCTTAGTGTGGTGAGGTTTTTATTCCTGGGATCAATTCCTAAGATTGCTGCTGCTCTGATTTTGAAGAACAAATTTAACTTCTCTGCATTTTTGTTTAATCATCTGTAAAGTTGGGCAGACACTGCACTTACTCAGTGTAAAGTCTCTCTAGAGGAAACGTGCTATGTCAGCACAATTCATTGCACTTTTTATTTTCTGACCTTGCTGCCAGGTTCACAGTACAATCAGGCTGGTGCTGGGCTGTTTACTGCAGAAACTATAAACAAGAGACTTTGCCTCAGGCTGTACCAATCATAGAGCTGTAAGCCAGAGATATGCATTTTGCTGCCTTTTGTCTGCATTTTGTCATCTTTTTGTCTTCAGTCCTTCAGGAAATGAGATAGCACATTTCGAACAGCCTCTGAGTTTTGCCACTGATCTTGTTTTCCAAAACAGAATCACTGCGTAGGTGATAGTTGTGATTTCAGTCTTGGTTCTGAACAGGTGAGCTCATAAACAGTGTTTGTACAGATTACAGTTTCTTATTTCTTTTTCCTCCTCAAGTAGAAAACTGTTACCTTCTAGGATAGGCACCAGCAATTACCTCCTGACCACTCTGCTTGAATTAGTGGCAGTTGAAATACTTCTCTGTGCTTTCTGCCTCCTCTAAAATGGGAGTAAGTAAGTTTCCTCCCACATACTCAAACGCTGATTCCAATTAGACAAGCAAAGTTTTTTTTCCTGTAACTGTCCGTTGGCTCAGGCAAAATTGTGTGCTGCTCTAGGGAGACCAGACGTCTTGGGTGTCTTTGGTTGATTGAGTCAGTTTCAAATCTAAGAAGCTTTCTAATACTATGATGGAAGTCTGAGGGATGATTCCCCCACCCCATCCAGGGATTTTCACATGAAAGACAGAAAACTGTGGCCTTAGAAGTGAGGGAGGAGACACACTCTAGCTCCATCACTATTTTAGAGTCATATGACCTGGTTTATGGGACATGCCCATTCACCATGTGACCCATGCAGGATACATTTCCTATGTCCTTCTTGAAAACAAAAAAATATGAGAATCTGGTTATTCTGACTATTCCTTAGCTAGATTAGCCAGCAATATGAAGTAAAGTAAATAAAAATGTAGTAAAGATATACTTCATTCCAAAGGATAAGATTCCTTTAGTTTTAGTCTCTCTTGCTCTGCTTCAGCATTCCAAGATTATAGTTCCCTGACACAGTCTCAGAGAACACCTAGACTTTGCAAGCAGATCCTGTCTCTAATTGCTGTGATTTTATGGGATGTTTGCCTCTTCCAATCAGGTGACAGAAAGGCCTATTGATCTACTTATCTAGGTGTATTTCTGTGTTTTCAGGGAGAAAACTGAATTCCCAACCACAAAAATGACTATCAGAAGCAATGGGAATTCAGTTTTCTATTTTAAGCAATATAATGTATCAGAGAAAATTTCTAGAGATTTCTTAGCAAAGTTTTTTCTCCCAATAAATAGTATCCTGAAAGGTTTTTCTACCTAGACTTGATGTAATGCCTGTTCTGATTCCCTGCTGTATGTACTCTTCTGCTATCTCCTTGTGGATTGATCTTGAGCTATGAAGTTCAGATGTTTTTAATTTACATTCAGAAACAAAGACTCCATCTTGATTCTGATTAGTTGTCGGATGCCCCTTTGTTTCTGAAGATAGTATCTGGAACTTTGCAGACACACTCTGATATATTCTTATGTCATTTATTTGAACAAATTACAAAACACTCATAATATGTAGAAAAATTAATTTTACTTAGCAATGAATCAGCCTTAAAGGAGTAAATAACTAAAAGAATTAGCAATTCTATATTGATCTACTTTGCCACTCAATTAAATTACTTGCTAATTCTCATTTTGAGCTTGTGTCTTTCTATTTATGTTGGGACTGCCAATAAAAGCTTGCTGAACAGTGTGCCTTTATTAAGGCACACTTAATAAAGATATATTAGCATCAGAGCTTCCACCTTTGTAGACACCTCCCCTTACCCCAAGTGAGGTAAGTGACCCTCAAATGTGAAAGATATTGCCTCTTTAACAGGCTAAAACGTGTGCTTTAATCTTCCAAATCTGATTGCATCTTTCTTCCCAAGTAGCTTGTTTCACAATAATGAGAATCCCTTTTAGATCATCTTAAATCTCCCATTAAGGGAAAGTTATCAGAGCAGCCTTCTGTTTCTTACGTGCTCTTTAGGTTTAAACCTCTTTGTTACCTAAAGCATTTAAGATTTATGCTCTCAGTGCATGTATCTTAGTTTATAACAAAGCATTTTCACCTAGCTTTCACTTTTGCAACAAACGTTCATTACCTTTGTGCACTGGTTAATGAGCGTTAGTCACCATTAGTTGTTTAGAAGAAAAAAGTGTTATTACAGCATTAGTGATTACATTTTTTTAGCTAGAGAATTTCCGAGCTGACTGTTGTTCTTCAAAAGGTTTTGAGCAAAACTATTTTAAAGGCTCTTAATTAACCATGGTTTCTCAAATTTAAATCACTCTTGACAATTGAAATTCCTACGGTTCAGTGGAACGCAGACTACAGAACTGGAACGGAAAGTTCATCATTCATAAATTCAGTATGTGTGAAAGGTTGGGTGAGTGGAAGGGAACTATGTAGAACTAAAACCACTTTTCGAATTATAAAAACATACTTTGTTTACTAGAGTAACCAAAAGGATCAACACTGCTAATTATATAATAATGGCTGGTATTGTCACTACAGAGACGTATCTGCATTTATTATCTGTTTACTTATTTTACCTATAGAAATAGAGATTTTTAGTTAGGTTTTAGATTAATTTCCAGGGCAACTGCAAGACTAGCAATATGATGCTACACTGACATTTGAAAAGCATGAAATATCTCTATTATTTTTAAGTTTATTTATTAAATAGGGAAATTTTCCATGGACCTAAAGGGGACCCCCTTCCCTGCAAATATCCCTGCATACTTAATTCACCAACAAATCATTTAAATGCGAACGTTCAAAGCTTTTGGTTTTGGGTATGTTTTTTTAAGCTCTGAAAGTTAACTCCTTAGTCTTTTAGTCTTTTGAAAAATCTTACTAGTCCTAGTGGAACTATCTGCATGTTAATATTTTGATCAGTTGTTGCCTTTTCAGAAGGTGCTAAAACATGAGCTGGTCTGAGAGTTCTCTTCATGGTATTTTGTGTTTCACAGTGTCTCACTACTATGTGGTTTAGGTGTGTAGAGCATAGCACGTATTAACAGGTAGGTGGTGAACGCAGGGATAAACCTGCATTTATCCTGTTCCTCTGGTTATTTTTAGGAGTGTAAATCACGTCACACTGACTTGAATAATTCAGCTTTCATCTGGTGGCAAACAAATGTATTAGTTCATTATTTTTTGATCAAGTCTATTTTTCTGTCATGTTCATTACTACAGTGCTTTTAGGTGTGCCAGTTCCCACAGAGAAAGCTGCAGACGCCAGGTTTATCACAGCCCTGCCATAGAGAAGCACCTGCAATTTTTGATGGATCTGGATAACAGAGTGTGGACTAGCCTGGGTTAGTCTATTGGAGAGTTCTGCTAGCATACAGATATTGGAGATGCATGGATCAAGATCTAGCTCCAGAATGCGTCTGCCTAGCAGACATACAGATGCTGAGGCAGGGAGTGGGATCAGTTCTTGCAGAACATGGTTTCTAAGGGAGTCCACTATAATCCTACATTAGATTTGGCAATAGAATGTGACATCAGATGGTTCATTAAAAAATTCCACATACGATGAAGCAACATATTTTTTTTTCTCTGGAAAATCTCTGACTGTCTTTGCTTAATAGCACACCTGCAGGTCCCACATATCAAGGTGTCACTAGGGTACTGGAATTTGTGGGTGGCTCCAGCACAGACGTTCTGCATGGTATGCTACTGCTGGCCAATGATCAGAGCTCACGTCTCCTGTCTTCAGGATATCTTCTTTTTATACTTCAAGCTGACTACAAGTTCATTGTATGGCTTAGGAATCCAGAAAAATTACAAGAATCATAAATTGTCTCAGGTGCCAGTCCTTTATAGTCTTGGAGTGTAATCTTTTACAAGATATTTCTTGAACAATTAATGAAATAGATACTAAATATTTCAGTTGAACAGTAGAGTTTCTATGTTAAATATTTTCAGTTCTTTCAAAATGATTTCAATTCTGAAAGAGGTTTTGTTATCTATTTTTTTCCAATAATTTTCATCTATTTTCCTGGTGGAAATGAGGCTTAGCCAGTCACTTTTATCTATATCTGTTTGTGCACTCCATGTCTCACAATAAAATCTGAACTGGTTTGCTCATTCAACAGAACTTCGCAGTTATTTTTGAGAGACTGCCTAAGGCTTTACAAAATTTGGAGCCAGATAATGGGCAAAGAGAGGCTAAGATAAAGACTGCAGCATGAGCCTATGTATCATACCAAAAAAAATCTGCAGTGGGCGAAAAGTTCTGTTTATGGTTTTTGATCAACTCTTTTCTCAAAAGAAATGAGACTTCATTAATACCAGTGCTCACGGAGGTGTTGCTTTTCAAAGCAAATTGAGTCTACATTTAAGTTTGTGTTTTCCTCTAGAGACTTCATCTTTAGTTTTAAGCTTCCTTGAACTTTGGTCTGTATTGCAGAGGAAATTTTTGTGTAAGCTGCATGTATACTGAATTTTAAAATGGCAAGTATAGAAGAAATACAGCATTTGAAGTCAACTCTTTATTCAGCTTGCCTATGATGTGTTTACATTATGCTATTTCATGTTACATTGTTTATATCACAGGAAAATGTGACTTTTGGGGGGAAAGAAAAATCTTTCCATATGGAGTGAGCTAATCTGTAGTTTAACTGCCTTTCAAGTCCTACTAAGATTTTAAAAGATAATATAGGTAGAACTTGATGGTTATTGATGATAAGGGTGTCCATGATAAACCCTCTGGAGAAGGTTACATATAAACCCAACAGGCTTGTTCATAAAATACATTGCAAAACATAGGGGGCCACATAATCAACACAAAGGAAGTATAGATATAACCTCAAATAATTTTTGGTGTCAAAAGATACACACAAAATATTTTTATGTATGAAAATACTTGTTAGACAAAATAACTTGAAGCAGTGGAATAATTGTCACGTATTCAAATTGTGGTTAATTGAATTCTTCATCTGTGGCTTAGAGAGCCACATGGGGTACAGATTCTGCATAGAGGAAGCAATTTTCATTAACAGGATATAATTTAGAATGAGAAAACATATACACTCTGCCTGAAACACAGTTAATAATTAATATGGAATAAATACATAGACATATACTGAGTTACCATATTTCTACCTGTCACTCTCTAGAGTTTCAGCAACTCATTTGCATCCTAAGTAAGTATATTTATTCAGAGAGATGACACTGTAACACTACCTTCGAAAGTGGAAGACCTTTATGTCACAGCATCGAAAATGAGTCATCCTTGTTATTAAAATGGCAAAGTGAGATCAGAATGGTGATTTGATCTCATGGCTACTTACATCTAAGAAGTTTGCTTGTTTGTGAACTGACACTGTACTGCTAAAAAGCTGATAACCAGTTCTCAAACTGATTGTTATTTTTGAGGCTGATCAGTTTTTCTTAACTAGAGTAGAGAAAATTAGAACTTCTTAAGAAAGACTATTATTTCTATTTTGTATTCTAATGATCTGTAACATTTATTATTTGGGCTTTCACCTATGCTGTTAATATTGAGATTTGTTTGCACGTAGGAAGCAAGTTATTTGAAGGATAAAGTAAAAAAGAATATCTTGCAGGATGTATGAGAGAAAGTATATGATATCAATGAAGGGAATGGGTGATTGAAAGCCAACAGCTCCACATGACCCAGTCTCTGTCAATGGCTTGCTGCATCACTTTAAGCAAGCTGAGTTACACCTAATCTTGAAAACAGTTAGTGCTATTTGGATAAGAAATTCTGTAAATGAGTATCTCAAAATGTGCTTCTGTTGGTCCAAAACCTAATCTTGGCCTTAGCTCAAGAAAGGTATAAACGGATTTTTAAATCCAGCTCATTTTGGGACAATGCTTTGACATGCACACAACTTGTGGCTTCAATAAAATTGAAAAGTATTCCTTAATACTCCCTTGAATTAAGGCTCAAAACTCCAAATCTGTTGTGAGGATTTCTCAACATTTCAGCTGAACCCTGAAGAAGAAAGGTAGCAATAACTTAGCACTACTGAACGTACACCACGTGCTGGTTCTTAGCCTTCACTGTGAGCTCTGCCTGAGCTGGACTGTGACTACAGGATTGGTTCGTGGGGGTGGGCAGCTCCTGGCTGAATTCTTTGTAGGACTCCAGGTTTTTTTTAATTTGGTTGGTTTTGATAAATTTTTATCTTCCTCTTTCTACCAATTTGGCCACTGAGAAAATCTGCTGCGTAGATCCCCGTATGACAGACTTTCATACATGAGTATAGGGGCGTGAGAAAAAGAGGTTTTAGTTTTCTTGTTGTCTGGGTTTCAGTTAGTGGCCATATGTAAGATAAAGAGCCACAAGAAGTCACAAGGGTGCAAATAGACAAGAATGCTTTTTCATTTTACTGAGTGTGCCATATTTCTGCAATACTAACTTTATAAACCACAGTGCTATTTAATATTACTGAATTGTAGGGCTATACTTCATATTTCCTTCTCTTTTTAATAATAGGTGGTAACAATATTGGCAAACATGTCTGTCTTGGACCAGTGTGCTTCAGAAATCATTCAAGGAAATGGTATGTATTTTAGCTGAATTAAATTCTGTATTTGTTTGTTGATAATGTGGGTAGGTAGGAAAGGAGTGGTTACAAGGTAAAGGAGAAAGACTTCACTAATAATACTTCATTTTGTGTCTGTCTCTGCTGGGTATGCTGCACGGTGCAAAATGAGATGGTTCATTGGGATGGTTCTACTGAAACAAATTATTACTCCTTTAGAAAACTTTGCACGTATGACCACCTTGCTGATGTTCTGTGTTCTATCTGTATTCATAGATACAAAGCAAGGTAGCACAAAGTGTTTCAACAACCTTTACTCTGGTAATTACGTTGTATAAGTGGCAATTCTTACATACTGAAAGACATCATCTGATACTGAGCCCTGCATACCTGTATTTTGTGTCCCTTTCTTCACAGGTATTCAGACGTATTATAAATTTTGAAGCATTATGTTTTTATTACTATAAAGCAGTTGCCAGTTTTTTTCCACACCACTTTAAATCTCATATTATGAGAAATTCATTATGCTGAAAAAACTCTAGGTGTTATAGGCCCACCAGAAATCTGAGAAGTTAGGTTAATAATTCTGTGGATAAGGATACAGGAAGACGTAACTGCCTTGTTAATACACCTACCAGCAAATTCAGTAAGACAGCTTCTTTGGGGGTTTTGTTTTGGTTTGGGATTTTTGTTTGTTTGTTTGTTTGTTTTTGGTTTGGTTAGTTTGGTTTTATTTGTGGGAGATATTAAATTACAGTGAAGCTTCACAATTATTGCTTTTTCTGTCCTAGGAATATCCCTTCCACACTTTTTAAATTAAGGTTTGGATAGGAATGGTTTGAGTTTGCATTCATTTGAATCTCAGACATGGCTGATTGGAGGTGGGAGAAAGGGTTTCAGAAAGCATCTACATAGAAGTAGGTCTTGAAATAGAATTGGCCAATCCTTATGTGATATTGGGCTTAGACGTTTCTTGCATTTCATTGGAAAATTTGAGCTCTCTGCACACAAATGTGACTGGCAAGGATCAGGCACAACTGATTTGCTTGATGGGATCCATGTGTGCACAGAGGTAGCGTGTGTTTGATGTCCTTGCTAAGGTGGATAGGTGTTGCAGTTTAAGACCGAATGACAACGTGGAGGTTGAATGGATCTGGATACTGAAGCAATTTAATCACAGATACACGCAGTTTTACAAATTACCCATCCCATGCAGTAGACAGTGCAGGGAGCGGGAGGAGCAAGGTAGGTTAGCATAGTGGTTTCTTATATGACCTCCTTGTTCCATGAGAGGGATGGGGCAGTCACAGAGAGAAGTTGGTCAGGTCCTCGTGGTGATTCCTGCCATGCTTCTGGTCTAAGATCCCTGTGTTCTGAGAAGTGTGCCCCCCCTGCAGGCACTTGGGGCTTCCCTACCCAGAGTCTTTTTTAGAAACTCTTGGTAAGACCCTGACATTTCGCAGGGCCCTAGGTGTCTGTAATTATAGGACTGAGTAGAGAATATCCGGTCAGTGATTTGTCTGTTTGACTCGTGCTGTTGTTTCCTGATTTGCTGCTGTTAGCACTCACAATCTGGATATGCCCTGGAAGATTTTGCACTCCTTTATGATTAGCAGATTGGTTACGTAGTTTGGCTATCTATATCCTTGAGCTCACAAAAACTTGTTTTGTTTTTTGGGACAGGTGTTCGATTACATTTCATCTACTTCTACTAAAGCAGAAACTTGATTGACGTTCATGAAATTACACTAACAGCTATGCCAAGTAGGCCTAAGTGATGGTAGATACTACAGTAGGTTGAGATGTACATGTGGATTGTCAAGCACAATGTGATGAAGTAAAGTCTGAGTATACACTCCGTAATGGAAGTTTACTCTGAAGCATTTGCCCCCAGGGAAGCGTTGACACTCATCTTGTGTACAAAGACTTTTTGTGTCTGCCTAATGTTGTAATAATCAGATGCTGGTCAGAAGCCAGATTCACAAACTGAGAAGGGTCTTCGCATCCTGAAAAGTTTAGATACATTTTCTTATCAACTGTGACTTTTTTGTATGTTGATTATTATCTAGCTGCATGATTCTGGATGCTAATTCTCTTAATTATTTATGCAAATGTTCTAACAGTTAAAATCTTCTGATGCTACCTGAAGTAATCTGAATGCTTAATAGCATATGGAGTCTAATAGCACATAATTGTCCTTACATTTAAAATAGTCTAGAAAATAGAAGTCAGCACAGTCTCATCTGTTTTTGTGCTGCTACAATAAGAATATCAACTCCTACAGGCAACAATAAGTTAATGAAACCATTTCAACATGGATGACATCGTCTCTTCTGCAGTGAAGAGTTAGTCACACAGTAACCTTCAAGAGGCAGAATTTTCCTCATTAAAGTATTCCCCATTCTAAAATACCCTTAAACAGTTTAAGAAGGAATTTTTAAAGGCTTGCTCAAAAATACATAAACTGAAAAAAAAATAGTTTTACTTTCCTGTAATTCAAAGCTAAACTTCATTTAGAGACCTGAAATACGTCACTACAGGTTTTTAGGTTAGTTTAGAAGCAAATAAAGAATTGCATTTAGTTTGACTGAAATAAATTTGTGAAATCTAAAATACAAACTTGTAGATGAGTCAAGAAGTTGGAGGAGGGAAAAGTTAGTGCATTTTCTAGTTCCAGAAGTTCTGTGGCTTCACAGTAAAGATAAACTTATGCACAGATCAGATGTGCCTGAATGCTGATGGCCAAATTCCAGTCCACATTTATACATTCTTCATGCCCTGTTTGGGCAGTGATTGGTCTGTATTTACCTAGCTTGCTTTTTCCCTTTACTTTTTTCGACTTAAGTTTTTTGTTGGAGAGAGGATAACAATGGCTCTTACATCCTTCTAGGTGTCCAACTTTTAATGGAAATGCTCTTTGAAAGATCATCTTCAGGAAATTCAGCAGAAGTTGCTGCTTGTGAGAGAGTCCAACAGAAATCTGCGGTTACTTTGGCACGACTCAGCCGAGATCCTGAAGTGGCAGATGCAGCCGTAAAACTCAGCTGTAAGGATGTATCACTAGCTTAACGGCAGACTGAAAAAGAGGGAGGAACTGCCAGTCATGGAGAAGCTCTTTTTAATTTTTAGCCTCACTTGGTACACTTCATGGAATAGGTTCCCTATATAGTCTGTCCAGAGAGTGACTGGAGGCTGTGCTGAATAAACCTCTGGCTTATTTCCCAGAGGAACCTGAGGTGCAGCATCCACTCAACACATAGCTGTGGCCGACTGTGCCAACTGACACTGCTGCCTCCTCCATTCCCTTAT
Source organism: Larus michahellis (assembly GCF_964199755.1). Taxonomy (NCBI): domain Eukaryota; kingdom Metazoa; phylum Chordata; class Aves; order Charadriiformes; family Laridae; genus Larus; species Larus michahellis. The sequence goes on along the minus strand of NC_133899.1, from coordinate 79,996,959 downwards.
TTAAACCTTTGTGCAGGATCTGTCAGTGGACAGAAAACTTGGACCCTTGCAGGTTCAGGTGTGATGAATCTAATGAGAAGCAACATGTCCTTTTGGCTGGAGTTTTTTAAGGGCGTGTGGGAGGATTGGTAGGGAAGAAATTTCCACCCTGAAAGAGCAATAGCGGATAAAACCAATGCATTTGTTTGTTTATGCTTTACAACTATTAATTATGTCTGCTCTGAACTGCATATCTCCATGGACAGTCCCTTAAGTATTTGCATATCATCTTTGCATTAGAGATCACATCTACTAAGGAAGATAAATATGAAAACATCTAAAAAAAAAAGACCTCATCTCAAAATAAGGATTTTTTTTTCTAAACTATTTCTTCTGATACTCTTTTGTGCACTCAGGTATTCCTCGCCTAATTAAACTTTGCAGATCACCAACTGAAAGAAATAACAGTGATTCCGTTTTAGTGGCATGTCTGGTAGGTACATTTTAATCTTTCTTTCATGCTTATCCTGAAAAATGCAGAAAAACCCACCCCTTTAGATTTCAAAATACAGAAGTATTGCAGGAATGTTTTAAATTCATGCCAGGGTCTCCTGCTTTTCCCCTTAAGCATAATCCTGTACAGTGTCAATTATTTATCCTCTGACTGAAGATTTAAGCACATAAAGAAAAATGGCTTCATCTCCGCATTACCGAGCTCTAAAAAATTGCAGTGGAACACTTCAGAATTTAAGGTTTCAGGAATTCTTAAATTCCTTTATCTGATGATGCTACATTTGCTGAAATGAGCCTTGAATCACAGGGGTAGCAGCCCTTTATCTGCACGCACATATGTGCGGAAATATTTATGTAAAGTGCCCAAAGAGAGGAAAGGAGATTCCTTGCTTTCACTACAGTCCATTTTTTTTCTATTTGAGTCTCCAAGACAATATAGTGTCCAGCCAAGGAGTGGCCAACAGAAGGTTAACACTTTCTCTGCTGAGGAGAAAGATCCCAGCTGCTGGCCCTGCGCTGCATGGACTGTGAGCCCCAGCCAACCGTCAGAGTTGAGTCATTTCACCCAGCATTCCCTGAGAGGAAAGTGCTCTGGGGATATGGGTGACCTAGGGTTAGAAAATAGATTTTGATGAATGAAGACTGAAGAATATGGTTTGACAGTGCTTTTTAGTATTTATGTTATTTTAAATGTAAAACTTGGTTATCGCAGCTTCAATTAACAGCAGAATGAAGACAGTATGTACGTGAGCATAAGAAATGCTGTGTTATTCTTCATACATGCCAAAAATGCTTGTTTATCTTGTATGGCTAGAGCTGAGGCCACAGAGTGATGGCAGCAAACCCGACTGATTTTTCTGTCTCACTGAAATTGTTGCTGTACATGCCTTGAATTCATGCCCATTACTTGAGATGTTACTTGTCTGTCTCAGCAATTCTGCTTCTCCTGATATTTTAGTAGCTACCTGATGACACTTTCTGATAAACGTATGGCAAAAATATTGTCCTTGAGACATAAGCTGCTTCAGGCTCTGATAGGTATTGTCACTAAAGTCTGAGGACTTGTACTGTTTGGTATGTTTATCTTGGTTGTTTACTTTTTGTATATTTGGAAGCAGATGATTAACTCTTGTGTTAGTGCTGCATTGACAAACAGCACAGAGATAAGCTGATCGCAACTACGAGACCTTAGTAATAGAACACAATTTTTGTTCTTGAGGAAAGCCAGCCTGCTTTCCAGTTGCATCTGTTGTGTCAGGTTGCTAGAAGGTGTGTAATCATTGTATATTTTTCTCCAGTGAGAAAACCTAGTAACTCCTGAGAAAGGAAGAGTTTATGAAGATAATAGTAACATCAATACAATTTGTATTGTGCAGTGCCATAATCAGAACAACTGACAGTTTTATTTGTTCCCAAATGGCTTGAACTGTATAGCTTCTTTCTACACCACTAGCATCTAAAGTATTTCTGTTATGGGCATTGCATAAAACTTCAGTAGCAAACGTTTTCTGAATCAGATGGCTTATAGTTCTCATAAACAAGACAAAAGCTAAGAGGAGAGTTGAGATACAAAGAGGCAGCGTGAGACGTGCAGCCGGTCAGAGATAGGTTTATAATCAAAGCACTCTGACTCTCACCTCTGTGTTCTTTGACCCACACTATCCCTGCTGCTCAGGTCTCATGTGCCCAAAAAGGATTGTCATTTAATAGCTGCATTTGAGGGGAGATTCGTCCAACAGAAGGCGGCAGTAATGAGAGATTAGCCAGGTGGATGAGTCCATAAACCTGCACAGTTCAGTTTTGAGTCTTGGCTATTATTTAGAGATAGTTACACTGGATTCCTGCAACGAAGACTTTGTCAGACCTTAGCAGTATTACAATTGTGTTGTTTTGTTTTTCTAGGCAGCCTTACGGAGACTAGCAGTTATGAGTCCTGATGGACTTGAAGATTCAGATTTTCAGCAGCTAGTAAAGCCCAGACTTGTGGATTCCTTTCTGCTATGCACAAATATGGAAGAGAGCTTTGTATAAATGTGAGCCAAAAACCTTTGAAAAATAATCAAGATATGTATACAATAAGATAATACATATACAATTTTATTGAGTTTTAGTCCTATTGTTATTTATGACTTATTTATTTTAAAACCATGAACAGGTGGTTTGTAGGAGCAAAGAAGCAGAATGAGCAAACTCATTTCAGTGGTTTGCAAAGGTAATTTTTTATTTTCCTGCCAAGACACGTCAACAGACTTATCACTGCAATCTAACAAAATGTTGTCGTCTTGTTTAATATAGTTGAATCAAGGTAAAAAAGCTAAGAATTTGGTGCTCTGATGTTAAACGCTTCTAATAATGTGTTATCACTGATATTTTTCTACAGTTAGAACATTTTGCAGTTTTTAAGGAAATGTTTTAGTCTCATGCATTTGCTGCATTAGAAGAAAAATAATTGTTAAAGCTGCAAGCATACACTTAGAAACGAAAGGGCTGTTATAGTCTGAGTCCAGTTCTTAACTGTTGTTAGATTTTAATAGAACTATGAAAAAATGTAACTGATTAGCTGAGAAAATTTTTCAGAAGTTTCAAATACTGGCTTGGAATGATGTCAGAAGACATTTTTATGCCATACAAAGATGTGCTCCATTAGAGGAAACACACTTGCAGACAAATATTTTATTCACATGTACTGAAAGTTCCTAAAGAAATTGAGAGAATTCTAGAAAATTCTTTATGAAATCAAACACATGTCATCAACGTGAAGGTATCCACATAAAATTTAAAATCATCACACAATGATAATTTTCCCTCTTTTCCAAGCCCTTCAAGAACTGGAAGAGAGCACGTACAGACACGTTTCAAGTATTCAAGCTACTACTTTTGTGAAAGGTTGTGCATGCATACCTAAATAATCAGAACAGATAAATTAATTGTAACTTATATTTCCATATATTTCTATATATATCCAACCTGTATTTCTAAAACTGTGAAAGGGGACTTCCGGGAGCTCTTGGAGTTGAAAAAAGGAGACTTTACCAGTGGATAACAACATAAAGAATAGAGCTGATTTAAAAATAGATTTATTTTTTCATGAACATTTCTCTTAAAATTTGCCTTTTTCTTTTAATCAAGAAACATTAGAAATTTAAAATTACTCAACCAGAAATATCTTGAGAGTGTTTCAACCCCCCAGCTTCTCACAAAGCACTCTGTAGATTATGAAAGCATATGTATTTTTTTCTTGATGGCTTGCAACTATTGCTCTGGATCATTTTATGATCAGCAACTTCAGGGTACTAGGACATCTGCCAAAAAAGTATGTACATTTCCTCTTTACTGTACTTACTTTGTAGATATGTTAAACAGCTTAATTCATTAATGTTTATTTAGTATTACTTGGTGTTTAGATGAAAGACACTAGGAAATTGCTAAACTGTCATTGTCTTCCGCATTTTCTATGTCTGAGAAATCTGTCCTGCTTCAAGCAGTCAGAAGTGGTGGGTACATTTTTATCCCCTTGAGTACATGGGTTAAGAAGTCTCTGCCTTAACATTTCTTCCTTATGATCTCTTCATTTAACTATGAAGTCTATCCTGAATGAAGTTTTAAAACTTTAGAAAACATACAATGAACTCTGTCATAAGCAACTACTCAAAGATAAGCGTTGAATCGGATGTTTCACAGATGTGATTTTCTAGTAAGAGCAGAGATGAATTCTGCTTTGTTTGCTTACTTTGAGACAGCTCCTTAAACTTCCAGGATTGTTAAGATGTATGGTACTGTACAGCTTTAAAAATATTATACCAGTGATGGACTTTAACACTTTCCTCACGGAGCCAAAATACATGTATGAACCATGGATGCTTTAAATGGTAAAATCAACATTCTTGGTATAAACAATGAGCTCATAAATCTCATAAAAAAGTGAACTCTAAGGTCCCATTGCTATCATGCTGACAGTGTGATAATCCCTAATAGAATACAACACACCAAATTCTGTTGCGAATGTGCTGTACCAAACCTTGTTCTGTCAGCTGCAACTAACACTAGACATAGTAGTTTGTAAATGGGGTAGGCTTTATTCCATAATAGGTAAAGTTAACATCTCATTTTCAAAAAATATCCACACATGTAAAGTGAACTGAAGTAGCTATTAAGAAAATCCCATTATGACCCATAATGTTTTAAAGCCATTTCTAACAGGTCAATCAAATGTTCAGTGAGCAGGCCTGTAGCAAGGAATGAGTCAAATTTGCTCTCAGGTACAATAATGTAAATCCACATCCTTTTACTACAGATACTCTCAATCTGTAAATACGAGGCCATAGTTCTAGGTCCATATTGTCCATTTACATGTGTTCATATTATGAATGTAGCTGTTTACGTTACAGAAACAAAATACATTTAGGTGGATCTCATATTTGTAGTAGAAAAATATATCTTGAAAGAGCCAGTTCAGACCTTTATCACCTAAGTGTCATCAAAACTGTTTTTGCTAGGTCTGAATTTTTCACCTAAAGTATTGCACTTTATTTTTGTATATGCTAAATTTTGTAAGAAAATAAACATACCTCTTCCTTTCCTCTTAATTAAATTGGAAATAAAAAGTAATTAAAAATACTGAAATATTATTTTCTTATTATATCTGAATGAATTCTGGATTGAAGATGTTTGCTTTGAAAGTGACTTTTCAGTTTTTAAACCAAAAAAAAGGGGAATGGTTTAAGCCAGAATAAACATGTTTAATTTCAATGTAGTATGATATAAAATATTTCGTATCAAAAGATTTTCACTAAAACATGTCTTTCGGTGGATCAGTCATTGGACTCCCTGTGTATATACATATACAGTTAGCAGAGTGAGGTAGAGAGTATGTGTAATACATTTACATACTAATTCATATATGTGGACTCATTGACTTATAGAGACTGCATGTAGATTAGATATTAGCTTAATCATTCCAGAAACTTAATGTTATGCTTGTCATAAAAGTTGTAGTTTCATTTAAGTTTTTCTGAACATTTTAGGTTTTAAATGATATTAGAAATGTTAGACAAACATGCAGTGAACTGCAGGATTCTTTGTAACTTTGATTTACATTCCAGTGATTTGTGTTCAAATTTCAGCGTTAGTTTGAACTGGTTACAGATATTCAGGGCCCAGATGTTTCATTCATAGAATAAAATTTTTTTCTCAGTTTATTGTGTGTTTGGTACATGAATCATTTATGTGGAATGTTACTTGTCTAACCTGTTCTTTTTAAAATCATATTTGTATGTACAAGACATAAGATGATGTCTTGGTAAATTGGATGTCTTACCTATTTTTAGGATTGCCCGTTAGCATCCAAATGATCAGACTTGGTCTGTAGAGCGTCATGTTTCCTTAGTACAAGACTGATTCTGGTGTCCAGGATCTTGTCCATGGCTTGTTCCAAATATGTATGTTGACCATCTCCTTTCAAATAACAGCAATGAACAGTCAAAATAACATTAGCTTTTGTATTTTGAGAAATGTCCTTTGATTTTCAGTTTAAATTTATATTAAATTTAATGTGTTTAAAGTAACACTCTAGACACTGTAAATTATTCACTAGTGTGAATTTTTAAGGGGAGGGAGGGAGGGAGGGAAGATGGCATTGAACGTTGAAAGACAGGTCTAGAGTGAATTTGTTCATTTGAGTTGGAAGTGCTTAGCTGGTGGGGAGGTGGGTGAATAGTTTCAGCCCTTGACAGGCTGAAGAACCAGAAACAAGGAAAGCACAGGGTTACCTCTTTTAGGTACTTACATGCTTTGCAGAAATCCTTATCTCTACTTTCTAGTTTGCTCTTGGGTCTGAGTTTCTCTAGCTATAACAAATCTCTGCCTCTAAGAAGTGTTATTTGTACGATTGCTATCTGAATAGAAGAGAATTAAATTCCAAGGTCTGGTCCTGCTAATTATTATGTCGATGAGGTTTCTGCTGAGAAACTAAGTATAAAAAATCGCTTGTTAAAGAAATGTCCTCTAGATCACCTAGAACAAAAAGAAACGTTTATTGTTCCCACAACAGAGGGAAGAACCAGCATATTCTCCAGAAAACTTGAGAGAAAACATGTATAATAGTACTATTCCAGGTATTGGTAATTTTACAAGCAGACTTGCTAGCTAAGTTTATGAATTGATCATGCCCCTGTGAAATAATTACTGAATCAAAGTAATAAAGGAAAACCACTAGACTTGCAGAAAAAACACTGGGAAATAAAAGATTTTTCTCTTTCCTTTTCAACAGCCACTCAGTGACTTTAATAACTCAAGTGTGCCTAGAACCTAATGGAACCTACGGGAAACCAGTGCAAAAGAAAAAGTGTAGTAGGTAATACTGCTAATTTGCTTTAGAGAGAAATTAAAAAGGATCAAAAGGCTTAAACAGTGTGAAGAAGGAGGTGTGTCTGACATGGTACCTTTTCTATCACTGTTGTGATCACCTGTGTCACAAATGTCTAACTGAAAAGTACACTGCTTGTACTCTTTTATTCAAGCTTTCTGTGTATTACTACTGTCTTCTAACTAGCTTTTGTCCATGTCCTCCACTACCTTTAGAATGTGACCTACCAATGCGCACACGTATTCAAAGTAACTTACAGATTTCAGTGTATATAAAAATTGAGTCTGAATTATTTTTTTTATACCGCATAATGTAAAAATCTTTTTGAGTCGTTCTGGAAGGATATACCTAACAAAATATGTCCGTTATGTATGCTCATCACGTAAGGCAAAGTTTATGATAAATTAAGAAGATATATCTAAAAAGGTCTCGAAACAGCCATGTGTGTTTTCATTTGCATCAAAAGAATAATTATGGAATGGGCCCGAATCATCTAGGGAAGCCTTCTTTGGAGCTATGGTAAGTCAGTGTGCCTGCACTGCAGGAAAGAAGAGCCAGAGCTAACCCCCAGGTTTCAAGATTCTTACTAGAATTAGAACTGTAGAGATCTAACACATAAAATGAAAGAAACATAAATAAAATCTCACAATATGAAGCTAAGGATAAACAACTTGTAAAATTTTGTGATAAACATGAACATTTAAGGAATATGCTTTGTACATTAAGTAACAAGCCTGTTTACACATACTTGCTTCCACTTCCAGAACAAGATACAATGCCCTTTGTCACGGCTCTTTACTTTTGTACTGCTTTATTATTATTATAATTATTTATTATTTAAAAGGCCACACTTTTTTTCAGAGCTGCAATTGCTACAAATTAATGATTTCAAAAGTGTAGCCCATCTTTAGGGATGGATAAACAGGAAAGTGACTAAATACCATGAAGCAAAGCTGATCATTTACATGAGTGTGTCATCCTTAAAAGGACACAAACTTTGTAGACTGAGATAGGCTAGTTAATGGTTTAGAATATCTGGAATAGAAGAAATCTATCATGTGCTTTACTCTAGGGAGGAATTCTCATCTGTTTTGAAGTTCAATTCTGTAAGTATAGTCCAGACCAGTAATTTAGGTACTTTCTGTAGACCACAGAAAGAAGTGGGCAATTCTTTCTCTCTGAGGATGACTGCCCAAGACAGAGAGTATACATAATGCCATGGAACTGCCTTCTTTTTCCAGCAGCTATGGAAAAAAGTGCTGATGATTTGTTTGGAGGAGATGTCTAAACACCTCGACATCTAACTATTAGTTCAGATCATGTGAGATGAATACCAGACTCAGTCTGGAGACAAAAGGAAGGCACTTTTTCAGCTGGGGTTTCACATGCTGTTTATGTATCAAATACAATTCCCATCAAACCAGAAATTTCTGCAACATCAGATTCCCCCTTTGAAATTACTAACTGAGACATTATTTTCTTGTTTGGTATGCACTAGATGGTGACTCCTGTTTGCCACTGTTGTAAGCCAAGGAATAGCTGGACCAACTTATCAAGCTCAGAATATTGTACCAGATTTTACACTTCTTATTAGAGAAAAATCTCTTATATTTAAAAAGAGGGAGAGAGAAAACAGGTCACAGGACACTAACTCAGAAGTGAGCTATCCTGGACAATATGTGAAATACCACTGAGCTAATAAATAGCATTGCATATGTCAGGAAAGCTACTACTTACCAGAAAACAAACAAACTCCCCCTCAAACCCACCATCCCTTCTTTCCCAAAAAGTAATAAGCAGAGCTCTAAGAAGAAAAAATTCCTCTTACATTTCTGACTGGTTTAGAATGGTCTTGTACTGTTATTATCTTGTCTTTACCTGTCAAGTTTTCTTCTTTGGCTTCACTTGTATTAAAGATCTCATGATAATTACTGTTATATTAATAATTCTTTTTTTCCTTGAACTCAAAATGTTTACCTCGAAATGTGGTATTAGATAAATAAGAGATGAAAAAATGAAAAATGGCTGCTGAACAAATACAAAGCTGAAACTTGAAAAACTTGAAGAGATTTCTCTTTAGAAATGCATTCCTGCATAAAAACATATTAAAACAAGGGTTTGATTAAACAGCTTCTTAACGAAGTAGATAACTGAAAAATTGTGTGAAGATGTTCCTCTTTGCAGTCATGAAAAACCGTGTTATGGTTACAGACAAATCTGATATTTCCAACTCTTAAAGACTCAAGAGAACTTCAGAAATTGTGTGGTTTGGAGTTTTTCACTTAGCTGCTTGAGATCATGAGGTGAAGCTTTTATAAGTTAATACCATAAGATAAATATAGGTGCATCTTAAAACCAATATCCATTAATGTGCCATTTCACAGACATCATCACCATACGGTAGGCCAGAGATACAGAAGCTCTTTGATAGGCTCTTTTGCTGGACTGTAATAAATTTATTTACCCTCTTCTTCCCCCGTGATTAGGGGAAAGAATAGAGGCAACAGCATTTCAATAGCTATAGAGGATTTTATCAACATTTGTATTCTGAATTTTTGCATTTTGCCAGACAGCTACCAGGCTTGGAGCACAGGATAACAGTAAGAAAGGACCCTTCATTACAAGGCAAGCCTGGGACCTAGCAGCATCATGGGTAACACACTGATCAATGAGGACTATTTTCAGATGGTTCAGGCCGTCATATTGGAAGCTGTGCTGGCATGTTATAAGCATAAGTGGAAGTTGCTTACTATCAAGGCTATTGCCAGCTCCTTGCATGGAAGTCTCTGCTGCTGTGCTTACCGTGGCTTAAGCACTGAGCTAGCAAACCTTAGCAATCCTTTCTTGAATCAAGAATATGCTTTCCATCAACGCTGCAGATGACGATGTGGTGGTTCACAACTGTGTTCCTTTCTAATTTCATAGAATCATAGAATGGTTTGGGTTGGAAGGGACCTTAAAGATCCTCTAGTTCCAACCCCCCTGCCATGGGCAGGGACATCTCCCACTAGATCAGGCTGCTCAAAGCCCCATCCAGCCTGGCCTTAAAAACTTCCAGGGATGGGGCTTCCACCACCTCTCTGGGCAACCTATTCCAGTGTCTCACCACCCTTATGGTGAAGAACTTCTTCCTAACGTCCAGTCTGAATCACCCCATCTCTAGTTTTAATCCATTCCCTCTAGTCCTACCATTACCCGACATCCTATGAAGTCCCTCGCCAACTTTCTTGTAGGCCCCTTTAAGATACTGGTAGGCCACTCTAAGGTCTCCTCGAAGCCTTCTTTTCTCCAGACTGAACAACCCCAACTCTCTCAGTCTGTCCTCATAGGAGAGGTTTTTTCTCTATGCTTTTCCACCTGATGTCAATTGATTAACGCTTGCCTTTAGAGTGAATCACAGCTTAAGAATTTGCACGATCCAATATAAGGGAAAGCAACTGAAAGATCAAATCCAACATCTTGCGAGCTCCAAGACAGTGACGTGTTTTACAGTGTGTTTGCTGGTGCTGTCTCATGCCTCTGTTACATCTGCATCAAGGTAATCTTTTGGTGTAGCACCTTGGCTAAAAGGTTGTTTTCTCATTTGCACCATCTGACAAATATTTCTCCTCAGATACTAAAATCTTATTTATTTTTCCCTTTTGAGAGCATTTTACTTAGAATAGTTACCAAACGCTGGACAGCACAACCAGATGGAATTTCTGGATTCTGCTGCAAAGATCAGATGAATGTGCATGAATTGTTTGTACTCTTATTTTTTGTCTCTCTAAAAACTATAGGGGTGGAGTGTTCCTTTCCATCTTTTTGTATGGTACAAAGTTCTCTAAAGTCCCCAGTTTCATTGGAGGGCACTTAAAGATAATATATTAAAAAACATTAACACAAAGACCAGCTCCTTTGGCAGTACCAACATGTTCTTTGTGTTTGTGACCCTATGATATTCTGTGTGTGGAAATGTCGTTGTAGCTTGTTCTGAAGTTAATAATCTGATACGGCTTTAACCGAGATGGTTGCCTTTTGTGTCCAAGCACATTTTCAGCTGCAGCATTCATTCAAAAAGAAAAGCTGAATTCAAACATTTTTTCCATTGATGCATCTATTGTTTGCAAGCTCATCTGAGTGCCCCTTTCATGCGGCAATACTTTTTTTACTTCTCATACTCAACTGAAGTTTGGTCTTCTTCCTTTACCCATTGATCACATTCATAATTTGTTCACTTTTCTCATTATGCGTATCAATAAGAAAATGTCCCAGATCTGAGAGATTTTTCTGATGGCACAGTTTTGATTTTTATTCACGACAAAGGATGTATTTAAGGTCTTATTTGTTGCTAATGACGTAAAAGATCTTTCTTTGTATGCTGAAGTCCACCTATCAATTTCAGGTCCAGGTTCCACATAAGTCCCACTAAAGCCTTCAGAGGAAAATTCACGTGCCAGTACTGCAGTTGTAGCCTTTTAAATTAGAAATCTTGGATTTTCTCTGTAGTGTTTGTTACATGTCTAATGTCTTTCTAAATGGACTAGTTCTCTTTTTTACTTCATCACTCTGCTACCTAGAGCAGATACATTCATCTAGTTTGAGTTGAACAGTCAAAAAGATATTGAACCCGTTTTTCCCCCTTTGTCAGTTTAGCTCACCTATTTGTTCTTGCAGTTGTTAATGATTAATTGTGAATGATCTGTGAAGCGTTAAACAGACTGTACACTAATGATACGTTAACTATGCATTATCCTATTAACCACAAAAGCAGAACATGTGTAGTGTAATCATCATGAACAGAAGAAAGATATTAATGCACCACAAATTTATTCATAGTGGAGAGGAGGAGAATTACTTTGGCAGGCAAGGCAAAACATTGCTGGTGAAAGAAGAGTAAGTCTCTTTCTAGGATCTTGAGGGGAGGTGGAGAAGCCAGACAAAATTTACATAACAAATACTGGATGTGGAATTGCATAAATCAATATAACCTCTAATTTTATTTGGAGAATGGCACCTATTAGATAACTTTTCCTCCAACCTAGTTTCACAAAATAAAAAAAAAGAAAAAAGAGGGAGGGGGCGGATGTTGTAGCTGCTTTAATTCTGATCCAAAGGTTTTAAATTGGTGGAGGCAGCGGCAATAATTAAAAAGGCTGCTGAAAATTAAATCATTAAAACATAGTTTTGGTACAGAGGTGTTATCGACATCAGGATCTCAGACTTCAAGTATTTTGAATTAGTTATCAGATACTTTTGAGGTAAAACATCTTTCACTAAAGAAGTATGGATACATTTTTATTCAGAAAATTTATTTCTTAAATAGGTTATATTTTTAATTTAAAATGTTTTTATTGAAATAAACACAAATGGTCCCTCTCTGCTCTTTTAAAAAGCTAACTAGAAAATAAAAACTATTTAGTTTAAAGAAGAGCCACAATACAAATCAGTTAAAAATTCTTTAACCATTACTTTGTTTTCTAGGGTCTTGCTGCATATGAATAAATACACCAGGCCATTCTCTGGTGAGTGTCAATAGACAAACTATATATTTTATGAAGATTCTGAGGATACTTTTTCTAATATAAAACTACTTCCAGGTCTTAGCTGTAATCAGTATAATAAAATATGGCTGCTGGTAAGTAAAAAAATTTTAGAAGTATGAAGTATTCCTTCTAATAAATTTCAGTTTAGCAGTTCTTCTAAGGCCCAGTGGCTGCACTAGTGGAATAAACATCTCAGTTACAAACTGTCCTGAGGTCCTGAAACAACTCTTCACCACCCGGTGACTCTCAGCAGTTCTAGATACTCTGTTTGCCTTTGCATAAGATTTTGTCAAACAAGTTCTCATGTTTTCTTTCTTTTAGGACATTTCACAGAGGTGGTATATCCATTTTTACCTTGAGTCCAGACACTCCAGTGTCAACAGACCAAAGAAAACTTAGTTTCACCCAGGGGCTGCTTTTTCAGCCAGAGGCAAGTGAACAAACATCATATGGTTTTACTTTCAGCAGTTTTGTAGTCCTACCCTGCAAACTGAAGGTCTGTTTCACATAGGAGGCCAAGAGCCAGGAAATGTATGAATTACATGCAAGAGTGAAGGTCTTGCTGAAGGTGCTTTCTCCTGTTGAAGATTCAACCAAGTCTTCTTCATTTGGAGAATGCTCCATGGCCCCTAATGAGTTCAGGTGTCTGTTGCCTTTATTCAGTATCCTTTGGACTTGTTTACTTTTTCAAAAAATCTCTTGAGCATTAACGCCTCTCTGTTCACATCAGGACAGCTGAGAACTGCAGCCCTGTGGATAATTCTGATTTTGTCTGCATACCTCTTTTTTTCCGCTTTATTTGTAAGTCTTGCTCACTGAAGAACCATCTTCGTTACTATTTGTTTCCTCATGGCAGGCTTTTCTGAAATCTAGAAAACTGCAATCAAAACTCACCATATAACTAATATATTTCTTCTGTGTACAGACAGCATTATTTTAGTAATACTGAAGTATTATCTGGAACACTAAATGTTAAAGATCAGCCAATTTTGCCAGGGACCGTTGCTCGTACTATTCTCCTCCAGTCACATACTTTTAGTCAAGTCAATAAACTGTGTTTAACAGCTCAAGTGAAAAGTCTTTTTTCAATTTTAACTTATTTTTAAACAAGGAAGCAATTTTAAAAGCTTAACATGATGATTTGATTTTTAAAAAATAGAAAGCAATCAGAAGAATCTTGTAAAAGGAGTCAATTCTCATGCAGCTGCCCCAGGTTTTACCATAGGCTGCATTTTTCTTTTTTCTTGAGAAGTACAATGTTGCTATTGTTCAGTTTCATGTTAGTTCTGGCTGCTTTTCTACAAATCCCATTGACAATACAGTAATCTAGAGGCCCCTTTACAGCTGGGTGGGAAAGGAATTGAAACAATAACATTTGAAATATTCTTAAAAAGTGCTTGATGGTTTTTTAACTTGTTCAAGTGACCCAGTCACATGAGTAAGGACATTTTAAAAAGTCTTAGTGATGCATTTGAATCTTATCTCACTTCCTAAAATATTTAAAAGCCAATTTTCCTTACATGTGTAATGTCTCTAGTCAGTTTGGCGGTTTTAATCTGGGTGAAATCTGAATAAGATTAAGTAATCTACAGACCTACAAATGAACCTTTCTGAAGTCTTTAAAATACTGTTGAACTCAGCAGAAATATATGATCATTATGCACTGCTATGCATCCAAATTCTCTTCCAAGTCTTAAGGGATGAATGTAGCCAGAAAGCCAGCTTCTTTTGGGGCCACCTGGTCACATGAAAAAAAATCACACAAAACATTTTCTTGCCCTGGGAACTGTTTAGGATTAATTTTGTCTTCCAATATTCTTTAAAAAAATGCAAAATATGTCTCTAAAGAAAAAGAATATTAAATTCCTCAGAAAATGACATTTAGACTACAGAATTTTTTGTAGCAGGAAAAGGGAGTTTTTAGGTTGGTTTTATGTATTATCATGTTCTGTGGATTTGCGTTTCTTTTAGAAGAGTCAAGTTTTTTAAAATAGCAATATCTTGTTTTATTCCTTGATGCAGATAAATATAAAGTGATGAAAAGTTATTAGTTTTACAGAAAACAATGAAAGATGCTACAGCTGTCAGATGAAAGGAGTCAAGGTCAGTATAAGCAAATGAATATCCATTGATTTTGTGTCTCTTTAATCAAAGATCCAAATTTTAGCTGGCCTTGAGTATAATCTGATATTTATTTAAAAATATATGGTCCCATGGAGACCTAGTGTGCAAATGGGAAGGGAAAGTACCAGGAGTATGAGCCCTCTTCCATAATGTGGGAACTCTAGGCCTCGTGGACCTCTTGTTCCCGATGGAAGTGGATAAAAATGTAGTCATGAAAACCAGGTGAACTGAAGCATGAGGTCTCATTTTTCATGAGAGGGGTATATAACTGCAAGTGAAAGTTGAAAAGAATTGAACCCAAGCATTTAGGAAGGAGCCACTACTGGGGCTTGTGTAAACTTGGGAAACTAAAGCAAACAAATGTCGCAGGGACTGGATATGAACACTATAGCTGGAAAACCAACTGTAGTCAGGGCTATAGTTATAATCAAAGTTTCTTTGAAAACGTTGATATTTATGAAGTATCAAATGACATAGGAAAAATTAATACAACGCTAGATACTGTTTTGTATTAGCAACGACATCACAATTGACAGCGAATCTGCACATGGTTTGGTTTACAGTAGTGGCGTGAGTTCTATAAGCTCATTAATTCATTGACACAGATTAGAAAAATGAATGTATTCTTTTTCTGTCAGAACACATAGATGTAACCCAAAGCAAAATGAGTCTCTCTGCTTTCTCAACTCATGATGTAGTGCAAACTGAGTTTTCAAAAGCTTCTTTGAGATGTACTTAAGGACTTGCTGGGGGAGAAGTGGTGACATCTACTGGAATTTTTAAACACTTCATCATATGTTTCCAAGGCTGCTAGCAAGATATATTTGGTTTAGTTCTAAAGTTGGATGAATAATGCAGAAACAATTTCTACTTATATTTGTGCAAATTTGGAAGAAAATCTTCAGCCATCTTGGGGTTGCATTTTGTGTCATTTCCTGCACACACTCATAGAGTTATTAAACTTTAATCATATAACTGTTGGCAGAAAATAAATGTTAATCTCACACAGGAATACTATGAAAAGTGAATTTCTAATGTGCTTTCTGTAAGCCTGTGTACCACAAAGCTGATTCCATGAGTTATGTTCATTAGACTAGAGGATGGAAACAATATTAAGTGATTTATGGGACCAACTGCAACAGTGAGTTTATGCTTGGAGTGGCAACCCCTTACGTTAAAAGAAATTAAAAAAA
Source organism: Larus michahellis (assembly GCF_964199755.1). Taxonomy (NCBI): domain Eukaryota; kingdom Metazoa; phylum Chordata; class Aves; order Charadriiformes; family Laridae; genus Larus; species Larus michahellis. Next base: position 79,981,261 of record NC_133899.1, on the reverse strand, counting down.
AAAATCAACGAGAAAGGAATATGTGAAGCAAATTTCAACCCACTCCCCACATTTCATGGTAAGAAGGAAGGAAACTCATCCATCATTAAATGCATTCATTAAAAATTATTCACTCAGATCCATTTAAACCGTGTTCTAACTTTAATCTTTTGATTTCTTGGGGCTAGATTGTGATGCGTACTGCATGCCCAATAAGCATGTGAAGGCTCTTCTTGCATCCTGATGTAGGTTACTTGGACCTTGGGACTGGGCCTGCAGGAGCAGCAGGGTTATAGTCTGCTTCCTCACTCCCCTCAGAGGGAGTGTGCAGAGGGGAGGGAAAAGGGGATGGGACTGCAGAAGATGAAGAAATCCCTCTTGGCACAAAAAAAAACCCTCTGACTGGCTTGCTGGGATTGGCTTGGGGTCAGGGTTTCCACGAATTTTACTACTATGAACCAGTGATAAATAATTCCCTCTGGGACAAGGAAGATGTAGGCAATAAATTGGCCTTTGAGATGTACCCTTGAGGCGTGTTATGCAGTGTTATCTGTGTGCTATTGCAATTTACCTATCCCATTCCCTTCACTCTATGCCTAATCTTTAATCCTTACAATCCAAAGAGTTTATGACTTTACAAAGTTTATGACTTGATTGTATGACACAATTGTGTCAAACAACTAAATATCACAGAAAGTGAGGAATAGGAGTTTTCTTGCTCACCTTAAACTAAAAGCCAAATTACCAATGTCTGATGTAGTTCTGCAGGCTCTCAGCTGTTATCTTTTACCTGGCACTTTGCATTTTCAGCCTTTGTATACAATGGATGAAATAAACTGTGTGATTTCTGATGGGTAATGTTAAATGATTTTGTTCAGTATCTGATTCAAAATTGTCTAGTGGAGTTAAACTCGGTAGCAGAAAAGCTAATCGTTGGTAGACCCTGCAGCACTGAGACTTTTCCTGCAATATTTAGAGTAACAGGCACAAGAAATACCCAGAGGAAATGGAGAATGATGGTCCTTGAAGTCCTACCACCATTTTTCATTCTTACTAAGAACTGTTTCAAATATTACATGTAGCTCGTTCACATTATAGTGCCTGCGTTTTTTTCACCGATTATATCCTTTTTGTTAAAAATTTTCTAATCTGTGAGAAACTTTCTGTAAGGCTTTCCACCAAGCTGTCCTTGAGGATTTTCTACTGTTAAGGAGATTTATTATTCTGGTACGACAAAAGGAAACCATCTGCTGTCATTCATCAAAATGCAAGTCTACCACCAGTCTTACCTCTAATTCTGAAAGCTGCAGATGTGTGGAGATTTTATGTTGATTTTTGCACCTATGAGCATATGACCTGTTGTAGCATCCTGTTCCTGCAGCCTTCAGTTGAGTCCTGTGACTCAAAGCAGATTCCCAGTCACAACAGCTTTTCTTGTAATGGCAGTTGTCTCACTTCAGCAGTGTGCTCTAGTTATGAGATTGCCTGGCTAAAGAGATTATAGGTGTGATAGTCTAACTTACCTACCACAAAATTGGAACTATTTGGCTGTCAGTTAGTATTATGGTGAGAACTCTGACATGATGGTTTTATGACTTTATTAATAAGTGTTAATCCTCCAAACAAGTTTTTTTAGTACATGTTGACTGTCCTGCATCTTGTCTCTGATTTGCTAGACTGACAAGTTTCTATCAATCCGTCAATCTTACTTAGCTGGCCTGCTGCTCACAAGTTTCTCTAGATTTATCATGACACAAATAACACGTTTTTAATTGAACTGAGATTCTCTGAGTCTGTATGCATACCCACATCCATTTCTAACCATTTTCATGGCTAAAACCTACTCTTACTGCAGACCTTTGAATATCCAAGATCTGCACACAAAGTTGTTGTGTATTTTCAGTTAGCACTTTTCATATTCACGCTTTGCTGAATCAGGTCAGGGTGCTCAGTCTGGTGGGGAAACACACCTGTACGTAAGAAATGCAAAAAGTTGCCTGTACAAGGGAGCTTCCATACCATCTGGCACAAGTTGATAGCATTTTAATACTACATCAACTTATTCAAGCTGAAGGCCTGGCTGAAGACGTTATAGCTACAATACTCTATGTTAAGCTAGTAAGACTTAGTAATGACTGAGGGTGCAAGCACTAAAATCTTCCCCAGAGAGTAGCACATGATATCCAATGAATAGTTACAGTAAATCTGTCTGAAATGCATTTCATATAATTCGTGGCAAAATTTGCTTTCAGAGATTACAGACAACATTTAAATTAGCAATGAGAACTACCCTGAATAACAAGCTCATTATTTACTATATTTGCCTTTTGTTGAGTTCATTCGCAGCACTGCTTGGTTAGATTTTGTGGATCCTTTTCAATCCTTTCTGCATGAAAGCCCAACTATGGAACATTTCTGAATGCAACAATTGTGATTTTATAATGAACCACAAGAGGGGGGAGAATGAACATAAATGAAAGAACTTGATTTTAATGAACCACTGTTACATTTAGGACAATGTCGTATCGATGCTGAATTTAAGAATCTTGGCCAGGTGTTGTCTGCGAAACGAAGAGTTTGAACTAATGGTGAGATGCTGTTCCTAAGATTCATTTTTTCAGGTCTGATGATTTGTTACTGAGCTTCACTTACAGCTGTGGACAAACCACATTTTCAAAGTTGCAAAATACCATGCTGAGTACTCATCCCTTTCTTTATTGCCTCAATCAAACAGAAACAAATGCTAATGAAATGATAAAAATAGAGATCTCTGTGATCTGAATAATCAGTTTTAAAGCCTCCTACCCTGCCTTATAATTTTTTTCCCCCAATTATATAAAGGAATTCTCTAACTCAAATAATCAAGGAATTTCTCCCTGGTGCACAGATGAGTATTTCGTGTCAATATGAAAACTAAATCATCTCACTGTTGTGGTCATGGACTGACACAGGAAATTCCAAGAGTATTGTCAAGCTACTTTTTAAAGAAGGCTCATAGTCCCCTGTTCCTCATATGCAGAAGCAGCTATAGTGACGACAAAGCTGGGGACTCCTAGAGATGGTACTCTGGGACTCCTGAGAGCACATGCCCCTACAGCTGGATCAACTCTTGGAGAGCATGCACAGGCAGCTTTGGCAAGCAATCAGCTTCCTAACCCCAGGACTCTGTGGGCTTGCTGGTAGTTCCTATGGCCAGCTGGAGGGCAAGGGAGGAAAACAGATTTCAAGAAGCCACCCACTCCCCCCTCCGCTTTCTATTATTTCAAAATGGATACAAGGGGCAGGCAAGTTTCCCAGTTTTCAGTCCTCTGTATCTCATGTTCCGTGTCCCTCCTGGCCTAGGTTGTCAGTCTCCTGGGAGAGGGATAAGAAAGGAAATGAGTCTTACTGCCCTCCAGACTAAGAAAGGAGCAAAGCAACAATTATAACAGTAATATGAGGATGGTATTGCAGCAGGTGGTTGCAGCAGGACAAAAAATAGTAGCGTAGACAGCAAACCTTCTCAGCTTTTCTCTGCAAGAAAATTGCAAGTAGCCCAGTAGAGTATAACTCTAAGAGAACACCACGTAATGTTATTAGGAAAAATTAAAATGTCCTTAATTTCATGTTCAAAACCTGAACGGTGCTGAAGGAAGCTTGCAGAAAGAAATTAAGACAGTAATACTAGAAGAAGACAGAATGCTGATTACCAGCAGTGAGGTATCCAGATTTGACTAATGGCACAGTTATTGTATGCATAAGCCCTAATGGTGTTTAAGTGGTTGCTAGAATGAATGCAATTAATGTAATTTATTTGTCAGCATCCAAACACTATAATACTGGGAATAGGATGGGAGGTCCCTTGTCTAGCATATCACACTATGAATACTTTTCAGTGTCTCTTTTCACAAGTACACAAAACCAGTGACTCTGTTTATTATTTTTTTTTATTCACCTCATTTTCACAGGGCATCATCTACATAGCTGCACTGATTTAAACTGATTTTTTCTTGGTTTGTGGCATGGATTTTGCAGGGGTACTTTGGGCTGATCTAGTCTGGCTTGCCACTTGAAGGCAATAAGTGGCCTTGCACCTATCCTATAGCTCCTGAGTGAGTATATGTTTTTTAGAGAGATCCTCCTAGTTTGACTGAACTACTGTAGAGTTAATAGTAAGTTGATTCCTTTCTTAAATTGCTCCAGTGCTTAGCAGATTCATTACTCTTGACAAATGAAAACTGATGAATATGCTAGGGTTAATAGCAAAACTTTATCAACATGCATTTTCAAGTAAGTTATTCAAAAATATTAATAGCCTCTTTAAATTACTGCTCCACTCTGCACTGAGGACTGACATTGTAGGACTGTGATGAGACACGGTTGCCTTTCAGTCTGGATCCAGATCAATTACCTTATTGTGAAGCCACCAACAAGAAAGCTGTGACTGGGCTGTATATCAAAGTTCAACACAAAAAGCAGCTGTCATAACCATCAGATTATTGTTCATTAATCATTTCTTGTTCAAGATGGAGAACCCTTCCAAATCAAGGCACAGAAAACTTGGAACTGCTGTTTATAGGACTAGACAGGTATTTTCATGAGGGTTTATGGATTTCTCAAATGTTTATTATTTACATGCTAAATAATATTTTACTGGAAGTCTCTCCCTCCATACTCAGCAACACAGTTAAGTTTAAAAATCCCAGAAGAGATGAATCAATGCATTTCCATTGTAAATAGTGGAGCTATACAAATTTATATGACTGCTTCCTCTTTATTCCTCCTGACTTACATGACTAGCTTGTTTAGTTGTTGGCTTGTACCCATGACACTTCATGGGTAGCTTAAAACAGCATAGAAGTATTTCTCTTAAGACACATAACTGCAAATAGAAGGCTTTCCTTTTCTTCGTTGTCAGAGTTTGGCTAGCAGACTGCACACTGTAAAAAGCATAATTAATAGGGAAGCTCCTTGTAATGGAACAAATAAACAGTTAACAGTACCAGTCTTGTGAAACAACGAAAGACTAAAATTTAGGTCCAGTTCAGAAAGCAGTACATTACTAATGCTTTTTAACAATCAGCTATATTGAAAAAATGTATCCTAGTGCCTATGTGCTTCTGAGTTCCTCACTGCGTCTCAGAATCTTTGAATTGCTTCTTGTAGCTACCTTAATCTTTGGAAAACCTGTAAGTAAGAAGCTTGACTTAACATAGTGGTTGAATTCTACTGTGCATTATTTCCCATGCATACAATCTATACAATGATAAACCTGAGGTGCTTGAGTTTTTACCTCCAATAATCACAACTAGAAAACCACAAATGGACTTTTCATTTTTCCCTTGCAAGAGCTATAAAACCTAAGGTAAACCCTCCTGCCAAATCGCTTTTATGGGAACCTCACTTTCCTGTTCACTAGTTTTACTCCAATTAATTAAAAGCAACACTCCTGCCCTTCGCTGTGGTTTCCAAGGTATTCACGGCGGTCACGTGCCCGGTCCAAAGTTCTGAGTGAGACTGAATTGCAGGTCCTTGATGGGTTCATACTTGCAGATTTGAATTTCAGTGTCCATAAAGTCCCCTTCTCCAACAGATGGAAGCCTTACAATGATGAAATGAGCAAGCCACTTAAAATTGAATACAGAAATGAAGACGACCTTACTCAGTCCTGATTCTTTTGTTTGTTTGTTTGTTTTCAAACAGGATTGATTATTTTGATGCCTCTAAAAGGAAAAGGTGAGCTGAATATTTAAATTCATGAGGGTTTTTTTGGTTTTGGGGGTATTTTTTTTTTGTTTTTTTGAGAACATATTCCTGTCTGTAAAAGGTCTTTAAGCATTCTGTGTTCCCCTTGCTTTCCAATTAATTTTCTATGCTTTCTAATGTGGTCCTCTGAGTGCTGGAAAGTAACAGAAACAAGAATGCATTTAATACCTGGCCTGGCGTCTTGGCAGCAAAGCTTAGCACTCCAGTGTGGGGAGTAGCAGGTTCAAGACCAACCCCAGGAGTCTTACTACTTGGACTGGCAGAGGGCTAGCGTAATGCACAGACAGTGAGCTCATTCTGCAGGTGGAGTGTTCAGCTGCATTGATCTTATGGCAAACCCAGCTTGCTAAGGTTGTGGAGAAACATTGGCTCTGATCTAAAAGGAAATTGTGCTGCCTTTCCCTGTCTTTCCACTAGTTTAGCTTGCAAGCTCTAATAACATTAAAACATATTTTAAGCAAGAGGGCTGACACAGCTACAGAGACACAAAGTAATTTCCTAGAAATAGTAAATACAATAAGCAAAACTCTCTAATCTCTCATTAGGTAATTGTATTTTCATGGGGTCAGCCAGCCTCCCTGGCCAGGCTGAGGTCAATTCTAAAATATGTGTATTATATACACTAGGCATCTGTTAATGAAGCATAAATTTCATCAGCAATCTGGGTGCCAAAATCAACTCATTTGGGTACATGGTTTGCATCTACAGTGGTGTCTTATGGATTTGTTCCATAGCTGAAACAGCAAGTTTGTGTAGATGCCATGAATGGCATATAATAAGGAAAAAAAAGCAACACGACAAGCATCTTAGAGGAACATAAATCCTCTGAATTTTTACTAGATGAAATTCAGAGGGTTGTAAGACAACAGTAAATAAAGGGTAAGGAAGAGAACACGTTACCAGAGCCAAGAATATCAGTTCAGTGTTAATAATTATTTTCTTTGACAAAAGAGAAAATAAAACTAGATAAATATGAAGCAAAAGCTTCATTTTAGAGTACCCTTTCTTTCCTAAAAGGGAATGAGTGGGGCTTCACTTTAAAAAGTCACCAGTATTTTGTTCAGATCCATCACAGGGATCCTGGTAGAACATCAGCAAGATGCCACTCCATCAGCAATCAAGCAACAAGCCCTCATGCTTCTTGTTTCTCCTGTCAGCTGAGGGTGCTAAAAGTAGGACTTTTTACCAACAATGGCGAGTCTAGAAATGAGAACAGGTTCAATAACCCTAACGCCAAACCTTACGATGATGGTATGACAACACTCTTCCTTTGCAAGCATATAAGCAAAAGCGCTTGTCTGCTTTGGAAGTGGAGTGAGGCTAAGCATTCCCTTTCAACATGTAGCCTGGAATATTGCTTTGTTTTATTTAACTACCACAGGGCCTAAGGACAGCAATGATTTTTGGCCATTTTTTACTGCCCGTTAAAAGTGGAAGAAGTGTTTCAGGGTAATAGCCAATGTAAAAAAGAATATGAAATAAAATAAATTCTTCGTAGTTCAGAAATGGCCCCCTTTCATTCATTAAGTTTCCATAGCTGAGCACAGGATTGGTGTGTGCTTTGGCAGTGAAAAATAACATAACATTTCAGAAAGAGCAAACTTTACCAGTAGCACATGTCAGAGCAACACTATAGGCTCCAAGTTGTGTTAAGCCAACTGTAAGTTTGACAGCAGAAATATATCAGTCTCTTTGAACAAATAATCTGACGAATATATGTAGATCCATCTGAGCTGTTCACTTAGTTTCAATCCAGTAATTTTCATGCAAAGTAAAGGTGAGATTTTAGTAGGCAATAGCATGAACAAATTATTGGGAAAAAGAATACACCATGCCAAGAATTGTCCCACAAGACAATTGAATCTCAATGAGAACTGATGACCAGCGAGTGTGTGAGGGGAAAAGCCGATATCCTTATTCTTCATTCCTCTTCCTTTTCCAGTTCAGGAGAGGATGGGTAAGTAAAGGCAAGTCAGTCCTTCTCTACTCCTCTGTATCCAAACTTCAGGGGGCAAGGAACTGAATAAACAGGAATATGGAGAAGGGGAGGATTTATCTCTGTGTTTGTATGTGAATAAGAGAAGGTAGATACAGACTCCTATTGAATTCGAGCCACAGTCTGACACTAGATATCTGTATATATATATGTTAAAGCTCAGGTTTATGCTGCTTAATAAATAAACCTTAGATTTGAAAATAGATAGATGTAAATGCAGCATATGCTCCCTGATAGCAAGAGTAAATTTTATGTTCCTTCTTCCTCACAAAAAATATTTTTCTTCTTGCAAATAAAGGAAAGTCTTTCTGTTTTCCTAACCTATGAATAGAAGACCTGACTTCAAGGGACAGATGTCAAGGATCCTGTTAATTGAAATAATGAGATATATCTTGACGTTGATTTTTAAAACGTCACATAGGCATCTAGTTACAGAACTCCATGTAGATTTTGTTTCTCACTTGAAAAAGACATCCTTTTCTTGCTCTCTCAGAAAATATTTATCAACCTTATAAAGAGCTTGATAAGCTCATTTCTTGGTGAAATCCACCTCTCTCACGGGCAGGGACCACTAAATATCCATTTTCTTCAGAGCTTCAATTGTGCCACCTGCTGCCATTAATTATACCATTCGGTTCACACAGTTTTGTGGCTCAAATGATTAGAAGATACTATGATGAATGTTGCCATGCAGTAAGTGAAATGTACCCATAAATACTGAAGACAACTTGGAACACTTTTGGTAGATTATATGTGTATATGGTATAGTGCTAAGTATCTAGCAGCTGGATACTCCGTTGTGCCTTTGTAAATTATGAGCTATTGCTAATTCTGTAACCTCTGAGGTTCTGTATAGTTCAAGTGCAATTAGTCTGAGCTTAGCCTGCCTGAGCACCTCTCTTGAACATCTAAGGGGAGGCTGACTGCAGGATGAAATACTGAGAGACAGTAGCCAGTAACAGAGAACAAAGTTTTGGTAAAGAATAACCAGTGGATGAATAGGTTACATGGTTTGAGTATAAAACAGGACATTTTTGAGATGGAACAATATGTATCAGAAAAGGCATACGAAGGCATGACCCTTAAAAGTAGTTAGCATGCGTGTAAACTGAGAGTTCTTCGTTACAGGAAATGAAAAATGCATAGTCCTTTCTATGTGCATCCTCACCTGGCTGTAAAATATAGCGAGACCCGCAGAAGCCCTTCCATCTACTTCAGTGGGCTGTGGGACAGACCAGTAATTGCCCTATTGGAATGACGTTACAAGGTACCTTCAGAGAGGCTGACTGTTTCCATTCTGCTGCAGCTAATGGCGTTACAGTGTAATGGTTAAGAAGCTTTTTATGTGTACAAGTTGAAAAGAAGCAGATCCTGATTACCTCTGCAAAAGAAAGCAATGAGTGAGACACCATAGGTTTTTAATACTGTTAGCTTCCACGTTAAACAGGACTGATTCTCTCTTTGAAAATCTCTGTAGTTTTGAAATTAGTGCAAACACTATCATGAATTTCTTGGGGGGGAAAAAAATCAATGACATATTTCCCCCTTTATCCATCTAGCTCTGGGGAATGTAACGCTGCTGAATACGCTGGCTTTTGTAAGAGATGTAAAACAGAGTCTGTGATCATTTGTGGTCATTAAGGATCACTTTTTTTTTCTTTTTTCATGAATAGAGGTGTTAGTGAAGGTGTTCTGGACTAATTCCAGCTCCGGTAATTGGATTTTTTTTATTTTTTTTTACCTACACACATTCCTTCAGCAGTTTCATTTGGCTATGTATGTTGCGCTCAATTCAGTGTTGCCCCATTGGCCCCCCTTGTGTCAGCCAGACTGGTGCAAACAGACAGTAAGACAACTGTAAGCGCTCCTTTCCCTCCCATAGAGCCCTTTGTCCCAGGAATATAATGCTTGACACAGCTTTACCAGATGTGTTTTCAGTGTTATATCTGGTAGGGGACCATTTCTAGATGGTGGTATTCAGTAGAGACCCAAAAAGTGAATGGGTCAGCGATTAGAAAGAGACTGGTCATTGGAGGCTGAGTCATTCTTCTAACACAATGAATTTTAGCACTGTAGTGGCACACAGGAACACCCTCAAGTCAGCCTGTGGCAGAAGGTATAACCTGCTATGTGCTGCACAGATGAATTTGTAGTGATAGATGGTATTGGCAAGAGATAAGATAATTCTGTCTCTCTGTGTAACCTAGTAAAATGCTTCCAAAATTTGTCAGAGAGGGGATAAGTACACCGAAGTGCAGTATTCGATGGGAGAAAGGAAGAGACACGTGAGGCTGGGGCGAAGAGCCGAATCAAAATAAGACATCCTTTGCTCTGACAGATACAAGGACATAATGGAAAACAAGGTTGCTGTCTTTCTGCTGCTGTGCCTAACTGAAGTCACAAAGGATGATGAAAGGTCAGATGCAGTGCAAACCTCTTATTTTTCATCTAGACTTTGAATAGTTTCCAATGTGCTATACACTACCAATTCTAGCCCTTCTACCCTATGTTATTTAGGGGCTCTTCAGCCAGGCATGAGATACCCTAGAATGCTTAAAAAGCCTGGGGGTGGCTGAGGTTTGATGGTCTACTAGAAAACTGTTTTTTTGGTCTCTCCACAGAGATCAGCAGAGTTAATATGGGGCCAAGCAACCAAGCTCAGAGTTTTCCTCTCAGATGTTCTTTGTCCTATGTAACTCCATGCATGTCACAGTTTTAAATCCACAGGTAAACCCTTACCTCTACACCAGGCAAAGTCCTTTCACTCATGAAAGAGTGATTACGGATCACCATGTGTTTAACTAGACTGGAAATTCCCCCAGTCCTCCTTGGAGGTTACTTTTAAATAAGGTTCCAAATTAGAGCACGGTTCAAAACCCAGGGTTAAAAGCCTGCAATGCAAATGTTATCTCAGGTGACAGACGGTGCCTCTGTCCCCAAGCAGTGACCATCAGCTGAACTGGAGATCACAGGTATGCAGTATAGAGAGGACAGGTATCCAGGACAGACAAAAGCACTGTACTTACACAAACATGCATGTATAGTGCTAAGGCATATTACTCTTTTCAGGAATACGTGTGTTTGCTCCTAGAAAACTTCGACATAGGCTATCAAGGGTTAAAAAAGCATTTCAAAATCAGCTTCTATTGGACTATTTTGTTTGGCCAATATCTGACATGGGTTGTACTGAGCACGTTTTGCCACCTGGCCAATTTTTTTTCCTGCCAAGCTATTCACTCAGGCTTGTGGTGTGAAAAATAGATGTTTAATAGTCAATGAAGTACTATAGTGGGTAATAGTTTATAAATTTCCATGACTTATTATGCTCAGCCTAAGTGACTGTTTATTAAGTGTATTTAAAGCCCCCCATCTCATTAACTTACAGTACTGGTGATTCCCTCCTCCCACCACTACTATTTTTAATGGAAAATATTCACCCATATCTTTTGCCTGTGAAACATTTTTTTTGCATGTGAAACAACTCAGTGGAAATCAGACTGCCTGGATAAGAACAGGACATCATCCTTGGCAAAGTACAATGTGTTTATCATTTTCAGAAGTAAAGTGAATCCAAAATATGAGATATATATATTGTGGACCAAAAAACCTATAAATGTCCTTTGTATAAAATACAGATGTCAACATCCTACCCTTTTCTGCTTTGGGTTTACGGTGAATGACACGGTCAGTTTTATCAGTAAAGCAAGTCTCATGTAAAAAAATATTAAACCAGCAACTTAATTATGAAAAACTGCCTTTATTTTCTTAATGAAATTCCATAGTACTTCAGGGAAATATTACATACGAAGGTTAAATAAATTCTCTGTTAACAAAAAACAGGCCCAGTCTTAACTTTAGGGATCTACTGTTAGCCATGCAATGGGAAGGTGAGTTTCTATAGCTGGGAAAGGCTGCTAATTATAAAAGAGCGTATTTTGTTCCCCTATATTAACCTCTAGAATGAAAAAGGTTGTTCGTTGCTCTTGATAAGTTCTGTGAAATCTATCAAAAGAATCCTACTGACATCAGTGAGATAAGCGTCCTTTTGTCGTATATAATATTTTAGTAATGCTATGCAAGTAAAACTCCAGATTAATCCCTGAGGTAATTCCACTGAAGCTACTAGGAACATAATACAGTTAAGTTTAGTCCTCTAACACTTGGCTTACTGCTTTGTGCTCTTTATATCCATTTCCTGAAGTTCTCTTGGAAGCTGAAGATAAAAATAAGATAATGACAATATGAAAACAGAAAAGTTGGTAAGTATTACGAAAATGTGAAGACATGGCTCTAATAAAGGTAAAGGAAGTCATGCATAAAATCCCCTCTGGTAAAGAGCATCTGAGAATACAGTTTTTCCAAACTGGGATGTTAAACTGACACAGATGTTACAGAGCAGCCCCTTCTGTATAATCTCAGATGCCACGTACGGAAACAACCACAAACATCACCTCGACCTGCGACGGCAACAAGCAGAGCAAGAGCAGGGCCACCTGTGCGGCCGAGAGCGAAAGGCTCTCTTTTGGCCTGCTCCCAGGTACTTCTACACAGCAGATATAAAAATACGTACCCGCAGTGTTGAAGGAGTTAATGTGACATTGCAAAATGAGCTTTGCTATTTGCTGTTTTGTTTGGCCAATAGCTGACACAAGCACATTTTGCCACCTGGCTAATTTTGTGCTGCCAAGTTATTCATTCAGGCCAGTGGTGTGAAAAAGGAGACATTTAATAGTCAACAGAGCACTATATAGGGTAATAGTTTATGATTTTCCATGACTACTTAGATGCTGTTCAAATTATTCTTGATTGAGCAAATTATTCTTTTTTAAAATCATCCCATTCATTTATTTACTAATGATTCTATCCCTTCCCTCCCATACACCATTTTTTTAAATGGGAACGATCAGCCATTTCCATGTTTGAGGGGATTTAACCAAATGAAAACTAAGAGCATATTATAGCTTAGATTACAACTGTGAAAGACCTTTCGTCAGGGCATTAGAGGCAGAGCAAAATCCCTTTCTGAGCTTTCCAGGGAGCCCTGCACAGAGGTGAGGCGGGCTGTATAAAAACACTGACATGAGGACAGGCTGAGAGACCTGGGTCTGTTCAGCCTGGAGAAGACTGAGAGGGGATCTCATCAATGCTTATAAATACCTAAAGGGCGGGTGTCAAGAGGATGGAGTCAAACTCTTCTCAGTGGTGCCTGGTGACAGGACAAGGGGCAACGGACACAAGCTGGAACACGAGAAATTCCATCTCAACATGAGGAGTAACTTCTTTACTTTGGGGGTGACCGAGCCCTGGAACAGGCTGCCCAGGGAGGTGGTGGAGTCTCCAACTCTGGAGACATTCAAAACCCTCCTGGACGCGTTCCTGTCCAGCCTGCTCTGGGTGACCCTGCTTTGGCAGCAGGGTTGGACCAGATGATCTCCGAAGGTCCCTTCCAATCCCTACCATGCTGTGATTCTGTGATCTTGGTTTTGCAGATGAAAATTTTAACCCTCCCTCCTGCCCAGATATTTCCTTTATTTCACCAGAAATGAGTTGGTCGGTTAGTTTTTAGGCTGAACCACCTCCTGACGGGAGGTGGCTGGTTAGGTGTCAGAGACCTTCCATGACAGGACTAAAGGGGAGGCGACGCTGCCCCTCAGCTGCCCCTCTCCCGGGGGCGAGCTGGGTGCCTGGGGGCTGCCCCGCCGACGAGAGCGGCCTCGCAGACTCCGGCAGGGGCGGGCGGCCCGAGGCCCGCGGCGCTGGCCAGGACCAGGCGGGTCTGTGGGGATGAGGCAGGTGGGAGGCGGGCGCGGAAACGCGCCTCAGTCAGGGCGGGCCCGGGCCCAAAGGCCGCCCCCCCGCCGGGGGAGGCCTCCAGCGGCTTTCCGGTCGCTCCTTGCCCAGCAGGGCTACCGGCTGCGCGGCGGGGCAGCCGAGGGCCTGGGGCAGGGCGGTGAAGGGAGCGGGGCCTCAGGGCCCTCTGCTCCGGGCCGGGCCTCCTCCCACCGGCCAGGGAAAGCACAACGTCCCCGTGTGCCACAGTTCTGCAGTGTAGCTGTGTTGCTCCCTCTCTCTGCAGTCCCTCTCCCTGTTTTTGTTTTAGTTACCTCGTTGAAAACCCTCTAAACCTTTGCTGACAGGAAGTTCTTGGCAAGACCACCCAAGATTAATGTTGAAAGAGCAAACTTCCTCAGGATAGCCTACCTGTTAATAGATGATTCATCCATCCTGCAGGGTACTGGTACAGGTGCTTACATGCATGCCAGAGGCAGCATTCTTTGGCAGATCTCTTTCATACTTGTATGTTTTTATAGGTACTTCCTAAGGTGGTGGAAGCACACAGGAAAGGCAATCTATTGCCTTTCATAGCAAACACACTAACACTGTATGTAAATTGGATTTCCAGACTTTGCTTACCTGTTTTAAACCAAAGGGAGGAGGGCAGATCAAGCCATCTTGCTTTACAGATGCTCGTTTATTAAGCTGTAACACCAGAAGTTGTCGAAGCAAAATTATGCTCGCTTTTGTGAGTTTATCTTATGTCATATAGTTTAGAAATACACTGGTGTTAATATTCATTGTATGGCTTAATTGGTTTGATACAGCGTAGCAACACGAGTATGGTGAGATGCTTGTTATGTAGGTCTTCATGTTGTTTCAAAGTCTTTATTATTATGACAGCAAAGTCTTGTTCATTAAAGTTTCACAATCCATTTTCATTAGGATGAAACTGATTCTGTAAATGAACAGTTGCTCTGAAAAATCAAACCCTTGCAGCTATCACAGGGGAGGTACAAAGTCTGTATTAATTATCAGGAATATGGTGTCGATCGAAGATGTTAATTGCCCTGATGGTTAGTTATTTGGGGAATTGCCATGCATTTCATGCAGGGATAATAAAAATGAATTTTTAAACAAAGAGATCTTAAAATAATATATAATCTGTAGAGAATACCAACATCAAAGGCTTATCTCAGAGCTTTGAATTTTATCTTTGTGGTCCAAAATGTTAAAGATGAACTGAGCAATATTTCAGCTGGATCAAGTTTGTGAGAGGAAAACAAAACAAGAGTTAATTAACTGTTATTACAAACCTTTTCAACTTTAATTTGACTTTCAAATATTAGCATTTATCTATGAACTATGCTTCTGGGTTTGACAAATTAGCTTTCACGGAACAAGTTTAATTAGGCTTCATTGTGCTTTTATGTCACTTTGCACAGTTCCAGACAATGAATGGATTAACTTACTAAAAGTCATATGTTTAAAAGAATTTGTTGAATGCTAAAAAGGTTGACAAAGTTGCAAAGCTTTACCAGCCTAATGCAGAAAAGACGCATCCTGTTTAGCATGATAACACGCATTCTTTGCAGAGAACAGCTGGTGCTGACATACACAACCCTGCGTGGCTGCTGTCAGTACCCACAGGCTGTGTCAGCTCCGTACCACTCTGAGAAAGTGTGGGGTGTGTGTTTACTACCAAAGCCTAATACCTGTGAAAGACAGGAAGGAGGGAGAGCTACAGGTGCATATCACATGACTAGGTGTGCTGGTTCTCTAGCTGGAATAAAATTATCTCAGTGTGAACTTGTGTTTCTGTTTTATTTTTAGATACTTTTTTTACCAGTGGCGTTAGGGATGCTCCATATTTATGCCTGAGAGATCAAAAAAAAGGAAGAAAAGTAACTATGAGACTGAAGCAATATAGCAAGCTGATTTGACTCAACATAGTCCCAAGTGAGAGCGGTGAGTGGTGTAGAAAAGTATAAATAGATCCTGAAGTTTGAGACACGTGTTTTTGCTCTCCCTCACAAAGGGATATGTCACTTTAGGAGTCACTAAATACAGATCTGGCAATACAGTAGGTCCTATTTGTGTATGGGAGAGCTTGTTTTGTGGCTGGGTATTAGACCTTTTCTGGTTCTTTCTGACTTTTGTTCCTTCTCTCTAGCCGCACGTGTGCTTCTCTGCCCTGCCAGGGACATTGTAGTGTTAAACCTCTTTTGTCTAGACAAGCTAGCTCGTGCTCAGCTGAGTCAGGAGACCTTGAAGAGGCCTAAGAGGTGATTTAATGGAAATTGTACTTGATAACAGAATGGTATGGCAGCTTGTGCCGTGGAGAGGAGGAACAGAATTTTTCTAGGGAGCAGAGCAATGAAGCTGACCAAAGAACACATTGGTGATGGCTACATGTAGGGAGGCAGAAGGAAATGCTTTTAGAAATTGAAAATGCTGAAGCAGCAGGTTTGGGCATGCTTACCCGTTCCGAATCCCATAGCCATTTCTTGGTGGCCGTAATTTAGGTTAACATCAGGACTATGCTAGCTCATGGTTGGTTGACTGCCTGCAGAGTTGTTCCAGGAGCTGATGCTGCACCAGGATTGTCCAGTCAGGCCATTTATACTCCAAACATATCTTGTATTCCTTGGGTAAGAAAAGCCCATGCCATATATGTTGATTTAGTAGCTCAATGCTAGTTAAGGATTTTCTCCATGCAGGAGCATTGCCTGGGGGCCTGCTGGTTTCCTGGCTAAATGCTGAGGATGTGTCCTGTTATCTTTTGGATAAGAGTGCTGTTGAACACTGTGGGCTAGCTGAGGAAGCACACTGTTTTTGATAGACAAGAAGAAAGTCAGGTGTGAGAAAGCAACAAAAAAGGTTAGGAGGATAAGGAAAACAAAGTAGTGAAGGCGTGTGATGGACAGAGCCAAAGGCAACAAGGAAGCCATTATTAAGCCCCACTGAGAAATAAACAAAACTAGAGATGTTACAGAGGGGGAGAAAAGAAGTGAGCCGAAAAATACATTGCAGTGCAGTGATAGCAAGCTCAAACGAAACCAAAGAAACAAGCAACAAGCATCAGGCTGTCGCTTCAACGAGGCAGCCAAGATCAAATATCTCTTAAAGATACCTTTGCTGTAGTGACCATTTTGTAAAGGGTCCTTTAAAATTAGGAGAGTGAGGCAGCAACAGAAAAGTTGCACCTTTTCCTCCCTTCTGGCTGGCAAGTGCCAGTTACTCTGTTTTTCTGTGTGGTCATGATTGGAATTTCCCAGTAAGTTTGCAAAATTTATACAGATACCTACAACAGAAATCTAGATGAAACCAAGCGAGGAAGAAATTGGAGGTAATATACAATATGCTTTTATACTTTAAACTCCCATTCCCCTTATCAGGAGTAATGAGCGCTGAAGAAGGATGGGCCCACATTAAACGCCTTTAACATTATTTTATATTTTCCTAAAATTCTGCTCAAAAATATATAAAATCTAAAAGGTTCTGTGTATAAGAACTGGCCGGAAAATGGAAAAAATATTTATGGACTACTTCAAAATATTTGACATAATTTCTATTTTATAAAGTTGAAAAATCAGTAGTGCTTGAAAACACATTGACTATTTTAGAAATAAAGGTTTTTTCTTGCCTGTCTTATTTTTCCCCTTTGGTACTGAATCAGTTAAAATCCATAATGTCTACACGTGCTTACTTCCAACTTTCTTCCTGTTGTCACTCTTCTCTGCTTTATCTACACTGGGAAAGTTATAATAAAAAAAATTGAAAAAAGAGCCCCTTCTTTCCTAAGCCCAAGAAATAAAAAAGATTTCAGTTCTGGAATACAAATTTACATGAAACTAAACACCTTATTTTGCTAAAGAGCATTTCTCAACAGCTTTGACAGGTAAGACTCTCATATGTAGTATTGGTCTGAAAACACCTTTCAGTGCTCTGTTCATTACTTACCCTGATTGATTCCAGTGAGAGATTTCTGAATAAGAGTAGTGTAAAATATTAAGTAAGGACTTCAGGATTTGGTGTGCTTACATTGAAGTCCCCAGTGTTGGAAAGGTTTATACATTTGCTTTAAATGTGTGCACTGTAAGTAGGTCCTTTGAAGTCAGTGGGACAAATCCTCAGTTGATATCGATTGCTATTCCTCGCTGATTTCAGTGAAGTGATAACATTTATGGTAGCTGAAGACCTATCCGTGAGGGACTAAATGCTATTGTAAAGTTGGATGCTGAGAGGCTTTTTCTGCACTTACACCAAATCTATTTCTTCTCTGTTTCTAGAACTTTCAAGCAGCCTTTTATAGTATTTCATTTCACTGCAGTGATGATAAGAGTTTCATTTCAATGATGGAAGAGAATCCTATACTTCTGTGGAGCATAAAATGTTATAAACAAAAGGCAAGTGATAAATCAGACCCACATACTACGCTTTACTTACATACTTTCAATGTATATAGTTTGCTGCTTGTACTGGTATAGAATTCTTTTAGGTATGGTTTTGATCTGTGAAAAGATTGTACTCCCTCGTGCCACTTTTTCACTCTCCTGCATTGTATATGGATTCTGTTAAAATGTAGTCATTGAGTTTTGGGTTTTTTCCTGTTCAAAGATGAAATCAAGTAGGATTTTTCATCCATGTTGTCACATCTGACAAAGGGCTTACAAGACAATTTATACACTGAATTTTTGCATGTGCAGCCCCTTCTTTTCTTTCAAGTGTTAGGCTGATTTTAGAGTATGCTGATCAGAAGCCGCCCTCTGAGACTTCCCTGTGTTTTCTCTTGTAACTTCTTGTATGCTTATGCAATGCCAAGTGGAGCTTGGCTGTGTGTTAGGCCACAATGTACAATAGTCTGTTTTTCATGGCTTATCCTTTAACTTTCCTATTTGTCCTCTGGTTTCAGAGGCCTATGGTAGCATCAAAATGAATGCTTAGGTTGATTTTCATAGACGCAGAAATACTTTGGGAGGGAAACTAAAATGAGCTCTTTCAGAAGATAAGATGAAGCATAAAGGTTGGTACCAGGGAGAACTGTTGAGTTTTTTTAAAAAAAACAGGCATCCACATTCATAAAGATACAAAAATCTGAACTTAGATTCTTACGCACTAGAAATCCTGACAGATGAACTTTGGGGCAACAAACTTCAGCTGTGTGTGAGACAATTGGGAAAAGATACGACCATCAGACTTAGCCAAATCATTTTGACATGGCAGTCCTTCCATAAGCAGAACACAAATGTAAGGCTCAGGCTAAGTCTTTTACTGCTGAATCAGGGAATATAAGTATTTTCACACTTCTTTTCTGCAAAACAGCAAAACGGTCTTGGGTAATTAGAAACAGTAGCCTTACTTGTAGACTCAGCAATATATAAACTCTATAGCTACCTTTTTATCCAAAGCATGGTTCCCAGACCCCAGAAGACATGGCCCAAGGCCAAAATTCCTAACCCACCCTTACTCAGGGGAGGGATTATGGTCTCTTGCTGAGGGAAGAATGTATGCCTGTTGCTTCTGAGGTAGCAGGAACTGTGAATGTATTTAACCCTCAGGGAGGGACATTCTCTTGTGTTCTTTTTCTGGTGACTTCCGTCAGCTTCAAATGCTACGTGAAGTTCTGTCCAGCTATCTTCAGCCAGAAACCAATCCGTTGGATGAAAATGAGGGTGATAAAAAGGAGGTAAACCACAGATCCTCACATTTTAGGGGGAGGAGGATGAATTATTCCCCCATCTTGTGTGAAAATGTAAAGAATGAAAAGATGTCTTCTTTGGAGGTATTAATCCTTAACAAATGTGTCACTGCAAGAACTTTGGGATGTATTTGCTTTATGGAGAAAATCTGTCACTAGCAACTATGCACTTTGCTCACCAGTAACCTATTGTTACTGCAGATTTTGCAGGTAGATTGTCACCCATTTGCTGAGTCGTTTTGTGCAATCTCTAAATCATTGCAGGCCATCTATTTGAAAAGCGTTAGTGGAGGAAGCATAATGTGCTTTCATGGTAATGTAAAATGCATTAGAAATGAATTGCACGATGCTTACCTCTCAAATACAGAAAAGACAATGACAACCATATGTGCAAATGCAAATTATATATAAAAATATCACAGATGAATCCCTGAACTGTAACACTTGTTGTTCATTTCTATAAATATTAACATATCAGGATTTATTTTGACATACCACTAAGATAAGTGCTAGAACTGACAATAATAATGTATAATTTATGTCCTTCATATTACCTTAACATCACTGTGCTTACATTATTGCATAAATTAATTTAATGTTTCTGACATGCAGCAGATTATTCAAGCATTTGTTCTTTTGTCTTCTACTGGTTTCTGTTGCTGTTTTCCAAATTACAGAATATTATTATACTCTAATGTTTATTTTATGGTACATACAATTCATAAAGTCACTTTAAAGTTCTGAAAGCTTTTATTTAGCACTCAGATGAACATGTGTTGTTATATGATGTGGAAGGAGCATTAAAGCTTTTGTATATTAAATAACCTTATGCTTGTGATGCAAATTGACAATAGCTGAGAAATGCAAAGCTCAGGGTAAGTTGAATCTGCAGCCTGTACTGTTAGGGTACTTAGGAAATGTATGGTTGGTACTCTGTGTGTGTATGTGTGAGAATCTCTCCCAAATGCATGTAAAAAGTCCTAGCTTTAGCAAAATATCTGTTGGAATTTTTCGGTTTGAACCACAGTCCCATCATTAACTGGCCCATACCATAAGTTGTACGTAAGCAAGTGTGCATTTTCCTGTGGCCACCAAATGCAAAGTTATGTGCTTATTGCATCCCACTGATTACACTAGAGTTTTGTTTTGCACTTGAGGCAAGAATTCAACTTTTTATTTCATAAAAAAAAAATCCCCCCATTCTCTGGGGATTCAGTATCTCTTCTTTGAGTTAGGAATAAATTTCGAAGAATTGACAATTAAACCCCTTCACTTCCTTGCATTTAATAGAAATGAAAAACTAGTTCCCTTTGAAAAAAAAGCACAAACCAGCAGCATCTCTGTCATTTCCTCTGTCTCAAATTGTTACAACAATGCATAATTGGAGGCATTTAAACACTCTGTAACTGCTAGTTAATAGCAGTTGTGCCTCTTCACTGAATCTGGAGAAAAGAGTGTAATAAAGGCAAGCTGTTCGCAGCTCAGCCCAGGCCAGTAGCCTGGAGAACTCCAGGTGGAGGATTCCCAAATTAAACCTTTGACTCTTGCAATGTCCCAGGCAAGTGCCACCCTTTCCTGGGGCTTAAGGGAACACAGGTCCAGCTTTGGCTGTAACAGCTCCAGGGTATGAAGGACAGAATACACATAGCAAGAGTTTTCACTGGTAGATTATTTAGACTACTTCCCTTGGTCTTCAAAGTCTTCATGGCAACATATTAGCTACCTGTTAGTGTTTTTAAGTTTTTAAAAAATAATTAAAGAAATTCAAGTATGGATACTGGCCTTGTCCTGACTCCATTTTCCATGTTCTTAGAAAAAAATCAACACTTGAGCAAAATATTTTTAGGCCAGATTCACCTGTACAGTGTGGTACTCTTATGTGCTTGCCCCAAAATCCAAAACCACTGTAAGCCTCATTTACAGAATCTATTGGTATGTTTATTAAATTTTTGAATGTCCTCTAAAATGAATAAAAACTATTCGATACAAATACTAAGTAACAAATCACTAGAAGTGTCACAGGCTTGCTTCTTGTGCTTGTTTACTACTTTTATTTGGATATTAAATAACTGTGGATCTTCTCTGACAACATGATACAGGAAGGAAGAACTAAGGTCAAGATTACGTGTCAGTAATTTGGGAGAGGCAGATATAAAATTACAAATATTGTAATAAACCCAAATCAAACAATTCAAACATTGGAAAGATCCACTAAAGATTTGGATACTTGAAATTTCATTTCAGTAACCAGTTTGTAGACACCTGATCTTCAAGGTAGAATCTATAACCCTACGTTATGTCTCTGTCTTTTCTGGAGAGCGACTGGGGAAAGGTAGCCTCCTTAAAAAAACAATCATCTTCAAAATAGTTGTCGTCTGTGCAGGGAGCTACTAGACCCTGGACAGCAAGGAAATACCAAGCAAGGGTGTTTTCTAACAGCCTGCAGCTCTCCCATTATAAGGTCCCCAGGGATGGGTAGAGGCTTCCATCCATAAGGGACCCCCATTACAGGATGGTACATCCAGCTGCCTTTCTAAGTATAGCTTTACTGAAGGGCTTGCACTCCCACCAGTTCGCTCCCAGTTGATGTGTCCATACATTGCTCCTCTCCTGGGAGATTATCCTAGTCATGATGATAAAAATTGCATGGTCAGGGTAAGCACTACCCGTTTATCTGTATGTCCCTCTGTCAAAAAGGACGCAAGATGCCTTGTGTCAGAGCTGCATTCTGCGTCTTGTGATGGGAGATTTCTGGGACTTAATTTTATCTCTTAAGGAATGCTTTTGTAATTTACCTGCAACGATGTATCTGGGAAAGGAGGAAGTCTTCTTTTTCTGAATTGCCTTTTATTAATTAGTTGATACACATCATCTGTTTCTCAAAGAAGTCTCACTCAAGCCTTTTATTCTTTCTCAAGAGATGTGGTAGCAACTTGTTGCATTTGTTTGGTTGAAGGCATTAGTAATAAAGGCACTAGTTTTCTGTGCTGAAAGATTATTAGCAAAGCAAGCCCTTGTGCATATTTGCGGACTACCACTGATGCTGCTGGGTACTGAGCCTCATTGGAGGTGCTGGCTATGCCACGCTTGGTGGTGGCTGACACAGAACAAAGTGGCCTGTTGGAATTTAATTGCTACCTGTGTATTTGTATATGAAACCAAACTCAAAAGCAGACATCCTTACAGGATGCTGGGAATTATAATTTTGCAGTAATCTGATCAATAAAAATTCAACTTAAATGAAGATTTAGATGTTTCAGTTTAAATCCCAAGAAAGATCACAACACTCTCTTAAAAGGTAGTGTGTTTTGTGGTTGTTTAAATCGGCTATTAAAGGAGCATTAAAAACAATCTTGCAAGGAAAAACATTCAATATTTTAACAGAGTTGTTGTTTTCCCCCTGCCAAATGGTTGAGATGCTGAAATCTTATCTGTTTAAGACAGTTTCCCATTTTCAGGGGAGTCTGCCCTCAGCAGTGGTAGAAAATGGCATATTCCTACTCTTGTGACTTATTTTGATGTAAATTAATCCCTTACTTTATGATGGGACTTTCTCCCTTACTAGCAGGAATAGTAGCATGTTTTGGGTTTTTTTTACTGTAGGTTAAGGGCAGAAGAGTTATTAAAAAAATCAAAACACTGCTCTGCAGCCCCTGACGTGGAGCAACATCTGCAGAATTTTACTGATGAAGAGGTATGGAGGAGGCAATTGTATTATGTAGTGTCTAACTGCAAAAGTTACACCCTGACCAGAGCGGAATAGCTGCTTAAATGCACAAGGGGAGCAGTCCTGTCTGATAATCTGGTGCAGCAGCAGAAATTCCTTCCCACAGAAAAAGTAGAGATCTCAGTTTGAAAGAGAACTAGAGGCAGGAGGCACTAATGCTTGAGAAAGAGAAAAAAAAATGATAAGGGGGTGTAGGTCGTAGTAGATCAACACTTTAAAGTGCAACTTCAGCAGCATATCAGAAATGGCATGCTCCAGAAGTCATTTAGGATGAGAAATGAGCAGCTGGAGAAAGACCATAACCAGGTGATGGAACAGCAGCTGATAGCAATTATTAGCATAGGTATCAGCTGCAAACTAGAGCTGAGCCCAGAAGCATAAAGGTTTTGTGGAGAGTGGAGAGAAGGTAGCATACCTGAAATCACTAGGGAGGTAGTGGGACAATCTAACTTTCCTCCTAATTTTAGCTTAGTGTTGTGCGATACCTCTACAGCGAGCAGTCAGGACAAGAAGGAAAAGCAAGAAAAGGAGCAAATATGTTGAATGTAGCCTTCTGGAAAAAGGATAGAAGAGTGAGATGGCTGGAAGCAGTCAAAAAGAGAATAAAGCAGGAAGAAAGGAAGCATCTGTAATATCTTTAATGTTTTAGGGAGAAGCTTTGCTATGATGCACTGATATATATGCCTCTGCTTCAATAAACAATTAGTAGTGATGGGAGTAAAAAATGTGTGAGGTATGCAAAGGACTGGATTAAGAAGAGCCTTACTATGAACTTCGGGACACTGGAAACAGTACTGCATGAGTGAGGTAACATTTTTGTTATGATTGCAGTCTCAGAGAGACCTACAGGCACACACACAATGGGGAACTACGCATTGGGGAACTACAGGCTGGTCAGAGCGGGTCCAGAGGAGGGCCGTGAAGATGATCAGAGGGCTGGAGCACCTCTCCTGTGAAGACAGGCTGAGAGAGTTGGGGTTGTTCAGCCTGGAGAAGAGAAGGCTCCAGGGAGACCTTATAGGAACCTTCCAGTACTTAAAAGGGGCCTACAGGAAAGATGGGGAAGGACGCTTTATCAGGGAGTGTAGTGATAGGACAAGGGTAATGGTTTTAAGCTGCAAGAGGGTAGATTAGGAATGTAGATAAATATCAGGAAGAAATTCTTTACTGTGAGGGTGGTGAGACACTGGAACGGGTTCTCCAGGGAAGTTGTGAGTGCGCCGTCCCTGGACGTGTTCAAGACCAGGCTGGATGGGCCTTTGAGCAGCCTGGTCTAGTGGGAGGTGTCCCTGCCCATGGCAGGGGGGTCGGAGCTGGATGATCTTTAAGGTCCCTTCCAACCCAAACCATTCTATGATTCTATGAAACTGCTGTTAGGTTGAGACCAAAAGCGTGCCTACACTTGAAAGTCAGTGACGGTAGAGCTGTAAAAGTCTAACAAACACCAGTGATCCCTAGTCTGGACGCAGCTGTACTGGCAAAACTAACTCCCAAGAGAGAAATTAGCTATGCTGGCAAAAGCTCAATTTTGCCGGTAAACCCACATCTACACTAGGGCCTTTTGCCAGCACAGCTGTGTTGGTTGCAAATCCCATGTCCTCGCACCCCTGACTTTCTGCTAGCAAAAGTTTAGTGTAAGATTTGCTTCAGAAAGAAAATAATAGGGAGATTCACTTGTATTTATTCAAAGCTACTTGTTTTAATATAGAAAGTAAGGCAAAATCTCCATAACGTTATATTTTATTCAGTCTCTATTTAGAGCTTTTCTTACTTGCATTTCTTAAATGATGATTTTTATTTTGTGTTGAGCACTTTAATACCAAATCATCAAAAACGCAATCTGGTAACCTGAGCCACATTACAACTTCAATACAGCACTGCCTCATTCTGTGCTAAACCACAGTTCTTTGATAAAAAAACATGATAAAGAGCTACATTGTACAAAACACAGCACAGCCAGCTGCAAATATTCCAGGGCTATCCAGTAGTAAATAGCATAAAGTACAGAATGTGTGGAGGCTAATGCTCTCATTCATTCCTGGATATATATATTTTTTTTTTAAAGTAAAAATCAGATAAAGAACACCATGTAAAATCTGCCTACCATCAGCTGAAACCATCAAAAAAACTGAGCGATTTTATCGCTTATCTACCAAATGAGAACACAGTGCAAATATAGATGTACTTTCAGAGCTCTAAACTAGATTTAAGAGTGAACTAAAGCTTTAGACTTTTTTCTCCTCTGTGCTTCAAAAAATCGGGGTTGGACTTTGCTTTTGTGGGTAAAATCACACTGATTTTACCACCTTGATTGAGAAAGAAAATGTAGAAGGGTTCAGACTCTTAGTGTCACTGAAATATGTTATACACAAATAAATCTTCACAAAATGTGTATGCAGAAATGAACTGAAGATATAGGCTCTTTCCAAGAGGCCTGTGTAATGAATGAGGTTGAAGTATGGGACCTGTCTGCCCAGCTTGTTTGTTGGTGAATCCGATGCAGATTCTCTTTCCAAATGGGAATAAAAAAAGCAATGAAGTAGCTTTGAAAGTGTACAGACATGCACAAGTGTAAGGCGAACAGAATATTTCTGAGCCCTAATGTTGCTGAGCTACATGAATGCTAACAGCAAAATGAAAGGTAAAAGCAAGTGATTCCAGGAGCACAAGAACTGGTTTTCTATGGAACTGCATATAATGCTTGATGGTGAAATGTGACGCTTTCCCATGGCTTGGAAGGATCTTCTGTCTTTACTGTAGGGTTATCATTCTGGTTTTTAAAAAGCAGAAAATTATTTTGGTCTCCCCAGTGTAAACTTTTCTGAGGACCAGTAAGTGCACAAGCCCATCTTGCAGCTTTTCCTTCTATTGACAGCCTATTTTTACTCAACATAATATCTTTGATACTAGTTCTACTTGCAAATGTAGCTGATGTGGGAAGCTTTGGGAAAAAACAGATAAACAAATGTGATTGCATCAGCCTTGTTTTCTGAGGAAACCAGGTTTAAAAACCTATTTCCACATTTATAGATAGAGGAGAGCTTTGGGTGACCCCTTCTTGAAAAAGATTGCTCAGTAGGTAGAATATCCTTTTCCAAAATGCTACCTGAGTCTAATGTGACAGTTGTAGGAAAACTCTCTCTTGCCAGGAATATCCTGAAGTGGTGCCAGAGGCTTCCTGGCTTTGAGACATGTTAGGAGTTATTCATAACTCAGTGTGGGTACCTACTAGCACTGGAATGTGCAAAGTGATTTTTCAAAACCCACACAGAATCTTCAGAAGATGGTCATATTTGATGTAGGCTTTTTCATGCTATAGAGGCTGTGCATAAGAAATCATAGCATGCATAAATAGTGCCAAGACTTGAAATCCCAGCCTTTTCCCAAAGAGACAGTTCCCACATCTTTTTTTCTTTTTCCTTCTTTTTCTTTTTTTCATCATGCTGTGGCCAGGAGAGGACATACCATATTCATTGTATTTTTGACACAGTGAAAATTACGCCTGTTTTGCTGTAGTTCTGAGTGAATACCTGTGATATTTAGTTATGGCAGTCGCACCAAAGCATTTAAAAGAATCTCTGCTCAGTCACAACTTGTCAGGAAGAAAGCTTAAACTCAGATAGATTCGTTTCAGTGGTTTCTGTTTTGTTTTCCTAGAGCTGTTAACACAGGCTAGGCCTAAGTCTGTCTCTGCTGAAAACCAGCACTTCTCCTGAAGCTCCATGAAAGATAGGGTACTGTGGTTGTTGCAAGGAATTTTAATGATGACTTGTTTCTCATTAAAAATGGGCGGCTTTGTGTATGTGAGTAGATGCAAAACTAGAATCTGATCTCTAATTTTTTTTATTCTTCGTTGTCATATACTAAAGTTTCTTAGGCTAACAAAGGGAACAGCCTTAAAAACAAATACCAAATAACAGGGTGAATGGGATGACTAAAATCTATGCAGCATATTCAGGCACACTACAAGAGACTGGAAGTGATTCTAACTGACAAATTATGCAGCAGAATACGTAGATGCGACACACCATACAGTATGGACTATCATCATGATACCTGTTTGAGATCAGGAAAGAATTTCCCATGGAGGCACATGACAGGTCACTATTGATTACTGGAAAAGGATGGCTGCTCTTAGGGTGAAGGTGTCTGATGTGCCATAGGCATGGCATAAAAATGTTGGCAGAGCAAAAATGAGAAAGAGCATGCTGTCAAATACTCCTGCCACAGAACCTTGAACTACTTGTTAGAGAAACATGTATTTCTTTAAATTGAAGTCTGTGTGCTTTTTTTCTTCTAAAAATCTTAAAGTAGTGAAATTGATTCTGAAAAAGTTGAACTTTTGAGTCTCTTCTAAAAGCATAAGTTCCTTTTGTTTTTATTCTAACTTCCTGAAGATGGTTGTAACCAGATACTTTTCATAAGTCTCAGGTCAACAGATCTCTAAATATATTTCTTTCCATAGTGATAAAATAATCTCTTCACGAAAGCCTGAGTTTGTAGGGGACCTTCTAAGTCATAGAGTACTTCCAGCCTCTGATAACATTAAATAAATTAAGAATTTGTCTGCTCTTCTCACTACAGAGATCCATCCCATATGTTTGTTGTGCTTATTGTCAGTAGAAGGAGAGGTCAAACAGCTATTCCTTCCTGTGCTGTTTTGTGTCAATGTACAGGAGATATGCCAAAGAAGTTTGGGGTCTCGCATTCCAGCAGCAAGGAACTTGCCTGCTCTGTGACAGAGAATGGGTTGCTTGCTGGGTTTTTCTTTTACTTGTGGAAGGTCCATTGAACCAGCCTCTATGTTAGGAAGTAGTGTTTTGGCAGACTTTTCAGATTACACAGAAAATGTGAAGTTTACAGGAGAACATTGGGATAAATAACTTCCTTTCTGCAAGTGGTTGAGTGCATGGCTGTAGAAGTGATGGAACAATTTGAGTTGGCGTCTATTAAAGGTCAAACAGATGGTTATCCCCTTCCTTGCCTTGGATCAGATGAGCTTTTTCATATTGTGTTTTTTTGTATTTTTTTTAATTGAACTTCCAAGATAGACCAATAGGTGATGTAAGGAATTCCCCTGCCTTCCCCTTGTTTTTCTTACCTGAAAAAGTATGGTTCTGACCCACAGAAATTCCCCAGTATCAGATCAAGCTAAATTACAACTCTTAATGCTTCACAGACATATTGCTATGGAGATAGCCTGTAGTTTCTGGCTGCTGAATAACTGAATGGTGGGCAGGGGAGAGGGAAGCTTGTTCCTTGTGGTGCAGTGAGCCGTGATCCCCGTGAGTGACCAATTCTCTGAGGTCAGGAAGAAGGGAAGTAAGTACATCGCTGTCTGCATTTTCTGACCAGTTTTGCAGTAAAATGATTTTTCTGATGTACTCGGAGTGTGGGCATTTGGGCTGCCTCTGATCTTTTTGATGCTTTTTCCCTTTAACCAGGGTAGGCCTCTGTCCTGGCCACTGACCATCCCTTTGCTTCTCTCTGCTAAGCTGCAACACGAGCTGGGGCTGCACAGTTGACAAGGCCCCTGTCTGCAGTCTCCCACCACTTTGTCAGAGCATGAGTGCAAATATAATGGCTGTGAAAAGCAAACACAAGTGGAACACACTCAGCAGATCAATTCTGAACTGCTGAGTGAATGCTTTCAAACAACATTTTCTTTGTTTGCCAATTTTCCTTCCTTTTTTCTTTTTTTTTTTTTTAACTTTTTCTATGCTGTGGCTTCCAACCCTTCTGGCTTGAAAGGCAAAGGCATTATTTCAAAACTTTTAGGGTTCTGAAATCAATAAATGGGGAAGATTCTCTGCTTTGTTTTCAAGCAGCACAAAAGGACAAAAAAAACCCCTTCTGGATGCAGACACACAGAGAGAGCGTAGATGGGTTTTATTTTTTGTAAGCTCTAGTACAGAGTGAGTCTCTTGGTGAGAAGAGGGAGTATGAGAAGAGGAATTGTTGAATGGCAAAGGAGTCGTAATCTGCGTTTGGTCAATGATCTCTGGGAGCTTCAAACCAGATTACCTGAGCCTGAATGCTGTTTTGACTTCAGTGGGAGCAGAGTTTTGGGATCAATGGTTAGGTGTCAGTTTCTCCTTCTCCTCTTCTCTTTCTTGGGCTATCCTACATGGAAAAGTCCTAGTTTTTAATACATGCAGTCCAAAACTCCTGCTAAGCAGGGCAATTTGGGAAACCCGTACTTGGGCTGTAAGACCCCTGGTTAAAGAATGCAACCGGGTGTATTTCTGGCTCCCTGTCTAGGAAATCTGTGGTGAATCAAAATAGCAGTGACATACTTGCACTCCCTCCTGGTAGAGAAGGACCTGGCCCGCAGGAGCAAAGGGCTTGCTGTTTGCCTTCAGAAAGCATAGGACATCCCAGTGCTGTGCATATCCAGAGTCCTGATGTAGGGGGGAGCAGACTGCAATCCAGAGTGGTGCTTGCCGCTGTGTGTCATCCATGCGTGAGATAAAAGGTCGTTATCCAGCGAGAAGCCCTCCAGGACTTAGTAGGAATGAGAAGCTCCTGGAAGGAGGACTCAGTTACGTGGGAGTCGCTCTAAGAGGAAGATAAAGTGCAAAAAGTGAGGTGGATCCCCAGTGACATGGGGTGCAGCAAGGAGGAAGGTGGACAATACAGAGAGTTAGGAGAACAGTAGTACATGGGAAGTCAGGAAGGTGAACAGAGGGAAAAATGGGGGGGCGGGGGGGGAAGAAAAAGCAGCTTAGCTGTAATGGGCTGTGAAATGCAAAGGGAAAGAGAAATGAAGTCAGTCTCAAAATGCAACATACATGTTTTATGTATCATATGGAGCTGCCAGATGAACTCCTTTTCTCCAAGTCACCAGGATAATCTCTTTATTCTACTGCAGCCCATCCACTGGTCTAGCTGGCATGAGTTATAGCCCTTTACAAAATAGGCATGTATCGCAAGCAAAGCTGACCTGTAAAATAAAAGCTTTCTTAAATTGGGTACAAGGAAATGATTTGGCTCCACAGACAAGATTACAGTCTCCTTTAATGAAAGTTTTGTATTAGACTTTCCAAAAGAGATAGAGGGAGGCCTTGTAGCAATTGCATAATTTTAAATATTAAGGGTGCAATTTTGATAAAGCCTCAAACCATGCACGAGGCTTAATTTTTCCATATTTTCAAGATGGATTGTGCATTGGCTTATGAAGTTCCACTTTGTTTCTCATGTTTTAAAATCGAGTTTACTTTCTAGTACTTCTTTGATTTCCTACCAGCTAGTTTCCTGGATTATAAACAGGGAACACAATAGAGAGATGGTCACATCCTGTTATATACGCTTCTTTGGAACTTTGACCCTTTATGGATGTCCTTGTTTCCTTGCACTGATTTTTCAGTGTTTACTTTTACTTGAGAGAGAAGAATGTATAATCAGTCTCTGCTAATTTTATTAAGAGTAGTTCTCAAAATGAAGGATGGTGTGGGACTGACACTTATGGCAGGAATTTGTTCACAAACCTGAGCATTGGGCCAGTATTACAACTCAGTTGTAAGAACTGCTAGCACGACACATGCTAGGGCAAATGTATGGTGTGTTTAGTCCAGTGTGTTTTCTTTGACAATTGCCAGAAGCGGAGACATTTCAGAGGAAAAAAAATAAAAATATCTTGCTTCTGTGACTCCACTGTGGTAGGAAATGTCCTGCAGAACCACTTTGAAAACTGACTTTGCTGTAAACAGAACTAAGTACCAAAACATGAAGTCTCTGTTTTCACTCGTGTCATGTTGAGCTGTTTCGTAATTCAGTTACTAGTAACAATTGTGTGTGTTATATGTACACACCTTCAACAGGATTCTTAAATAAATTATTTGCATAATTGTGCAAAATGGAAACGAATAATTTGCTGTCAAGTACGTCCTTGCAAACAGTAATTTACCCAAGAAACTCTTAAGGACAGCATGGGGGACAAGAAGGAAAGAAGGGGTAGGGAGGAAAATTGAACAACAGAGGAAGCAGACTATATAGAGGAAGTGAAGATACAAGAACACTGAACACTGGGGAACAAACGGTATGAGTTGCCATGAGTAGGTTCAGGTTGAAAATCAGGAGCAAACCTGACTGTCAGAGCAGTGAGAGACTAGAACTGCCTTCCATTAGCCCTATGGACCAAAATTACTGTTTCCAAGGTGGAGGTTTAACTGCTTAGGAAAGGCCTTTTATGAAGTGTGCGGCTATGAGGCCAGGAGCTGATAGTCCAAGTAGCGCTTTCATCTTCTGTAGTTCTGCAGGAGGCTGGTGCATACAGCTGTCCTGTGTAGTTTGGAAGTTAACATAAAGTCACCATAACACAGTGTTTATTTTCCCATGTTAAACCATAATCTTGTATATGGATGGTAGACAGTTAAGGGTCAGACTATATGTTGCACAACAAAACTTGCCATGTTCTTTTTCTTTCCAAGTAAATACAGTCAATAATAAATGTCACGGTAATCATTATGAGGCTACAGCTCATCTTGCATTCAGAAAGTGGAAATCTCCTTTACTAAGTATTTCTGTGGTTTTGTCATTAGCAGTTACTATTTAATATGCAGTCACATAATAAGACTAGACAGTAAATGGTAGTAGTCAAGTAGACTTAATTTGTTTTTTTAAAAAAATTTCATGTGATGCCCAGTCCTTACCTCTATTGAGAACAGGCAGAGAGGCATGGGCAGAATTTATGGTTAGGCTATTACAGTTCAGCCTACAAAATTGGTGACATTCCATTTTTAGTCTTTGTGTAGATCCACACATGAAAATTATACTGGTTTGGTTTTTTTAATAACAGAAGAGAGTTTGTGCATAAGCCAACTGATTCCTAAATCCATCTGTTCAGACCAGTATGTTATGTGCTATAGATCAGGAAACTCATGAAAAATGAAAAGTAGTGTTATCATATTAGAGAGTTTTGCTCTCTTTGGCAATACATATATAATGCCAGTTCCTATAATCGACTAGACTTTTCCCTGTACTTTCAGAAGCCTGCAGGCTAAATGGAAGTGAATGCCGTGGGCATTATTGTCTTGATTATATGGTATATCCATTTTTGTATCCTGGATGTCTGACCATAGCCTCTGGGCATCTGTAACAGAGGAGCAGGTCTCCTAACTCATGCATTTGTTACTTATATCTACAGCTGCACTTTATAATGGTTTGGAGTGCTTCTGCTGTTAAAACTGCTGTAAGAACTATTTTCAGTAAGTCACCCTGAATGGCTAATTTTGTTCTGGCTATTAGGTTTCACAGGTACAGCTCCTCATTAGATCCCAGCTATTCTTCCCTGAGACTGCCATGCTTTCCAGGTTCTATTTTCATTACTTTTTTCACTCCTGTTCCTCTAATAATCAGTGTCCCCATGGGCACCTAAAAGGTTACACAAGCTTGAGTCACTCAGAACGATATTTCAGTATTAGGTTTCTATGATGAGAATGTGGAGTGTCATGCAGAAAAGAGTAAAATATGTTTCTATAGAAGAGGGTACGGGACAAGGAGGAGCTATAGGGAATTTGTATTTTACTCTGTCAGTCTTCTGCAAAATGGTATCTTTTCATTCTGAACTCAAGGTTTCTTTTGTTGGAAGGAAAAAAAGGAAAAAGTAAAAGTACAACTAAATATATTTTTTTTTCCATTAAATGCACTAGCTTCAGTTTCTGGAGTTTTGAGTTCTTGCTCAATTTCTTGTTTCAATCTATTCACATGAATAAACATTTATCAAAGTGCAAGAGGAGACATTTTTCCTCTACTTTCTGGAGGAAAATCTTGATAGTGCTAATAGGAGCTAACCAGAGAAGTCACAGAAACTCAAAGTAAGGAAGCTGAGCAGTCTTTTTAATTTTTGTGAGGGGGTTCACTTTCCTATCTTAAAACTCCTCCTTACCGTCTTCTCCTGCACTTTGCCCCTGAAATAATTCTGATGCTTCTCAGTACATGTTTTCCTTCAAAGCATTTTGGAGCCCGGCTATTGATAGTCTCCTCAGTGTATATATAGCAAAATGCTCTCTTGGGTCATGACTGGTTGAAATTTTCATTGAGGATCCTGTTCCCAAAAGTCTGTGCCTTGAGCCTATGGGTACAAATATATACTTAAACAACAACTTTTGGGGGCTGGGGTATTAGTGTGGGGGGTTTTTGTTTTCAAATTGTGGGATATTTTTTAAGAGAGATTCAGCCTAAGTAGTAATAATTTTAAATAAATGCGTTTCTGTGTGGTGACTTGAGGCTATTTGGCCTGCCTGGCTTGCTTTATCAAGTTCGGTGTGCTGTTCTCCTGCATGGAAGCAGGATCTGGTAACTACATTTGCACAAATTGAAGGTCCAGTCCTCTTGGCTGGCTGTGCAGAAGAGTAACTTTCTCTAGCTGTGCTTTCGCAATGGTGGTGCCATTTGGTGTGTGCATCCCCAGGCAATTTGATTCCTCTTACAAAGACTTTCTGTTGGTCTGAAACTTGTGTTCCTGACAGTCCTGGTTAGTATCATGCAACTCGCCTAGCCTGTTCCAGTGGGGAACCAGACTACTGCAAAGGATGAGGCACAAGGTGTGCTTTTGCTAGCCTCGGAGAAAATGATTGTCTGTGTGACTAACCTACCTACCTGATTTTCCTACAAGACTATGAAGGTTTGGGGGACTCATGAAAAATCACAAGTGAAAAGGCTGAGAATAGGTTGATTGGGTAAGGATGACAGATGTACAGTTGTTGTGGTGAAAGCCCTACAAGCGTCCCATGCCAATACCTGAAATTTTGTGTGTGTATGAGTTGAAGCAGTTACGCTGGACATGATGCATACGCAGAAAAGGCAGCTTTTGCATTAAAGCATTCATGGTTTCAAAAGGCAGAAAAAAAAGAAAATATTTCTGGTATTCCCATTTTACAGAAAGGAGCAAGAGAGAGGTGAAATGTTTAGCTTGAAAATGCCCAGGAAGCATATGATAAAGTAGGAAAGAGAGCTTGAAGCTTTTGTGTCCCAGTCAGCGTTCTAAAGAAGGACGAGCTTTTAAGAGGCACATGTCCTGAATACTCTGTTATTAATAGTGATTTACATAACAGCTTGTACCCCATTTCAATATTACAGAATAGGACTCACTCTTCTTTTGTAAAAATGACCTGGATTTATATCAGCAGTAGTAAAATACTGTTGCAGTGAAGGGCTGTGAAGAGGGGGGAGGGAGTATGAAACTAAAAATAAGAAATATGTACAGTACATAATTCTAACAATGTTATCTGAAAGACAGTAAAAATAGACTCAATTAGATATTGTCAGAGCTTTTTTCTCCATGCAGCTGCCTAGCCAAATATGACAATTTTTCAACAATATAAAAGTTCTAACACAATGCATGATACATTGTACTGAATTCATTAACACTTTGTTACCTTAAACATCATTGTAAAGAAGGAAAATAATGTAAGGGAAGCTTGTCATTTTTTGTTGTTGTTCCTTTTGTTTCTGTGACATGTTTGGAATTGCATGCCTGTGAGAGTTTTGTGATCTAAATTTAATGATCCTAAAAGGGATTTAGTAAGATATTGTTCTTTTCTCCTGCAGACATCCCTCGGCTGAGTGCTACATGAAAAGTGTGACTCAATTATACAAAAAATGTAATTTATCTTTAAAAATAAAAAGCCTTTTCATGCAGTACTTCCACAGGGACGTAGCGTTAGTGTAGAGATTTCCTAGCTCTGCGTTGCAACAGTATAATTCCTATAGAATAAGAATTTGCATACAGTGTACAGAATATCTGTGTGCACATGTGTACCCCCCCTTTTCATGCATAAAGACATTATGATGACAGTCAATATGTTTGGCTTTGATTTGGCATTGAGATCTGCAGATCTCCGCTCTCATTCAGCGTTGTCAATTTAGAGAATTAAGAGTGGACAGTCGGCCACAGTGCAGATGATAAAACTTTGAAATTCAGATCTTCAGCTGTATTAACCTGCATTAGGCTAAGATGTTGGGTCCCGGTTCTAATCCTTGTTTGCAAACCAACTGTTTTAGCTATCATTTTTTTTATGGAGTACTACATTCGAGATAGACATTTGCAAAATTATTGGGGGTTATGTTCAAGTTAAAAGTAGGAATAACATGTTGATCATATAAAGTAAAAGAGCCACTGCTTTGGGCTTGCTGTTGGGCTTGCTTAAGAATATTTTTTGTGGGTGTAATGTGCTCTGTCATGTACATATGGCTTGACCATCTCCATTGAACTACAAAGAAAGCCTCTAGGAATGAAGAAGAATCTGATGCATTTTTTGAATGGAAATATGGTTATTAGGAAATATAAGAAAATTATAGATCTCTTATTTTTTTCTTTTGTCTCAATTTAGTGCGATGTATACTTCTGGCAAATTAACTGGAAATATTGCATTCCAAGTTGGACAAAACTTTACCAATGTGCTCAAAGCATGGTCGGAGGATTGCTGTGATTAG
The DNA here is from genome assembly GCF_964199755.1 of Larus michahellis. NCBI lineage: Eukaryota > Metazoa > Chordata > Aves > Charadriiformes > Laridae > Larus > Larus michahellis. The sequence continues at coordinate 79,945,903 of NC_133899.1, read as the reverse complement.
TTAATCGGGATATGGTAGGTGATAGCAGTTAGTTTCTGGGAGGTTAGACTAGAGTTCTCTTCATTCCTAACCAGGAATTCATAGCTATATAGATCTAACTTTCCTGTTGCTGTCTTCTATGATGCCTGTCAGAACTGGTCATTTGCTGCTGTTTGGCTTGTGTTGCTTCCTGGGACTCTACAACTCCAGACTAGGAGAAACAGAAATGTAGAATGCCAGTTTGACATGGCGTTTGCCTTGCTATATATACATGTACGTGCATGTACTGGATTATCTCTGTTCCTCCCTTGTGAAGTGGACTTTGGAAAACTGCATCCTCTTTCAGACACTGGTCACGCTTTATATGTAAAGGAATCTTATGAGGATGAAAACTACACAGAGGGATGAGTTTCCCTAAGAATCTGCTCTTAATATTTACACTGAAGAACTGATAAAATTTTGAGTGTGACAGCAGCCTATTTCAGCTCTTTACAATTTTATGCAGAGAACATCTTTAAAGTTTCTTGGCAACTACACATCAAAATTGGGAAGGAGACATTGGAATTGAAGAACTTCAAATTTTTAAGTCACTGCCATGTCATTTTCACCAATTAAATAAAGGGTTCATCTTTTGTTGTGGCATCTTATCCCAAATTAAACTGGCTTCTACGTGGAAAGATACTGTACCAGTCAAATACTGAAGAGACTAAGGCAACTGAAGGGAGAGTAACTTACGTTACCCACTATATGATATGATTAGCACAAAAGAGCAAGACAATATTTATTAGGGAACCATTAAACAGTGCAAGCAATAAAAATGATGCTGGAGATTGGGAAACACATTGTGCCAAGGGAGTGCTCTTGTGTTTCACCTTCTTACTTTCTACGTGAGTAATACACCAGTCTGCACTGGCAAATACAGTGGAGTGAATGAAGGGGAAAAAAAACACTCCACCGAACTTTGACTGGACATCTACCTGAAAGCCTGGAAACAGGCTGACCAAACTAGAGATATTTCAGTCATCACCAATATCATAGGAACAAAAGATGACACGAGGAACAGTGGCTGCTCTAATAGCATGTGAGGTAGAAAACAAGAAAGTATGGAAAATATGTATTTTTTTTTGAGTGCTGTAGAAAAAGCATGCCACACCGAACGTTCATGACTGTAGGCATAAGAAAATTAACTCCATCCCAGCCAAGCCCAGTACAGCATGTGCCTAACTTTAGAAGAAGTTAGTTTACACTATGCCATGGTGGAAAGACATGGGAAGTCAAAGAGCAAAATTATATTTTTTTAACTTAAGGTGTGGAGGGACCCCTTAAACTCAGTCACTTTCTGCATAAGCTTATTGAGTTCATTCTTCTTACTTTTCCACACTGTGTAATAATTACTTCAGTTCCAGCTGAGCTGAGAGTACACTTTTGTCTTCAGCTGGAACTTTGTTAATAAAGTCTGCAATTAGAAATAAATTTAAACCACATACAATTGTATGCAAATGCTAGTAAAACTTTTCTGTTGCACCTATCTATATACAAAGTGGAGAAGAGCCTTGAAAAACCTACCCAACCAAAAAATCCCGAAGAACTTCATGGATGTTTTGCAATGCATTAATTTGAGTTTTTCAGCCCGTATAGAGTTCATTCAGTTGTATTTATGGTCTGACAAGCACCACTACAGATTGAGCTGTGTCTCTGCGTTGGACCATGTAAGCTTGGTTCATAAGCACTTTGCTGCACTGAATGTGCTCTAGCGTTGCTGTGTGGCCGTGGCATGCAGCTAATCTGCTGAGAATCTCGTCTGGTACAGCAGTCAGACTTGGGTAATATTTTTTGGAAATTCTTTGCCAATACTGAAGTAATCCACTAGTAGGCTTTGTGACAGTGCTCTTCAGAGAGTAAAACAGCAACAAAATTGAATGTGTTACTACATTACGTAAATTATCTGTACACTTCTAATTTGGGAATATGCAGTTTACTAATCCTTTATTTAGGGATACAAGGCCTGGTATCTTAGAGTTCAACAGAAGTAATTACGCTTTGCTCATCAGCCTTGACAGTTGATTTACTTACTTTATGAATTTTACCTTTGGATCCAATGGGAGGAAGAGGGGATGGGACTACATTGCGCTAAATTCTGCTAATGTTTGCCAAAGCACTCTTTGCTGCTTTTCGTAGCATTGCTGTGGACTTTTAAACAGTTGAAGGATTTCTGTTCCAGAGAGGTTTGGGTTTGAGCGGTGAATCAGTCCCTCATTTTAGTTACAAAAGTGTCCATTTGTTAGAGCTCTTCAAGATCCTTTCAGATGAAAGATGCTAATAGATGTAAGATAATGGGTACATGCAAGATTGTCGTCATTAATAAATATTGAAGGAAAAAAAAGGCTCTCTGTGAACCATGTAAAATAACACCAATGAGTATTTAATCTGCTTTTTTAATTGAATTTTCAGCTTAAAGAGGGGAACTTTTCTTCTTTTTTGAAAAATTGAAACAGAAAAATGAATATTGAAATGTATTGGCTTGGGATTTTCAACGCAGTTTAAATAACTAATTAAGAAAAAGTTGCAGGGAGGAAAAAACATTAAAATATGCAATAATTTATTTTTAATAAGCGTAAAACAGATTATTTTAATTACCACATTTTTAAAAATACGGGGTAAATAAAATGCCTTAAATTGCCATTCATAGAGATTTGGAATTGAAGTGTAGAGATTAAAGCCTTTTATCAGTAGATGTAGACAAAAGACTTAATGAATAACGAACACAGAAATTAGCTGAAATGACAGAACCCACTATGCTACTTTTTTTTTTTTCTTGGTTTCCCATGCTCACTGGCTTTTTTCACTTCTTTGGTCTTGCTTTTTAGAACAAGCTGTTAGTCAGGTGAGGCTTCGTGTTATCTTCTATATCAGCATGTCTTTTTTATAAAGGTTTAAAACTGCTTTTAAATACACCTCCTTGTGTTTAGAGTAACAGCTACCTGGTTGACCTCCTCTGCTGCACAAGGGCTTAAAGGGTACATGCTAGTCCATGTAATTTTTTTTTTTACGTTTTATTTCCAGTTGCCTAGGTTTCCATTGAACTCTCTGTAAGCAACGTTGCCAAAATCACCTGACGCCGATCAAGCTTTGGCAAGGCTATAGACCCTGGCTGGAGTTAATATTATATATTACTACATAAATTTTGGATCCAAGTGCTCCCTATTTATCCTGGAACTTTTACGGAGGGGTTTTGAGGAGCCATCCCGCTGTCTGGCAGTGCATGAACTCAGTTCTCTGAACTGGGGTGTCTCTTGGAGAGCTGTGTGTGGTAGTGAAGATCTCTCCCTTCTGACGTAACAAATGCAATGCAGAAATAGAGCACAACTGAGCAAAATCTGCTGTGTTATGTCAAGTGGGGGTAAGGGTTTCTTTTCTGTGCGAGCATGTGTTTCTTGTTGACTTGCTCAAAAACGTCTAAATGATACGCACTCTGTGTTATTCACTTCATGTTTATCCAAAAGCAGAGCCTGCCCCCAAAGTGCTGTAGTTGTCCTGGTTGTTATAAGGTTGTATGCTCATTGTGTATAAATGACTAATTGTCCTTTAGAGGCTTGTGCTTTAGTTCAGTGTGTTAGGGCTGCTAAGCCAACAAGCACAGAAAGAGCTGTACTTTGGCATCATCCCAAAAAGTTAGAGGTCGAGAGCCAAAAACCCCAGGAAAGCCTTTTGGCTTTCCCGTCAGCCCGGTGTGCTGGAGTTCAGAGCTGGTGATCTCACCTGGAACTGGGCAGCAGCAGGACTGGGGGGGGAAGCTATTTCCAAGGGAAGGAGGGTACAAGCGCTCCAAGTCTTCCAGCAGCAGGGGAAGCTGTCCTGCTACCGAGTGGGAAAACAAGTCATTTTATCTTTTGCCTCTAGTTTTCGTGAGAAATACTTGTGCTCCTCTTTGCTTGTTCTCTTATGCATCTGATTTTCCTGCTTCTTTAAGGGGGAGAAGATATGCCAAGAAACCTCTCTGTCTATAAGCCAGAATAGTTCTGTCGCGTCTCCCTCTCATTTTAGTACTCCAGATCTTCTAAGTGGGGAAAAATAACCTGGGAGGTCACTGGCAGTTTTGCTGTTTTGTAAGGAAACATTAAAGATGGGAGGATTTGGCCCAATGGTAGCTGAAAGCGCTCGGGCTCTGCCAGGATTTAATTCCTTGTGAACTATGACCTGGAATGAATACAACATACGTGCTACTGTTCCTCTATAATTTAGCATCCCTTTTTCCTGTGTGAGTTCTTTTCTCCCCCATTCGTTTCTGTTAAACCCGGCTGAATGGTTTACCCTTTATAACTAGTATCCCTGCAAGGGAGAGACTCTTGCCATTTTTACAGGCCTCTTAAGGCTCCAGCTAAAAGGTACTGGAGATTTGCCTTCGCCTGCGTTAGTAATGTTGCTGTTTTTGGATCCAAGGGCCTCCAGTTCAAATCCCCCCAGTAGAGTTAGATTCCTCCCAAAGTAAAAAAGCACTCCTCGGATTAAAGAAACTGATTGAATGCTGCTGTGTAGACCACTAATGTGCTACAAGGGTACTCGGTTCTTTAGCAGGGATTGTGGTGTGCTGCTAGGGGACTTCTCAGGCACTGTTACTTAGAAATTACATGGTGCTACACCAGCTCTGGGACTTGTAGATTTGCATTCATTCTGCAGCTTCATTAACAATTTTAACTGGGACATATTTAGACTACTCAAGCTGCTTCTATAGGGTTGATTATTTTGTCTTGTCCTTAGAAAACAGCTTATCCTTGTGAAAATAACATATAAATTGTACTATTATATTTAGTGCTGCAAGCTTTGCTGTTGCTGTTAGTTTTCTTTTCTTTTTGAAGCCATGGAATTTCTGACAAATAATGCCTTCCGAGTTAAAATCCACCATCCTAAGAACATAGTCTGTACCTTTTCCATTCTCTCAGTGAATTCTATGAACCTCTGTCATTAGCATGGATATTGCCTAGAGAATAAAGAAAAGTGAGGAAGGATGTTTCGGTGAGTAAGACGCAAGATGCTTCAGACTTGTCTCATCCAGGGAAAATGATTAAATCTCTGTTTACCTCCATCCTATTTATAAAGCGCATGTAGTAATATCTGCTCACCTCTGGAGCACTGTGTGTGCCTTAATTTGTCGAAGGATTTTTAATCTCTCCTATGCAAGTTTTTATAGGAATGGAAGTGCTACTCTCATGACTGCGGGTGTTTTGTGGTTTTCTGGTTGTGAAATCTGCTGCAGAATCGTTCTTATACAGAGCAGTGGTCCAGAACTTGTGATTTAGTTGACAGTGTTGAACTGCAGGGAAAAAAACCTTGTGTAAATATTTCCTTTCCTAGCACTCAAGTGTCCAGAACCAGCTCTCTAAACATAGGCTGCTTTGCCACCATTAGACTGGCACTGTTGAGCCTGAAACATAGGGATTGCAGGTTTTGTCATAATTTAAAAAAAAAAAATATATAATTATCACAGGAATATCTGTGACATGCACATTCATTGGTCCTTATTTCATCTTTCTGTCCTTAGGGATAGGAATATCCAATGTTATAAGCTGTAGATACTTAGATCCTTCTCCACAGAAGTACATGGAAATAATGAAAGTATACAGGCAAGGCACTACAGCTTCAAATGGAACTAGATAAAACAGGAGCAAGTAAACTTTACGTATTATTCAATTTGCTTCATTTTATATTGGAAAGACCCAGCTTATCTGAAATGAAATAAAGCTGCCACAGCATTTTTAGTCCATGATGGCAATTGAGACTTAATTTCTCCTGTGAAAGCACTGTTCACTTCTGTGGAATTCTGCAGGTGCTACATGTTTGTACCGCTTCAGATCCAGAAGGTCTTAAATTTTGAGATGTTGAATGCATTCAGTTCCATGCAAAGCCTATAATTCTTTAATCTGTCAAAGAATATGCCTCACCAGTTCATCCTTTTTCAAGTTTCTTATGTCTATGTTTAAACAAAAAAAGGATAAGCCTAAATACTGTTTGCTCTCTTTCATTGTTTTCTGTGAGTAGCAGGAAATGATTACCACACTTTATGAAGGCTGAGCTTTATCAGGAAGGCAATGAAAAGCAAACTATGCACCAGAGCATAAGACAGCTTAGAGTAGAACAGTGATGAAAATACACTGCAATACCAAGTCACTTTTTAGCAGCTTCTCTGAGAAAAAGAAATTGAGTGGTTTCCAAGGACTTTTGAACAAGTGTTTCAGGCTCCTTCTATTGCCTGTACATTTTGTTGTAATTCTGTATGCTGCAAATCTAATTTTGAGCTGCACGAAGGCTCTGACTGAATAAGATAGTCTGAGGTTTAAGTTGTGACTTTGCCTCTTCATTGGGAATGGCCAGTTTTCCTGATCCTACAGACTGTAATTTTGTTATCCTGTTTGGGGAGTGGAGGAGCTACTGGAATTCTTTACTCTCCTACATTTGAGTGAGGAGTGTATTTAGTGCGTGTATTTTTATTTTTTTTTTAATTATCCATAGTGTGTATCATGGACCAAGTAAGGCTTAAATAACATTTGCAGTGGCTAAGAAATTTCTAAATACTTTTTTTTTTTCTTCTCTGGTTTGAATCTACCTATTTTTCTTTCCCTAGTTGCTGGAATTGATTAACTTTTACCCTTTAGTCTATAGTTATGCACTGTAGGCGAGCTTTCCTGTCACAGAAGGCTTAACAATAATTCTCATCTGGTTATGAGCTTTGATGTCACAAGAAATATGATCATTTAATGGTGTTTTTTAAAAAACAAATACAGCATTGACTAACCAACTAATTTGCTTTGCTATGGCTTCTGAACAGCACTAAACTGTTTGCAAGAATCACACTTGAACCAATTTAAAACATGATTAAGAACAGCCAGCTAGTTTCTAAAGAAATACCTGTTTATTATTTTTGAGAAAACACTCACTGCTTATTTTCTTTAATATGTTTAAGTGTTGATAACTTTTCCACATGCATCTGGAGGAGCTGCTATCTGCACTTCTGATGGTTGCCATTGGGTGGTGCCAGGCAATCAGTATATACAATATGAGACAATGGTTTCTTTTTGTACGTACCAAAAACCGAACGAGCTTTAAAATCTGATCTCAAATAATTTACAGTGCAAATAAACGAAGCAGCCAGTGCAAATAGTTACTTTGATGCTTCTTTTTTATACTTAACATAAAGGAAGGGTCTGTCTGATATATGCTTCTTTATGTGTGCCTGTTTATGTGTGTATATATATGTGTATGCATACATGTATATGTGCGTGTGTGTATAAAGTTTGACCTGAAACGTATTTTTTGCCCTAAGGATACTGATGCCTTGTTTTTGATCACGGTGTACTAATGTGGCTTAATTAATTGCCCTCTTAATGTCTCTGCTAATGCTCAGGCTTTTGTTGCTTGCATGTGTATTTATGACAAACCTGTTAAGTCTTAAAGCTGACTGGAGACAAATGATAGATTTCCAACTTTAGAGAAACAATATCTATTTAATGCATGTTTAAGGAAGACTCATTTACTGCCTTAGCTCACAATTGAGTGCCCAATGAGAGCAATGAAATATTAATATTTTGAATTCATGTTTTAAATCTCCTGTCTACCTGGTTCAAAATCTATATGATGTTAATTATACAGATGTACCAATTTATTTGAGCTTTCTAAAGTATTTGGTTTATAATAACCGAGGGGAAAAAATTAGGACTGTGGTTAATGAGAAGGAGATACAAATGTTTATTGAATATCACATTTGAATATGCTACTGTCTGTGTAAGATTAAAATTATAATAGTTGAGAAGAAAAAAATATTATTGGCAATTGATTACGTGGATTCAGACAGTCTAAAATGCTTGATCTCACATTTTTGTTTATATTCACTTTCAATGAAGGGGCTGAAGGCTTATGTTTATAAAGCCGTATCTTTGGGGGGGGGGAAATTAACATTCACAACTCATTTGCTTTTGAACACCTTTTGTTAATGTATGAAATAAAATGAAATGCAGCATGTGGCCTGGCAACTGAATAAGCTAAAAAGAAAAATTATTTATTTAACTTACATGGGTTCAGAGTTACATGGAGCAAAACAGTAATTCTTCTGACAAATTTTAGATGATGCTGTTTTAGTGGTAACTTAAAAAAACCCCAACACAATGCCCCCCTCATCTCCCCCCCCCCCCCCCCCCCCAAAAAAAAAAACCCAAAACAAAACCACTAAACAAACAAAAACACCCACAAAAAAACCCCACTCCACAATACTTCTTTCTTTCTAATTTAAAAATAAAATTAACCTAAACATAGCCTAATAAATCAGTTGAATAACTTCAAATTCACAAGAATAACTTTGGAGAATTGGTGTAAATAACCAACGGCAGCCTAACAACATGAATTCATGGTGTTTGTGATTCAAAATTATTACCATATTAATTTTTCCCTTGGTGAATGGGTGTAAGACCCACTTGTATCTAAAATGATGCCCTGAGTGACACTTTGAGGCTAAAAGCTTCTAAAATATTTGTAATAATTTAGATAGTGGTTACCCTGTCTAGACCTTTTACTCTTTGCTAGACTTTCATTTAAATGTCGGACCTTTTTTCAGACCATAAATCAGTGGCAAATGTGCACATTTGGACTCTCTGAAGTTTTACTTTGAGAATGTTTTCTTAAAGCATTCCAAAACACTGAAATCCTGGAATGGCAAGGAAAAAAAAAATCAAGTCAAAGGTAAAAGCAAAAATTATTTATGGAGCATTATATCTCTAATCCTAAAACTGGGAGTACTAATAGCAGCAGTGATGAGCTTAGCTGATTCTTGTGGCTAATGCTTTTCATGAAGTCAAATTTGATTGACACTTCATCATAAATGTCTATTCCTCATAACAAATATTTCTTTTCCTCTATTTATAAGTGCCTTTTTAAGATGCTTCCTTTAAAACAATGTAACAGTCATTTGCAGCTTTTATGGCATCTAAATGTATGCTGTTATGCTGGCTTGGTTCTACTGACATTTTAACATTGTTAATAATCACTGGCCATTTGTGTGTGCTGTGTAAAGGCATAATGTGCTTTTATATAAAACACTGTTATGAGGGCTCATTATCTTGTGAGGCAGCAGTTATAATGAAAATTAAACAATTGCAAACTTGCTTTGCCAAGTGTTTTTTAAATAAATTTAACCAGGCTGATTCACAGCTCCTACCTGATTCTGCAGGGTTATATATCAAAGCTGTTGGAGAGTTGCATGCATAAATTCCTTCATGCAATCATGAGGGCGATGCGCGGTACGCTTTTCAGTGCTCTGCTAAAACTGATCAGGAAATGCTTGTTACGCAGGCAAGATCCTAGCCGGGCATGAAATAAGCGTAAACCTTTGAAACTAATCTCCGTGGTATCAGTAGTTAAATGGAGTTTACAAATGACCTTTTACTTACAGGTAGCCACAGAAGTACTAGATCTGCAATCTGTAAGCTACTCCTCCTGTTTTATTAAATATTCAAAACACTGGCTATCTACAATTGCACGATTAAAAATTACCGACGCAGTTGCACTTCTCAAGCTAAGAAAAGGTTGAGAATGTAAATACGGGCTATTCAGTGTTTTGTTTATAGACTGCAAGGTTTTACCAAACACTTTACAGAACGACATAATTTTTTACAACTTCTCTAGTGTTTCTGCATAAAATTATTTGAACAATAACTACTTTAATCATAAAGTAAATGAATTATAAAAAATCCGGGTCGGCTTCTCCATGGTGTCTGCATTTTAGCAGAGTTACTCTAGCTGAGGATCTGGCCATTTGGAATTCACTTTTATAAGACTGCTGCTGAGCACCATTTCAAAGCTGAGCTAACCGGTGCGGTTTGTGTGATTTCTGACATGCTCTCCTTCTGTTACAGATTTGTCCTTGTAGGAGCATATTCAACTGCTCCTCTGTCTTTTATTTTAATGCAGCACTTAGATGCAGATTATTCCAGTACTGCAGTAGTTAGGGAAACCAAATTTCCTTTTTTTTTTTTTTTTGCACATGTTTAATTTTGAAAGCTATCAAGGCATGAAACAATAATTCAGAGAGGCTCCGTTTCAAATTACCTTTCTTCATTAAAAAATGAAATAAAATAACCAGGAGGTCTAGCATATTATGTCACTAAGTCACACAGTAAGAGGGACCATCAAAGAATGGTGGGAATTATCACAGCAGCTTGCTCCTTGTTAGAAGCATTTACCTCATGACCCTTTCATTTGCCTACTGCCACTTTAGTTTAAGAGTGACAACACTGTATAGCACTCTGCACTTTCCAGCCCCCCCTGCCCCCTCCCTCTTTCCCTTAGCACCAGATGCCTTTGTAAAGCAGGCTGGTGAAGCAGTGAACAAAACCTTGTGGGATAAGTCTGACACTGGAAGTTAATGATTATCAGTCGAAACAAAACACTTGTTTACATGTTGTAGTCATTAGAGGTTCCAGTCAGTCATACCTCGGCTGGGATTCCTGCCAAATGTTTTGAGGGTTCTTTCACAAGCTGTGCAGTTTTGTAAATACAAAAGCACTCTTATTAAGCCTTTTTAGTATTAGACTGTGCAATTAAGATTACGGGTAATTAGATTCCTTTATTTGGAGTAGAATGGTCCAAGATACACACACAACTTTCTTAGCCACCCATTGGATCTCTATTTGGGTGTTCCATTACAGATCAATGACTGAAAGAAACTCTTTTGTATTGTGCACATTTTTTCTTTATTAAAAATTGCACTCAAAACTTGGGGCGGTATGGATTTTTCCTCACCTTACTGTCAGCACCTCCGTCACAGCCATAAAACTTTCTTTTTTGATTAGCATGTCTCAATTTGCTGGAAACAGTTTGCTTACATCTCTTTTAGTATTGCCGGCTTTTCATTTCAGCCTTATTACAACTAGGATTAAGGAGGTGATTTGACTATGAAGGAATTTAGGAAAATTTCCAGTAAGCTAAGGATGATTTTAAGTTAACTGCAGGATAACAGAGTTGCAGAAATGAATGTTTCTTTTAACACCTGTGAATTAGTCCATACCTGAATAAATAAACGATTCCTTTGGTATTTGAACTTGGTATAAAGCAGCTCAAATCCCACCATTTTCTTGTACACACTTTAATCATGCAAAGATGCGTCTAATACAAATAATCATGTGAGCTGGTGAACCTGTTTCACATACTCTTCTGCTTTGACAGAATTCTCTGCATTGAGCGTGATGGTAAATTATTTAAGGTTTGGGAGGCCATTTTTTTTGTAACCGTGAATTGTAAAACAACTGAATCGTCCATACATATTTTATCTCTATTTTTTTCTTTGCCAAAGAAGATATCAGTTTTAGTTGCTCCAATGCAGGACTGCTCGCTTTGACATTTCCCGGTTGTCTGTAGTGCTAGGCAATAATTAAATATCAGGTGCATAAGCTGCTCTTTAATTTGACATGTGTGCTCCAGGCAATAAACACATGCAGTGCAACGTGGGAGTGTAATTGCTAAGGAATAAAATCTTGTACCAAGTGAGATCATTGTATCAGGTACTGTGTGACAGCTCATTTGATCATTATGCCCAGGCTAAAGAGGTTGCCTAATTAGTTTCCATTAAAACTCACCCTTTAATCAGGAATTATTCTTGCATAAAGAATGTCACTTGGTCCAGATGAATGAACAATGGTTCCCCCTTGAGATTCAACTATCTGTTACACTTGGGATGCCATATGTCTTTTGAAACAATTCAGCTATAAGAGTACTCTGAATTTGGATCTGATAGCACTATGCAATATTTGCGTTTTCTTGATACCAGCTAGCATTCTATAGAAAAATCACAATGGTATTCTGTATATACTTCATCAAGCCAGAGAAGCTACATTCAAGCAGCAGGAAGTGTGTTGTAAACATACAAATGACTAATGGGCCTCTCTTAACTAATGTGTCTTACTTGTTGTATGTGTTTCATAGTGATATACATAGCATATGTGCTGTTACCTGGAGCTAGACTTTGGTCTCTCACCTAGAAACGTCAAGGTTCATCTAAATTTAATATTTTGAAGGGAAATAACTTTCTGCCTTTTTTTTTCTTGTGACAATAGCTTTGTCGGCTGAAGCTGATCACAGAAGTACCTCTGAGTTCGGTTTTTTTGTTGTTTTTTTTCTTTTCTGCCCCCAAATCTTGTAACTTAAGTGCTGCTCCCACAAGACACATGAAGCTCAGCAGGTTACTGGGTTCATGCACATCACAGATATGGAGCTCAGTTGTTGGGTATGTTTCAGTCTGAGACATGGCTTGCTTCTGCAAGTTCCCCGTTGTCCAGCTGAGTTGGCTTATCTGCCACATACCAACTGTAGTGGCTCATCTGAGCTGATCAGAAACTGCTCTCCAGGAGAGGCTTCTCCCTCTAGCAGTACAGGCTACTGTGGGCAAGGTGGGCTTTCAAGTCAAAGCCCAGCACTCGTAGTCAGTGGCCTCAGTCAACTCCCTTAATAAATCTGCTTCTACAGATGTGAACTGATTTTGTAATGTTTGCAAAATGCCATGGGCTGGACTGGCAATTTGAAAACTAGCATGTAGGCAGAGCTGCTAGGTTCTCTTGCTTTCCCCAGAGATGTCCTGGTAGTAAGCTGTGAGCTAAGTTTTCCTTTTGTTGTGGAGGGATGATCCTACAACATGTCGATGTCTGCACTGATTGTATCTGCCAGTGCGATGCCCATCCTTCTTTTTCTTAAATGATTTATAGGTCACTCAGAAAAACAGGTCTCAAAAACACTTCCCCTATCTTTTTTCAGCTCATACTGTTGCAGACCCCTGTTGCGTTTTGGAGGAATGAAAAAAGGTTTTGTGGGCTTTGCATACCTGGAGGCAATGCCTTTTACAGAAACAACTGCAATCTAAGGTTGTGTGAAAGATTGTCACAAACATTAAGCCACGTGGCATGGAACAAGTATGCAGAGTGTCTGCTCCATGTTTGTTCTCGGTAAGTCTGAATGCTTTAACCTTTATACTCTAAACATAAGCCAAGTGAGCTTTTATATTGCAGAGTGTTCAAGGCAATGGAAGGACATGCATGCAGGGTGAAATTCAAACCCTTAGCATTCCTTGTTGCTATCGCTCTAAGTGCCCCCATTCTCCATACCCAATAGACAATGTGTCATACCCAGAGTGAACGAAGCAGACAGGAAGAGTGGCTAAAGCACATGATTAACATCTCAAATTTGAGGAGAAGAGAAATGGTTTGATGATCTAATGTGACTCCCTGAATAGCAGAGGCTTTTAATTTACTGATTCTCATACCTTGAGCTATGTGTTTAGGAAAATAAGTATTCTGTGTTGTCTGAGAGCAGTCCACCTTTACCTGATACTTTCTTTGTGGCTGTGATAAATCTCTGATACATCAGAGGCAGATGGAGAAAAAGGAATAAATATTTCTGTGAGCACAGAAACTGAATTTTGATTTCTTCTGGATTCCTGTGGTTAATCCATACTATTTTGGCATTCGCGCGGGCATTTTACATCCCCTTCTAATATCTCCAGCAAACATATCTTTAGTTCTCTTTCATGTTCTCAATGCCAGTCCTAGTTTCTTTCTGTGTCCCCTACTTGTATTTGCCCAGGCTTCTGGACATATATGTTGTGGCTGATTCAGTTACAGACATCGATTGGTGTCAGTTGCTGTCTCTTGACTATTAGTCAAAGAGGATTTGTTGCATCTTAGTTACTTCAGACCCAACAAATGCCTAGAGGGGCTCCGCGATGATGATTTATGCAAATACTTTAGTGAAGCTCCTAGATGGTATCCAGACTGCTCTGGTGGTATGCAGTGATAAAGATCAATTATCACTAGAATGATGTGAATTATCTGGCTATAATATCTTTATTTTTAAGGTTATTGATAGCTCAAGAGCAAGGAGATATGTCTAGTAATCATGAATGAAGTGCTTTCTATTCTGCAGACCTCTGTCTTAGAAGCCTGTGCATTGAAGAACACACACAATCTTTGTAAGTGATTGATCTCAGAGCAATGAAAAAAAAAATGGAAATTTAATAGCACTAATAGGAGGAAATACGAATGCTGAATTGATAGTGGGTAAATTGAATAAGCATTAGTAGTATTCAGTATAATGGGCAACATGTCCAGGAGGGGATTTTTGTTTTGTCTTAAATAAGGTTAACCTCTTTAACCAGTCAGTTTTTATGCTAAGCATCGTGTCTTATATTCTTGAGTTTTTGGATGTAATCACTGCATTATCCCTACCCAACTAAGTTTTTTGATTATAGCAATCAATTCTACAGGTTGTTTATAATTTGTGGGTGTTTTTAAAAAATAAAAACAAAACCCAAAAAAACCCAAAATAAACAAACAAAAAACCCAAAAAACAGAACACTTTAAAAAGAGTGTTTTTGCAATCTTACTGAAAATTGCCTTATTCTTACATGGTGGTAAGGGACATGTGAACATATGAATTCCCTTATACTGCGTGTTCAATGCAGTAGCTCTATCATATTCCCTCCCTCTTGCCCTTGCACTTCCTCTGCAATAAAAAATTCCAAGTGTTTCAAGCCTTTCTCTGTGGATGTATTTCTGTGGTGGCAATCATGACTGTTCCCTGGTTTTGAATCCTGTCAGCTGCCCACTTCTTACTGTGTGTTCTTTTCAAGGTAGGATAGGCAGAACATACAAAATTATTCTGTAGGAGGGTATCCCATTGACTTATAATATTGAGGCTGTCATTTAGTTTTTGAACTTTCTGAAGGTATCAAGATACTTCTATTTTAAATGCAAGGCCATATATCAATCTGAGTTCATTCTAGACTTGACCCAGCTTTACTGAAAGGTTCATGAACCTAGCAAACTTGGCTAAAATATTGATGAAAAACTGCCCTGAGATGCATCACATTTAGATTAAAATCTTGCTGTAACCCTACTATAATTATTAAGCATAACTAATTATCTTTTGTAGCAAGCTTAAACCAAAAATGACCTAAGAAAAATACTTCTGCTATAAACAAATATAGGGGCTAAAAACAGTTTTGGGTGAGCATTCACGGCTACTTTTACTTTCTCTAAACCGTTTTGCTGAGATCTGAATTTTATATCTTTTCCACAAAACACATTTTTCCGTTACAAATACATATGTTTATCTTTCTATTATAAAGTGGGAACTATTTTTATTACCCTTGTTATTAATCCAAGTAATCTTTTGTGTTTCTATAAGAAATTCACTAGAGTGGAATCAAAATATTGTCCAGTATAGAATTAACCTTTCCCATATGCAAAAAGCAAACTAAACTGCATTCAATGTAAATAGAGTAAGAACCATCAGCACTACTCTATGTAATATCCTGATATTTTACAGTCCTTTTGGACCTGAACATATCAACCATACTTCAGAAGCCTTCATAAACTTGTATAAATGTTTTCTTTTGCAATGATTTTTCAAAGTTTCCAGTAACAATCATTTATTGGCCTCTTGTGAGTTGTACTGCATGGATTGAATATTATCAAGGAAAATAAACTGTTTTTGTTTTATTCCTCTGAAGTGCTTTCTAAAAGAATTCTATTCAAAATGTACACATTGGATCATATTCTGCCCCTAGCTATAGTATCTGATAAAATGCCATTGACTTTATTACAGTCCACTTTGACTCTGGCATATTTCCATGTTCTCCAGACTGCCAGTATAACTGAGCAGGGAAAACTTGACCTGGGGTATGTTTTGCTTCAGAAAGAACTGCATTATTTATCCTCAGCGAGGAAAGTACAGTAATTCACACTTATACATACTTAGACAGAACTAGTCCTAGGGTCCTGTTGTAAAGGTTTCCCCTTGCACAGCTCCCCAGTAACGTACTTCCCGGAATAGGCAACTGCAAGCACTCGCACATGGGGAACTGTGCTCAGCTTCACGTCGTGGCTTCTAAGGAGTATGAAACAAGAATTTAGACACACTGCAGGTCAGGGGCCAGGCTGAGTTCTGCTGTAAGAAAGAGAGGGACTGGGAAAGAGAGCAAGGGCACTGCAGCGTTGGCATTGCTGCTCCTGCTAGGATGGGAAGGACCAGGGCAGCAAATGCTCTTGCTGCAGTGAGGAGGACCATGTGTCCTAACCCATCCTAGTGTCCCTGCTAGGGACAGTGAGCACTGCTGTCACCAGCTTGACTTACTGGGGCTTTTGTAGAACTGAAACAGGAACAGGGGCAACAGCCATCTTTGACACGCAAGCTGATTGCCAGCCTAGGAAATGGCCAAAATTCTTTATACCTAGATCTGGCCATAATTGCCCTCCACCCCTTAAGAGGTCTTGACTGGGGAAGAAAAAATGAAATGTGGATCTAGAAAGGTTTTTCTCCATAATTTCCAGGTATAGACTGTAAGGCCTAGGTCTAATCTACGTGAGAATAAGGAACTAAAGATGTTTTGCAAAAAATGTGAAATGGCATGTCATTTGCTAAAGACTATCCCTTTGTGTGGCCGCTCTATCATGAAGCAAAAGCCATCTTGCTTTGGAATAATTACTGTGAGAAAGATAATTTATTTCAACTGGAATGTATTCTGGAAATTTATCTGTGTATTGAGTTAATGTTTTCCAACCTTTCTCTCTAACCATGAAGCTAGTAATTTTGTCTTTTTATTACTTTTGAAATTAATGCTGCTTTCAAAACTTGTCCTTCTGGAAGAAATACCAAATATACTGAAATTCAAGATAAGTGTTGGAATTGGGACCAATCAATACTTGTTTTTTGAAATATAGAAAATTTACAGCAGGAAGGATCTACATACCATCCTTAAATATCAGATCAGTACAAATAGAAGTATAATGAAAAATCTGATTTTAATAAGATCATGATATGTTTTGAATTTGTTCTAAAAATATAGAAATTTTATATGTGCTATGCCTTCATTTTTCAAGTGTTGTTCTCTTAACTTTTCAAAAGGCCAACTTCCATGGGAGCTTACATCTTAAGTTCAAAAAACAGTATGCATTTACAGCTGACTTCATTTTGAAAGCTTTTACTGTTCATTCTTTCACATAGAACATTGAACACATAATATTCACAGCCCTCATGATAATAGGTTTGTTGGGACAAGGAAGGCATCTTTCTTTCTTGTTCCATTTGAGTTAATACGTCTGGTTTAGCCACTTGAGAAATAAAGTTGGCATCTACAACCTCTTGTTTAAAAGATATCTAGATCCCATCCTCTGTGGTCTGTCAAGAGTAGTTATGAAAGGGTCTCTTTCGAGCTTTGAAGAAAAAGCATTTTTATTCATGCCTTAAACTTGGTTTAAAACCAAGTATCATTTATTACTCTTACTTTTTGTGTTTGGTAAAGCTACCAACTGCTAAAACAGGACAGCTGTACATGTTAAGTTGGATTGAGAAGTGAAGCAGAAGCACACAGATTTCACAAAGGGGACATGGAAGATCTCTAATGCTTTTCCTTACAGGAAAAAAGTCACTAGTGTGGGTCTTAGAAAGTGGAGTATAAGCTTTCAATGGCAAATGACTGGAAATATATTTTTCAGTTGGCCCAAAACACTGCAATAACTAATATCTGTAGGGAATAAAGGAAGGATCAATACACGCAAGTGCTTTGGTTATTTAAGCATTTGCTAAAGTGGTATGATTCTCTTAAGTCACAAGAATGCACTGCCTTTTTTGTCATGTGAAATTTTTAAAAATCCTCTTTTCTCATCTTTCTTCTTACCTTGTAGCTGGCTGCTTTGCACGTTGCTCCAGAGTTTTGCTCTTGTAGGCAAAACTGGGTGAATAGACATACTGAGTCTTAGCTTCTGGTGGGAGCTGTTGAGGCAGGAGCATACTTCTATTTACTAATGGGTATGCAGAAGTGAATGCTATGAAGACATTTGTGACACAGCATAATATCAACATAATAATATTGATCAATTCATTAATTGGGTGGGCAAGGGTGGAGTGTCCCAAACTGTTGAATCTCCATGTGATCTGCAGTATTTTTTGGCAGAACTTCAGGAGCAAGTTTTCTTGGCTACCTCAATTAAAACATTCAGAATTGAAGCACTTCCTCTTGGTCGCTATAAATGCAGAAACTTTCCTGGCTTGGGCTTCTGGCTGATGTCACCTGAGATGGTTCAGTATCTATTATTATAATGAGACATCCACCCAAGTGTCTGGGAAAAATAAAAACAGAGCCATGTGGTTCTGTTCAGGAAGGCAGGACTTTGTTAAGAAAACTGCAAATTGAAGGGAAATATTTGTTGTTGCAAATGCCTTTGAGTACAGCAGTGCTCTGAGAACGTGTCCCTGAGACAGAAACAGAGATACCACTTAAGGATAAGTGTGGTGAGATAGTACGTGGACATCACATGAGATGCTTTTATTCAGACTTGGTTCGGACAGCTCAGAAGATACATGAAAAGACATGAAGGCTTCATTGGTACTATTGCAATTATATAGTTTTTCTATAACTTTAAGGGGTCATTACAAGTATTACAATGATAACTATAGCTATAACTTTTTCCTACGTACTTATGTGCTGACTTTCCCTAAAGCCAGCCCAAGGAGATAGAGGTCCTTTTTGTGACTATGATGGATGCTATTAGGATGCTCTTGTTTGATTATGGTTGTGCCATGTTCCTTTGGGCAGAGCGGTTCACGCGAGCAGTAGGTGCCCGAGGGGACAGAGCCGGTGAGGGCAGGGGCTGCTGGGCTGTGTGGTGTGGCACAGGCAAGCAGTATGGGGCCACACGGGTTACGGTGAGCTGCAGTGCTCTGAGGAGACACAGGAATCTTCCTGGAGCCCAAGAAAAACAGGGTTTTTTGCTATTCAGAAACCATGCTGGAAGTGAGAGTGTGTTGACAGAGGAAGAGTATTCTGTAAAAACTCTTCCTTTTTGTGGCCTGCTTACTGTGAATTTTCTTGGGCTTTGCCATTTCTGCAATGGAGAGGAGTATCAGTGATGCAGGCAAAACCACCCAGCTGATGTTAGAGGCGAGGTGTAAACATGTGTGCCTGTGCTGGGTCGTTCCCTCAGACCACCCAGCTTATCTGAGGTGGGTCTCACAGGAGATGAACTTTTTCAGACAAAAAAGCAGCTGGCTGCTCACAGGAGTACAAATTGCTGTCTGAATGAGAGTGCAGTCCGGAGCTGGGTATCAAATTAAGTGTTGCAGAGATTACCTAGAGACTAATCTGGGGTATTGCATTTGGTTCTTTCCCAAGAGACTGCATTCAGGCCAGATTTCGTCCCTTTATTATCTGAAGCTCCCTTTATTATCTGAAGCAGCCTTAGCTTGCAAAGCTGAGAAGAGTTGGAGAACAGGGATTTTCATTTTCTCTTGCAACTACCCTTACTTCTCCTGCAATGTAATTTCTTGCGGTTACTGTATGTACTGTATGTACGCTTCCAACAATGATACTGATTTCCATCTAGGCACTAAGGCCCGCAGCTAGTTTGTGAAGCTACAGCACAGGTGTGATCATTAGATCACAGCTGGGGAATATTGCACAATTCTCCTGCTTCTAAATCAAAGTCTTCTTCAGCAGAAGGCCTTGTTGACTTGTTGGAGAATGTAATTATGCAAGGACAAATCACTGGGGCTTAGAAAGTTTGTCAGCTAAATTCCATCAGGGTATGGCAAGACTAGCTTTGAATTTTTAGAAGAAAAAGAGATTAGATTTGCTGGATAGAGGACATGAGAGTGACCATAAAGACAACAAAGGTTGTTTAGGCTGCTTTGCATGGATCCGTATATACATTTACATAGACTTCTGTCTTAATTGCAGGAGTAATATGAACCAAATTGCAGATTTATATTAACTAAACTACACCTGGTAAAGTACTATCTGGTGAAAAAATTAATACCAGAGAAATTTCTGTGCCACCTTTAGGGCTTTCTCCAGCATTTTCTAGCTGTCCAAAAACTATTATCATTGTTTATAACCTTAGGATATTAATTAATGTCTCCTGTCAGTAACTTGTGACTGCCTTTCTAAAACTATCAAAGGACTGTGACATCCTACATTTTCATCAGAATTGCTTCTGTTATTTGAATTGTAAGTAGCAGGGTTCAAATGCTTTCTTTTTCTTCTAGAGCAACTAATTTCTCAATAATTTCTTCATAACTGTTACTCTGTAACAAAGAGAAAACAGTAGTCTGTGTTTTCTCATCAAAATAAAGCTTACATGAGCCTGTTATTATTTTTACTATTGCCTTGGCATCTCAGTATATCCATAGTGCTATTCTGCCTATTTTTTTTTTAAAGATAGCTTCACAGATATTATATTGTTAAGTGCAACAAGGAAAACTTCTGTAAGTATGTCAGTGATAAAAGGAAGACTAGGGAAAATGTGGGCCCTCTCTGGAAGGAAACAGGAGACCTGGTCACCCAGGATATGGAGAAGGCTGAGGTGCTCAATGACTATTTTTTCCTCAGTCTTCACTGGCAAGGGCTCTAATCACACCACCCAAGTCACAGAAGGCAAAAGCTGGGGCTGTAAGAATGAAGAACCACCCGCTGTAGGTGAAGATTCTGTAGGGCTGGTTCTCTTTAATATCTTTATCAATGATCTGGACGAGGGGATGGAGTGCAACCTCAGTAAGTTTGCAGATGACACCAAGTTAGGTGGGAGTGTCGGCCTGCTTGAGGGTAAAAAGGCTTTACAGAGGGATCTGGACAGGCTGGATTGACGGGCTAAGACCAATGGTATGAGGTTCAACAAGGCCAAGTGCTGGGACCTGCATTTGGGTCACAACAACCCCATGCAGTGTTACAAGATTGGGGAAGAGTGCCTAGAGAGCTGCCTGGCAGAAAAGGACCTGGGTGTGTTGGTTGACTGCTGGCTGAATATGAGCCAGCAGTGTGCCCAGGTGGCCAAGAAGCCCAACAGCATCCTGGCTTTTATCAGGGACAGTGTGGTGAGCCGGACTAGGGAAGTGATCATCCCCTTGTACTCGGCACTGGTGAGGCCCCACCTCAAGTACTGTGTCCAGTTTTGGGCCCCTCGCCACAAAAAAGACATTGAGGTCCTGGAGCGGGTCCAGAGAAGGGCAACAAAGCTGGTGAGGGGTCTGGAGAACAAGTCTTATGAGGAGTGGCTGAGGGAGCTGGGGTTATTTAGCCTAGAGAAAAGGAGGCTGAGGGGAGACCTTATCGCTCTCTACAACTACCTGAAAGGAGGTTGTACAGAGGTGGGGGTTGGTCTGTTCTCCTAGGTAACAGGTGATAGGACAAGAGCAAATGGCCTCAAGTTGCTCTGGGGGAGGCTTGGACTGGATATTAGGAGAAATCTTTACTCTGAAAGGGTTATTAAGCATTGGAACAGGCTGCCCAGGGAAGTGGTTGAGTCACCATCCTTGGAGGTATTTAAAAGACGGATAGACACAGTGCTTAGAGATATAGTTTAGTGATGGTTTTTCTTAGAGTTAGGTTGATGGTTGGACTCGATGATCTGAAAGGTCCCTTCCAACCTAGACAATTCTATGATTCTAAGATGAAGTACAAGAACAGCTGAGGGACCTGAAGGTACACAAGTCCATGGGACCTGATGAAATTCATCTGCAGGTCCTGAGGGAACTGGTGGACGAAGTTATATATTTGAGAAGTCATGGCAGTCCGGTGAAGTTCCTATGACTGGAAAAGGGGAAATATAACCTTCATGCTTAAAAGAGGAAAAAAGGAAGACCTGAAGAACTACAGGCCCATCTTTGTGCCTGGCAAGATCATGGAGTAGATCCTCCTGGAAACTCTGCTAAGGCACATGGAAAATGAGGAGGTGATTGGTGACAGCCAACATGACTTCACCAAGGGCAAGTCATGCCTAACACATTTGGTGACTTTCTATGGCGAAGTTACAATGTTGTTAGATAAGGGGAGAGCAACAGACCTTGTCTACCTGGGCTTATGCAAAGCGTTTGACACTGTCCCACATGGCATCCTGGTCTCTAAATTGGAGAGACATGGATTTGATGGATGGACCACTTGGTGGATAAGGAACTGCCTGGATGGCTGCACTCAAAGGGTTGCAGTCAACGCCTTGATGTCCAAGTGGAGACCAGTGATGAGTGGCGTTCCTCAGGGGTCAGTACTGGGACCGGCACTGTTTGACATCTTTGTCGATGACATGGACAGTGGGATTGAGTGTACCCTCAGAAGGTTTGCTGATAACACCAAGCTGTGTGGCACGGTCGACAGGCTGGAGGGAAGGGGAGCCATCCAGAAGGACCTGCACAGGCTTGAGAAGTGGGCCTCTGTGAACCTCATGAAGTTCAGCCAGGCCAAGTGCAAGGTCCTGCACATAGGTCGGGGCAATCCCAAGCACAAATAGAGGCTGGGTGCAGAATGGATTGAGAGCAGCTCTGAGGAGAAGGACTTGGGGGTGAGCTGATAAGAAGCTCAAACATGACCCAGCAATGTGCGCTCGCAAGCCAGAAGGCCAACCACATCCTGGGCTGCATCAAAAGAATCATGGCCAGTAGGTTGAGGGAGGTGATTCTCCCCCTCTACTCTCCTCTGGTGAGACTCCACCTGGAGTACTGCATCCATCTTTGGAGTCTTCAGCACCAGAAGGACGTGGACCTGTTGGCGTGAGTCCAGAGGAGGGCCATGAACATGATCAGAGGGCTGGAGCACCTCTCCTATGAAGACAGGCTGAGAGAGTTGGGGTTATTGAGCCTGGAGAAGAGAAGGCTCCAGGGTGACCTTATAGCGGCCTTTCAGTACTTAAAGGGGGCCTAGAGGAAAGCTGGAGAAGGACTTTTTACAAGGGCGTGTAGTGATTGGAAGAGGAGTAATGGCTTTAAACTGAAAGAGGGTAGATTTAGATTAGGTATCAGGAAAAAATTCTTTACTGTGAGGGTGGTGAGGCACAGGTTGCCCAGGGAAGTTGTGGATGCCCCATCCCTGGAAGTGTTCAAGACCAGGCTGGATGGGGCTGTGAGCAGCCTGGTCTAGTGGGAGGTGTCCCTGCCCATGGCAGGGGGGTTGGAACTAGATGATCTTCAAGGTCCCTTCTAACCTAAACCATCCTATGATTAATTACCACACACTGCATTTCCCATGATGACCGCAGTGAACAGAAAGATTCATCTCAGCAGCTCTGGGAGCCTGGAGTCTCCCCTGGGCACTCTGCAGGTTTTTTCCTTACTGGAAGGGACCAGTTGGGGGCTTGTAAGCCATGTGGAGGTTGAGGCAATGGAAGTGCAGTCCCAGTATCTGGCCCATGTGGTGACCAGCATCAGTGCTGTGATAATGTGGCAGGGTTACGAGTAGTCCAAATTCATTCCATAATGCAGTAAGAAATGCCAAGGCTGGCATCACCAAACAGCTGGGCATTATTCTTTCCAGCAGAGGAGAAGAAAGTATTTAGGGAAACCGCTCTTTATGAGTTATTGAGAGGCATTGTGTATGGCAGCTCTGTACAGAGAACTCACAGTTTAGAAAGCTGGTCAACACAAATAACGGTTTCAACACAAATCTCAGTGGGAAAATAACTTTAGGAAACAGGAATTGTTAATTGAAGGAAACAGTTTTCTTGTATATTCTTGATTGTTCATAGAACTTGCTGGTGGATGACCTGCACCTTCCTAATTTTTGTACTGTTATTCTCTCAATTCCATATTAGAATCAGGCTTTTGAATGTAAAGATTTTAATGCTGCATGACTGTTATACTTTAAGCATGTAATACGAAGACTACTAATATAAAAACTTATATTACTTAGGTGGTAGAGGTATAATAATTTAAGTCCATGTCTGTAGAAATTGTAAGTCTGTGACTTTATCATCAGAAGCCAAACCATGTTTTAAAAGTACTGCTACCCGAGTTATTTAAATTCAAGTTGATGTACTTCGGTTTCGATCATGTTGGCTGATTAGAAACTTTTATAACTCAGCTCAGCTACAACTCAGCATGTGCCAGTGCATGAAGAAAAGGGTGCGGATCCCATCCTGAATGAGAGTGAACCAAAAAAAAAAAGGAAGAAGAGTCTTAGAAATGGCCTAATTGTGGTGTAGGCCATAATAAGTAGTACATTACTGGGGCTTTCAGAAGCTGTTGTACTTGAAGGCAGACCATTATCTTTGAGACAGTGCAGGGCAACATGTCTTTGCCTTATGTTGGAGCTAACAGACGAGGAAAGTAGACAATCATGTTCTCTCTCTTCTTTACATTGTCTGGATGCTAGTAGAGGTGAGCAAGTTGAACTTTCCAAAGCCTTCTCCCAGGAACATGTTCTTCTCTTTTTCCCCTCATGTATTCTGTCTTTACTTTTTTATTTTGTGTCTTTTCATCCAGAGCTCTGCAATTTCTTTGCTGTCTTCCTGTGTTTAGGGAAATGGAAGCAAACAGAAGTGATAACGAGAAGGATAGATATTTCTCCCCGTGGTCTATTCTGAATCCTGAGATCTGCTGTCAGAACAGCTTGCCATTGCAGCTTTAAACTGTTATGTTAAGGTCTGAGCCAGAGCCTGGCCTGGTGAGGGGGAGCAGGCTAACCCTGCGCACGTCATTCTCTCCTCATTTGGTAGTAAGGCAGTGAAGAACAAGTGAGGAAATGAAGGATCAGAGAAGCGACCACATCTCAGTAGCCCTTCGCTATGAGAAGGCAGTATTAAAGTGAATAATAGAACTTATGCAGAGACCGTGCTGCTCCCCAGGGCTGCAAGAGTCAAAAATCAGAATAGCTGGAAAGCAAGGTCATCGGAGGAGCCGATTGCAGAGCTGGACACAGGCCTCAGGATCTGTGACCTTCTTTATGTTTTTCTTTGCTAAGAAATTTTGTAAGGAAGCTTATTAGAAGGAAAAATCCTTCAAATCTCATCAATGACAAGAGCTGGCAGCTACAGAGAAACTTAAATTTTAGTGTTTCAGGAATCATGCAAATAGCTGTTTCAGTGAGAGAAGAGGGAATTAATTCAGGTTTTTACAAAGCATCTCCTGAAGTGAAGATCACTAATGAGTAATTTGGAATTGTTGTCAGATCACTGGCCAGATAGGAATTTGCAGTCAAGCATTGATATTGCTGTCTGTTAACAGCAATTTAATTAGTAGTAGTAGTTCTAGGCTTTATGTACGTCATCCCTCTGTACAAAGAAGTTTTCTGGAATTATCAGGTGCATAGTCATTATTGCCAAACAGTTCATATGTCTTTGATCCTAAAGTATTTTCTGAGCCTTTCCAAAAACTGACTTAAAAGAAAATTTGCATATGTTTCCATCTGTACCTCTGTTAAAATTGACCAAGAAATGTATGGCACCCCTTTATACTGAGCTATGAAGCTACAGGTCAGATTCTAGCTAAGAAAATATGAGAGAGGGAGCTAAAGTGCAAGGGAATGAGCATGCTGAAATTATAATAGACACATACTCATGGAATTACAATTTTCAATTATTCTTTTAAAAAAATAAAAAAAACCCTTACCATCTACCCCGGAAAATGTCTTTGTTACTGGCTGCAGCTCCTCTGTAATGAAACATCTGTTTATAAACAGTATAAAATGCTTTTCATTTGACTTCCAGAGGGAGTCAAATGCACAGTTTGCAGGCTTTTACAAACGAGCCTAGAGAATTGTTGAACAGCAGTCAAAATATTCAGCTAGGGCACGTAACTTTAATCTTCAGCAAGTTAATTTTTCTTGACTGAATAGCAATGGACCTCTGGGCCAGGGACCAGTGCTGACTTTCACGGGCGATGTGCACATGCCTCTATGGACCAAACCTGGCCCGAGAAACCCTAGGTGGTGAACTTGCCATTTAGAAAGATAAACAGTCTATTCAATTTAGAATAGAATAATAGTAATTTAACATACTTGAGCCAAAGTAATTACCTTTCACTGTTTCCACAGCATGAAATTACAGTCTACAATAATTTTGAAATATTGATTCTTTCAGGCGTCTGATGTTAGAAGTGTTTCTTGAATACATTGTGCATACTGGAAGAAAGTGAAGTTTTTACATGCTGATGTTTGAGTAATTTGACTTCTTTTTAAATACGGTATCAACTGTATAGTTTGAGTCTCAAAGTACTGTGTTGTTGGAAACTGTCTAGCAGCTGCAGAGAAGTTGCCACTGAAATTCCTCATGCATGCACCTCAGGTGCCATCAGTTTTTGTTTATGTTTTATGAATTTCTAATATGCAAAATATGCACGTCCCCGAGATAGGCTTTCTTTCTGTTTTTTCTTTGAGTTTTCTCTTGTTTCTGTATCTTATTGAAAGAAATCAGTTTTGCATGGAGAACACCATTAATAATGAAATGCAGTCTGTGTGCTTTTTAAAAGTCTATTTCTTCCTTATAAATAAATGGTAATTTGTTTTAAAGCGTCATTGCACACAGTGTTCAGCTGGCTCTCATGCATTCGATTATTTTAAATAAATGTACCATAAATGGAACAAGTTCTTTCTAATTTGCAAATGATATGCAACATTTTTCAAAAAAAAGAGAGAAAAAAGAAAAACTGTAAAATTTGTTCTTAACTGCATCTCATTAATGTGAAGCTGTTCAATGACCTGTAAAGATTAAAGAATTAGTGAATTGGTAAAATTATCAGAATGAAAAATCTGTATAATTTTGATTTCAATTTAAAAATCTGCTAAACAGTCTAGGGGCTTTAGAAAAGTATATTACTTTTTAATATCAGTTCCACAAATGTCCTAGTATCAGTGTTACAAATGGACTGAAATAAAGGCAACAAATAGTATGTTTAAATGTATAGTGTTACAACATTCTGTTAAAGCTGGGTTTTTTTTTCTTTTCATTAAAACAACTGAAGACATTTAATTAAGTGACCACTCTGCTAAGTGGAGCAAAAATTAATACACATAAATGAATTTATGTGTGGGCAATGATGCATAATTAAAAATATGCTTCAAATAAGGAGTCGAGGAGAAAGAAAACAGTTTAACAAGAATCTTCAAGACTATTGCCTCCCTAATTTTTAAAGTCAGACATGCATAGAATTAACTTATTGGCAGCATTTGAACTAAAATTTATGACAAAATTGTCTTTCCAATACTGGAGCCGTGGTATTATGGGACAGTGATTTACTGAAAGCTGATCTTGACCAGAGAAATCCTCTTACTATCTTGTAACTACTGCATGTTACTCAGCTTGCTGAAAATGCTGGCCTTAGGCATACCTCCTCTTTGCCAGACTTTTATTCAGAACTTACTGAAGTTCTCCTTATGGCAACACATGTCAAAGCTGGAGTGCATGGAAAACATTTATATGAAAACTAAAAGATGATGTAGTATATAAAGGCTCCTTTGACATGGGATGATTATATTGATCGTGTTATCTTAGTTGTAGGCTACCTACTTGGGATAGAATTCACTTTTTATCGCTTGGTAGTTGGGAGAAGTCAGTAAATAAAAGGAGTGAACTTCCTTTCTTTAGTGAAAAATGGAGTCACTTGATCTTTAGGTCCTTGTGTGTTTCATGGCAACCTATATAGTTGTCCTTTGTGGGGCATAAGTTGTAGGGTTTTTTTTATGATGCAGTCTTTGTAAGACTTAGTAATGCTTTAAGGAGCCATCGTTACATTCAGCCCAAGGTTTCAGGCTTTTTCTCCATATTTTCCCTGTCTAATGAACAAATGTCAGAATGATGAACATAAAGCTTTTACGTGTTGCAAATCCCACACTCCTGTTAAGGATTATATAAGGTATGTGGCGATGGAAAATCAGGCCTATTTGTCTTTTCTAAAAAATACAGGAAAGAAGTAGATTTGGATCGTGGTTTTGTGATCATTTTTGTAATACCTGAGAGTGTTATTTTAAAGAAGATCCATGCTTTTTGTGTTACCGATTACTGACATTTTATTTGAACGATTACTGCTGACTTCAGCCCTGCTTACTCTTCTTGAAGAGAAACAAAGCAGGAGGAAAACTGCAGCATCCACCTACACACCTCTTGTGTTGCGGGGATGCTGCAGTGTGAAGGAGAGAGGAGAGTGGCACAGAAAGCCCTCCCTCCCTGCCTGGCTCTCCTCTCCCATTCCAGGAAATCAGCAGCTGCTGTTCTGGTGATGTTCAGGTTCAGCTGAACTCCCATCCCCACTGAAAAAAAAAAAATAAACTCCTTTATCCCCTGTGGTATTTTATTGGCAAGTTTAGCTCAGTAATGAGAGGGCACTTTGGGGAGTACAAAGGCTAGAGTCCCCAAGGCCACGTATAAAGAACAGAACAGCAACAGTTCGTTACTATTTTTTACTAATAAACACATGTAACAGTAACTGCCATTACTTAATTACTGCAAAGCAGTTTTAAACAACTGGCTTAACACTGTATTAACACAACATAAAAACAACCGCACCAGGAGTATCACTCGTCATTATTGGATATGGCCCTATTGAAGCCAATGGCATGAAATTAATAGGTGCAGGGTTTGGCCCCTTAGGCCCCTGTTGGTCTAGGAATTCATTGCCTCATGCTCAGGTTTTCCATTGCCTTACAGCTCCAGCAGTTTTATTTTCATGAGCTTTCACAGTGTTTCTATTTCTAAATAAGTATGTGTAGTTTTTTTCATGATACCTATGGAGTAAGAGCTTAATTTCTGTAACTAGTATGTTTGTCTACTTCAGGCACTAGTTAACCCTGAGAGTGGGTAACTATAGAACAACCTCTGCCTTCAACCAGAGGGTAGATTAGATCTCATCGCTTGGATTTTCAGCTAAACGTAAGCAGGTAGTTTTAGTTTCTCTGTATCTGTGAGTTTTATCCAGCTGATTTCTTCTTCTACTAGCTCAGTTCTGGAAACACACTGTGCCTTCCATGAATGTCTTCCAAGACACTTGGTTCTTGTGGAAGCAATGGAAATGAACTGAGCAGCCACCTCTCTGTTCCATCAGTGGCAATTTTTTATCCTCTGTGACATTAATCACATTGAAATGGGGAATCCACAAAGAAAAGCAAATGCTTATAAGGTAGAGTATTCTTTTTCAATGGTAGATGCTGCTTTCAGGGTTGTCTGTGATGGAGGGGTGAAGAAGAAGAAAGACGGGTGGGTAGTAACTGGCAGAAGGAGATGCTTTGAGGCAATAGAAAGCTTGAATAGCAAGCTATGTTATTGGTCCATTTTGTGGCATTTCCATTGTTAAGAGATTAAAATAATAGCATTTCCCCCCCCTCCACTGGCTGTCAAAAGCTCATGCAACTTGCCCTGGTAAAAACTGCTTTATAATCTTTTGTCCTGTAACGTTGTGAGCATTATTCTGTTTTCATTTCCTTTCAGAATCTTTTGATGCAATGCTGCACAAAGGGCTTTTCTAATTACATACAAGTTTTGTAAGTATTGTGTAGGGGTCTACTGCATGGACTGATGATTTTGGGGTTTTTTGTTTTGTTTTGTTTTTTGAAGATAACAAAGGCAAAAAAGTAATTTTGAGTTAAGTCAGTTCAGGGTACAAGGAGGTGGAGAAAAATGAAGTGCCACGAGGATCAGTTTTAGAACTAATTCAGTTTACTTTATATCTTAATGGTCAAGAGGAAAAAAACATAGGCCAAAATGATTTAAGATGACAAAGATACAAAGCAAAGGGTAGTCAAAATAGAAAAAGAGGGCAGTATAATTAGCTACATAAATAGGAAGTCATTTATATTTCTGGATATCAAGCTGTATAAAGCTATGGACAAATAGATAAAAGGAATGTAGTACTGAGAAGTTATACCTTGGGTTTGTGTTTTTAGGATAGAAAATACTGTAAATGAGGAGTATTTGGGACCATGCTAAATATTTCCAGCAGGATAATACTTTGAAACAGGAAACTTGCTCCCTGGTGCTTTTTGTGCTGCTTGATTTACAGATGAAAATTGTCTCTCTCCAGGTGTGAGTGCTTACTTTCTTCACTTCTCATTCACTTGTTTTGTGACAGCAGCTAGAACCTCCGTACTGCCATTCTCCTTAAGCTTGGCAAAAGGGAGAGAGCAGAAGGATCACAAGGGCTAAATGATTTGCTTTTGAATTTCTTCATAATTTTAGAAAATAACTTTTCTAATATATATATAAGAAAGATTCCAGCCTCCTGCTCTCTTCCTGTCCATACTTGCAAATTTTCCCATGGTCTTTACATATGGAAAGAGAACAACTAAAGCCCTTTTATACAGCATTTCTGTATATATATGAATATATTCTCATGTGAAATTCTGGACACAGTTATTACTGAGGAATATCAGCTTCTGAAATCCAACCAATGTCCCTCTTTCTTCATAAGCAAGATTGTCAGTAGCAAATGGTCTCCTTTGAGTCCCTCTCACAGGCAATATCCTACATAGAGGGGTCAGACTCTCTTCTGGCACGTCAAGATTTTACCCACTGACTAAATGTTGTGGTTTTTCTCTCCCCAAAGGTTCTTATCAAAATGGTCCAGTAACAAGTGCAGGTGAGAATGAACAGAGTTATTAATACCAGTCAGGGGAGTAGGAGATACACACTTTCAGAGGAGATACCAGAGATTCTGTGATCCTCTCGCATTGGACTCAGGGTTTGATGGTAATGGGAAAGAAAGCAAGCACTGACAGCCCTCCTGTCTAACGAAGGAATCACTGCAATCACTAGATTAGCTGGTGTCCACTTGTGGGGGTGCACTGACACAGCATGGCTTCTGTTTAATTCCATTTTTCTATTGCAGTGAAGGGGTAGCACCTTTCAGTCTGGTCAGAGAGTGACCTTGACTGCATCTGCAGTAGTTGTGGGAGGTACACTGTGTTCCCCACCTGGTTCATGCAACAAATTTACTGTGGAAAGCAGGTTTTTAGGAGAATGGGAAGGAGAAAGGCCAGAAAACATTTCTTGATCTGGGTGTTCAGATGCGTATCTCAGTTCAGACATAGGCTATGCGTCTGCTTTGACCATGTCGTCAGTCACTTTAGTCACCCTGGAAATGATTATTCAAGTCTGTCTTTGAAAAAGGCAGTCTGATTGTTTTGTGAAATGTTTTTTTTTTTTAATCAGAATCACTTAGAGTCTTGCTTTCTTTGGGTATTAGGCCACTTTACCTGGTTTCGGGACATCTGCCAGTTTCCAGTGCTTTTTGTTTGCGTTACTAGTTGAACAGACAAGATTTGTGCAGATACCACTCTATACCAGCTTTACGCATTGCCCTTTTGGACTTAAGTTTCTCTCTACCTTTCTGCACGTAAAGTATTATAAAAGACTGAAAAAAATAGGGTGGTGTTTTTTGCTCTTGGAATTTCATGGAAAGTCCACAGAAGTTTTTCTGGCCTGACATCCGGCAGGGGGAAGAAAGGGAGTTCGTATTTCCACAGAAAGGTCAAGCTTTGTGAAAAGAATTAGCTGAAAAGTCTATGGGAAATAATTTGGAAAATCTCTCCCTCCTCACCTAATGTAATTCCACCTAAGTTGGCTTTCAATATGAGGGTTGTTGGACAAAGGTAAACTTTTCATCTGTCATAAACATTTGCCATTGTATTACTCTGTTGAAATGTTAACATCAGATTTCAGTAATGAAAATTTAGACATCTGAGTTCTGTAAGTCAGTTTGTATTGAAATTTCAGTATTGGTCTTCCAAAGCTGGCAAATAGAAAGACTCTTAATTACGAGAAATATTTGTGAATTTTAGATGTAGAAGCTAATTTTGCACATTTGCCATAACTTTCCATTATACCAAAGCATCCAGAGGGTTGATTGCTGGCATTTTGAATGCTTTCTCTCTTCCCCTGACCCTGCCTTTGGGAATGAGATTACTCCCAAAGGCAAAAATTGAATAACAAGAGAGAAGGTAGCTCTTCAGCAGTAGTACTCCAAACTGTACAAACCAAAATGGAAATGGTATGCAAAAGCCATCTTCTTTTCTCTCTGTCTTGCACAGACAGAGGAAACTTAACCTTTCCATTCTTCGGTTTCACTTGCATGAAAGACAAGGGTGCTCATCTTTTACTGAAGTTAAAATAGTCTATTTAATTTTGAAGTAATTCCAGATTTTGCTAGTCGGCCAATATAATATATTTGGTGTAAACGTATTAGGTGTGAGGGCAATGATTTATTTTAGTTCTGTGCCAGAGTAGGAGGAAATTGTTTTGGTTAATTCAGAACCAAACGGAAAACACTCACTTTTACTTTTGATTCCACCCCCTGCTTTGCTGCAGCTGTATCTGTTGCTTCAACTTTATCTGTTCCCCTCATAGTCACTTCCTTTGCAAGTGTGGAAATACGAGTGAGATCGCAACCAATGCCAAACACAAATTTTTAATTTGCTAATATTTTTCTGCAACACCTCATCGTTTCTATTTCTTCATAACACCCCTACTGTGGGAAATAAGGTCACACAACACACTAGTACTTATTTCACAATACCTCCTGATGAGGAACATTTTACTATTCTCACATCTCTACCCCTTTTTCTCCACCTCTCCCTGCCCTCCTCCCTCCTACTCGGCCCCTGCTAATAGCTGGTCTAAATTTCCCAGATTAATCCAATGTGCAAGAAACAGTGATACAAACTTGAAAATTAAATATACACAAAAGCAGAGAGGCTACAGAATGGAAGATGCACGTCCTACTTGATTTGCGCTGTGACAGACAGACTTATAAACAGATACACAGCTTTGCCTATAGCCACTGTATTCCACAAACCCTTTGAAATATTTCAGTTTCATGTCTGTGATAATTAAAGAGCAATGACCTTCTCATTAGCGCCAAGAGGGCTGATGATGATTGTTCCCCATTTTTCTTAATGGATGCAAGCTACATGCATGATCTTAGAATATCAAAGCAATTCTCCAAGATATTTATTAGAGTCAAAATTATGAAAACACATAGCAAACCTTTAGTTTGAATTACAAGTGTTAATATATGCAGAACCAAATGAATAGCTCATCTTTCTTCCTCTCTTGTATCTTAAATTTTTCATTACAAATTTCCAGGGCTTCAAAGTAGTATCTCACAGTCGGTCCCCTTTTTTCTCTCTTGCATGACAAAGAGCTGTCAAAAATTGTTCCTGTGTTTGTTAGTATTTTTCCCTTTTTTCTCTCATCTAAATGTCAAACAACTTAGCTTAAATAAAGCACAGCATTCTTCATCTGGTGCTTCTCAAAAGAAAAACAACACCACAGAAGGCATCTAAAAAGGCCCTAATTAATGTTTCTCATTGATTTTGTTTTAGTGTGATGTATTTTATGAAAAAAATATGAATCCAGAAGGCACTCTCATTAAAATCATTAGTGGCTCAATGTTAGCTGAAAACAGCTCATTCTTTGGTGCACTGTAGTGCTTAAAAGCACGTTCACACACACAGCTTCTTATTTAACATCACAAGCTAGTGTTAGATGAAAACTAGCATTAGTTTTGTCAGGTCCCATTGAACTATGATGAGCACAATGTACAAAAGCTGTATCAAGGTGAATAATAAGAATATACTGTCGCCGTATCTTGCATGTCTCTCTAGGCCCTCTTTCATGCCTAAAAACCCGAGAACGTAACTTTCTGTAATTGATTTCTGCATTACCCTTTTGAGAAACAGCAACAGCCAAAAGAAAAGGAAGAAATAATCTGGGGCCTGTTACAGCAGTAAGACCTAGAGATGTTCTGGTTTTTAGGCAAGTTCCTGGAAGCTTATTGCCAAGATTAACAGAGACATGTTGCTATAGCAGAGCAGTGCCCACAGTTCCGTTTTGGTGCAACCACACAGTGACTGTAGCCGTGTGCCCTCTCCAGCACTACTTTGTAGTTAAAACTAGAGGAAGAAATTCTGTGTGTACCTTCCAGAGAACAAAAAAAAAAAAAAAAAAAGGAAAAAAAAAGAAAAAATTAAATGGACAAGGAGATATTTTCAAATAGTTTTTTTACAAAAAATTACAGCATGTTTTTTCCCTAATCTGCTGCATCATTATTATTTATACAGTGCAAAATGTGCTTTCCCGAGCAAATATGAAAAAGTCCTTTCTAAAGCACTGTGTGATGGGAAACCATTTTCAGAGCAACACTACTTTGTACTGAAATATGACTTTTGCAGACAGAATTATTTCAACATAAGAAAGCCAGTTTAATGATTTAAATCTGCTGTGTTCAAGTAAAACTGACCATCTTCATAAAACATGTGTTGTTTATCTGAGAACATTTCAGTAAGTCGGTCAAATTCTGTGAAGTTACAATAGAATAATGCAGTAGAATAGGCTCAAAAGTGAGAGCTGTTGCTGTTGCCATACTCTGACACAAGGCATTAGAAATTGCTTTGGGGTTTTTTAGATTTAGGAAGTACAGAGCTGCAAGTTAAGCAGAAACACATTTTGGCATCAAACATATGAATCTGATTTTGAAAAATAATGAAACAATAAGTAATGTTATTTTTCCTACTGTCTCCTTTGGATTTTTATAAGAATCTTTATGAGCTGCAATAATGCAGCTTGTAATAATATCTTTCTATTATGGAACCATACTGACAAATAGGACTAGTGAAAAGTAGTGTATAAGGGGGATAGAAATATCTGGATTAAACAGTATAGCTGTTTCAGCTGTTTAAGCTTTGTAACGTAGTGAAATGACTGAATTTTCATTAATTTGTGCCTTGTTTTTTACTATGTCATTCATTACAAAACTTCACTGAAAACTGAATCGCTGATGGATGTGTATTAATATACAGTACACTCTGCCACAGAAGTCACATTTTTAATAGAAGAGGTAATATTTATTCTGGTATGATCACTGTTAATGGGGCTGTCAACAAAATTTTCGTAGAAAAATAATTACACTGCAAGTAAGGCCATTTAGATCTAGATATGAGTAGTAAACCTGTATTAATTTAGGATTCAGACTATGTTAATGGTTTAATATTTTTTCTTTATAGAGAACACAATAGTGAGGTCATCTTTAATAAAGATGATAATATTGAACCTTGGTAGTTTTCCTTCCTATGCCTATAGGACATTTATGGCTGAAATATGGTTGAGAGAGCCTTAAAACGTTGTTTTATGGCAACCTCTGTGCAGTGCTATAAAGCACTTTCTGTTAATGATAAATAAACTACGGAAGATCTATGTCTTAGTAAAGGGCTGTGTTCTTTCCCTTGTGAACAACCTGACTTTAGCAATGTTTAACTTATCACAGTTACATGAGCTCTGATTTAACCCTTTTGCAAGTAGATGTAATTCCACTAGTGTCAGCGGATGCATAGACGGGCACCCTGCTGCTGAGTTTGGGCTGAGAAACACAGTACACATAAAAGTTGCCGTGATCGTTCTTTGACTCTTAAATGGCTTACTAGCTCAGGAATTGCCTCATTAAAAATTATATAAAATTGTCCAGTTTGTCTGCAAATTACATTAGACGCCTCTTACTAAAGCTGTGTGAGGCTGTCACTGGTACAGTACGGAGTTCCTTAAGAGGTCATGAATAGGAAGCGCAATTGGTTTTTGTTCTTTGCTGAAATATTGATTGAATTTATTCATGCTAATGAAGTTGTAGAATATAGTAGACATGGTAATGTACTGAAAAAGATAAGGGCAGATTTTGTGTTAAAGCTTCTCATATCACACTGATGTATGGGGATTTCAGGCTGAGAGCAAGCTCAGAAATATGGTTAGACTGAACTAAAGTTCATATCTTACTCTTGATCACAGAACTATGAAGCTGAAGTAATTCCATTAAATTCAGATTGAATTTAGATCTTATGTAAATGAGAATTTTTCTAAGTTTACAAAGGTGTTTGGTTTGGTTTGGTTTTCCCCCCTCTCCTAGCATATCGCAATTCCTGTATGCTTATCCTGTGTGCTTGCTGAGACTGTAGAAAATAATACTGCAAATAGAAAATGTCCTAAGATCTCTCAGGTCTCAGATGAAACTTGGACTGGGACATCTGAAGTCTCTCCTGTGTTGTCACTTTTCTCCTTCTTACACATGTTCAGACAGACTTTCTCCTTGCCTGTACATACTTTCTGGTGAGGGGGACACAGTGGTCTTTGTGTCAGTGAACCATTGGATGGCTGGTCCCCATTTACAGTGTGTTTTCTTTAAGGATGATTGGCAATGAAGTCTATGTCCCTGCAATCCCTGTATCCATTCAGTGGAAATGGTGAGCTTCCTGATGTCCTCTTTAGGATGTGGAAATAGTCTTTTGACTTTAAGATTACAGATTGAAGGGTACTGTTCTTATTTCACTGCTTAATTACTCGCAATAGGTGCTATTTGCTGCTCATTTATTTTACAACTGTGGCTATGGTTACGTCCTCATGCACTTAGGCTATCTACAAAATACAAACCTGTCCTTGACTTTGAAAGTTTGCAATTACAAATAACTAATGCAGCGTAGAAAAGAAGAGAAAAACAGAGAGAAAGAGGGGTTAAGGACATTGCTAGAGATCACACAAGCAATCTGAGGAGAGACAGGTCTCCTTCCACTAGCCCTGTTATAATTATTACCAAGTTATTGCACTACCACATTTTTGCTAAGACATGAAGTATTACTTTTGTTACCAATATTTGCTACAGAAGTAGAATGCTGCTTGGTTGCACAAGCTGCTTCTTGCTAAAGAAAAAGCTTCAGGGACACGGATTGTGACTGATAATTGTCTCAGATATTTTGGATGAGCCAAGTATTCATTGCCTCTGGGAAGGTGAAAAATTTTAACATTAAGAAGTTCCTGGCTCATGTGGGTGTAACCCAGTATATTTCTTTCCCTTCTGCACAGTGTATCTGCATGTTATATGTGGTTACTGTCAAAGAGCTGTGTACTCCGACAGCAGCCAGAATATATTTTTTATCTCTTTCGACTTAAAGAGCTTTACTCTGATGTGCAATCATTAGCCGTTCTTCAGTAACTGATAGATAATGCTTTTGCAGCTGTAATTTGCTACAGCTGCATAAGAAAGCTGATTGATGGACAGAGAGGAACTGGAATGATGGAGTTTGGCTCCAGATCTAAACTTAATCAATGCTCGGAAGTTTCTCGTACATGAGTTTTATATGCAGGATCCCCTCTACTGATAGTATCTTGCACTGGTTGTGCTAATAGTTATTAGCTCCTTTTGAATGTATTGGACTTCAGGAAAGTGTTTTCCTAACTGTAAAAAAACAGTTTTCAACACAACCAGCCCATAACTAAAACAGCCGAGTGAGAATGTGTCTGCCTAAAATGGAAAGGAGCACACAGCCATAGCACTGTTTCTGGATTATCTCAAATGCTAATGAAAGAAAAGATCTGCCATATTAAGAAGCTGCTATGTGCCTTACTTAGTAAGTGCTTTGAATTCCTCTAGAAATAGAGTTTACAAGTTTTTTTCTTAATTCTAAATGTTGTATTTTGTCGATCTTCCGACACTGGAAACAATTTCTTATAAAGCATTTGCCTCAGATGATAACCTGCGTTTGTCTGATTTGAGTATTATTTATTAAAAAAAAAATTCTTTACAAACCAAGGAATTTTCTGCATTTTTATGTTGCCCCTCCTCCCTTTAATCACAGCAGT
Organism: Larus michahellis; assembly: GCF_964199755.1. Taxonomy (NCBI): domain Eukaryota; kingdom Metazoa; phylum Chordata; class Aves; order Charadriiformes; family Laridae; genus Larus; species Larus michahellis. Next base: position 79,908,530 of record NC_133899.1, on the reverse strand, counting down.
ACATTTGATTGTTTTATACTCTAAGAATTCTCTTAAACTCACATTTTCCTTCCTTTGTCTGTTGCATTTGCAGCCCTGAATATGCGTCCTGTATTGTGCAATTCTTTAGTAAGTGTATCAACAGTGAACAGTGCGTAAAGGGAATGTATTAAGCAACATACTTCAAACTCATGGTTTTAATTAGCTAGGGACAGGATTTAGCAAGTCACAGCTTTTATTTAAACAGTCTTGACACAGCTCAAGACAGCAACAGCAAATTTAACACTTAAGGCAATATTAACAAACACAGATGGTTTCAGATTCTCTCTTTAGAATGATACCGTTGCTTTAGATGCTGCAGAGCAGTTGGAAACTTTTCGAAATAATTGCTGGTTGCAAGTTTCAAGATTTAGCTATGAGTTATGTCCACTATATTCTATCCATGCAAATGCCTTGATTCCTTTTATATATCAGTGTAAGAGACTTGACACATCAATGATTATTTGGTGTTCAGATCTTTTACTGCAGGCCTGATTTGCCTTTATGTAGCAGTTTATACTGCCTGTAACAACTGCACTATAATATTCTTTTTTTTGCACTCTGTGAAAATATATGAAACGTGAACCTCTTTCCCTTTACATTTCAGAATGTGGGTTTTTTTCTTACTTTAAAGCTATGGGCCAAGAAGTACATTTTTAGCAGCATGTGTAGCTGAATAAACATACAGCTCCCATTAGTGTTAATTGGAGTTGCATATTCTACTTTGCCTCTCAAAGGGTTGAATACTTATGCCTAGCTGTTTAAAACAGAGTAGGAACATGCCATTTGAAACTACAGAATAGTCCCAGAATTTCTGGCACAGAATAAAACCTAAATATTTAGGTAGCTTTAACATAGGCTTGTCTAGCATAACCTTGCAGACTTTCATTTTTCTGTGCACATGCTGCTTTACTTGCATCCATTTGCGATGTTGTTCACTGCTTAAATATATTACTATCTTGGATTACCTGCCCATTCAGTGAGCTGGGCTTTGCTCTTAAGTCTTTTGGTTTATTGTTATCTATATCTTAACTATGATTTTACTTAACCCCTGATGGACTTGCTGAGGGTGCACTCCGTCCCGCTGTCCGTGTCGTCGACAAAGATGTCAAACAGTGCCGGTCCCAGTACTGACCCCTGAGGAATGCCACTCGTCACTGGTCTCCACTTGGACATCGAGGCGTCGACCGTGACTCTTTGACTGCAGCCATCCAGGCAGTTCCTTATCCCCCAAGTGGTCCGTCTGCCAAATCCATATCTCTCCAATTTAGAGACAAGGATGACGTGCGATACAGTGTCAAATGCTTTGCACAAGTCCAGGCAGATGATGTCAGTTGCTCTTCCCTTATCCACCAAATTCATTCATGTTCACTCAAATTCATTCACAGTTTGAATGCGTATACTTATGCTGTGCTTGGAGCTTGTGTACAACGTCGCCATGTAACTTGTTTTACCTCCTTCCGATGTTTGCTTTTTGTGCCGTAAAAAGTTTTCCTGTTTAGTTCTTGAGTTCTACTACTTCCAATATTCTTTAGTACAAACAATACAGAGAGGCACTGTGCTCCAAAGATATTGTGGTCAGTAGTTTTTAACTTCTCCTGTATCACGACTGTTTGCAAAGCTAATACCCTTTTTTTCACACAACAAAAGTCATGAAACTGGATTTTTTGGCAACACTTTTGAATTTACAATAGGAGGTGGAAACCAGGGATGGAATGATCTTTCAGTGTGTGACATGACATAGAAAAATGCATAGACTGGAAGAAGAGGAAAAACTGTGAGAGGCATAATTGTCAAAATAGGACTACTGCTTAGTAGTTTGGGCCATTAATTGCAACAACAACTTGAGATACACGCATTTCTTCTTTTCTGTTTTCTAATCAATATTATGTCTCCTTAGTGCTATAATGAAGTCAAACTTACTAAAAAAAAAAAAAAAAAGCTTTGCTGTTCTTTCAACAGTACGGCCTTGCTGCCAACACTAATGTTAACCCTCTGGCAGTTTCTAGCGTTAGGGATTGTCATTCATTGGCACAGAAAAAATATCTGAATTATATTTATATTGCAAAGTAAACTTTTTGTGTTTATACTTGTGCCCCAGCACCAGGGGTAGTCGTAAGCATGTCTCCTCTCCTCTAAGAGTCTCAGACCTCACTGGGAAGGAAGCCACTCCATCTCAGGAACGGATATAGCAGAGCTGGCCTTCCCCCTGTTTTGACAGATCTGTGTGTTCAGACCTCATGAGACAGACTAAGGGTGAAAATGTTTTTCCCAGGCAAAAATCTCATTTGTATTTTTGTTTTTTAATAAAACAGAAGTCAGAAGGCTGATTAACAACACCAGCTGGTGACACCTGCCCATCTGGATTGGTGGTCCACCACAGTCAGAAAACACTTGCCATACTTCATTTTTCACATTAAACAGCACTCTAACAGTAGGAGGCTCGGGAAGGAGGAAGAATCTGTAGTCTAAAGCTACAACAGTTTTTGACTGTAGATGATATTTTCTTGGTTAATTTAGAACTTTAGTGGTACCTAATTATCAGTATCAGGGAAATGAAAACATGTTTTTAACGATCACTCTAATTTAGTCTTTAATTGTGTGCATATGAGGTGCTTTTCAAACTTGCGTGGTTACTTTTTGGTAAGGGGACAGGGTAAATTAAGGTTTATTAGGTACGTAAGCGTGTATTTTTCACGTCTTAAACTTGAAAGAATTTCAAGTATTGTTTTATACTTTGAATTTTCTAGCCTTAGTAATATATGTGTACGTATAAATATGCACATACACACACATATATGGATAAAATCCCCAAAATACTAATCTCCCTTAACTTTCCTTTGGAACTACTTTTTTCTGAAAGTGCACGTGGATCTGTAGTTGGTTTTATTCATACTGAGAAGTTTATTCCGGTCTCTTTGCAGATTCTCTTCTCTCCATTGCTCTTTTTTTATTTCAGCACCAAACCAAACATGTTGAAAATGCAAATATCTAAAAGCAAAGAACCAATTTGCTCAAGGATCCAGCATGATCTGCAAAGACAAACTGAGGAGTTTGTGGGGAATAATGTGCACCTGGGGAGACAGTATGGTTGCATCTAGGGAGTGGAAGGGACGAAGAGGAAATGAACTATCAGCTAGAGCCTGTGAAAGAGAAAATTGCCTAAAATAAAATCAAAAGCCCCCACATGAAAAATAGCAGGAAAAGATTCTCCTGTTGGCATTGTGGTGTTCTGTCAAGTGAACAGTGAGTGAATTGCTTTGGTTTAGATCTTGGACCCCAAGTAATGTTTACTCTGCATGTAGCAATCCTGTTGGTCTTCTAAAAATAGTTCATTCAGATTGCAAATATGCACAGATTGCACCAGCCCTGAAGAACATACGCCTCCAAGATGTTGAAGAAATGATGAAGTGCCTATGTAACATGAATAATTTTTTTTATGTGTATAATTTGCTCTCTGCTAAAGTTTTAACTACTGCTTGGTGAGGTTTTGGGAGCCGACAAACAATTTCAATCTGATTTTTCCCTTCTCTTTGCTCATCTCCCACCTGTATAAGCCCTTGTTCATTCTCATTTGGAGTCCTGCAGGAGGGAGCCCACTTATTTTGTCCTCCCTGTGATGTTCCTTCTTTCCCATTTACTGTTTGGTTTTTTGATATCTATGGTTTGCTTTCTGGTAGTGTTTGGAGGCCTCAGCTGTCTGTGCTGTGTGCCCGTGTACCCACATAGAAACAAACAAACAAACAAACAAAAAGCAAGCTTTGCCTTGAAGATGGAAGATGCATTTATCGTCTGCTGAACCGTTATGTAAAATGGAAAAAAGAGATCTGTCAGTTTTAGTTGCCTGTGAAAGACCAGACATAAGAATTGACTTTGTTTTCCTTTGCCACAGCTAGGGACCTATACCATTATTATGCATCATATGGATTGTGTAAGTGCCAGCGCTGAAGTACATCTCACCAGGACTATCTCAAGTTTGATGGGCTCTTTAGTGCGTGTTAGGTTGTTTTTCTCTGGCTTCTTGCTGTCTTTTCTCCTGAAGAAAATAAATGTACCTACTGGCATTTTGGTTTAGACTTTACTTGAGCTTTTCCCTTTTAATATGAAACGTGTCTTCCTATGTTCACTTGCTGTAATGGTTATACACAGAAAAATTGTTCTGTTGCAAGCTAGACTGGCAATGCAAAACTGATTACTCTGAGATACTGTACAATGAAAGGCGCTGCAATCAGTAGTTCTCTAGGGCCAGGAGTGGTATGCTTGTACTTGTGTGTTACCTGTTTGCGTCACATGCAACTATGCTTTAGGGTAAAGGAAAGGCTCTTTGGGTCTGCTGAAAAGAAAACAGAAATTCAGAGGTCACGGTTATTAGAGACCTAATAGAGGAAAATAAAGAAACAGAAAGCGTAGAAGTAGCTGTGATGACTGGATTGCAATGGATTATTTAAAGAAATAATTTTTGTCACTCTGGTGTATTAAATCACTTTGTGTCTAAAGTAATACCTGCAGGGAGACTGCACTTTCCTCCACAGATCTTACATTCTGCTTTTTTTTCTTCATTATTCTCTGCCACTAAACTCTTCTGGAGAGAGCTGTTCAAGTCAGGTCAGGCACCTACTAGCCCTCATATTAGTATCTGAAATGTTTTTTTCTCCTCCCATGCTTATGCTGCTGTGTCCCTGTGATCACACCTGCCTTTTCTTATCACAGTTAACCTGCCCTCTGCTGAAAGGGAACTGAATTATAAAGGCTTTCTGTACACAGCTACAACACGACCCAACAGGTAAGGCAGATGCTCCTCAGGCTAGTTTAAGTATCCTGTTTCCAAGGATTTGAATAATTATTCTGCACTGGCATTAGCTGTTGGATGGTGTCACTCTGCCTGCTTTGGTTAATTAGTGAAAAGTCAGTTGTGAAGGAAAAGGATAGGTGGTGCTTTAGCTCTGGCTTTAAAATGTGAATGTTGCCAATACGGCAATATAAATGCCTACAGGATGATTTAATGGTTTGTTTCCTTTCAAAATCCAGCTCACACATGCCCAACTCTGTTTTGAAATTGTGATGTGGAAGTGACTCTCTTAATGGTTCTGAAAGTTTCTCCCAAGTTGTGACAATGTCAGTAGCTGAGGCATTATTCTCCACTTGGCATGTCTTTCATGTCAGCAGAAACAATTTTTAAAAGTTAGATATACTCTGCCTTTTATTTTTCATTATGCGCTCTGTCTGCTTCTGACTGAGGCTAGCAAAACTTCTTGACAAGACTGCTATAATGTAATAGAACCAAAAAGATGAAAAATCAGAATGATGATATTCAGTTACAAAATAATCCCTCCTGTGATTATTCCAGTCTAAAAACTCTGCTTGTTAGCAAAGTTGTCTGAGTCAGGCTGTACCTTGGTTCAGTCTTTGTTTTATCAGGGTTCAATAATGGAAATGGTTGGTGATATAATATGTGATAGGTGGTGTAATAATTTGGGGCCTAGGAACTAGGGACTAAATACACAAAGTTACTTTAACACCAAGGTTCCCACTGCTAATAAGTAGAAGTTAATCCTCTCAATATTTTGGGGGATTGGGCCCAGCAAGACCTTTATTTCACATAAGTAATGTAACGCTATTTGATAACCTTTCACTGCTGCTTCTTCGTGCACTATTTACAAGTTTGTAATGTGCTCAGGACTGGGTCTGAACCAGTTCAAGTGCTGCAGGACCAAGGCATGGCACAGACAGGTCTTCTGCCTGAGTAAGGACTGCAGGATTTGGTCCCCTAGAAATACTTGACCCTCCAGAAAAGGGGAAAAAATGTAATGACTAAATTGGGGAAACACAGGATACTACTGCTGGAGAACTTGTTGGATGCATGAGATGTTGCTCACTTTTATACTGTCTTGTAAAAAAAAAATAAATCTATAGTTATTGTAGGAAAATTGGGAAAGCATCAAATCATAATTGGAATGGCAGGAAAGAGTTTATACTCATTATTCACAAAAACAGAATAGATAAGTAGTTATTGATTAAAGGGATGCATGCTTAACAGCAATTTATAAATCCAGGACTCAAAAGATAATGTTTGTTTTACTTCTTTTAATTATTTAACATGCAGTGACATTTCTGTTTTGCCAACAGCAGCACAATAGGTCCCTAATGAACTGCACTGAGTTACTAATAATTAAACCATCAGGCAGAAGGGGTGCAGCATGTTATTAGATTAACATTCTTAAATAATCATTCTTTTGCTTTCTAAAGAAAACTCTCTCTGAGAGTCTTCTCCCCTGCCCCAAACCAACTAGACATCAGCCTACTTGGAAGAGCAAAGTCCATTCATGGCTGACACTTACAGAATCTCTGAATTACTGATAAAAAAATATCTGAAGTTATTCATAGGACTATGATGAAAGTTTGGTATCAGTACTTCAAACTCTGCCCCATGCAAACAAATGGAAATTGACTGTTTGCCAAGAGTGTCGTCAAGCTTTTTCCTTGCTTTAGTTAACTTCTTGCTCTGTGATTATTTAACAGTTTCCAGAGAAAAAGGCTTGGAGTGCAATAAAAAGTTGGTTTATGTGGCTTCTTGAAGGGCAGTATTGGAAGGCAGTGGACTTGTTGAAGGATGCTGTTCTCCAGGGAGTTGAATATATTAGCTTGTGTAAAGAATAGGTTGGTGATGAATAAAAAACTAGTCTAATACCTTCAAGTAAAATCTGTTATTTTTTTCTAGAATAAATATTAAATTCTACTTGCACAGTAGCTTCAAAAGGATATGGAAGAAATAAACAGGGTGTTGAAAGGGAAAACAAGAATAATTGGGGTTATGGAACAAGAATAATATGAAAAGAGATTGAAAATACTAAGCCTTTTTATTTCAGAGTAGAATAAATAAGAAGAAATACGATAAAGGATTCAGAAGTAATGACTGGTATAGAAAAGGTAGATCAGGAATACTATTCCCCCTTTCTCTTAACACTAAAACAAGAAAATATACAACAAAATGAAAAGGAGGCAAACGCAAAACTGATAAAAAGAAATACTTTCACTTCATTCCCTGGCAGAATTCCTTGATAAAAAGTGCCACTGAATTACAGAATTTAGCAAGATTTTTTTAAAAAAAACTGTCTGCTGATGTTAAGACATATTCAAAACATGCTGGTTATATCACCTCCAAACTTCCCATTTTTACTCAAAGTTCACCTAGCTATCGGCAAAAGCTTCATGTCGTGTCAGATTATTTAATAACCAGACTTCAGTGGAAAGTAGGTGGATCTGGCCTGTGTCAGAGGCTGGTTAAGGGGTAGATGGGACACTGCTTTTCTTGTATCCAAGGTGAGGTGCTTTTGATGCCTTCTGCCCTCTCAATCAAGTTGGGAAATTCAGATGAGCTGAACTGAACAGTTAGTTTTGTACCATTCATCCACAAAAGCTGTGATGTGAAAGTGTCTGGGAAATGAACTGTCCGTGTCCTTGTTGGTAAGTAGAAGTTGTAAATGGAGAAAATGTAGCATAAAACTGTGGCAATGAAGTCACCAATTACACTTTCTAGATGGGCTCCTATATTGTTGAGAAACGTCCAAAGCTAAGCAGAACAAGGCCTCATTTGTATTTAAAATTAACCTAGATTCAGTAAATGGTGCTGAGAAGCTAATATAGCAGGGAAAGTGTGACTAGAAGGGAATAGTCTACATAGAGCTGTAAGGAGAAATCTAATTTACCCCACCTGTAAGAAAGTAACATTGCTTATTTTTATTTTTTGTCAAATGCTAAGGTAGGCAAATGAAGGCTAATTTTTTTGCAGTATTGCCAGAAGAAGTCAGTGTGGATACTTGGGCACCTATAAAAAGCAAAGACAACATGCATGTACTTACATATTTTATACATATAGCCTTATTAAGATCATATTTTATGCATGGATCTTTCATGTGGTGTTTTTAAGACTGACACACTGCATAGTGCATTCTTGGGAGCATATATCCACCTTTAAATCGTGTCACCCTTAGGTCAGGTCAGGCTCTAACACCATATTGGTGCTAAATGGGTAAAACTAAAATAATCCTGGGCTGGTTCCAAAAGTATCCTATTAAACAGATGTACATCCTTAGGCATATCGTATATATCACCGATGCTTCCCTAGTCCTTCATTTTAGAGTAAATGCTTATCTGATCTACTGCAGACCAAAGTCCTCCACTGATTAGCACTAGATATGGCTTTGGGTCAGTGTCTTCGAGTGTACGCATCATTTAGGGGAAAAATAATCTTAAATGTTCCATTAATGCTAAAAAATCTGCCGTGCTTATTTCTAAAAATTGAATTATTTTCTTCAAGTTGGTACCTTAATTCATAGGGCTATTAGCTTGTCATCAAACACGGAAGCTTTCTCTGTTCCATATTCCCATAACTCACGCATTTTAACATGCCTAGGTCTTGATGTGAAACGTCTCACCACTTTGAGGGTCTCAGAGCCGTGTGTTGATTCATACTACTTTCTCTCTGGTGTTTGGCAGCAGCCAGATCATGTTCTGGAGAGGCTTCAGATAGCAATGTTTCTTGTTTGTGTGGGCTGTTCAATTCATACAAACTTCTTATAATATTTTGCTAGTAAAAACTTTTGTTGTATTCCATCTGTGAGACTTTGCATTTCCCACAAATACATTATCTCTGAATATTTGCTTTAAGTAGTCTAAAATCATTCATAGTGCTCAGTTTTATGCTGCTCCTCTTTGGATCCATGATTTATTTTAATTATAACATTACTGGGAAGCCTTAGCACTGGAGGTGCTATCCCAGTATTACTGTGCTTGCCCTGGCAAATGGGATGGGAAGTCTGCATAACAGTCGTGTCACTGAAAATATGCACAAAGACTGCACTTGAATGAAAGACAAATCAGCCAAAGGCATCATACACTATATTGTACGTTTTAAAAATCCATGCTATATTAGAAGAAACATGAAAATCAAACCAATTTTTACAATGTTACTAGATGATAACAATGTTGTTTTGAAATTTTCATTACAAAGGGTTTTCAAAAGTGGCTACTAGGGGCTTAATTTTGTTCCCAATAAGGCAGATGTTGCTGAGTTGCAGTCTGCCTGGTCTAGGAGACTGGGAAAACCTGCCCTAAAAAATTGTCTTTAAATGGTCCTTTAGGCTTGGTCCAAATCATAGAGTGGCAATTACCCCGTCCTTGAGCAGTGGCCTGCGCTGCACTTTTCACAAGAACTGACAGAATTTTACAATAGGGAGGTTCAGGCTAAATAATTTCCAGTTTTCTGTCTGGTTTTCTGAAGCAGTCGTATTCCTCCAAAATGTTTGCTTTTACTTACGAATGTTCTGGATATCCTTGAAAGTGGTGTAGGTAACTCCACCATTTTGGTGTTTCTGTTGGCAGGCAGGCCGAGAGCACGTGTGGCGTGGCCATGCTACTGTAAATCTGACCATCATACATGCAGAAGTTTATATGTACTGTATGAGCAATACATTGTATGAAAAGTACTTTCTTTTGCGGATTTTTTACTTTCTTTGTGAAACACAGGCAAAATGAGGGGTATTACTTCATAGTGCTGTCATGCAAGTGCCAGACACAAAATGAAGAATATTTCCATGATTGCTACATGCATGTGACTGCTGCCAACTTCCTACCAGCACGTTGGGGACGGGACAACTAAGAGACTTCCCAGATCTTATGCTCTGTAAACTAACTTAGACTAGATTGTTGAGGAAGTATTTTTTTTTATGTTCACGTGACTCACTTATCCCTATTTGTATTTATATTTCTTCTGAAAGTCTGAGGAATCTGAAGAAAAGCAGTGCATGGGAGAACTTCAACCCACTTTTGCAAATTCATGAAACTTAGCTAGTACGTGGGTTATTCAAACTGAATCTCAACATAGAATCTTTTGAAATTTGCTCATCTGTCAAGAATATGCTATTTCATTTAAACTATGAAAAGACTAAATAGATTCCATAATTTAGTAAATATTTTGGCTTCTGACAGCTCTTCTTTTTCTTCTACTCTACATTTTTGAGATTTTTTTCCTCCTTGATGCCATTTCTGATGAGACTTACAGGTGGCAGGAGAATTAATTTGGGAAAAGAGTTAGGAGAAGAGTTTCTTACAGTAATAAGTTCCCAGTTCCTTCTTTACATCATATAGATAATTCTTATCATTTTAGGAAACAAATCTGATTATTTGGTAGTGACTGGTTGGATTGGGCCTCTTGGATTTGGGCCCCTTCTGTATATGAATGCAAAGCTGGAAAAAGTCATCTTGAATCTTTTTCTATGTGATGCATCAAAAGGTTCAGAAAAAGTTCATTTTATTTTTACCTTGAAGAATCATGATTCGCCAGAAACTATGCTTTCAGAGTCTGCAAACAGTCCATTTATTTGCCAGCATCAGAATGAAGCTCAGAGATCCAGTGAAAACATCTTTTTGTCTGCTAATGTAATGGGTGCTTATTTTCTGCATCTTCATGTTCCTTGGAAAAGCATCAGGGTTTCATTGTAAATCCATTATGTCTCCCTTGGTCAGAAATTATAAATGACAACTAGTCCCAAGGTAAAGAAAAGAAAGTATTATTTTGTAGAGTAAAAAGGGGTTAAATCACTTTTTATCATGAATGTCCTCCTGGTTATGACATATTCAATGTATTATTTAGTTTAAGTGCATGATTAAGATAGAACCGGGGTACTTCTGGGGAGCATTTTCACAGACGTTATACTTACCTCAGTCTGTGGTACAGAAGAAAGAAAAATGACATGTCCCTTTGTGAACCTATCCTTTTAAAATTAGGTTATAGATTATATAGTGGTGTGAGATCCTCTATGAATTTCTGGGTCAGAGGTACTTTGTTTTCTTTCTTTTATACAGCAAAACCCTTGTATCTTTATTAAAAATTTATTTGCTGTCAATAATTAAATGCTTATTATTTGATCTTTAATGGGGTCATGATTCCCCTATTCCCATATTAATGAAATAATGCAAAAGTAAAAAATGCATTTCAGTTGGAAAAAGTACTTATTATTCTTTCTTTGTTCTGAGTAAAATAGTTTATCTTAAATTAAAAATTAAAAAAAATGAATTTTCTTTAATCTTAGAATTAAATTAGTGCTAATTAGTTCTATTTTCTCTACAACATTCAAATGCTAAAGTCTTAGTCATTTCTTCAGAGTATTAATAGTGCCCTTTGGCTGTAATCAAGATTATCTTCAATTAAAAGCAATACAGCTAACTGAGTTACATTCACAGTTATTGTTCTCAAATCACAGGGTTAAGAACACAAATCCTGTGTGTTTTCAGCATGGGTACATGCAAGGGTGTGTGATGCATGGACATGTTATTTACACTTTAAAACTAAAAAGCACTAACTTATCGCGTTCACTGATGAAATGCTTTCGTATGTGTGATACACTTAAAACAAAGCATTTTTTAAAAATGGTGACGTAGACAGAATTGAAAGATATTGCAGTAAGGTAAAACTTTTTTGATTTGGTCAAGGTTTGAGTAGTCTCCCCCGGCCCCTGTACACCCCTCCCCCAGCACTTTTTACTGTAAACTCTGTAAATTATGGGGCATTTTCAGTGAGTGAGTTCTGCTTGATATTCACAGCTGTTATTCGCCTTTGTGAAGAGTTAAAGAGCACTTGCCAGTCTGCCATAATTCATCTTATTTTATTAATGCTTTTTTTTAGTTCAGAAAATTTGTTATATACAATAATAGTGGATTTCGGCTGAAAATAGAAGTATTTAATTCAAATTTCTTACTGTATCCAATATGAATAAATGCTGGTCTCACAGAAACAGAAAGAAAAAGTTTTCATCCATGCTCATAGGACAGTACTTTCTGGCTTCGAAAACTAAGCACAGACTATGGGAAAATTTCATTAACATTGCTGTGTTTACAAACAAAAAGTATAAACATCTTGAGCAAACAAAACTGATGCGGGGAACCATGCTTGCTTGCTAGCAGATTACCACCCTAATAGCAAAAATAGACTGTGATTCTGTCTCAGTAAAAGTTAATAACAGTTGGTGATACAAAAAAAAACCTTGAGAGTTGCAAAAATATTCTTACAGTATTTCTATATGCACCTGCCAATATCACTTCTATAATGTATTCCAGCCAGAACAGAAAGCTTTGGGAACTTCTAGAGGGCTCCAATACTTGGAAGTTTCCATCAGTTTTGTTTAAATTTTTATGCTTTAGATGCTTTACCCAATTATAACCTCTGTTTATTAGATTTTTATTTTTATTTAGACTGGCCCATTACTAATGTCCGTATCATGATGGCTGTTTTTCTGTGTTGCTACCCTTCAGGAGCTAATGAGGTAAATGGCATAACTGGACAGATACTGTCAGTAAACCATCTCCAAATTTAAACAGGTATCGAAGATTTTAAAATCTGTTTTCTCAAAGCATAAATGCAAGCAAAGGTTTTCTTTGAACTAACATTTGTATTCAGTGGAGCAAATACCCTTTTTGAGTCTCAAAATGCTGGCACAGCCATCTTAGTTTGACACTGAGGCAATAAATCAGAAGGGATGGACAAAGATATGAAACCATGCCCTTCAGAAAGAGCATTGTGTCTGTACATGCAAAAATAATTGCTTTCTTGGAATGTGACAAAAGAAAATTGAATATAAAATATGGTGTTAACAGACAACAAATCTAATTTTTAGAGGATTCTTTTTCTACCTCAGTCAGGAGGATTTCCTGAGGAATCATATATCTTTGGTACAATATGTAGCTAGGTATGTAGGTAGAGTTTAATTCTTTCCTTCTTGGAGGAAAATTAGAATTTGCTAAACTTTCCCAGGATGTTACAGTGTTTGTCCCAGAGTGTGACTTTTAATAAAATGGATAAAATACAGAGTCCAAAACGGAAATTCCCAATGACTTCTTAGATTCCCCTGTGATTTAGATGAGGCCAGGCAGTCCTCTGGAAAACTGCTACAGTGTTTTGTGACTATAGAGCTCTTACATCAAACTGGGAATAAAGTACCTTAATTTTACCCAATGGCCAGTATGTTGCTTGCCTCCTTCTGCTTGTAAGGTTGGTAGAGATTTTAGCAGCCAGATTTCTTGACCCTCCTCTTCACTTAGAGAAAATGCAGGAAAACAGACAGATTTTATGCAAATTCTGGGAATTTATATAAAGCTAGAATTTGTATATGGGGGTGGGGGGAAGCGTGTCTATGTATTTATAGGGTGTAGAGAAATGTTTTGTCTGTGTGTGTGATTTTTAAAAAGAGGGAAACTTAATTCCTTACCTGAGTTAAACAACAACTTAATTTTAACATTAAGCAATATATTTAATAGAAAAGAAGAAGTATTAAGCTTGAAGAAAATTTATAAGCAGAGCTTCTTTCCTTTACTGGGCATGCCCCTTAACAAAATATACGAAACTTGATTCCACCTTGTGTCTCTCTGTTATATCTTTTCACAGCTTCATGGATGCTAGAGGCCTCAATTTGCTGTTACAGGAGCCTTACCCAAACCCAGTCATCTAACTTGTAGTTGCAATTTTATTATGAATTGTAAGCCTTGAGCAGATGTTAGTCCAGGATTTCAAAGGCTGGTATCTTCTATCTGTTGCTGCCCTTGAATGACATGAGATGTTTCCTAGGAGAAGAGTTCTACCTCCAGTTCTGCTGCTGGATTTTATACCCAGAAGTAGAAAGTATTGGGAAGGATGTGCAAAGAGAAAATGGGATATAGAGGCAGTTTGGGGCTGTGGAGTACCTGTTTCTGTATTGTTCCTCTTTCACGGTTAGATTAGCTGGTCTGGGAGTATGGTGGGCTATATTCTCATCACAGTCATTAAGAATTTGTCACACTGCAATTAAGACTGGGATGTGTTACATTCAGTATTTTGCTATATATTCCAGGCTTGTTCTTTTTTCCAGCTAGACCTACCTTTATACTTATTTACATATGAAAGTGTGAAGGATAGATATACAAAATACTTCCTACCTGAGTACAGCAGTGATGTGTACTCAGATGTACCTGGTGTACAGGTGTACACTCATGTATCTCAGTGAACCTCAGATGATTTTGCTTTATGTTATGTGAAAGAGAATTTGGTGCTTCTTAGTCCAATCTATTTTTATGTATTATTGTGATGGGTAGAAGAAAGAATTACTGTTTATTATCTCTCTTCAGTTACCAGTTGATACAACACTAGGTAAGGAAGATGGCCTTTAGTATCTCAATTAATTTCAATAGACATTAGATCTATCTAGAAAAAATTGCCAGGATTCCTCCGAATCTTGATGGGAAAATTTTTGAAATCTGATTCAGTTTTGGTTTTTTCCTTTCTCCAACATTTTTTTTAACCTCTCCACAAAACCAACTGCTCAGATACACATTTTATATGATACCTTATTTCCCAATTTTCTTTATTAGCCAGAAAGAAATATTAAAATGAACATAACTGTCAGCCTGACAGCTGTGACACTGTAAGAGTATTCAGACTGACTAGCTGATCTGAGTCACTATATGTAAAAAAGGAGAAGGAGTAAGCCAGCAAAAAAACCCTTTTTTTCCCTAATCACGTTGTGGCATGAATGAGGAAAAAATGTTTTGTCTCTCAAAGTTACATGAGCTGAAAATACAAAATTCAAAGTTCATTCTCTGCAGAAGAGAAGAACCAAAGAGCTCCATCAACCCCTGGAGCTCTGCTTTCAATTAATAGAGCTGTACGTTAACTCCTCTGATGTTATTACATTATGAAATTCACAGTAAATTAAAGCAAAACCTGCTCTTCATTGAATTTTCAGTCTAATTTGAAATCAGAAATGAATCAGAAATGTTTATGTATATGTGGAGAAGGTCAGTCACTTTGGTACCTCACAAAGAACCACCCTGAAAATACGTCCGTGTCACCAAGTGTGGACAGTTGCATGCCCAGCTGATGAGGTTCACCTTGAATCCAGGCTTCAGGGAAGGCAGCTTAGAAAATTCAGTGCAGTATTATAGCATCCTCTATTTTTACTTTAAGTGAAGGATCTCTCCTTAGTAAGTTCCTAATATTTCTTTGATGTTTCAGGGTGTAGTTCAAGTGAGAGTGAAACAATCATTTCCCAGGTATAGTTAGTGATGTGCAAGAAATTGTCTCAAAAGGTTTCGGGAATTTGATTGACGAAATGAAACATGGTCCTGACGTCAATTTACTGAGATTAATTTTTAATGAATATGACTTTAAAAGCATATGCAAAATTAAGATCAGTCACAAAAAATGCATTTGGATATGGCATTTAAAGAATGATATACATAATGTATTGGAAATTAACTTTTATAATCGACAGAAAATTATTCTTGTTGCAGGCTCCCAATTTGTGGGAATTTTGGCAATGAAAATATTAATGCAAGCAAAGGAAAATGGTATTATGTGTATTTTTTTTAAATAATATTGCCTGTGTGCCAGATAACGACCTCTTAAAATATTAGTGTACAAGATTAGGGAGTTCTTTTACAGTCAAATCCTGCTTATCTCCCACGTGCAACTTCTCTCTGAAGTTAAGGAATGGGCATGTCTTGCAAAAAAGGATTTGGCCAGAATTTTCCCCTGTGGAATTATTCATAATTATCACGCTGATTTTGCACTCTGTTTTCTCTCTTTAGATTAATGGTATTCCTAGTGAAGACAATGAAGAAGTTCACAGTTAATAACAAAGTGATAAGTCCTTTGACAAAGAGTACATATAGCTTCATTAAGGATATATTAATTTATACTGTTTTTACCTGTTTTGAGTCTTTTGATAAAACACAGTCCAGTTTGAGAATTCGAAGCTTAAGAAAACAGCTGAAAGAATCAGACTTATTTTCTGCTGTTGAAAAGAAAAGGAATCTTGGCAGTGGCCTTTCAGTGTCTAAACAGTTATCAGGAACATGCTGAATTCATCTCCGAATCTGTCAGGCGAAGGAAAACAGACTATCAGCTTAGTTTGTAGAAAGAAGATGTCTCTATTTAGAAAAAAAATAAAATCTCACTGTACAGATAAGTAAGCAGGTAAATAACAATTTCCCTAACGGAAGGGATGCAACTGGAGATTTTAAGAACTGATAGCTTTCCCTGGTAAATGTTTATTTAAGTACAGATGACTCTACCTCAGGTCATGGTATTAGACAAAGTGATCTACTGATGTCCTTTTGATCCCTGTAATTGTCTGACTTAATGATCGTGAGAAGTTATCAACAAAAAGGTTATGGAAAAAACTGTTCTTGTTCTGTTAACGAGTTTTGTGATTTTAAGGGAGAAATGCACTTCTTTCTCTTTTGCTTTCTTCTCCCCTGTTTATATTTCAGAAGTGATGGCACCAATACATTTGACTTTTTGATAATCCATGAATGACTGTGCTCAAGGTGTCTCCTCCCTGCTCCACACACAGTTGCACTCTGATAGAAAAAATTGTCTCTATCATCTCATTTACTACCTCTGCTTTAATTGCATTTAAAGGGAAGAAATGCCAAAAATGCCTCATGCTTCATGAGAGAAGACAAACGAACTGCATATAGTTTAATCTTCTCATTGACTGATAAGAGGAGTAGGTGGAGGTATGAAGGTGACTTCAAGGAGAGGCTGCGTTATTGCAACCTGTTTCTGTTCAGAATAAAAATGAGATGAAGTTTTTCCTATCCAACTATTAGCTGAAAACTGGGGCTATTATAAGCTTGATCCTCTGTCCACAAAGAAAAGGTGGGAGAATGATGGAAATGCTTTCTAGACCACATCTTGTTCTCCTCCACCACAGCAAAAAACAGGTTTGGTTCCAAACATGTACTGGTTTTTCCTAGAGATCTGATACGTTTCACTTACAATTTATCTTAAGTTACTTTAATAGCATCTTTGAAGTGACTAACGATGCTGTAAAAATAATTATGTAATTTAGTTGTGATTCTCCTCAGATTGTCTACTTTTTGCAATAAGCAAAAGAATATCCACGTTAACAGAAGTACTCTGCATAGTGTGATAAAAGTGGCTTTATCTAAGTGTATTTGAGAACTCTGTATCTGCTATAGCCATGTTGAATAAAAGTGAAAAATATAATTTTGTATGTAAAAGTAGAATACTTTCTAAAGGAAAATAAGTGAGGGAGTGGGTGAGTGAATCGCCTTAACACAAAGCAATTCATGCATTATTAATCTAATTTTCTATAAAGTTTGAAGAAAAAGCATGTTGAGACATTACTCTGTGCTTCTTTCTTAGACTGTGTTCATAATGCCCTCTCCCATTTTATGCAACATATTCTTCAGCCTAAATAAGATATTCTTGAAGCCTCAGGATTTTCACGCCTTCAAAGCTCTCTGTTTCATTTCTAAATATTATAGATTTTGAAGCACAAGAGGCTTTAAGTTTGGTACCTCAAAGGCTGTTCACCCTTTTAGGTAACCCCCAAGTTGGCTTTCATATTTGCTTATTACCCAAAATTCTTCACAGGAAGCTTCAGCCTGTTTTACAATTAAAGGCTTTGATCATATTTACTGTAGCTACGTAAAATATTTCTGCATGAATGTTACATGAGTTCACTTTCTGTATTAAGCTAGGAGTTTACCTGATACCCAGTATCTACGTGAATCCTTTTCTAACATAACTATTAAACCTAAACATTTCCCTTCTCCTCACTGACCACAGGCAAGGAGGAGAGCTGCTCCTGTGAGCTGTGCCAGGATGCTTACTGTGAACAAGCTGCAATGCTGGAACCCAAAACTCTGGGTCAACCATTGCAATATTTCCATCCCTAGATAACCTAGGCTCTGCTCTTAGTGTTTTTACTTTGGGTATACCATGTGTCTGGAACTGTTTGGAAGCTTTTCTCGCCTGTACGTGAGCTTTAAGCTCTGGTACCGAGTAGAACATACTTAACAACACACTTAGGAACCGCTTTGATTCTGCTGTGTTCAGTCATAGCAAAAAAGTATGAGAAAGGCTTTTATATATTTGTTAAGAATTACTCTGTGCAATATGCTAGTTTCCAATTCCTCTTTTTAGTTTATTTTCCAAATTTTTGTTAAATTTGTTTTTAATTGCCTGTTCACAAGAGAACTACCTTGAGAAATACTGAAGTATGGTAAAGATAACGTCATGTTTTTCCTTGCTTTGCATAAGAAAATTACTGAATGCATAATGTACCACATAAAGTATAATTCTGGTATAGGTAACTTTTGAGAAAACTGTGCACTTTTTGTAAGAGACATACCTAAATAAAACTTTGATTCCTGCCCTAAAATTCAATAAGCATTATTTCAATGGCAGCTCCTAAAAACTTGCCTATCTTTTGTATTCTGAGAACAGTTGTTTTGTTATCTTTTGATCACTCTGTCTTTCTGAATTATAAGACGTAAGTTTTTGAAACTGCATTAACCAATGGGATACATCAGATAAACTCTATGTAGCTAGAAATTTTGGAGCTACTTTGTCTGTTTCATTTGGCAATGTTTTGGATTTGATGACCGCCATTATTGTTACAAAATGCTCATTATGGTTCTTCTCCAGTTAGATTTATAAAGAATGCCGGAAGCATTATGTGGGAGGTGAGAGTTCTTCCAGTTTGGTGAATAAACTTGAACTTTACCAGAGTTTAATCTTGGTAAAGTTTGTGACAGATTAAGTATAAAATCTGTACTTGGTATTGCAGGAATAGTATTTTCTTGTATAATTATTCCTGTCTGTTTTGGATGTATTGAAGATGACCAGGACTATCTTCTCTTAAATTAGTAAAATTATTTCTTATTACTTCTTTCAGATGGGATTTAAACTTTCCAGAACATTTAACTTTTCATGGTTTTGTTGTTGTTTGAAATGGCGATACCACTGGTAATATTAGAAAAATCTTGGTTTTGAGTATGTGGTATTTTTAATGACATTTCAGGTTTGGCACATATGCACACACACCCCACCAGCAAACTGCCCTTCTGCTTCCAAAGAAGAGAAAAAGTAATGAAGTGTTCCAGCATTTTCAAAATGGAATATTTTGGAATGCTTTTTCTTTACTACTTATAATTTTGATGTTTAAATACAGAAAACTGGAACATAGCGCTTTCACAATTTGATACAAAAAGAAAAACCTTCATACAAACTATTTCAACTAAAAAATTAAAAAAAAAGTAATTTGTTGGAAGTGTCCAATTTGATTTTTTATCTTGAGAAAACTAACACATTCATAGAAATGTTTCAGGAAAACATTGGAAAGTTCTTCCAGGCTCTATTGCTTTTCAGTGGCATACCAACAACTTCCAACCACTGAGAATCAGTTTCATTCCTTGTATTTAGTGTTCTGTAGTCTGAGGATTACCCAGCTACAAATTTCCGTTCCATTTGTAGCTTCAAAGAATGTTCCTTTCTGCGTGTAAGGAAGGCAGTGAGTTCGTGCCCTAGTACACCTTTCCTCGGACTGAGTCCACAATAGCAGTACAGAAATCATGTAGGAAGCAAATTTCAGTATGTCCCTACACCCTTCTCATTATTTCTAGTTGTTCTGATATAGGTATTGACCCGCATTCCTCAGGATTGTATTCTCTTATGAATAGTAGCTTCTCTCCCTGCTCCTCCTCGCGTTTAATACTTTGCTATTCACCATAGCATACAACTCTTCTGCAGCTACTGAGATTTTAACATATACCTTTGAATCTCAAAAATGCAGTAAGTTTTCACTACTAAGGACTTAGTGATCAGGATACAGAATCTTTCCCTCTTTCTCATTTTCATATGATTTTCTGACATCAGTCCTTTCACTGACTTCAACAGTTTGTTCTTTACATTATTTATACTTAGGGAGCAAAAAAGTCTAGCCTTAAACTTTATCTCATCTTCATTGCTAGGACTGATATTCTTATTTGGTTTTTTACCAATTAGTTTTGCTAAGTGCACCTTTCCACAGAGTATTCCTCCTCATCTCCTGTGCTGTAACTTGTAACCAATTTCAATCTTTCAATTTGGAATTCTTCCAGAAGGAGATGACGTCGGTCTTCTGTATCACACGATTCTTGCTCACGTTACTGGTCATATTTCTCCTATGAAAACTGTTTTGATTAATTCTTCTCGCTAGTCAACTTGGTAAACATATTACTGCAGGAAGCTTGAAAGCTTGGGTTGAAAGCCAGCACAGAAGCAAAAGATATCTTGTTTGCAAGTCAGTATTTTCCCTTGAAAATATCTGCTTTTCTATCAGGTTGTCATCTGAGGCTGCTAGAAGGTTTTATTACTCAGGGCTAATTGCCTTTGGCACAATAATCTCAGATTTCTCCTGAGAATTACTGGTAGCATACTCTTTCCTTCTGAAATAAAATTATCTTCCTGTCATGAGAAATGTGACAACTTTTTAACATTTCTTTAAAAAACAGAATAAATGGCATCAGGACCCATATTCCTCTGCCTCCTAGTTCTATTTTTTCACCTCTCCTAAGGATATTGTTTTTCTGTTACTAGGTAAACCTTCTCCAGTTTAACATGCCAGTTGAAACTGTGTCATACAGTAGTCCGATAAATATAACTAGTTGCTTTCTTGGGACACTAGTCTTCAACTCTCATGCGTTTGTGAACGCTGCACTCCAAAAAGACCTTTAAGTGGTTTTAAGTCATCTGTTTACACAGTTCAAACATAGATTGTCTTTCTGAATACTCACATAATCAGCAAGGTTTTTTTGTTATAGGTCTGTATCCTATAGTGTCTTTCTCATAGTATAATAGTTCACTAAAAGTAGCAGGCTGCTGGAAATCCATAGTCATGTGTAACTGCTTGCAAATCTTCCAAATAGTTAATGTGCTTTACATTTACATGGTAGGTAAGGATAAGATAATAAGTATCAATGTAACTAATTTTTATTTCTGGAAATGCCCTTCCGGAAAGGAACACTCCAGAAGGTGATAGTCAGTCAGGGACTCTTGCATCAGCTGTGATGTAATTCTGGAATTTCCACTTCTGTACTCATCCATGGAAGGGAAACATGAGAACGTCATGGTCCCAGGGCTGGCAGCGGTAAGACTGATAGGGGTTTTGATTGACCGTGGCTTCTGCCAGAGCCTTGTGGTTCACAATTCCAGAGCATGTGGAGGGCAGGATAGAGTTGTCACTGACATCCCCATCATATTTGCAACTAGTAAACATGTTTCTTGTGTGTTCCAATGATTTAGGAATGGGAAAATTCATTTTTCCTTTGAACAAAAGCCACTGAAGATTTTCTGGAAAATGCCTGATAACAAGTGTGACAAATTAAAGACATTTGGAATTTTTCTGAAGAGATTTTCAGATGTTGGGCAGATGTTTTATTGTTTTCTGACCTAGGACTTCACAGAATGACAGAAAATAATTTGATGCTCTAAGAAAACATTGATTACACACACTAAATAGCCCTGGTAAAGTATTTCCCTTATGGCTTGCACTTCCAGGGTTATGGTTAAATGAGCACCCCATGTCATCAAATATACAGAAGGTGCCTTTGCCACTCTGAGGGGGTGATCCTAGCATTTAAATAATGATTTACTGCTGCTTTTATTAGAACAATTATTGGTTATTTCAGACTTGAAATGGGCAGATTAAGCTCTGTGAACCTCACAGCTGAAACCTCACAACACTGGCAATTTTCAGTGATTAAAGTAATTTACTTTATCTATAAAATGTAAAGATATTTCATAATAGCCATACAGCAAGTACAGGGAGGTGTAGTTTTCCTGGAGATAATCAGACCTCTGGGGATAAAGGGTCCTGGCTGCACCTCATGCATTGCAAGACCCAGAGGGCTTTATTATCTGATGATTACCACACCCCCATTTCCATGTCTTTTTGCTTAATTAATCACAGTAACATTATTGCCCAACTTCAGACAACAAAAATAATGAGAGAGGCTTTAAAAGATTCAAAGACTAGAGGAAAAACAAGAGATCCCATAGGAAAGTACCCATAGTGAAACTGAGGTTTACAAATCACTGAGATCTATTAAAAATGATGCTTACATTTTGTAAAGTGCCTTCTTTAATATAAATATAATTATGTTTTAAATATTGTAAATGTGTATATAGAATATAAAACATATACTTGTTTTGATCAGAGGAGATGAGATTTTATTTTTAGGACAAAAAAACCTTTAAAATATCACAGCCATACCATTGAAGGTTATAGCCACTTGCTGTTTTATTTGGAAAGCTTGCCATATCCACTGTGTTATTCCTTATTTGGTCCGAGTACAGTTCCATGTACATACTTATTTCTTTTCTGCCTTTCTAAATTAGCAGTCGATCATCCAGTTTATGAGGACAAATCCAGAGTAAAGTCTTCAGGTATTACCTGTCAGAACTCCTTCAGAAATCTCCGTAAGCACATATGATTAAATTTCTACTAAATTCTAATCTCTCCTGTTAATATATCCTTTTCTGCCACACTTGACAGTTGTTCTTACTGTACCTCAGTATAATTGTCTGTAAAATAGGTGCCTGGTTTTTTTAGAAAGCTGGGTGAAACATAATTAGTTTACTGGCTGATGCCCTTCCTTACACTTAATAACATTAATTTAGACTGTGGGCAAAAGTCTTTTATTGTAGCTTCACTCCTATCAGAGAAGGTATTATCACAAGCTGCATATCACTGATCTCATCCTGATTCTGCATTTAACAAACTCATTGCTTTTCATAGGATTCATTAAATATTTCCAATATTTTGGGTGAAATGGGGCCAACATTTCAACAACCACAAGCTACTCATTTTGAAGTCATAAAAGATGCAAGTTAAGGAGACAAGATTTTCTTGAGCTTTGAGATTTCCAGATTTGTTTTTCTATTAGTCAAAGCATACCAGATCTGCACAGCACAGCCGCTGTAGCTGTATGCTTTCCAAAATGGCAGCTGATACAGCTGGAGGATTATGCTTCCAAACTTGTTATAGAATTTCAGTCATTGAAGTTGAGGTATAAATAGTCTAAACTGGAAGACAAAATGAGTTTTCAAACGATGTTTTCACTTTTTCACTCAAACATAAGTATGTTTAGGTGCACATGTGGGGGTGCTCAACTCCTGGGGATGCCCTTGAGTTAGGGTAGAGAATATGTTGACCTGCCTCATTTGGACAGGTAGCTAACTGTATTCAATTATGATGTGGTGGTCTTGTGGTGGTCAGAAGGAAGGCGAGATTACTTCTGATAATCATTCTTACACACCACTAATTTTAAGTGGAGGCAGAGCCTTCTGGTTTGTAACTAACTGTGATAATAACTGCTTTCATCTCACAACAGTGTTAAAACCGGCCTGTAATCCCATCAATGGAAGAATGCATAACGAGATTAGAAAATCTTTGTGTGCACTACAACAATGTCCCTTCCTTTAAAAGTCTCTCATACAGTTCATTTAAAACTTCTGGCCAATGTGTTTGAATTGTGCTCATTAATTTATCATCTTTGAGAGAAATAAAAGCCATACTTCGTTAAGGCAGCTGTCAGTAAGTGGGGTCTGTGATTCCTCTGTTGACAGATAGTTTCGTAATTTAAAACTCTGTGGGTTTTGGTCCCAGGGATCTCAGTAGCAGAAGCAAAAGATAAATAACGTAGTAGGTATTTGTTACCTAATTCAAGTTGAGATCACCTTTAGTCTTCCCTGTTTATTATTTGGTAGGCAATAAGGACAATATCCATCCACAGGAAAGATTTTGCTATGTTCTTGGCTCTGAAACCTGGTCTTGATAACTCTTTCCCACGCTAATGTATTTGTGATTGTCTTAAACTCTGAAATCGGACAGGTGAGGTTTTGCTTTTAAGTCAGTTATATTGTTATGCTGGAGAGCAACATGAACCAGGTAAGCCAAAATAAATGTCTAGCCATGAAAATCTGTAAGTGGTCCACCGGAATCTCTACATACATTCTGTTCCATTTTGTAATTTCATCTCAAATCTAGATTTTGATGTGCATCTAGAATGAAAGGGGAATAAAGAAATGAATCAACTCAGAAGAATACTGCACAACTGTTTGAACTAGTAACTTTTCATCTTGCAGAGAAAAGGAAAAAATTCTAAATTGCATACAAATAATGTTCTCAGAAGGTCTTATGTGTGCTGTAGAAAGCATGAAAAGGTTTGTAAGCTACTCATATTAGGCAACTAGTGGATTCCAGTGAATAAGACTGGTTCGGTCTGTTGGAATAGAACAAAAAATTAAAAACAGATCAACAACAATGAAAAAACAATGAAAAAAAAAAAAACAAAAGGAAGGGAGAAGTTACAATAAGTTTTGAGAAATATATATACTGGTATTTTCAATGTCAAGTTCTCATACCATCCACATCTCAGTAGCTTTCAAATGACTATAGTTTCAGACTTATACTTTCTAGTGACATTAATAATTTTATTTTGAAATTTACTATCATTCAACTGCAGAACAAAACAATTTTCGTTAATTTCTTTTATTTCTGCAACAAATATGTTAACTTTGAAGTGTGATTTTTAAAATGTACAATATTTATGTACATTTTCATTGCAGAACAAACCACAAACCCTCTAAGTTTACAGTTTATCCATAGGAAATAGTATATCATTAAAGCATCAACAGCATTTTTGCATGAAAAATATTCCAACTAAAGATTTTTAAACACCTCTGATTTATGGGTTAAGACCTACAGTTAATTTCCTGAGAGATCACTGATTTCTGAATCCTGCCTGTGCAGTTTGTTGGTTCAGACGCAAACTATATGGGCACTTTTGCGTTCCTCCCTTTACAAATGTCATTATATCTCAAAATCTTTTTCAGAAAGCTCAAAGCACAGCTGGTACAAATCCTTTTCCCTTTCAGAGTCTTTCAGTGATAAGATGCACTGAAGTCTGTATCTGAAAAAGATCTGGGGTCCTAGGGAGAACATTTACAATGCTTTCTGGTTTCAGACAGGAAAATTGTTGATCTTGCACTGTCAGCCAGTATAATGGTCTGATAATGATATAATGCATTTGAAGAATTTCATATGGATTTTTTTCTCAAGTGATTGCTGAGCTGATGTTGAAAACATCAGGCATTTTCTATAACTCCATCTGTATGGTCTCAAATGCTTGCTTTCTTAGCTCCAAACTGCTGTATATATCATACTCATTCAAAACCACAGCTGAACATGTCCCACAGCTAAAGGTCCTATAGTCTTTCCCAATGCCTAGTCATTGATTATCGAATTTATTCTTGAAAGGAAAATGATTCATCCTGACAGTCGGCTGCATGTGGAAGTAGATCCAGGTTGGTTTTGTAAATGCAGGTTTTCCCGCAAATATAACAGAGTGGGACAGAAGTTGGGAATCTGGTGAGGCCACTGTGATGCTTCCCTACCTCTGTCTGTAGTTCAGAGAGTGTTATGGCTTAGTCAAGGTGTGATAGTAGATTAAATTAATTTAGTGGGCAGGACATGGGTTCAGAAGTGGGAAACTGGTGGAACTTAGGGCACCAATGGGAAGAAAGTGTTTTTCCCCATAAATTTACAGAAGTTGAACCTTTGTGAATGAAGCTCCAGAAATATTAGCCAGATATAAACTATATATAGAACCTAAGAGCCCTGACCCCTCCTTTTTTTTTATTGAATATAATCGATAGACCCACAAGTCCACTTTCAATTTGATAGTTTAAAACATAGTATCAGAAAACAGAGATGGGAAATGTGTAGAAATTCATACAATCACCGTTGCCACATCTTTTTACAAAAGAGGAAACCACGAAAGATATGCAAATTGTCCATAATTATACTTTTAGATGGTTACTTAAATACCTGTATTTTTCACACTACAGGCACAAAGTTAGTATACCTCAGATATGCTAATAAAAACAAATGTCTACGGTTTCTGGCAAAATAAAAGCTCCGGTAGTTTGCTATGTGTACTATATACCACTCTTAGGCAATGTCACAGTGTCTACTGAGACGAGCTTGGATAAAGCTGCTACAGTATAAAGATTAAGGCTATTTTATATTCTTTGATTTTTATTTTAATGCTCCCTGCATTTAAATTACTGTATTACTAATTTTAGCTGATATATTAATGCATGCGTCTCAGCTATTTATACATACAATATGAAACCCAAGTAAAATACCAAACAGGATTTATGATTCTGAACTCAGTAACATATAATGTCTTTTCTATATAGTTGGTTTGTTCACTGGAATCAATAGGATTTGCAAAGTATTTAACTTAAGAACTGACTTTAGACATATCTTTACACGATCTCCTTAATTAAAGGTGATAGTTAACGAGAGCCTAAAATTCTCTCCTCTTTTAATTTCAGATTTTGTCACTTAAATCTAAAGTGACTGCTGCCCCTTACACATCCCTGCTACTTTTAATATCATTACTGAGAAAACAGTTTCAGCTCTCTGTATATTAATGGTGATAGAATCTGACCCTCTGTAAATGAGAAATGAATTTTCATAATAATTCATGGATGGCGAGGATGTGAGGATTTCTGCCTTTTTACTTGCTGGTTTTGTAAAAATGCATAGGAAGACCATCCCTCTGATTTCAGGGTATTCCATCATCAATGTGTAAGGTACTTGGAACAAACAGCGGATTACTGACCTGAAAAGTTCAGATTTGAGCTTTCAGTTTTGATCTAACTTGTAATTGACCCTCCAGCATATATAACTTACTTCCAGCACAATATACCTATATTCTGTCTTTAGTTATATTCTTATTCTTCTGAAAGTACTCTATTACATATTTTCTTCCTAATCAGACACTCATTTAGTATATTTCATCTGTGTCTCAAATCTCCACCTTCCTCAAATTAATCAGAGATCAAATTAATTGTACTTGGTAACCTGACACTCTTTATCTTAATTATCTTATCATTAAACCTAGTGATCTGAGAGAAGGTTTACCACCAAGTTTTAAACCTTTCTTGTATAGTGCAGAATAATGCAGTCATCAAGGCTATCGTTACACTTTTAAGCATTTTAATAATATTTTTCTTAGTCTGTTCAACTCTGAGATGAATATATCTTTTACCTCCCAGGCCTGGTGACCTTGGATAAAGAATAAAATGGATAGGGATAGTGGGTAAAACTGGGCTTTTTTACTCTCTTGATATGCAGCTGGGTTGCTCTCTCTCTATATGATTTGGTATTTAAGTATTTAGTGCTATTTGGCTGTATGCCTACTACTATTTACTTAAGTTTTCATATAGATATTTGTTAATACTTTAAAGAATGATATCAATGAGTCCCAAATAATTATTGAGGATTGATTAGTTTGGAAGGTTTCCCATAGGTTTTTTTAAGAGTGAGTGACAGCTCCTTGGTAATAAACAGAAGTGTGAGTTCTGTTTAGATTCTTATACATAGCACAAAGTCCCTTCCCTAGATCCCAATAGGATCTACGTATAACTCTGGGGTTTTCCCCCTCATTCATGCTGGCATGCAGGGAAACTATCTAAAGAGACTCAGGTAAAATTTATACTGTAGGAATATCTAGTCTGTATATAACTGTCCTTGAGCTTGTATTTACCCAAAAGTAAATTCCTACAATTCTTCAGGAGCCCAGAAGTGAGAGAGGTTACCACCAGCAGGGAGAGACTTTCTGCCCACCTGAATTAGAATCTTATTTTGTAAAAGAAAGAGAAGGGAAAGGACTTTTTAGAGGATGAATGTGTTTGGGTACTCCTGAGCAGAATATCCGATGTCTTCTTCATTATCTTCATCTTATCAGAACTACTCATACAAATTTAAGTTCTTTTTACCCATAGAGACGAAACCATGGTCTTGCTCCACTCTTTTCACTGTAGCTCATTTTAGCAGTCCTGCTTATATCATACAAGAATCAAGGAATACATTTTCTGTAGCAAGCACTAAAGAGTTCACATGATAGATGCGCTGGTTACTGTAGTGGTGAAAACAGAGAACCAAACATAGGTATCTCTTCTCCCTGGCATGTCTGGTTTTGGGTAATGCGAAAACTTATCTAACTCTTGAGATTTCTGAACAGATAGATAGGTTTGTAAAGGTGTTTTTCAGGCAAAGTTACAATACCCCTAGGCATGTCCTAAGTGCTAACAGCACTACAAAAAAAAAAAAAAAAAGGAATCCACAAAGCTCTGGACAGTCTAAGAGTGCAATAGGGAAGGCAATTTGGCAGGTAAGGCATTCTTTGGTAAAAGCATAGAATGCTGAACTGCAATAGTTAGATAGGTCTCTGTGGGCCATCAAGAACACATAAAGACTGCCAACATCTCTTATAGATCTTTTCACAGATCCTATTACAATTCACAGTAAAGTGATCCTCTACCTGTCTTTCCTGAGGGGTCCAATTAAGGTAAGGATTTATTCAAGACTCATACTGACCTGAGGCTTGCACAGTGCAAATCTGAGAGGAACATGATGGTTCTTCCCTTTTATCTCAAGAGCACTCCCCATGCAAGAGTTTGTGCCAGCAGATAATCTGAAAAAGGATTTTCTAGTTGGGAATTCTCCCATTCACTGCTTTATAACTTGTTATACTTCACATAATTATAGAGAGAGGGAAATGAACTTATTTCTTTCATCTCCTAATGGCTATCCAGACAAGTGTCTTCAGAACCTGAAAAGGCATTTGAACCAGGATACTTTGCATGTCAGATGAATATTCCAAATGCTGGTCTATCAGGAAGATGTGCCTTTTGTTGTCTCCTAAGAGTAATTTATCCAGCTTCCCTTTCTGTATGCTGATGAGCCCACTTTTAGGCTATGGATTTCATGAGATGTCAAAGAATGTAAAAATAACTGTACTTGACCTTGTATTTACCCTAAAGTAACCTTGTGTATACATATATACATCTCATATTTACCTCAGATATGTCCCTTGGTTCTTATGCATTGCTTGTTTATGATTGTTCCATAATTTTCTTGGGGAACTGTTGAGCTTCATGGGGAATTCCAGAGTTCATAAACTATGAGAAATAGGTAGAAACTACCATCCCAACAGTAGGTCCACTATTTATGGATTGGAATAATATTGTCTACTTGCACTTCTGCCTGAATCAGACTCTCGTCATTGCTGTCTGTAAATGTTTTACATCTCTTTTCAGTCATTTGTAAAGATACATGCATGTGAAAGTTGATATGCTTGCATTGGTGTCACAGTGATTACTGCTAGATTGTGCTGATTTGTAAATTGCATAATCAGTGAACCTCAGAAAGCCAACAGAACATACTTGACTGAGCTACAGAAACACAAGAACGATTTACTGTGAGCAGCCCCTCGGTCTGTAGGATACATAAACTAGCTGTGCTATGGCTGTGAACCTAGGCAGAGGTGGAGGTAGGTGTTCGTATCATAGCTGCCAGCACAATCTCCTGAGCTAAGCAAAAACAAGATATGGAATTCTGGTCCTCCATTTGTAGGAGCACAAAAGGCACAGAGTTTGTCCTCAATTAGATATCATCAAGACTTCAAAAGCATTAGGGGATGTGTATTACATTGGTGGACGCTTGCTAGTAGTGCAACACCATTTCACTTTATTAATAATAGAATAGTAATGGAAGAGTGAGTAACATTGTAGTATAAACAAATACAGAGTGTACCAGGAGAGATGGATAAATAAAACAAAATTGTTGTGATAAAAATAATTTATTTCTCCCGGTTGAATATTCAACTAAAATGTAGAGTTTGCAGTTTTGTTTTATTTCTGTTAGTTAAATGCAGGTTTATTTAACTCTTCTTACAATACTTTAGTATTCATGTTCTTATTTTTATATTGCTAGATTTAAAGAATGGAGAGAGAATTTTGCAATTTGCAATTAATGACATTTGGTTTTATTAAAAATAAGTAGAGAGCCATATCAATAAAGAATAAACATTAAGATTATGAAGAAAATAATTTGTCAAAATCCTTGCCTGTGAGTACGCTGTGCTTGGAGGTTTTATTGGCCATACTATCTTGGTTATTTAGGGAAAGACACATGATCTGCTCAAGGTAAACAGCTTGAAAGCATTTCCACCTGAAACTGATTCTGTTTATGTGTAGGTGTAGTTGGGTCCTGCCTTGGGCTTTCTGGGCTCATTGCAGAGCCTGAGGCAGTGTCTTACATAGCTCTGTGTTACTGAACCAACTTATTAGTTACTACTGCAAGAACATTAGGGTAAACATATACTGGTGAGGTGACTTTAATAAGCTAGCTACCTGTACCATGGCTTTACTGAATACCAAGTTGTTCAGCAGGATTGAAAGACTTGAGCGTCCTTATACATTTTTTATTCCTGGAAATAAAAATTCATGAAAAATAAGGAATTACAAAATGCAAATACAAAAAGCCTATTAGACACCAGGTGACTGATCCTGGCAGCAGATGATGATTGGACTGAACTTTATACCTTCATGTGGGCTCCTATGAATCAAGAGAGGCCTGTTGGGGCATGGAGGGATGTCATCACACAGTTACAGAGAGGTTGTTGGACATTAGATTTCATGGAATCCATCTTACACTGGAGTCATAGATCACAATAAACTTCCTTACTCTGCTCTGTAAATATGACTTGACACCACAATGATACTGTGAATTGTTAAGAAAAGCCCACGTCTGCTTTGCCAGCAAGTGGTATACCAAAGAAAAATTGCCATGAAATCCATATTTTGGGTAGACTTCTAGTTGTAATTCAAACAAATTTAAAAGATGTAGCTTATGTCCCACACCTGGTTATATGTCTTAATGGTACCACTGAATTAACAAAATGTCTTTCATAACCTGAGTTAATCTTAAAAGTTTATTCTTTTGCTGATACTTAAATTCATGTAACAAAAATCTTCAAGTCTATGGAAAAATACAGCCAAAAGAAAAATTTATCTTCTTCTCTATGTATTGTGACTATCAATATGTCAAGGCAATAACCTGAAAGAGCCTACAGAATGTCTGTGCATCTTTTAGATTCTTCTTGAGCCTGATTTTTCTTCCTGTTTTAAGAAAATAAATAACGCTTGCATATACTAAGTATCTGCTCTGGCATGATGAGTGATATCAGAAAGATGATTCATAAGAATAGATAGGCAATTAAGAAAAATTTTTTTCAGAGTCATAGAAGGATGATCCTCTTTTAGATAAAGGCACGGACTCATAAGAAACTTGGTGGGGATGTTGAGATTAAGTCCCCTAGAAGACTCCCCTGAAGTCCTATGAAGTCTCATAATAAGTGTAAAAGTAGTGACCACTAGTAGAAAATAGCAGTCGAAATGCAGAAATATCAAGAGTGGATATTGCAGAAATACATAAAGTTTTACAAAAGAAAAACAATTTTAAATATCCCCATGAAAGCTATATTTAATTAAGAAAAAAAGAGATAGTAAAAAGCACATGCTATTAAAACCAATGGAAATACGCACATAGATTCAGAAGCTCATTTTTTAATCTCTTTTCATTATTCAGGTCCCTTTTTAAAGCTGTCCTTTATGATGATGTCAAAAATAATAATAAAATTTTAAAATAACTTATACATTTGCTTGGACTCATGCTTCTCGTGCTCACTTTTTGCTTCCTATAACAGCCTTCCTCTCTCTATTTTAAGCATTCTGGGGAAAATTCCGTTCTGATGGTGTGACCATAATAAACGAAACCCAATGGAATCCTTTTCTAAGACTACAGCTCCTGAACACTATGACAAAACATATGCTAATAGAGTGTTAGAGCTTATTGGGAGTTCTTAAAAAATACCACATGCTACAATTTTTGCAGCTGAATGTTATATTCAAACAGAGGCAAATTTTTGTATGCTCAGTCTAGTGCATGGAAATATATTCCTGGAATTAAAGTTTACGTAAACTATGCAAAATATTTTTTGCGTGTAGTTACTTTTGAATGTCTAACCTAAGATTTCAAAGATCAGACTGATACTAGAAGCGAAGCTGATCTACATGTGCAGGTCCACTCTTAAAGTACTCCATGGTTCAAGAAAAGGCCTCCTTTTCACTTGAACGCTTGGGAACAGTCTTTTAGTAAGCAAACTAAATGAACTGAAGAGTAACGCTGTATTTCGCATCTGACTACTCAGTGAATCTATGTTCCTCATCTGTAGCAGGTAGCATTACCGCTTAAAAACAGCATGGCTGCTAAAATCCACCTCCACAAAAGGTATTTATGGTTTAAAGTAATAGCACACGATAAAAAGCATCACAGCTTCGTCATAATCTAAATCAGTTTTTAGGTGTTAAATTTTTTATATTTAAATAAAACCTGTCAATAGATCTTTTGAGGAGACCAAAATAATTAGTTTAATTTGTCAATAAGAACCAGAAATACATTAGCTCTGCAACTAATTTACTGAAAGAGAAAGACTTTTCTATTATTTCTTTTTAACAAACTTTGACCACACTCAGTCTGGGGAGCTCCATACAAAAGATATACAGGGCTGGAAAAAAAATAACTGATTAAATTTTAACCAGCTGCTGGGCAGATAGTTTGCCTGAGGCACTTTTGTCAGTTTCAAAGGGTCCTTTTATTAATTTTGCATTTTGTATTTTGTTAGTGGAAAGAGCTAGCTCTGTTGGGACTGCCAAAAGCTATAGGCAGCGAATCTTACAGCAGCAAAGAGGAAGCTGTAGAGCATGCCAAGTAGATTTAGCACACTGAGCACTCTAAATTACATTTGTTTTATCAGTCCTAAAAATATATTAACTTCAGGTGTAAGTTCTTTGAATAAAGCCTTAAAGCTAGTACATCCAGTACCTCCTCTGTTTATATAAGGCTTTTACTTTGTCTATAAAAATAAACCACTGTAGTCTTTGCCAAATATCTACCCACGTAATTTAAATCTTTTCTTCTTATGATTGTTGGCACATTCTTTGTTGGTCTGTTTTCCTACTTACATTGATCTTATGTTCTTACTGAAAAAAGTATTGGAAGTATTATCCAGGTTCTCCCCATTTTCTAAGACATTCGGGTATAGCTTTTTTGGTCAAAAATACTGATGTCTAAGTGGAAACAATATTTAAAGATGTTTAGCTTTCATTTGAAGGGAGCCCAACATCCATATCAGCATGTGGAAAATGCTGCATGTAGCATATTGCTCAGACAATTTGTGAGCAGAAGTTAGAACTCAGGGGTTAAATGGAAAACACAAACCTCTCTTGTGATGCTGGGAATTTCACAAGTTCCACTCAGGCAGCTTCAAACAGCATTAAACACAAAGGAAAAAAAGTATACCCTCAGGCTAGAATTTGCAGAAGACTTACCTGCAGTAGAATGGAGCTAAAATTAAGCCCGAAGACAAAGCATTTGGGCTTACATTTAGAAAACTGAATGGCAAAGTACATATTTTTAGAATGCGTATGATACTCCTTTTCTAGTTTCATTGCATCTTTTAAGATAGCTTTTTTTTTCCCAAGCAAATTTCTTTATCCCAAATCAATATATGATGGTGTTACTACTGCATTATTTAATGTCTTGAACAACTATTTTTGTGTGCAGTTCTGTGTTGGCTAACCTCATTGGTATCACTTATACATAAAGGAGCATGTTCTTGCTGCCACTGAAGTTATCAGTAAATCTGGTAATAGCAAAATTGACTTCATGGTAAGCTCAAAGTAATTAAAAAAATAAATTATATCAGTGTCTTTTTCCACCTAATGTTTAGTCAGGTTTTGTGTAGTATTTTAAGAAAATTGTATTCTATGCTTTGGATTACCTCCTAGGTTTATCTACTATGTATAAGTAAAAATAAATAAAAATCAGGAAGTCTTAGTTGTACCAGTTCCTCAGTCTGCAGTTACATGAAGTTTTACTCAGGAAAGTAGCAAGTAAGAAAAAAAGAGATTATTTGCTGGGACAACTGAGACTGTCAACTCAACTGTGCTGTGTGAAAACACTGAAATTTATTATCTTCCAGGATTCAGTCTGAAGGTCCAGCTGTGGTTTGGCAAGTGCATAAATAAATGCTTAACTTATGAGATATAGCATTTCTGTGAAGTTCTAGGCTCTTGCTCAAGTATTTTATGGAACTGGAGGCAGATTACTGCGCATTTACATTGTGTTCATAATGTGGAGTGATGCTAGAGTCTGCAGTGCTGGCTGGAAACACCAAGGTGAGCTTGAATTCTGGAAGACATATGGCTACATTAATGGGGCCCCCTGCTCCTCCTGTGCCCTAACAACTTGAGTCTCTGTTGTGTAAATAACAGCTAACTCTCCTATAAAATTAGGCAGCAGGGTGTATACTAGCCATACAAACTCAATCTGTAATCAGAATAGGTTCTTTTTTTGACTTTATTGTAATTCAATACTTTAACAGACAATTTTATCAATGAGACAATCTGAAAAAAACAGAAGTCGGTTCTTTCTTTCATAACTGCATGTGCTCCATATTGCTTAGGACAAGTGACAGTTGCTGATGAGCAGAGCTAATTCTGTAGTCCCTGTAGAGCATTGGGAATGCCAAGGAATACAGTATATTGGCTTTTGAGTAAGCAGAGATTTATATACTGTGCTTAACTTTATGTTTTAGCTAAGTAATGCATACATCTTGCAGGTTCAGTATCATAATTTCTGCCACAGTGTAAACCCGATGGACTCTCTCACTTCCACTGAGGTTGTACCGTTTAAAATCATGAGGGGATCATTCCCCATTGGTACCTGAACAAGTCAGTAGAATTCCAGACTGTGGCAATGTTGGAAAGCAAGTCGTTTTTTTATGTTTCCTGTCCTTCCTGTTTCTCGACATTAGAGAAGTCATTGTTTGATATGAGAATAGAATTTGCCATTTCAATTAAGCAAAATGATTTATTTCTATGTTGATTAATTCTTCAAGGGAAATGTTACATTTTGGAGCGTTGGTTTACAACGTTATGGTTGTAAAAACAATTCTGCAATTTTTCAGTCATATGCTAGCTTGTTTTCTCACTCTGGTATGTTCTTTACTAATGGATGACAGATCATGGTCAAACTAATGTCAATTAAAATTCATCACAAATGGCCAGTTTCATAAACTTGGAGACAGTATTACTGCAAGTGATTAGTGAGTTTGGACCTCTCATTTTGTATGTTCTCAATTTACATGAGGCTGCTGTATGATGTGCCCTATGGCAACAACATATACACATATATATATTTTCAAACTTTCTCATAAAACTGATGCTGCCGGTCAGTCATCCTCCCTACCTCCCTGAAAGTATCTGAAAAGATGCTGGAACAGGTTGCAAGTACTTCCCACTCTGCATTGCTTTGAGCTGCCCATACTATCTCTCCTTGACTATCATAGCTGTCTGACACTTAGATTGAAAAGAACCTAAGTTACTCTGCATAAAACAATGTGTCACAAACAGAAAGCAGTAGTAGGAAGAAGTGGCACATGATTTTAAGAATGAAAATAGAGACTAATATGAAACTTTACCACTTGTGGCCCATGTGTTTCTTGCCTGAGAAATTCTACTAAGTTTGCCTGCCGTTCAAAATATTAATTGCGTGCAGAGTTCAAGATTCTCTCATTTTGTTCTCATGAAATGATGAGATGCATTGTCTTACTGCTGTGAAGTCAGATCTTGGCATGATTCTTTCAATTTACTTCTATGTTGGGTTATTAGTGAGGATTTCTTCCTCCCTTAAGTTTCCTTTCATGTACAGTGACATGCAGGTACACAAGTATTCAAGACTCTCAACGTTTTTCTGTGATGTCCCATTTAAATTAGGTAAAAACACTCTAATGATTAAGGAAAGGGAACACAAAAGCAGCATGAGCTTTAGGTTTCAGTGAATACCTGCTGAAAAGTTGTTATAGTGTTTTATCTGACTCTACATGCAGAATAACATGGTTCATTGATATTTTATCACAGAAGAAATGTATGCCTCCTATTGTGCCTCAAGAATAAGCACACAGTTGGTTATGCCTACTCTTTTCACCCCACTTTTGAACGTGAACCATGCTGTAGTACTCAAAATGCTTTCACTGCACCAGTGTGATTCTGAAAAAAGGTGGGTTTATGTGTCTTTGGTTACGTCATCTTACAGTTCATTAGCTGACGTGAGGGAACCCAAAGTTTCAGGTGAGACAAAGCGAAGACTTAACTAATTTTGCATTATTCCCCTCAGTGTGGCCAATGCAGACGATTATGCAATAGCCAGACAACTCATGGTGTTCATATTCTCCTTTGGCAGAACACTGTGATCCTTTCACATCATTTTTTCAGTTGCTCCTGATGAAGGTCCTGAACACGCTGCTCTATGTCAAATAGCCTCTTTGTTGTCACACAATGGATCCAAGCATCTAAAAGACTAATGAAGTACAGTGTGATTTTTCAGTGCTAAAGCTATATTCTGCACGATTTTGCAGGCTGTAATAGCCATATGTTTAATGCTGATGATTTAATCTAAATAATGTTAAATTGAAAGCTCAAGGTTAAACTTTTAGAAAAGAAATAATTACTTTGCACACACACTAGTCAAATCATTCCCTCCCTAATCCTGAGTACTGGATTTACTTTGAACTAGGGATGGAGAACTCATTACGGAAAATTTCGAACCAGCTAGCAATTTGTGGGTTCGAAAGTATCTCTAAAGTAGCCTGATGAATGAGATCATCAGAAGATAAGAGGTATGTAAGAGACATTGATTTCTTTATGGTAGGCTGCAGAACATAAGGAATATTCACAGCTCTCTGCCTTAGAAGGTAGAAAGGCTCATTCCAATAATTTTGATAAACAGTTGTGGGAGGATGGCAGCTGAAAATTTTCTTTGACCTCTATTTTTTAATCTCTGTGCCAAAAAGTAAATTTCAGATGTACCGTGGTCAATTTAGTAGAAAGATTTTCTTTCATGTAATGGTAAAACCATAAAAACTGTGGGGTTAATTTTAGTGGCACCTACCAAAGCATGATTACTATTTACAAGTTTGTTTTACCTTTCCTTCCCTCTTCTTTATGTCTAATACAGGATCAGGCCCTGGGTTTGATTTATAACTTGCAGTACTGCTGCTGTTGAGTGCATATGGATGGTTTGTTTTTAAATAAATTGCAATTAACAATATGAATTCCCTGACTTAAATATATTTAACATACAGCATAAAGAGTAAAAAGCAATGTCAGTAGTTCCCTTCTGTAGCTAGGCACAGGATGAGTTTCTTATTACTCTCACCCCTACATTACAGTCAATCTACCTTTTCAATATTTAGAGAATTTGTATTAATTTTGATAACTGACATCTATAGTATAGCTTTCAGGCAATTGCTTCAAATTCACTTCTGCTTCACGAAGTAATTACAATCACTCAGCTGAGTTCTACACTTGTTTATAGTCTGTCTAGTCCTTATGAATTAAATGGAGCTTTTATGTATGTTGTGATGGTATGTTTATAACAGAAGTAACGACCGGGGGTCTTTATACAAGGAAACCTAGTAACTATTCTTTAATAAGTATTTTGTTGTAAAATGGGTTGTTTTTCTTTGATACTGTTGGCCAACTAGAGCTAATCACTGTGAAATTTTACATCGGTATAGTATTTGTGGCGCTTACATTTTCAGTGGAGCCTGGGAATTTGTTTCAGATTCTTTTTTTTTTAACAGGGTATTTAATAGTACCAGCTTGAAATTTGTCCCTGCTGAGACTTTCCTTTGGCAGCTTAGCTTTCCAGAGTTGGCTGATTTTGTCAATCTGCATGATCTTTGTGAGGGCTGAACTGCTGCTCACTGGTATACTTTGGTTTTTTTGGTTGTTTTCTGTTATTTTTTGGTGATTAGCTCTTTTGTTTATTTGTTACGAAAGAGAAAAAATTGACAGGGAGTGATCATAAAACTTTGGAAATAAAGGTTCAGCACATCAGAACGCAACACTGAAGACTTTTCCTTTCTTGAAGTTCTGAGATGAGGTTTTTTGTTTTGGTGTTTTTTGTTTGGTTTTTTTTTAAGTAAGAAACTGTGGTAAAGAGGAAAATACTGGAAATTGCAATCGGATCTTAATGCGTAGATTGTAGTCACCTTGCCTACTGGTGTATTATTACTGTTTCTCTAATTTCCTTATACTAAGGAATTTCTGTTAAAAAAAAAAAAACAAACCACAAGCTCACAAAATTATTATAAAAAGCCAAGAGCAGACATTTCCCGCTGAAGACTTGCTGCCTAGTGCAATGTTACATGTTCTTGAAAAAAAGATTGCCTCCTTAATTGCTACACCAGTGCGTCATTGGTCATACTATGGACAGCGTTGTAGTGCAAACAGAAAAATTGCGTTAAGAACTGAACTTTGACAGTTGTAGCTTCTTTTTTTTTTCTAATAAAGGAAAATATTTTAAAAGCCTTCAAAATAAAAAATGAAAAAAAGGAGAAGTATTAAATCTTTTGTTTGTGGGCTATGTAACATCCTGTCAGCGCCAGAGGTTTGCTTTTCTTAAATGGCAAGAATAAAATCAGTGTGAAGACTCAAAGGCATTTTGAGTCCAGATGAATGAAGTATATGCAGTAGAAGAAATAATAGGAAAAGACGACCAAATTCAGGGAAACAAAAAGGCTAAGGCTAGGTGAAAAAAGCCAAGATGTAAAAAGACATCATTAAGGTAATAGTGGAACAGGAACATTAGAGATAAAGTCAAATATATAGCAAATAACAAATTAGCCTGACCTTACACTTGGGCATTTGCGGCCCAGTCAATACGGAATTAAAAAATGATAGATTTTAACTAATATTAGGCAAGGTGATACAATATGTATGGTTCCTAATATAAGTATTATGGCACAATATTCTTAAAATTCTGAAAAGCATATTAATCTTGCTTTTGTTTGTTTGTTTAAGTTCAGAAAGTCCTAAATAGATTCAGCCTGTTTAATACATCCATAAATTGCAAGGATGGAATCGTCATTGTTTGGAGTTTTTTCCTGTGGGGAAAAGGCGAATCACAATTTCTTGGTTTGTATCAGTAGACTGGAAATAAAAATCCTTGTGAAGTTCGCAGCTGAATGAAATGGAATATTAAATCATAGCACAGATTAATCTTTTTTACAAACTAGTCTGAGTATTCTTGCTAAGTGGGTTCATTTGAGTATGTGTGTTTAACACAGATGAACACAAGGTCTTATGTCTAGGAACTCAGGTATGCTTAGTTATACTTATGAAACAGGAGACCTTATTATAAGGTAGTAATATTGCCTAAAGTAATAATATTGAACCTTAGGGCAGTGATTGACCAAGATTTGGGGGTTTTATAGTTCATTCAGTATTTTTATAGGTAATTTTTCATTAGGATTTAAATATTTCCAGCAGTCCAATAGAAAAGGATACTGCAAATCTGATCAGCACTCAGAAAACTAGAACTCTGTGGGTGGGACGGGTAGCAGATACAGACTTCAAATGTTACTCCACAACAAGGTACTTCCACTCAATGTCTTCTTACTGTGGCCTCACTTGACCAATGTGGGTCACAGTTTCAAAGTTTAGTAACACTGTTTAATGGTGTCAACACCTAAAATTCAAATCTTTGCTATTAGTTTGGTCTTGTGTAAGCATATAAAGCACGGTACATATAGCCTCCAAGTATATCTGCTGACTTTGAAAGCGACACAGTTTTAATTAAAGCTTTAATATGCCACTTTCTGTTGCTGCTTGCAATTCTTGCAAAAGGAAAAGGCTCAAAATCTATGTTGTTATGTATTTCAGATATACATTCTCATGTGCATTTGTCCTGTATGTGAAGATTTCCATGTAAACAAAGATGGAAGTGTGTGAATGTCATTTAAGTGTCTTCTTTTTTATGAAATCAGTATGAAAGGTTAAAATTAAAGAGTTGCGAAATCAAACATCTTGGTACACTAAATTTAGTTCTGGTTAATCTTGTATTTTCTACTTATTCAAAAACATTCAACTTAAATTGTCCATAATCAATTACTGATTTTCACCTTTTGTCGTTAAAAGTGTCCTGCTTAGATGTATTAATCTTCTGTAAATACAGAGCTGTTCTGACTGTACTTTATGTTCATTTTACAGATTTCAAATTGAATTTTTATGTCATGGTGAGCCTGGGACAAAATCTCATGCAGCTTGGATCAAATTTGGGAGAGTGATGGGTGGAAAGGGTTTTACAAAGAAAGATGTACATGTGCACGTCGCTGCAAGTGACTCAGTTGTTGAAGTGGATGATTATCAAAATGTCCTCTTTTTAGAGGGGGAAGAATGGTGATTTCAGATAGTGCAAGGAAAGAAGGAGGATATATGGAATGGTGGCCAGGAACAAAAAAGCCCAAAAAAACCCGTTTCCTTCAAAATTAGCTATGAGTTAAATTGCAGTGTATGAATGGGAACCAATCGCACCTAATCTTGGCACTTGGATGACTGGTGAAGTCTGACTTCTATGACTAAAGTAGTGATGTAAATCCCAAACATTAAAGAAAATACCCACTGGGAAAACAGAAATGATCCAGATGTCTAAAACTAAGATAACAACAAAACCAAAGGAAAAAAAGTAATGTTTCTTCACAAAATTGAGCAATTGAACAACTTGGGGATTGGAGTTACGGACTTTTTAGTTTCATTTTTGTATTTCACAAAGAAACTCACCCATAATGAATAGCACTGATTTAACAAAAGTTAATGAGTGGAGTAGATAAAAGCTAGAGATGTCTATTTTGCATTACAAAACATTTTAACATTTTTTTCTGGTTTGGAGCAAAACCAAATTAAACATTTAATGTTTCAGAACTTTTCATTATATGAGGATATCTTCTAGACAAAAGGCTGCATTTTTTTGAAAATAAAATTTACCCCTCTATGTGTATTTTTCAGTTGTGCCTATCTTTTATTATGCCTACAATATTTCATGGCATATAGCAAGAATCAAAATATTAAATTAATTACTATAT
Source organism: Larus michahellis (assembly GCF_964199755.1). NCBI lineage: Eukaryota > Metazoa > Chordata > Aves > Charadriiformes > Laridae > Larus > Larus michahellis. The sequence goes on along the minus strand of NC_133899.1, from coordinate 79,867,784 downwards.
TTATATAGATCTCATTTAAGGACAGCTACTTTTCATTGAATGCTATTTGAAACATATTACTATTTAGATTCGTTTATCTTCTATTACACTGGAAAATTATGATTCTGATTAATACATGTGGGTGGAAATTTTTCAAGATAACTGAAAAAAGTTTTATATGGTAGCATATGTTTAAATACTTCAGACTAAAACTTTCTAATTATTGAAAATTAGTATTTTTTAATATAAACAAAATGTTTCCCTTGGAAAAAAATCACAAAAATACTTGGGAAAATAATTATAAGTCAAAATCTGCAAAAATATTTTTAGGGGAGAAAAGATGAGTTGGCATCAGTGGAATTTCCTGACTGAAACTTTAAGTACATACTTAGGACTAAAGTAATGTATATCTGGATGCCTATGGTATCAATAGATGTTCTCTTTGGAATGTTCTCTCTGTAGAAAAATGTTTAAAATGTTCACATAAACTAAGAAAAATGGTGCCTTATAGCTCAGTGGAAAAGTTATGGTCCTGGCATAACCCTCAGTTAGTAAAATACCATTTTTACATTACTCACTGAAGTGCTAAGTTCCAGTTTTAAAAGGTACCATCATTTCAACCTCTGCGTAGATAGCAAAAAGCTAATCACATGAGTTAAAAGTATTGGAAAATTAATATCTGGCTGCACAAATCATAAATATCTTGACATCATAAGTTTAATGTTTTCCGTAATCAATCCAATGGCTTAGATTATTTACCTTAAGAGTCCCGCAAGGAAAAGAAAGCTGAAATACCTGTATCATAATATTTCTCGTAAGTGATTAATGTTTGCCTTGGGAATTACATGATGTTCAGTGTATTTATTTTTTGCTACCTCTAATGCTAGGTAGAACTTTCCATAAAAGATAAATGTACTCTTGGTCCCTTAAGCAATACAGAAGGAGTAGCTAATACGCGTATGTTACAATAGTGTATAGTCATCCAGCTGTATGCTATGTTTTCTATTTTCCAAATGAGTTTTCAGAGTCAATTGGGTTAACAGGAGAGCTAATATTTCAAGAAGAGTTTAAACAAACTGGTTTGTTAATTTTTCCCTGGGGATCAAAAGCGGGAAATAGGGAAATGGCTAATAAGAGCAACCTAGAGCTAGTGATATTGTGCTGATAGAAGGAACTGAATTAACTTAAATGTGTCACATTGATTTAAGATGTCTGTGATGTATTATAAAATGTGTTCTTGCCCTGCATATACCATTGGAAAACAAACCACGCGTTTTATTAATGTAGTGTCTTAAGACCTTGGTAAAAACTTAGCCAAGGCAAACTTATCTTTACTGTCTGTGTGTATTTGCTTTAAGATGAAAAGACTTGAAAATATAAAAAAAATTTGTAGGAAATGGGTAAAATACATAAATGGCTGCGCTGATTCTGTCTGATTTAAAGAACTTCCAGTGTTTTCCAATGATCCCTTGTGCATCGTTTTCTGAATGAGGGTCGTGTTTGAAAAAGGGACTCGGGAGCACTGTTTCCTTTTGGTGCCCTCTGGAGGAAAAAGAATAAGTAGGTGGGCAGGGAAAGGTCCCCACGTGCTTCACCTCCTCCCTGGGACATGGTAGACTGTAGAGCTTCTTTGCACTACAGGTTGGATGCAGCCACAGAGGACCTGCACCATGTTGCTTCCAAGCCCATGGATAGACTCTAGTGCCCTCTGGCAATATGTGCCAGAGAGTCCAAAATATGGGTGGTTGTCACTCAGCACGAGTAAGGTTAATGGGCATAGGATTGTGACCAAACACAGGGGTAAAAACAGGAGAAAGAAAAAATTCCATAGTACCACTTTTCTTCTAGTCCAGTTATAAAGCAATAACCTGATCTTCCATTTACTTATAGGTCTTATTGTCACCAATAGACATACTAAATGTATGAGTAAAAGGTTACCAAACCATGATTAAACCCCTTAATTCTGTTCTATTTTGCATTATAGTAAGAATAACAAGCAAAGTTAAGTAGCCATGTTAACCCTTGCTTCTTCCCATACCTTATAATTTTTTAGAGCCTTGTTTTTAAAAGTCACATTGTCTGTGACTGACTTACTATTTTTATAGTTGTCATTTCCAGTCCTTTGACAATGAGGGTTGTGCTTATTTAGAGCAGAATAAAAACATGACAGCAAATCTAGACTAGTTTCTTCCCAGCTACTTTACTTCTGTCATGAACTCAGTACTTATTCACCAAGGAACAAGGACTAGCCAGTAACTTTTCTCAAGTTATTTGATGTGCCAGGATGAATGTGGAAGTTGCAGAAATGATGGCCAGATTGTTATGGGAGGACCTACAATAGGCATGAAAAGATTTGCAGCATAAATCTTTCGAAAATAATGTCAGGTACCATCGATACTCAGCAAGAAGGAGGGACTAAGAGAGTCATTGTTGGGCACTGCAAATTTCTATTGTCCTATGTGTCCTATTTGGATATCCTGTGAATCACATATAATATTTTTAAACAATAGCATCCAAGAGTCTCCTACACTATTCCTTTCCCTCCCCTTAGGAGCAAAGGCTGATAGTAGAGCTAACATGCTAAACTGGGGAAACCTACTGCTACCATAGTTGTACGGTCTGGCTTATGGTGATCAAGATCAGAGCTAGAGTTTAAATGCTTTCTTCAATGCACTGAGCTGAATGCTCCATTCCTCAAAGCTGTGAGTGAATTAATTGGCTCATCTCCACAGTCGCAAGGCTATTGTTCTCCACTTTGGTCATTGTCGTGTTTATATTTCTGCTCAAGAAATCTTTCAGATCAGACCATCGGTTTGTTTTAAATCCCATGGCCATTCATAAATGTTACAGTACTCACATATAGGCATCAGAGAAAGCAAAGTAAGCATTGTTTCACTTAATGCAAATCAAAAGTACCCGAGGGGAAAATTAATATGTTCTATGGACTTGGAAAGGTTGTCACATGTTTCGACAAAGACAGAAAAAGCAGTAAGTCAAGACTGAGTATGACAGGCCAGACAGAGTGAACATGGCACCAAAACTGGTATTTAAAGAAACTTGGGTGTTTTTATTTCTCCTTAATACCATTTGCCTCTTCTCTACTTTTATTTTATATGTATTATCCTTTCAGCACACAGTTTAAATTAGCTACTGAACACAATACTTGCCTGCTGCTGCTATAGGCTGCCACCTGCCACAGGGCTAAAGATCTTTTCAAATTCTAGTTTTAAACTGAATATATTAAATCGATCCAAATGTAGTATAATATCAGAAAGAGAAGAGTGTTTTTCACTGAGTCTTTTTATATGTGCACCTCTTCTTCTTACTCCTCATTACTTCAGTGTCTCTTTTCCTTTAGCTTTTGTCGTGCCTACATAAACACAGGAACCTCAAATATGAGAAGCAAATTCAAACACCTCTTCCACCTTGGGATTAGGCATGGCATTTGCCACAAGACTTACATTCTGCTGTGTTGTGCCCTTTTCCCCAACCCTCAGTTGGTTTTACCTATTGAGACTGTAGGCTTTTTGACACAGCGTCATTTTTCTTCTCTCTGTTAGTAGAGGCTGGCTTTTGGGATTACCATTTAGTCTGTAATAGCCCTTAGGCATTGCCATGGTAAGTAAAATTATGATTAGGAACAAATTATTCTCACTTTGGTTTTGTCACTGGTTAAGAGTTTAGCTGCAGTAATATACAATACAATTGCAATATTACAATAGTTGTGATGCTGTTACTTCATTTATACCTTTCTTTGTCTCATTGTCATTTTGGTAAAATTAACTGGAGAAAAAGCCAGAAACCTACTTTGACTCCTTTATTTGGACCTGTATGCTGAAAGCAGGACAGGATTATAATTTTAATAGAGCATTTTATAGCATTTTCAAAGCTCTTGTTGGATGTTGGAAGGAATGTTTTCCATACGTGCTTAATAACACACCTAGTCAAAATATTCATTTCACTCATAGTTATTGAATTTGTCTGATACTTTTAATCCTTTGGAGAATTTCTTAACAAACGTTTTGCAAGTAGGTTTGAAACAAATACCTTTCCTAGTATTAATATCCGTGCCTTCAAGGCCCTTAGGAGTTATTTACATCAACCAATGATATGGGCTTCTCTGTATAACCTGAAAAAAAAAACAAAAAACCAAGTAGTATCCCACGCAGGATCTAGCCTCTTTCACATCTCACCACCTGGCTTACAAGGTTGTATATCTTTCAGCTGAATCATTTATGACAAGAGAAGCTGTTAAAGTTTCTTTGGCAGATTGTTTAGATGTAGCTGCCAATGAAAAGACATTAATAAGTTAGCTATTGCAGCTGTGCTTGGATGTACCCAAGGCAGTTTCAATTTTACTGTTATTCAAAAAATCTGGCAATTCATATTGTTCCCCATTTGTGCTCTTGATCTGGGCTCTTCAGGTTCATCCGGTTCCAGAGTTAGCTTTAGTTTCCATTTGTTTTAGGGACAGCCTTTTGTAGAGTGTGATGGGGAGCTGTTTATGGTGTGGTGTTGAGTGAAAGGCTCATCAGATGTCAAGCTGTAACAGTACAGGGGTCTCAGACTGACAGCAATACTTTGCAAGCCAAACTTACACTACCCAGATATGGCTCAACAAACACACTTGTGCCTTGGATTTTCTGCTGTGATTCTAACAGCTTGTTTTTCCATCTTGCCCAGCTTTGTGCATGTGTGATGAAGAACGCAGGTTAAGCCTATCCATTAGGTCATATTCCAGTGACAGAAAGTCAGGGTAGTCTCTCTGCTGAAGTCAGTGTAATGTGTATAAACAGAAGTTAACTACTTTTGTCTGAGTTACCTAAGTGCCACTTACATTCATTTTTTTTGTGACTAAGTACTGCTTTAAATGTCCTGCTACAGAATGCAGAGATCCCATGAAGTGAAAAGCTGGCACTGGTCAGTGTTGTTTTGTCATGAATGTTTGTGAGAACTTTTGTGTTGTCTGTCAGGATGAATAATTTTTAAGAGATACATTAATCACCTATACCTGGTGATACATTTGGATAAATGTAACAAAAGCAGAAAAATATGAGAAGTATGTCAGCATGATTTATCTGCAGATGCAGAAACAGTTCAGTGAAGCTTCTAAATACATGCACCGAAAACTTCTCTAGAAAGGATATACTGCTTATTCATAATCATTTGACTAGAAAAATGTAAGATACTATTTACATTATAGTCTTGGAAAGCTGTTTCTTTGTCATCCTTTTCCCTGGCAAGGCTGTTTCCTATGAGTTGTATTCCTACACTCTGTCCGATTTAAGTCTGTCACCTTGATGACTGCTGGAAAATGCATTGCAGCACTGACTTACCCGGAATGGCAGTTAGTACCAAGCAAACAACAGTGGGCGATGTTAGCTCAATTTCTAGTAGGACAATATTGTCTGACCAGCCTCATTTTGCCCGGCGTAATTAATTTTTTAGTATCTTCCCTTATCCTACATCCCTCCTTTCTCCTAGCTGCTCTGCTGCATCTGCTTCTAGTCTTACTTGCTGAGACAAAAATGAAGTTATGGAATGGAAAGAAAAAACCAAGATTCCTAGAATCATCCGGCCTTCATAGAAACAGACATAGCTCTTTCATGTTTACAAAAACCTCCCCATAGTTTTCATGCTATAAGGAGTTAAATTTCAGATCTAATAAAGGCACACAGCAAGCACAAAGCTTGAGCATCAGTACGTGCACTGTAGAAGTTCATGATTTACTTAAAATGTACTGATGACCTGATACTGGCTTTTTGAGTAACTCAGTTTTGGAAGGATGTAGGGGGTTTTACTGCAGAAATCAGACTTTATTATTAGATGTGGTTTACTTTCCAGTTTAGGCTGTAAGAAATGTTTATAATAAAATCTGAAGCCCTAAAAATTTAATTATATGCTGAAAAATCAGGTTAAATGCAAGTAAATATTTACAAAGATTCACAGGCTTCTTTGTTTCTCATCCTATTTAAGATGAAGCACTGAAGCATTTGCATCTTGCTATCAAATCAAATCACTGATGCAGTAAAACGGCTAACTGAAGAAGTTCGGGGGACAAGTCATGTCATACTGGCTAGACTCACGTCAGATTGAAGTAAGCTGTGCTGTTTGGCTCCTGCAAACAATACCAGGCTCTGGAGATTATTGTATGTAGCTGGGTACAGGGTTTCTCCCTGGTAAGAATCACTCTTGCCACTTCTTATTGTGCAGTATTATTACTGTACCTGTGAACGATTTTTTCTAGGATTTTACTAGTTAAAAGTTCCAGGCATACCTCTGATATTTCCTAAAACTGCTTTTAAAGGTTAATAAATAAAACTGGAAAGTTTTCTGTAGTTGGATGTGCTTTTTAGTTGATTTCTTTGTTTGGTTTTCAATACATTTTCTTTATGTTATCCTGAATGGTATCATTTTTCTTTTAAAGAATTCCGAGCACAATATTTGGTAGTTTTATCATATTAATTTCAAGGAGAATGCTAAAATAGGACAGGACAAAACACAAATGTTCTCTTCTGCCTCAGAAATAAAAGTAATAAAGGTCTAAGGGCACTCTACTAATATTCTGATAACAAAGATTGAAGTCCTATTAATATTGACTTCATCTGTGGTTATACAGCATTTGACACAATTATCTTGACAAATTACTATTAAATGGAACAGTCTTCTGTACAGATGTTTCTATGCCAGCCTGTCTATTAGCCTGGCTATTTATACATTCTGCTGTGCATCTTTGTGATGGATTTCAAAAGAGCTAAATTGAATATTTTTGCCTAACTACAGTAGGTTCTAGGAAACGTTATCCCATGGCTACTTGTCCTCACTGTGTGACAGATGATTCAAATCACCACAGTATGCCCTCCATTAACTTGAAACATTTGCTCTGATGTCCTCTGGAAAGACGGGGTGCATCAGAAAATTAATGTGTAAAGATTGTACCTGTTGCAATGTATTTTCTTCACTTGGAAGTCTTTATAGGTCAAAAGAAAATAGATTTAAATGCTCCCTACTCAACTATAGTGCTTAAAGTACTACCTAGTGAACCGGGGGTGGGTGCCTTTCACACAGTCCTGAGAGCCTTTCTTAAATAGGTCTAATATTGACTCTCTTTGAAATTTTTTCATGTTGTTGTAGTTGGGAGTAGCAGACTGCAGTCATTGTTGGCGTTTTGTGTTAAAACTACCTGCAAAAAAATGTTCATAAAATAGTATTTTTACAGGAAATATAATTGAGTTGAACATGATTTGCTGCCAAAGTTCACAAGGTATGATTGCCGAATGCAATTATTTGATAAGACACATAAGAGAATAGACAAATATCTAAAAATAAGTTCAAAGAAGTAAAAAATCAGAAGAAAGTATGAAATATTAATTGAGATTTTTACACAAATGGAATGAAAAATATTAATCAGCACAGAGCATCCCAAATAAATACTCAAAAATGCTTGCAAGGAGATAATTTGTCACAAAAATCGGACAGATGATACAAAAAAATCCTGTTCGTTTTTATTCAAAGGCACTGTGCATGGAACCATCTAATTACTTGAAGCAACTGAAGCACAGCATATTTGAACACTATTTTCCTCCCCCCCCCCTTTTTTTTTCCAAAAGTATAAAATCCTCTCAGTATACTCACATTTCTTTTCTGTTGCCTCGTTGTTTCTATGCTTCAAACAAAGATCACAGTTCCTTTGTGTTAGGTTTTATATAGATATGAAAAATGAATGTAGGGTCTCTGCAAAGATGTTGAAATTTTATGAAATAATGAGAAAAAGAGTAAAAGACAATTTTGGAGGTAAGTAGATAATATTGAGGAGTCTTACTGGGAACAGTGGAAGAAATATAGGAACTAGAGAACATAAACTAGGAGTAAAAATTAGGTAGTTAATCTTATGTGCAAATACTTAAGATAGTAATTGCAGCATAGGAACCATCTAAAATAGATCTGATTTATTTGTGTAAGTATATTGTTACTCGCCATACAGTATATGAAATAATAGGCTGAGAATTATACTGTATATGTAAAAAAAATGGTCCTAGTACACCATCTGAACCACTGTTGACTGTCTTGAAGATGAATCTCACAAAAAGAACAGAAGAATTTGAAGGAACGCTATTACAACTGAACAAAAAAAAATTTAAAATGTTGATTGGTTTTTGGAGTCCCGAGTTGAGGTTTGCTGCTGCCAAATCATAGAAGCAGACATGTTTTTCATTTGTAAACTGAGCTGTAAGAGACAAATATATAACCTCATGATGATATTTGAAAGAGAACAGCCTCACTTTAATGAGAACTAGTTGATATAGCTAGGAGAAAATACCCTCATCAGTATTTCAAATGTAGGACCTAGAGAGAGTACTCTGTCTCATGGTAAGAGTTAATGCTCTTTATTTTCTTACTGTATTCATTCTGATATTCTGGAGTTTGGTGAACTTTATATATACATTCACATGTACGTACATACATATATATCATAATAAATACATGTCAAATTTCGTTATCCTTTCAAAGAAAATCAGAGCAGGAATACCATCGTAAGTTGACTTTACTAAGAAACAGGATATTTAAGTTCCAAGTCCTTAATTAACCCTGTTTTCTTAGGCAGTACTTATTTGTGAATTGATGACAGTCCTACTCAACACAGAGTCAAAACTTCTTTCCCTCCTGGGCCTGATGTGATGAGAGAATGCAGGTCACCGTGATAAGACAACAGGTTCAATCCCATGTATGCTTTTGTGAACTTGGCAGTTCACTCCTAACTGGTCCTCACTGCCCAAAGGTCAGGTTTCCTGCCAGTGCAGGACAGAGTAGAAAATTCCTTCCATCCAGCTTTTAAAACACTTTTGATACCATACCACTTCAGGCATTTTCCCCCAGCACAGAATTAACATAACTTCCTGCACAGATCCCACATAGAATTTACCAGTCTCATCGCAGAACTGTCATTCCTTATCGCAGTCATTTCTCTCTAGCCCAAAGACGAGAAGGCAAAATTAATTCTGCTTCACCCCTTTTGCCCACCTCAGAGGAGAAATTGAGAAGATAAATCCACAGTGGAGAGAGAAACTTTAAGCATAAGTGAGAATTGTGTGGGCTAAAAAAGGAATGGGGAATTTTTCCAGGTGCATATGCCCGTGCACAATTGCAGTATGTTTGTTTAAAGCACAAAGATAATTTTATAGCAGCCCTTAAAATAAGAAGTTATCCCATGTAAAGGCAGTTGTCTATGCTGAACAGTAATATACAGCACGGCCATAATTTGGCTCTTCAGTACTGTATCAAAAAGTCTCCATAATTGCTACAATATGCACTTTGCACAATTTCAATGTGTTGAATTTTTGTCATTTATTCTTAAACTAATCCTCCTTTAAATGTTCCCTTTCTGCTGATGTGAATTGAAGAATTCTTTAGTTAACGCCATTAACTTTTCATGGTATCTAAATCTCTTCTGCCATGAGCATCAATACTACAGTGCTGCTGTCTCCAAGCAGTTCTGCATCAGTGCTTTTAGATGGAACATGACAGATACAGTAATGTTCTCCACGTAAATTGCTCTCTACATATAGGCAACAAGCAAAATAACATGGAACATTCATTGCCCTGTGACTGCAAAAATTACAACTGTATTCATTGTATGCTGGTTCAAATGCCTACGCCAATCATAATATACAGCAGTCTTAGTGAATTTTAAAAGCCGTGTTCTAAGGAACAATGCACTGCCTTGCTCCCACGGGGTTCCTGGAAAAAAGGATTTCGGTTGTAGACAAATTTCTTCCTCTTTTTTTCTAATAGCATGGAATTGAAAACTAGCTAAATAACTTTGGTTTACAAACTGTTTTTTAAGCTGATGGTCTTGATTGTTACCAATGGCTATAATACACAATAAATACACAGACTTAACTATTCTACTTAATTTTATGCATATATCCAAATCCAAATAAGCAAATGTAATACAATGAAATACATCATCTTATTGCAGAACCAAGTGTTACATTCTTTTTAGAGTTGCAGTGATTCACTCCAGGCTTCTGACTTACAAATCCAGCTAAAGCTGATAATGTCGTTTGCCATTTAAACTCAGTCCTTTCCTTCCTGGAAGCAATGGGTAGTTTTACTACATGTGTTAATGACAATATGATTCACACCTTCCCCCTTTTGTTTTTGGGGGGTTTTTTTTTGGTTTGTTTTTTTTTTTTGGTTGGTTGGTTGGTTGGTTTTTTAATGATGCAATGGCATCTGCTATTCCTCCTTAATTTCTAATGAAAATCTGTAAAGAATACCTTATTCTATAGTAAAGGATGTGTTTTAAAGACTTCGTCTTCTTTTTAAAAAAAAAAAAGCTGTGTTATATATTGTACATTAAATGTACTATAGTAAGTGGGATATTTTTGGTGTGTTTGTATGGTGTGTATCTTTACTTCCTTATACAGATTTCTTTTTGTTACAAACTAGGTTATCAGGAAAAAGCAATTGAAGCTGCTTTTATGTTTAAGAAAATTAAGACAGTTATAGAACATATAATTAACATTATTGAGCAGAACATTTTATAAAAACTTACTGAAACTCAGAATCATAGAATCATAGAATGGTTTGGGTTGGAAGGGACCTTAAAGATCTAGCTCCAACCGCCCTGCCATGGGCAGGGACACCTCCCACTAGACCAGGCTGCTCAAAGCCCCATCCAGCCTGGCCTTGAACACTTCCAGGGATGGGGCATCAACAGCTTCCCTGGGGAACCCGTTCCAGTGTCTCACCACCCTTACAGTAAAGAATTTCTTCCTGATATCTAATCTAAATCTCCCTTCTTTCAGTTTAAAACCGCCTCGTCCTCTCCCTGATAAAGAGTCCCCTCCCATCTTTCCTGTAGGCCCCCTTTAGGTACTGGAAGGCTGCTATAAGGTCTCCCTGGAGCATTCTCTTCTTCAGGCTGAAAAACCCCAACCCTCTCAGCCTAGAATCCAGAATGTAAGATTACTTAGTATATTTTGTATAGTTTAAGTTACTGCCAACTAATAATCTGCATGGCTCCAGAATATTTATTTTCTATATGCAGGGAAATGGTGGGATCTGAAAATAAAGGAAAGAATGCTTATTTGTAAATTTTTTAAAGATTGCATTAATGGAGGGTGCATTTCTAACCCTGTCAATTACTTTTCCACCGTTCTTCCTCCCTATCTCCTTCAGGTGATCACTCTTTGGTTCCTCATTCTCTTTCAAAAGTTTTCGTATGATTCCACTGTGCTCTGACTGTCAGTCTGCCTGCTACTCCCATTTTTTTAAAACACACCATATTTTCCTGAAGAGTTAATTTCCAATTTGACAGTATTCTAGCTGATAACTTTTCAGTCTGGCTTCTCCTTCCCAGTATGTTACGCTACTTTGACACAGATTATCAATGTCCTTTCATACTTTAGCATGTTATTGCCTTCACTGTCTCGGTTGTCTCTTACTCTTCTTCTCTGTCCATCAGCTTTCACGAATCTCTCCTTTCTTCATTCTTTTACTTTATCAGCTTTTCTGCTGATACTTTTGAAAATTTTTGTAATACTGGTAACTTTGAAATGATTTCTTTTGTCTGTTGACATTTTTCAAGTTTCAGAACCAAGATCCCTTCTTTTTTCTTTCTCTGTATGACATTGTTTAATCCCAAAATTTTGGCTGCCTCTGTAACGTAGAGAATTCCTAATCATATACCAGACATTTTTGCTGCTCAAATCTTCCAGAACTAGTCATTTTGCAAATATGTTCTCTGGGATATCTGCCTACATTTCAGATGAGCACTCTAGAAATGACTGTCACTGTTTAAAGTGTTGCTGCTGCTCTAATCCAGAAAAGGATAAAGATACTTTGAAGATTTAAATGATGGGAGATAGCAACAGAATAGTCAGCCTTGTACTCAATCAGAGATGGCAACAGTGTAAGTCTTTGTGAATATGAAAATAAACAGCTCCTCTTTGACTCAGTAGAGAAGAGCAAATTGGTAGCGAGATGCAAGATGATGGAGGTGATCTAATTTAAGCATATATACTAACATGACATTTGCAGCTACTTCTTGAACTGGTGCAGGAGGGCAAGTTTTTTGTTTAAGACTACACAAAAAGTGTAGTAATCTAATCATGTGGAATTCATATCCTAGCAGCCAAGACCAATGAGAGAAACCACTTTACCTGCTGTAGAAGAATATGGAATATTTAGCCATATTTATTTAGGTGTGTATTTAGAATATTTAGGTACAGGTGGACCTACAAAAAGGTGAAACTGAAGATCTGTCCTGGCTGTTGGCTGGAGTGATAGGGAGGATGTCATAGTGATCCACAGAGGACATACTGCAAAGTGTTTATGGGGAGGATTAAGAGCCCCTGTGGGTAGGCTGAGCTTTTTCTAATGGCCGAAATGTTGCATGAAAGCACTGAAAATCCTGAAACAGAATTGTGGTTAAAAGCTACTTATTCTGCATTTGTGATGTCTGTACGACATTGATTTCTGTAGTTCTGTTGTTTAAAGCAAGGCATAGAGCTACTAGAGGAGGTCTGACAAGTCAAAGATGGGATGAATTTTAACTATGGAAAGGTTGTCAGAGACATTGATAAGAACAGGTTAAACTAAATGAAACCGGCTAGAACTGGGGGAGGGGAACTTTTAGGTACTGCGAGCTGGTCATTGGATGAAAGCAAAGTCAGACAGGAGGAAGAGACATGGCAGTAGTTAGAGAAAGCCAAGCTTATTTTTAAAGAGGACAGGTCCCTCATTTTTGTCACAAGGGACATGGTTAGAAGGGAAGGATGGGGTTTTTGTTGGGAGGCTTTATTTTCTATAATGCAACTTAAATTGCAATCTAAATCTAGCATAAAGTTTGCTACTGCACAGTAACTTTTAAAAATATTTCTGCTCCAGTCGAAAGCATGCTAACGGTCTACGCAACCACGAAATGCATTTACGTTATGTGTAAGCCTTATTTTAGTATGCTGTCAACAGGTTATGAGTCAGGCACAAACAGTAGGTGAAGATACCTATCTAACCTCTGTATTGTAAGATGTTGCCTTTCAGGAACTTCAGAAATGTGTATTCATGGTAACAGACTGAATGAAACAAAAGTCTTCTCCTTCTGACTTCTGTTCCTTGGAGGTAAGCACAGCTACCAGAAACGGAAGGAAAAGGAAGAGCCAAACCCCAGCTGTCTGGTGTCATCTAAGCTGTTTGTGCAAGTGCACTTCCTCTTTGATGTACTTGGCAATGGCAACTAACCAGCTGGGACGTGTGTCAGCTTTTTTCTGGGGGATGGAGGGGAGGAGGAACATTCATATACATACACTCTTTTTTCTGGTCTCTTTTGGGAAGCAGCAATTAACAGCTGAGAGGTTATTAAAAATTTCTTCCTAAATTACATCTTATCTGTGGCTTGCTCCTTTGTAAACAGTATAACAAACCTTGATGAGTGGCAGGGCTCATTTTAAGACCATAAGACTAGAGGCAAGGATTTCATGAGGAAACAAATTTAATCATAATCCCTGAACCTCTGGCCTAGGTCACGTAGGGCTAGCTTTAAACATGGGCTAGCTGGCTCAGATAGCAAACACCAGGATATCATGGTAGCACCTGCCACAGGTTTACCACCTGGATAATCATTCAATTTTATGATTTCTGTCTGCTGTTAGCTACTTTGTTATCAGTCATGCAAATAAGTTTACAGTTAGCATACCTGCTATATTTACCCAAGAACAAGTCACATCTGGATGACAGGATAAATGTGATTTTTGACTGAAGTAATGATTTATTTGTTTGGGTTTTTTTAATTAAAAAGAAAAGGCTGTAGCTGTAAACCTTTAAGACTCGGACACTTCACTAAGACTTCTGTTAATGTGCTGCTTTTCATGTCACACTGTTTATAAGCTCATAAGGCTATGGCTCTTAATTTTCTATTTCCTATCTTAGTAACATAAGTTTTATGACTTTATGCAGTTCTGAGAAATTCAGAATGGCAATAACTTTCCCAGTGAACAGTTTTGTGCAAACTTTGTATCAAAATTTGTCAAGGCCATATAGGAATGTTCAGTAGCAGTCACTTGACACATCTCCTGCTATTTCCAAGAAATAAACATTACCAGTCGAGTAAACAAAATGTTTTTCTTCTCTTTCATCTTTTGAATATAGAAACAGAAAATAAAATGTAGAACTGCATGAAATAGTAGATACTATAATCAATCTATTTGTACATCTCCTCTCCTTCTCTCATTTCTTAAACCCTAGTAAAGTTGTACCGTTGCGTCTTATTCCTCAGTTGTGGTATACCTTCTAATCTATCAAATTAATCAGGCATCCTAAAGTTTTTTGTCAATTTATCTATCATGTCAGACAAGAAGCATTGGACTAGCATACACTCATCACACAGTGCAGTGCACTAAAAATCAATGGAAAGTAACCCTGTTTACTGCAGCATTTTACACTGAGTGTAGTTAACATACTGTCGTTCAGTAAACAAAGTACTTTGTAACGTAGAATATATTAATTTGCTATAAGGTATTTCAAAATAAGGTGACATATTTCAACGCTTTTCTTAGTGCCAACGTTACAAGTACGAAGAGACTGTTTTTTGATAGATTGAGCAGCACACAGCAAATCAGAAGTTACTTTTGGTGGTTGCTCTTTTAATGAGATGTATCACACAGCTTGGATAAATTATCTGCTGTGTGAAGCAACTTATCATGCCAGAATATACAGTATATTGTCATGGGCTTTTTTTTTCTTTTTTTCCTTTTTTTTCCCTTTTTGATTCTCTGGTATTCTGATGAATTATTTGCAGCATTTCCCTTTCACTGCTGCTAGAATAATCAAGTTATGTTTCTTGAACATCAGTCTATCATTTTCATTGACTTCCTCCGTTGTCAAAGACACAGGGAGGAGGAAAAAAACCCCACTGCTTAATTTCACAAGACATTCTTCTATTTCCTTTGCTCCTTTGTTTCTTTGCTTCCTCTGCTTTCTTTGTTACAGCTTTTAACTTAGAGAAGACTTTTAAGTTCCTCCACTTCAGTGTAAGCTAATGAAGTCTCATTATTTATTTATTTTTTAAATGAACTCTAGCTTCACCACCATGGTCCTCTGAGCTTTAGATGCTTTCTTGTCCGTAGCATCAATTGATCATCTTCAGGATTGTATTTTTCTCTACATACAGAATATGCTTAAGAATTTTTGTGGGTCTTTTTCTTATTCTTCTTTTTCGTTTTTTTAAACTTTTGGCAACCAGAAAGCAGCTGTTAAATTCTCATGTTATCACATTTAGCAGGACTTCAGGCATAATTACCGGAGAGTCCATGACTTATTTCAGACTTAGTTTCGTAGTTTAACTCAGTGGTAAAGTTGTTTATTTATAAGTAGATGCAGCTGAAAGTTTGAACAATTAAGGTCGTGATGCTTATGCAAAAATTTATTTATTTTTAAAAAATAACATACCAAATTCACAAAGGCCAACCTTACAACACAGTATTTTTAAAGTGGTTTTTTGTGGTATGTTCATTTCAGAGGAATTCATTTATGTTTCAAATTACTGAACTTCCCTGACCTCCTGGAACAGTTCTTACATCCAGCAGTAAACACAAATGGATGTATCATTATTCCTTGGAAAAGTCTATTACACATCTCTTTGGAACGTTTTTGAAGCTGAGTTGCTTCCAGTTTACCCAAGCCTTATAAAAACATCATGAAATAAACAAGGTCAACACTGTCTTCTTTGGGTGAGTTCAGGCTATGTTTGTATGATCCTACTGAATTTAGCAGGAAATTTTTCATTGAAATCTAATCATACATCTGTGGGCATTGTAGATATCTTCTAAACCCTTTGGAAAGTTTCTCTTGCTAAGAATTGCATTAGTATGTTCTAGTCTGACCAGATTAAAGTTTCACATTTTTGTATCAGTAATTGTAACATAAAACTTTTTAGCCTTACTTATCTCATAAATACTTAACTCCATTGATAACACTGATGTTTATTTTCAGGTTGATAGTATTGTCTCATGAATACATTGTCACCCTTTCTTACACAGTCATCAAAATATCAACCTATTGTCAAAAACACAGATACAGACCCTAAACACAGCTGTGGTACTGTGATAATAATCTTTACAACAGTTGAGGATATTTATCAACAGGCAAGGCAGACGTATATTGCTTTCATAGCCTTGCAGGCAACAAAGTCCAATTTTACATCTTTTTTGCCTGGAGGCAAAATTTAATCCCAAATAACAGAATTTACAAGATGGGACATAGACCAAGAGGACAAGATTTCCCCACCAAATGTTAAGTATTAGACCACACAGTCCTGCCCACAGAAGTGTGTTAGTTTGGTAACATAATAAAGAAATCTATGCTATTGAATCATCAACTGTGGAATTTCCCAGAGGACTTTCTCTGTGTAGGGGTCTGGTATAAAAACTAAGGGAAGCCATCACTGTTCAAACAATAGTTATGATTACATAGATTTGAACCAAAAACTCAGGGTTTCCTTTCTCCTATCTCCCACTCCAGTGAATCATTATTTCCTAACATACTCATTTATTTCTGGAAAATCATGAGTAAATTTGTGGGATGGATAGAGTCCCACAGATTTCCTCTCCTCTCTTCTTTGTAATATTCTTTACAGAGTATGACTTATTTTCCCCTGTGCTGTAAACTCAATATGGAGCTTAGAAGCTTAAAGAAAAAGGTGTTTACATGGTTGGAACCCTTTGTTCCTATAATTTGTTATTTCTCCAGGCAACTTGAAAGTGTATTTGTAACAACAGCTCCAACAAAACATACTGTATTTATTTTGTGTGTATGCTAGGATAGTTACGGGTATCTCAGCGTAACATATTCCTTAGTGTCACATACCGTACACTCTATACGTTAATTTCTGTAGTTACGTCTCCATTAGCAAGTAGTGCAGTGCAGTAGGAGTGCATCTTCAGCACAAAATATTTGCTGCTCAGGATACAACATACACTTTAGATATCTTCCAACGTGGTTTACTTTGAATACCCATTAGAGCTTGGAGCATGTTAGGTGTGCTCCTGGACCATGACTTTTGGGTTTGTTACATTCAAAAGGAATTCAGATCTCTGTGTAGCCTAACACCAAATACAGGGCGGTTGACGTGCATACACCACACAACTCATTGCGTATTCCCTCTAACCTCTATATGGGTCATGTAGATTAGTTTGCCTATTTCATCATTATGTTTTTAATGCTGACATGTCCATTTAGGTTTCAAATTGGTCCCTTTGTGTTAGAAATCTCGACAATATGGATATATCTGGTTTTGTAGTGCGACTGAGGCCAAAAACCTCTTTTGCTGCTGGCCATTTCAAATATGACTGTTATTTAGGTGTCAATTTTCTGATCCATAGTAAAAGTAACCCACTTTAAAATGCCAGAAAGAGAATAAAGACAGGAAATATAGTGGGATTCTGACTATTCTGACACTCAATATTTTGATATTAAAGTGCAAACTAAAGATACATTGTTCTCATCCAAAATCCTCTGAACTTCCAGTGATATCCATTTATTTAGATCTATTTTATAATCTATAGTTGTACAGCATTAATCATTGGTATGGCTTTAGTCTTTGTAAAAAGCACTAAAATTATGTACAGAGGGAAGTCTCATTATCCAATGGAGTATGGAGTTAGCTAAATATTTTTTGAGCTACTAGAAAAATAATTATCCCAGAACCCCTCTAATTTACAGTATAATCTGTAAATATGCCTTTAATGAGCAAACCACAAATCACACTTAATGATTTTTGATACATGAGCACCTTTTGGTGATAGAAGAGACAAAAATTTTACAAATTTGAGCCAGCCAAAAATATTTTTATTAGTGACTCAAAATATATTCATAAGGCAGCTAGAATTAAAATATGTAGAATATAGCTTACAATTAAAAAGCAGAAAACCACTTTTAATATATATTCAAAATGATAAAATAATTGCTAAATTATGCAAATTTTATGATAGACCAGAAAAACAAGTAGATTTTTATTTAATTGCCACCTTTTGCTGATTCAAGTATGTTAATCACAGGGAGTCCTAATAGTTCTATCAGGCTTTACTAATGTATTCAAGTAAAATGAACAAAATAATTAAATGTCTAAATATTGATTTAAAGTGCTCCAAGTATTAATGAAATTTTGCTCTCTACTTAACATGGCTTAAACTGTGGTTTGGATACCTTCATCCTTTTGGGTTGCTTCTTGAGACTGAGCAATGTAGAGAAAATGTATCCTCATTGGCATGGTTCTCACAAGATTATTATTACTTCTGTTTCCTGATAACCTGTGTAGGATGATGGACTATAATTTCCAAAAGCTTCTATGTATTGCATGATGGGTGTTACACTTAGAAAAGGTTGGCACACGTATGCTTTTTAGTGAGGTAGGTGAAAAGTGGAAAAGGAGGTTCATGTTTGTGTTTTTTCAGCCTTCAACGCTTGGACATGTCTCCGGGCAAAGGGTAGGGAATGACACTGCTATCCCACCCTGGACAGCAAAAGACCAGACACAGGAATGATTTACTTTTGCACGACTGGGATTGGGAAAGCTCTGCTACCTTCCGTCTTAGCTCTGTGAACAAAATTCCACTTTTTATTGTTGGAATTTAAGTAGTACAATCCCATTGAAGACTATTGTGGGGAAGTGCTGTTGAGAGCAAGAATTCTTAAATTCTTTTTGTCCTCCACAGCTCATTTGACTTCATGTTATGTTCAACACCTGCTCTGTGATGTCCTATCTCCAATTCCATTATGTGACTGCGGCTAGTAATAGTAGCACTTTCAGTGCAGCCACTGTTCTTGTCTTTTACTGCCTTTACTACTATATTAAAATTATTCCTTTGCTATTTACTTAGCAGAAGATTTCATTATGGTGCCATTTTTGGGAATCAGGTTAGAGAATCTGTTGTCTGGACATTGTGGCACTTAGATGCTTGGGAAGCAGTAGCCCCAGTGACATGCCTTCTTTAGATGGCAAGAATATGGGGAATGTTGATGATCCTTATAGGCTATTCCCATGTGGCCTCATCCCACTGCAAATGTTCTGCCTTTAGTGCAAGAATACTCCCATGTTATACTATGATATCTCTACTACCACCTGGTGTCCAGGCCCATGTTATCTCTACAACCAGTGAGAGGAACCAAGTTTTCATTGAGATATAGTAGTATGAAAGGGGTATTCCAATCTTACATTATAGTAATAACTAAATACTAAAATATCCATACCAAAGGTGATGCATTGTGCTGTCAACTTTGATATGCAGGCATTTATGTTGCAGCAGAATCTTGCACGTCCACGTTCCTATTTAGGTTGAATTGAACACAAGACTTCTTCCAAGCTAGATAATTTTGTATGAAGGTTATGAAGGCTTAGGCTTTTTGTCTGCTTCACAGTGAAAAATGAATCTAATTTCATCCTTCCTTGAGTAATTGTGAATCCAGGGATGTTCCAAATTCTTTGTATAACTTACAAACCCAGGACAAAAATTAAACAATACACTCAGTGCCGCCTCAGTTGGTGATCTGTGCCTTGATCGTGGCAAGATAGGCCCTGATTCAGAAAAGCATTAACTCATGTCCTAGACATTACGTGCACCCATTACTAAGCAAACTGTTGGTCTGTGCCATTAGCTGGTAAGATAGGGCATTCCTTAACTAAATATGCACATATGTATTTTTGAATGTGTATTAGTTCTGCAGGTGCAACCCTCTCATTTTTGGATGTTCATCCCTGATTTTATCGAGTTTATTGTTCAGAGCTGGAGAGCACACAGTCCTTCACCAGTGGAATTGTAATGTGAGTATTTTTAAAAACATGATGCAGAGGTCTGATTCTGGATCTCTCTACAAACACTAGCTATTTAGGAAATTTGCAATTTATATTAAAATATGAATTGTTTTCATTCAAATTTGTATCTCTGTTTCCTTCAAATTCTGGCTGAAAACAGTGAAGAATTTTTTTTTTCTTCATGAAGATGGAAAAAAATGAAGCACAAATATCTGTGGCTAATGTCATTATAGCAATTCTTTTTCATCACTTGTCCCTGTGTTATATTTTTGTTTCTTTCACATTTTAATGGTTCCTGGAAAATGAGACTGACTGAGGCCCATTGGGGCTGCTATTTTTCTTTTATTATTGTTGACTTAATGTCTACAAGAGGCAACTGTAACTTGTGGTAATCGTTTAGGAAGATGCTTCATGGAAACAGAACAAAAGCATGACTTCAGCTCTAAACAGTTAAAATTGTGGTAGTAATGAACAGTAACTAATAAGTAAAGCATTTTTCAGTTGAATCTGCATAGCCAATAGGTGGGGGCCCACTGAATAATATTTACGGGATTATCTTATAATTTTATCATAGTATGAATTAGAGAGACAAAACCAAAATTGATTGAAAGCTACAGGGGAGACATTAACAGTAACTTTAAAGAAGAGGAGAAAGGGAGTCCAGAATGCCAGTAAGCGCAAAACACAAACTAGTTATGGACATAATTTTGGCAGAGGAGGGGTCACTACCTCTCTACCCTGAGCTTCACACTGGTCCAAGATGTTATGATCAAAACAGTCACTGACGTTTAATATTTGCTACATTAGTTTTCACGTATGCATAGGTTCTAGGTAGAGCTGTTATTAGATAAATGTCATCATTTCAGTTTTATAAACAAACAGGTTATTATAGAGTCCTATGTTTTCCAACTTCCACTACACAATGTTCTTTTGTATGCCTCAGACAATAAGCTGACAGCTCCATAGAAATCTCTTACAACATTCAGTAGTCAAAAGTGTTATTGAGTTCACTAGAAGTAGAAGAATGCATAATGCATTGAAGCAATGTTTTAGGCATTTATATTAGACTTTTAATGGAAAAATTAAAAAGTAATGCTGCTTTGCATTGCAGTAACTGTACATCAACAGTATGTCTTTATTTCTGGCACATGAAGGGTAGTTTCCATAGCAGCAGCATCTGTAGCACTGAGCAACACAGAAATTGGATTTTTTCTCTTGTATTTCACAGATTAGAAGGGTAAAATGTATGGAAATAGGGGAAAGTAGATATTACAAAAATGTGATCTTTAAAACCGGCTTTTTCTTTCCAGAATTCTGAAATTGTAATGAAATAAACAGTTCTTGCGCTTCATTCCTGCTTGTTTAAGCCTCATATATGGCTTAATAAATGTGTATAACAGCTATTTTTGTTTTTAACTGATAGAACTAGAAAATGGCAGAAATACCTCACTGCCTCCTGGTACGGTATTATTTATTAGCTGGTAATTCCTTTACTGTTGGCCAAAAGTGAGTAATAATTAAGGCCTATATTGCACTGAGACTGTATTTTTGTATTTCATTAATTTCTGTAGTGATAGGACTTGAGGTATGCTACGCTTAAGAAATACCGTATATGAAAAATGTGTCTTATTTACTCAAATCGATTATTATTTTTCTATCAAATTCTTAAACTTAAGGCAGGGGGATACTTTACTTTTGTTACATGTACAGAACATTTCAAATCACACTACATATTCCAGGGTACACATTCTCTTATTCCCCTAGACGCAGAAACGTAATATCTTAGGAACAGAAACAAAAAGACTTAAAGGCATTGCAGAGCTAACCCCCTTTCTTGTAGGAAAGCTTCAATAACAATCAGAATCAGAACAAAAAGTCTTGGTCTCAGAGTTGCTTCTCTCTAATTCAGCAGGAAGCGGCTCAGTAATTATTTTTCTTAATATGTAACAGTAAGATTTTTGTTTACATTATTATATTGTTTTAAAGGGAGTGAAATGGTCACAGTTTCATAAAACACTTCTGAATCTCCTGCCTAGGGAAAGAACATGAAAGAATTTTATACAAACTATATATTGAAAATATTATTTAAAGCATGTATTGTAGGGCAAATTACTTTATAAACATTTTACCATAAATTGAAGAAGATGATGTATACTATTGAGCACTGGTATGTTGGGAAAAGTATAACATTCACCAGAGAGCAATTATTTTCAGAATACCTTCAATTTTCATGCTTGGGCCAAATGCCTTGTGTAGATACTCCTCTGTGATGGTTATTATTTTAGTAGGGAATAGCAATTTAAAAAATTTGGGGGGAAGTTTGGTTCCTAACTCCTTTGAGCACTCTGAAAAGTCCTTTTAGTCACACTTTTAAATTTTATTTTGGATTTTGCAGTCCTTCCTACTGACTTTCTCTAACTGTTTAAGCAGCATTAAGTCTATAACCACCTTTTAACAGCATTACTTTGCAGTGTTTAGAGATTTTAAGAAACTGCACATCTCCTGCAGGCTTCATTTATAAAGAATAGCTATTATCTGTATAAAGACTAAATATTCTTTATTTATTCCATACAGAATAAGCACTTTTCTTAAAACGCATCTTCAGCTGTTTGTCTTGCAAAGAAAATTTTGAGGAGCATCCCAATGGATGGATAAATAGAGTTTATCAGGACAGTGTGCTCTGTAGGAACCTGTTTGGATGTGCCAGGTGCTGCTTTCCCAACAGACGTGCTCAAGTGTAGATGGGTCCAGAGTGTTAAAGGTTTGCTGCCTGCAAGTGTGACCCTGGACTAAAGGACTTTTAGCAGTTTTCCCTTCCTTGTCTTTAAACTTGCATTGCTGCATTATTCCTGATCTTAGCATTTTATTTTCTTGAACATTCCTGAGATACTATACACACAAATAAAATAAAGTAAAATAAAATAAAACAAAACAAAACAAAATATGCACTATATTTTGGTGCATGGATACAAATTGCAAGATTTCATGTTTGCTTTTAAACCCAACAACTTTTCTATAGTCTTATGCCTTCATTATGAGCAAGGAAGTTTGTTGGGGTGCACAGTGTCAAGAAAACAACGTAAGTTTCCATTGCTGTGTAGCCCTGATATTTCTTCTGTATTTAGTTTATTACAGACTTTCTATTTACCCCTTGTTTTGTATAAATAGCTTATCATCCAGAAGAGAATGAAGAATTGTTAGTGTGAGTTTCTGCCATGATTTATGACCAAATGCTTCGTGGCAAAAAAGGTATGCCTGAACCTAATATGAAGCTTGACTGATTCTTCATTTGAATAGAATTATTTTTTGACATATCAGTTGTAACTAATTAAACTAGTAGTTCAATACCTTGTGGAACAAACCTCAAAGCTTTTCTGCCTGTTTTAAAGATAGAAGACTTCTGTAGAGCTTGTTTAACACATATTGATATATGCATATAATGCAGCATTCCAGTCAGTGATGTGCTGTATGTATGAGGCATAGGGGAAAAGGCTTTACACATTTGATGATGATTTAGACAGTATCTTCCAGTTTTTGGTAAATTTATATTTATATTATTATTTCTTTTATAGGAATTCATGGGGGAAGAGGAGAGAATGAGTTTTAATTCCATTTTAAAGACTGTGGCTTGAATCTTAGATTATATTAAGAATGTTTAAGTAACATTATATTAATATTAAGTAAAAGAGTTCTATTGTTACTATCTTCCTTGCTCTCTCTCCATTTACAAGTCTAGTAATTCTGACCTTGGTGGTCGCTTGTACCAGAAGCTTTAATGAAATGCTGTAAGGGCAGAGGAGGTGCATAGTGATAACTCCCCACTTTTCCCCTCCCAGCTTCTGGCAATCTGCAGTGGAGCTTGGTATTATAGCTGTATCTTTTTGTTTAAAACTCTTTAATAAATGCTTCTTTTACGAATTTGCCTAATAGCTTTTCAAAACTATTTACACTTTTCAATTCCACAATATCCTTTGGTGATGAGTTTCACGGTTTAATTACATTTTATATAAAAAAGTGCTAAGTTGTGTTTGTTTAAAATTTGCAGCTGAAAATTCCATGGGATACTTCTCACTTCTTACATTGAGTGATAATTTCCAATTCCCTTCTGCATATCATTCATACTTACATATATCTCTATGGTATTCCCTCTTACCCATTTCCTTGCAAGCTAGTCCATTTAATTTCTTTTCAAATGGAAATAATTTTTTATCTCTGATCATCCTCTTATCCTTCTTACGTCTTCTTTACTTCTACTGTATCCTTCTTGAGATGGGGTGACCAGAATTCCATGAATCCCATGGATTTCTTTAATGGCAATAAGGTTTTCTGTCCTAAGATCTTAATGCTTTCCAAATAATTCCTAATGCTCTATTTGCCTTTTCAGCTGCTGCTGAGCAGAGCTGACATTTTCATAGAATTAACCATTGCAAGATCTCCAATGACTTCTTCCTGATTGGTTATAGCTAAATTAGCATCCATCACAGGGTAGGCACAGTTAGGCTTTTTTTTTTTTTTTTTTAACTTCTCTGTATGTATCAGTTTGAATTTATCAAATTCTATCAAGCAGTTTATTTATCCATATAGCAACTCTTTGCTATCACTTTTTTTCTTTCTTCTTTTTCCTTTTGTTATTATATTTTGAGTAATTTTTTACTATCAGAAAACATTTAACTTCCCGGCTCCTTTCCAGATCTTTCAGGATTCCTATATATTGAGAAGAATCACCACAGAATTCCACTGGTAACTCTTGTACATTGTGAAAACTGACCATTGAGTTCTGTCTTTCATACTCTCTGAAATGTATAACTAGATAGATACTTACTTTCCACTTATTAATGCTTTCCTTTTAAGAAACACCTTAAAGAAAGAGCCTTTGGTGAGGAACTTTGTCATAAGGTTGTTAGAAATTCATGTGTATAGTATGTATCAACTCAGTTACTCCTATCAACATGCTTATTGACTCCTTCAAAAAACTAATAGATTTGTTGAGGCTTGTCTTTGATCTACAAAAATGTCTTGACTGTTGCCCACTGTATCTTATTTACCTACTTGTCCTCATATTCTACTTTTTATTATATTTCCACCAACATGTCTGTTGTAGAAATCAGATTTACTGCTCTATATCTCCCTAAAATTTCTTGGAAGTTTTATGGAGAATTTGCTTCACATTTATTACCTTTCATTTCTTTGTTATCTAGGCTGATTTATGTTAACCACCAAAATATATGAAATTCATACTTGCATTTCTTTAGAACTCGTGGATGAATTCTCTCTGTTCAGGACAATTTACTATTGTTCATTTCATGATTTTTTCCTATTACCTCTTCTTCTGGCTTTTCAGTTTCAGACAAATCCTCTGATGCATTCCTCATTAAAAAAAAAGCTCCTTTAGGGCAACCTCTCCAGCTCCTTCCTTTTGCATTTTGGTGCGAATAGTTACTTTGACTCTTCTGCGCTTGCCTAATATTCCTTAACTGTTATTACACTTCTGCATGTATAAGTCCTAAAGGATCTTTAATAATATTTTGTTTAAGATGAACTTGAAATTATTCTAATAACGATTCTAGTAGTTTACTCCTAGTAGCTTACATGCATTGTTTCCTATTTTCCTCTGTTCGACCATTCTAGGAATTTCTGTAGATGTTAGACTTTGATGAAATTTCCTTTTTTCTTTTAAACCTCTATGATGAAGTTGCCTAAATAAATAGACTCCCTGATATCCTTAAAATTTTTGTTCTTTTCGCTGCTCCTTCTAATAAGGAGATAAACAAACTTCACTTTTACAGAGCTTTTCTTTCTGAAATGAATAACTGCTGCAATAGAATTTTTTGTTTGGATGTTTTGCTGTTCCTTTAGATCAGAAAAACTTTCCCTTTCACAGCCTTCTAGGCAACACATAGGAGACCAAACTAATGCAGATTCAGTCTCACAATCATCTATAAAAAATATTCATAGTGATTCCCTTTGGAATATGTCATGGCTTCTGAAGTATCTACCAACTTCTGATTTTGAATCTCCACTGTATTGCAAGTTTTTTTATATCCATAAAAATGAATACATAACGGTAGCAATTTATTTGACAATATTTAAGGCTCATTTTCTATGTATAAAATAAGACAATATAAGGTGGTAGACAACATAGAGAGCAAAGCCCTAAATTTATTTAAAAAAAAAAAGACTGTAAAAGCGTTACATTAATAAAAAATACTTAAATGACTGTCACTCTCACTGTTCAGTTTATGTCTTGCACAGAACCATTGCTCAATAACAGTCTATACTGGTCCTGTATATTATTGTTATCTATTTCGAGGGGAAAAATATAACCATATTCCGTTCTGTTAGAATGTTTGTTTTATGAAATTTTGGACTTATCTGGAACCTAATAAAAACATTCTTTGGGGGCGCGGGGGTGTTGGTAGAAAAGTACTTAATCTCTCATTCTTTTTGTACATAAGTATATGTCTTTCTGGAGGGGTGGAATTTTATGGATCACATTCTGTTGTTTTTTTGGGTATTTTTCTTATATAAGCTTTACAAGAAGTTATACTTTTTACTTGTGTATTTACTTATTCCATCTGAAGATCTAATGCACTGTCTTCCTTCTATCTTTAATTGTATTTATTCTGTGGGCTATTTATTTGATCTTTGCATTTCAGATAAAGGAACAGTACTAGTATTAAAGATTTTTTTGCTATATAATTTTCTGTCATGATAGCAGAGAAAAAAACCAAATCCTAAACTGCCTAGAATGAAAAAGGAGCACAAATGTAGACAGCTGTATTAATGACAAATGTTTTGGAAGCCTCTTAAAATGTACCTGTAATATTTGCAAGTTCTCCGTTTTTGCAAGGGAGTTTAGTACATTTAGAAAATGTCAAAGAGATTTGTGAATATAATTGTAGTTGTTTATATTCTTTCCTCTCTCCTGATTTAAATAAGAAGCAGGTTTACCATATACATGTAGGTATATGATTCACTGAATTCCCTTCATGCTCCCCTCCCACCTCCTTTCTTTTCCCTTCTTTTATGGATGTGAGAAAAGTGGGTGCTGGATAAGAGAAATCATGAATTCTCAAAATACAAAGGTTTATTGGATGGAGAGAGGACTGATTAATTTATTCAGGAAAGATTGTTGAGGTGATCAGGGAAAACAAATGAGTCATACGAACAGTAAGGGCAGGCAAAGATAGCATCTGAATGGTGGCCTAGAGTGCACAGCGCTGAATAAGCACATGAGTATTTGACTAATCCAAGAGTTAGACATTGTGTATCAGTAAGCACGTAGTTCTCTCTGACTCTGCCACTTTTGCTTTTTATTTGGCTAACGTCGATATGGACACGGCATGCACAAAAATGTGCATGCTCACACATGTATTTGCAATGAAGCAGATGAAAAGGGGTGAAGGAATGTGTTAGCAGAAGTTTGTTTCTGTGTCCCCATTCAAGAGTAGATACAGAAGTGCTGATGCAGTGTTTGTATGGTTACAGATACACATATTGTGGCTGTTAGCGTTCATGAAAAGATGAGCTACCAGGCACTTTTCTGAGCTGATAAACTTTCTTGACAATTCTGAAATGTTAACAGACATTTTAAATTCTTAGTGCAAATTTCAAGGAGATTTAATGGAAAGCATTATTTTAAAGCATTTTCTGAAGGCAAACCCCCAAAATAACCCCTAAGTATCACATTTTTATTTTTATTCCCACCTAATGTGACACTTCTTAATTTCCTTTTGGCAAGCCAGTTGTAATCTTTAGCTGGTAACTAATTTGGTCATAAAATACCGACCCAGATTTTTCTGGATAATTAACAAGTCGGGCAAATCAGGAGAAGCAGGTGTAGTATATTTTCAGTACCAGTGGAGAAAAGCAGTTAGCTGGTGTTTTAATTCTCATTTCCAGTAATGAACTGTATAACATTCTGGCTGGCTAATGCAATTAGCATTGTCTCCTCCTCCCCTTACTTCCTCACTTTAAAAAAAAAAAGGAAACTCAAAACAGGAATTTATAAAAGGCCAAGAATTACTGACCCTTTTTGCACTCTTATTACAATCATGTTATTAACCTCCTAGATTGAACCTTTTGTAGAACAGTAATAAAAAATTTATACAAATATGTGTCATGTTACAAGCTGAGACAGAAAACAATGTTTCCATTCTTCAAGCAATTAATTATTGTGATTAATGTATTCCCCCTTCTCTAAGCACAATTCTGCCAGACAGAGCCAGCCCATTGACATATTGTAGAATTATAATGCATATCTAATTAAAGGTGACCTGAAAAGGCAGGGTGTTTAGCCTTTCCTGTCAGGACCAAGAAACTGTTAATCAGAAAGTGCTTGCTTTCCACACCACACCACCCCTCCCTTTTTTTATTTTTGTGCTAATTTCAAATCTTCTCCCTGCATCAGTGAGCAGATGAGATCTTCAGCCAGCTTTCATCTTTCAGAAAAATGAATAGTGCAGAAAGAACATTATCAAATGAGCTGTTGAAGAAGTCAGTGAATATGTCATTGAGTGTGACTGCTTCCAGAATGAATTTAGATTTATCTCTGTTATCTCCCCTTTCCCGGCTCACTCTCCACACTCTGTTTGCACTCAGTCCTCATGTCAAGCAGGGTGGGTCATAATGAATCATGAGGGACAGTTACTTGTAGTATAGTGACAGGTCCAATTGTGATACAACTTGTTCTGGAATTAAGTTTGTTAACATTATAAATTGTCTCATTTGACCAGAGGTTTAAACACCTAGAAGCTTTTATGCATGCAATTTCTTAAAGTATTTCATTTCCATTAGGCAGCTGCTGCTTTACAGTATTCCACAAATGAAATTGTTTCATCACATCAATAGCTGCACAAAACAACTGTGACAACAAGACGACTGTCTTTGCCCCCATCTTACAAACAAGTATCATTCAAATCAATAAACTCTGGCAACTTGGATAACACCAAGAGAAGATATCATTTAAATTCCATCTTTAAGCACATCTCCAAATGCTTATGCTGATGCAAAATTCTGATACAAGCCAAGGAATTTTCATACTATACAGTACAGTTTATGTAGAAATAACCCTCTGAGTTAGCAACATCTTAAGTAGAAAACCAATAGATATTTTCATTTCTCTTTTCAAAGGCAGTAGTTACAGCTTTGTCTATATGTGAGGCAAAATTTTTGTCATAATGAAGATTATTTTTTGCATGTGATGGAAAATGGTATGATTGAATTGCAGTATTTTACCCACGGGGAGTAAAATAAAGACTAATATTTTTCTTTTCTTTTCATATATTGTCAGTATTACCATGTAACAGAATGTGATATCAAAAAACCTGCAAAGTCAGCACACCTTCTGAAACATTTGTTGTGTGCTGTAAACCCTTTGGGTATTTGACTAGTTACTTCATACTTGTGATCACACTTGACTAGGCTAGTCCTACACAACAAATATGCTTTTCAATTAAGCAAAATTAATAAGTAGTATCACTGAAGTTTAGAAATATATTTTACAGTTAATTTATCAAAATCACCAGAATTGGTGATCAGGTTGGTGCACCTGATTTTATTATTTTTTTTTAATCATAAGCCTCTTTTCATGCTCAGAGGTCAGGGGATTTTCTGCAAAGTAGTTTTCTTGTTGATTTTTCCATGGGTTTGCTGTTTGGTAGAGGAGATTGGCACTGTTAAATGTATATTTTTCCTCAGATGTCTGGGGGGGCCTGAGTGCACATATGCACATACACATACACGTGCTGTCCTCTTTTTTTTTCATACACACACAGAATCCTGATGTTCGCTGGAAAAGCCTGATCAGTTGTGACATGGCCATTTATGCTTATACATACACCTTAGGCTAGAGGTGTTTGGATAGTAGTCCATCATAGAAATAAGCAGAAGTCCCTAAGAAGTATTTAAGTGGGAAATACTCACACCTTGGAGTTTGCTTCCCTCATCAACCTTTGAAATAACTAAGGCAGACTAGTTGTTTGCTATGAAAAACCATGTACCAGTCCCACTGGGTGCCAGAATAGGAATTTTTTGGTTCAGTTGTTTGCCTGTGTCATGCATAACCTATAAAGCTATTTGTCATTGTATTGCATGCTCTAAAGTACTAAAAATATTGTGACCCCGTAGTGATCGCTATTGGTTCTGTCAGTTGTCTTCAACTGACATCAGTCAGAGCTGCAGAACTGTCCATAGTGTTGTGGCAGAAATAAGGAGTGCATAGCAAAACCTGGGTACTCACACTAGCTGGAAATGGGAATGTTGTTATGTAACCTCCTGATCAATCCCAGTTTATCCTGCAACTCTGATAGCAAGCGTATGTTGCCTGAAAAGAATTCTTGAAAAACAATTCTCATTTTTTTAGTTTTGAAAATTTTTTCTGTTACTATGTCTGGGTCCCAATGCTTACAGTATTACTGATTAAAGGATTACAGGCATATAAAAAGGTAATGAAAATCAAATGCCAAACAGTGAACTGAAGAAGGGTAGCAATCAAAACCCATCTTAAAGGCAGGGCAAGTTTTGGTCCTAAAATCTATCTTTGTGATGGGAAAGCTACACAAAAGCGTAAGTGAAAACTCTGTCATTTTGCTCACTAACAATATGATATATTTACAGTTCTTTATACTTTTAGCAGTTCCAGTTTTTAATTTAGGGCTGTAGTTGAAAAATTTATTTACAACCTCTAAACAAGGAAAATATTAAGTGTTTGCTTAGGAAGTGCTGTTTTGCAGAAAAGAAACTGAGGCCTGGGTCAACTAAGCAATTGTCTAAAAGACACATAGGAAATTCATGTCAGAACTGAGACCTGAAATTATTTCTCAACCTTATCCATTGCCTTTATTAAAAAGTAATCTTTCCCTTGTATCTGACCCTCCCCCATACTTCTAAAATTGTAAATAACTAAGGAACATAACAAAATTGGTAAGCTAAATGTACCAAACATTGTTCATCATAGTATCCCCAACCATTAAACACAAGCAACTGCTGCTTGTGTATTCTTCTGAAGCATTTATAGCTACATAAGAAGCTCCTGAGACAGGTGAATTTCTACAGAGATTATCTTCAAGCATTAAAAATTCTAATCTTGGCCATTTCTAAACTCAGAAAAGCTGATTTCCAAGTTATAGCATACAAAGAAAAATGTATGTTTTCTTTCCTCTTCAAAATGATCAGAAGGTAGTTCTAACATTAATCCATCCACAAGGAACATGTTTTATCACCTTGGTCATAGTGTTAAACATCAGTTTCTTCTTTCATACAAGTACTTAAGTACTTTGTTTTAGGCTATACATATACGTATCCATATATGCATACACTTATAGATGTACATACGTTGTTGACTGTCTTACTTTTAAACTTTCCCCAGAAAAATACTTCTAACTGATGAAGAAGAACCATCCCCTACCATACATTGCTGCCTGATTTTTTGCTTGCTCTTCATTTGTCTGAGCCAGGTCACTATTACTATTCGCCTTGAGGTTTTGAGGATCTCTTTATTTATTCTGTCTTTTAACAATTTTTTCCCCCATAATAAATTTAAATATGCTTTTGAGGGGTTAAGTTTTCTTATGTAAAAAGCGGTGTATAACCCTTCAGTTTACACTGAGTTTACATGTAAGTAAGATTCCTATTAATTTCAGTGGGATTTTTGCTTGATTAAGGACTAAAGATTTCGGGATTCCATCCCCCCAGCCTCAGAAAACATCAAGTAAAATGTTTATTGCAATTATGCTAGAAATAAAGCCTGCAGGTAATAAACTATCACAAGCACTGATAAATCACAGAACTAGAGTAAAGCGTTTGAATAGATCGGGAGACACTTAAATAAGAATTAGATGTTGTTTGTACGAGCCCTGGAGTCACCAGCAGTATTTTTCTTTCGTCAGATAGTGCTACAATTGATTGTTTTGAAGGTCTTCTAGCTTTATGGTACAAATGAGAAATTTTACGCAAACAATTTTGCCTAAATTTAAGAGACACAGGACATGAAAATCTGACATGAAGAATGGTAACATTTTTGTTGCTTGTAAAATATCTTACACGTGTAATTATTGATATGACACAAAATAGATAACAAAGAGCTTTCCAAGGTAAGTTATACCCCTGTTAAAGCATAAAACCCAAGTTTTGTTAATTATTCCAGAATTCTATTACAGAACACAGCTAGTTCCAAATACTAGAGGTTAAATCTCAGAAGAGATTTTAAAAAATATGTGTCATTTTCTTTGTTGTGTGATGGGGAAATCTTCAATATACTGACACAAAACCAAGGAAATGCTGAAATTTTTGCCTTGTGATTTAAGTGTCTGCTGCGGGGGAAATAAATATCACGAAAATCTTTGGTTTACTGTTCCAATGTGTACATACTCCAGACACAAAACCTTTTCACTGAATTCTTATGCCCCTATTAGTCCTGAGTAGAAACTTGTTACCCAAATGATGAACCTATTCAGGAGAAGGAGTGATTTCATGGAACATGAAACATGTGCAACTTGGCCTATGTAATGCTGATTGAATCTGAGTTGGAGTCTCATTTCTTCATGTAACGTTTACTACTTTCATCTATCATCAGATACCTTAAATCAGCATGGAATTAATGCAATAAAGTACCTTAGGCAAAGACTAAGTCTTCCTGATGCTTTATGCTTAGGAATCATCCATTTGAATACTGCATGCCAGTTGATACTTCAGCTTATATATAAGACAATGACTGATCATAGCTGGAAGTAGCAGTCAGCTCCGGTTAAGGGCTGCAGAATCAGGTCCTCTGTTATTGGCAACAAAAACTGGAAAAGAGGAGTGGATTTTGATTTCAGTTATGTGCATAGAAATCTCAGTAATTCTATTTAATTTAGAGAAGTCACTCCAGATTTACACCAGTGCTACTGAAAATCAAAATCTGGCCCATTGTCTTAGCAAAATACACCAAGTCAATATCAGTTCATTACAGAGAGGGAGAGAGAAAGGGAATGAGAGAGAAAACAAGGATTTCGTTAGCAATGCATTCTGTAGTATAAAAGATAAAAAGGAATATCCAATTAACACACCACTATAATTGCTTGCAGACATTCTTTTTTATTTAAAGATGAAATAGCTAAGAGTTCTCATCAAAACTAGGGTCACAGCCTACATATTAAATGAAAGAAATTGATTGGGCTTTATTACACCCTGACTACTGCAAATGTGCCTCAATCACTGATTGCTATAAATTTATTCTTATAAACTACTAATTGCCCAAGTCATAATGGTAACAATGGTATAATGAAATTATCTTGATCAAGCTGATGCACAAATTTTGCTTGACAACATGAGCAGTGTGAGAAAAAAGGAAAGAAGACATGCATACAAATACATAATGTTTCATTAAAATTAAAACCAATGTTAAAACAACTGTTCTCTGAAGTATACAAAGTTCTGTATTAGAAGGGCTTCCTTTAGAAAAATCATTTAAGAAGACAGGCATTTACATTTATAATAAAATGATCTTGCATTTTTTATTTGTCTTGAAAATTAATGACTTACTTAATCACATTTGATCAAAGGAGATAAGTTGATGTAGTCATGTGTTTCTGATTGCATTAAGCCTGATCCAGAGTGGCATGATGGATATTTAATAGTCTTGCTGTCCCTCTATATCTTGTCACCACTTCTTGATATGCATGGATACTGTAGAGTACACCACAGCACAAAACTGTATTTTTAATAGAACAGACTAAGTTTAGAAAACAGGAAATTTTGTTGGAGATTACATGGTGGAGCTTTTAGAAGTAGGTTATCCACTATGGAACTATTTTTCTTTAAAAGACAAAAACCTTATTTAACTCTCTACATAGCTTTAATAATTTTCTCCTTTTAAAAACACATTTTGCTTCTATGCTGCCTATATTAAAAGATATTACCATAATAAATTTCAAGGACAAAGTAGAGAGACAGTATGTAGAAACAAAGATAGCCATCCAGAAAATGTAGGAAATTTCTAGAAACTGGAATGCAGAGCATTGCGTAAAATGTGAAAATTGATGCTATTTATATTCAGCTAATAGCTGTTTCTACAAGTGTCAGCTGAGCCATTCAGAGGGAATGTTGGTATGTATGAGAAATTATTTCTGAGTAGTTCAAATGTAGTCCCAACTGTTTCAGAATTAATCTCACAAAAAATTTTATTTAAATTCATGCCTAATTCTTTCTCACTAGAGCATTTCATCAAGATGAAAACCGTCTTTTTTCATGAACATGTCTTGCTTTACTCTCTCAAAACATAGGTCCAACCTTTTATACAAGGGTACAATATTTTCATTCTTGAAAATAAATTGGTCCTAAAATTGGTAATAGTTGAGGCAATCCTACAGGAACATCAAAAACTCAGAAAAAACTGATCTGGAAGGGTTTCAGAGGCCCCCTGGCTTAGCCAGCAGTCCCCACCCAAGCTGGGCAGTGTATTCGATAGGCTGCCCCACATCTGAAGTCTGAAACTATTGCAGTCTCTGTTTGTCCTATTGCCAGAAAGCCTTTTGCTAATGGCTAACCTAAATCCCTTTTGCTGCAATTTATACTTAGTGACATTTATTCCACGCATAAGGACCATGGACAATGGTTTACTCCTTTGGTCTTTGCAATGTCTTTTACATACAGCAAGTCGGTGGCTCTACCTCTCCCCTCTTTACACATCCCGCTCTTCTCGCTTCTCTCATTATCGCTTTTTAAGCCCTCATACCATGAGAGCTGTTTTAAATATAAATTTTATATGTGTATATATATACACACAGGGGCAACGTGCAGGAGTTTAAGACAGAAAAATAAAAAAACATCAGCCTCGTAGGAAAAATTATCTCGAGGGGAGCACGCCTACAGCCCCTGGCGTAGCGGGGCAGGGGGGGGACCCCGGGCACAGCCACTTTCCCACCCCTGCCGGGAGAGCGGGCAGGCTGCTGCCTGGGGCCGGTCCTGTCGGAGGCGTGCTGAGGAAACGGCCATCACCTGTGTGTCTGCGCCGCCCCTCCGGCACTGCCCAGCCGCCACCTGCCGCCCCTCTCACTGGAAGCTTCGCGAACCTCCACGGCGCCCCAGGGCGGCCCGGCGCGCGGAGGTCGCGAGCCCGCCGCCTAACGGTCGTCTGGCTCCCCCCGTCAACGCTCAGTCCGCGAGGGAGCGGCGCCCTCCTGTCACGCTGTGCCCCTGCAGCCCCCAGCCCTGAGGTGGGCGCGGAGCCCCTTGGCAGATCGCAGGCAGGTAAAAGATAAGATGTGAAGCAAATTTAATGTTTGGGAGCGAAGGAAGAAGTATCTTGCTTGTCTTTTTTCTTTTTGTGTCTGTGTGTTTCCCCCGCATCCCAGTTTGGGCCTCTTCTACCTTTCAGCAAGGGTTTCCTGAATACCTGGCTTCCTCCAGTTTTCTTCACTTCAGCTGATGTGTTGGTGGTGGCTCTGCGGAGAGCTGAAACTCAGTTCTTGTACTAACCTAGAATTTATCAATTTAAAACGGCTTTTGCATGTGAACATTCAACCACTGGGAGTTTCTTGACCAGAAATATTTACATTTTTGAACTGTTTGTCCATCTCCATCCACCTTGTATTAACTGAATTTTCCCCAAAGCCTTCATCAGCTGTTATTACCTTTCCTGTAAGATAAATGCATTAACTTGTTACCCCAAAGGGCTTGATTGGAAGCAGGTTTTTAGGATTGACTGGATTTTTCTTTCTTGGAGATTCATTTTGTTTGTTTGTTTTTCTCCATGAGTAAAGTAATCCCATGTAAAATTTTGGGGCAACAGATTATTCAAATCATTGATGCAATAAATTCATTGTTATTTCTGTGGCACGAATTCTATTTTAACCAAGTATGTGGTAATAACTAATAAGATCTTGCTGAGTAATATTGCTGCATTTAGTGAAGTATTGTGATTCTGCTGTGGTTTTAATGCAGTTGTGGATAGGGTTGGTTGGTTTGTTTTGTTGGGTTTTTTTTAAGAAAAACAAGCCCTTGGCTTTAGCACACAAACCCTTGGATTACTCTTCTTGGCTGCTCAGTAGAGAGTCCAAGGGTTATGGAACAGGGAAACTTAAAATTAATTTCTGTCACTAAATATGGTTTCATATATATTGCTGAGACGGCCTGTAGGTAACTGTCTCTACACATTCTATGTATCTATGCAATGCCAAAATGCATATTTTAATGTTCATGTAAGACCAGACTTTGTGTTTGCCATCATAAGCATTCTGCAGTTACATGAACAGTGGCTGCTAAATAATGTAAGTACTGTGAATATTGATAATTACTATATGCTGTTTGCTTTCCTTTTGTTATTATTTTGCTTTAGATTGCTTTATTATTATTATTTAGTCTGAGTGTATGAAATTGCTTTAGCTTTTTCTTAAACACTGTTAGATGGGACTTCTGAAAAAATAGGTTTTCACACCTGGAAGCTAATTTCTTTTATTGTTTTCTGCCTTCTGTTGGCTTTTTCCTCATCACTAGGTTGCTGATTTTAATTGCTGGTTTGCGGTTGACTTGTCCTATGACCAGCTAGTATTTTGAGAGGTATCTAGGTACGTTTATAGATTCAGACTATATATGAGAGAGAAACTGGCCTGTCTAGGACATAGCTGGTATAAAAATGACAAATTTTGTAGCTGATGTTAGAGAACAAGAAACAATGTAACAATTCTTACAAATGAATGGTGGGTGTGTTTCTGAAATGTTACAATCAGGATTTTAATCTGTTGGCTACTGAGAAGGATGAAAAAGTTCCTTAATATTATTAATATAGTCAGTGAATGATATCTGGAATGCTATGCTGCACAAAATTACCATTATTTCTGGGATTTGTAGAAGAAGAGTGCAGAAGTTGAGTTTTCAAAATTGCATTTTCATATAATGCTGTAACACTTGTTCTCTGTTTTACTCATTCATTCCTTTATCCGTCTCTGTATCTACCGCAAAATGACAATCCTAACTTACTTTAAATTCTCCAAAGGTGTATTCTTAAATTTTAATGTTGGAAAAGCTTCATGATGACTAGTTCTTTGGTTTAATGTGGGATAGCTTCTGACAGCTGCCGCTGTAAGAAAAGCAAAGGATGACTGCATTACTGTCAGTTTCTGTCAGATTCTGGTTGCCAAACTCTTGCAGGGATGATGACAGTGAACCAAACAAGAGTGACAAAAGGAGTCAAAGCTCTGATTTTGAATAAGGAAGATTGGACACTTGAATTGCATTTTGTTGGTGGCGTTCATTCTGTTCTACATGTGGACTTCTGTGTGGCATGGTGCTTGCTCCCACTTTTTTAATTATTTGCTTTTCAGGACTTGTACATGCTTTTGGCACTCTCAAAAATAAAAAAAATAACTGTTGACAAGCACAGAGTAGGTCAGAGTATGAACAGAACAATAGCTGTAACTGTGGAATGCACTTGAAGGAGAAAGCAATCTCAGAGGTGCAACCCCCAAATACGCAGAAACCTGGCTGGATAGCAGCTTGCGGTTTTAGGTGCAATGAAAATATGACCTTATTTTCAAGCCAAATAAAAGTGGGAGGCATATATTAAATTAATAATCTATCTCCTCATGAAACACCACTGAATTTTCTTTTTCAAGATAATTTCTGTATCTTCATTTATCCGAAGTATGTTTCCTGGATGAGTTTCTGAATAAAAGAGCTGGTATACTTCTGTGTGTTGGATAAAACAATAGCTGCAAGTGCCATTTAAACACAGGACCATTATATCTCGTTTGAATTATTTTTGAGATTTCCCACTCCTTGATGAAAAAGCAGGAGAGTAAAGGCATAGAAACAACCTATCACTACTTTTCTGTCATGAAGTATAATAGTGTGACACTGCCTCAGTTTGCAACTAACTGCAAATTTGTTTAAGTAAGTGCCAGTGATTGCCAAGATTAAGGGTGAATCTGAGGCTGTTGCCTGGATCCTACTAACAGAAGTCCAAAGGATGCAGTGAACTTTTCTTGCCTGACTGTATTTTCCTGCTTTCCCCAGCGTTTTCTACTCCGTCTTGTCCATCTATTCTAGACCCTATAGCTGTAATGAATGGGCTGAATGGGGGATAACGATGTGTATATGTATTGTTGACTTGGGACCTAAACCAGCTTTTGCTGTGCTTACTTGCTATGTGAGGTTTCTGCAATGGTTGATGAGTTTCTGCAATTGACAGAAACACAGCTAAGCAATAAAAAAAGCTCTATGGATAGTGTTAACCATTTTATGGGTCAATAAGCCAGGAGGCAGTAAGTGGGAATGAAAATAAATCAGTGGGCAAGTACTGCGACTAGTAATAGGAAATAAATACTCTTTTGGTTGTTATTTCCCATATTGTCTATGCTAAGATAACAGTACTAACTAGTTCAGTACTCTATCAAATGCTACTGAGAGTTAGTACCTATGGCTTGTTTTCTAAATTTATACGAGAATATTACTAAACTTAGTCCCCTGTATGTTTTGTATTTTGTGTCATTGTTCTTCAAAGCTGAGATTCACTATTTCCTACATGTTCTCTGGTATTGTCAGCTGAAATGTGCTGTGGCAGTCACAGGAGAGAATGCTATGACAGATTGCAAAACAGTGTTTATGTTTCAAGTTCCATTAGGAATGAGCTGTTTTAAAAGTTATATCAACTGCGGTATTTAAAATTCTGGGAAGTGTTTTTCAAAGGGCCTTGTACTGGGAGATAGTAAAAGATTTGTTCAGTTTGCTTAGTAAGTTTGCTTAGTTTTGAACTAAAGAGAATTTTGTAATGCTGAAAGTGGAGCCTCTAGGTGAACAAGTCTGATCCAGCTTGATGATGTCTGTGTTCTAGTTCTAGAGCAGCATTCAGATATCTTCAGAAATAGGGATTTACTGAGAGTATTTTTTGTTATTTATTCTAGGAAAAGCAAAACTATTGTTTTTCCCAGTATGTACTTTTTTTGAGCAGTGTAGTTTCAGAGTGTTGTTTTGTTTTCCTAAGAAGGATACATGTAGTACTGGCTGAGTTCCATGGAAACCTTGCCTGTGTTCGACTCTTTCTTTTTTTTTTTTTTTTTTTTTTTTTTTTTTTTTTTTTAAGACCAACTTTGGTTTATCAGAGGTCAAAATTTGCAATCAAAACCTGACTGCATACAACAGAAAGATTATCCTTCTACAGTCTTCCTTAACTGTCTTAACCATGATATTTACACTTAGGCTTCTCTGTAGCGACAAAAGCCTATGTGTGATGAGTGGTTGGCTTGTTTTATTTTACTCTCTTTGATTATTATCGTCACAGAATTGCTGGACAGAAGAGCTGTATTTTAAGCTCATCTGGATTTTTTTATATGATCTCAGTGTCTTATAGATGAGTTACGTGCTTGTATGTTAGAGCTATGATGAAGCTTTGTGATACGATTTTTAAAATCAGACCATTAAATGTAGGTTACTGTATCAATACAAAGCGTGCCATGGGTATTATTTCAAAGACAGATACTCCCACTTTTAAACTTTCTTCAAGCTTAAAATAGGTGCTTCTAGTCCTAAAACAAGAGCGTGATAGAAGGTCACATAGTAATTAACTCTTGGACACAATTCATTGGCATTAGAAGGGTATTCTTCTCTTGTTTTGTGATGCAGAACAAATGCTTCATTAATCAGAAACATATCAACCTGAGATTGAAAACTAATACAATCAACCATTGCTTGACATTGCTGGGGACACCACTTGATACACATATTTCTTCATGCAACTTTCAGCATAAGTATCTGTATTTTCTTCTTGAATGTGAGGATTTTAGAAGACACTTTTAATAACCCAAGCCTTGTGAGAAGACAGAGAGAGACAAAAGCTATCTTCAAAAACAGGAAAAGAAGGGATGAGGATCTTCCTATAACACATCTAGACTTATAATTTCTCACACAACTTGTGGTCATCATAGTCTCTTCAATACTGTGGGGAAAAAGTAAAGACAATTGTAAAAGGCCATAACGAGCTACATAAATGCTGTTTACATTTTTTTACTCTGGTGAAGATTCTTCATGTACACCGGTTATTAATAGTTTCTTATCTTTTTGTCTGAAAGGATGGATGAAAAAAATGAAATTGAGACATACCTCTCTTCCTTTTAGTGGGGTAGATTTGAGGAGCGGATCACTCGAGGAAATGAACTCCTTGGTTACCTTGCTATTAGCCCTGGGCTCTGAGCAGACATGGTTTAGACTATGATTAATTATCTTTTTTTTTGTTTTTATCCCTATTTTGATGCCTGGGAATTTTCTTAGGCAGATAATTTAATTCATTGTATTTTGTGATTTCACAGTGTTTTGTAATTTTGGCATGCATCACAGTTCTAAGGAAAAATAGAGTATGGCTAACAAGGGGAAGAGTCTACATATTCTTCATTTGGAAAATTCTTAACGCTGCTTTTTTTTTCTCTCTGTATCAAACATGTTAACATATCTGGACCTGAAATTCTATTCAAGTGCTTTTTTGTTGTTGCTACTGTGTATTGTTTTGGGGTTTTTTTTTTAAGAAATTGTTGATAATTAAGCCACTTTAGTGCTGCAGCTGAGAAAGTTCTACTTTTAGTGTTGGGAGAAAAAAACAGGCCGAACAAAAAGTCGTAAGACCAGCTATCATAAATGAGAGTTGGCCCAGAGCACTACAAAATCACATAATGTTGCTTTATGTTTTGTTGGTTGCTACTTTGATGACTATCTTTTGAATATGTTACCATTCAAATATATCACCACAGCACAAACCATTGTTTGTGACCTCCCTTGATATTACCATCTGACTAATTTCTGTGTTCCTTTACTGTACTCTGTGTACTTTCAAAGAGCAGATTGTTATTGCTATCACTGTCACATTGTTTTCCATTTTTTTCCTGTCTAGAAGAGTGTCAGAAACAGATTAAGTATAATGTTTTATAAGTGAATGCATGGTTAAGATATCTTATAAAATAAATATTTAAGCTTTCCATCTGTTTCAACAATCTGAATGTTTCTTTGGATATTTGTTACCTGAATTTAAAAGATGTAAAACTCCAAAATATTGTCAGAAGCTTCTAGCAGTTTCTAAAATTTACTTTTAAAAATGTATTTGACGTGGAAGGGAAAATATTGCAAAGACAGCGCCAGTACTTTTCTTTGCAAACCTTTGTAATGTGCAGGCCAACTCTTGAATAATAATAAATGGTTGAAACTAGAGCCAACCCAAACTTCAAGGGTTTGTGGGTTTTTTTTGTTTTTTTGTTTTTTTTTTAATTATATTCTAAACTTCAAAAAATGTGCTGAAATTGTAACATCAATTAAGTTTCATTTAAAAAAAAATGACACAGGAATTACTTTTTTTTTTTTTAGTCTTCAGATATTATTTAGGACAGAGCTGTGTGATAGTTCTCTGAGCCTCAAACCCATTAGATGTGGGCCTGGTCAGTTTAATGTATTTGGGAGCATGAGGCTATGGGTTGCAGAACCTGACTTGGGCAGAGTTAATTTTATTTAAAATTTTAGCAAGCATCTTTCCAACTCAGCTGGCTGCTGCTCTTGCCTTTCTCGTGAAACGTGAGATCACTCTTAAAAGGGCTGCTCTGAGAAAATGTCATCTCGGGGATTGGTGGGATGCTTACCTTAAAGGTAGTTGTCAGACCTAAAACTTCAGTTGGAGAGAGAAGAGCTTCTACTCCTTTGTGAAGATTTTTTTACAAGTATTGGAGGAGTTATTTCTTTGGACTTGATAGATAGGTCATCTGAAAATTTCCTTATGTAATAGATGGAATGCATAACTTCTAGGTGAGACTTCAGACTTATGATTTCCTACTGAAAGATGAAGAGAACTCTGAATCTC
This sequence comes from Larus michahellis, assembly GCF_964199755.1. NCBI lineage: Eukaryota > Metazoa > Chordata > Aves > Charadriiformes > Laridae > Larus > Larus michahellis. The sequence goes on along the minus strand of NC_133899.1, from coordinate 79,826,184 downwards.
TAGACCACGTTGCAATGAAAGGGTATGGGTTATAAGGGGCTGTGCAGATGCTTCTTGTAGAATCATACTGCAAGGAAGTTACAAAAAGAAGTGGAGTAAAAGTACATGACAAACACTAGAAAGGCATTTTTATTTGTACCACATAGTGACAGCATACATTTTTTTAAAAAATTGGGTGAGGAGAAAATATAAAAAGAGTATTCTATAACTAAATGATATTTAAGGGGAGAAAGGTCCTTGAAATGGAATGGCCAAAAGGCAAGATTTTTTAATTTTATTGGTGTATGCTGTTGTAACAGAGCATTGATATCATGATTACTCATGATGATGTTTCTTTTTCACTATCATAGTACTAACACCATCTCTGATTCCTAAATGACAAATAAATTCAGTTCATCAGCACAAAGTTCTAGGATGAAACTGGACTCGTTTCACTCAATTCTTGGAGAATCTTGGGCTCAGTTTATATGTCCAGCACTTACAAGAAGTCTGAACTCTGATCTGCTCCCAGCAGTTTAAGAATCTGTAAAGACTATTACCAGCTCAAATGTCCAGGGGGAATATCTGTTACATCCTTTGTTTTACATAGTCACACCTTTGTGCAGAGAGAACTTCACAAGCAAGCAGTTTTGTTCTTTAAACTGTGATCTGTCCCTCCATCCTCTTAATCTCTCAGTGCTGAACATAGCCATCATGTGCATTAATAGTTTTAACAGTCCATAAATTATAGACAATAAAATGTCTTGCATTTTCCCACACACCCATTTGCCCCCTTTGTGTCCTTCATTGCCTTCATGTTCTGTTCTTTGCTTCCTTCTGCATAGACAACTGTGTCTCAGTGGGTTTTATTTCTGTTTTTCAGGCTTTGACTCTTCAGTGTGCAAATTTCACTAAGCTAAACCTCTGTAGGGCTGACTCGGCATTCAGTGTCATTTGTCAATTTCATTGATCACTCTCTCACCAACAGTATGAAGGGAGACTTGCAGAGTCAGCAGCTAGCAACTGGCCTTTTCTAGGATTATACTGTAAGAACCTCCAAATTAAAAATAAAGAGCTTTCTGATTTCTCTGCAGTGGGACTTTCAAAATGAATTAAAAAAGTCTCTCAACCCTCTTGCTTCACTCGACTGTAATTTTTCTTATTAATTCCTTCTCATTTTCCAAAAGATGACTCTCCTGTGGAAAAGGAAATTGTGCTTTACATGTTTAAATAATTTTACATTTTTTCTATTTCTTGTTAAAACTCTGCATCCATGTGAGTCAAACAAGAAAGCGCTTCACATACTGCTCCAGTATTCAGAATGGCACAATCTAAGTTTAAAGATGTATTTTCACCACTCTTTCTCTCTCACCCCCTGCCTGTCTTTTACTTGCATTGTCTCTGTAATCCATATAGGAGAGTGTGTGTTTGAGAGAGAGAACAAACGGCTGAGTTGGGGATAAATATGGTTCCTTCTCAACTATCTAACAAAGAAACTACTTTATTTCAACTGAAGAAAAACTTTGTAGTGTTTTGACTGTTAACAATTCTCCCTAGACTGAATCTGTTTTCTTAGAGGGTCCAGATTTTTTTGAAGCATAAAGTCTTTCTTAAATAGCTCTTCAATGAGTATTTCCATGGAAGCTGGATTGAACAGTCCTTTTTCTGCCTCTCTGTCCGTTCTTTCTCTCCCCATATATATGCTCTAGACTCTTACCGCTTTGTCAGGAAGCAGATCTGCAGATTCTCCATGAAAGTGTCATCATTTTGTCACAGAGAGGAGCTAAAGATTCGCACAATGGACAGTCATATATCTGTATCTTATATTTTCATTTCCTGAATACTACTGCACCGACAATTCCACGTGAAGCAAATGCAACTGTTTGTAGACAGGACATACACCCTGTGCGTTCCCTTCTCCTCCCCGTTGGTCTGTCTTCTATCTTTTGCTATTTAATGGGTCTCGTACATGAAGAGGAGGGGAGTTAAGATCTGGGATTGTGCGAGTGTTATTTGTATGCCTAGTTTTGTACAACGTAGTGATAAATCAAAAAATGTATTCCATTGTCATCCTTGGCAAGGATATTTTAAATTATTTAAATGCTGACTTAGTACTTTGAAGTGTTATTCTCTCTGAAGACACCATAAACCTCAAGCCTGCAACCCTTTGTTCAAAGACTGGAATGTAAACAGGGTTGGTTTTACTACTGAACTCCACAGTCGTGAAGATTCTGTGCTTTGTGGATGATCAGAATACCTTATTGGTCTTCTTCCTTTTCTTCATATAATACAGAGCTCTTGTGGAGGATCATCCTGACAAAGTTTGCTTAACTTACTGATGCTCAAACTTATTGATGCTCACTTACTAAGCTCATGATTGATGGAAGTGGTGATAGTGCTGCTGTTTTGGAAGATGACTTAATTGAAGTGGTTGTTCTAGTAACAAATGAGTAAAGAAGTCGTATATGATGTAGCATCTCACTGAATTTGCTGACTGAAATCTAAACTCCTTTCCTTTCAAATTGAATCGTAGTTTGTAATGTAAAAATCAAAAGACAAATTCATTTTGGTTTAAAGATGACAAAAACTGCCTTTCCCTCTGTAATGTTGATCATCAGTATTTGCAAAGAAAAGGAACACAGGCACAAGGAAATGTTACCATGTTATTTAGTCTTTATATAAAACTTTAGCCGCTGACTCCTTTTATGTGCTTTTAGAAAGTTGGTTGTGGTGGGGTTTTTTTGTATATATAGATTGTCCGCTATGCTCTTTACCTAAGCAATAATATGTGAACATCTTTCAAGGTGCCTACACCTCAACAAGATTTAAATACTATTTAATCTAAATTTTAAAGGTTTGTACATCCACTTTTGTCATTGTGCTTCTACATATCATGAAAATAAAAATGTAACAACAATAACACTAATTATATAATTTCACTTTTCCAATTGGCAAGGGAAACTAGTTATTAGAAGTTGCTATATAAATTTTTTTTAAAAATTATTTATTTTTTTCTCTGTTTTTGTCTTGGCAGACTTTGGATAGGGAAAAAGCAAAACTAAATGTGAATTGTAATTAGGATAGCTGTCAGGATCCTGAACTCTGATCTAGCTCCGATAAAACACTTTGTTTACCTCAGGTCAGTACTTATTACAATGGAACCTAGCACCTTTGGGAAGCTGAAGTCACAGAGGAAATTTGAAGAGAGTTATGGTGCTCAGTCTGTATGAAAATGATACCATATACTACTCTTAAGTTAAATGTGAGAGCGCTTTGTTTTTAATGGTTATAAGCAATAGCTGCTTGATAAAGTTCCAAATTGAGCCACACATTTTCCTTTTTTAGTAGTGAAAATAGTTCTCTTGAATCCATGGAAAAACAAAACAGATACTTGAAATGTGAATCTTGGAGTCCCATAATTTATTTTTCCCCAACTTAGAGAGATGTTTATGATAGATAGGTACTAGTTTCCCAGGTGAATTCTACAGTATTTTATTCAGCTGTTGAAGATTTTTCAAATACTTAGTTTGTCGTTTGCTGTATATTCCTGTGGCAATATTTCTTTCATTAAATGAATGTCATAATCAGAAAAAATATTTGATGTAATGTCCAAATTATTGATAAAGTTTGTTTATTCACCAGAATAAACCAGAATGTCTCCTTGACTATACATCTAATCTTACTGTTTTACTAAACCCCATCTCTCTATACCTTTCCTGAATGATATACAGACACCCCTGCTGTGTGATTGTGACTTCCAGTTGCAGGGAGTTGATTTGTTGAGCTATGGTGGGGGGGAGGAATATTTGGGTTTTCTACTGCTGTTAAAAATGAGTGAAAATACAAAATTATGTGTTCCAAATATTGTTGGTTTTGTGAAGGACTTTCTGCTAAGGAAAAGCACAGCTCTTAAATGCTAAATTAACAGGATACTTACCTTCAGTTTAACAAGGAGATTTGATTTCTTTTTCATAGAACTTTTGCTTGTGTGCTATGCATATCATACACCCATGCCTTATGCTCTTAAGCATTAACCTGGACAGGCTAGAGTGTTGGGCAGAGAGGAACCTAATGAAATTCAGCAAAGGCAAGTGTAGGGTCTTGCACCTGGGGAGGAATAAACCTGTACACCATTTAGGTTAGGGTTTGACCTGCTAGACATCAGCTCTGTAGAGAGAGACCTGGGAGTCCTGGTGGACAACAAGTTGACCATGAGGCAGCAATGTGCCCTTGTGACCAAGAAGGCCAATGGTCTCTTGGGGCGCATTAAGAAGAGTGTGGCCAGCAGGTCAAGGGAGGTCATCCTCTGCCTCTATTCTGCCCTGGTGAGGCCGCATGTGGAGTACTGTGCCTAGTTCTGGGCCCCCCAGTTCAAGAAGGATAGGGAACTGCTGGAGAGAGTCCAGTGGAGGCCTCCAAAGATGAGGAAGGAACTGGAGTACCTCTCTTATGAGGAAAGGCTGAGAGACCTGGGTCTGTTTAGCCTGGAGAAGAGAAGACTGAGAGGGGATCTCATCAATGCTTATAAATATCTAAAGGCCAGGTGTCAAGAGGATGGAGTCAAACTCTTCTCAATGGTGCCTGGTGACAGGACAAGGGGCAATGGATACAAGCTAGAACACAGGAAATTCCATCTCAACAAGAGGAAAAACTTCTTTACTTTGAGAGTGACAGAGCAGGGGAACAGGCTGCCCAGAGAGCCTGTGGAGTCTCTTTCTCTGGAGATACTCAAAACCCACCTGGATGTGTTCCTGTCCAGCCCGCTCTAGGTGAACCTACTTTGTCAGGGGGGTTGGACTAGATGATTTCCAAAGGTCCCTTCCAACCCCTACAAATTCTGTGACTGAATGTTGTCTGAGTCAGATAAGAATCTGACCCAGCAGAGTCATAGAAAGAAGAAAATCTGCTTTTACAATAATTTACTAAACATGTGATTTATATTATATGATTCATTGTAAAGGGACAGATTATGGCCAGATCTTGTGAATACCAAACAGCAGTAGAACTGGAGTGTCTATAAGGAAAAGGTCATAGGAAAAAGGACACCTTAGGGAGAGCCAATGTAGGGGGAAAAAAACCCCAACAACTGAGCAAAAAACATAAAGAAACCTGAAACACCTCCCAGTTTTAGCTTCTTTCTTTCTTCTCCCTCTGCCCTCCCTTGCAAAATCAAATTAAAAAAATGGTTAAATCATGCTAGCGTAGTTTGGCAGTGAGTAGCACAGAATGTAAGAATAATTCCAACAGAAGTTAAATGCTTCATGAATTCAGACTTGGCTGATGAAACTAAAGAACCTGTGGTACCCATGAAACTAAAACTCTCATTAGAGGTTGTGGCCTTGAGCTTTTTTCTTTAGTTGTTTCTCTACAGTTCTGATGCATTCAGGACTGAGATTAGTTTCTTTGCCATATTAGGTACTCATTGCAGCTGGGTGGAAGGAAGAAGTATTGCTGAGCTGTAGAAACTGGATGAGGCATGTGCCTTCTGTTGGTCCCTTGTCTATGCTGTCTTTGCACTTTCACTCTCCCTGCCCTTAGGAAATATGCCTCCTGTCATCTTTAGGAATTTTTGCACTTCTAGCAGTAGATTGTCAGTTGCCTTTCTAGTTTTATGAATCTAATGTCCCAACGTACTAAAATCTCAGGAAAATGACACAATAATCTCTCAACTATGAAGAGAGTCCTTCTGTCTGTGTGCTGTGATCTCAAAAGCACATCCTTCCCCACAAAAACCTTCAGACAACAACTGTGATAAAACTCTTCCAAGAACACAAAAAATGACATAAGATACATGTTTTATTCTATAAATGTTTGCATTAAGTTTGAATGTTTAATAAACTTTTGCTAGTTGTCTTTGTTTACAATAAGGAAATCACTGTGCTTTTTTTTTTTTTAAATTTTTCCAAAGTAATTTAATTAGCTATCAGAACTGAAAGCATGAAATGTTTGTGCTGCAAGTTTCGATTCCTTTTTAAGTAATCAGACTGTGTCGTAGAATTAGTGTTCTTTTGAGTAACAAATACCAATGCAAAAAAAGAGACAACAGCTAAGCTGTAACAAGTTTTAAGATTAGGAACTTCAGGCAAGCAGAAATTCATCTGAGTTCCACACAGAGTTCAGTCCCCAGCTTTGTCCCACTGAAATGACTGGCCAAAAGTCTACTGAGATCAGTCCCAGATGTATACCACGCAGTCTACTGTGTTACTACAATGCCCTCTTCTAATAATGAGTGGTAGGGCTTTCAAAGCTTGATGTAATGATATCCTGAGATACACGCAGAGAGGGAAATGAAAGGAGATGGTGGCTATAACACGAAGACTGCAAGCACTGGGTAGTGCGCCAGTGGAAAGAAATGGTCAGTGAGAATATAGAGAAAATACAGTTGGAAAGCATTGTGCAAAATGTTTCTCTTAGCTGTTGCAGGCATTTCTGCACAGAATGGTTCACATCTCATTTTTCATGACAGAGTAGTAGCTGCAAGAGATCTCTAAGGTCCTTTTTGGCTCCAGATTCAAAGGCATTGTTCACCGTTATCTCAATCCAGATTTACTCAAGTGTAAAACTGGAAGAATGCAGTGATAGCTAGAACTGAAGACTGCAGTAACAAGGTGAATGACTAGGTGAGAATCTTAAATACTAGGTTAACTGTAAGGGAACTTGGTTGGTTTTGGTTAAGCGATTCATGTCAAGTGTTGCCATTTAATAATAATGGAAGTCTGAAAAAGCTACTGAAGGAAGAGGTCTGACAAATTATTTCAAATAAACAAGAAAAAAAAATCCACAAAATCCCATGGTTATGAATTCGTGATTTTCAAAGCCCCAGGCTTTTGGCAGTTTGCTTGTTTTAATCCCATTAGAGCAGAGCTCAGCCCTGATAAAGAATAAAGCAGCAATAGAAAGGAGAGCAAGTAGCATCGTATTTTGTGGGTCAGATTTTTTACTCCTAAGGAGTGAGTGAATTTAATGGTGGAAAATGGAAAGATGAATTATGTCTAATCACATCTGGACAGTCTGTGGTTCTCCTCTTACTGTTTGAGTTAGATGTCTTCCTTAGCTCTCAAACTTGCAAATGCCAGTAACTTTTTGGTCATGACCAACGCTTGTATGATGAAAAGAGGACTTTCAAAGAGATTTACAGTTCTATTACATGTTCTCTCTCATATGGGCTATAAAATAAATAAAGCCTAAATAAGAATCTTAAAAACATGTCAGTTGTTATCTTTGATTACTAGAGAAACTTGCGGTCTTGTATGGACCTCTCTTTTTTCTCAAAATCATTAAATGTGCCATATAGTACTTTTTGGCAGTTTGGACTGTAAGGGTTGGACTCCCACAAAGCTGGGTTTTTTCGTTGATTTGAAGGCTCTGAAAGAATCCTCTTTCATGACAGCAAAATAAAGGTGGAGTTCAAACAAAACTGTATTAGGGCTTAGGTTTTAGGAGTTTTTTGGTTTGTGGGTTTTGTGTTGGTTTGGGGTTTTTTCTTTAATTTTCTTTCTCATGTAAAACATGCAGGGTTGTGACAATAATTCATGCATAAAATCTTCCCTTTCTCTTTCATGAGTTGCAGTGACAGAGACTATTATGCCTGTGAGTGGGTAAAATGTAGTTACAAAGCCAAACCTATACATATAAGTCTGGATTTTCAGTTGATTTCTTAATACAAAGTAATTTCTTGATATAAAGGCACTGCGTTCGTTTAAATAATATTTAAGTAATCTGTTAATATTATGAAGAGTTAAACAGAATGTAAAATGCTGCTGATCTTACAAATTCAAATAATAATATTTAAAAAAATCTGCTGACACAAATGTATTAGAAACAAACCTATATAAAGGAGCAGTTAACCCAGAACTATTGTGAGAGATATTATATATTGTTTGACGTACTTTCATATGAGCAAGCAGAAGTACCCCATCCTTTAGACTGTGGTAATGTGCCTTATTGTTAAATTCAATAGGAAAAGCTATTCATACTGTAGTATGATTGAAAAGAAAATTGAATCCTTTTGATGTTATAAATGTGTCTATTACTGCATGTGCACACAAATTTTCCATGGAAATTATGGTGAAAGTAGTGATTCTCCTAGAAAAATGCATTAGTGTTGACATGTTCAATTTTAGCCACATCAGAATATAAATACCCTTTAACCATGGTCAAATTGTTGGGAATGTATATAGTGTATCTACATAAGTCAGTTGTCTGTCTAAAAATATATGTTCCTATAGTCCAGTTATGTTCTCTGGTTCAGATGAAAGGGAAATTAAAAACAGCATCTCACACATATCACTGTTTTCTTACAATATTGTGTTTTAAAATATTTCAGTATGTGAAGTATATTTTATATAGCTGTTCATGATTACTTTTAATTTTGAAAAACCACAATATACTTAACAGGATTTTGGTTATGAAGTGAATTATATGTGAGAGGTTGACTGCCCACTTGCATGGCAATTGGTTCTGTGTGTGAACTGCTAAATTTTCATTGTAATGGAGATAGTCTATGCTCCTTTGCATTGATAATTGAACAAATAAAAACAAGAGTGTATTCAATAGCTAAGGATTTACGGTAGTGGCCGTTTCAGAGTTTGCAGTTTGTCCAGAATCATAACTAGAAAAGACAAATGTTTTTTTCCCTGTCTATGAAGCCTACTGTATGCCGTCAGCTAAAATTACACACTCTGATTTAAAATGTATAGCTCAATGCACTTTGTATATTAAGGTACATTAAGTTATATGTCATAATGCAATAAGAACTAACCTGACATAAGCAGACATGAAAACATTTTGTATACTGCATTGTAATTATATAAAAGTACCAATGTTTTTTAGGAGGTAAAACTTTAATTCTTCAGAGCTCACTTGGTACACTATGGCAGTAATACTTCCTGTTGTTTGAACCCACTGAAAAGTACACAATGTATGTTGCTTCCTTGTTTTTAGTTTAGTGGTGAGATTTTTTTGGTTTGGGGTTTTTTTGTTTTGTTTTTTTGGTTTTGTTTTGTGTTTTTTTTTTTTTTTTCAGGCTTAGTGGACAGAGATTTAACTTGCAGAGTATTCTAGTTAACTTCATAAAATGATAGAAACCTAAAAGTGACCTCAGAAGGGCTTGCAGTTTCATATTTAGATGGCAGACAATTTTATTTAATACCTGTATAGTTAGTATCTGTTCTAACATCAGTTTCTCATACTTCGGCAGTGTTACTTATTTTTTTCCACTGGAGTAATGGAACTAGTTACATAAATGAGATAGTGTTTCTAAAAAGTTTCTCCTCTTGTGCACTTGCATTTGGCAATATCTTAAATATTTAAAATTCGGAAGTATTTCTTTTAAGGTAAAAATCTAGATTGCTTTTTTTTTTCTTCCCTAGAAGGCTGAAGAGCCAGAGCTGTAAATGTTTTTTTCTTTAAATGGATGATTTCCTGTGCTGGACCCTAATACAGTTCTTTGGGTTCTTTCAAGTGAATTATCAATCTCTTAAAATTTAGGACATATATATATGAAAATGTCTTTTCAACTTAATAAGAATCCTGCTATTTTTTGTTGTCTTTTAGGGCAGAATGCCAGAAATAATATATTCTTAGTTGGACTAATTTTTCCATGTACTACTATTTTGATATTTAAAATTAAACAGTGAAAACAATGGAACAGAAATAGAAGAGTGATACAACATTAAGTATGGAATAGTAGAAGAGGTTAGTTGGTAGTATTCTGATAATGGAAGCAGCAATTTTTCATGGTAAATCCCTAAAATTCCTATTTAGCAAAGACCATAGCTGCCACCAAATCACAGAAATAAATACAATAACTAAGAGGGAAGCTGTTATGCAAGGAATGTATGGGGAACAGAAAGGGTCGATTTATTTTACAGTAAACTATGGATTCTTCTGACAATGCAGGCTGCCTTCAATATTTTAGACCCTTGTAAAACAAGGAACTCATTAAATTGTTTTTAACACTGTAACCTCTGAACTTTGCTTGCGATTTGGACAGTGATAATGACTGAAGCTCAGTTTATTACTTAAAACTTGGTGGAGTAATGTACGAGTATGTGAGGAAAAAGTGAATCTTGATTCACAGAGGTGACTTTCTGCATTGAAAGAAATGATTGTAATTGCAATTGCAAAAGAGGGAAGACAGTGAAAATTACGTTATTATATTCATTATCTCATTGATATCCTTTGTTCTAAATCATCGCAAAGCTTAAGTTTAGCTGGAGGAGAGGTGAAAAATATTTCTCTCTGCTCTACCTTTTTTCTGAGAACTAGGAACAATAGGATTTGCAAACATGTTTTAATGACTGGGGAGAGCAAGTTCTTTTGATGTTTAATAAATCATATGCTCTTAAACACTCTAAGAGTTTTCCATGATCATGGTCTTCCTTTTTTTTTCTTTTTTTTTTTTTTTTTCCAAATTTATCCCTCTGTTCCCTCCGTTTCCATAAATTTCAACAATAGTGCACAGTCTTAGTAGCAAGTAACAAACCCTTCCAGAGCAGAGATTGCATCACTAAACTCATTGTCAGTATCACAAGTTTAAAGATTCTCCTTGTCTTCCTCTTAATACTTTATTGGAAGATAAGCCTAGATTGTTTAAGTAAAAAAAATTGTGATAATGGTTTTCAAATTATATTTCTGAACATACTTGAAAGAAAATTAAATTATTTAACAGAAAATAAACCTCAAGAAACATTGTAAGCAATAAATACTTACAAAGGCTTTTTTCAAAGAAAGGGGTAAGCTTTGTGTGTGTATTCTGAAATAGTACCATATCTGGAGGAGCAACCCATTGGGCATTTTGACTTGTTTAAAAAGTTGAAGTCCAGATCTTCAACTAAGATATACATAGGCTATTTCAGAGTGAAAATTACTTTATATCCATCTAATTCCTCCTGGTGCACTGAGTTTGTTAGGCTCTCAGTACAGTTGAAATACTCTGTGGCCATTTTGAAATACTATTAGCCCTCCAACAGAACGATAATTTAAAAATCATCTTCATCTGTAGTCAGTTATCTACTATATGAATTTTCTGCTGTGGTACCTGAACAGCTTTCATGAAAATTAAACATATGAATCTGTCTTTTAACCCTGCCAGCACAGACGAACTATAAAGTTATTATCTTAAATATATATATTGAATATAAAATATTGATGGGCACATACTATATAAAGTGTGAGAGTGCTGATATTTTGAAAAATAACTATATACTTTTCTTGTTTCCATTCTTTAACTCCTCCCTTCCTCTCTTACCCTCCTCTCTCTTTCCATGTTCGTCAGCTAAGTCAGTGTATCTTTTCTAAATTGTTCAGAATCTGAGTATGGGTGGATCTATGTACACAGAGTGAATTATGGCCAGATGCTCTCCTATGTCAACATGTGCAACGTTGATTTCTTATAAAGTAGATCATTATTCTGTGTGGCATAAATAGTATTACCAGACTGATATGATTAAAGCCAGTGAGTCATTAATTAGCATCTAATTAAAAGAGACTAGTAATGTGTCCATGTACATCAGCTATTGTGTTATATCTTCCTTTACAGAAAAAAGTGATTTAAGCTTGCATGATAATATGCAAGTTACGTGTCTTTTAATATATTGTATATAATATAATGGGGGTGGTTGGGGGTGGGTCTGAGTATAATTTGTCAATTTTGCTGGAAAATTCTGCGTTATATTCGCAGAAATGAAGCCCAAGGTTATAAGAAAAATATACTTTGCCAAGGGATACCTAAAAATGCAAAAAGCATTTATCTGAACACACTCAAGGTAGATGTTTTATTGTCGTGTGACTACACTAATACACAAGCGATTTAACTGTTAATACACATGGAATAGAAACACAGTCTTTTTGTGTTCCAAGACATTTGTAAAGTAAATTCACTGTGGGGAAAGGGAAGAAACTGTGTGAGTACAATGAACCTGCTTAAGTCTAGACTGGTTCCTTACTTTCCACTTCTTACTGTCAATTGATTATTAACGGATCATAATGATCTCATAGTGATGGCAATTCAGAAAAATATCATGTAGATGAATCAAAAAGCATGGAGAAAAGGGTTTAAGAAAATCCATAAAGTGTGGGCAAAATATGTGTATTAGGCCAAACTGAGTATTTCAGTTTGACAGGTTTGCTTGAACATGAATTAATCACAGTTTTATAGAATTGCATGATACACACTCATAGTTTCTTAATAAATCATTTGATTTTATCCCTCTGTTAAAAATGCATTATTACTATATGTTTAAGACTGTATAAATGAAACTGCAATCAGAATGTTATTAGCATTGGCAATTTCTTCTTCCAACTTTAAGACAATGATTTAAACTTGGTTTTATCTTTTGTGTTTGCAGCCCATACTTGACACTTACATCATAAAGGTCAGTGCAAAGACTGGAAGACTTTTTGCAAATACAGATTTCAGAAAAGTTCTAATAAATCATGATTTCTAACAGTTTTTGAACTCTAATAATGACGCATCAAAAAAAGCTTTGTGGGAGGGAATTTTTCAAAGCAGAATATAGGCTTATTTGGCATGACCATCCAAGTTTTCAAAAAGGTTATCAGAATCTTGCCTACAGATTCATAGGTGCAGAAAACAACATGTAAATATTGAACAACGAAGTCTTGGATAAAGTAACTTACGCGAATTCCCAAAATTTAGATATTAATCCACTTCAGTGGTTATCTTTGGTCATCTTTGCCCAAAACATTTTTTCTTTTTAATGTTTTTTTCCGGCATTCTCTACTATGTCTGGGTTTTCCCTTTCACATTATTAATACTTCTAAAATTTCTATGAACTCTGTAATTACTAATGTTGTCATTTTAGACTATTACATTTATTTCTTTGGGGGTTCTCAAAGTGATTTGCAGGCATTAATTATTTAAACTCATTAAATTTCTGTTAATAAATATACTGGAATAAATATACCTATTATATTTTTCACATGGATAGTTTAAGCTCAATACAGTACTAGGTTTTAAGTGCCTTGCTCCCCTGTGTTGAATCTTGTGTTAAAGGTTTAGATTTTTTTATGGAATGCAAAAAAAAACCAAAACCCAACCAAACCCAACAATCAGAGTGAGATTCAAGGTTTCAAATACAGAGCAGAAAATTAGCAAGTCTAAGATTTTGCTGGTCCTTCAGGGCATTGATACCTTGTTTGTGGCTGCAATGAGTTATACCTGTCCATATAATATAGAATGTGAACTTCAGCATAAGTGCCTACGCTTTTTCTTAGTTGTAGTGAATAAGACACACTTTCCTTTCAGGAGAAGAAAAATGAGGGGAGGCACTTGCCCTAGAAAGCGAGATAACGTAAGGTTAATTACTTTTACAGTCTGAGGTTCTTCAGTCCACGTCTTTGGTCCCATAGGGAAATGCCACGCTAAAGAGGATCCAAGCTGGGTTGAAGAGGCTTGTCACAGCTCATTCTACACTGTACTAGTGAGAACAAGACATCTTCTGGGACAGACAAAGTGCAAAAGAAAGCATGATCTTCTAGCTTAATGGTCCCAGAGCAGCTTCTGTATTTCCTATGAAAAAGTCTTTGTCATCCCATGTCTACCTTACCAATCATCTACTTATATCGAAAAATGAGCACAACCACATCACTACTGTAAAAGAAAAGCAGTAAGAATAAATGCATTTTCTAGGTATCCTTTCCAGGTTTATTAGAACCTCAGAGGACACTTGCTCTGTTGTAATCTTCCGTTAGACCTAGTTTCTGTATCCAAACCATGCTCAAAGCAAGGTATAGCTGGCAGAAGCAGTGTCCTGATGTCTTAAAACCAGAGAAAGATGCATTTTTTTTGAATTAAAGCATTCCCAGAGTTCAACAGATGTGAGAGGGTTGGTTTTGTTTGGGTTTCTTGTCCCCTAGGCAAACGCTGCATTTAGGGAACTAAATTCTGTCCATTCTACTGTCAGTGCCATAGCCTTTGACTGGGCTTAATTCTAAATGACTCTTAAAAAACAAGACAAGGTGGTAGTGTCATACGCAGAAATAAAAGTGGTACTGTCTTGATCTCTTAACTCTCTTTTAAAGACCACTGGAGTGTTTCCATTCAAAGTACCCAATTCTTGTCCTTAATTACTAAACCATTGTAGTTTCTCGCTCAATAAAGATTTCTGATTGTTACGATTAGGGCTGTGATCCTTGTCAGACATCAGTTAGGCAGAGTTGCCTCACTCATACTTATGACTTTGCCAAGAAAACAATAGTTCCATTATAGCTAGACTTGGAAATTTGTTCTTCTTTGTGGTTCTGGTTTGCTTGCTCTGAAACGTAGGAATTAGATAACTCTTCTGACTTCACATTCCACTTAACACACCACAGCAACATTTTCAGTCTCTCATCTGAAAAATATTATTGGACAAAGTTAGGCTCTTCCAAGTTTCCTGAGACTGTGAAGATCCTAAAGATACTGACAAATGGGATGAAACCCAAACTTTGAGAAACTTGGAATTAGAGTGTGTGTGTTGGGTGGGTGGGTGGGAGGCGGAATCAGCATCAGGGCTTGAAAAATTTGTGGATGAACCACTAAGTGAAAAATTTGGCTGTGTCTAAACAAGCATACATTTTAACTGAGCTGCAAAATGCATTGTTTTGGTTTCAGAAGAAAGCTAGCTAAGTCTTGTAAGTGCATCTGGTGCAAACAAAGACACCATCCCAAAATGAGCTTTCAAAATCAAATGGAAGTCATTGCTTGCTATAAATATTATCTTTTTAATACCGATTTTCACTTTGTAAGCTAAAAAGTTGAAAGTAACCATGAAGGGCATAAAACACAAAACCAAAATTAGCACACTTCATATAGATGCAGTTGCCCACTTCTGGAATGCAATTCATGGAAACAATAGCTTTGGAAGTACTGCCAAGGCAGGCTTTAAAGTAGGAATGTATGTACTTTCTTTTTAGGGGGAAAAAAAGAAAAGTGAAAATAGGGTGTTGGAGATGGATGCTGTCATGAAGAACACCGACAGAAACCTATGTTTCAAATATGTTATTTTAAAACTTGTTTGATCTATGCCCACAATGTAGTATGTTAGATTCTGTCACCTCTTTCGTTGTGACAGACGGGTAGGTTTCTCTGGACTAACACACGTTAAGTATCCTCAGTTAATACCTACGTGTACGTCCTTGCCTGCCGGCACTTTTCTGGTAGCTATGCAATAGCTCTGCCTCTCTCACTGTAAGATAATGTGGTTTGGATTATTTCACATTTATTGTGGAATGCACCCGACAGGAGAATGCTGGCTGAGGTATGGAGTAGTTGTTGGCACTCTGTCTTGTTTGCACACAAAAGCTTGCATTCAGTCCACATGCTACCTTTTTCTAATGATCATACTCTAAATAAGAGTCTTTCTAGGGCCACAAGAAATGACTAAGAATAGTTGAACATCGCTCGCTGTGTACAAGTAGCACCCAGGAAACTTGATATCTAAAATGTTTAATAAACTTTTCATAGTTGTTGTTATATCAACAGTTTGAATAATAAACAAAAAATTAAAGCTCGTGCTGTCATTTACCCTGTACTAGGGCTAAGTCTGAGGGGCTCTAAAATAGGTTACGCTTGTTCACAGGCCTGTGTAAAACTGATGTGAAAATTTAATTAGGCCCAAAGTATCACTAGAGTGAGGAATATAAGCTGGAATATACATTGCTTGTTGCTAACATGTAAGAAAATTAATCGCCTGAAGTGTCTTTTTACACTAAATTTGGGAAACAAATTATAGTCAATAAAATCAGTGATAAAACATATTCTAGGTGTTTCAAGATGCCAAGGAAAATTCGTAGATAATAACCATACAGATTGTTTTTTTCATTGAAATCCATGAGGCTGTGGGCACTCAGCATCTCATAAGGGACGGCACTGCCACCTCACAGCAGAGGGTGCCTAATTGCCTATCATCTCACTGAAGTTTTAAATAGAAGGTACAAATTACTTTGTTTCTCATCAGTCAGCAAGCTGTTTATTGCAGTAAATGAGTCATGCCCCTGTATTTCTGCCATACTAGTTCAGAGGTCTACAGGTGTGATACCAACAATCAGAGATCTTATTATAGCCTGTAGGTGTAAAATTATTTTTCTTTCTTTGCATTCCTGCATAGATTTCATTTGCATTTTTTCTAGTGTGCTTTCATATCCATCATCAGAAGTTCTCAGTAGTGATTACCAGCTTTTGTTGTTGTATGTTGCTTTTCTGCTATTTGGTACAGTCTATTTTTAATATTGCTTCTGACTACTGCATGTGCAGGCATGTCTCAGCAGTTCAATCCTGAGTGTCAGGCATTCAATTAAACAGGATATTTTATTTTATTCAAGGAGACTGCAGCGTGTCTAGCCCAGTAACTATTTGAGTGAGTAAGAAGGAAGGCAGGCAAATATTTCTCTTGAAAATGGCATAACATCTGCAGCCAAATGTGAAAAGATCACAGGATTAGCTTTTCTTTAACACTATTATTTCCTTTCAATAGAGTGTAAAATTTTGAGGGATGAAGTTTAATACTGGGTGTTACTGCAATAAGATTGGTTTTGCATGTGTGACATAACAGCAATAAATTTGTATATCAGTTTTGAATAATGACACTTGGGTATATGCATTTTAAGTTTTTTTGAGAGTTCTTACATAAGACCATTTTAAGGAATGCATTTTCAGGTGTGTATATACTATGTGTAATATTTTGAAAATTTTGCATTTCAAGCAACTTCCCCCTCCCCCCATTTGAAGTTCTTAACTTCACTTGGACATTGAAATTTGAATACAAAAGAACTATTGGGTGTGATTAAGAAGAATTTAAAATTCCATACTTTGTACTACAAGTATGGTATTAAAAAAATATGGTCACATGAGTAGTTATTACTTAAGCTGTAAACTTCAAGAAGCACCCAGTGACTTAGTAGCCAGTGACCTGTTTTGAAAATCAACTTTCTACACTTAGGATCATAGCTATGTTTTCTTTTTAACTTTACCTAAAACATGTTTCTGAGGCTCATCATCAGCATTCCCTCATCATCTTGCCAGCATTACCAACGCACTAAAGTAAAAATAAATGGATATGTTTTAAATAGCTTAAATAGTAAGGTTTTGCCAGCTTGACTCATTTTTGCTGAAACTGGCTATTGAGTGTTCTGAAGAGTAAGCCGCTGTTAGAGCAGAGAGGACAGAGCTTGCATGAGAGTGTGTTAAGTAGCTGAGGACTCAAGTTTATACCCCTTCACCGATCCCAGCTAAAGATGGAGGATTGCGTGTGCCCATGACACAAAATACCTTTGATTTACTAGACACCTAAAAACCTGTAAAGTCACTTATGGAGAATAGGATTTGGGCTTACAGATTTTTCCCGCAAGAAATAGTCTTGCTACAAGAGTTAGTCATCCAAGTGGGGCATATATTGTTACATATATTCAAATTTAAATTTTGAATGTAAAATATCAAATGATCTAAGTAGTAGTATAACCAATGGTTTACAGGTGGTTAGAACATTGATAGCTGTTACTGTACATTTAGATAACATACAGAGTGCTAACTACACCAACAGGGTCTGTATTACTGTTAATTGCCATTCAGTAGCAGTATTTTCCACTGGAATTTATTTTCAGGTCAAATGGAAGGAAACAGATGATGTAAAGTTCATAGGTCCAAAAAATTTAAACAGAACAAGACAAGCTCAATGTCTACATACAGGACTAGTCAGCTGAACATTTCTTACATGAACTACCTAAGCGGAATTGACATTTCTGGGTATGATTTCATTAAATAATGCAGCCCTACTTATATCCAACTTTCAAATACAGAAATAAAGTTCAGACTAGGTCTGTTAGTATAAGCCATCTCTCATGATAAATTCTTACTTCTCAAGCTGTACTATATTTTTCAATGTTAACAGAAAGAAGTCAAAAGGAATGACTTTTTCTCAACATCAGATTGCTGCCTTCTCTTTTCCCTTCAGATGAGGATAATGCATTGTCAAGAGCTGAACTAGCTCCTGCTGGTGTATTAATTAATACCACCACCTGGATCTATCAACAGCAAGACAGCCAAATTCACACTAGGGGATAAAAAACAATCTGCACCTTGTCAGCCCTGCCACACTGGGAGTAGTCACAGGTCTGCAGCCCCTGGTAATTACTCACCCGGGTCTTCACACTGGCTGCATTTCCATTTTGATTGTTGACATTGCACAGTGCTGCCTCATCTGCCTAAAAAGGTGGGAAAATGAACAAAGTATGTCAGGCCTGGTAATTACACCACTGTCACCCCTCACTCTCCCAGCTATTGGACCCCATCAGTAAAATGATAGTTGTCAGTCTCCTGTTAACTGTTTTATTAAAAGGGAATGATTATGTTAAGTTGAGTGAATGAGTTGACACTAAGAATCAACACCTTCTGAGCAGCTGTGAAAACATTTAGAAAGGTTTTATGTACCAAGAGCCAAAGTGGAATGAGAAAGAAAAACTACAGGTTGAACAAATTAATAAAAAATGGGAAAAAATCTTAATTCAGATTAATTTTGTGTGGTTGGAGGAATGGGTTCAAGTTCCTGAAAAGAAAATAAACCCATATTTTTAAGGGTCTGCATATATTTAACAGAAAGCACCTATAAAATCATGAATTAAACTCCACTGAGAGGGATTCTCTGTGTTGTGCCAGGAAATTTACATTTCCAGTATATTCCACTTTTTTTTTTTTGTAGTATTTGAGGTTTTCATCTGTTAGTATCAAACAGACCATTTGTTTCAGGACAGGAGAAGAAAACTTCTTTCTGCATGAAACAGAAAATCTAGGCTAAGAATACGTGAACAATTCTGACCTATATTTAAGGACTGACAGTATAACTCAGTGCGTGCTGTTGTTGAGGATTCTACAGGATGAATTCGCAATGTTTATTAAAACTGTTTCATTTGGATTTGTTAATAGAGAAAGTATTGTATCAAAACTGATTTACAGTATAGTTGACAAACTGATTTGTGACCTCTGGAGATCATCTAGTCCAGCCCCTCTGCCAGAGCATATGATTAGAGAACCTCAGACATGCTTCTACTTTGTTTGCTAAATTCTTTTAAATCTAATAATACAGTGGGAACCTGTTAACTATGTTGATGCATGGAGTGATAAGGCATATATGGAGAGACAGGTGTTAAAGGGGATCTTGTTTTAAGGCTATGAACATCTTCATCACTTGTGGAATATTGGAGCAGATAGGGAAGGAGGTCTTTGTAAGTCAGAAATGCTGGGTAAGATTGTTGAGCTTGGTGCTATTTATTTTCCATTTCTTAACAGAATTAATTGTCAGGTGAAGAGCAGCTATCGGTAGTTTAGATATATGTGGAAAATGCAGCCTTGCACGCATCATGAAGATAATGATGGCTAAATACAACTTAATGAGCACTTAATTGTGTTAGTAACTCAAATCGATCACCTGCTGTAGCAAGAGGAAAAGAATTCCAAATTTATAGTCAGCTTGAAGGCCAAGGTATCGCCTGTTCATACCAGTAATCAATAGGACTTATGCAAGTCCTTTGTTATATTTTATCAGAGAAAAGGTAATATAGATATTTATAGCCAGTTCAGAGGACAAAGATTCTCCCGTATTTCTACTAAAAAGGATAACCACCTAACCAACCAAACAGAAGCGTTGCTGTGAGCGTCAGAACAGAATTTAAATCCCATTAATGTCCATTTCTCATATGTGGCTCTATCATTATTATTGTTGTTATTATGAGGCAAGGATATTTAAAATTTCTGCAAGAAATCTCCCTTTTGATGGCCAAAAATACAAGTTTCTTGTGAATCAGAACATTTTCAAAAAGGTTCAAAGGGAACACATAGCTTTGATGTGGAGGGATAGCACTTTCTAGTGATTTCTTTTCCTGAATCATTGTTTGAGCAATACTTAGATTCCCATTTTGTGCCTTCATTCTCATAGGTAAACTCGGTTAAATGATGTCTGTACGTGGAGTTGTACAGGAAACGGCTAGACAGAAACATCACATACAGTCTGAAAGATTTACTCCAAAGTATTCCAAGAAATACTTTGTTGGACATTGGAACGTCTGCAGTAACCTGGTATGGATTAGTTCATTGTTAAGATAAACTAGATTTTTAACTTTATAGCACTTTTATTGTCAGTTCTACAAAGCATATCCTAGGTGCTTTAGTCTGAGACAAGAGGTAAAAAACAGCATCAATGCAAGGACCAGCCTTTCAAACAGAATAGATTTTGCAGTCAAACAGAATCATTAAATCAATACAAAGATTCCTCAAATAGTCATACTGGGATATGCCACTGAGTAGAGGACACCAATGCTCAGTGCTTGGCTTTCTCTTTGTTTCTGTTGGAATTTCTGTGTTTGAACTATAAATCTGACAGTTTTGGACCTCCTTTGAGAAACATGTCTCTGTGTCAGCTTTAAAGATCAACGATAAAGGGGTTCAGACTGTAACTCCCTCAAATTGTAAGAGACAGCTGTTGAGAGAGTAGTAGAGGTTAAAAGGTTTTAACTTTGGAAGTTTCTTTTGATTTGCTCAAGATTTTCTAACCTTCAGTATCTTCTGCCAACCCTAAGTCATGATGCCTGGTAATTATCAGTGCATGGAGCGTGGTGGATTGAAGAGAGGGCTGAATTGTGTAGTTCATTGCTGCTTTGGGAGTAAAAGACTTCTCTGAAGTTGGAAATGAGGCATGTGTTTTTTCTTAAACCATACTTTTCGGGATGTCTTATTGCTCAGGAGTGTTGGGATGGTTTGATGTTGCTTTTAGGGACTGTAAATTTTGTGCTTCAAAATACTGTGTGTTATTAAATCTCTGTTGCCCACTATTAATTAGGAGGATGATGCCCAAACTGAGAAATTGGTAGGCTCACTACTGGTTTGTTCCTAGTATGTTTTTCTTGTACCTGGTGCCAAAGTAACCAGCTGTGTATTACTTTGTGTTTACATAGTGCCAAACCAAGGAATTCATAAAAATCCTGTAACAGTTAAGCAAAACCTTTCAGCCAAAAATGGTTAATGCAAAATAAATAAAAATCACTTGGATTTTTGGAGACAAACCTTCCTGAAATACAATTTGAATTCACAAAAAAGAATTCCTTTCTGAAATAATTTACAGAAAGATAACATTTATTTCTAATGTCAAGTTGTATAAACTGCAAGTAAGGTAGGTAAAGAACATACATTGCCCTAGCTGTGTTTCTATTGTAAATAAATGTTGTATTTGTGTATCCATTCCTTTTTTAAAGCAGCAAAATAAATAGTCTGATTAAAAAATAATACCCTTACGGCAGTTTTGTGGCCAAAGTTGCTGCTCATTCTAGCTGTTTTCTGTTAATTCTTTCATCATCTTCAGCCACGTAAGTATCGTTTAGTATGAGATATATGGCGGTAATGTAGTACTTCACAGCCTCCTTTTCTTTTACCTTATATTTTTGTATGATTGAGATTAAATAGATTTTGAAATAATTTTGGAATGATGCTTGTAAATCAGATACAGTAAAGTGCCAGAGACAGTAAAATTACTGCATCACAGTACTGGCAAATAATTTTAAAAACTGAGACATAACTTTTGATTTTATTTTGGTTTGAAACCTATTAAGGTTAATGAGTGGCGTCTTCTCTCGACTTCTGTCATTTTACAATTGCTGCATCAGGTCACAAACCCTTTATATAAAAAAAGTCGTATAATAGTAATAAAAAAAGCTCTCAGCTTGAGTCAAATGAGTCAGTAGTTCTACTGTAGCAGAGTGTGGGAGCTATTTTTTTAAACCAATGTGTAATAATACATCAATATGCTTAGAAAAAAAGGAAAGTGTCATTTTCATCAAATATAATTGATCACTAACCATAAACCAGTCCACAGATGGATGCATCCTTGTCATCTTGTCCTCTGCTTATTCTCCCATCAGAGGTTCCAGGAGTACAATGTTGTGCCTCTGTCCATTACAATGGGGATTATGGACAAAAACTAATGAACGTTCAAAGGGACTGCTCTACTATACAGAGCTACCACGATACTATTTTTGAGGAGGGATCATTTGCATTTGAAACACAGAATTGTCGACATAAGCCATTCTCTTGGTATATTCTTTTGAGTTATAAACTTACTCTGTAGGTTTTTTGTGTTACGTTTGTTTTGTCATGATAAAACTTTCATTGATCAAATATCTTCTCCTGCATATTTTCTGTCTTTTTCACTTGTAATCTATTATTAAAGTGCTTATTTGAATTGAACGGTAAAGACAGAAAGAAACTGATTTACTCTGTTAAAAGTTTCTGAATATACAGGCGGGTATCTACCCAGAAGAACTATGCAGCTGAAGAATATGCATCTAGGAACACATAGCAATTAGAAATAGAGAGAAATCTAGAAGTTATGTTTTGCTAATTCATGCATTCTTCTAATATAGTTTATCCATGTAAGCAATTGTAGCTCTAAAAAATGATCAAACTTTTAAACTTGTATATATATATATATATCTCAACTCTGCTGATACTGTTAATACCTTATCTTTTGGAGTTCTTCCTCAAAATGTCAGAGATTTCTGCCAAGGCAAGCAGCCCATAAGTGAAAGTCCAGTATATATTTAAATCAAGAATAATTAACATTTGCTGACTTGTAGACTGAAGATTCCCAAGTTACACATATTTTGTTAGTTAGCTATTTTAGACTTTATATGTTCAAACACTTAAAAGAATTTTTAAAACACTTCTAAGCTTCAGGTAGATATTTTACATTCCCCGATATAATAAACAGCATAAGCGATAAATGTAAATATTGTGTATAATAAAGACTAAATTCTGGTTTTGATAGGTTAAGGAGAACTAGAATTCCAATTATTTATTTTTCTCCCTTCACTGACACATTTTTCTCAAAGAAGTCAGAAAAAATATTCAGTCCCTGTTCCTTGTGATTTTTGATGTCTCTCTGATTTAGTCTATAATGTTTGTTTTGCGCATTCTTTTTCCAAAGTATGTGCACTGTATGTTTTTATGAGCAAGAGAAGATGCCCATTTGATTTATCTCTAAACGGGGGAGATCTAGAAGGAAGAGCTTAAAACTACATTCCTTCCACAAAATGTATTGTTCAGGCTCCAGTGATTTTTATTTTTTTTCAGAGAGCTATATTAGGTAAGTCTAGGAAAAGATGTGGTTTTAAAACTACTTATTCTTGAACGTTTTGATTATCAGAAAGGGTCACAAAGTTCTTGGAGGGATATTTGTTCTCCATCCTACCCACCCACCCACCCCCTGCCCCCAGGATACAGTAAAAAAACCCATCCTCCTTGATACTTGAGAGACTTTACTAAAAATTGTAGAGATGAAATATGACAACATGAAAGAAATTCCTTTATATATATATATATATTTTTTTTTTTTTTTTTTTTTTTTAGAAAATTACAAGGGAATGGAAATAGACATTTAAAAGGAACAAGCTTCAACAAGAAGTAGTTATGATATAGTTCTGGCAGACAAAACAAGATGTGTTCACCCCAAATTTCTCAAGATCTGAAGGAGTAAATCTCTGCCTCAAAATTTTCTTAAGATGTTGGACCCTGTTCTGCAGTCTCCAGGCATGGAATTGCTACAGAAAAAGTCCAGTTCCATGGATATCTCAAATATGGAGAAATTAGAATGTATTGGGATTAAGTCTTAATGTATAAAATTGTAGAGAGAGAGATTCTCTTATCAGCTCTGTCACACACCATGCTGTATCTACATCTTGCTGAACTGAATCAGGCTATAAGTATGTACATGTTTCAACTTCTCTAACATGGAGAATAATACTACTAGCGTCTTGGTCTTGCATGGCCCTTGGAGTGGGAGATGTTGAGAACCTGCTATGGTAGTGTCTCTGTAAATACACAAACTTTACTACAGTGCATTTTTAAAAGCAATGTTAGTCTGTGTATTTGTTTGATTAGTTTAGTCTATGCTTAGAAGATTGTAGTCAAAAGATAACTCCAGAGTCTTTAAGCAACATCACGTATTTTGACTTTTCCCTTCACGTGTCTAGTCAAATATCGCTTAACATTAACCATATGTAAAATTCTCGTTATTCCTTAGATTACAAGACCTAGACGACGATACCTGTTTGGCACCACATATATAGCAATATGCTGCTGTGCTAACAGTGTCTTGCAGTTACGGATTAATTCATTTTGAGCAGCCAAAATCATTATGCTAGTAACATATGACAGTTTGAGATTTTGGTTTCTTTCAGTATCTGTAAATAAAGCAAAGATTTTGGTGCTCTTCTTACATAAACATACGTATTTTATACAGGCTTCCATATACTTCTTACTTTTTCTTCTTCACTAGCAGATTCTGGAGTTGGAAAGGTGTAAACGTAGCATGACCAGGTAGCAAGGTGCTAACAAACTATAAAATACTTATTTTAGCATATTTTTCTTCTCCCTAAATGATATATTTCACTATCTTTATGTGGAAATCAGCCACACAAGTGACTTGCACATCAATACAGAAAATTAACATGTCTATTTTTAGAGATCCTATTTTTTAAGCAAATATATCAGACAGACAATATGCAACTTAGGTTGCATGTATATAAGTGGATTTCTACACAGTGACAATATATGAATTTCTTTGAACAATATTAATTTTCACATCTTTCAAATTCCCAGTTGTTTTCTTTTCTTGAGGTCTTCAGTCCAGCCATGTAAAGTCCATTTGTGCATTGTGTAGTAAAAAGGAGGCTCCCTTGTGTGAGAAGAGCTCCTTTCATCATAGTGCCTGTGGAGGATTGAAAGTGAAGTGAGAGAATTGCTTCATGGTATCACAATTTCAGTGATTTATTTATTTTTTTATTTTAAAAAGGGCCAACTGATGATTTACAGGAACATTGCTCTTTCACTGTTAATTACAGGGATTTCCATGACCTGTTTTGCTCTATTTAAAAAGGCAAAACACAAAAAACCTTCCAACGCTAATCAAAACTAAGTCAGGACAATTGAGCTAGTGTACTGAAGCTATCTTAGAAAATGCAGTTTCTTTGCTGCACAGTATAGATGTGTATTCTGTTTTTATTCCCCTCCAGACTTCTTAAAATCACATTGTTATCTTAGTCTTTGAAATGTAAAAATGCTGGGACATCAAAGAAATATTGTGATGGTCAAAGAAATTTAGCGGGAGAGTGTATATAATGAATACTTAACACCAGAGGTTTACTTCATTTTTTTTTGTGAAGATATCCATTGTAGCAACTTAGAGCTGGAAAATGAGGCATGAAATTGTTTGTAGAAGGTTCAGTAAATTGAATGTTAAGCATTTGTATGTTTGCTGCAAAGCTAAGCTTGCAATTTTAGTCATAACATGGGTATCTTTTGCATTTGTTCTGTAGCTTGTTTAACAAAAAGCAGATAAGAAAACCTTACAGCAGCTGAGAAAAACATTTTGAGGAATATAAGAAGAATATAAAGACCAGCTCTTCAGGAGATACAGATGAGGACAGCCTCCTTGATTATAGTGGTGTTTTATTCTAGCTGAGGATCTGAGAAGCACAGTGAACTAACCTCCTTAAAACTTCCACAATGGGATTCAAACCCACCATATGATCTAGAGCCAGAGAGACTGCCATTACACTACACTACGCTACTCAGATCTTCTGCTACCATGTTTATATGGCTTGTAGTATTTGAGGTTGGTTCCCTAAAGCTTGCTTTGCTGCCTTTGCCAGTGTTCTTCATTCCCACAGTACTTGCCCTTTAGGAATGTTCTGCTTGCAGAAGTCTGAAATCTCTCTTTTGATTCTGTTGCCTTCAGTGAAGATTGCCTGTTGTATAAACTTTTTGCTAAATTAGTAGTAAGTCGTATCATGTCGTGGGTGATCACATTCTCCCTTGACAGAGGATGTCATATGACCTACCATACGGCTAGAGGTATGTGCACTTGAGGGTTAATGTGGTGAATGGCATTTTGGAAATGGGAAAGAGGCACCATGGAGTGGCCTTCTAGAAGTATTTATAGTGCCTGTGTTTTTTCTGTTCTAACCCAAGAAGCCCTTGGAACAGAGGACAGCATAACAAAATGAATGTTTTGCTAGCCTGGGATTAGTCCATGTACTGTAGAGTATACATCACAATTTCCCATTCTTTTTCTCCACATCCTATTTGAAGTAACAATAGTACTTTCAAACTTGCATGAAGGTTCGGCTAGCTCAAGCCAACAGAATTGCCCAGAAATTGTTCCTTATTTCCTCTTTACTCTCCCACAGCCTTCTGAAAAGATGTAAACAATTCTCTCATTACATGTGTTGAAGGTAAAGTGTTTCAGTCTCTACAGTCACCGTAGGCTGAGGAAAAGATTTGTGGTATTACCAAACTGCATGGACTTACAGCAAGGTTGAGTTTAGGTCCCAGGTTTTAGCTGTGCACTAGTTACCATGCAGTGTAATGAAGCTGAAAGTCTCTGATTGTAGTGGTCATTAAAATATTTCAGAGTGTCCTGGTTTGAGGTAGAAGAAAACCAGGATGCAGGGGATAGATATCATGGGTAGATGCAACTCGGTGGCTTTCTGTATTATATGATCTTCATATAGTTATGTCTTTCATGAGTCATTTATACTGTGCTTGATTCTGATCTTCCTTACTCAATTCCGCAGGCTTAACTGGAGGGGTTTTTTATCGTTTGCAAGCTGCAAGGACATTTATGAAACTGTTTTGAGCACACTGTAGAACTAGGGAGCATGGTGATTAGTTGTGCCTCTATTGTGTGAGTATTCACAACCATGCTGACTGACTTCTGAAGACTCACCCTAGTATGTTGGGGTTTTGCACTACTATTAGATAGCAGAGATTGTTTCAACTATTTCTTCTTTATTGTTTCAGATGCCTCAAAAAATCCTGAGAACAATTCGTCCTCTAGGAGGCAAGTGGCTTGGAATCATCAAAAAAAGATCATTACGAACTTGTTAGTCAGCACATTTTTGAGACTCAGGCAGACATTCAGTCATTTCTGCGGTTGCAGCTTGCAGCTTTGTTGGCATTAGAGGCATTCTGAACCAAACAGAGAAACCCCATTAAATTTCAGATTTGCAAATTTTAAATCTGCAGCTTTATTTGCCGCTGTCTTCACTGGCATTAGTTTAGTGTCACTAAATTAATACAAAGCAGTGAGTGGGTACATCAGTGTGAAACTGGTAAAATGAAGTGGATGATCAAGTTCCAGTAATTTTAACTGTCAGACTTGTTTGGACATGGAATCCATGGATTCTGGTCCAACTCAGGTCAGTCTTTTTGTTTGTTTGTTTGGGGTTTTTTTAATTGCTTATTTCGATGTTTTCCATAATTTTCTATTTCACTCAGAAAACAGCTGAAATTCATGCACCCTTGATAGATGAATTTGAATGTTGTTTTGTCTTTGCATTTTAAATTGTGATAAAACTCTGTCCTCTACAGTATCTGAACAGATACTTGGATATAGCTACTAAATTTATAATCCCTAAGTGGTGTAAGCCATTCAACAGGTCTTAGTCTCTTCTATCTAGTATGTTAACATCTCACATCCGTATTGAGATTGTTTAAGAGATCTATCCTTTTTGAAGGTTGTTTAATTTTTGTTAAATTATGTTCTGTAAACTATCAATACAACTTTTCATGGCTGCAAAGGTGCATTTGCTTAGGTGGACAGTGTTGTGTTATATTGTTTTGTCTTTCAGCAAGGCAATTACTACTACATTACATATCTCAGTCACAGGCATCTACAGAGACTCCTATTATTGCAGACTGCCATTTAAAATTCTTTTTGACTAGTTATTGTACTGCACCGTTTTGCTTTTTCTTTCCTTGACATTTTTAGATGATTTTTGGCATCTGAGGAAAAATATACATTCAGACAATTAGAATGTTCCTGCCTGGTCTCTGCTCTAGTCAAGCACAAGACAGCTAGAAGAGCACTAGAGGAAGGGGAAACTAAAAGGCAGTGACACATGATCTCTTTTCTATGCTGTTTATTGAAAGATCAGGGGTATGTTATCTAGAAAATGCTTTTCCTTTCTTGATTGATTTTTGATCATGAGGTGTTCGTACCCCTGTGTTTTAAACTCTCTGTAAGTTTAACATTGACTGTTCTCCACCGCAGATGAGGTCAATTTGGGTAATTGACCATTAAGTTTTAGTTTCCACAGTTGTCAGCACCAGTGAAAATATTCTATGGTTTTGTACAATGCTTAAAAGACTGACAGATCTTTCCAAAAGCATTATTTTTGCCTTTTCCTAACAAGAAAATAGGAATGCCAAGGGTTACTATAGTTACCTAAAGTTATCACAGGTAGCTATGAAGAGGGTAGAGGGTTTTGTTTAGTTTTCTGTTGAGGGTTCTGTCGATACTAAGATCCTGATATATCCAAACTGTATTTTCTTTTTAATTTTATTGTATGGACATCAGTCGATCACAATACATTGTAACAGGCAATCTGTTTACAAGGCATATGACAAATACGAAACATATTCTTCCCCTTTAAAAAAGAATGTGAAAGCTAAGTTAGGAATAGGCCCAAGCAAAAATAAGATGTAAAAAAAATATTTATGTTGCTCTTCTGTTTGCTTTCTTACTTGTTTCCCTTTGCAGTCTGTGCTGATCTTTATTTTATGCTCTCCATGCTTATGCTGTGGACTTCTCCACTTACGCTGTGGACTTCTGCAAGTGCTGAATTTAAAGCTGTTCACACTTAAAATACTTTTTACATGTTAGCATTTTTTTGCATTTGGGGGGTAGGTTTGTAGAGGAATACTTAGTTGAACTAGTAAGACTCTCAGATCAGTAGAAATCATTAAAACTACAACACTATACACATACAGAATCTCCATCTCTGAGATATTTTTAATGAGTCTATATGTTCCTAATTTTGGGATTAAAAGAAAGACGAAGACAATACTTTATCTGAAACAGAATATATGATGTGCAGTACATCTCTTCTTTAGGCTACATCTGCTTTCTAAATATTTGTGCATATATTGGATTTAATTTTATATCTTTCCTGTTCATTTTAATTAATGTAGACAAAATTGGTTGCCTGTGTCTAAGTTTTAAGTAATTATTTCCACTAAGAGAAACCTAGCTGCTGCATACATCGACCAGCTCAGTATGTGCAATTTCACCCAGTCAGGCCCAGTGCAATTTCGTCCCCCATTTCGTCCAAGACATCTTAAAGCAGAGTCCTTCTGTGATATCATAACTGAGGAAAACTGAGTATGTTTGAGAAATATTGAGAAACCTGTAAATTTACAACCCATTTAATCAGCATATTTTCATGAAGCTGTGGTCCAAAATAAAATATCAGTGCAGTCAGGAATTTAAGTCCAAGTGGGTTGAAAACTCCTACTGATGGATTGGGATGGACAGGAATACTCAGTTTATCAAAAGAAACCTGATACCTTCCCCACACATACTTTTTTTTTTTTTTTTTAATTTAAGGTTGGTATCCTATATGTGATGTCAAAAATGTTCAGACATCTTTGATTCAGAATAGTACTTTCAAAGGAAGACTCCCGCTATATGCAGAGTTGATATACAATGATAACAGTTTATTTTGCATGTTTGGTCTTTTGTAGAAAATACATATATTTGTTCAAAAATGGAAATTCTGCTGCTGTGCATGAATTGCTCCAGATGTGCTCCACAGATATACTTTACCTGCCTGAATTAGAAGAGATCTAATGTGTGTCATTGTTTGTTCAATGTTCATAATTCAGATACGAGTTTTATGTGAAGTTTAATAATGTTATGAACCAGATATAAAATAAGTGGGTTTGTGAATGGCAGGTCATGCCTGTCAAACCTGATCTCCTTCTATGATAAAGTGACCCACTTAGTGGATGAGGGAAAGGATGTGGATGTTGTCTACCTGGATTTTTGCAAAGCTTTTGACACCATTTCCCACAGCATTCTCCTGGAGAAACTGGCTGCTCATGGCCTGGACAGGAGTACTCTTTGCTGGGTAAAAAACCAGCTGGACGGCCATGCCCCGAGAGTGGTGGTAAATGGAGTTAAATCCAGTTGGTGTCCGGTCACAAGTGGTGTTCCCCAGGGCTTGGTGCTGGGGCCAGTTCTCTTTAATATCTTTATCAATGATCTGGATGAGGGGATCGAATGCACCCTCAGTAAGTTCGCAGATGACACTAAACTGGGCGGGCGCGTTGATCTGCTTGAGGGTAGGTTGGCTCTGCAGAGGGATCTGGACAGGCTGGACCGATGGGCTGAGGCCAATGGTATGAGGTTCAACAAGGCCAAGTGCCGGGTCCTGCACTTGGGTCACAACAACCCCATGCAGCGCTACAGGATTGGGGTGGAATGGCTGGAAGGCTGCCCAGCAGAAAAGGACCTGGATGTCTTGGTGGACAGCCGGCTGAATATGAGCCAGCAGTGTGCCCAGGTGGCCAAGAAGGCCAACAGCATCCTGGCCTGTATCAGGAATAGTGTGGTGAGCCGGACTAGGGAAGTGATCATCCCCCTGTACTCGGCACTGGTGAGGCCCCACCTGGAGTACTGCGTTCAGTTTTGGGCCCCTCGCTACAAGAAGGACACTGAGGTGTTGGAGCGTGTCCAGAGAAGGGCTACAAAGCTGGTGAGGGGTCTGGAGGACAAACCTTACGAGGAACGACTGAGGGAGCTGGGGTTGTTTAGCCTGGAGAAGAGGAGGCTGAGGGGAGACCTTATCACCCTCTACAACTACCTGAAAGGAGGCTGTAGAGAGATGGGGGCTGACCTCTTCTCCCTGGTGACAAGTGATAGGACAAGAGGAAACGGGTTCAAGTTACATCAGGGGAGGTTTAGATTGGATATTAGGAGACATTTTTTCACTGAAAGGGTTATTAAACATTGGAACAGGCTGCCCAGGGAGATGGTGGATTCACCATCCCTGGAGGTGTTTAAAAAAAGGATAGATGTGGTACTTAGGGACATGGTTTAGAAATGGTTTTTGTCAGGGTAGGTTAATGGTTGGACTCGATGATCTTAAAGGTCCCTTCCAACCTCAGCGATTCTATGATTCTATGATTCTAAGTGTGTGTAGGTATATACATATAATTCTCTCATATCATCTCTCTGTAGACGCATTTCTTAGGACATACTTTAAAGACTCAGTGTTAATTTCGGTCTTCAATACAATACTTGAGAGGGCCATTAAAGAATATCTTTTGTCCCTTCCTTCCTCAGGAAATATAAGAAGTGTGGGAAATTGGTTCCGATTGCCAAATTGCACTTTATCCTGGAGGGGTGGCTAAAGAACTTCCATTCTTATATCATGTATTGCACATTCTGACTTTCTTCATTCATGGAAGATACTGGTTTACACAGGATGAAAGAACAGGGAAGGTAATGTCCAATCGGTTCCCCTCTCATTTGCGTGAACATCCACATATTATAATGTTAGTTAATTTTATCCTCAGTTTCATTCAGTTCAGCATATGAAATGAGTCTGGGCTTTAGTGGCCAGGCTAAAATTGTTTTCTTTGATCCCAAAGGGCAATACATCAAAGACAAGTATTTGGTTTATGTGAATGCGTAACATCTGTCTCTTTACACCATTTAGATGCTATCAGTTTCAGAAGCTTCAGAGTTTGAGGACAGAATGAACATACTCTGTAAGAACAATCAGGAAATGTAAAGTTGTTTTACTTTTTTTTACTGATATGATTCTGATGGATGTATTATGTTCTATAATTTTTAATTCTGTACAACTTCTAATTTAAATCTGTGCCACTGTCGCGGTTTTGGCCAAATTGGCCAATGGCCGGTGACAGATGCTCCCCCCCCAGCCTCTTGTGCACAGAGAGGAGGAGGAGAGATCAAGAGAGATTACAAGTTTAGAAGAAACTAAACTACTGAAACATTAATAATAAAAACGAAAATAATGAAATAGATACAGTATATACAAAAACATATTAAGCTCCCAGGATGATGTTGCTGGTAGGCACTGGGGAAGTCCCAGGCTGGACTCAGCGACGGGTGAGAACTGGATTCCAGAGTTGGAGTCAGGAACACACAAATTGGGATCAAAGGCAGATGAACAGACAGGGTCCTCCTCGGACGTCAGCCATTGAAGGAAGAGAGCTGACCCATTGATCCCTCAGCTTTTATACTGAGCATAGGGCAGATGGAATGGAATACCCCTGTTCATCAATTTTGGGTCACCTGTCCTGTCCGCTCCTCCCTGCAGGTGGGATCCCTCTATGCTTTTCTGCTTCCGACCCTCCAACAGGGCAAATAACGAAATTAGCTGACCTGGGTTGTTATAGCAATAAGTATAAGCAAGAGCCTCTGTGCATACCATTCCTTGGCACAAACTGTCTTATCACTCTGAACGAACCGTTTTAGACACAACATGCTGTTAATTTCAGAGAGTTAGAAGAGGCCTAGCAAAGAAGTAAAATTACTGAACGGAAAGTATATTCTGTTTTACCTCAAACCAGGACAGCCACAAAATTCATGGAAAGATTACTCCTCCTAATTTGCTATCCCTTTTTATTCACTGTGCAATGATGACAGTTATTATATAAGATACCTAATAATGGTAAATCTCATCCAAGGTATTAATTTCCATCCACTCATATTTACATCCAATAAAGAGTAATATTTTCTATAGATTTATGACTGCCCTCATCCCTAATGTGGGACCTAAGAATGTGGCAGGATTTTCTGTTTTGACACATGAAGATACAAAACTTCCATGCATACAAAGGTTTCAATTAAAACAAAAATAAACGGAGAGGGTGTGTAGGTAAATCAAGCCCATGGTAGAATTTACATTTAACAAAGGAAATAAGGCGAGACAAATGACTGTGTAAGACACCGTAAGTCCCTGCTGTGAGCAAACTAATCTACACTGGTCCTGCTTTGAGTCATCAATGTGCCCTTGTGGCAAAGAAGGTTAATGGTATCCTGATTAGGAGGAGTGTTGCCAGCAAGCCAACGGAAGTGATTTCTTTCCCTCTACTCAGCACTGGTGAGGCTGCACCTGGAGTAGTGTCCAGTTTTGGGCTTCCCAGTACAAAAGAGAGATGGATCTACTTCCTAATGGCCAAGGGCCACTAAGATGATGAAGGGACAGGAACATCTCTTATCTGAGGAAAATCTGAGAAAGATGGGACGGTTCAGCCTAGAGAAGAGAAGGCTTATTATATACTTATGTATACTTAGAGAAGGCTTATATACTTAACACATATAAACACCTGGAGGTATAAAGAAGCTTGAGCCAGGCTTTTTTCAGTCATGCTCAGTGACAGGACAAGAGGCAGTGGGCACAAATTGAAACACAGGAGGTTCCATCTGAACATCAGAAAACTTTTTTTACTGTGAAAGTGACTGAGCACTGATCCAGCTTTCCCAGAAATTTTTGTGCAGTCTCCATCCTTGGAGACAGTAAAAAAAATCTGGATATGGTCCTGGGCAGCCTGCTCTAGGTGGGCCTGCTCAAGCAGCGGGGTTAGACAAGATGACCTCCAGAGGTCCCTTCCAACCTCAGCCATTCTGTGTGTCTGTGAAGACTGAAGATAAATTACAACGTCAAGGGCAACCCCATTTTTTGTTCTCCAGAGGAAAATATAGGCTATAGCTATTCCAATTTTAGAGGATCTTGCTTACCAGTATAAGCAATGCTTTACTATCCTTCTAAGTACATATTTCTTAGTCAGTAATTTAGTTTGAGCTCCTATTTCTGTCAGGAACATTTGGGGCTGAATCTAAGATCAATAGTTTTGGGGTGCTGAAGGAAAGAAAATAAACTTTTAAACACTGGATTATAATTTTCTTATTTCATGATGACTAATTTTATGTCTTCATTAACTCATTTAAACAGAGGTTAATTCTAATAATGAAGGATAATAGAAGTTTCTCTGTTAAGATTTGCTCACTTTGTAAATGTACCACTCCTGTATTTCCTGTACACATGGGAAAGAAAAAACTTCAAAGAACTTTGCTGTTTTGTTCTAAGAAATATACAATCTCTTAGCCTGTCTGCCTCCATAAGTAGAGGAGATCCCTCCTTTATTGGTGAACATGATAGCTGGTTTTGTCATCCAGTGATTTTACCTCTGTGGTCTGTTCCTCTTTTTAGTATTAACATTCCAGTTGCACTTAAGTTTCAGTCATGAGTAGGTCCCTGCTGTGCTAAGTGCTTCATGGACATGTGCTTCAAACAGCTTAGAAAAAGAGGAAGAGAAACAGTCATTCAGAAAAAGTCAGTTATGGGGCTGCAAACCAGACCTATATTTTAGATTAATACTGTGTGTACGGGAGGATGCCGGATGCCTCTGTGCCCTTCTTCCCAGCGCACCTTCCATAAGCATAGACTATCTAGTCTAACTCTGTAAAGCAGGAAAAAAACAGAGCAAAAAGTTTATTCATTTTATCCTTTTAAAAACCCAGGGAAACTAATACTGCCTGAAGTTACATTATTTGTACTTCTTGCAGTAACTTTGGAGAAGCAGCCATGGGAAGCCATGTACCATGCTTTGTGGAGACCTGTCAGAAAAATAAATCCTGGAGCATACGGGGGAGAAGACTGTGGAGTCTTCTGCTAGGATGAACAGGACTCTGACTCAAATTTTGTTTCCTGCAAGTAGCATGTGCACGTGCAAAGGATTTTACACAGTTATTCTGTAAACTTTCAGACAAATCCCACAGAAGAAATATAGTAGGATTAATATTCATTATATAATTTTAGTTTAAAGAAGGATCAGTTAATTTCATAAATAACTCTACAGTATATGTGATGTAAATTAGTGATATTTTTATTTCTGAATTTAAAATGTTTTATCCTCCTAACAGATATCTTTGTTTTAAACAGTATGAAAGAAGCATTAGGGGGAAAAAAACACTTTCGTAATATAAAATCAAGAGACCCAGGAAAACACTTATTCTTCTCTATTTCATGGTACAGTTCAGTTTGATATAGAATTTGTTTTAAAGTAATTTGAGTTTTCTGCTGGGCTCTTTTAGAGTCAGTTTGTGAAGCTTTTGTGTTCACTCATGAGCCCTTGTCTTAAGAAATTACACAGTGAAATGACTCCTGTGAGTAGCTTTTTAGCGATATGAAGATACTGCTTCAAACCCAGCCTATAACTTGAGCAGACAGGGGATGGTATTAGCTCTTTGAGATGCTCCATTTGTTTGGGTTTTTTATTTTTATATTAAAAATATTTAAATATTTTATTAACCATTTTCCTGTTTTTCAATGTTTGCCTTTCAATTTCTTGAAAAATCCTACCTTTAAGTCTTATCACAGGCTTGAAATCTAAAGATTCTAGTCCCAAATTGCCAAAACAATGATTGGGGTGGTTTGATGTTCTAAGACCACTCAGCTCCATTACAGGTTATGTTATTTGTTCTTCTTCTCTGCACTGAGCTGTTCATACTTACCAGCTGTTATCCATCACTCTATATAGAAATGGAGAAAAACTGAATCTCTTAGTGATCACACTGTGTAGTTATGAATTGATGAATTATTTAAAGGAGTAGTACCCTCTTACTTACTGACAAATAAGTCCAATGTGACAGTGGGTTTTTTTCCTTCTCTTCTTTGTCTTAAACAGAAAGTATTAATTCTGTTCTACTCAAGGCAATCATATTTCTAGAATTAGAAATCAGTCATATGTCACATTATATGGATACCTTTTGGCCCTATAGGATAGAAAACGAATATCGGTAATTTCTTATTGGTTCCTGGATACTTTCCATCTGTATTTTAAGTGAGCTTTTGTTGTTCTTGTTAACAACAACAAAAACCTCAGCTGGATTCTCAACTTCTTAGTAACAATGGCCCAATTTTCATCCTTGCATCCTTTAATTTTGAAATTGCTTGTGCAGGTGGTTGCTATACAGCTCTCTTCCTTTTACATTACTATAATGCATCTGGTTTGTTATCATTCTTGGTTTTAGACCAGGCCACTTGCAGGGATTGCAGTAGCAGAAGTCTTTAATGATTGATTTGTTGCTGACCACTGC
The DNA here is from genome assembly GCF_964199755.1 of Larus michahellis. Taxonomy (NCBI): domain Eukaryota; kingdom Metazoa; phylum Chordata; class Aves; order Charadriiformes; family Laridae; genus Larus; species Larus michahellis. The sequence continues at coordinate 79,790,245 of NC_133899.1, read as the reverse complement.
TAGCATCCCACAGGAGCATTCTTGGTGCCTGTTGTAGCAGGTCTGACTGCCCCTGTTTCAGGCCTCCTCTTTAGGTAGTGATTAAAAGTCTATGGCACTAGACTTATGGATAGCACTAGAATGGATAGCACTAGAAAAATTCTTCTTATCATAAAATGTTTAGGCATATTACCTCCACTAGAGGGCGTTGCTACTTGAAAGTACAATGCTAAATTTTGGGGGAATAATGTTACTAACAGGAGATAGAGGATAAGCATGGCAACAAATCTTTTCTCCCACCCTACAAAACCAAAAATTGTTGTCATATTTATAAATATGTTTTCACCCGTGTCTTGTTTATCTCCCTGGAAACTAGAGAAAGCTGTTTGGTTTTTTTTCCCTCACTATCCACATACAATATGCAAAAAGCAATCTACAGGAAGTGCCAATGGTAAGCGTAACAGAATGCTTTTGAGGACAATTGCAATTCACAGGCTAGGAATACGGGAGAAAACAGTGCTTAGTGTGTATATATGAGCTCAGTAAAAATGTGACCCAGCTACAGAGGAACCTGCATAGAAGATGAGAGGTACAGGACAAGTGTAGAAATGGTAACTGGCTCTAGGGTCATTAAATAGAAGCGTCTCTTCGTATAGTTAAAACAACCTGTCTTAAGGATGATTTTTCTGATTCTAAGTAGGGGTTATAGGATCTGAGTGTAAAAGTTGTATCCTCCTAACAAAAAAAGATGCGTGTCATTAGGAGACGGCTAGCTGACCACCTAGTGTGGCAGAGCTGGCTACTGACAGCATTGAAATCCTGGGTCTTGGTCTCACTGTCTAGCCAGTAAATGTTCCTGCATTCCCCTAGCATACCCTTCTTCAAAACGTTGATTCCTGTTTGCAGACCTTCTCTCATAAAGCTATAGTGACAGTCAGAAGAAATAACTCAGTGCAATAGGTATTTTTGGAGATGCTCAGAGTGCTAGATAGTGCCAATTCAGTCTATTATACTCAAGCAGTCTTTTCCCTAAGAGACCAGGGGAAGGAAAAGGTCCATGAGGATGATATTAATGATCAACATACTTTTGTTTTCATTTTTTGGTGTCTACAAGAGATATAGGGATATTTTCTGTAGGAATGTGTTTAGTTTTATAGCCTTGTTTCTTTATGCAAGTAAGTGACTGTGTGATCTAGCAACCTGAGTTGAATAGCCAGTCCTTTAGGTCTTTCACGGGCTATGAATACAGTAAGAGCACTCAACCCTTCTGAAGATATGCAAATGTAGGCATTTAAAAGATTTACATTCATCTTTCACAGGCCTCAGAAATATAAATATGAAATATCCAGAACCTTGTCACTTCAGTAATAATTAAGCTGATGGCCTATTATGTTCGATTGCAAATCAATATAGTATCTTTTGGTGCCACTTGAGTTCTTGAGGGTTGGCTTGGGGCCAGCACTAGTTATACAATTGAAGAGCTGCAGCTGCATCGAAAACTTCTCTGCCATTTCCATTCAGAAAGAATAGACTGGTAACAATGGTGGCCAGCCTCTTCATAGTAATTGTGTGCAAGTACACATTTTGAAATAGTGTTTTTGTTCAGCAGGTGCTGTTATTTTAGTTTAATTTGAATTTTGAAATATGGAGGAGAGAAGGGGCCTAATCTTAACAGCATCTAACCTACAGCTGTTCAGAACAGGACAGCAAACAGCATATGTTGCTTAGATGAAAATCATAATTGCTTATTCTTCCTGGCGTATTAGCAGACCAGTGCTGAGCCTATGAAATTATGTAGCATTTTCAGGCTTTTACTTTTCAAAGTGATCTACAATACTCTGGAAGAACTATTCTAGAGCATCTGACTGTAAGTTTTCCCAGAGGCAGCTACTTGGTTTTACATCAGAAAACACAGAATGGATAGATAGTTCACCAAGGCAGTGTCATAAGCACTGACCTCTAGAAACATCATTAAAGCAGGGCAAAGTCTGTGTTATTTCAGTCCACTGCAAAAGCTGAAGAAACAGCTTGTAAAATGGTGATTTCTTGGGACCTTTGTTTGTTTGTTTGCCTCTTCTCCTTTCAAAGGAAAGAAAGTCTGTGGGGTTTGAGGAGGTCGCAAATTTTTGAAGCATATACCTTAGTCAAAAATATGTACTGAATTTTTTGTCTAGTTTTCTTTTTTCCGATGACCTATTGTTTGGACATTTAAAATCTGAGATTAATTACTTGTATTTTTTGAAAAATTTCTCTGTATAAGTGTTAGAACACAGGATATATTAGAAAAGGCAAAATGAGAAAGAGTAAAGGTGTAATTAGAGTCAGAGTTCAACATTTTAAATTCCTACTGTTGTAAGTCTGTCTCAAAAATCTGACTAAAAGCATGTGATTAAAAAGGTGCTGACAATGACACTTACCTTGAAAAGTAATGGACACGAATTTTAAGCATTCCAGATAATCTGACAAAACTTGCATGGTCTAAACTAAGGTACACTATTTTGCTCTTTGTAAGATCAGAGCTTATTAAGAATTTCACATGAATGACCATCTTTGGAATCGGGACACTGTTATTTAGATGCCTCAAACCTGATCCTTTTCCTCATGGGTGCCTGCTTATGCCCAAGTCTTCTTAGTGGTATTACAGGCTGAATGCCATGTAACTTAAGTCACGCAACAGTGTGGCTCAAGCAGATTCCTTCCATATATATTATACTATTTACTCGTTGTTCCTTTGGGATTTGTAAAAACAATACACACAACTTTTCACAACTAATATCCTGTCAATTTTATCAAATAATTTCTAGCTGTGATTTCATTTAGATCAAGATCCTGAGGGAAGGGAGAGACACACATACATATTACTGTGCTGCTCGTCAGCCCCACTGAAGATGCTGGTTTTGAACTAGCCTCTGAGGGAAACATAAAATAATACAGTTGCAATTCAACATGCAAATAAAAGCAAAGAACAAGGGTTTTTTTTCATGAAATATTTCCCTGGAAACCCAGAGGTTTATATTGTTGAAATTGTTAAAGGAAAAGAAGTATGATACGTGAGACAAGCACTGTCTGTTTTTGATAAAATAACTTCTTCAAAAAATGAGATGTTTTTTTCTTAACACTTACCAAAGTAAGACAAAGTCAAAAGTACTGAATAATGTACAAGATGATTTATTTTTTTTCCCCATACATCTTCTGGGAAGGCTGACTAGGTGAGGTGCTCTGCTGGGTCTGCTACTCATGAATAAAGAAGAACTAGTTGAGATGACAGTCAATGGCAGACTTTGCTGCAGTGACCAGGAAATGGTGGAATTTAAGATCTGGAGGGGAGTGATGTGTGTAAGCCGCAGAATAAAACTGTTGGTTTTCAAGTGCTTCAGCTTATTTAAGGAATCAGAAGGTGAGGTCATATGAGAGGCTGCTTCTCATGACAGAGAAATTGGTAAATTATCAAGGGCAACCACCTCAAAGTACACCAATGACGTATTCCAGGGGACAAGAAAATGAGCAGGTATGGCAGAAGGCCATCTTAATTGAACAGTGAGCTCCTGACCAGGCTGAAATTTAAAAAATAAGTGTATGAGAGGTTGAAGCGGAGACAGGGTGCAGAAGAGACACCTGCTTGCAGACATGAGAATGTAATTAGGAAGGCCACATCTTGCATGGAGATAAAGCTGTCAAGAGATATAAGACATCAAGGTCTTCTAGAGGTACATCAACAACAAAAATGAAGACAAAGAAAATTCTTGTCCCACTGCTAAATGGGGCTGGTAATCTTGTCGTGGGGTACTCAATGCCTTCTATTTTCAGTTTTTACTAGCAAGATCTGCTTTACAGGTCTCTGGACCTAGTAGCAAAGTTTGGGAGTGTAGGGTACTACTCATGGCAGAGGAAGATTGAACTCTAGTTTAGCTAAGAATGCCTTCAAGTTCGTGGAGCCAGATGGAATGCATCTGAGGGTACTGATGGAGCTGTCTGACTCATTTAAGAGGCCTCTGTCTTCTTGGAAAGGTAGTGTTCATTGCGTGAAGTCCCTGAGGTCTGCATAAATGCAAATGCTATGTCCACGTTCAAAAATAGGCAAGAAAGAGCATCTGAGGAACAACAGTAGTTGTTTGTAGTAATCCTTCAACCTATTTTAGATTTAATGTGAGGGCAGGAAATCTGTCCTTTCACCTCCAAAGTGACATGTCATTCGTGCATTGTGTTAACTCACTTGCGAGCAACAAGTCTAAAAGTGTGGCAATCCCTTTTTGAAGTTATGCCAGAGTGGAAGGCCACATCTTGAGACACTCCATAGCCAGGTATGGTTCCCCAGTGATTTTTCCTTTCCATCCAGTTATATGTAGCTGACTATATATTTTGTTGAGCACTCTAACATGCAAGATCTTTCAGGATAAAGTCTGCTAAACATATATGATCATCAAACTGTATAGCTGGTTTAAAAAATTATGGATACCCTTAGAAGGAACTATGCAAGTGGAACATAAAGTTAAGTGAGGTTAGAATACACAGGTTTATCAGATACTTCAGCTACCTGAAATGCTCTTCATTGCTGTCTGATACAACATAAAATGACAATTGCAGTTACTCCCCGTTTATAAAACACTATGCTTCTAGAATCTGCAAATTCCAAGCATTGTGATTTCACTAATGAATATGCTATGAAGAAATATAGTTAGGGCTGTGTTGATGTGTATATGTTTTCAGAATTTTGTTTTGCTGTTCTATAATGACTGATCTCTGTAACAACTTCAGCTCTTCTTCCCATCCCAACCCTCTCCCCACCTTCCCCTGCCAATCTAGGCAAACCTGTAACTAGATAAATTGGTTTGGGCATTTTAAAAGTAACAGTGGGACCCAGAGTTTTAGAATTTTATATGGAACAAAGTCTATTAACCTCACCATATCCTATATAATCCCAGCAAGTATTTTAAAATTCCAGTGATAATAAACATCAATTTTTGTATTTGCATTTCCCTTACTATTGTACTCTCTTTGTCAAAGAATATGTATTGCTTGGTACCTCTGTCTGTTAGAAAGTTTACCCGATGTTTTGTTATGGGACAATGTTTTGGGAGCTTAAAACTTTGAGGAAAAAAAATATTAGCTGCTTGATTTGAAGTTCAGCATGCTGATTGCCTGCATCAGACTGAATATTTTTGAGAATATTAGCTAAAACAGTTTAACCATACTCAAGAACAAGGCAACATTTAAAAAAATAGTTTAAATTGCATTTAAAAACTCGTGTACTCCTTCCTTTTAAACAAATCGATATTTTAGTACTGAACATTTTTATCTTTGACCGTTTGACTGTTTAAATGTAATAATATCTGAATCTAATTTTTCCTCTGTATATTCAAAAACTGAAGGTAGAGGGGGAAGAATCGTGAATGAGGCTTCATGTTGCACTGTACTAATGTTATCAATACATTAACTTATGATCAGCAGTAGGCCTGAAAATCCCAAGTAAGGTCACAAGTTTCAGTCTTTCTATTGGGTAGTTGCATAAATGTTCCTGTTCTGAAACCACCTAGAAAGTGCATCAGATGTCTAGAGTAACATATACAAGTAAGAAATAATATTATGATAATTACTTTAATCTTCCCTATCCAGGACCTAATCCTGGATGTTCTTGTGTCCCTTCTGCAGTTCATTAGAACTGTCCAGACGGTGTAGTAATATATTTCTAATATCTACGGTTCATGATGTGAGCCTGGATCTCATTGCACTTTTCATTTCTTCTCTTCACTGCTGTTAAGAATTACACTGAAAACGTTTCCCAGTATTTCCACATTTAGTATTTCAAAGCCTTTTCCAGAATCTTATGGCCCATTAACTAGAGAGATCACCATAAGGTGTGCTGGGTAAACGTCCTTTGATAGCAATTATAGTTCTTCAGAGACTAGGGATATACAGTCGAGAACAGAGGAAATTTTGAAAGACAGTCATACCATGCATCAAATTTAAAAAAAAAAAAAAAAAATTCCATCAATTCTTCTAGAACAATGAAACAAATTAGTTATGAATTATTTCAGCCAGCAATTTAGAAGCAGGAGACTGAAGATAGCCATCAGATTTCAGCATCAATGAGATTGCTTGTTGATGACAGTATTTATATTTTTTTCTTACAAATGAGATCATTTTACAGAATCCTTTTCCCTAATAAAATGGATTCTACCCCTCAGTTCCTTCCTCTCTTTCAATAGCAAGTCTCCAGCTGGCCTGGGAGGCTTATCACCTCTATCTGGTTATTAACAGTCCATTTGCTTAAGTACCTACCATAATTACTTTTGTTGGTTCCTCTGAGACGCTTAATTTAAGGAACTCTAGAAGTTCTCGTCTGACTGACGACCACACAGTCACATATCTGCCACCTGCTAGCATCTCTTAGGCCAAAATAAATTTGTGGGAGAGAGATCCTGCACTTATCTGTATTTTAAAGATTTTATTTCCCAGCTCTTTCTTCACGTTCCCTACTCCCTTTTTAAACTTTCTTTTTTTCCAGCTTTAGCTCTTTACATAATATCAGCACTGTATTCCAATACTAGCTGCTCTTTGAAATTTTGTAGGTAGGATACTGTGCAACACATAAATCAGAGGGATTGCATGAACTGAATTTAGCAGAATTTGGACCAGAACAGCCAGAAGAACGCTGTGAGTAAAGGTCCACAAAGCCTCATGAGGGCAAAACATCACAAAATGGCTGTACTATGTAACACAAGTCTGCAGAATGATGTAAGATGTAGTTCTGATTGCTGATGGGGTATTTTTGCTTGCCTGCAGAAGCAGTTTCTTTGCAGAAAGCACAGGTGTCTTGCTTCACCTTGGCATGTTCATATAACTGCATTGTCTCTTCCTGACTCTTGCAACTCCAACAGTAGAGAATAATCTTTAAAGTTATTCTCTAGAATAACTAGAGGTTATAGTAAAACATAATCTTTAGCATGTCGTTTTAGTGATTTTATTTCCTGGTTGTTTATTTTAGTTTAATTCTCTGTAGGTTCACAGCCCCCATTTTCTTTAAACTTTACCTAAAATATTACAGTGAAGTGAAATAACTAATTCCTTTTTTATCCCATTTAAGCATATAGTACCACACCTTTCATATGGCTTGAATCAAAGCTCTGAATCAACTTTATTGAAGTTAGGAACAAGTTAACTCAGTCTCTATACATTATTTTCACAGATTTGTACTGAGTTTTGGGTTTGTAACAGACCTTGAACTACAAATGAGCCAGAATACCTAAGTCTGTGCCCAGACACAAATTTTCCTGAAATAATGTTGTCCAGGATTTCAGGCTTCTTAGGCTCAAATGAGTACAACAGAAGGGATGAGACTGAAAACTGGATTTGAGAATGTAAATATGATTATAAAGAATGACAGGTAGCCTTTCTGTTTTTGAATAAGAAGTTATAGTAGTTAAATCTTGTGTGTGTCACAAGTCTCTTCCTGAGTGAAAGTGTCATACTAAGCCTATTAAAGGCAATGGAAAGACTCGGTGGATTTGGATACTAACACTGTGTTTCAGACTTCATCTTTCCTTTTTTTGTGCCTGTGTTCCTGAAAACAATTAGGGGAAAAAAAATCAAATTAAAAAAAAACACACATTAAAAAAGAAAAACAAACACAAAACCCCAAACCAACACCACACTGATATATTGTGTTAGATTTAATAGATTCACTCAAAGATTTCTGAATGTTATTCAACTGCCGTTTTCTATAGGAGAACAGCAATAGGGTATTTATCCACCAGATGTGACTGTAATGACTATAGCCATTAAAAAAAAAAAAAAGCAAACCATCATTGTGCTTAGGTTAGCCAACACGAAACATGATGAATGCTCTTGTTCAGTCATTTTGATGCACCACAGTGCAAGCACAGTAGACTTCAGTCTTGTGGCCAGCAGGGCTTTACCTTCTCATTTATATCTTAAATACATCAGTAAAAATAAATATAGCACATTGAAAATAAATTTTGGGGCCATGGATGAGGCAATGGTACAGCTGTCAGAATAGACAGGTATCATAAAAATGGCCTTCAGCAGGGCATTATATAATTTGTACTTCTTTTGTAAGCCTTTTCTTGATAGTTCTAGAAATAGGAGTTTACACTGAAGACTGACAGAAGTTGAACTGGAGAGGTGTGAACAACATTACTATAGCAACACTAAGTGTTGTGTATGTGAACAGGCAGGTGAGACCGCTGTGGATCATCAAATGCCAGCCTGGCTATTATAATGAATGGTAATTGGTTAAATTATTAAGCGTTCTATTGCTTATCCCACTAAATGGCCTTGCAGTTGCTACATAATTACTGAATGACTGATGGTCTGTTTTTTCCTTGTGATTTTTGTGAAGTCTTGTCTGTCACAATAACGAGAAGAAAGTCTAAAGTTTTCTTATCAATCATAGGTCCTGTAAGGTGCTGAGTGCCTTTGATTCATTGATTTTATAATGAAGTTGGCATGTTGAATTCCTTTGAGGATTGTTCATCAGGGTACTATAAAACAAAGTATTGCTGACACAGGACCTGTGTCTGTTGGTTAAGGTACTGATCTGAGATTTAAGCTTTGTTTATGTTCTCTGCTAAATCCAACAGAGAGCCTGGGTTTGTATTCTAATTTACCGTGTATTCAGATTACTAAAGCTCTCATTATGGCTTTTACCTGTATAGGTCCCATGGTGAGTGGTAAGTTTGTCCACTTCATTCAGCTCTGTTTTACACTTTGAACAGCTGTTGAGTTGCAGCCAAGAGTCACGTTTGAGAAATACTCTTAATTGCCTCTGAGCCATTAGGTGCCACTTCTCTGCTGAAATCAAAGCCAAGTGCGCATACCTCCTTTTCTTCATTGCTGAAGTGGCAAATTCGTATCTCATCTGGGAAAGGATGCTGTTAGCCATTGCCTCCCATAGGTATGAGGGAGGAGTGCAGTCCTGTGTCCACGCTTAGCTTTAGTAATGAAGTTGCAGCTAACAGCTACAGTTTCCCCTTTGAGACTGCAACTATAGTTTACCTCCTCCCCTCCATTACAGTGAAGCAAACTCCAGTAAGAGCTGAGGAGTGTTTTCTTAACTCTCACTGCTCAATGCTATCAGAAATTGGCTCCCAATAAAGGGAAAGAAAAGAAGAACTTGGCACTCTTAACTCCAAATTCCCTTGTTAGCTACTGCCTTGCTCAATCTACAGACACCCAAGTCTGACTTTGAACTCAAAAGGGCAATACATTTGTTAGGTTAAATCATCTGAATCAGACTAGATTTGATCTCTGCTATAAACATAAGCCAAAGATATATGGATTCACTTTCAGGTTTGGCCACTAACTTACTACATGAATAAGACTTTTTCTGTTTTTTCCACACTCCATCTGTAAATCTTGCATAACATTTTCTTTTGTCATCCTTTGTCTAGCTAGTCTGTTTAAACTTGGTGATGTCAGTGGGGGGTTGTTTTTGTTGTGTATTTCTGACAGACTTGGCTCATTAAGGGTTGCCTAAGTAGCATTGTAATTTGGGGTTGCCCAAGTAGTATCATAATATGTTGAATTTTGGTATCAGAACACACACGTCATTCTGATAGTCTGCTTTATATACTGTATCTGATCCTCTTTACACTTGGCTATAGGAACTGCGTACTGGGAATGAGTTGCACAGATTTATATGATACAAGAACAGCACCAGATACGCCAATTAATTAAAACAGCTTTAGAACTAGTTATAAAAAGCAATTATGAGTTTTGTTCTGGGCAAACTCACAGCCTTTTAGCAAAAGGACTTAAAAATCCAGAGTTCTCTAGCCAAATGTAAAGTGCCAAGCATACTTGAAGCAAACTGATAACAGGGCAGAATAGGCTTAAGAAACGAAGAGGTCAGGGTAAACATGCCCTTAAAAATAATAATAAAAGTCAGTGCCTTCCTTTGTAATGGAACTTTTGATCCTTTAGGACTCAGCATCTACTGAATGTAAGTGTCAAAGATAGCCCTCTCTTATGCCTTCATAGTTGAGGATGGGATTTAGGGTTGTGTTTTAGAGGATCTGTCAAGTTACACTGGTGGTGATAGGAGTGGGTTTGAATGCCTAATTAAAGAGAGGGGTATGCCTACTAAATATTTAAGTACTGCAACTGGGGTTAAGCATTAAGGTTAAGAAAGCTTGGAGCTGCAGAACATGGGCTCATTACTCGCTTCCGCAGTGCCTGAACATGACTGTGTACACATAGCAAGATTCAAATAACTTATTTTAACATTTTGGGTAGCCTGGACTGCTGTCCTTTGCAGAAGCTTAGATGAAGTTTTGAGAACGTAATCTGTGTTTATTAGTGGAAGGATCACAGACCTGAATTACTGCAGTAATTTGATGGGTTCTGTGATGTAAATTGAGGCCTTGATATCAACAGATAAGCCTGTCTGATTCTTAATTACTATGCAGTGATGAATTCCTAGCTTTACAGTGGGGGGAAAAAAAGTTAGTGTTAGGGAGAGTCAGGGATGGAGAGGTGCATATTTGCGAGTTGTTGAAAGCAAACTGAGGTAGATACATCAACTGATATAACTCTTCTCCTTAATTTGTCAAATGCTAAAACATGTAATTTTTTTAGTCAAGCATGGTATTGGATCTCAGCAAGATTGTGGCCACTGTGCATTTATTGTTGATGAGTTCAGAAGCACCCAGAGAGATAAAGTGTGAGTGGTTATCAATTGATATGAAAATTCATTTCTTAAGTTGGAGACATCATGGAGTTCAGAGTCTCTAGGGAAGGCTAGGGTTAAGGAGGGAAAGGATGCAGAACCAAAGTAATTCTTGTAGTTTGGCAGTTCTGATCAAGAAAACTGAGAGCAATTATCAATAGATGTGAACATTGCCTTTTGCCTCTTTGGGCTGTGGTGAATGTCAACTGTTATATTGCATACTAGGGCTAAAGTTAAGCAAACTCAGGGTTATAAAGCACAGCTTGTTGTTGATTTTAGGCAAAAGCACTCACACAAGCTTGGAGTGGCTAGCGGGATTTCGGGACAGAATTAATTCTCTTGGGAGATGCTAAAGTTCCAGAAGGCTAGCTTTAATTCATCATTAACTTAAGTGGCTTCCAGTTGTAACTGTAGTTGAGTTTTGGAAGATGCTGTGGGGTAAGTGATACCCTATATTACCTCTGTTTATTTTTCAGGGATTTGTGGGTGCCTATTTTGTATTCAAGTAACATCTTTCAGTTAGGATTAGGATCTTAGACAAGGAGAGCAAGGGCACAGAACTGGGATTCTTAGTGAAAGTCAGAAGGTCCCGTAAGGGAAGCCAGTACTTCTTCTAGAAGCACTGGGTTGCCCCACTTTAAATTTAAAGTTTAGGATTAGAATATAGGCTAAGGTACAGCAAGCTGAGGTTGAGAGGAGTGGATTGGCACTTATTTTATGGTGAGCAAGCAGACTGAAACTAAAGCTGTAGTAGGTTTCAAGATCCAGTTCTTACATTTTGCTATAGTCTTGCATTCCTAATGTCTGGAATTGCTGTTGGGGGACAGGGTAAGTGCTGGGAATAGGGCTGTTTCAAACAAAGCCCTGTGTAGTTTCCTGAAGGTCTAAATAACCTTATCACTATTCTTGAAGCAGCAAGGCTTCCTGTTCTTTGGAGATGGCTAGGGTTAGAGTATGGATGTTTGTTTTTGTTTTTTAAGGAGAACTAACAAGGTTAAACTGAGGACAAGAGTCAAAAAATGCTGCTAAATTTTTAGACCCACCTAAGGTTCACATGCTTATACCTGAGGATCATGGATTTTAGCTGATTTCAGTCAAGACATCTGACATAAACTGAGGCTAGGTGTCAGTGGTTTTGAGTGGTTTATTATTTTAATTGCACATAGGAGTGTATTCTCTATCTTTGAGTAAGTCTAGGAGTGTAGTTATGGTAGAGATTCATGTTACAGTTAAGAATGGCTGCAGGATGGCTGGCTGATGGGATGATCCTCTTAGGTAACACGGGTGCAGATATCAGGTGATGTGAATGATTTCCACTTAATAAGTTAGGTAATGATTATTCCCCATCTTTCTGTTCAAAGGAAAGGTTGAGGACTGGGCCTGAGCAAAGTCTGGGATTGTGAAAACTTTACCATTAATGATTTCAATCAGACCGACAGACAAGAACTAAGAACATCTGTCATGAATCTGAAATATCATATTTCTGATAATCATTATGTATAAAGAAGTGTATGTATTCAAGTGGTCTTCGTCTTGAAATTTTGAACTTTCAGAGTATGATTTCTCCTGTTTTCTGTCAGATCTGTGGATTTTACCTGAGATGGCTGTGACTCAGTTCAGCTTATTCTTGACATTTTATTTAGCAGGGGTTTCCCAAAGTTTCTCATTTTATGGATGGGTTATGATTTTTGAGAGAAAGTATTATAAGAGATGGCATTATTCCTATTTTTTTCCTAGTCCAGCATTAATAGATATGAATATTTCATTTTTGATTTTGTGGAGCATTTGGTTGGACAGGCACTAATAACACAAGATGTGTGTGATACAGTGGTGTATATATTTCTTCCTGACAAATTTCAGCTCCACCACTTTTGTCTCCCATGTGAGAGTTCTAAGTATCAGTTTATAAGGCAAGAATATGTTCTGTTCCCATGAAATAAACAAATATTCATTGGACTGAAAAGGTGAAGAAGGAACTTTATAACCCAGTGGCTGGGATATTAGCATGAAGACAGGTGGATGAATCTCTACCTACTGCTTCCATAGTATTTAATGTAAAATATTCAGATATTTTGGGGAACAGGAACTGGAGCCCTGTACTTCCTCTGCCTTCTAGTATTACCTTCTGAACCAATGGAGTATTCTTTCTTTTGCCTATTATTTCATGCAAACTGGAAATAAGAAATCGAAGTAATTGCTTCATGTCAAGTATATCTTTTTAGGGTTTTTTAGAGCCTTAGTTGTAGAATTCTAGGGACCTTTCACCCTGCAGATTTGGCAGTAGTTGACAGGAATTGAATGGCATAGAGTTTAAGCACTGAGGTGACAGTTAGATAATTTTTTTTTATCTAGCTTCCTACAACCTCTCCCCCCTTAATATCTGTATAATAGTAATAAATCTAATCCTGGATTAGTCTGATATTTCAAACTGTTCAGAGATTGTTTCTTAAAGAAAAAATAAACAAACCAAAAACCAATAAAAAGTGAGAGCCACAATTTATCTTGAATTAACTGGGGAAAAAAAAAAACCCAACTGTTTTTTTTTGTTCCTAAAAAAACTAACATAAATATGTAGCTACAGAATTGTCATATTTTTTGTGTTAAACCTGTTTTTCAGCCTCCAGGGTATCTAGTAAACATGCTTATAATAAAAACAGGACATTTGAGACAGCTGACATGTTTTTTAGGGGATGCCAGTAAAGAACCCCAGTATCAAAATTTCTGGCTTTTATCCTGTTATGGTAGTTATGAAGATGTCTTGAAACTGTAATTACACATTGAAAAGAGGAATCAAATTAGCAAACAAGTTAAAAAGGCACAGCAAGAAGACACACCAAACCTGTTCCTTCAATTTCTACCTCAGTTTCTGGACAGTTGTTTGATGTGTTGAATAAGAAATATTTTTTCTATTTCCCATACTGGCTAAATGCAGATGTAATAAAGATATTTCTAGTGCTTCATGCACATCTATCATGATATCATTTGGCATCCTATCAATGGAAGAAAAAAAAAAATCAAATGACTGAAGTATTACAAGGCAGAATATATATGCTCACAATGGGGCTTGTTTTTAGAGAGTAGAGAAGCATTTGAATTAAATTCTTGATGTAGATATGTTTCTGAAAAAAGCATACTCTGAAACAGCAGAAAGCATCTCCTGACCTATTCGAAGTCAGAGACTGCAATTTGGCATCTATTAGTAAACATAAGAGGATGTCCTGGGGTTAAACTCTGTAGTGATAAATTAAAATATGTATATTAGAATCCCCTTGTCTTCAACATAAAAACACAATGCTAATGATTAAATGAGGCTGAAGTTAACAAAAATATCTGCCTTATGCATTGATATGAATCAAGATCTCTCAAATTTAATTTAAAAAAATATTTTCATATTATTTATCATTATCTGTCAGGACTTATATTTTGCAAATTTCTCTAAAGACGTAGAACTGTGAAAAGTTAATGTTGTTTACCGCCAGAAGTTGAAAATACATTCCTTTCTAAGGAAGTGTCCATCTGAAAAATAAGAGATTAAGTATTTTGTGTCTTGCAACATGCAGGCAAAATCTCCAAAGAAACTCTGCAAAATGTTGTTTGTTTACAGTGTTGGGATTTTTTAAGCAAATATATTTATGGTATGGAGATGGTGAAGGTTTTGCTCACAGATTTGTAATTTTAAAAAAGAAGCCAACTTTTTCTGACTGTCAATATTGTGCATTGCAGACTGTGAAAATCAAAAGATCTGATTTTCCAGAGCGATTCAATTGACATTTTTCTTTCCACACTCTAGACTTCCAAAATGTTAAGAGTATTGATTAAACATCTGGTATTTTGGTAGGTTTCCCATATCTTTAAAAGAACAGCTCTCAAATGGTTTGGAGACTCCAAAGGCTCAAAAGAGGAGCATGCTGTTTCTCATTTTAGTGTAATTGAACAGATTTTGATGGGGAGAGAAAGTTACGAAAAGTCTTATATATATGTTGTGTTCTATAGATATATGTATATAAATGAAATAAGTACTCCACGTGGCATCTCTTTTAATTTTAGATTGCTATCCTTTTACTGATTTTCTGTAACTAAAAGGAGAAGATTTCTGTGTCAACTATTTGAAGAAATGGCAACAATAATTAAAAATATGTCCATAATTTGCTGTCATTATCTAAGAAGTCCCTTAAAAGTTCATGGCTGTGTAACCGTTCTTCTGTCTCTAAGCATGGCCGATAGTAAACACCTACAAAAAATTTAAGAAAAAGGGCCAGTGTAGAGTCATCCTTTCATTATTACATCCTCTCAGCTTGCAGCAAGCAGTGATACAGGAATGCCCTCAGCCAGGAATACAGTTTGACTTATTAATAGAGTTATACTCTGTGAACTTATTTAATCTATTTTTGTGTGTGTTCCATAATGTCTGTGGCAATGAGTTTCACAGTATGATTACATACTGTATGGAAATGCATTCTGACTTATTTTAAATCTGCTACCTGGTTATTTTCTGGGGTGTTCCTTCATTCTTGTGTTTTGTGAAATAGGAAATAATTCTTTCCTCTTCACTTTCTCCACATAATGTTTCTATAGACCTCTCTCATCAGCTATCTCATTTCCAAACTAGGAAATTCTTTATAGTCTTATATGCTATGGACGCTGTTTTAATCTTTCGTGTTGACAACCTTAGCGACCCTTCTGCTTCTACAGGACTTTCACTTTTCTATGTATCTATGTATATTTTTAGTTTGTTCTTTTAAACAAGAATTTAGGAGAAAACAAGAAAGGTAAGGAGTGGAGCAAAAAAGTGAAGGCGCTCTCAACTTCTACGTTTGTACTTTTCACTCTTCCACAGGGTATTTTTGGTTTTTTTTTCCTCTTTCTGGAAGGTAGATTGCTTGGTTATCCCTCCAAATATTTACGTGAATTGAAAATACAAAACAATAGGCAAAAGGTGTTGACAACTCAAAATTGTCTGGATTTCTATGCCATGAGTGAACTGAATTATGTTGCTATTGCAGTGAAGTTCTTTTTCCAGTTAAAACAATGCCATGTTTCAAATTGGCTTCACTGGGGCCAGATCTCACTCTGGGAAATACAGAAAACATTTCTGTTTCTACCATTGCAAGTCAGTTGAGTAAAATTTGGGGAATGTTTAAGTTGCTGATCTGCTACTGTAGCTATCTTGTCATCACTCAGATTTATCTGTTGTATCTCATGGTTTGGACTGTAGATACTTCTTTGAATTAGATGATGCAATCTAAGCAAGGATCCTCAGAGAATGAGAATTTGAAATTTCTGGTTGATTTTATTGTTAAAGGAGAAGAGTTCTCATCACAATAAAAAACTTCAGGGTTTAGATTATGCTGTAATAGATTCTAATCTTATTACCAGAATCTTGTGCTCTCTGGAAAGGAGGTGAAAAATTCTCCTCTGTAAAAATTCCCTCTCCCGTTGAATGTTTAGTGTTCCCTTAGCATGCTTTCTCAGCTGTTAAATGTGTAACTTTATTTATGGATGAAAGCCACCACTGCAATGTTCTTCAGCTGCTCTTAAAGTCTGAGGGCTGAATGAATTTCAAAATTTATACATCTCATGTATAAGTGCCAAGTCTGAATGTTTAACTCAAGATTCATTTCCCAACAAACGTTTAACCACTCGGCAGTCAGCAATCTGGTTTCTATCTCAGCATACAGGTCAGGAATTAGTAAAAGGACAGGTCGGGTACATGAGCTGTACTGCTCCAGATACGAACTTTTCTCTGTCTTCTTTTTCGCCAGCATAGATGAATAGCCAGTGACAGAAGCAGCTTTCAAGATGGGCAATGAAGGCATGAAACTCACACTATTTAATAGGATTTTTTTACTGTCTTTCTAGGTCAATACCATGAAATGTGAGACAGGGAGCAAGCAGAAGCTTGAAGAAATTTGGTAACAACAAGTTAATTGCCATACTATTAACGATCTTAGTGTTGCTTATGGGATTAGGAAGACCAGCTATATTACTAAAACATAGTTAAAAATATTTACTGTGATAATTTTTCATCCAAAATTATATTTTTGTTGAAATCAGTGTTCTGTTTCTGAAACAGAAACATCTCAGGTTTGCCAGTATTTGTAATGTGAAAAGTCAAAGTAAATAATTTTTGTTTTTTTCCTGATGAAAATATATCTTTTTGATAATACACCTTGAATTTCATCTCATTGTGCATATATTTTTGAATTTATATCCATACAATGATGCCATTATGTCCATTACCATTGTAACTATTTAATAAATGAACTGTAGTTACAACTGCAGTGGCAACATTATACCACAAATAAAGGTGTCTTGCTGGCTTCATGAAGAATGGATGTTCCAAGACACAAAAAGTATTCCCAAAAGGAAGGTGTGCCTTTTTAAAGTCTGTATGTTTATTCCTTATTTGTTAAAATTTTACATGATTTTCAATTCTGCTAAGAGAAAGTGAAGTTTTTATCAGTAGCAGCACATGTGTACCTTGTGTTCTAATGTGGCTGCACATATCTCTGGAATGCTGCCTATAGCTCACTGCAAAGCTCAAAGATAACCTGTTGCTAAAACCAACATGAAATCAAAGTTTGAAACATTTCGAAGATGTTGTTGGTAAAATGTTGGTAATTTATGCAGGGTAAAATGAGCATATATTTTAAAGAAGGATAAATTGTTTCTGACAGAATTTAGCAGTGATAGCACTGCTGAAATTGCTTAGGTTGAGTATCATTTTGGATTTTTTCAGGGTTGATGCCAAAGCCTGTTAATTATTTTTTTTTTTCCATTGTCTCCAAGGAGTTTTGGATTGGGTTGTTCCTGAAAAGAGATTGAAAGCAAGAGTTCTGGGATAGCAAAGAACTTTCAGTGGAACTCACTTGTCTCTTCTAGATCCTGAATTCTGGAAAAGGTAAGAGAAAAACTACCATGACTCAGCCTAATAGGGAAAGTGAGAGTGGTTGAGGCAGTTAAGAGAAATGTGGAGCATTATTACTACCAGTGGACTATTCTCTTGTTCTTTCAATTTCACTCCAAGAACTAAATGGATCCTTCGAAATCTGGCTAGCTACCAAGGACACAATCAAACATCTGTGCACCAGATGCATAAAGCATTATATCCAGCTGTGTTACTAAAGCTACATCTGCAGAACACTGCATATGTCAACTGCAATGGCCAGCAGGCTTTGGGAATACTATCTATAGTAATTAAAGCTTGCAGAAGAAGTAAAAGTAGTGGGCATTTTACTTTCAAGTTTTTTATGTCTTCTTTTACTTCTCTGTACTTCTTAACTGGGTTGCTTGTAAGTTTGAATTAATGGAGAGAAATAGCATGTGATTTTTCACCAGTGGAGACCTGATTTCAAGTTGCGATAAATAAAAGAAAATTAGTTTCCTCTCATCCTGTATTTTCATTTAAAAGCTATGCCTTTCTCCTAGAAAACACTATAATGAAAGTATTCAGAAAAATAGTCTTTTCTTCCTTTGGAGCTGGTGAAGTTCTGTGTGTTAGCAAGGAAAACTGAGGAGAGCATTTCTTCTAGAGGCCACTAGAGCAAACTTCCAGAAGAATTTGAGAATTTCTGTTTGACTTGCTGGAGCAATGAGTTTATCTCAGTAGGACCTATTGTAGGCTTCCCTTTGAAATACTCAGAAGCATATTCAGGTTGTCTTCCTACATAAAATAGCAAAGCTGTGCCATTTGTTGCAAAATTTATTTTACATATTTCCCTCCTTTCCTTTACCATTCCCCTCAGGAATCTGTTGCGATTGTCATAAAAGCATGAGAAAAAATATTGTATCTGTAGATCTTCTATTTCTCCTTCCTAACAGTATAACTCCGCCTTGATTGGGAAAGCATTAGCAAGTTAGCAAAAGGAAATGAAAGCTGCTTTTTTTTTTTTTTTTGTTCAAAAAGGAGTGGAAGCAACGCTTGGTGGATGTAGATTAATAACAGTGGCTACTCTTTTGAGCTGGCAATATTCCTTGTGGTTTTTAGGCAAGTCTTTTTCACTTATATTTATAATTCTCACTAACAAAACAAAGTGCTAATTTCACACTACTGAATACATAAACCATTTTTCATACTGGTATGTTTGCATGCCTAAACTTAGCTGGTGTATCTTTAATTTAAAATGTCTCTTATATTTTTAAGGGTAGAGCTACCTCAACAGTTCCAACAGTTCCCAATTTAGATTTTTTTTCCACAAGAAAAAAGTGCTGCAGTAACAAAATTAAAAAAATATTTACTTTTTCAGTTTTGTGTTGCTGAATCATTCTTTTCAAAGTTCTTTATCCTCTGTAAATATTTATGTTCTATCAGCTGTGTTCAAACTTGTGATTTTATTGAACACGATACATCTTCCAAATTTGACCACATGCAAATATATGTTGCTCTTGCAAATTCAAAAGAATTGGGGATTGCTTTATACATAAAGAGAAAATGCATTCAAACAGGTTTAATCAAAACCATGTAAAACAATGCCACTATGTTATGAAAAAAGAGCAGAGATTTGCAAGGAAAAGTTAACATAGAACAAAAATGTTTCACTTTATTAATGTCTACTAGTACCAGACGATTTATGCAGCTGCAAATACTAATTATTGACTACATATTACATAAAATTCCCTTTAGCTTTGATTTCAGTGTTCTCTCTGTTTATTTTTGAACCTTCTTCTGTATCCTGCTCTTCCAATAGTAATAGCTGGATTTTAGACACATCTTGTCCTGCATATTTGCCTTTTCTGACACTGTCAAGAACAGAAGAGTGTTATGGTAGCAGGAGACATAAACAAGATAAAGTACACTTATTTTCTCTAACTTAAGTCATAGGCTGTGTTATCTAAACTCTGAACCTAGTTTGTTTCCAGATAATAATGGGAAGCAAGATGAAACATTTTTGTTTCCATTCCAGGCCTTTTAATAGCAAATATTTCTCCTTAGAAGAAATGTTTTTCTAACTTACTGGACATTTTCTCTCGAAAAATGGGGGTTCTACTCTGCTAGTAACTAACTCCTATTAAAGCTACTAGCTGCTTTGTACACTAACCTATCTGGAAATAGCATATAGGATATAAATTGTGATTTACAGCATGGGTCTGCTGATGTGGTTAAAGTGACTCATACGTTAATGAGATAGCAGAATCAACTCCATTAATATGATCTAGAATAAACTTAAATAGTTATGTGATGTTCTTGGTTAAATAGTAGGAAGTTGTTAAGGTAACTTTTAATGTAAAGGAGAAGAGTAGCTGATACTGTTAGTTGAAGTAGTCTTATTATACTTCTAACTGTTTTACAGTAATGAAAATTTAATTTTTGTATTTTTAAGTGATACTCAAGAAACAAATAATACTGCACTGATTAAAACATACACACATCTTATGCAAAATGCATATGAGTTAAATTGCTTTAGTCAGAATTTGGGAGAACAGAATTTTATTCCAAGATTACAGTGTTCTCACTAAAGTTCCAAACTACCTATACACTTCAAGAATATTTCTGTATTGCTTTAAAATTTTATCACTCTATTGTTGAAGTCATTCATACCAGGCACAGTTGCCTTTTGTTTAGGGTGGTTTTTTTTCTCCTCTATCCATTGCCTTTGATGTCTTCTGAGATAAAAAGATAGTCAAATTGTGTGAAAATTTTCCTTTGTTCTTTTGATATGACAAGTGTCTAGGACCTGTACACTACTATGTTGTAAGTAAAAACATATATGTAAAACTCTGGAATTAAGTCCACCGTCAGATGTGAAATAGTGCTCAAGACAGAGTTACTATTGAAAGAATAGGTGGGTAGATTTGAATAAACAGAGAAAATAAGGATGAGATGGAAGGCTACAAAAAACAAATAATATCAAAGTCCTGATATTCTGAAAAGAAAAGTAGTATCTTTCCAGAAAATGTAGAAAAGCGCCTGGAAAGAATAAGGAACAAAAAACCCTCATGACAGCTGCAGTAAATATTGAGATCATAAGGAGCATTAACAATGCTAGGTACAGCTGGAGAGACACGGAAAACAAAATAGTTTAAGAAGCTCTTTTCATGGATTGTAAAGTAGACAAAAGAAAGCCTGAAACAGTTAACTGTTCAGAGGTGGTTGTAATTGTAGTATTATTGTTCTCTATTCTATATTAAAAACTATTCTGACCTTATACTTTGAAAAGAAATCTTGCTTATTCAGAACTTTAACAGATGTAATATTTGTTTGAAAGTATTTAATAGATGTTAAACGTTTTTGTATGTGACTCTATAATTGCTATCATAAATAAAAAGTACCTTGGAAGCAAAACTGAACTCCTATAAATAATTTTTATTAATTCATGTTAAAATAGTCAGGAGTGATAAATCTTAAGGTCTGAGATTTACTTTGCTAGTACAGCCTTGCCTGGAATTTCAGGTTGGTGATATTTTATTACTATTGTAATCTCATCAAATAGGTCACCCAGAACTTTATTGATAGGCAAAGGTGAATACGAAAGGTGTCTTCAAGTCTTCACAGTCCCTGAAGTACCTATGATAAGCTAGCCTTCTCTTAATATTTTTCTTAATTCTGTTCATAGACATTAACAGGCAATTCTGAACCTATTTAGAGAGAGGGGTAAGATTTTAATTAAAATTATCATATTTAGTGATAAGCAGCAAATGGGAAGAGGACAGGCTTTCATATCAATAGTACCCTGGAAAGCAAATAAAGTACATGTCAAGCCAATGACGTAAGCGATCGGTACATGTGTAGGTCTGGCTTTGTTCCTTTCACTCTTCACAGAACTTGTCTCCAGACATGATTCTGAGTCCTCCTGGTGCAAATTACTTACTTTTCTGGCTTCCATTGTTCTACACATATGTAAATTGAATTTATGAAGGTCCTTTCTTTATTCACTTTGTGTTGTAGAAGTAGGGTTTTACTCCCACCCCTTTTGAAACACGGAATGGTCTACACTTAGTAGAAATACTTAAGACCTGCTAAAACTATTCACTGATACATGATGCCTAACCAGTTTCCTACAAGGAATTGTTATGAGGTCTACTGTGATCTTACATTGAGAGAGAAGGCAAGGGTTTAGAAAAGCCTCTTTAACTTCCTTGCAGAACAATTGTGATCAGTCTCCAGAATATTGTCTTGCATTTTTATGCAGTAGCTTTGTCTGTCCACCTAGAACACCTGGAGCTGCTTTTTTCCCCCCTCTTTACCTGCTTTCTTTTTGGAATACTGAGGTTGCCAAGTTTAAAACTACCAAGCTATTTTTCATCTTTTCTTGAAAGATTCTAAAACAATGTTTTTCCTTAGGTCAGTACTCTCTCACAACTTGGCTAATGGCTATAGTGGTAAAATTTTCTAACCCAAACTACTTATAGATAGAATGTAAATATTTTTCAAGATTTTATAACAGTTTGAAATTATTTATTGTATGGATGCTGCCATTTCCTTTGAAGGGAGATAGAAAGAAATTTTTAAAAGTCACAATAATAGATCAGAAAGAATCTCACTTAGAAGATTTCCATTAAGATATTACAGCAATTTTGCTGTGAGCTTGGGTGATGAGAAATTTTCACCCCAAGAAACTTACTTAGCTATTCCATAAAAATAGTAATAGTTGTTGTTTAGAAAGTTAACTTGTGGTACTGTAAATTCTCCATGTTTTCTGTATCCATGGGTATTCTGTGCCATGTTTTCTTCTCCTTCAGACTTGCAGTCATCTTTATCATCTTGTCAAGACTGGAAGGTGATTCTTGGTGTTTCGCATAACTTTCGTTCTTCCTGTCCACATTGAAATATCCATGTCTAAGGAAGAAGTCATAAATCTGATACGTTGACAGGACTTTTTTCAGAGCTAGGAAACATCTAGCTCATCTTAGTTCAAAACTTTGTAATGACCCCTTGTTTTTCATAATTAGGACTGGTACACCGTTATCATTTACCTGTTATTTTTTCTGGTAGCATTGCCAAAAGATGCTGTGCTAGCTTAAGGTGTGAAGATACAGAATTTGAACCCAAAGACCATAGTGCTTGCATTTTATGATGCTTTGCTTTGGAAAGGCCTTTTGTGACCATATTGTTTACTCTTTTTTTTTTAATGAGAACAAGTTTTATGATATTTCCATTTTCTTTTGCAAGGTAAGTTTTGTGTGACTGAATGCGGAATTTGTTTATTACCACTTGTAGAAGTGGTTAATAGTATACATCTTCCAAAATAAAGACCTATCTTAACATTTAATGAAAATAGTACAATCATATATTTCTCATTATTGCACTTTTCCAGCTGTAGAACTATTAGTCAGGCTGCTAAGTCATGAATAATGCTTCTCTCCTTTTTTTTTTTTCCTCCCTGTAACTTGTTCACAGTATAATGAACATATTTTATATCATTTTGTTCCTTTCCTTTTCTGGCAATCTGAGCCCACAAACATAATAGAGATATATTCTGTGTTATATCCAGTTTCAAAGGATAAGCAATGCATGGTGCT
The DNA here is from genome assembly GCF_964199755.1 of Larus michahellis. Taxonomy (NCBI): domain Eukaryota; kingdom Metazoa; phylum Chordata; class Aves; order Charadriiformes; family Laridae; genus Larus; species Larus michahellis. The sequence goes on along the minus strand of NC_133899.1, from coordinate 79,767,120 downwards.
ATTACTGTAACCCTGGCTCTGGGACACACAATTGAATGTAGTGGGGTTATGCAAATAGTTCAAGATATCCATGTTCTTTCTGAACTGTTTCTAAAGGTAGTTGTTCTGCCAAAGATTTTTTAAAAGCTTTCTTTTTTTGTTTTATATAATAACTGTTAGAGGTCACTTACCAGAAGTTCTTTGTGTCTAATACATGAGCGTCATCCTGCTGTAAGCATGGGAGTTCTATTTTAAATTGTGGTAGATGTTTCTCCTTGTGTTTGCTGCTTTTATTTTTGGCTATGCCATAGCACTGTGATCTGCTATGATTAACATCCTGCCCTTGTAATCCAACATTCTTGCTATATGTATGATATTTTCCTTTAACGCATTTCATAGGAGGGCCAGTTCTACTTTGTAGAGAGCATCACTTATTCAGAACTGGAAAAATTAATTTATTTGGTCAAAGGTTCCAAGGTCTTCAATCAAGAGCAGATAATCTCTTAGCATCTGCATCTTTTTGTCAAAAAGATTTCAAGTAATGGACTATTGTTATGCTTTGTTCTATTGTATTTATGTATTTAGTTTTATTCTGTTTTTCTTAAAAATGAGCTAAGAGTAAATATTCCTATTAAATATCATAGGAATAAAAATTAAATTCAATACATTCTGTCATTTTAAAGCAATTGCAAATTGTTCCCTTGCAGCCTAGCAGAGACTAAATGTCATTGCTCTCCAATGAAAGCTAGACACACTAGCCAGTGTGAACTGTGTTGGCTGTTTCAGTGCAGTTCTTGACAGATTTAAAGAGAGAAAGCCACAATGATAGTCATAGTGGAGCCATGGTACTGCTTAAGCAGTTCCTCTTTCTCTTCAGTTACTTCAGTATGTCTAATCTAGATCAATTCCCTCATGCACCTCAAAGCAGCCCAAAAAAGACTTTTAACAGCACAGCTTAGAAGTAGAATATTTGTATAAAAAACTGTCGTGCATAGGAGCCATTTCAGTTGTTTTGGTACCATCACCTTTGTATTGTCAAACCACGTCCTCAGCTGTGAAGACTATATGAGCAAATATGAAATTAATTTAATAGATTGGAAATGAGAGAAACATCGGACAGATTTTTCAGGAAATCAAGAAATATTGCCTTTTGTATACAGTTTTAAAGTAAGATAAATAAATTAGAGACTTTTTTTTTTTTAAATCTTACATCATTGTTACAGTGCTATTTAGCCATTGGCCTTCTAACATGTTAACATCTATTATTCTAACAATAATTCAAAATTAAACTTGTAACTAATGCTCAAGACAGAAGCATATGTGGTCTGGAAAAGAGCAATACTTATTAAGCAAAATGACCGAGTCCTCTGGTGGAAAATGCAGTACCACTTGCAACTAGCAAGGCAGAGGAATTGTATTCTGGGAAAATTCTTCTCTTTTAGCTATGTATTTGAATAATAATAAAAAAAACCAACCAAACAAAAAAGTGTTTCAGAATTAAAAGTATTTTGGTTGAGTAATATCTACATATTTTATTTCACTGTTATTGTTTCAGTTCATGCTACTGTACTGTATCAAAATAGCATTTACATCCAGTTTTAGTTCTGTTGGCCGTGTAATTCAATTAACACATCAAGACCTTTATTTCTATTACTAGATCAACTTTTGTGAATCACATCATCTGAATATTTGTCCTCTAAGTCCTGCCTTAATGTGAATGATGTGAGAGGGAGCACACTTTCCTAAGCACTGCTGCACAAATGAAAATTTGCCATCCTGATAGTTTTGCAAAACTGATCCAATTCTGAAGTTGAACAAAATATTACGGACCAAAACACTGCCACCTTCAACTCTTCGATTAAAGTGCATTTCTAAAACTATGGTTTGAAATTAAACTAACTTTTTTTTCTTCTTCAGAATAAGTAATACCTATAAACATCAGTTATTTGCAGCACTATAAACATCAGGATCCATTTTGATGATTACACTTCAGTTTTCTACCTCATTAGAATCTAGTCAGCTAGGAATAATATTTCTGATTTCTCTATGGATCGCAAGTCTCTCATATCCACAGGCTTTGAAAAAAGTTTTGCCTTTATTTTCAGTTGCTGTCCAGGCTTTTTCTATAGCTGCTATCCAGACTGTTGCAAATCCTGGCTAGGAATTAGAATTTTGTTACAGCTCTTAGCGTAATGTTTCTGATCCACCATAACATGGATTAGTTCTTCTGGACTAGTTTTATTACATGCTGATCACTTCTCCCAGCAGACTTCTCAGAGTTAATACTCATTTTCTTTCTAAATTTGTTTCTTTATCTGACCCAAACTGTCCAATGAACTAGTCCTGTCTCGTGGTACTTTCTCAAATATCAGACTAGATGTTTCATGGTTCTAAGAACATACTACTTCACTGTAGGGCTGGAGTTGTCTGACAAATCTGTTTAAAGTTTTCTAAATTAAGTTCTTTTTACTCACTGTTTTGACCTTTTTTCCCTTCTCTTAGAAAAGTAGATCCGCAATTGGGTATTACCAAAATTTCAGCAGAATTGGTAAAAGTGCTATTTGAAAATGTTGTTGGTGATCTTGGTACTTGTTTTTGTCACAAGAGCTGTGTGGCAGTGGTGGGATTTTTAATATTAGGATCATTTTGTCTTTTTTTTTTCTTTGGGCTTTTTCATTTCTCACTTGCTCTTCTCAGAGTGCTCTTCTGTTTGCTTTGTGCTAAGGACTGGTCTTAAGGAATCTTGATGTTGCATGATTATTTGCGGCTTGGCTTTCTCTCTATAGGCTTGCGTTCCATTCAAGCCACTAAACTAACTGGCAGCTAGCTTCTCTCTGGGTTTTCACATACTGCTGGGAGGCAGAAAAACCAGTTTTATCCAGATAGCACTGTGAGGATGAGTTGCATGAAATTACTTACCCAGTCTGCTTACAAAAAAATTTACACTGCTTGTAAACATATGCATTGTCTATTAAAGGCATTTCTAGGACTTAAAAATGCTATACCATTTGAGAGAATCGTTTGCTATGTGGCATGACAAACAGTAGGTCTATTCAAAAAAGTCAGTTTTGAATAAGTTATCATTTTAAAGTGCATACTTAAATCGATGAAGTGGCATGTATCTCACTACAGGAAATCAGAATAAATAGGTTAAATTGAGCAGTCATAATCATCTAGATATGGAAAGTAAAATGTTTTCTATAGATACTCTTCAGAGTCTTCATATGGATTTTTTTTTTTTTTTACTTCACACTAAATATCATTAAGCTGCTAGTAGCTGCAAATCTTGTATGTGAGAATACAAGATAACTGCTTTTCCCCATCAGTGAAGGCATGTTTGCATTTTTGTTTAATAACAACTTTGATCCTTCTACTGTTGGCAATGGTCATTGAGAAATCCTGACATAAAGAAGGTATCTGCAAGATAAAGTTCTACAAGGGATGATTAGCGGCACTTAAGTTTTCTTTTTGTTGAAAGGAAGAATCCCTGATTGAACAGTGCATTGAATGATATGACAAGCAAGTACTTGATCCCTGTCCAGCTGGAAAGGAATTGTATTCATCAGCAGCTTTTTAGCTAAGGATGTCTTTATATTTTCACTCTTTGTTTGAGTCTCTCCAGATCCTCCCTTTACTTCATGTCAGCACTATATAGTAGGTATGCCAAGTGGTTTTGAAATTTAAATTACAGTCTCTTTTTCAGATGTTATTGGAAAGAACATGTAATTTATAACCACGTGTTAGGAGTACAGGATGTTCATGGTTCACTGCCAATTCTTCTTTTGTAAAGTTAATAAAACTTTCATAAAACACTTATACACTTGTATATTTCATGGTAAAGATTTTTTTATCTCATAGGCTAATGTAAAGATTTATTAAAAACATTTTTTTGTTAAGAGGAGTGTCAATAGTTTGCAGCTGAGTGTAATTTTGAATTCCCAGTAGATGACAGTCTGACTGAAAATGACACTAACAGCTTTGTTGATTTAGCACTAAAAATAAAGGATTCTTTCAAATGATATAAAGCTCTAATACCCTGAGTGTGCTGAAATACACTTGAGACCCTTAAGTAGAGTTTCAGCGAAATGTTCGCCAGCACTATGGATTCCGGTGAACAAGCGTTAGCATGCTTGCTGGCACTGACCCATTGGGCTCCTACCTAAAAATTAATGTGAAGGATCGGGATACAGCACTAACAAGAGAATCTGATATGTCTAAATATGGGAACCATCAGAGCTTTGGATAATGTCATGGAATAGACTTCTAGTAAGACATTGTGACATCATTGTGACTAAGTTTTTCTTCTCCCCCTCCCCCCCCCTCAAAAATTGAGGACTTGAAATATTTAATTCAGTAGCAACCCAAAACTACTACCATCTGATAGCTATGAAGAGGTATGTGAAAAGAGTTGATGGTTTTATGCCAGTTTCTGCAGGATGGTTGTTCACTCTCTTTTTGTGATGTGATAATTGATAGCTTTGCTGGCGATCTTGGCAAAGCAGCTGAGGATTAAATAGCCCAGGAGATGGAACTTTCCTAGTCTCCTAAGTGAGAAACAGACATGTTGGCCAGGCAGCATAGAAGAGTCTGCAGTGCTCCTGCTGTACTATACATAAATACTGCAAAAGGTTTTCCTCCATCTTTGAATGTTTTTTATTCAAACTTAGAGTATATAGAGCTATATACTGTGCAATTTTAACCTATTTTTCACTTGTACTCTGGAATAGATCAGGTAACTTAGTGACAAAAATATTTTCCACAACTTGACGGCCACCTACCCTAAGCATCTACATCAATGTAAAGGAGGTACAAAGCTCTACACTTCTACAAATAATTGCACAAAAGAAAGTGAAGATGGGACTCTGGTATAGACATAACATCAGAGTTGGTAACAAGTAAGAGAGAACATTGGTAAATTTGCTAGTTATAGGATCCTGTTTTTTACCCTCTCTGTTTTCATGTGAAATCTATAAAGACACTACCTCTCTCAGTCTGCTAGCTACTACTTAAAAAAAAATAAAAATAAATCACTATTTACTCTAAGCTTGTCAACATTTGATATTTCATCCATATGTTGCGACTACTGCAGTACATTTTTGCTGTCCCTAGTGTTTTTCTTAAAACAATTCATTTGTGATCCACAAGTGGCTAAACTTAGGGAACAGAACGGCTGCATGGAGTAACGTTTGCAAGATTAATACCTATAAATGGTAGTAATAATAGTACCTGTAAATGATAGTTTGAGCTGTGAAAACAGTAGCACTGAATACTGTAGGAAGCAGAGAGAGTACTAGGAAAAACTAAGGAATTGTTGTATTTTTCCACTTTATCTTGCCTATGTCATAAAATAGAAATGTAGATCCTTAGAGAATCAATTAGTGTGCATAGAAATAAGGAGGAGGTAATTATATAGAGGGAGTTAAAGACAAAATGGTTGAAAACTGAATGTGTTTATAAGAGAATGTTGAGTGGCTGCTGATTCTTGACCTGGATCATACAGTGGTCACAAATTTGATTTAAATAAAATCAGGTTTTTAAGGCATATTAAATATGGTTTATATAATGGAGTAGCTTTTGATGCAGACTGACCTCCCAACACAGCATGTGGGATGTATATACACAAACTACAAGAACATAAACTGCATTTCTGAATATAGGTTTGCCGAGTGACTGTATTGTTCTTTTCCTTCTGCAAGCATAACTTTCCAGACTCAGAAAAAAAAGAGAGGATCTTCTCAGCTGTTATAAGGGTATTAACCTGTCCTTACAAACTTTGCATCACTAAGCAAAAAGCATCCTGAAACAATTTTAGTCCTATGTAAACATAGCATGATAAACTCAAAATTCTGATGTTTTGAAAAGCAATGACATTAACTGATCAAGAAAAGTGTGGCTGTTCTCTGCAGAGAACTCTCTTGTGCTCATTGTGTTCTCATACTGAAGTAATCCTATCCATTTTGAATGTCAAATGAAGAGCATAGTGAGGTTCAGGATATTTCTCCTGAAGCAATGATTGCAGTCCAAGGCTTGTTTGACACCCTTTGCTTAGTGAGGCTTGTAGGAAAAGATAATACACTTTATTAAATCACCTGATAAAGCCTGAAAAAAAGAAAGCAGCTTTTAGACACGTGAGCTTTTCAAAAGGATTATTTTAAATGAATCATTCCAGATCTGACTGTGAGCTGAACACCACATTTTTCCATCACAGTAAATTCTTTCCTTCTAAACTTTCAATAGGCTAAATGAGGGAATCTTGGGTATCTTTTGAATTTTTGAAGCAATCCCATCAGCTTTTCATGAACACATTTACAAGGAAGTCTTCTGTATTATATGAGCATGAATCTGCAGAGGAAATAGAATGATGCTGATACCATTACTATTAATCTCCCTTAATATAATTATTAAATAGGCAAAACCTGTGTTAACAACATGGGAAAGATGCAAAATGTCTATGGTGGTTTTTAACACCTCCTAATTGGAATGAAATAATTCTTACTTTTATGTACAGTTATTTTATTCTGGGTTAAATTTACATTTAACCTTCTTGACCATAATTCTTGAAATACAAAAATCTTCTAGATAACTATCATTAATATATTTGTCTTGGATTCTTCTTCTTCTGTAGATAACAAAAGTGAAAACAAAAAAGGATATGGTTATAAACTAGTGACTGGAACTGAGTGAAAAAAGTGTAATTTGCATTTCCCTCTGTTTTTCATTCTACTATAATCATAAAAGATGAAAAAAAATTATATCAGCTGGTCTGTGCATGGAATAGATCCACTTCAATAGAGTGTCTTGTGAATATTGAAGTATAAGCTATTACAGCTGAAATCTCAAGACTACATTATTAAACTCTATAGAGGAGTGGCCTTTAGAATGACAAGGAAAGGCTATACACTAGCCTTTTCCCTTTGTGACATGAACAGACCAATTGCCCATGCACACTGTGATAAATCAGCACTTGTGAAAAAGCCTGCTGCTTTCTGAAGTGGTGGTTTCACTGTGGCCAAGTAAGCCAAGTGCTACTCTCCTTTAATCATAGACTTGTCTAGGTTGGAAAGGACCTTTCAGATCATCGAGTCCAACCATCAACCTAACACTGACAAAAACAGTCACTAAACTGTATCTCTAAGCACTATGTCTACCCGTCTTTTGAATATCTCCAGGGATGGTGACTCAACCACTTCCCTGGGCAGCCTATTCCAATATATAACCCTTTCAGTGTAAAAATTTTTCCTAAAATCCAGTCTAAACCTCCCCTGGCGCAACTTGAGGCCGTTTCCTCTTGTCCTTTTGCCTGTTACTTGGGAGAAGAGACTGATGCCCATCTCTTTACAATCTCCTTTCAGGTAGTTGTAGAGAGCGATACGGTCTCCCCTCAGCCTCCTTCAGGCTAAGCAACCTCAGCTCCCTCAGCTGCTCCTCATAAGACTTATTCTCCAGACCGCTCACCAGCTTCATTGCCCTTCTCTGGACCTGCTCCAGCAGCTCAATTTTTGTGGTTAGGGGCGCAAAACGACACAGTACTCGAGGTGGGGCCCCACCAGTGCTTCCCTGTCTTTATCTCTTTCCATCTTTTTTGATTGCTGGAACTCTTTGGAAAGAGGTCTGCCATTGGCAGAGCATTGATGCTTCTCTTCCCTGATGCTATCTTTTGCAACAGCACCTCAGACCTAGGCCTGGAGGAGGCTGCATGCTATATTATTTTCATGCAGTGGTAGCCTCTTCGCAACTGCCGTCTTTTCTATGGATGAATACTAGACCATTGTCTGCTAACAAAAGAGTAGGGCTCTATAAAAACTAAAGGAAAAAGCACACACATTAGGCGTAATGCTTTCAATGATGTAAACTTGTTTGTGCTAGTACAGTCTTAGTTAAATATTCACCAAAAATATCTTAAGGTGTTTTGAAATTTTTTTTTGTTATAAAGTATATGTTAGAAGATTAAAGCACGTACAGAACATTCCTCCCTCTCATTTATGTCAAAATGAAATTGATAATTGCTAGTTTTTAAGCAGCTCAAAAGATGCTTTCACAGCCTTCCCTGTGCAGGAGATTACTTATTGTTGCCTTTGATGTTGACATTATTTAATAGAGTTTTTTTTCTTTATGAATTGTTTCAACTTGCTCATGCTGTCTTCAATTTAATGAAGCTTTTGAGAAGGAAACTGTAAACAAATGAGATAGGATGGTTTAGGAAGAATGTGAATTGTATTCTTTAGCAAGAATTGTTTATGATGATGGTTTCAGAATATGTAAAACATATGGACCACCAGAAATCTAAATGTCAGACGTTAGGTCTTTGATTTATTATTTCATATAATTTACATTTTTATCCACATTTCTTTTTTTTTTTTCTTCCCTCTTCCTTTCTAATATTTCTCTATTTGTAGCAATAGTATAGATCCGAACAAGATATATTCCTGTTACAGGACTGTGCTATTCATTGAAACACACCAAAAATGCTGAAAGCAAGCTACCAAATGTCATGATTTTATAGCTTACTGGGGATCTGAGAGTGTTACAGTTGAAAGAGACAATAAAATTTATTTAGCTTTTCTTGTGATCTCATTTAAAAGATGTATTAGTAGGTTCATCCACAATACAGTTTTCCTGAGTCTCTTTTTCTGAGTCTGTTTACAGTGCTTATTTATGCTTGTGTAATATCTTTGATACTTGCATAATATCTGTAAAAGCTGGTTTGTCACCTAAGAGTCATTCAGAACAATCAAATTTTATTGCAAGATAACCAGAACCAAATCAGTTTTCAATATTCTGTTTTAGCTACCAAAACAATAAAGCCACAGTTTTCTGCTTTTTAATTATGAGTGCACAGGTGTGCAAAAATCAACACAAGACTACATGAAGTGACTGCTTACCACCATCTTCATTTAACGTTTTGCATTCTGAGTAGAGAAAACAGGTACACAACCAGTGCAAAGTACAGTGATGTTGTATGAAGCCGATTTTAATAATGCCAACAGAAAATACTGAGATTCAGAAGACTGAAATTGCACTATGTTCCTTTGCCTCTGAGAGCTTGATTTCTCCTGAGTTTGTCTGATTTTTAGTATTCTTGGAAAATTAAAATACATTGCTTAGTTGGCTCTGCACCTGTAGACATTTTGCTAATTAACTACACAAATTCAGATAAGATGTTGACTAGCACAAATTAATTTGCTGCCCAACAAAAAAAAAATTGCTAGTGTGGAATTGTCATCAGGGAAAATGGGAAAGGAAAAAAGTTGAGTAATCTTTGATCCTACTTTCAGCAAACCTCTGCTGTACAAGTGAATAGGAGATCAAACATGAAAAGATTTGTGTGCCATACTGTACTATAGGAATCCAATACTCCAAGAATCATATGTAAGTGAAAATAGGAAATCTGCTAAGAACATCATAATTACATAGAAGTTATAACTGAGAAATGTAAAAATGTGGTTTGCATACTTCCTGGACTGCTGGACTTCAGCTGAGGATGGTGTTGAGCTGTTGTCAGTCAAAATTCCATCTATCCAACACATAAGACTTTTGAGGCATATGGTATCCAAGTAGAATATTGCTAATATTGCATAATCTTGTCTTTTTCTGGGTTTATGAAATGTACCTCTTCTTGAGTATTTCATAACCATTGTCATTATTGGTCTCTCTAGAGCTGTGTTTTGACTTTTTATTATGAAATTACTCCATTTTAGAAGATGTCTGTAAAACAGTTATGGTGGCGTTATTGTTTTCATAGAATGATAGGGGTTGGAAGGGACCTCTGGAGATCATCTAGTCCAACGCCCCTGCCAGAGCAGGGTCACACAGAGCAGGTTGCACAGGAACGCATCCAAGTGGGTTTTGGATGTCTCCAGAAATGGAGACTCCACCACCTCCCTGGGCAGCCTGTTCCAGTGGTCTGTCACCCTCAAAGTAAAGAAGTTCCTCCTCATGTTTAGGTGGAACTTCCTATGTTCAAGTTTGTGCCTGTTACCTCTTGTCCTGTGTTATTATTTTTCAGCAGAATTAATTCTTTCCTAATAAGGAAATATTTAACTAACCTTTACTGGAAAATGAAATTTTATTGGTTTAAGATACATATCTTCATATACATAACTTCATGTGGTCTAAGGTGGTCTGTATACATTGTATTCTGGTATAGCTCATTAGGGTTAGAGTAGGATTGTTTGGTTTTGTTTTTTTAGTGATACTAATTGAAATAATTCATACTTGTGAATGTAGTTATACCACTGACATACGGGTTTTTATTCCCATGTGACATGAAACTAGACTGATATATATACACGTGTACAGGAGAAGTATGGCTATATGTTGAGGAAGAGAGGGTTTACGCCACTTTATTACATCAGAATCACTAGGCAATATAAGTTTTATGTGTAGAGAAAGCCTTAGATAAATAAATAAGTTCAAGGCGCACTGTGTCTTAAAGTAGGTAGCTGATAAATGAAAGATAAAACTGAAATCAGAAGAAGGATATTTTAGCCAAAAAACCCTGGAGTAAATGAAACTGTAATGCTGCTTTTTTATTTTTTTTTAATTGTGCTTTTATATTGCTTGGGCTAAAGAGGCTTTGTTGTTTTGAGTTTAATGGCTGGCAGACGAATTGTGATTTTGTTCCTAAATACAGTTAACTTGCTCACAAAGCAAGTAAGGTCCTTCTGTATGTTTTGGAATGACACCCTGTGACTGCAGCTTTTTACAGTATCCTCTATGTGTTTGTATGTTGTCTGTGTGTTCATGTATGTCTGTTAATTGCCAGTTAAGTTGGGGGCGGCAATTTCAGTGAAAAGGAACAAAGACTAAAAATCTGTTTCAGGTGGCATCCATATAAGGGCTGCTTCTGCTCCTTCTCCTGCTCTCAGTTACGTCCCTCTCCTTCAATAAAAATGACACTTTTTTAGAAAACATTCTACACCTTTGAAAGAAAGCTAAATATGGAAGCATCCAGATGTGAACTTTTTAGGGACCTAGTCAGCTCCCTTCTGCCACGTATAATCCTTCATCTTTGTCACTCCACCCTAGTTATGCTACCCACCCAGTCTTAATTCTGTTCATTTGTTCCATACCGCAAATATGCTTTCTGATGCCTCCTATGTCTTTGTAGTGTGCATTAAATATATGTTGAAGGGCTTTAAAAGAAATATTTTCCTGTGGCATTTTAAGTTACAAGTTTGTGAGAGTTTTGCATTTTTTTCCCCCCAAAGTGCTCTGTTGCTGAAAAAGAAGGATATTTTTATATGTAAAACCAGAATCCCTAGTCTCTTTGATATTAAGAAATGTGTTGATGAGATGCTACAGCAGATTTCTTAATAGTAGCAAAATTATTTTTAACTCAAAGCAGGACTCTTGATTTCCTTTCTCTAGCTATCTACCTATCTTGTTCTTCCAGACTATTGCTCTTATGTTTCCAGTATTATCTCTATAATCTATGTTCTCCCTGCTGTGATAATTAGCTCCCTTCTCTCTGACAGCCCATTAGGTAGCAATGCAGCCTAGATCAGTGTTAGGTCAGTTAGTAATAATAATAATAGTGAGTGCTCTGCATACTCAAGAAAACAGGCCTGTGCAAGTGGCTCTGGCTGATTGTCGGGTAACAAGAGAATGGAAAACAAGCTTTCAGCAGTAACTATGGAGTAGCTTTTGTTCTTGTGTAAGAGACTAGGTAATGTCAATTCATAAAAACCATCTACACTAGGACTGGGAAATCTACATATGCTGTATTTGTAGTGTCTCATATGGTAGTAGGAGAATAACATTTGTAGAAGGCCCTGCCGCCTGTCCAGAAAGATAAAGCAGGCTATTACAGCTTAGTTCCCATTCCTGCAGCCTGCGCTGACTAAATCTGATCTCCAGAGCTCTGAGCTATCATGTTAGACCATCATATGTCATATTATAGTAACAAAAATGCAAAATATTTCTCATTCCAAACAATTATGGTAGCGTTTTACAATATGTTTACAATGGTTCAACACAATAGAATCATTTCAGGATATGAACCAGCCATTCAGCCACTCAGTTACAGCTGAATATAGGTATCTTCTCGTAATAGTCAGGCTCTCACAATGTACTGCTTTGTTTTTGTGGGTCAGAGTAAGTCCTTCAGTGCTCTTTTGCAACCATGCTTTGGTATATCTCAGTGTGAACCTCGGCGTATGAAAATTGCATTGTGGCTTTAAATGCTATAAAGTTGGTTTCTTTAGCACCAATGACCTAGGAGAGAAGTAATTATATGTGGCTTGGTTTTATTTCTATTCAGAAATAAACGTATAATTAGGAGATAATTGTGGCTGTGAAATAATTTGATATAAGGAAGATGTAAATGTTGATTTCGGATAACTGTCGATACGTTAAAAATCTTATTTACCTGTGGTTTTGTTTGGATTTTAAAAACCGCTCTTTCAGTTTAGGGTTTTTGATAGGAGGAATTAACCAGTACACAGCTATCCTTCCTGATGGTTTACAGCTTGTTAATTACATGCTAATGTTTCAACGACAGATCTTTTTATTCTGCCCTTCTTGCTACAATGTCCAGGTGACATTTTCCTGAGACAGAAGCAATTGTGTCAGTCCTCCATACCATCAGAAACCACTGGAAAGGTGCTTAAGTCTTTAAGTATTGACGTGAATATCAAAGAAATCCATATGCTGCTTTTTGGAGCTGGTACAAGGAAATGTCAGGTACACCTTCCTGAGAAACAAGGCCTTTCGAGCTGCCGGGAATGATTTCCAGTACTGGATAGCTGGTGTTTCTGTATAATTGGCACTTGGTTCAGAACTGTGTGGGTAAAACCCCCTTGTTAGACTGTATCCCACTTTCTGAGTTGTTCTCGCCTCTGCCAACTCCTGAAGTAAAGGGACTGGTCAATCTAACACCTCTACTGAAGATATTTAGGCACTTCGCTGTCAGCTGATTTCAGTTTCTTTGACAATCTTAACCTTTTGTTGCTACTGTCTCATGTTTCACTGTCCATGTCTGTCTTTTGAGGGCCACACCTGTAAGAAAGTTCTTTCAGAACTGAACTTGGCATGGGTCTGAAACTGTCAAGCTAGTTTCAGAAAACGGGATTTAAGGAGAAGAAAGGGAAGATATATTTCATATGCTACCTCTTACTGCCAAAGTATTTGTGTAGCTGTTAGACTCTATGTCCACTACAGCAATGCAAGCATTTATGGTATGAAATCCTTCATCTCTTAAATAGTTCAAAACAGTGGGTATACAGAAAGGTCAGTGGCCTTGAAATGAAAATGGTGTGCTATATATAATTCAGTGCCTCTGTATTTTATTTCAGCCAAGCCAAATCAAATGAGACAGATACTATTGATATAAGACAGTGTTGTACTAAGTGCACATCTTTCGGGGAAATACAGTTGGCGACGACTATGCTGGGAAAGCTGGAAGACTAGTTCAGAAAAACAATCAAAGTTTACTACCAACCAAAACCTTACTTTCCAGTTATAGAAAGCTTGATATCCCTGGTAAATCAGTAGAAAATAAGAACAGTAAGAAAGGCAAGGAGGGAGCTTCTAACTCATTGTTATGGCCATTATGTATTGGTTTTCACATGGTTTACAGACACACCTTGATTTTGCCAGACTGGAGCCTATTTCAGCATAAATAACGGTAGCTCTTAAGCTCTTTTGGACTGTGAAAATTCCATTTCTACAAAGTAAGAGAGTATATTCACCTGCAAAATATTTTCCCTAGTGGGTAAAATCCTGTGAGCTTTCATAATGTCAATGGATTATTTCAGTTCCTTTTTTGAACATGGGAGGAAATGGGAGTAATCCAACTTCTACCAATTTCATTTTGTCTGGAAGAGGTTGTAGGGGTTTTTTGGTGTGGTTTTTTTTCTTTTTTTTTTTTTTCCTCATAGTGCTACTTTTTGTGTGTGTGTGTGTGCATGCCAGGATTTATGACTGAATAAACCAAATATAGAACAGACCACTTACATAATATTTAACATATGTTATAATGTCAGATGTGAGTTAATTTTAGAAAGAGTAATGGAGAGAACCAGACAAAATGGATCATCACTCTTCCCTGAATGTGATTAAGCAAAGAGGAAGGATTCTATCCCACCCCACCCATGTATTCGGTATAAATTTCCTGCAAGTCCTATAGCAGAGGAATATAAAGCTGACTTCCAAGTGAACATAGACAGATGTTGGGTGGTCCTATTTTGCACATGATTACTCAGTGCTCTCATATAGGAACACACTGGTTCCCATCCAAGTAAAAAGCCTAAAAAATAGATTTTTCATCACATTGTCCAATATAAAGGTAATGTATTCTGTTAAGGAATAAAATTCAGCTAAAAGATGCTTCAGCCATAAATGGAATGTTAAAAATAGATTAAAACCCATTTGTTGCAGAATTCTGAAGTAGTGTAGGTGTTGTACTGCAAACTATTAAGAGTCTTATTTTGCGTGCATGATATATGGTAATGTCTTCAAATCACTAATCATGCTGAAGGAAATTTGTTTTGAAAATATATTAAATTTATATCTGTAAAGAAGTAACTAAGAGTCAGACTCTGATCCATCCACTTTCTACATACATGAGTGGTGACTGACGTCTATACTCTCATGATGCTTAACACTGCGCATAATGTGTCTGGGCCTAAAATGCCAAGGCCCGGTGTTTGGCAGTTTAGATTGAATCTGAAACACGCTATCCTGTGCAAAATAGTGAGATAATGAGAACACTTTACAAAGCCATGTTGACTGTCTTCCTTTGTTTTGCAAAGTGTAGACTGGTTATGCTTCGGAGTATCTGATAAATTGTATCTGATCAAAGATGGGTGGGAAGTAAAATATTATGGAAGTGATCCTTTTGGACCCTGAGGAATTTTCTTTGGCACAGAATCATTTCTAGTGGATTGTTTTAAGTTTCTTTAAGGAGATAAACATGCAGGTTCCCGTTCTTTAGAAAACACAATTGTGAGGCCCCCAAAGAGGTAGTTTAGGAGAAGAAGTGGAAAGCCCAGAAAACTCTCCTTGCTTTTCCACTTAATTTTTTTTCTTGCTCATGTATTAACCTTTTTTACTGGTTATTTCATGTTGCTCCTTCACCTCATGCTAATTCTCACAATATCTACTACTTCTTCCCTCGAAATACTTGTAGGCCAATAATTTGTCCCATACCTGTTTGGTTTAAGCCAAATCATCTTAGATTCAATTTCTGTAAGTTTCAGTTCAATGAGACAGTTAATACAGGAAAATCTAGAGAGATTAGTTATAGAAAGAGTAAGACATAATTTCAGTTCTGATATAACTTTAGTTTGAAAGTTCTGTAGAAGGCAATCTTACTTAAGATGTAACTGTTCTATGCTTCAGATAATTACCAGAACCCTGGTTCAACTTGCTTAGGTTTTTGTTTGGTTGTTATTTGTTAATTTAGTGACAAAACTTAAAAACTTATAACTGTATTTTAGATCAATAAAGAAATCAGAAGACTCTTTTTTCACTTTAGTTTCCTTGTTTTTAAAACAAAACAAAAAAAACCCCCTAAAACTTCACAGAACTTTGGGAACTCACTTACGAGTGATTAAGAGACCATTCTTTTCAGTACTCTGACAGTTGAAAATTACCAAGAATTCTGGCCTACGGATACATCAGAAATTATATTTTGAAAGATGTTAATAGAATTTCAGCTTTCTTCTCTTCCACTCGTGCTTTACTGGAAGCATTATACAAGCTGAATTTCATTGTGGTGCAACATTCATCAAGAAAAGTATGCTTAGAATTGAAAGGTCACCAGTTGTTCTACATTCTCATAGCTGTGATGTTACAGTATGTTTAGAAGAGTGCTCCTTAATCACTCATTATAGGAAATTAAGCTCCTCCTTTTGTAAAATCATCTAAACTACATTTAGTGACAGGATATATCAAATGTCCATCCTGTGCGCGGGTTTCAGAAAAAGTGTCAGAAATGAAAACCAGTGTTACCAGCTGTAAGAAAAAGGGCATTTTTCTCCCCTAGAGAAGATGGGTTCTGTGGATGCTGAACTTCTAGAATGTTTGTGGCCAGCATTCACTGTGACCTAACTCTGTGGTGGGCCGAGTCCTGTGTAAAGGCTGTAGAACCCTGATGGAAATGCTGGTTTGTTGTAGCATAGTTTATTTTGGTTAAATGAGGTTGCAGACTAAAAGCTTAATTTTAGGTTATCCCAATGGAAAAATTATATGGCACAAACCATAGGGAAGAAGTTTTGTTTGACCTTTCATAATAAAAGATTGGGGAGTGAGGGGAGATGTGCAAGGGGGTATATGTTAACTGAAAACACAGTTGGAAGCAATTTTGTGTTATGACTTCTGTCTGATTCCACATTGCAAATAACAAAAACCCTCAAACAAAACAAAACCAAAAACAACACACACACACACACCCATAACCCCCCCTATTTTTAGAGTAAATTTAGGCTAGAAGGCCATCTGGGCACAGATCTGAGGAAGTAGATAGTATTATTGTATTCCAGGTTCTAATTTATCAGCTGAATAACCTCACTTAATTAATGAATTTGCCATATTCAGAATCTTATATTTTTGCTATATTGCTGCTAATGAATTAAAGTGCCCAAAAAACCCCTAGATTATGTTTAACTTACAGTCACAGTATCCAGAAAACAGCACAACTTTAATCAGTAGCATATATAGCTAAACAAAAGAGAACTCAACTGAAATTTTGTGATAAAGCAAAGAACGGGTAAATAAATTCCCTGAACACGAACACAGTTATTTGCTCATTCATCAGTCTAACACTCTGCTTTGGGTTTTTTGGCAGTAATTTTCTAGAAAGACAAAAAGTGAGCTCAAGTTCTGAGAATAAACTCAACAGAAACTCCATTAAATGCCTCATCCCGTTATCCTGTATTTAGTAGTAGCTGACCCGTTGATTCAAGATCAGGCTTTGAGTGCAGAGATTGCTCTTACTTAATTGTATTAAAACTCTGACCGCTTCACACTATTAAACCAAAAATAATCAAAGCCTTGGTTTAGTTGTATTCAGATTCATTGATAATATTTGAAAATTAAATGGGTAGAGAGTCCATTGCAGATTATCACTACAATATTGATGCAAAGTTTGAAGGTAAAATTCTCCTTTTATTGTAATTATGTTATAGCTTTAAAAGTCTGAACATAGTCAGGGCTTCCTGACTGGCCGTCAATGATGTCATGGCCTTGTCAATAAAGCCCTTTAAGTGCAGGAGTCTCACTCTCTCTTTTTTGATTTATAAATTCCATTTCATAATAGCAAAAAGACACTTAAAGGAAAAGTCTTCTTGCCTTATCACACTACCCAAGGCATATAATAATCCTCTGAAAATGCACTACCTGTCATGTCTTATTGCTTAAATATAGGCCAGAAAAATCTGCCTTACTAGACAGGATGGTGTTAGCGCTACATTGGAATGGACTCTGAAGGCGGGGAAAAGTCTAACTGTATTTTCCACTTCTGTACCAGCAAAATCCAGAATAGCTCCAATTAGGGTTCAGAAACATGGATGCAGGGAAGGAGCAATCTCTCTCTTCTAATGTTGATCAAATCACACAAAGGGCATTAACCCTGGGATAGGCTGATACAGCAGCAAAGCAGGTGCTTCAAGAAAGCACGTTAAGGGCAGATTGCTGCACCCTTCCGTTATTTAAGTAAATCCTTTTGAGTGTCTTGGCTTCTTCCTCATTACTTTTTTTTGTAAACAAAAGATGCCCTAGATCAACGTGTTATGTAGATTCCTAGGAAATCTTTCTGTTTTTAACTGAATTGTATCTATGTTTCAAGGATTAGTATCCAAGGAATGTATTCACTTCATGTGATGATGGGATGAAGAGGGGGAAGAAGGAGGGAACACAGGATGAGAGTACATTCAGACAAAGGAACTGACCAGAAGAGTAGTACTCTGGGTGTGTTGGCTTTCCCCCCTCCACGGTATCCTTTGCCTGTGATGGAGATGCATGTGAAATGACACTGGTTGGAGTCGGTGGCTAAAGAGAGGGCAGACTGTTATGAAGCAGACTTGCTGTTGAAGGCCTCCAGGCTTATATGGTTTTAATAGGCTCTGCATCAGACTCTTAGGTCAGTGGAAATTACTGTAGTTGATGTCTAAGGCTGCAGAGAGCTTTTATTTGGAATGCATTCTTGCAAATGCCTCAAGAGCAAAGTAGCGTTTGGGTCAAATTTACCTGTAGTGAACTATTGTTAAGAACCCCATCCCTACCTTGTTGATTTGTCAATTATGATTTTAGTTGGTTAATTAATAAAAAAAACCCTTGTCTTTAAATAAATAGCTAAATCAAGGGAGAAGTGGTCAGTCTTTTATTTTCTTCTAGGAGGCCATATTGCTTATTTCAAGCAAAGCTGGTAACATTCCAATGTTCTTTTGATAAGCACATTAAACAAGACCAAAGACCATGGGAACAAAAAGAAAATGGCATTGTGGGTTATGCAAGTAAGCATTTTTGTTTTCATTTCTGTGCAAGATGAGTGGTATTGCAGGATGATACAGACCAGAACTCATTGTTAATGCATTTTTGCTAGGAAGTTCTCAGAAGACATGGGGTCTCTGGAAACTAAGCTTTCAGACAAGGTCAAGGGTAACAAAATGCTTCTGGACACTATTCTTCAGGCTAGCAGTCTAGTCTGTATTTTTCTCATACACTGGATGGAAATATTAAAAATAACAGTTTAATTATCTCAGTTGACATTTACTGCAACATGAAAAGTATACTATCAACTTTGTTAAAAGAACTTGCAGGTACTTTCTTTGCTGTTTGGTCTGTGTGCCACTTTTTGCTGATTTATGTTAATTTTTCTATTTTAAAAAAATGTCCTCTCTCATTGTTACTATTTGAAAGCTCTACCAAAAGATGAGAAATGGAGAGCACACTTGTGCTGTGCTACACAGAGAATATCTAGCGAAATTAATTTAAAACAAACAGCTGTCAAGTATACAAAGTAAACAAAAAACATACACTGTGGTTTCCCACTAAAACCTTTAGTGTATATTTATAAAAATACTGCTTAGGACAACAGATAAAACAATCTATTATATTTCTATGTACAAACTGTTCTAAGTTGATCATATTCCTTTAATTAAGGCATTTACGAGCTCGGCCACTTTCATCATAACAAATCTTCTGTCCTTTTGTTAGTCAGAACCTTTTGAAAGATAGGACAGCCTAAGAAAAATGGACGTTATTAAGACTAATATATTCATATTTAACAAATAGGTCCTTTTACATAAGCAATAAATCACACAGAATATATCACAACATGTTATTTCCAGCAAATAGTCCTATGAAGTAGACCATTTCTTTTTGTTCCTCCTTTAGTATGACTACCTTCAGCTGCATTTTGGAAGTCCTACTCACGGTTCCCCTATCATCAGTGAGCTGATTTTTTTCATTTAAAGGCAAAACTTCTCTGCTTTCTTAGATATGAAGAAGCATATCTGCAACAAAACTGAAGTGTTCACTTCCTGATTATAGAACAATGGGTTTGCAGTGTAAAATTTATAAGATTCACTACTACAAATTAAATTAGAAATTGATATTTTTGCTCTATGTTTTAGACCTTTTTGTTGTGTACTCAGTAAATTGATGTTGTGGTCAGTTAAAAATTTTCTTTTAAAGTAAAATTTTTGCATATCTTAAATGTGAAAACAAAAGCAACCCCTCCCTCTGAAATACATAATAGTTGCCCCTCTTTGTACCTGGGCTTTTTTTTTTCCAGTGCGTGCCAGTAAGTAGTGTTCTCCTGACACATAGTTTTGTAACTGTGCTTTTTTGAAGTTGTTGCCAGTTACTTTTAATTAAAAGCAAAATTTCTGTAGCAACAATACTCTCTTGCAAAGTGACTTCCATTTTTTTCAAGTAAAACTGCATCCAGTAGTCACAAAATTGGTGATTTCTGACAGTTCAGAAATGCTTATTCCACTTATTATTGACCCTGTGAGGAAAAAAGAAACAAACAAGAAAAGGGGATGCATACTTAGATTAAAGTCATTTGAACCTTTAGCTGCAAATCTGCACGCATCATTCTTGTATGGCTATTTCATACAGAAATTGTAGAGAAGAATTAAACAGATTTCTGTCAGTCTCTTACATAGCAGTTTTGTAAGTCTACCACAGTCGTCTTCATCAGAGGTGTATAACTGCTTTACTTTCATAGAATCATAGAATCATAGAATTGTTGAGGTTGGAAGGGACCTTTAAGATCATCGAGTCCAACCTTTAGCCTACCCTGACAAGAGCCACTTCTAAACCATGTCCCTCAGTGCCCCATCTACCCTTTTTTTAAACACCTCCAGGGATGGTGAATCCACCACCTCCCTGGGCAGCCTGTTCCAATGTTTAATAACCCTTTCAGTGAAGAAACTTTTCCTAATCTAAACCTCCCCTGACGTAACTTGAACCCGTTTCCCCTTGTCCTATCACTTGTCACCAGGGAGAAGAGGTCAGCCCCCATCTCTCTACAACCTCCTTTCAGGTAGTTGTAGAGGGTGATAAGGTCTCCCCTCAGCCTCCTCTTCTCCAGGCTAAACAACCCCAGCTCCCTCAGTCGTTCTTCATAAGGTTTGTCCTCCAGACCCCTCACCAGCTTTGTAGCCCTTCTCTGGACACGCTCCAGCACCTCAATGTCCTTCTTGTAGCCAGGGGCCCAAAACTGAACGCAGTACTCCAGGTGGGACCTCACCAGTGCCGAGTACAGGGGGATGATCACTTCCCTAGTCCGGCTCACCACACTATTCCTGATACAGGCTAGGATGCTGTTGGCCTTCTTGGCCACCTGGGCACACTGCTGGCTCATATTCAGCCGGCTGTCAACCAACACACCCAGGTCCTTTTCTGCCGGGCTGCTTTCGAGCCACTCTGCCCCAATCCTGTAGCGCTGCATGGGGTTGTTGTGACCCAAGTGCAGGACCCGGCACTTGGCCTTGTTGAACCTCATACCATTGGTCTCAGCCCATCGGTCCAGCCTGTCCAGATCCCTCTGCAGAGCCAACCTACCCTCAAGCAGATCAACACGCCCGCCAAGTTTAGTGTCATCAGATCACTACCTTGAGGATTCATTGCATGTTAAAACAGTATTCCACGAGCACGATGCTTTCAGTTTTTCAGGCCAGAATACACTTTCTTATTGGTATCCTCTGGAGACAGCCCCCCTTAGGTTACTATTACAGGTACGTTCCATTGTAATTCAGATCATAATTAGAGTAATATATACAGTTCCATCTGTGTTTTGGCTGGGCTGAGACACTGTTCTGGGAATGAACTTGAAAACCATGTCACAAACGTTCCTACTTGAATCACTAGTATGCAATACAATCCTATTCTTATTCTACATACAGCCCTTCTTTACTCTCCACCTTATGATGAAAACTCTCTTTTAGCAATTCCTCACAAAAATTGTTGCCTGTATGGAAAAACAGCTTCCTCAAAAGAGCCGGTCCAATATGAGTACTTGGAATAAGAGACATGGTGCCTATGACATTTAAGAGTGTGTAGCAGTGCTTTTTTACCTCTGCTGTCAGAAACTCGTAGTATTGGTTGAATCTTTGCATCCTCCTGCTTCTAGTGGACTCACTAACAAAATTCCTAATGTTCCTTATGCTGTTTATCCCATGCCACCCCTTTTTGCTCTCTTCCCTCATGTTGTCCTGGGGTTGGCTGAAGTTATTCTTTCCCTCCCCCTTTGAGAGGGCAGCAGGAGATGGAAAACCCTAGACCTTGTAGCTTCTGTGGAAAGAATATGGGACAATGCTTGCTTGCTAAAGTAGATGGTGTGCTTTGTTTGGGTGTGTGTCAGTGCTTGCTCTCAGACTTGTGCTTCCTGAGATACAGTCCGCCATTATCATCCCATTTATTCAGGCTGACAGTGTACGAAATGGCAGGGCCCATGTTGTGTGGGTCAATCTCTGAACTAAAGGTCCATTGGAATTTGAGGATGCTACTGTGAAGCTTGGGTTTGGGTCAGAGACTGCATTTGCTTCCCATTTTCTGTCTCTTGCAGAAAGTCAGCATGCATAACTTGTCGGCCTTAATGAACGAACAACCAAACAAACAAACAAACCAACCCCACAAACCAAAACAAAAAAACCACCACCACCAAAAAAAATCTGGGGAAAAAAGAAAGAGGGAGAGGATTGTTTTTTCGGGTTCTGTGAAATCTTCACAGCACAGCTCCATGAGTTGTCAACACAACGAGGCTGGAAGCAGACTTTGCCAAGAGACAGGAAAAAAGCCCAAAGGTTTTAAACCAGAATTGCTACTGAACTCCTCATATCATCAAACCATATCACTTGTAATGTGCTTTTCAGACAGAAGGCTACACTACTGTTAACGTCTCTATAGATTTAACTTTGTGTGGATCCTTCTTCTGCTGAAATACCTATGAAATCTCATTCTGAATATTTCTTGTATTTGCATCTTCTCTTGTTCACAAAGACAGCCACTCTTTTTCAAAATACCAGCCATCATTTTTGCTCAAGAAAGCTACTTGAATATGAATCTCACTGATTCAGAAATGGTGTGGTTATGGGCACTGCCTCAAGCAGTTTCCCCTGCTAAAAAATTCAGGAAGTTATGCAGTAAAAGTTAACACAGCATATGAATTTCAGTTAGCAGCAATACACCCCTAACTTTTCTTCCTTTAAACTGCCAACAGTTTAAAAAAAAAAAAAAAAAGACATTTGCATGTAATCACGAACATTTTTTGTTTTAAATTGCCACTGAAAAGGATTCAAGCAAGAAATCATGGGTAGATCTGACCAAAGGATGAAAATCTAATTTTGTGGCAACATCTAAAGTTTCAGAATTTATCTTCTTCAATGGAGTGAAAACAAATCTCCTGAACGCTTTTTGAAAAAAAAGGAATTGAGTTAAAATAGAAAGGTGCTTGAGTAGGTTGGGATGTCTGAAGACCCCTTTCCTTACTTGTTTCCACATAAAGCTTTCTTGTCAAACCAACTGCATCTCTGCATTCTAGCTTTGATAAAACAGCCTTTTCAAAATCTGCTCTTTTTCTGAATTTGAAAATGTTTTGACTACTTTTAATAATAAGACACAATGAAATACCTATGAGTAATTCTTGCATTTCAGGATATAATTCATTGTAGTTTTCTTTGCAGCTAAATTGCAAAAAGTTTTGGGTTTATTCCCATAAGTTTTTCCATTGCATTCTAGTTTGAGGATGTCATATGTGCATAGCATATATACATAGCAATATGCACATAGTCCACATGATGCGTCTTTGGTTACAAGACCTGATCTAGGATAGAACACCTGCAATACCATCATTGTTGGTATTTCTACATGTTATGTTCATTCATAGAGAAATACAGACTGAATGATTCCCTGGAGTAGAACTTTTTTTTTCTTTCTTTTTTTTTCTTGTAAAAAATAGGAATGAGAATGCTAATAATAAAGTAAGGAACAGATTAAATTGCTTCCCGATGATTCACTGTTTTTAACACAATGAATTGTATACTTCTGTATATTGGGATGTAATACGGTTTTATTAGATTAAGTTATTGACTAGAGACAGCTCTAAGTACACGCGCAAAAAATGCAGAAGTGGGGCTGATGATGTGTTCTGAAGCTGTCCTGTCTCTTTATATTAAGAATGTTGATGTTGATCTTTTAATACGAGAAATTATTTTGAAGATGTGGAATAACTTGTGGAAACATAAGTTAGAGTGGCATTTTATAATTAAGGAGAACTATTAAGCCTGTTCTTTTTGGCCTAATTTCAGGGCAATCACATCTATCTAATATGCCTTTGTTTCCTGTGATTGTTCTTTTTGGAAAGTAAAATTATTTGCCTAGTAAAATTATATGTTTTTTCCAGGAATGCTTGTGCTGTCCTCTGCTACAGAATAGCTACTGTTGTCCAGCCTTGAGGAGATTACAGTTTGGAGACTGTGAAGATCTGTCTCACAGAACCTATAAATAGCTTTGTTATACTGCCTCGTTGGAAGGTGCCATATAATTTTAAAATTTCATTTCCTTTCAATTAGCACCTGATTACATTTGATGAGATACAACATTGTTTCCCCTGTGCAGATTATGAGTCAACGCAGTCAATGAGCTGTTAAATCTTCCCATGCACAGAAACAATAGGAAGTGATTAAAGTGGGGCCAATCCGGTCATTATAAAGTAACCCTCCTATCACTAGAAAGTAAGAGAACCGAATAGCTTGGTATTACCTGTGGGTGTGCCCAGGATAGATAGACAATGCAGGTAAATAACACCACCTAACAGCAGTCACTTTCCTGAAAAATACTGAAGGTTGACAAGAAATCTAATGCAGGAGTTTGGTATTGATAAGAGGTCTTTTTAGTCTCCCTTTTTAATCAGTAGCATTCGTTCCATCTCTAAATATGGATATTTCATGTATGTATGTATTGTTGTACAAATATTGAAATGGGAATATAGCATTTCAAGGATCCGAATTTGTGTCTGAAAGGGCTTTTGCCCTGGTGGTATAGACTTACCCTTGTAGTTAACGTAAGTGGTGAGAATTCGTTCTCCCTCACAAAAACACCTCAGTAACATATTGTGTAGGCAAATAGGTTCTGCTGTGAGCAGATCATTACTATGACCTAACTAAACCTTTTTCTGTCTTGATAAGGAGGATTTCCTTGTATTTTAGGCACAGGCCAGAGGCTGAGGAAATTTAGCTTCAGATTTCCTGTCTCAGAGCAGATACTGCTAGGTGATGATCCTTTCTTTACTTAGCCTCTTGGTTTTCCAGATTGCAAGGGCAGTAACGCTTTAGTTCCCTGACTGCCACCATGGGGAAGTCTGGGGTCAGAGTCCCTATGCACAGAAATATAGGTACCAAGAAAGGAAGGGTGATGCAATGTTTTTATCCCTTTGTCCCTCAGAGACATAAAAGGCAGGCCAGCTGTATTTTTAGATGGAAAAATAAATGATTGCTCTTAAGTTTCCTGGGGTTATGGTGTTGTTGCTATGGTTATTTTTTTTTTGTATTAATTTCTTAGATTTCAAATTACCTAGTTTTCCAATTAATAAGCCAAATATGAGAGATGGAAAGGAGATGGTTTCACAGTTCAAGTCCTCTTGAGTCATAGTCTCCAGTTTAGGGAAAGCAAAGGGCCATGTTTTGCTTTCAAATTATGAGATGTGTGGTGGAAAACATAGTATCATGGCGAGCAATCTGTCATGGTGAGGTGGGCAATATGACATCATTTCCCTCCTATTCTGCACTGTGAAAACTGTCTATGCAGCACTGTATGTTCAGCAGCATATGGCTGGACTGGGATGAGTATGGCTAAAGAACAAATGCTGTATTCTGCAACAGTCCCTCCCTTTTATCATCCAGTAAAACTTCATACAGTGAGTTCTCAACATTTTTAGTTCCACTTGCAGCAACTGTACTTTATAAATTGTCCTCTAGCCATAATTTTCCTCTTCTTAATGACATTTTTTTGGGAAAGATGAGCAGCTATTAAAGAAAAGCAGCACTGACTTAGCTGGGATGATTCCACTTCAGGAAACATTTATTTTGTGAGCTCATCTTAAGATAGCTAGGCAGATAGTAGGGGTGGGAGAAAAAAATAAGGAAAAAATTTATTTCAGACAGACAAGAAACCTGTTATATAAAATCCCGAGTTTCTCCGGGCCAGCAAAATGCCTGTTTTCCTGAAAAATGTAAGTTCAGATACAGTTGGAGATTTGTGTTCTTCGTTAGTATCCATTTCCACTTAGCATAGTGCTTACATAGGATCTTAACCCCATCAAAATGTATCCTTAAAAGTTAACTATATTGATTAGGGTGTACTGAAAATATGCTTAAAATTAAGCATATGCTTAATAATCTGTGACCTAAGATTTTGCATGAAATTTTTGTATGACCTTTGTTTCTAAGTTTAAACTCCAAAGCTCTGATTTTGAGGTTTTTTAAATGAAAGTTTAGCATGAGTCAGTTCCTCCATCTTCTCTTTTGTGTCCAAGAACTCTGACATGGAACAAATCCTATATAAAGGTCACTTGCTGTTAGTGTATTTCATAGAAATTATAGATTAAAAGTGTATGCTCAGTCATCAAATCCATGCTTTTACTAGTACATGCTTGCCCTTGGTTTGCATACATACTCTTTCTCATAGAATGCAAGTTAAATAACAGGAACTTTTTCTTTTTTCTTTCTCTCTCTTTTTTTTTTTTTTTTAAGAGCAGCCTAACACATCTAATTTCTGCAATTTCTACCTATGGTTTTCCTCTTAAAGGTAATTTGTTTCCTTTCAAGTAATTACAAATAGTACATTTCCAGTCACATTATGCCAATGTCAAGACTGATAACTAACTAGTTTGATTCCACTCTTATCAACATTTTATGAAAATTAGAAGTGAAAACATCACACTGGGACCTTTAGAGTTGCTTTAAGTTGTTTTGAATAAATAACAGACTCTCTTATAGCTGTAATGATTAGAACAGCTAAAAAGATTCCACTACAACATGTAATGCATCTCTTTTTATGCTTTCTAAGAAACCTGGAAACCTGTTTATCCTGTTTATTTTGCTTATGCTGCATAGTGTCATTCTTAGAGATGTGTGTGAATACTATTTTAGATTCTTACATAGTTTAAGCTTTACTGGGTTAGAATAGCCTTTCTCTTACTAGTATTTGAAAGCAATCCTATTTAGGGAGAAACATTTCAATTTGATTTGGCAAATATGGTCCATTCACAGTTATCATTTAGTAAAATAATTTTTATTGTCTTTTTTATTCATATGACTTGGATGTTTAGTAGTAAAATGAGCACATTTTATAGCTTATCCTTTTTTATTTTTTTTAAAATAGAGCTGAGAATCTATGGTGTCTCTTTATCAGAAACTCATAGATTAATTTGACCTTACCTTTATGTTGTGTGAAGATTCATAGGTGTCTTTGCTGAAAAGCAACTTCTAAGATCATGGCTGAAGCAACCAAAATTTCAAATGAAACTTCTGGCTTGGGAGAGGGAGAAAGTGAAGGAAGCATTGGTAAAGGTCTTAAGCATGTTCTGAAATTAAAAAAAAAAAACAACACCAACAAACCAAACCAAAAAACCAACAGCAACTTGTATTTTTCACTCAGATTAGTCCTAGTTATCTTTTATAGCTTCTCTCTTCTACAGATTAAAAAGCATGTTCTAAAATGCTAGTCTCACAGTATTCATCTGCCCTTTTGCCATATATTAGGCCAATAAATTCCCAAAAGAAAGGCCAAGATACAATAGCAGTTCTATGATTTCTTGAGAACCAGACTAATACAGTTCCCTGTTCTAACTGTAATAAGCTTCTTCAACCATCTCTTCTAAGGTTGTCTCAAAGCACTTTCTAAACTGTAAAGCGGTAAGTGCAAGTGCTGTCTTCAGCAAGACTAGGATTTTTTTTTTTTCCTTGGAACATAAAACCAGAAATTTAGCACCCATACTGCAAGCTCTTCTGTATTCCTAGGAACTTCAGTGGGCCTCTGGCAAATTGCCCGTTAATTCAAGATAACTGACTGGTTAGAACAGGAAAAAAAAAGTGATTCTTAGCTTTGTTCCTGAAAACAGTGCAAGGCTTTCCTTCAGTATCTTACCTTTGCTTGGATAGTCACCAGTTTCTATATTTCTTCAGTGCCATGCTGTTTTGGTATGTATGTACACAAATAGGGCATGTGAATGATGCAAACATAGCAAGAAGTTAATTAGAATTAACAGATAAAGAGTGAGGCTGGGAGAGATGCACAAATGTGGTGTCTTTGCCAATAAATCACCAACGAGAGCGATTAAACAAGAAAATACAGTATATACCTATTTTCCAGTTCTCTGATAAGCAACATGGTGGGAATAATTCTTTGGCTCTCGAGTTACATTCCGTGTTAGTGGGTTAGTAATGGGTCACACATGACTGATTTAACAGAATAAAGGCTAAGATTAGATTACTCTTTTTAATAAAGTGAGCATACTTTAGATGAGAATGTTTTGTCTATTCATCAAAATTATGCATGTGGTGCCAGGCATCCTCTTCTTTTAAATGTACCTCATTGAAAATACAGCAAGTTAAACACAAACCATCTAAGCATGTGGAAGAATATTGTAGCTACTGTGTTTTTTATATATGTCATGAAGGAAACAGCAGTGCTGCATATGAAGCTGGTTTCTAGATACCGGTTTCAAATCCCAAACCAGTGCCTTCAATGTTTTCTTATGTTTTTAAAAAAAAGGAATACACAATATTTATATGCAAATACTCCGTAGGAAGGGAAAAACATTGTTCCTAAGCATAATAAATGAGGCTTTGAGGTTGAGATATAGAGCTGGTTGTCAGAAGATCTGATTTCTGATTTTCTGTATGAATTTTTGTTTGATTGTTTGGTTTTTTTTTTTTTTAATCAGTCAGATTACTTCCAGCTAGCTGCTAGTTATAACTAAAGATTCTCAAGCAGTTGCCAATTTATTCCATTATCTGTACAAAGAGTTAATTATTCTTCAGGACATCTAACTGCTATGAGAATGTGTGAATTTTGAGTTTCTCAGATGCTAGGGAAAGCAACAATATTGGAACGCATAAAATATAAAAATGAGAATGGCAGCTTCTCTGTGAGGCACTGTATGTATTATCCTTTCATCATGTATGAAATGTGCTCATTTACCACACCCAATTCATGTTTGCACTCAGAATCACAGAATTGTTGGAAGCAACATCTGAAGGTCACCTTGCCCAATCCCCTGCTTAAGAAAGGTCACCTAGGGCAGGCTACAAAGGACAATACCCAGATGACTTTTGAATATCCCCAAGGTTGTAGACTCCTTAAACTCTCAGGGCAACCTTTGCTAGTCCTCATGCACCCTGACAGGAAAAAAGTGTTTTCTGATATTCAGACATAACCTCCTGTGTTCCAGTTTGTGCCCATTGCTCCTTATCCTGTCATAGGGCACCAGTGGAAATAGCCTGAACATGTCCAAACACTTCTTTACTGTGATGGCGGCTGAGCACTAGAACAAGTTGCGAATAGAGGTGGTGAAGTCTCCATCCTTGCAGATACTAGAAAACCATCTGGACACGATCCTGGGCAGCCTGCTCTAGGTGGGCCTGCTTGAGCAGGGGAGCTGGACAAGATGACCTCCAGAAGTCACTTCCAACCTCAACCATTCTGTGATTCTGTGAATTTTATTTTCATTTAACATTTTACATATCCTGTTTAAGAAGGGAGCAAACACTAAGAGCTTCCACTAAGAATTATTCATAGAACCACAAAGCTAGAGAAATACTTTCAGGCTTGGTTTAGATAAAGGACTAGATGACCTGTTTTCCATGATCAGTTGGCTGCACATTGTAAAGGTCTGTCAGCTAGATGAGAATAGCTGTAGTGAAGCTTTGCCCATTCTTCTGTCCTGAACTCAAAATGTCTCCTAATTTAGTCTCTCAGACATTCCCTGCCTAGGGAGCATTGCCAGGCAATGAAGGGAAGGCTGTAATCACTTTGTGTAAAAGCTCATAGAGAAACTAAGCTATTTGCTAGTGACCATTTGCAAACTGAAATCTAAAAGTCTTCTTTGAAATCTGTGGGTAAAGGACTTCTGATCTCACTAACACTGGGAAACCATATTTAGTTCTTCTATTGCTTTCTTCATCCCGATGATAATGAATCACTGACGGGCCTTACTTAGAGAAAAGATGTTGAAGAATTGAATGCTGGGCCTGAAGAAATATAGTCAGCTCCTTACCGTCATAAGCCTTCTTGCTGCTCATCAGTGACCATTACCTTCAGGTCAAAGCAGAACTGCCTCTTATGCCTTTGTATGACCTGTTGCATACAACATGTTGTTTGCTCTCTTCCATAAGGTCTAGGGGGGAAAAAAAAAGCCAGACTCCTTGATATACATCTATATACATCCTCTATTCTGTCTACCTTTTTAAAGGCCACAGTTGGCTAGGCCAGGAGGTTAAGTTAGACTTAGGAGGTAGCACCCTTGAGAGTCCCTTAGGGGTACATATGAGGAGAAGACAATGAGGCCCCAGCAACAGCTGGAATCAGTCAGGACGAAGGGAAAGTTGACAGCAACCTTCAAAATAGGTTGGAACAATCAATGAAAGAATGATGACCTGCTCTGTATGACATATTGGTGGGTAGTGTTGCCAGATGAGTTAATAAAGCCATGGCCTAATTAAACCACATCCTTCGCATCATGTCTTCCTGCACAGTCAAGCTGTGTGCTTTCTGGTTTGTATGGTATCATCAATAATACAGATTCGACAACTAGATCATCTGTTGGTGGTGCAGGAGTTAAAATAGAATACAGCTCACTTCCTCTTAGCTGTATTTGGCTGTACAGAGCTAACAGGAGTAAAAAATGGTGGCAATTTATTTTTATCACTTAAGTGATTACATTTGGACTAACTACATATGGAGAACAGATCGACTGAAGAAGACTTTTGCCTAGTAACTTTTTCTGACTGTAGCCACATTTAATAATTGTGGTTGAAATGCTGGCTTTACATTTAAAAAAATGTTGACAGAGTATCTTTCACAAATGGGAACATGCTCCCATGATTCTAAACATATGCTACAGTCCTTTCCCACATCTACATCTGTTTCTTTAATTGATATTGTGTTTTAATTATTTTAGCTTATAAATACACGCTAGGGCTGATAAACACGTTTTCTATCAGATGTTTCTGGAAGGAAAAGTGTCTCCACAGTTGCTTTTTTCTTGAAATATTTGTTTGCCTTTTAAAGCCTTCAAAACTTTGTAATGGAATTACTTCTGTTAGCTTCTGCTGCATAAAAATAGGGCAAGGTGCAGAGTGTTCAAACCTAAATAGTGAGGTAATCCCCCGAGAAAAAAGAAAGATCATTAATAGGAGAGTATGTGCTACTGGCCAGTGCATTCGTTTTTGCCCGTAAAGAAGGAAATGCTAGTATTATAAAAAAAATAAGCCACAAGTTAATGCCAGTGAATTTCAAAAGTAGGACAGCAGCAATGACATGTGGCATAGTGTTCTAGCACTTCTTTATCTCAAGATACTATTGAAACAATCTACAATTAGAGAAAGCGATCACTAAACAGACTAAATTAGCCCATGCCAGTAGTGACAGGTGAGCGCCTCTATCTGAAGATCTCTATTTGACAAAGTTATTTGTTTGCATAGTACCCAGTTCGTTTCCTTTCTCAGTTGAATTCATGGTAGATGGATGAGAGCTTAATTTTTCAGAGGGAAAGGATTAGCTATTATACCAAATAGGGGTCAGAATTGTAAGTGATGTTCCACCCAGTCTGGTGCTGATATTCCTAAAGGATTCCTTTAGTGATGGCCTTATCAGTCAACTCTTCACTTTTATTTACTTTAGCAGCTGCTTTAAAAATTCATTCCAACATCTGACTAAAATCAAGAGAGAGGAGTAAATGTATCTGCTCTATCTCATTAGTTAACAGAGACGTACAATGATTTTATATCAGTTTATGTCAGACAATATTCTATAATTAAGCACAGACCATCATCAATTCTCTGCTAGAGTGACCTGGGAGGTTGAAAGGGTTTTCGTGTTTAATGAAACAAATTCAATTAAGATGAACATTTTGGACCACATTTTTTTCTGGTGTCTTGAGTCATGGCTCCAACAGAATCAGTGGACTCTCACAGCAGCAGCAAATTTCCCTATTTAAACAGATGCCTTTTAATTACAAAAACTGCTATTTCTTTATCCTCAATCACTGTTTTAGTATTAGTAGTGAAAGCCATGGAGCACTTTTGTTTTAAATCATTTAATGACTGAGTGGTGTTGGCATTTTAAAGGAAATAAAATACTCTGACTTTGACAAAAGTCAGAAATATGTCTTGAGAATAGCAGACAGCCTATATTCCCACACTGAGTGAGAAAGGCTGGCATATCATGATTAAAATGCATGAATAAAGAAACTACTAATGTTACAAATTATATCTCATGGATTAAGAAACAACTAATGTTATAAATTATAACTTTTGAATCTAAATGTGGAATGTCAAATAAAATGTATTTTTTTAGGCCCCAAGTCAGGCTTACAGCCGATCTCAGTTCCCTTGGGATTCATAGACTTCATCTTTGCTGAAAATAGGTGACTCCAGGCATTCTTTCAGTGAATTGATCTGATCTTGCTCTTTCCTTTCAATGTGATTCCAGTGAT
Source organism: Larus michahellis (assembly GCF_964199755.1). Taxonomy (NCBI): domain Eukaryota; kingdom Metazoa; phylum Chordata; class Aves; order Charadriiformes; family Laridae; genus Larus; species Larus michahellis. The sequence goes on along the minus strand of NC_133899.1, from coordinate 79,734,974 downwards.
GCTGATGTCATCCTCCTTTTTACAGGAGGATGTAATGTTTGGAGAACTCGCTCAGAAAGTGAGTAACCTACACTCAGTTCTCTTTTCAAACAGAACCTCTTTGAGCCTTCATCTCATATTTCTTATGCTAGGGCAATTTGGGGATGGCAGCGTTTTCCTTTCCTTTTGGACATGAATCATTTTGCAGGAATGAACTCCAAATTCAATAGGAAAGAGAGGGAGAACACGAAGGGTTAAGGCGTTGTAATTCAGGGATTAATGCACTTGTTGAGAGAAAGGAGCCTGGAATTTCAGTCCTCTGTCTGTAAATTGGTTCTGTAATTTACATTGAATAGTTACTGGATGTAAAAAAAACCAACACCACAGCAATTGTTAGGAAACTAACCCAACACTCTTTTTACCTAGAGGAGTAATTTAAATCCGGGGTTATTTCTCAAAATAAGCATTAGTCTCCGAGTGTGATGCTGAAGTCTTAGAAAGCAGGGAAAGTTAAGAAAAAGCTCTCTTTTTTCTCTTTGCTAATCGAAACTGCTTTCTGCCCCATATGGCATGTGCTTCTGCCCCAAAGATACAGGTTGTTGCAAAAGAAACATGAGCAGGTGCAGTTCACGAAATGCTGTTCCCAACACCCCTAGCACTTTAGCAAGTACCACTTAAGATATCCTTCATGAAAGTGTTAAGCACCTAAGCCTTGGCTACTTTAAGTACCAAAGTATGCATAATTTAAGAGTTTAATCACCCTTGGCTGTAAGCACAGTCAAAAAAGAGAAATAGGTACTATTAGAGGGTGAATCAGACCTAAAGCTGTAGTTTCTTGGAACATAACCTTTTTGTCAGGAGTCACAATTTAAGCAGCTTCCATTTTCAGCCACTTGTTCCATTTCTTTTTCTTCTGTACCGGTACAGCTAAGTGTGATGCTACACCATGATAAATATTTACTTATGCAAAATCAAGTTAAATGCCCTCTGAGACAGTGAATTGTTGTCTATATTTTGCCTGTAAGAAACAGCAAGGAGAGATCAAGTGGTGTCTCAGGACAGGAGATCCTCTTTGCTTGCAAACTAAAGTTTTGCATCAAACCTTGCATAGCATTTCCACTATAATGGCTCAAAAATCTGTGGATTTCTGTGAGCTTGGTGATTTTTATTTTCACCATGGATTTTCAGTAAAATGAAAAAATTAGTTTTCATTTCTGTTCTCATGCAGCCACAAAATCACAGAATGGTTGAGGTTGGAAGTGACTTCTGGAGGTCATCTTGTCCAATCCCCCTGCTCAAGCAGGCCACCAGAGCAGGTTTTCCAGGACCATATCCAGATGGTTTTCTAGTATCTGCAAGGATGGAGATTTCACAGCCTCTGTTGGCAACTTGTTCCCATGCTCAGTTCACCTTCACAATAAAGAAGTGTTTGCTGATGTTCAGATGGAAACTCTTGTGTTTCAGTTTGTGCCCATTGTCTCTTGCCGTGTCACTGGACGCCACTGAGAAGAGCCTGGCTGCTTCTTCTTTGCATCCTTCCTTCAAGTATTTACATACATTGATCAGGTTCCCCCAAGCCTTCTCTTCTCTAGGCTAAACCATCCCAGCTCTCTCAGCCTCTTCTCACATGAGAGGTGCTCCAGTCCCTTAATCATCTTTGTGGCCATTCGTTCGACTGAGGATGTCCCTGTCTGTCTTTTACTGAGCAACCCAAAATGGGGCAGTGAGCCCAATCCATTAGCCAATTGATCACCCAACGTATTATGGACTTGTCTACCTGTGTGCTAAACATTCTATCCAGAAGGATACTGTGAGAGACAGTAGCACAAACTTTGCTAAAATCCCAAACCACTACATCTGTTGGCTTCCAGTGGTCAACTGGATGGGTGACCTTGCCTTAAAAGGAAATTAAGTTGGTTAAGCAGGACTTTCTCCTCGTGAACCTGTTCTGGCTATGACCAATGGCTGCGTTGTCTCCCAAGTGTTTTGCAGTAACTCCCAGAGTAAACTTCTCCATGACTTTAACAGGCACTGACAGGCCTGTAATTACCAGGGTCTTCCTTCTTACCCTTCTTGAAAACTGGGACAACATTTGCCAGCTTCCAGTCAGCCGGGATCTCCCGATATCCAAAGGGGATGACAGTAGTCCAAAGGGAAATATTGCATACCATTGTGACTATGAAAGTGCACCTATGAATAAGTTTAGGTGTTAACAAATAACTGTTATATAAAACCTCTCCTGACAAGGGGCCCTGCTAATGATCACATCTAACCCCGAAAGGAACTGGTTAAAAAATAGGTGTTTCAGAATTTTCTTACTGAACTTACTGGAAAGTTTTATACTCACTTAATTTACTTATCTAATTTTACTCATGATTTTTATATTTTCTCATTTTGGTAAAAAACACAAAATATGAAAATTACTGTTTCCATTCAGTACCACAAAAATGCCTATAAGAGTAGACTTTAAACACAAATTAATGAGGTCAGTGTCAGGAAAAATAAAAAAATTAGAAATATAACTTTTATATAATTTCAAGATACTGCTTTCAAATGCAAGGGTAATAATACTTTGACCAGAATTTACCTGAGCAGTCTCTACAGGAAATAATTCCTTCTCTGTGTTAACGTTCAGTGAACCTCATATTCACTTAATGTGAGCACAATGGGATCAGCTGTCTTGTCAAGTTAATCTATAACATTAATGCAGTGTTTTATCCCTCTTTCTCAGGCTTCATGTGCATCAAACTTTAATATATATAGTTTTCAGTGAATGTTCTTGTGTCTGTCATTTACAAATGCATGGTTTTATCCCTAGAACCTTAAAGTGCCTCCATACCTTGGTGTTACTCTATATGGTTGATTCCTAGATCTTTTACAAAAGAGCCTGCAAATTAAAATGTTTGGTATATGTATTCTAAAATCAGCGTCTAGAATATGCTTCAGTACATATTGTTACTTATGCTGTATTTCTGGTTGGTTCTTATACTAGTTTGATAGAAAATAAAATCTTTTTGGAAAGGCCTTTTCTGAAACCTGTTGTAACAAAGGAAACGATACTTTGATTTGTAGAGGGACACCATTACTACATGTAATCCAGTGAGAAAGCATACTTTTTATGTACTGATGCAATGCCAGTGTGATATGTGGGCAGATCTGTAAAGAGGCACGATGACCACAGAGAAGGAGCATTAGACTGGAAATCTTACTTCTGTCTCTTCCATTGATTTACTGTGTGATTGTTAGTGAGTTACTGCCCCTTGTGAATGATTGCTTATAAAGGCTGTGAGTTGCTTGTCATAGTACCTGCATGTACAACACCCTGTACTCTGGATATCATGTCACCTCCAGCTCCTCCTGTAGTATCTGTCAGGAGTGGAAGTGTTTGTTTATATTTCTTTTTCATTGAGGAACTTGCATGTATATTTGAAAGTGAAAGTGACACCTGGATGAACAGATTAGAAGATAGGCTGCTACGTTCACATATCTAGATACCCAGATAAGTGAATGATACAACATTAACATTGTGGGGGGAGGCAGTAAACTTGTTATTTCTCTGCTTTAAAAGTTCTGCAAAGCAACATCTCAAATTACTCATTTGGACAACCATTTTGTCTTAGAAAATAATTTTTGTTTTGTATTTACTCAACAAAAAATAATTTGTCTGTAAGTGCAAGAAGTGCAAGGAACGATTGATTTGCCTTAGAAAAGAGACTGCTGTTGTAGTATTTGGCTTTACAAATGTGTAGTTACATTGTTCAGGGCTCAAGCACTGTATGAAGTCCTGTATAGTTCTTTTTCAGGGCCTCTATACAGGGATTGAGTTTCTTTGATCAACAGCCAGCTGTTAGGGCTGCTACTGATTCCTGACCTGTAATTACCCCAGAACCTCATCCTGCTGGCTGGCTTCTCAGAGTCTCCTGATATGCATGCTACAAGGTTGAAAGTGGCAAGAAATCCTTTGCAAAGGTACCAGGAGATTTGTACCTCTGCACTACAAATCAATCCAAGCACTGAGTGCACTAGGCCTGTTCTCCCCTCACCCCCAACACTACTTTCTCCCTTAAATTGTGCCCTGCATTTTGAGTTGTAATTAAGAATAACAATGTGAAATCAAGCAAGTTTGCTTGAACCTGCCTTTAGAAAAAGATCAATTGGAAAACTAAATGCACAATATCTTTGCTGATGAGATCCATGTTTTTTGCTGGACCGGCTGATTATGTGTTTGAGTAGAAACTGTGTAAGGTTTTTAATGTAATGCATTTATTTCAGTAAGTTGCAACCATACACATACTTTATAAGTATTATAGATTTTAGTTGTCAGGAAACATTTACTTCATTGTCAGCGCTATCTACTGTATTCTTGAATTTTGAACTACATAGTACTGCCAACCAGCAAGCATTCATTTTTATTCCAGGATGAATGATGATTGCAAGCCATGAACTGGTTTCAGTTCTCTCTCTCTTTCATCTGAGAAGCTTGTTTTTTTAAAAACATGCCATGTGCCTCAGATGTGTGTTTTAGTAAACACATATTCAAAGGAAAGGCTATAACAATTATAAATTTTCATTGCTGTTATTACTAATTATATAGGTAGCTCCTTTTAGAGCTGGCCACGTTAACTAGCTAAATCTAGATTTATCCTTCTTTCACTGGGGGAAATAGTCTCACATCTGTTAAAAGATTATCACCTGATTAGGACATCTGAGATCAGAAATACTTTACATCGAGTTTAGCTCTCAGCAATGCTCACGCTCTGGATTACTGTCACAGTACATGCAGCCAGAATGCTCACATGAAGGGGCTGATATATTCTGAATACCTACATTTTAAGTACTTGGTGAAGAGGTGACTAGGATTGTGGATCATAGGAGAGGCAGGAGACCTTGAAGTAAAAAAAAAGATGAGTTTCTGTGCATGCGTGCATTTCTGTTCATTGGAGAATGAAAAGCAGATCCAAGAGTTTTTAGAAATTTTCTGATTTTGCTCAACTAAGCTACATGTTTATGCCATTTTAATGGCTCTGATCTTTTTTGCCAAGCAGCTTCATTCAACTTACTGGTTGCTTGCTGAGAGATATTAGTGGGAATAAATTGTTGCAAGGCTATCATGAAATGCATCTTTCAGCATTTCCGTAGTCAATGGTTTTGGTTTGATCTGATAAACTCAAGTATTGCACAAGGGTAAAAGTAAACTGTATTATTAACATGGGCTGTTGAGAAAAGTTGTCTTTAAAATGAGCGGAACTCCATGATGTAATATTAAGTATTTTTGTAGATAATTACATTAGTCTAAAAAGATATTCAGCTCAGATCCACAGCAGCATGGCAGAGACTAAGATGGAAGTCAAACTTAAATCTGATTTAGGGGTTTTGTGGTTTGCTTTGTATTTTTGAGTTTTTAATAGCTCTTACTTATCTTTCAAGGCCCTATTAATTGCCTTTTCTAGTCTTGTCTCCAGTCTGTATCTGAAATTCAACTACACACTGTAAAAACAACTTGTGTTTAACAATTTTCTCTTCACTGATTAAAACAAAGATGGGTATTTTTTCCCTATAGAGATACCACATAGAAAACTTTCTACAGTGATTGAAGAAGGCAATAAGCAGTAGGAACAAACGTTCTGCTGTATCGTTCCTGAGAAATATTTCTCTATCTCATAGAAGAATGGCCAGGCTGTAACTGAGTGCTATTAATACTTGCACCTTGACTCAGAATTGTTCTTGACATTTTCCCTATGCTTGTTGCTTAGGAGGTTACTTCAGTCTAGAACAAGAGGTTCTGTTTCAGCTCAAGAAGCTGATTGCAAATCTCTAAAGGTATTCAGGTCTTAAACTGTTTTGGTGTCTTTTTTCCAAATAAATTGATAGAAGATGGGATCTGAAATAATTTTGTGATTCATGGTCTAAACCTCTTAGTTTAGGAGCAGTAAGAATAATCTTTGTTAGGGTGCAGTCAGTAGTGAAGGACAAATATTGGCAATGCCATCAGTGTAGACTGCTTCAATGTTTGGCTTTTAGAATTTTGAAAGAATTTGCTCAAATTTAGTCATGAGGAAGATGCAAATATTTAAGATGAGTCTGAATGAATGGGTGCTGATAACTTCAGAGTAGAGAGAGAGACAATAATTTATGCACAGGTCAGCCTGTGATAATGCAGAGTTGGAAGTAGAAGGAGGAAAGAAACATAGTATCCCAAGTAGTGTAATTCATGGTGCAGAAAATTATTTGTAGGAAGTTAACTCCTAAGAAAAAAAGCATTAAGCCCTGATATGACCTGGGCATGAAGAGTGTGAAATACTGTATTCACTTTGCACTTTCTGAAATCAAGCTGGCCATCTGGTCAGTTCAGTTACTCTATGATTAAGGCTGTGGTGGGTGTGTTCAAAGAAGAAAGGGCAATGCTGAAATGTGATCCTCAGTTGTCAAAATGACTACATGGGTCTGTGGAAAGTCAGAAGGAAATGATGGCAGCCTAAATAGATTTGTAATAATACAGCCAGGCTACATACAATCTTAAAATCACTGAAACAAAAGTGATGAGTCTCTCTTTGTTTCCTACCACTGCTTAAGTATGTGGTGTATGCTTTTAAAATACCATTTGGTTTATTACACAACATGAAAAAATATTTCCTCTTTAAATAATGTTTTCTAGCTGACATTTGCATACAGAGAAGAAAAAAAACAAAGAAAGGATATGCTATAAGGTGAGAGATGAAGAAAATAAGGTATCTGAAGTTAAAACCTAGAACTAATAAGGCATTTTTCATCAAAAACAACATTGCAAAAGATAGGACTTTTTACTATAAAGATAAATTTTTAAAAAGTATAACTGTTCAATAAAATGTCTTATTCTTCAAAAGAAAAGAAAAGAAAACCCCATAACTTTGTGACAAAACTATTGTTTGTCTTTCTGGAAGCTTTGCAGGAACTGAGGAGAACCCAATCCCAAAATACATTTGCCAAAGAGGTCCACCTGAACTCAACTTCACAGTTTCTCATTCAATGAGATGTAAGATGGTATCTGTCTCTGCAGTGCAGAGCAGCTTTTTGTGTGAGTCCCAGATAGGCAAATACTCAAGACAAAAATGGGAGAGAAGCAAGGCATTAACTATTGCATGGCTTTCCTTTCCTAGAAATTCCATGTTAGAGGGTAAGCTGGAATGGTAACTGCTGTTCTGTGAATTGAGATAGAGGCCCCCAAAACAAGGGTGTTGCAGCACTCGTGGGTGGGCAGGGACACCTTGGCCATGTACTGTAGCAAACTCCTTCCCAGACCCGTAAGGTCTTGTACAAAATTAAGTCCTCAAAATAGTGTGTGGAGTAAATTCAATTTGAATGCCAAAGCATTTGGAAACAAGGATCAGAGAGTATGCAATGAAACTCACTGTTATTTGGTTATTAGAGGTGACACTGTAGTTTATATTAGCTTATTTCATAACAGATTTTGTTTTGCTGTGTGTGCACCTTGATCTTTAACTTAAAGTCTTCTATGAGCATAATCCGTGAATATTTGAGACTCCACCACATTTTTAAGGTTATTTTGCATGGAATATGACTTAAATGGTTATATACTTTGAGTTCTTTGTCATGTTTTTTGTATCTATTAAGAAAATGACCTTTTTTTAAAGTCAGTTTATGAAAATACTGTGTTGGAACATCTGTCAAGTGATGAAGATTAGCTGAATAGGTATAGGATGCCAGTATATTATATTTTCTGTTATTCTGTATACTGTAATTATCTTGATCCTCAAACAATTCTGCGACAGTTACAAAGTTTTGCAGACTTGTTGTTATTACAAATTCAAAATTTATTTCTTCTGAATCTAAATTAAACTAGTATGTAACAAGACTTTTTTTTTTAACATTTCTATCTGTAGATGATTAAAAAGCAGTAAAACACAGACAGATACAAATTTTATTTAAAACACAAAATCAGAAAAAAAACATTCAGTTTTGAGGCAGTATAGAAATCTTTTCCAAAACAAAATTTGTCTGAAAAAATAGATAAACTAAGTAGCCAATCTGGGGAGAAATTGATGCCACAGATAGTAGATGTGCTTGGAAGTGAGAAGTATATCTAAATCACAGAACATAGAATGGCTTGGGTTGGAAGGAACCTTAAAGATCCCTTAGTTCCAAACCGCCTGCCATGGGCAGAGACACCTCCCACTAGACCAGGTTGCTCAAAGCCCCATCCAGCCTGGCCTTGAACATTTCCAGGGATGGGGCATCCACAACTTCTCTAGGCAGCCTGTTCCAGTGTCTCACCACCCTCATAGTGAAAAATTTCTTCCTAATATCTAATCTAAATCTACCATCTTTCATCTTGGAAACCCCTCATCCTATGACTACACTCCCTGATAAAGAGTCCCTCCCCATCTCTCCTGTAGGCCCCCTTCAGGTACTGGAAGGCTGCTATAAGGTCTCCCTGGAGCCTTTTCTTCTTCAGGCTAAACAACCCCAACTCCCTCAGCCTTTCCTCACAGGGGAGGTGCTGCAGCCCTCTGATCATCTTCATGGCCCTCCTCTGGACTCGCTCCAACAGGTCCATGTTCTTCTTCTGTTGGGGGCCCCAGAGCTGGACACAGTACTTACTCCAGGTGGAGTCTCATGAGAGTGGAGTAGAGGGTCAGAATTACCTCCTTCGACCTGCTAGCTGTGCTTCTTTTGATGTAGACCAGGATACGGTAGGCTTTCTGGGCTGCAAGCACACATTGCCAACTAATACCTGTTTTTCATCCACCAAGGCCCCCAAGTCCTTTTCCTCAGGGCTGGTCTCAATTCACTTCTCACCCAGCCTGTATTTGAGCTTGGGATTGCCCCAGCCCACGTGCAGGACCTTGCACTTGGCCTTGTTGAACCTCGTGAGATTTGCACACACCCACTTCTCAAACCTGTCAAGTTCCCTCTGGATGGCACCCCCTCCTCTCTAGAGTATCAACCACACCATTCAGTTTGGTGTCATCAGCAAATTTGCTGAAGCTGCACTCAAATTGCATGTGTCAAGAGCAAGTGAATAAGCATGATACCAGGGCAAATTTAAAAAGAAATGGAGAAAGAGTCCTTGATCCACACGTATAAAGGTGTTCTTTGAGTTTCCCTAGTTATTCTTCACAACCGCTGTCTCTGACTACTCAGAATGTGTAAGATGCTGGGCCTAGTCAATGTCAGCAACTGGGAAAAAACAATTAGCCACATCATCTTTTACTGAGGGTAGCCAGCCAGAAAGTGATCCTCAAAAAGGTGTAATACCTTTGGAGTACCTCCGTTGCCAGGGTATGGGTAAGAATTCTTCCCTCATCTCCCCCCACAACAGAAGAAGTCCTCATCCCAAGTAACTTTTTTTTTACCTTGGAAGTCATTTAGTTACCACAGTGCTGTGTAATAGAATCAAGTAAATGCAATGAAAAGCCTGAAGGGGGAGTGGGAATAGGCCAAAGTCTCCAGGGCAGGCCAAATCTTAGCTTCTAGGTTGGGAGAAGTGTCTGAGGAAATGGGAAGGTGTGAAGAGAGAAAAAGGAGGAAGACGGTCTTGAATTCTGGCCATTCTGGTCACATTTCACAGAAAGGGCAATAGATTAACAATAGGATAATTGTATGGAGTGTATAACCCTTTACTATTGGCATGCACCAGAAGGAGAAGGGAACCCATCACTCCTGATGGCAGATGTGAGTATCTGAGTATGGTGGTCATGTATTTCTGTAAATTTAGACTTGGCATTATATTCATATGTTGCTTCACATGAAGTCTTGTGAAAACTACAATAAATTCATAGTACAAAATATTAAGGAAGACTGTATTGATGCAACCATTAAAAACAAAACAATCCAGCTTCATGCAAGATCCTTACAATTTTCTGGTGTGTTAAGCACAAAAATGTATACTGTTAGCACATGCATTCAGCAGACATACTGCTTTGTGCAAAGTCCAATGGGACAACTAAGGTACAGGGGTTAATGTTGACATAAAGGCCAAATCCTGATTTCTTTGACGTTAAGGGGAAAGTGTTCATTGAGCCCAATGGGATTAAGATTTAGCATACATGTTCTTGTTTCTTTCAAGTTGGTGTGGTCTTAACATCGCTCAAATCTATTAAATAATCTTTACTAGTTCTGCTTTGTTGAATAAAAGCAAAATTTGTGTTCAGAACAACCTCTTTACTCCAATGTGTGTACCTGCCAGATACTCCAAACTCTGATATTTAAAACTGAAGTCCCATGATACCATACAAATAATTTCTTTCCTTTTCCTTCTGTCCAAATAAAAATCTCAAACTGAGAGGAAACTGCAACAGGAATCAATAGATATTGGGTTTAGATCTTTAATATGAGAAATGTTTTTATTATTTGATTTTTAACCTATAGGCGTCTATAGCAATAACAAGCATGAAATTATGAAGACTCCAAGTTTTATAGCATATCTTTTTTAATCCCTTCAAGCATTGTTTAAAGACCTATTAGGTTCTATAAGCCAACAAATACTTTATCTTTTATATTAAAGGATTCTTTAGAAACAATTTGTAGTTAAGAGGCTTTGGTCTACAGTTATTTCTTACCTGAGGTACTGGTGATGCAGTCATGTAGGCATTAAACAGAAGCAGCAGCTTTAGTGCAGATAGTCTTTATGTGATTGACAATTACTGTGCTAGTGTTATGTCTGAGCAGTAAGACGTATCATTTTCTTAAATGTGCAAGATGAAATCTTCTTAAAATTTCTATGCTGGAGAAGCAGTTAAAAAAAAAAAAACACATACAGAGAGTCAAAACTGATAGGTATTCCAACACGAAGTCCAGAAATGCAAAAGTAATCTTTCGTGTCTTTGCACCTGGAAGGATACACCTCTTATAGAAAAATACTGACTTAGAAATAAATTCATTTTTCATGTTGAAGAGTAAAAAAACACTGGATGTAACACAACTTGTGGCTATGAGGACTAGGGAGATCCATTTTGCCACAAAATTTAAATTTAAATTATTTTTTCCCAAAAATTTTTTACAAGGAAAATAAGCTTGCATTATTACCATAGATAAATATGCTAAATTCATTGCTATGGTTCAAAAAGCTTACAGTTGGAATATTGACAAACTAAAAATGCACTTTAAATTGCTGTCTGTATAAGTCTCAGCAAATTTGATTTTTGTTTCTTTGATATGAAAAATAAACTTAAATTACATGTATGTGTACATAACCTATGGCATTTGACATTAAGTCCTAGGAAGTAACTCGACTGATTAAAAGATGGGGCTGAAGCAGTTGTACAAACAAGCCCTCTGTTTCAGCTGGGGTAGTTTCACATTTGCAATTGCATTTTAGAGATCAAATGCATTAAACCCTAAAGCAGCATGGAAAGGGTGACTACTTCAAAGGATTTTTAAATTGAAAAATAAACATAAACCAAAATCCAATAATTTATACAAATGTTTTAGAACCAGTACAACTAATTATGTATAGAAAAAAGTGTTCAGAGAAACAATTTAGCTTTTAGATTCAAGCTAACACTGCTTAACCATTTGTTATTCTAACCATTCTACTCAGTTCAGGTCTAAAATAGTCCATAATGCATATATATCGCTGCCTATATCTGCATAGATTATACACTAAGCATTTAAGTTTATATTTACAATTCAACTTCAGAGTTTCTTGAAAGTAGGTCTATTTGCATCGCTCCTAATTCTGCAGTAGGTGGCAGTGGGTAGTGGAGAATATACAAGAATATGCAGTTTAAATGTCATCAGATTTTTAAGGGAAGCTTAAAAATGGCCAAGTATTTTCTGCTTCGAGTTACATATATATCAAACAGAAAAGAACTGTCAAACAGAGTTTCTAAATTGTATTGGTTAAATAGTAGCTTTTACAAAGTATTATGACAATAAATTAAACTGATAATGGAGTCAAATGAAGACACAAACACAGCTCACATTTCTCTAAATAAGTGTGAAGCTGAGTCCACACAAGAAAACTAAACTGAAGGCTTAAACTCAGGAGAAGGTTCGGCAGGATAGCTTTGTAAGTTAGGAGAATGTAGAGAAAACAGTTCACAAATAGAAAAAGAAAAGTGCCGTTTCAGTTTTAGCTGTATTTCCTTGGAAATTGTTTCTATTAATTTTCAATGTTGTGCTGGTTTTTGAAAATAGCACTGTAATTGATGAAATGGAAAACAGTGGGATGGAAGAGGTTTTAGGCATGATGGCAGCAGTGTGGAATACTAGCAGAGTTTTGATAGTTTGATTGTGTGGGAGGATAAATTGGGAAGATTACAAAAGAGCCCTGATTTTGCATTCCTTGCACACCTGAAATATGGGAGCTTGAGGGTATACAGAATGTGAAATTGGATGAAAAAGTCTGTCAAAGAAGAACATTCTAAGTCTCGTTTATTATTGATTCCTGTTTCTTGCTTATCTGAAAACCTGGCTTGGTAGATTTATATAGAAAGTGCTCAGTCAGCACTGCCGATTATTCTCACGTTTTCACCAGTGTATTTTGAGCACCAAATAGAGAGACTAAGACTTTTGGGAAGTGCAAGGCATTCACTAGCTCACATCTTAAATACTTTGAACTGACCAGTAATTAGGAGTTCTTGGTTTGTTTTGTTTCCTGTTTTAATCTCCAACTTTTTAAAGTATGCACCTGGAAGCTATTGAGTGCACAGTGTTTTGAAAAGCCTGGTCATGCATACTGCTGGACCTGGACTTTGGGGCTAGCCAAGGTAAAATACTTTTTTTGTTTATGATTTTGTGGCCAGACTCTTGTCTCCAAAGATTTCACATAGTTAAGTACTAAGAAAATATTAAATTCAACAATATAGTTGTACTTAATGTTAATTCTGTAATCATAAAAGTTAGACAGTGATTAACAGATTAATAGCTAGACAGTGATTAATAGATATCATCTTCTGTATGACTCAAAATCATTTGGAGTTTTGCTGTTGATTCAGTAGTAGTAAGATTATTCTAATCTCATTATGTTAGTTACTCATCAACTAGTTATCTGGAAAATTGAAAATAAGAGTAGTGGTTTTGATAAAACTGATAATTATGAATCGCTTACAATGTGTTTCAGAAAAAGAAAAATATGGAACATAGGCAAGAAATAGTGGTCACTTCTTGCAAGAAATAGGCACACTTCATTGGGTTTTCAGTTGAAGGAAAGACTCCAAAGTTCGACCCCAAAGTAACAGTACTTTCATTAAAAAATGCCCATTTTATGTTTAAACTAAAAGGAAATCATTGACCCTGTTATAGTTGAATACTTTCTTGATTTACTTCTGGATTGTCTAGTTTTATGCTGGTAAATTGCATGTTCTCAATGAAATTGTGCTTGTTTAGTTTGAAATCTCGCATAAATAACTTTGATTGTGTGTGTTGTGTCTTATTCTTTGATACTCTTTTGTTTTGAATAAGATGCATCAAACATTGCATTGTTGTCTTGCAAACTGAATAGTAGACATCTCTGATAAATCTGCAGTCATGCTGAACAGTAGCTCCCAAGACATGTCAAAGTTCTCTTTGAAATGTATTCAGATTTTCCATTTTCTATGTTGTTGTTCATGGTTTTTTTATACTTTTAGAAATATTGAATTCCTGCTGTCTGATTAAATTTGGTTTTCTTCTTTTTCCTATAAGTAAGAGGTTACCTTTCAGTGCTGTACATTTAATTTCTGTTCATATGTTTTTACCATCAATGTTTCTGCATTATAAATCTTTCAATGACTACTTTTGCTGTGAATAGTTGTAATTGTTTTGCAATTTTTTAAATCAGCAAGTTACTATTTTTAGGCATCTAGGAGTTCCTCATTCTTTCATGGACAATGCCACAAATGACTCCAAATTTTTCAGAGTAACTTAGGGGAAAAAATAAAAAGGCATAATGTAGCAGTCACTGTTAACTACAGATTTTGACATTCACAAATAGCTTTTGAGTTTAAAATAGACCTAACTGAAGAACTCCTTCCTATGTGTTAAGTGTTGGGATTTGGGTTTGGTTTTGGTTTTTTTTCAGATTTATCACTTTGTAAAATTTTCCAAAATCATTATTAAAATATTCCACTCTTCCTTAGGTCATTAGAAGAATTACTGTAAAATACCCGTGTGCTGAATTGGGCTGTAAGTCAAAGAATCAAGTTATGAAACCAAGATATGTAAAAAATATAAGAAAAATGGAGGAAAAGAAGCAATGCTCTCAAATAAGATGTGGTTTAGTTCTTTCAAGAAAAAATGTTGTAATTGATTATATATGTTTTTAGTAGATTAATGTAAATAAATTAAACTAGAGAAATGATTACTTATTGTTCTATTCGTTGCCAACCTGCCAACATCTCTATGCACGTACAGAAGAGTGCAGATAAAAACTCTTCAGGACACATGAATTGTGCTTGCTGTGTCAACGAACATTAACTGAACATCTGGTCCAGATTGGACTTGAAGGCAAGGTATGACTTAATTTGCTTAGGCACAACCAAACAAGCAGAAAGAGTTAAAGCCTGAGAACATCCCATTAATGGTAAGGGAGTGCCTAGAGGCTAAAAGTTCTGAACTGGCCTCCTGCAAGTCACAAATGTTTTGCACCTTTTATGCTTTGAAGATCTTCTGCTCTGACATGTGTAGAATTCTCTGTGGAATTTTGAGTACCCAAAATATCTCTCTCAATGCCTCTCTGCTTTGCTTTCTTGGTCTGCCAGAGATAAGACACCATGTGTCAGGTTCCCTGGTGAGATAAAATGAGACCAGAGTTGAATTTGGCCTAATGACTGTCTCCGTGAAATGGCCCTTAGTGTGACTCTCAGTAGTGAAATACATCAGCTTTAGAAGATGAGTTGCCATCACCAGTTTAGCAGATGCTGAATGATAGTTAGCCAGAGTAACAGCATGGTGTTGACAGAGAAGTGCTCTGACTAAATGTCATGGACATAGAGATCTGCAGATGAAAATATCTAGGAAAATTATTAACGATGAGAACAGCTTCATTTTTGCAAACCTGCAATAAGCTTAGAGCTGGGCATGATGAATGATGTAGAAAATGAGTAGGAGGTGTCGTGTTCTTGAACAGAAAGTTCTCCAGCATACTTCCCCACCTCCCTACGCGATCTCAGTTTTTAAAAGTGTATGTGAATACACGGCTACTTGTCTGGTAGTGGAAAGACATTTGTGACTTAATATTAGCATCAATTTTCCATTTCTCCTAAAAGTTCCCAAAGGATAAGACTGGTGCGTAATTTTCTTTTTTCTTTTTTTCCCCACAAAATGAGGCAAACTACCATGAAGATTAATGAGGACTCACTTTATAATCATAGAATAGTTTGACACAATGTGAACAGTGGCATAAGTTTTTGGAACACTAAACAGAGGTATAATGATGATGTTTCCTTTGAAAAACACACGGTATTAAAATTTTAAGGTTGGGAAAAAACATACTGTTAAGACAAAGAGAAGAAAATTACTTCAGTTAATGCAATTATTCTCTCTATATGTTGTTTTAGGTTTGCATAAAATATCTCCAACTACCTTTCCTGAGTCTAAATTATTTAGAGAATAATTTAAAAAAGAATTTTCTAGAAAATATTGTAGAAATTAATTATCCAGAGTTGCCTTCCTAGCTACCATCATGTCTCTGGCTTGTTCATTCCTAAAACAGATATGACTCATGAGTGCTTGTTTCTCTTTTCCTTGCTATTCATTTGTAATTGCCCCTCAATCCAGTCCTAGTAAACATGTCTGATGTTTAACTGTTAAAAAAAATTTTGAATTAAAAGAATTTGAATGTCCAAAGGAAAGAGATTGCCCAAAGATAAGCTGTTACATGCATAAAAGAGAACAGGATGAAAAGTAGTTTTAACATATGGTATGAAAATATAACTCCACCTAGTGAAAGTTTTTCATTTCCTTATAAAATCAAGGACCTGAATGAGGTCTGTAAACTGCTCTGAAGTGAACTAAAATTTCTTATGCCCAGTCCAATTCTTAAAGCACCTAGGAAGCAAGCTGTCTAATCCAGTGCAGTGAAGAAGAACAACAGGTTTAGCTAATCTAATAAAATTAAAAAAAAATATCTATAGTTCTGAGGCTCACTATGTCTTACTATATTGTTGGTTTGAGATAAAACCGGGCATTGATTTCTTGTAATATGACAGAGGTCTGTGTCTTACTCTTTCGTCTTTCTTCATAGCTCCCAGTTATCTTCCTGAATGATATTATAACTGTTTATATATCAACCGGTTCTAACCTCTTAACATGTTTTTAATAGCTGCCAGAGGTAGCATGTCTCTTCCACAACTTGTCACTTCTTGTTGCTACTTACAGTGGTTGCCAATTTCCAGCTGATAGGATGGGTAAGAGGAGAATTTGCTGCACTTGCTTGTTATTTTGTTTCTTTTTTCTAAATTTCTCACTCATTGCTTTTTAAGCATTTTTGCGTTAGAATAGGGCTATTTTTAATTGTTGAAGAAATATTCACTCAGTAAACACTCTGACCAGGAATCCATGAACCATTTTGGTTCTGTATTCTAATTCAGAGGATGATCTGTCAGAATTAATTGAGAATGCCTTAATGTAATCAAGTCCAGTTCATTAGGCAAACACTTAAATTATTAATTTAAATACTGGGTAGTTCAACAGCATTTATGACAGTAACAAATGCCAACGTATTTTAATTTTTAAATTCCTCCTGTGTACAGAAGTTGATGTCCTGCTATAGCTACTGCTGTTAGACATAAATAATTTTCACCTTGCTAATGTTTTACCTTTTGGAGTGAGTTAAAGGATTATGTTCAAAAAAGGTTTATGAAAAAAAAGTGTAGCTCTTTAAGCACAGGGTGCTTAAAATTAATCAAGCATAGAGTGTCATTTTCATTCTTGTAACTCTATTTCGGATCAAGTAGAGTTACACCAGAGATGAACTTGAACCAGGAAGTTTAGTGTCACGCCATTTCATCGGTTTATAGAACACTGTAGATTAATGTACAGTTATTTAGCATAAATCTAGTGCTTTAGTATCTTAGCCGTTAGGGGTGAGAAAAATAATCTCTTCATAAAATGAACTAATCCCACTCCCATTTCCCATTTTTCATTGCCTTTTACCTCTATAATCTAGGACACAGGGATTCCCTGAAAAAAATATAAAAGGCAAGGGGATAAAAGATGAGGGAAATTGATTAAGGGGACAGGAAGAGCAATAAAGTGAATAGAGATGGCTGTGAGATGAGGACATTGCATGTCTTGAAAAGGCTGCATTCATTCAACCCATTTCTGTTGCTATAAAGGCACCTGGTGTCTTTCAGCTGAAACTGAGACAGCTAGTTGGAGGAAGTCACAAGAAGCTTAAACATGTGAGGCAGTTGTGAGCATTGACTTCACCTCTATGATCAGGGGCTAAACATCTCCTTTTGCACCAGTAGCTCTTTACAGAAAACACTGGTGAGAAATAATCAGGGCAAAAATGTCAGATCAATTCAGTTGTTCTCATTTTGATAATGTGCAACACGTGAAGCATACATGCAATCACTCAAATATTCATGTAAAGGGACAATGAACTCCCAAGGCAATTTCAGTTCTTTTCTTCTTGTGTCTGAATCTAACTCTTTCGATGTTTTATAGCGACCATAATATTTAGCATATGTCACCTTGGTTCTCCAGAAGTAGAGAAGAAATGGTAGCCTCTCCATCCTTTCCAAATACTTCTGAACTCTGGTGGTGCACAGTTTGAGGCATTCTGAATTTATCTGAAAGCCAGTTTTTAGGTTAATGATTGGTATCCTCAATCACTAATGAAATCCAAATGTGTCATTTGTAACTGTAATGGCCACAAGATGACCAGCGTATAACATTTGAATTTCCAGGCTGTTAATGTGGTTCTACCCTACTCTTTCGCTGGATTTTCTATAAAGAGATGTTGGCACTTTATATTGCAGTAGTATATACAAGTACCCTACGTGGTGGCATCAAATGAGTGAGCTTTATGTCAGAAGCATTTTAGGTTCAGTAACATAGACCTTTGCCTATTTTTATCCTTCCTGTACAGCCCTAGATGTTGCAGCTGAATGTGTCAAGTGAATATTACTTTAATACATTGAGTTCTGGTTATTTATCATAGAATGGTTTGTGTTGGAAGGGACCTTTAAAGTTCATCTAATCCAACCCCCTTGCAATGAGCCGGGACATCTTCAACTATATCAGGTTACTCAGAGCCATGTCCAACCTTGAATGTTTCCAGGGATGTAGCATCTACCGCCTCTCTGGGTGACCGATTCCAGTGTTTCACCACCCTTATTGTAAAAAATTTCTTCTTTCTATCTACTCTGAATTTACCCTCTTTTAGTTTAAAACCATTACCTCTTGTCCTATCACTACTGGCCCTACTAAGAAGTCAGTCCCCATCTTTCTTATAAGCCCCATTTAAGTATTGAAAGGCTGCTATAAGGTCTCCCCAGAGCCTTCTCTTCTCCAGGCTCTAACTCTCTCAGCCTGTCCTCATAGGAGAGGTGCTCCAGCCCTCTGATCATTTTTGTGCCCTCCTCTGGACCCGCTTCAACAGGCCCATGTCTTTCCTGTGCTGAGGGCTCCAGAGCTGGACACACTATTCCAGGTGGGGTCTGATGAGAGTGGAGTAGAGGGGTAGAATCATCTCCCTCAACCTGCTGGCCACGCTTCTTTTGATGCAGCCCAGTATACCATTGGCTTTCTGGGCTGCAAGTGCACATTGCCAGTGAATGTCCAGTTTTTCATCCCCCAGTACTCCCAAGTCCTTGTCCTCAGGGCTGCTCTCAATCCCTTCATCACCCAGCCTGTATTGGTGCTGGGGGTTGCCCAGACCCATGTGCAGGACCTTGCACTTGGCTTCGTTGAATCTCACGAGGTTCACATGAGCCCACTTCTCAAGCTTGTCCAGGTCTCTGTGTATGACATTCTGTCCCTCAACCATGTCAACTGCATATTTGCTGAGAGTGCACTCAATCCCACTGTCTATATTGTTGATGAAGAGCAGGACTGGTCCCAATTTCTACCTTCTGCTCTCTAAGTTGCCTGCCAAGGCAACCTTAGCAGTGTTTCTTTGTGCACGGGGTTTTGTGTGATTGTGTGGATTATGCTTGCCTTAAACCATACCTACCTGTATGGAAGTGAGAGTAGATTCTCCGGGGCTGAATTTTGCCTCGTGTCTTTGCCTGGTATTCCAGGGGCATGTGCTATACCAGGTTCAGGACTAGCAAAGGGTATTCTATTCACATAAAACAAGTGGAAGCTGGGAGGTATGCTGCAGTAATTTCTAAAGTATGTTTGCTTTTGGGCTCAAAGGACCTGTTGTAAAACTGTAGTCTTGCCATATGTCACTTTGACTGCAGGACTTTTGATACACACTTTTTCGTTTTTTAAAAATTACTATTATTGCAAGAAGTTAACTTTGTGTTCAGTTGTAGTTCTTTACATTCAGTTTCACTTAGCCTTTAAATACATTTACATTGTATGTCCAGTTTCTAGTCTTAATTTTACTAATTTGAAATGCTCTTAGGTTATTTTGGTCAAGTATGGCACAGAGTATTGTTAGCATGCTTAATAATTGACTGTGACTTACATTTTTTCTTTATTCATGTTCTCTGGAATATTAAAATATTTGTAGTAAATGTTTGCCATTTTTTAAATTGTAGCTTGTGTAGGTTAAGTTTGTAGAAACATTTTCTTACAGTAAACTGAATCTTTGCCCCTATTGTCTTCTGTGTTGTTGGAAAGAAAATAACTGAAAGTATCTGAATAGAGGAAGCTTCACTTAATAAGTGGTATTCACAGAGTTAACAAAAAGAGCATTCAAGCTGAATGTTTCATTTTGAGCTGGGTAAGGGTCAATAAGCGATAGTGAAGAGGTGGATTTTAAAAATCCTTCCAAAGAGGAAGTACATGGCGTGGGAGAAGGCACAGAAACTGAAATTAGTTTCACAGATAGAGCAGAAAGTATTGGAAGAAGGTACAGAAATGAGTGAGCATCATATTTAGAAAAGTCAAATCAACTGGGCAAAAGGGGTTAGGACCAGCTCAGCATTCAGGTGACAAAGAGGCATACCAAGTCCCATCCTTTTAGTGTGAGTCACTCAGTTGGCCTTCTGGCTTGCACTCCTCCCTTTGGTACCAGTCACACGTACGCTGCCTGAACAACTTGCTGATTTTTGCATTATCTGCAGAATCCGTGTGTCAGGGCTAGTCAGGAGCACGTGACATGTGAAGCCCAGCAGCAAGACCCAGGTGGCGGATTTCTGCAACTCTGGGGGATGTCTCTCTTAGCAAGCTGCACACAGAACAAAGCTTGGCAATAAGTTTTGTTCCCTAATAGCCTTACACCACAAGTCCTCTCCTGTCACTTGATCTAGCTCACACGTAAAACACATATATACATGTGGCTTAGCACATGTATATGCATATCTATTAAGTGACCTGCCAAGCATGCCATTTTTTGCCTTTTATCACATATCCTAGCAGGTGTCATTTTGTGTCAGTACTTTCAGCAGTTGAGAAGCGTGGCTAGCAAGAAAAACTATATATATAGTGCCTGGCTTGTGATTAACTAATTTTATGAGTCACATATTTAGATTAAAAATTTCCAATACTGTATTTTATCTGGTAAAAATAATTACGGGGGGAAAATTGACCAAGAAAATACGGTGAGATTAAATTTTTGGTTTTCGATTAACTGATTTAGATGATTCTGTTATTGGAAATGGGATGTAAAAGTATTGTAGAAGCCTTCCTAGACAGTATGTTTTTATTTAGCCTTACATTACTGGTATAATAATGCCTTGTTTTATGTGCCTATTTAATACTTTTTACACCACTCTGATAAGATTTCTGCTAAAGAATTATAAATATTTTTCTTTTATCACCTTTTATTCTGTATGGCAAAAGCGGTCCATAGCTACATCTGAGTCATTTCTGTTCTCTCTTGTCTTTCTTGAAAGTTTAGTGTTTAATGAGGAGAGAGCTAAAAAGACTTTATTTCTTATCTTTCCCCCATTAACCCTATCTTCCGTACCCTTTTGACAATGGTGCTATTTGACCTCCCAATCTAATATGTCATCTCTTCAAAATTTGAATGGTGTTCAGAGAGGGGAAAACCAAGACAAAGTTAATGAGGTGGCAGTAGAGGCTTAAGCATCTTTCCCAAAGGTGTCATACTTCTGAACAAAGAGAAGAAATTTGGCTCCATAACTTCAATGACTGTTAAAAAGCATTAACACCAACCAGCAAATAGATTAAAGAAACCTTTTGTGAACAATCGATGGTTCCAATGTTATTCATGCTATTCAGGGTATTTGAGCACACCTCTGTTTGAGTGGAAAAGCACAGAGAAAGTATGACAAAACTAACTCATTAAAAGAAACATAGTATTAAATCTTTTGAATCTCACACAATTTCCTGAGGAAGATTTTCCCACACAATCAAAAGAAGTAAAGAGAATGGATTATATTAGAATTTATGTATTCCTAAATTCCATTGCTGTTTGAAAAAATCTAACATTTAATAACATTTTTAGTTTTGATTTTTAAAATAAAAATAACACAAGGTTTTTTTTCTCACTATATTAATTCAGTTCTATTAGAAATTTTGACAGTTACAGGATTCAATGGTGAGATTTGACCATTTGAATATCCTAATCTAAACCTATACTTTTCATCTTCCCCTTCAGTCTGTTTAGAGCATATCACAGCATAAGTATGTTATCACAGTGGCTTTATCTCATAGCAGCCTAAAAATATTAGATAACCCTCATAAGAAATGTACAAACAAGTTGTTATGTATTAATGAGGCAGCTTTGCAGGTGAGTAAAAGTAGGCATGGGAGGGGTTAAATTGCTTTGTCATGTTTATACAGCAAGTCAGTGTCAGTCTCAGGAGCAGAACTGAAGGGTCCTTGGTCTTAAGCACCTTACCTACTGCTTTCTTTGTAAAAAAGGACAGCATTTCTGCACTACTGTGCAAGTTATTACTGCTTTATATCACTTCAGTTCTGAGTGTGTCCAATGTATTGAATAATGAAATTAGGACTTGTGAAGGATGGCTGAACCACAAAATGTCCCTTGGGTTACTTTTAATAGGGATCTTTTCGGGGGGAGGGGGGAGGGAGGGGGGAAGAAAGAGCTCCTCTTTTTTTAAAAAATAATTTTCTGCAATAGAGCCAAGATCATCCTTTCCCTCTTCCCCTTTCCCCCCTCCCATTTACCAGTATTTTTCTTGTGTGATTGAAAAGGCCTTAGTTTTGCTCAGGGGAAAAGCCTCATGCTGAGAAGTAAGGGATCCCAGTTGTACACTTAATCAAAGTGGCATGCTCCACACTTTGTTTCTGAGTAATTTCCGTAGCAAACTCATGTGATCTGTATGTTTCACTTGCATGAATCAAGTCTAAAGTTTGAAACTGACTCAGTTGTTACTCCTGCTGACAGGCAAAGGAAAAGGTTTTTTAGGGGGAGGCAGGGGAATAGGGTTCAACTTAATTCAGGTTGCTGAAAGGAAATGAAAAGGATGATTTAAAAATCACAAATAGTGGGATGAAAGATTACAGATACTGAACAATAACTGTCCACAGTAAATTGTTGATTGGAGTATCTGTATGAGGTGATGTTTGTAGTCTCTACGTGTAGGGTGATGGAAAACACAGATTATGGCAGTGAAAGTAGAACAACAATGAAGTCTGATTCTTTGTTTCCACTTTTCAAAGGCTTTTTTCCCCTTTTTTCCTTTTTTTTTTTTGATAAGGCTCAGGAAATTGTTAGCGACATGCTGGTGGGAACCTATGGAAAAGAATACACACTGTATCAATGGTGCAGTTTTATCCCAGGAGCTGTGTTGGTGGGTGTGGGAATAGTGTGCTTTCAATATGAGCTGTTGCAATGAGATAGCATTGAGAAACCAGGGCAGAGAACAGCACAGATTTAGTCTAGGGAACTAAGGGCTTTATCCAGCAGTAATGTGTGTAAGGACAGACAATGTAACACTATATTTGGTTTAACAACAAAGAACTGTAAAAGGATTTGATAGTAAGGGATTGGCAGAAAAGCTGAATGTATCTGCACGATGCAGTATTTTTTTTAAAAAGGTATTTAAGTGATGTTCTTACAACTTAAAAAGGCAGTATTTAAAGTTACCTATAATAGACATTATTTTAGATTAGGGTTGTTTAACAACAGTGAAGGCTTATTAAGTAAAGAACTGAAGAGACAGCTAGTATTTTGTTGCAATATGGGAATAAGAAGCAAGAAGAGGCACATGTGGAAAAACAGGACTGACAGGTCTTTTTTACAAAGGTCTGTTTTCATTACTGCATTTGATTTTTGGATACATTTATGGCCAACATCACTGGGAAATCACTGAAAAATATCTATCTCTATCTCCTATTCTCTATATGCCTGTATTGTTTTGATATTTAAATGGCAGCAAGTTTTGGCTGCAACTTCAGCAAGACACCACATATTCATTGGAGGTACTTGGGTTTAAAATGAGCAAATGCCTTTATGAAGTCTGTATGGTAACAGAGTAAATATTGCTACAGCATATGCGGGCAGGTTGTCCTTCGGAAGAAAATAGCATTTCTGTTGTCTGTATAGCAGCTGTCAAGACCAATGAAACTTAAAATAAGCTTTGTAAATCCTCAATATGCCACTACTGGCATATTTGGCCAAAGGTATGAGTGATCACATGATCCTATGTGTCAGTAGCAGTTCTGCTCTGGGAAAGACTGCAGACTAGGAAATTCGGTATGGATCAGTCTTTTGCCCTTGTGTCTGGAGACACGTCCCCCTTTTCTAGCACAGGAAAATATTCTCTCAAGACAGGTAAAAATCAGGAATGTGGGCAATTTTTCGTGTTTAATATTTAGTGGTTACTGGACAGAACTTTTTGAAGATCACAGCAAAAGCATCTCTGACTAAAAAAGATCATATAAGTGGTTGCTTAGGTTAGAAGTATGTAGATCTCTGTTGCATAATCAGTGAAAATTTCTATTGAATTGAGAAAGTTGTGTATCTAACCTCCTCTGCAGTGTGTTGCCCTATCTCTGAACTTAAAATACCAAATTGTATTTTATGGTTTTGTGACCTGCATGACTTCCATTAGGGAGTGAACAGAAGCATCTAAATCCATTGCAATACTCTTAAATGAAAAGATGCCCTTAGGAATCCCTCCTGTTGTGTATGAAAGTACAATTATGTGGTTAACATTTTGAAATGTAAGTTAATGGCTGCCACTCTGTTCACTTAGATTAATATTGTATAAAATGCTAGCTGGATTGTCAGTCTCCAGAACAGCGCATTTTGCACTTCTGATGTTCCAGAATAATACGGCATCTTTCTGACCCCAAAATAGCCTATAGACATCTTCAGCCAGCTTGATAGATGCTTGAACATTATAACATTTATCAGGTAAGATACTTAAAAACAAGAAATAGAAGATTCTGAAGGTCCATCCAAACTTAAAAGACTAAGATCAGAAAATTAAAAAAGGCAAATGTGACTAATAAAACTGGATTTCCCTTAATTTGCACAGCAAAACTGAAGTGTGTGTTAAGTTTTTCACATTGTCTTGCATGCATTTTTAAGATGCACCTTATAGAGACATTCTCTTAGTTCCCAGTGAATAGACAGACTACATGATATGAGTCTACAATTCCATAGCTTCTTGTTGGACTTTCACTGCATGTCTGCAGGCAGCGGAGAGGCTAAATAAAATTAATGAGGGAAAATGTTTTTTGGGTTGGGGGAAGGGAGGGTTAGAGGCAAGATTAGGGTGAGTAGAGACTTCTTAACAACATATTTTCATTTATTTCACTGTAATATCTTTTTTTAACTGCATATACTTCAAAGATAATGCAAAATTGGAATTACGAATATCACTGCTTTGTAGTGAATGTATTGCAAGATTCTTAAATAATTAAATTATGCAAGTTCTTAAAATGGAGTGTAATTAGCCATTAATGAGCAAAATCTGTTGCTGTGCAGAGTTGATATACTCCATGCACACTGTCCTTAAGTTTTGCAGGATTTTGTTTAATTTCTAAATGCATACGTGTGGTAAAAATCAACTGTTGTATATCTTGTAAGATAATCACTAAATCAGCTAGTGAGTTACATAACATATCAAATATTTAATTTTAGTATAATAAATTACAGATTTGTCAATGACTCAGTTATCTGCTTTGGTTTAATGAGAAGCTTGGTTTAGAAGCTTGGTAAGGAAAGGTTTGATACTAACGGGGATTAATAAATTTAAAAATTACAGGCCTGGCACATGAAGATGGCAGTTTTTCACTCATAAACTCATGGTTTGAGTTCATACTACACAAGATCTGTGTGAAGGACATTGTCATCTAATGGCCATTGGATATACAAACAAATACATTATATTGCATCTTCTTCTTAGTGGGATAATTCTGGATATCAGAGGCTATTTTCTTAATTAGTACTAGCAACTAAAAGCTTACCTTTTAAAGTGTATAAACATAAAGGTTAAAGAAGGAATGGAACATGATGCTCTGGGAGGAGGTCAAGGCAGATGCACATTTGAGACACTGCAAAGAAATTTACATTTCTGCACTTGGACTAAATTCCCTAGTACTGAACTAAGCAGATGTCTTGTTAGATTCAATGAAGAACTCCCGCCCCTAAAAATCCTCAGGGTTACGTACCTTGCAGGACGAAGCCAATCAATAATGGAAGCCTCTTTTGATTATTTGTTAAAAACAATCCTTAATAAGCAGCAGAAAATAGGAATAGAATCATAGACAGTTTCATGAGGAAAACATGCATTTTCCTGATCTTGGCATTTCTGCAAGAGTACGGTTAATCTTAGTTAAGTAAATACCATGTGTTTAAAACTGTAGTCAACCTGAATAAATTGTAGGAGTTTGCTCCACAAGCCAGTCATTAAAAGCTCTACAGTATACAGCACTGTCTTCAGTGATCTAATTAAAGATATTGCAAAGATGAATCGCTTTTTAGACTGGTGTCCTATGTTTTGTTACTTTTTCCATCATTTTCTTTATTGTCAGTGGGTCAAATTCTTTTCCTAGTGAAGTGCCAAACCTTTGCTTTAGTCAGTCATACAAACTAGTTACAGAAGTGAAATGCTCATCTTAAGACAACGTCATTTAATCTTCGCAAGAACTCTCCTGACCCCTCAGTGAAATACACAGTATGTACTATGAAAGTACAAATACTTCACACTCAGATGACTTTGTTTTATGTAATCATATGCTCTTTTTATAGGTCATGACTAAATCTCAGTGATGCTGGGCAGAGAATAATGCTAGTGTTTCAGCAATTGCCATTTATTCTTCTTACTTTATATCGAAATTGGTGTAGCATTAGGGGCTAGTGCACACCAAATGTTCCTCATCAGAGGTAAAGGAGAAAAAAATGTGAGATCTGTGTTCCTTTGTTCCTCATTCCTGAAATATAGGAAATTAAATTTAAACACAAGACTTTTTATTGTTGGTCGGTTGCTTGTTTTTTAAACTGTGAGGGTGTTCAAACACTTGCACATGTTGCCCAGAGAGGTTGTGGAGTCTCCGTCCTTGGAGATGTTCAGAACCTGACCGGACATGGCCCTGCTATAGTTGACTCTGCTCTGAGCAGGATGGTATAGAGGTACCTTCCAACCTCAACTATTCTCTGATTCTCCAGTAAGAATGAACATCTGTGGAATTAGTGGAGACAGAAGTTATTAGGAAGAATTTTATTTTATATTTCTAAAGGCAGCAGTCCACCTAAGAGATTGAACATTTCAAAATGCAAACAGAAGTTCAGCTTTATCAGTGAAGAGGGAATAATACTAATCATTTCATCATTCCAAAATATTCTTGGTGGTACATGCTCACCAGGCATGCTGTGACTGGTTCAGTCACTTCAACATATGTAGCCAAATTA
This sequence comes from Larus michahellis, assembly GCF_964199755.1. NCBI lineage: Eukaryota > Metazoa > Chordata > Aves > Charadriiformes > Laridae > Larus > Larus michahellis. The sequence continues at coordinate 79,708,102 of NC_133899.1, read as the reverse complement.
GGAAAAATTCAAAAACAATGAAAGAGAAGAACACGGAAACTTCTACACTAGAAGAAATTAAAATTTCCAAAATAAGTTTTAGACCAGAGAGTGAAGAGATTATTTGATATGTACAAATTGTGAACAGACTTATATGACTGGTTCAGGAAAATTCAATAATTTGCATAAATAGGAGATAAGCAATGGAATGAAAGGCTAAAAATACAAGTACATAAAAGGATCGTTATTTCAATCAATGAATAATACACTTTGGAAGAGAGGTTCAGGATGCTAAGAAAGGTTTTGCGTTCTGTTTTTCTGCAGTATTATCTAAATTACTAATAATAACACATAGATAACGTGTGATAGTCAAAGCGAGGTCTGATTTGTGAGTACAGAGTAGTTCTCAGTATGTACTAGGGTTCCTAACTTCTCTAACTTCCATAATCTTCTTCATGTGGGAATGTTCCTGCTGTAAGAGAGGTGATATAGTCTCGCTGCACTAGAGGACCATTTGTATTTGATCAAGATGTGCTACCAAGTCCATCCTTGCCCTAAGAATTCGGGATTTCATGTGAGGGATGAAAATATATGGTGGCCATATATTTGCTGTTTAAATTTCTCCTTTGTACAGTTGAGGTACTGTACTGCTGTGCTGCTAGTTTTGCTTGTATTGTATTGTTGCTTCCGATATAATCAAAGTCACACAGAGTAACAAATGGAATTCTTTTCAATACGTTCTTGAAAGTAATTATTGTTAATCTATTGTAAAGCTTTTTGGGAGGTTCTAATGGAAGTCACTGTAAAAATGCAAAGTATTGTCATTCTCGTGTTTAGTAATGGTTGTAACCTAAGTAAAAAATCTTCAAACTCTTAGAAAATGGTAAATTAGCTATTTTCTTGGCAGTGTTTGCAAAACACACACACTGTAAAATGACTTGGTTTTAAATTTATGTTAAAATGGTAGCAAAAATACATATAGTTACTTTCACTGCTGAAGATGTGCTGCTGTGTGTTGATCATCCTTTAGTGCATTTTGAATGATAGTTAGTCTGTGGGGACCAGTGAAGACCTCCAATTAATTATTACTGGAGAACATGAAATCATAAACAAAATTCCTTGTAATAAATTTTTAAAATGAGATTGCATGTTTTATTTACGGTACTGATCCATTTTGGGGCTTTAAATCTATGAACGAAAACAAACATGCTTTTTATCAAACTGAAATAAAAAATATCAATAGTATTTCTTTCTTATCAAAGTAGGACACAATATATGAACTGGACTTCTAAATAACTGCAGGGAGAAAAGCAAGGGAAGAAGAAGAAAAGATTTACTTTTCTCTAATTCATAGAAAGTGATGGAGAATATATGTAAACAATATGGAAAACAGCAAATGCTTCCAAGCATAGTGATGTTTATTAATCATTAAGGTAGCTGATATGATGGAATTATTTTATAGGAAGTGTTTATTAAAGACAGAGGTATTAAGAAAGAAGTCTCATAATTGTCACATATATTTACTGCAGAAATTGGTTTTGTTTTAGACAGAGGAGCAGCAATGCTGAGGATACGCAGTAGTTTCAAATATGTTTGGAGACAAAAATCCTGCTACAAACATACAGCTAAAGGTGTCCCATAGGGATCGTAGCTGAAACTACAAAACAAAGAAAGAAATATGATCAAATAAGAAATTAAGAGCTGGTAATCTAAAATCTTTCACTAGAGTCTTGTATTTCTTTTTTTTCATTCTCACTCTCATTTGTCTTTAGATCACAGATTCAATCCATCTGTCTGGAAAATGCAAAGTACACAATACATATGCTGTAGTTTAATGGACAAATATTAATAAATGAGATTAAGGGCTTCTTTCATTGAAATGTCTGGAAATTCTTTAATCTGTTTTTTTCTTGCCATTGAAAAATCTCTTTCTGTCTTCCTACTACATAATATGCCTCCTTTCCCCTGTTCCATCAAGACAATTTACTTCTCTCTTCACCCAATCAAACTGGTTTACCTTCTTCTCAACTCTGACTCTAACCAGTTAACCTACACCTTCATAGGACATAGATATCTCAAATGGTTTCTGACTCTGGGAGTTGTGTGATGACACCATGATATGTGTCATGTGATGACACCAAAATGTGTTTTAAGCAAAAAACTTTATTACAGTGATAAGTGTCTATTAGAGCCTACCGACATTTTGGAGAGCTTAATCCAAATGTATGTACAGGCCTTGCAACCTGGAAACTGCTCATCTAAGTGAACCCTGTCATTCTTCATCAAAGCATTATTTGGGCTCTTTTCCTAATGCCATCAATTTTTGTGCTAGCCAGATAGACAGCTATGTCCATGACCTATATTGCTGACTCTCTTTATTCATATGGAATTACAAAGTTGTAGCATAGTGGCAGGGCAATTCTATGTCGCAGTTGAGTTTTTTTTTAAATTCTTAAATTCCTTTAATCTCCCTGGGATACAATTCCATCTAATTTATACAACCTTTTCTTCCTCATTACAAAAGACATCATCAAATCAGTTCCCAGTTTCCCCTAACTTTCTGGTAGGTGCCACCTTATTCTCATGGAGCTGTGACTACCTCTTACATATTTTAGTCTCAGTTCATGGATCACAAACCAGTAGGAGAGTACAGTGCAGAAATTAAATTTTCTTGGCTCTCCCTGACGATGCGATAACCATTGCTGGAATCTCTCCTGTGAAATCGTTGCTAATTACTGCAAATCTCTTCCTTCTTCTCCAGCTCATGATTTTACTTTTTGTTCCAGGAATGAGAGAGGAGTGGGCTACATGCAAGCTTATTACTATGTGGCTGCACCATGTTTGACAGTGGTCAACCCAGTTGTCCTTTTTCATATTTGTTAGACATGTGCATGTTCCTAGTCTTAGGCGGTGTCGTCCAGATCACAGCACCACTGGAATTTCAACCTATGTGTCACTGTCATTTTTCACAAAGTGCTATGAAAGTGCTTGAAAAAGTGCAACAAAAGTACTAGTTCCGAATCTGAAAAGGGACTGCCAACAAGCCAAGTTTATCAACATTCAGACCTTTAATACACAGAAATTCAAACGTCTGTTTAGGGAAAAAGCCGGTCACAATGCTCTTATTTCTGGGTCTGAAAAGTGGGGCATATGATCTACTCATTCTCAGTTTACTCTGTGTTTTTGTTAACAAAGGTATTTGTAGCATAGAACTGCTACTGCAGGAGTAAAAAGATACATGTACAGAGGAATTTGAAAGTCCATTAAATGTGGAAAGAGGGATAGAACGTTTTACTAACTCCTAATACATTCAGAAACAACATAACTTGTGGAAAAATAGATTTTGCTGTTGTGTCAAGAAAAGCAAAATATACTCACTTGCAGGTTTCTGTACAGAACAATGCAGCACAGTCACTATTTAAGCATAGGGCTGCTGGTCACCATCTGCATGATAGTATAAGGAAGGTTTTCCAAGATCTTGGGCAACACAAAATTTGTCCCAAAAGAAATTCCATTTTGAATCAATGCTAGGATTCCATGAGTGGTATAGAGTGGTGGAAAGGTCCCCATATAAGAGGAAGTGGTAATAAGCTCAAGCCTGAACATTATAATTAGGGTCATCTTGAATAATTTTAGTTGTCTAAAGGTTACTTATCTCACAAAAACTATTCTTCTGGGCTTCTTTTACAGCTGAGGGAGGGGAAATAGGCACCTACGGGCAGGAAATACTTCCAACTGTATTGGACAGCTACATTAGGAATAAATCATCCACTAGGCAAATCTAGACAACTGAATTAGAAAACTACTATTTTGAGGTCTGAAGATATTTAAGAGGGTATTCATTTGAAAGTGACGGAAGAGAGGTTTTGGACTCTGTGTCCTTGAAGATTTTCAAAAGCTGACTGGATGAGTCCTGAGAAATCTGATTTAGCTTTGAACTTAACCCTTTCTTGAGCAGGTGATTAGACTAGATGGCCTCCACAGGGCCTTTCTAACCTAAATAATTGTATAGTTCAATGAATTCCACCCTGGTGCTTAATTTCCATTATTGCTTTGATAATTATAAAATCAAAGAATTAAGTAATAATACCCGCAGCCTGTCTTCTGTGCTATTGCTTTGAAGTTTAGAGTTATCCTATTCAAAATGAAGAATTGTTTTTGTCATTCTCTTGTATCATATCCATGGGCTCAGACTTTTAAGAAAGATATCTGTGGAAAATAACTGAGATAGGGCCATAGGGATTTACTAGGGTAAACTTCACTTGCTGAATAATCTAGTCACCTTATACTCTAACAGTGTTTCAACCAAATCTAGAAATTGGAAGCCTAATGGAAAATTTTTCAGATCTGTTAAGTAATACCAGTCTTGTGGGATAAAAGCATTTCTGTTACAAACAGAGTGCTTGTACTTTTTTTTTAATCTTGTTTTTGCAATGCATACCGTCTCTTTTCTTTCTCCTTCCACTATTTTGAAATAGTTACCCTCATGTGTTGTTTGTGCTTTATTCAGTTTGTTATGTATTTTTTTCTTTTCCCCTTAGTTGGTATTTCTGTGACACCCACCTACAACAGCTTCTGAACTTCTTTCAGCATTCACTTGGTGAGTAACCTCTTTTGCTATCAGGTTGTTATCATCCAAGGTCCACTATTGTGCTTTCACTTTGCTGTTCCTCCCAGACAGCTTCTCCCATCCTTCAGGTATATCCTTTCTCATTTTGAAGACAGCATGAAAAATTACTCAGCTGCTTTTCCTTCTTAATCTAGTTTTCTTCTTTCCTTCTGATCTCTGCTGCTCAAAGTCTAAAGAAATTATGTCCCTATTCTCACAAGCTTCCAACAGAGCAAAACTGGCTGATACATCAAGTTTTAAGTTTATTATTTTTAATGACTAATAAAGATTCAAGCGTGCTATTGATGCACTGGTGATACTAAACATCATATGAGACTTGCCGGGAGTGAACCTTTCAGGTCAGCATTTTCTGATTTAGTAGTCAAAACTGCAGCACAAATAAAACCCTACATGAACAAACAAATATGCATAAGTAGACTTATAATAGACACATTTAATAAAGTTGTTTAGATCAGGCTGAAGAGTTGTATTATAGTGTTAACATCTGAAGAGGACTAATATCTAGATGGGTCCATAGCATATGCAAGAAACGACAGCGTAAGTTTAAATGCGATGGACTGGCCACCCAAGTAGTCAGTCCCTCAGACCCTTTCAATGTCACGGAAAAGTGGGCAGCTGAAACCACTAATTTTTATTATCATTCTTATGGATGCACGTAGCTATTCCTCACATTCTTATTAAACCTGTGGGTTACAGAAGTATGTTTTCTCTTCTACCACCCCTCAAACAGTCCATTCAAGCCTACCCTCTAGAGTTTTTCTTGTAAGAGTGAAGAAGCTGTCAAGTCCAAAGTTCAGAAATTTTGAAAAATGTCAGTGTAAGAAATCTACTTTCTTTTTTATAAGTTAAGTTTCTGGTATGTTTCCAAAATTTATATTGAAAATAATTAACACTAAAAAGCTTTCACAACTATTGAAAAATGAATGTTTTCAGTTACCGTCTTGGATGATGGGCGAAATACTAAGATGGAAAAAAATTCCTTTGTGATAAACATTTGTTTTATAAAAGTAAATAAATAATATATTCCTGAAGTACTTAGCTATCAGTATTTGAAGACCTGTGGCAGCATCTGAAAGACAAAAAAAGAAATAATTGATTAGTGGATTTTGTTTGGTCTGCTCAGTGATCAAAGGGACAAATACTGGCTACAGGGATGAAAGGGTGGAGAACTGCTCTCCATACTGCTTCCGTTATCTGGTTATTCATATGCTCTATGTTAGAGCTGCCTGTACCTGGACCTCTGTCATGCTTAAGACAAAAAAGAGCAGGTATACTGTGCTGCAATTCTGAAAGGTTTCTCATTAATCAGACATGAAAAATGTAATTTAAATTCTGTAAGATGGAATACTGAATCTGGTTTTTCATTTTTAAGCAGTATTGACTCTAATTGTCCATTACATAATTGTGACTCTAATTTTTTTGCAAAAATAATGCATGTGTTTAATTTCAAGCACAGGAACGTACTGAAGACTAAAACCAGCTAAGTGCCTGTTAGTTTGATATGCTGGTCATGCATTTAAATCCTAAATGACAAACATTGTGCGTGTTCTGCTTTAGTTCAGCTTATTCCTAAATTCTAGGACAAAAAATAGATGACGAAATTTTGAAGCATTGCAATATTATAAAGTTATAAAGTACTGAAATTGAATGAGGAATAATTGTCGCAGTATCGTGCCCTTCCCTCAAACAGGATGTCTAGGATTTGGATTTGGGATATGCTAACACACTATAGAGAAGTAAACACCCATTTTCTATACAGTATGATGATACAACATTTATCTCTTCTGTTCTCTCTGTAGATATTACCGTTTTGTTTTGGTGTATTCTTGGAGAAGGCATATTCACTAATTGATGTATTTCAGAATCCTCTTTTTTTTTTTTAAAGCAACTGATCCCCAGGTCTGAATTCCTAATTAAGTTCACAATTATGTGACTGCACATACACTACATTAATATGAATCTATAACTTAACTCCATTTCCATTTAATTTAGAAGTTACTGTATTACTTTTTTCACTTGGAATGTAAAAAATGTGTAATTTAAGTCAGTGCCCAAATATGGCAGACATTTCTTTAGCCAGTCCTCCAGAAGATAAAAATGTTTGTGAGGACTGTGTGAGGACTGACTAACTGGGCTCTGGAGGCCCACAGTGATCATATATTTTCTTTGCTCGGGGTGAGAAAAAAATAACATCTGTGTGTGGGTCCTTGCCATCTTCATCTGTTTTGTCCTCACATCCTTCCAAATACGTGGGATCAATGGTCTAACCGAGGCCAGTATGTGGCCATGGTCACTGCCAAAAGGAATTTCATGTAATTCCTAACAGAGCTTGGGAGATACTTCAAGAGAAACACATTTGCTTAAACAAATGTTTCAGAAGATTAAGAGCACTTCCTGAATGGGCTAGGGCAGACAAACGATATGAGATTCATAACAGAAGGGATTTCCCCCACCCCACCCCCCCATCCCACATCCCCCAATTAGTCCTTGTGTTTGAAGGCATTTCACATTCTTGACATGGAGGAAGAGGTGGAGGGAAAATGAGTGCTGATGTTAAGTACAAATAATTTGTGATATTTTTTTCTGTAAAATCAGTAAGAATTTATTATATTTTTCTTTTGGAGATGGAGTTATTCTGGAATTCAGACTCAAAAACCTACCATCTATTTAAACTATGTTATATAATTTACTATTAATAGTGGTTTTCAGTGTTAGAATTGCATAGTAAATAACAAAAGTTCACACCCATGTCCTGCAGCCGCTCCCATAAAAGTTAGTGGCAACATTCTAACTGTCCTTTAAAGAGCAGTTTCATGCCCTGAATTAGTAGGTGACTTGGGTATATCAGATATTACAAATAATAGTATACATATATATTTCCATGATTTTGTCACGTGTCCCTTTGCTCAATAAAATGATAGAAGACACAATGAACAACCAACACTGGAAAGAATTTCAAATTTAGAGATTAAGCAATAAGTAACAGCCGCATTTCCTACAAAACGAAACAAATCCTAATTTTTTTACTATTCTTAGTGTCCATGTTTTTTTCTCCTTTTCTGTATACAAGAAAAAATATTCTTCTAAATTCTTTTTATTAATGCTATTCTTCTGATACTAGACAGAATACTATAGGCCAGAGTTTCATGGTTCCAGGCTTATTTCTGATAGAATCTAAGCGGCAATTTATTCTCTCCATTTGTAACTTGAGCTGCTTGTGTGCCACCACACAAGTCTTTGAAAGCTCTATAACGAAGGACCAAAAAGCTTTGGATATCTGTGAATTACTAGTCTTTCTTAAAGTCCTTCAGTTACTATATACAACAAAAAGCTGAGTTTCCATATTTCATTGATTCTGATTCCCAGGAGATAGTCCTAGTCCTTCAAGTCATTATTTGATGAGAATTTTAAGCCAATGTTTGTGGCACTGCTGTCAAGGGAAGTGTCATCATATCCCATATCCATTGATCCCATCCTCATGTTAGCTTCTCCTTTATGTTAGCATAGCCTTTTTCTGTGACCCTAGGATAAGCTGTGTAATGAAACTGAACCAATTTAAAATTATCCTTTTTTTGTCTGAATGATTTTCCTAGAATAATAGAATGGTTTGGGTTGGAAGGGACCTGAAAGTTCATCTAGTCCAACACCCCTGCCAAGGGCAGGGACATCTTTCACTACATCAGGTTGTTCAAAACTTCAGCCTACCTGAGCTTGAACGCTTCCAAGGATGGGCCATCGACAACTTCTCTGGGCAACCTGTGCCAGTGCCTCACCACCCTCACAGTAAAGAATTTCTTCCTTATATCTAGTCTGAATCTACCCTCTCTTAATCTAAAAACACTTCGTCCTATCACTACACTCCCTGATAAAGAGTCCCTCCCCATCTTTCCTGTAGGCCCCCTTTAAGTACTGAAAGGCTGCTATAAGGTCTCCCTGAAGCCTTCTCTTCTCTAGGCTGAACAACGCCAACTCTCTCAGCCTGTCCTCACAGGGGAGGTGTTCCAGCCCTCTGATCATTTTTGTGGCCCTCCTGTGGATCCAGTTTAGCAGGTCCATGTCTGTCTTGTACTGGGAACCCTAGAAATGGACACAGTACTCTAGGTAGGGTCCCACGAGAGCTGACTACATGGGCAGAATCACCTCCCTCTGCACACTGGCCATGCTTCTTTTGATGCTGCCCACGATATGGTAGGCTTTCTGGTCTGTGAGCACACATTGCCAGCTCATACTCAGTTTTTCATCCACCAGTATATCCCCGTGTCCTTCTCCACAAGACTGCCCTCATTCCATTCACCACCCAATCAGTACTGATACTGGTGATTGCTGCGTCCCACGTGCAGGACCTTGCACTTGGCCTTGTTGAACTTCATGAGGTGTACCCAGGCATACTTCACAAGCCTGCCAAGGTCCCTGTGTATGGCATCCCTTCCCTCAAGTGTATCAACTGCACCACTCAGATTGGTGTCATCCACAAGCTTGCTGAGGGTGCACTCAATCCCACTGTCTGTGTCATTAATAAAGATATTGAACAGTATCAGTCCTGATACAGACCCCTGAGGGACACCACTTGTCACTGATCTCCATTTGGACATTTAGCCATTGACTGTTTATTCATCCTGGAACAGGCTTGTGCTGGCACATGGAAAGGGTGAAACAAAGCCGAGACAAGCCACAAGTAGTGGAGGAGAGGAGACATTGCATATTTTCATGGCAGTGATGGAGTATAGCCTCAATGTATGAAACTGATTTTCAAAGTGCTTAATATGTTTAAGTCTGAGCGCCAGCTCCAGGCTGTATGAATGAAGCATTTACCCAGCTGTTCTACAGCCATTTCATTACTCTTCTGTGTCACACTGTTAACTTGAGAAGGGAAAAATTTGGTCGTATTCCATATGTGTTTTTATCTGTGTGTTCACATGTACATGCACAAACCATACTCCATTTTTATATTTTGTTTCTTCACATATTTCTCAATAATTGCTTCTTTTTTTATCCTTCATAAACTGAAAACTCATGACAGCTGTTTTTGTCCTTTTCTCTTGTCTTGTGGTTGCGAGCACTGTCTCCCTTACCTTTGACTTTTAAATCTTCCATTTTTTCAGTAATTACAAGTAATTCCAATATAGTTCCAAGTTTTCTTATGCTGAAATAAAGGCCTTCCCAAGCAAGATCATTACCATGATCTTGGTACATGTGTACCATGATTTGTCTTAAAAAAGACATACTACAATTGTTCCTTTTTAAAATCACTAATTTCAAAGACATTCACTTTCATTTTACAGCAGGGATTGCTTTGTAACTCATTACAGAACTCTAACATTTTCGACCTTACTTCTATTTATTCCAAAACTGCTCATTTATCTCATCATATAATGAAACAGTATTGGCCAGGTATAGGAGCCCAGGTTAGGCAGAGGCCAAGTCTTTCAGGCTCTTGTAAAGACGGGGGCCAGAAAACACTTGAAAAGACACTTTGTTCTACATTTAACATTTCAGTTCCAATACCACTTCTTTCAACATGGTCTGATTTGAGTCCTATCACAAAGCCTGTTTCAAATTGTGACATTGGCTAGGCTATTCAGTTAAGAAAATGTAGTATCCAACTTCCACAATTGCTTTGCAGTTGAATTTTTAGGATACTTCACCAAATCCATGACAGTCATTTGGTACCTTTCTTTATATTTAAGCCAGAGACTGGAGCAGAGACTGAAACTGTGAGAACAAGGACAGTCATTCCTACTGGCTTTTAAGTAAAGTACACTGTCTGCTAGTGTGGAAGACCTCTGGTACCTCTACTGATATCTTGCCCAAAGGCTGAGTAGAAAAACTGGGAAAGCGGTCAGTCAGTCTGATGTCATGTGTAGATCCTATTGTAGCTGGAGAATCTTTATAAATGGAGTAAAGTATAGTAAGGACAAATGCATTCAAATTCATCTTAATTAGGATTCTCAAAAACATGTAACTTTGCCTTTTATGGTACCTCACCATGTTACAGGTTGTTTTGATTTACAAGTCATTGTAAACACACCATTTATGCAGTTTATACTTTCTCCATGCTGAATGAGATCATGAGGGAGACGAGAGGTTTGATGATGGTATGACTTCATCACAATGCTAGTCTGATCTTTTAAGACCAGTTGTTCTCTGAGTACCCAGCCCCCTAAGCTGGAAGACAGGGATGAGGAGCAGAATGAAGCCCCCATAACCCAAGGGGAAATGGTTAGCAACCTGCTACCTATGGGGCCAGATGAGATCCACCCAAGGGTACTGAGGGAGCTGGCATAAGTGCTCACCATGCCACTTTGTATCGTTTACCAGCAGTCCTGGCTAACCAAGGAGGTCCCAGTTGACTGGAGGCTAGCAAATGTGACACCCATCTACAAGAAAGGCCACAAGGAGGATCCAGGGAACTACAGGTTGTCAGTCTGACCTCGGTGCCAGGGGAGGTTATGGAGCAGATCATCTTGAGTGCCATCATGTGGCATGTACAGGACAACCAGGTGATCAGGCCCAGTCAACATGGGTTTATGAAAGGCGGGTCCTGCTTGACAAACTTGATCTCCTTCTATGACAAGGTGACCCACTTAGTGGATGAGGGAAAGGCTGTGGATGTTGTTTACCTACACTTTAGTAAAGCCTTTGGCACCATTTCCCACATCATACTCCTGAGAAACTGTCTGCCCATGGCTTGGACGGGAGTATTCTTCACTGGGTAAAAAACTGTCTGAATGGCTGGGCCCAAAGAGTGGTGACGAATAGAGTTAAATTCAGTTGACGACCAGTCACAAGCGGTGTTTCCCAGGGCTCAGTAGTGGGGCCAGTTCTCTTTAATATCTTCATGAGTGATCTGGATGAGGGGATCAAGTGCAATCTCAGTAATTTTGCAGACGACACTAAGTTGGGTGGGAACGTTGATCTGCTTGAGGGTAGGAAGGCCTTACAGAGGTATCTGGACAGGCTGGATGGATGGGCCAAGGCCAATGGTATGAGGTTCAACAAGACCAAGTGCCGGGTCCTGCACTTGGATCACAACAACCCCATGCAACACTACAGGCTTGGGAAAGGACTGAGGGGTGCTGGTTGTCGGCCAGCTGAATATGAGCTAGCAGTGTGCCCAGGTGGCCAAGAAGGCCAACAGCATTCTGGCTTGTATCAGGAATAGTGTGGCCAGCAGGACTGGGGAAGTGATTGTTCCACTGTACTTGGGACTGGTTAGGCTGCACATCGAATACTGTGTTCAGTTTTGGGCCCCTGACTACAGGAAAGACATTGAGGTGCTGGAGCATGTCCACGGAGGGGCAACAAAGCTGGTGAAGGGTCTAGAGCACAAGTCTTATGAGGAGTGGCTGAGGGAACTGGGATTGTTTAGTCTGGAGAAAAGGAGGCTGAGGGGTGACCTTATCACTCTCTACAACTGCTTGAAAGGAGGTTGTAGAGAGGTGGGGGTTGGTCCCTTCTCCCAGGTAACAAGTGATAGGACAAGAGGAAATGGCCTCAAGTTGCACCAGGGGAGGTTTAGATTGGATAATAGGAAAAATTTCTTCACTTAAAGTGTTGTCAAGCATTTCGACAGGCTGCCCAGGGAAGTGGTTGAGGCACCATCCCTGGAGGTATTTAAAAGACGTGTAGATGTGGTGCTTAGGGACATGGTTTAGTTGTGGATTTGGCAGTGCTAGGTTAATGGTTGGACTTGATCTTAAGGGTCTTTTCCAACCTAAACATTTCTATGATTCTATGATTCTTACAGGTTTTTTTGTAGTTATCCCCAGTTCTGAAACAGAGGTATCCTCTTTCCTCTCTGGTGAAAGATTTGAGGCTTTGTGAAAATATTTGTTTATTCCTTCTTAAACAAATCTTTGCTTGTTGAGCTATGAGCCAAAAAACTACTCTTGACATGTGTTCTGCATAGGATCTGCTTATTCTGCATAGAAGCTGCCTGAACAGCTGGTTGATGCAGATTGCCAGATCGCCTCATAAAACTCCCTGGTAGCTGGGATTCAGAAGTCCTAAATGACCTGGATCAGAACAGACTTTGCATATCTCAAAAACTTTACCTATTTCTGCCGCTCACAGATAAATAGAGTAATACCTAAAGATCTGGTCAAAAAGACTTTAGAAGCTTCTCTCACCATATGCAGATTTTGACAAATATTCTTCTTTTATTAAATCTTAGCTACTCCAGACTTCTCATACAGTGCTAGTAATCTGTCTCTAAGCTGTTTAAGTGCAGCTCTGCTGTTTTGTACTCAGAGAGGAACTGACTCACAAATTTCACTATTCATTGACATGTGAATTTGAAGATGTATGTGAGAGCACAAGTACTGATTCAGGGGCAAAAAAAACATGAGGAACAGTGCTTTTTGGTTTTCCTGTCCCTAAATTTTCTACTGTACACCTAGCTAGAAAAAAGAAAATTAAGAAATTATGCGCTGCCTGCCCCCCTGCCCCGTTTTTTTCTAATATTTTATTTTTGATGGAAAATTTTCACTTGCTTTTACTCCACAGCAAAATTGTATAAAGCAAAGTTTCTGAAAGCTTTGGATTTTTGTAAGTCCCTGTTTGAGCATACATCTAAACAAGGTGTTTGTGCTTATATTATGTTATTTAATCTTTATTTTCCAAGTAACCAATAGTACATGGTATATGCTGAGTGTGTATATGATGGCCTGCTTTCACCATCATCATACCAATGCTCTGGAGACCAGAGCCTTTATCGTCCATGCCTTTCATAAAATTTTGAGATTCACAATTAAATTTGCAAAATAAGAAGCATTGTTTATTACTCTTAAAGTATACCTTAAGTATTACATAGTTCTTAGAACATAACAGATGAAGAATTGTGTGTATTTGTCATCTGATGGGAACTGAGAGTCAGAGAAGCTGATTGGCCTACAAAGGAAACATGTAAGTTGTTTGTGGTACCTATACCTTTGGCAGCCAAAAATAATTTTCATGAATTTTTTCTTTTTCACCTGTAACCAGTGATCCTGGCCCTTCATTGTGACCGAAAACAATTAAATAAAGCGCTCTCAAGGTGTCTTCTCTTTGCATTCCTCTGTCTCTCATTGCTCTCTACATGTATTTCTGTGGAAGTTGCATGGTTGGTGTAACTGTAAAGTAGCCAAGGAGTTCAGAGACTTCCGCTCACAGGGTCAGAGGTATCACATCTGAGATTCATCAGCTTAATGTTTCTCTCTAGGGACACCAAATACCTGATGTCAGTATTTGCATTGACCCAAACTCACATGATAATTCCATGTTGGAGATAAAAAGCCACTGAAACCCCCCCTGCTCAGAATTTTATACAGCCATATGACAGGCAGAAAAATGGCCCTTTGAGTACTGTGTGCACTTTTGGGTGCCTCAAGATAAGAAGGATACCAAACTATTGTTTGAAGTGTGTCCAGAGGAAGGTGACCAAGATGGTGAAAGATCTCAAGGGCAGGACTTACGAGGAGCAGCTAAGGTCACTTAGTTTGTTCAGCTGAGGGATGACCTCATTGCAGTCTAGTTTCCTCAAGAGAGACAACGGAGGGGGAGGTGCTGATCTCTCTCTGGTGACCTCTCAGTGATAAGACATGAGGAAATGGTATGAAGCTAAGTCTGCGTAAGTTCAGATTGGACATTAGAAAAAGGTTCTTTACTGAGAGGGTGGTTGCTCACTGGAACAGGATCCCCAGGGAAGCAGTCAGAAGCCAGTCAGAATTCAAGGAGCATCTGCATAGTCATTTGGTCCAAATCTACTTAATCTAAGTGACTGTTGTGCTAGCATTTAAATTTGGGTTGATCACCTCCAGAGTGCTTCATTTCTTCTCTCATGTCTACCAGTTATGTCCACTTATCCTTCCAAAAATACCTTTACCATTGTTACAAATATTTATCTAATTTCCACTAAATTAAAGGAGTTGATAGAGAAGAGGAGGTTCTTGCCATTGTTCAATGACATCTCTCTACTAGAAATGAGAATCTATCCAGTAAAATACATCATTTTCTGGATGGGGCATAATTTACTATAAGGGTAACGACATTTGAAGTACTTCTATTTAGGAGACAGTCCCTTCCTGCTGGGAACTTTTATTTTGAATTTTGTTGCGTTTGCCTCCTCTCAACCTCTCAAAAGTTGAGTAACAGGCTTTAAATTTCATCTGGGAAGATTTGAGTTGATGGAGAAAGCATCTGTAAGTTTTGAAGCAAGTCATAAGGGGTTAACATGAAATGTGAAAAAGATAAAACATACAACTCCAGTTAAATTTTCTAGGAAGGGTTTGAAAAAATAGATAAAATATGATTTATTAGATTCAGGTAGCTGATATCTAATTTTCCAAACCAAAAAGTTTTTAACCTAATACTCAGATAAAATGCAAATATTAGTAATGATAGGAAAGTATTTGTATTGTAATCAGAAGCAGTATGGTACATTTGAGTATATGCTGTTTTTTGAATGTTGTTTATTTTTATGTTTTATTGTAATATTGTCTTCTAATATGCAAACCCATGAAACTCTCAAAGCAATAAGGCATAGCCTTTACTGTTCTTTAATTAAGGACAAAAATAGAACATCTCATCTAAAGTGGAAGTTCATTACTCATAAATGAGTTCTAAACTATTCATCATTGGTCAGAAAAAAATGTAGCTGCTCTGCACTCTTGACCCTTCAGCGGTAGCTTAGTGCGTAAGTTGTTTATCCACTGAAAATATTTATGCAAGGGATAGGCATAGAATAGAGGCTGAACAGATACTTTGTGATGGAATAAGAGCAAATCCCATTCTTTCTCTGAAATATTTGTAAAGTAAGAAAAATTCAGGTTTATTTCATCCTTTCAACCAATCTACAACTCTTGTTTGCCACCTTCCTCTCTAGTCCTTTTAAGCATGCAAACACCACATATGACATTGGGTATTCTTAGCAAAGTCTTCATCCTTTGTTGACTAAGTATGGGTAGCCCTAATGCTAAGCCTCTGCTGACACACAGGAGAATATTCTGTTTTATTTAAAATTCACATACCTTCTTCTGTAGCTTGTTAAGCTCCACCCGTAAACTTCTGGGGTTTTTTTGCAATCTTCAAACAAACATCACAATGAACTTCTTGTTTCTGAGCCATGTAGAAATCTCAGTAGGATACACAGGAATTTGCCTTTAATTAGAGGTTTTAGTAGAAATGTCAGAAGGGGATGCAGCTACCTTAAAGCATAACAGAAAATTAACAGTTTGTTTAGCAGACATATTTCTCAACAACAGTCTCTTTTTTATGCTGAAAGACGATGTAAATCAGGCCACATCACCAGGAAAAGAAAGGAACTCCAATGTTCCTCTCAGGTAGAGTCAACTTAAACCAAACTTTTTCTTTATTAGCTTTTTCTGGGTTCAGGTTGAAGCTGGAACTTTTGAGAAGTAGCAAGAATGCTAATATTTACACCTGAACCACACATTCTGATGCACTATATAGTCTGTGGAGAAAAGTCAGTCCTTTCAGGGTGTGATTAATTTCAGCCAAAGGAACACTGAAAATAGGTGAGATGATCCACACCCTGGGAAGGCTTATTTCTCTCCATTAACTGTAAAGACAATGTAGACATCTTAGCTCAGAAATGGACATATGCAATGTGGACATCTAAGCTTAGATGAGATGAATCCCAATTCAACTGAGAACCTCACTGTTTTGTCTGGAGCTACTTGGGCTGACCTTCTCAAGTAAGAGCTCCAGGTTCTGCTGCTATGTGGTGAATGAATTTGGGAGAAAAGGTATACAACAGGCAAGTGCTATGATTGCTACAAGACTGAATTACATGAAAGAAAGCTCTCTCTCATATAAGCAGATATTTCTCTGATAGCTGTATGATATGAGCTCTGGAGGACTAATAGTAAAGTTTATGAAGATAAATGCAATTGATGATAATCTACTTTATGACAATTTCTCTGAAAATTGTCTGTACTGATTGAACTGAATGTTACCTATACACAGAGGTGTTTAAGGTCCTAGTCATGGTACAACCTAAGATGGAAGTGCAAAATAGTTTAATTTGCTCCTATTAGACATGCAATGTTTTTGGGCAGATAGAAGTATCTGTCACAGGTCTTTATTCTCTACTGCAGTATTTTTAGTTAAAGTATGGTAAGCAGAAGGACCATCTGGAATGAAGTCTGTTTCACCTACTGAGTATGAGTGTCTGAATAGCTGCAACATTGTAGAATAACCTTTTAGTAACCTCTGATGGTAATTCTGGGTTCTCAGTAACTCCTTTGCATTAGTGACATCACAATTCAGGCACTGTAATAGTACTGCATTGTAGGTACACTTCAATGAATTGTGAACCGGTACCAGATTCGTTGATCTGGTGGTGTAAATATAAACATATATACCAAGAGAATTAAAGAATTAAATTAATTTGGTCTCTTTTTTCATTTGTTTGTGTGCGTGTGTGTGTAGAACAGAGGAAACACACCAAAACCACTGAAAAGGGAAAGATAGAAATGCAATGGAATGCTCTTATCAGTCAGTTTCTTTCATGATTATCCATTTCCAAAATAACTGCCTGTGAAAGAACTGCAGCTTCACCACAAATATGAAATCTAACTTATGTCTGGTCCCTGACTTGGGCACAGAACTACCTGCTTGCAGGTGCCTGGGAAGAGAAAGTGTGGTGAAGACAGAATCAAAAGGTATAAAAAGTAGATTAGGTAAAGATGGTGTATTTCAACATTTTCAACAAAGTACATACTTGACCACATTATACATGAGGAAGCCAGGCTGCTCTGTAAACACTTTTTATCTCATCTAAGTTCTTTACTGGTAATGAATCTTTTTAGCTCTTTCATACTACTTAGTACATTGCACTGATTAGGTTACCTAAAGCTGAGGTTCATTTCCTTGAAAGCACCTTCTTTTAAACACATCCAACTTCGATAATTTCCTTTTTAATAAAAGCTGTTTCTGGCTATCTATCAAGTACAAGGCTGAGTAAGGTTGTCCTTGCATACAACTTTTGTCATGCTCAAAAATCAGCGAAAAGCTAAAAATACTTTTCCTTATGTTTTAAACATTTTTAAAAATGCTCATGATAAAAATATGCAGCTAAGGACACTTTAAAGCAAAATGAGCCCAACAGTTTGATTCTCAAATTTTATATTATTCTGAGAGTATAAAGAAACCTCTACGTGGATATCAGTTATATTTGCACGCATTTTCATTTGCTACCTTGACATAGTTTTAACATTAGCATCACATCCCAAGGTCTTTCTTCTACCTGCCTGCTAGCCTTCCAACTCTTTTTCCTCTCACTGTTTGATGTCATCTGACAGGGAACATAAGGAAATACTCCCATGTTTGTGTAATTAAGCAAATCATGCACACATTCGGCACTTGTGTATTGATAAGTGTATTAAAATGGGAATACTTGGAAATACATTATGCTGCATAAAACACCTGAATTTTGATGTTATCAAACTTCTGCCACATTGTAAAACCCAGGGAGCTTTCATTGCCTAAGAAAAATGGGAGATGTCATGTCTCTCAAGAACATTAGCAAATTACCTGATTTTTTTGTTGCTGTTGTAGATTGATTTTTATTTGTGCATAACAGTCCAATTTTCAGTCCAAGCTTCCAGCTTTTACATCTGTAATCCTATCTTATTTTTCCTGGCAATTTATTAGTAGTGTGAAATTGTGGACACAATTCTCTGTGGGTGAAAAATTGCACCTACTAAAGAGTAGGTTTGAGAATCAAGCCTCTATATGCATTGATTACTGTACAGCACAATGTGGTATAATAGGTGAGAATGAACCATGGTTATAAAGATCAAGTCTATTGTAGGTACAAAAGCCTATTTTATGTACATTAAAGAACCTTGATTATTTAAAGGCATTTGCGCTGTTGGTTATTTTACACAGGTTATTTACACTGTTGATTAAATTGCTTGCAAAGCAGTCAGATTTCCATACACAAGTAGTCTAACAGAAATATTATGCAGCCAGCAATTTGCCAGTTGTCTGTTGACAAAGACAGAGAGTAAGCCACTTACTACTGTTTTTATACAATGAATCATTTTTGTAAAAATGGAGCAGTCTAATGAAAATTCAAATGTATTGCTTTTCCCGATTCAAACAGAAATCCAAGCACTTCATATACTCTGCAAATAAGCCTCATTTGCCACAGTGTATCAACTAACAAGCAATTTCTGTTCCACATGCAGATTTTAAATAAAATTCTGCAAATTTAAACAGGTAGTTTCATTTTACTTCCATAAACAGATACTTTCAAAATATTTAGACATCTGTATATAATACTGTTTAAACTGTTTGTTCTAAAAAGTAAATAGGTATCTCAGTGTTTGAGTTACCACCTGACGTCTTTCTCATTTAAGGGGAAAACATAAAAAAATAATTGAGATTACTAGAGTCAGGAACAATGCTTACACAGCAAGTCAGCATCTCTTATTGTGTCTGAACTGTTAGACTACAGAGAGAGGAACTGTGAGTAGACTGTCTCTGCAGAAGAGGGGAAATGCCTGGTCTCAGTGAAGCTACTAGTTGCTTTGCTCAGTGTTTCACCAGGGGTTCTGTGCTCAGGTAACATAATCCAGAGCAGTGCCGCTGTGGAGGAAGGTATCTCAGAACTAGAAACAAGACCATAAAATGACTAACCTTACAGAAGCATTTCTGCCCCTTTGCATGCCACAGTGCTTACCAGGGTACCCCATGTCGAACCCATCTGTAGGACCGAGCCCTGCTAATTTTCTCTTTTACAGCATTCTAGAAATGGATGCTTTAATGCCATTACTGTCTCTATAAATGTGTAGGATCTTTTCAACATCTGCGCTATTGTTGCAGAACACTTTGGGATGATTGTCTTTCCTGCTCACCACTATTACCATACCATGCCATTTCCACATCTCTGTGGTGCATGCCTGGTTTGTTGCTTGTAGTCCACACATCTGGTATATTGCATGTTTAGTTATTTGAACTATTACAAGCTGCAAATGCTTTCTAATAGGTAAGTATTTATGCCTAAAATTATATTGTCTTTCTTGTACTATATATTTACAATGTAGTCCAGCTGTCTCTGAAGTTAATGGAAACTGGATCGGGTCTTGGTCATCAAAAATATTTTTATATGCCAATTGGCAGAAATATTAAAGATAATCAGATTTGAACCATATTTATGTGTTTGTGAATTTGAAAAGACTTATAATATATTAAGAAAATAAATTTTCAAAGGAGTAGAAATTTCATGTTTAATTTGATCCACCTCCAAAAAAAATCTATCTGAAAAAAATTATGTACTCAAAATTATTATTTTTAAGATTTTCTCTTTCCCAATGTGCTTTCTGTAATTTACTCTGTATTGTGAGAAATAATTTTTTTCTCTCAGTTTCCTAAGGTTTTTCACACAGCATGAGAGAATAAAAAGACTTTGAAAAGTGGTCATAGGATATGTGAAACATGATTGCAAACCCAGAGAAATTGGCACGATCATTCAGACATAGATATAATACATGAAACTGCTTTTGAGTCAGTAATGGGAATTAACTAGATTATCAATTGCATGTGCCGTTTTTAAAAAAAAAAAAGTAATATACATCCAGCAGTTAATTTTTAATGTAGGGAACTTGCGTCATCACTTTCATGACTACCGTAGTCTTCGGCAAAATTTGCACTGAAATAGAGCGAGCTGTATTTTCAAGCAATATATATAGTATGTAATATATATATAAGATACATATAGTATATAGTGTGTGTATATATATAGAAAGTATGTATTTGACCTCAGAAAGATTAGCTCATGGGTAAAGTAATGTTGATTTTAAGATCAATTATTAACTTTTAAGAAGTAAGAGTATCTACTATCAAGAATATGCATTTCCACTCACAAAACCATAGGCCTCCACAAAATGATGGAGAATGAAATACACTTGCTAAGGAATGAAATTTCAGTTAAACACAGCATGTAAACAGAATTGCATTCCTGCCCAGCAGATCCCTTGAACATGTGCTGAAGTAAAGTAGATGCTCTAGTATTTTGCTGAGTCAAGGTCCATGGAAAGAATTACTGCTCTGGATGAACAGCAAGTTGTTTCTTGGCAAGGGCTGAATTGCAGTTCAACTGTCTGCAAACTTAGAGACTGTCTTTTTAAAAGAAATTAGGTCACATGATTTTTTTTGTCGGAAAGAGCAGAGGTGTGGTCTTTTGTTTTAGAAAAGAGTAATCAATAGATACCCAGGTTTTTTAAAATGCATTACATACTGATTGGTTGTTGCTGTTCACTGTAGACAATAATATTGGTCAAGCCAAAGTATACAGTCTTTTTTCTATTTATGTATGTAACATATAGATATAAAAAAATATAGCATCCATTATATCATTCTTTTATCTAACTTCAGGTATATTAGCATAGAATATCAGAAATCAAAAATGATAGATGGAATCTTTTTCTCATAACTAGAACTGTGTAAAAAAATCACATTATGAACTGTGTGCCTTACAGGAAGAAGTATATAATAATAGCTGCTGCATGTGCAGAGAGGAAATGAACTTGAGCATTGTCATCAAGAGACTATGGCCGTGTGCTTAGCTTGACTTTTCATTTTTCAGAATTAAGGATCAAGGAAGTTGTGTATTCATGATTTATGGTCAGAATTCTTCATGTTTTGCCCCCTGAAAGACCACATGTTTTTTTGACCACACTAAATCTACCTTTTTAGAGATATTTGTGTACCTTAGGATTTGTTAATTTTGCAGGTAATGGGTGGTGTGTGTAATTTAAAGATTGAAAGCTGGTTTACTCTGTGCCATTCTGTGTATATTTGTAACTCTATTTCAGAGATTGCATGGTTTATGTGTTATTGACTTTTAGTCCTAGAAGCAGCACTAAAATTGCTTGAAGTGGAAAAAAATTCTGCTTGAAAAAGTTAAAAAGTGAAATTTGGAAAATGTAAATAATCAGCCTTTATTCCTTTTTATTAAAAAACCAAAACAACAAAACACAACAAAAACACAAGAACCAAACAAAAACTACAAAAGTACTCTGGCTTGTGCTTTCAAGGTTAAATCAGGAGAGCAAAGTTTTCTGAAATGTAGATATTCTAGTATATTAATTTTCAATTATTCTTTTAAATTTTTAAAAGTAAGATTATTCCTGCTCATTTCTTATTCTGGGATTTTGTAAAGCAGCAGCAAACTGTATAATGCACTGTATATTTTTGAGAGAGAAGTATTATTATTTAGATGTCTAGCTTGAGAATATTTATCATTGTACTGTTGAAATAAGGTGTACATTTTCCATCAACCCAGTGGGTGCGTGTCTTTCAAGTAACTTTACCTGAGCTACTAGCAATAAGGATAGAATATCACAATTAAAATTTGAAGTCCGTGTCAAGGTTTACAGTAATTTGTGCACAAAATTGAGTAGGGTGAGAGATCCTGGATTTCTAGGTCGATTCATGCAACATGTGTGATTTTACAAACATTTATAATGGTGGTGCTCCTTTATTGTGCCCAAATATAAATTTGTCTTTTAACAGAATCAAGAAATAGGTATTATATGTCTGTCCTAGAGATTGCAGGTTCACACGCTACTGTCTTTGGTATGCAAACCAGTTTAAGAGAGGTGCCTGTCTGTACCTTCCAACCTAGGCAATTCTATGATTCTATGATTCTGTCTACAGCCAGTACAGCTTGTGGCTTTCACAGTGAGCTGCTACAGCTGTTTGAAGGACAATGACCACTGAAATGACCCAGGCTAAAACTAACATATTTTTCAGGTTTATTTTTAATCCAGGGTACGTCTCAGATTGATTATTACTATTGATTGAATATATACATAAGAGGAAGTATGCATTTTATAATATATGTTTGTACCTGTATAAAAAGTTCTACGTTACAAGACAAGCACTATCAGCTCCCACAGAAATAATTGAGAATGGGAAAGCCCTCAGCATCTCTGGAAAGAGTTTAGGGCCTAGAAGATTTGTCTCACATGTCTAATATAAAAATTGCTCTGAAAATTTTCTAGTAACATTAGTGATTTTTAAGGCAGTACTTTTTAGTCATTCTTAACATATCACTTGGCTAGTAGAATCCCTCTGTGGATCATCATGAAAATTAATTCTTTTATAAACCCCCAAAACTAATGTAAATCATCTGCCAGAAGAAAATGGCTTTTATGTTAACCATTTGTGCTTTGCAACAGCATAGAAACATCTATCTGAACAGTGTTGCCTTCATTCTATCTGTTGCTTATTTGCTTTGATACTGTGGTCGCAAAATTTCAGTAGAGTCTATAAAAAAAGTCTCATTTGTAGCTGCCTAAGAAATACTTAATTTACTTTTTAATGAAGTTCATTACTTAAGACTTTGTATGATACAGTATTGCTGGGAGCTGGAACCTGACCCCACTTTGCCTTTTCTTTCTTCACATATTTGCTTTTATCATGTCAGTTTTACTCAAGTGACACTGAAATATGGAGATTTTTCCAATCTTTTTTTTTTTTTTTTTTTTTTTTTTCTCCAGAAGGAGCTTATCAGTTGCAAGGCCTAGATTGTGAATGCAAGCTTTGATGTTAACAGCCCCAGTGCCTTTCTTTTTTATTTGGGGCATTAAGTTCAATTACATATTCAAAGTATCTGTTCAGTGCTTTTGCTAGAATTTTTCAATAATTAAAATAACTGAGCTTTTTTTAAGTACTCTTTCCTCAGTGTTTCAACCTTAGAAGAGATGGGACTCAGACCAAATCCTGTTCTTTCTATTAATATGACTGATTTCAAATCTCTATTGGTGTTCATAGGCCAGTGTAGCATGTTTCAAAAGCAGTACTTTAAAAAGTTGCCTGAAGCACATCAGCCAAAAGAATGTTTATTGTCTTTTGGTTTGTGCTGAATAAAATTATACACTGATAAAGAACTGCAATTTAGAAATTCTTACTCCATGAAAAATGTATTAAGTTCACCCTGATGTTTAATCTCTTCACCCCTGTTTAATCTTTCACCCTGATGTTTACCAGTGTAATGAGAAGCACGCTATCAGTCTTTCAGTGTTTCAAAGCTGTTGTGCTTTATGGAAAAATAACAATTGCTTCATATGATTTAAGAGGTGGAAAAAACCTAAAACATCAAAATAATTTTAACTGAATGGCCACAGATAAATCCAGATTTAAAATCTGCATTTGTCCACTAAACCTTTTAACAGGATTTTTGTGATCCATTCACAGAATTCCCGTAACACGATAAGATAGCTTATTTTAAAAAGAAATTTCAAAGCAGATGGAAAAGCTGTGTGAGTCTGGAGACACTGTTTCCACTTCAAGCTCTCCAAGCAAACTCAAAGCCTAGCCAGTTTGCCTCCAAAGTCCCCCAGTTGGGAAAATAAGGTCTCTTCTTCAGGTCTCCTGTTGTTATAGCTAAAGAGATATTTTTTAAACTTAGAAAAGATGATCAAGCTTCACTTAAATCCTTCAGGAACATTAAAAGAACACAGGCGAAAAGGAGAAATAGTCACAGGAAAAACAAAGAAACAGAGGTGGCACTCCCACTTAAGGGTAGTGGTGTTGGTAAAATAGCCACCAGTCTGAAACAAAGGATTTTCTAAAATTAATGTTACTGTTACTGCTGGCAATGGGCTTGACCTTTATTTGCTCATATTTTTCCATGCTATATCTTTACAAATCTTTTCTAACCTTTGCTACTTCTTATAGACCTTTGAAAATCACCATGTTTCTGGCTTTTGTGTATTATAAACCTTTTCAACCACATACAATTTTCAAGTGTTTGACTTTAAATGTCCCAGACCAAGAGTAAAACAGACACACTTCCATTAAATAGTTCCATATTCAATAAATAGTGCTTTGGCAATCAGTATAAGTACTATACTGTTGACGGGGTAGAATAATCTGACCATTAATGAGCAGGGTTAGAATATGCAGAGAGGCTGAAAGCTGCATGAGTTCAGACTGTGCTGAGGAAAATCAGAGATGAGTCAGAAGTGGAACATTCCACTGACACCCACTAGTCCCAGTTTCAATGAGTCAGTCAGAACAAGTACCTGAACATGAATTCCGTGTTTCATCTTGGTTTGGAAAAAAACAAAATCCTACTGATGAGGTTTCACAAAGCCAAACCCCTGACTTGCTCAGCTTATTTTCCATGAAAAAATTATAATGTGGAAACTACTGTTATGTCTAGCATAAGCAGGTGAATATACAATTGTAACTAATAAGTCAGGAAGCCAGGCATGCAACACAGAAGTGAAAGTATTTTGAAAAGATGAGATAACACATTCAAAAACTTCTTAATTGAAAAGCAATGTTTTTGTCACTATAGAACAAGAGCTTTTCAGCTAATATACCATGAATTAAGCTATCTACCCACCTTATGATATTGTATGAGTCCTCTCCATGCCTTTAGAGAGACTGTTTTAATTAAGTTGTTGTAAGTTCTACAGAAATTTCATCTCAGCCCATATCCGTGGTTCTATATTTTGAGAGAGTATAGGGGGTTAAAATTATCTTGGCAGGAGAGTACAAAGAAAGTGCTGTTTGGCTTATAACCCAAGGATGTGCAGTGGCATCAACAGGGAAGGACGCAATGACAACAGCCTTTAGGACATCAAAAGTGTCAGCATCAGAAACAGCAGCAGCATGATCAGTCTGTGCTTATGGTGCTTCTTTCTTGCTCTGCCATTAGAAAGTTGACATGTGCCAACAGTTATCACAAAGTGGAATCCAAATTGCAGTAGTTATTTCCAATCCTAAATTTCAGGATAGAGTTGCCCAGTATTGACAGAGAGTGGAACACATCTTTCTGGTTACTAGTTCATAGCCTCAGCCGTCCTGGATTAATGTAGCAGCAGGGACTTCAGTGGAATGACATCAGTTAATGCCGGCTAGAGATATGACCCCATGCTGTATGATCATCTACCATAATGCCCTCCAAAGACACAAACTAGGTCCTCTTCCAGCCACAATCAGAGAATATCATGGCAACAGCTGAAGAGTTAAATCTAACTCTCTGCCTTAAATATAAGGCTTTGAGATGTGAAAGGCAAAGAGGAAATGGTATGCAGTTGGCTACTACCTTCTAAGGTGAAAGCTAAAATGGATAGGGAACATCCTTTTCCTGTGGAAAGTTTTGTGCAAAAAGTGATAACTATCATGGTTGTCATTTTGTTTGAAAAAAAAAATATTCCCAAAACCTTGGGGAGGGTGGTTGCAATTAAAAAATAATTTTTATTTGCTAAACATTGCTTAGCTCTCCCCTGAAAAGTCTTGAGAAAATTGTCTTTGATGAATGATTTTGCAAAAAACTTTAATGCTATTCTTTTGCTATTTTTAAAAGGTTTGATTAAATGTTTCTCACCAGTCGTCTTACAAACTTTTATGAGTACCTTTAACCTACAGGATGCTTAGGTAAATACATAGAGAGACAATCAAGATACTGCAGTTTAACTAGGTATCTCACAGTAGACTGTACACTTTAGCTTGTAGCAAACTAAAACCAGGTAATATGCTTTAGCTCTTTAACTCTTAGTTAATACATGGTAACTCAGCAAGGCAAAAAAATACATCTCTGGGCCTAGTGTCTTTTTGCATGTAACTTCTATCACCAGTGAATTACTTTCGTGATTAGACTGATTCTCTTCAGTGATCTGCATAAGCTGTGGAAGAAGTCAGTGCACAAAACTCTTCATATACATTTAGTTTCCTCATGTACTCAACTACGTACGTTGATAGCTTGGCCCCAGTGAAACCAGTGGAACTTAAAGAAGAAAATGCAGCACTGCAAAAATACAAAGTAACATTTTATAAACAGGAATATTTGCACTTCTGTGATGGCACTGCTTTTTCCATTACTATAATGATATTCCTTCTACCAGACCCAAGCGTTCAAGATTTTTGCCACAGGTGAAAGATAAAGTAATAAAACGGTTAAAATTAGTACCCTGTTGGGTTATAAAGTGACTTTTGCAATACCCTGTAATGTAGTCCGTGGTTGTAGATGAAGTTTTAAAATCAACGAGCTAATGTGAAACCCTCAAATATCAGCAAAGTCAAATAATTCAAATATCATTGAAAACATATAGTTTGTATGGCTAACAAGAATTATTCTGACACCATGAACTTTTTTTCGTAAAAATATATCTGTAGCATTTATAAAACCTTCCAGTGTATATTAAGTTTGGGTCAGCACTGGTAGCTGAAGATGCAGTTAATATGTATTGGTAGTATTTGTGATGAATTCTTGTTACTGGTGTCTTGATCCTTGGATTTTTTTTGGCTTCTTCACATATGCACACATGCACGCGTGCACACACACTGAAAATTCAGGTACTATCTGCGTCAGATATGGTCTTGGCCTACTGGTGAACACAGTCAATACCAGTTCTTTTTTTCTCCCAGATTTCCTACCTTCAATAGAGAAAGGAGAAAGAAAAAAAGAAAAAGAAAAAATCTCTATAGTCAAAATGTTGGCAGGCCTGTTTGCAATTATGTTGTGTCAAATACCTGTAAGAATGATGCAGTAGTAAGTAGGTGATAAGTAAATCTTTTATTTGGACTGATGGGCTCCCTTTTTAAGCCACTTGTAATTCAAAATGTAAGTATTTCTAAATCTTTCTGCAGAGGCTAGCTGCAAAGTTATCATTATGAGAGTAATGATTGTTTTTGTATTATTCAATGCCCCTCCTATATCACCTATTAGTAACTCAGAAAGGAGAAAGGAGGTATAATAAACCTGTCCCCAACAAAAGTCTTTCAGTATTTACAAGCAAATGCAAGAATAACAGAGGAATAAAACAAAAGGAGATTGTAGTGCAGCAGCACATCTCAAAAACTTTGCTCAGTCACTTTATTAAAGTTCAGCACAGGTTCAATACAAAGGCTTCCCTTGCCCTTGCCCAGATGAATTAGCCTTTCACATGGGTTTGGAGAGTGGGAAGGGGGCAGGGCAGTTAGCACACAACAACAGCAGGAAAAGCATAAGAAAGGTCCTATTCATAAGCTGTGGTGATTGGAGAGAGTGAGACTTTAGTGTTCGATGGGTTTTTGGTTCAGAATTCAAGAGAAAGCTCTAACCAGGTCCAGACAAATGTTGTAACATGGTCACTTTTTTGGAACTGCAGTAAGTTGATGCAGAAACTGAAGTCAGTCGTTGCTAATGCAATTATAGATTTAACATGAGAGATGATATATTTGGATAGTCTTTATATCATTTCATCATCTAACTTCATTTTTTCTGTTATTTCCACAAGGAATACTGTACATGCAGACAGTCCTGCTTAGAAAAAAGTAAGGAAATCATGCCTGGCTGACCTTTTTCTTACCTACTCTAAAGACACAAAAATTTGACGCAAATATCACATTTGCACTAACCAAATCAACACTAAATGCTCTGTGAAGTGGATTGAATGTGTTTTTGTAGCTGAATACAGCTTTCTTTGAGTTTCTTTTTGGGGCACATTGCCTTTGGCTAGACTGAACACAAGTCTTGATGTTTGCCAGCGTATTTTGTGATTCTGAAGTTCCCTCTGAAGACAGTGTCTAGTCTGTCCACTTCTAAGCAAACAGAAAATAAGAAACCAGGACACACTACATTAAAACCATGAATGTAGCACACCTCTGAAACAGAGAAAAGTTTACATGGTGTTCGCTGCTGCAATAGCCTTTCTGTGATGTTTGGAATGTGAATGTGAGTTTAACAAGATAACTATTTTAGTTCCTCAAAAAATTCATAATAGTAACTGACCTCGCACAAAAGTCTCTAAAGCCATTTTACCCTGGAAACTGGCCTTAGTGGTACTTTGTGATTAAGTACTCACTGCATCACACTGATTCCTCTACTGCTGCATCAGAAGCTGTGTTCAGGAACTGGTTAGAGTAACAGGAACGGACACACTGAACAGCATTCCTCTGAGCAGTGGTGACCCCCGACTAGTATATGTCTGTCCAGGCTGTCAACACTTCTGGTTGTCCTTCAGATCAAAAAAGAGGCATGTAGAAGGGCCAAACACTGAATGAAGAAAGATACCCTGGGGAGTTGTGCTCCTAAATGGATGTGCTGTGCATCTGCATAGCTTTGCTACATGTGATACAGGAAAGTTTGACATCCCAACAAGTGCTAAGAAGGCAGGGAATGGGGAGCAATTTATTAGATGCGGCCCTTTCTTAATTGGCATAAATCTGTGCCTGAATTTTTTAATCTAACAGCCTCCTTCAGTAAGTATGTAAGTTTTTGAATAAAGTGAGACCAAAAATGTACACTTGGGTGTTAGCTGTCAACCTGCACTGATTCCCCTCACATATAATTTGAATATAATTTTGTGGGCCAACTGATGCCATTAGTTGTACCAACACAATTGGTCTTAGATTGTTGCCTTTGTAATACCAGTGTCATGGCTCATTATAATGGAGATACCCTTATTAAACACATTTATTTTCAAACAAACTGAAAATTAGTGAAACCACAATTGTGTGCAAAGCCCACCAGCTATTGCTAAAAAGTTATTATTTATGATAGGACTGTATTTTTGGTAGCCAAGAGTAATTAAGTAAGTACCTGTCTGACTGTGTTGGTATTTCAATACACTTTTACAGGCTAGAAGTACCTCACAGAAACAGAGGGAACCTTTGGTTATGTATTCATGGACAACTCAACCTACTCCATATTTCCAAAAAGTGCAAAGTGCTTTACAAATATCTGTATGTAAAGGTCACTGGCTTCCTGATCACTGAAGCCAGTGCTTTAGCACAGCCCTTCAGGCTGGAATCCTGGCATTGTACATAATGCTGTGTAGACAGATGTATAATACAGCCAATACTCAAATCCTGGGGAGCAGGTCTCCTGATTGTATTTTGTTCATGAACAAATCAGCCACCCTGTAAAACTCTATTTGTGCCAACCAGTTTTTTAAATAACTGAAACTCCAAGTGTCACTTGGAAATACTGGCTCGTCATCAGAAGGTAGGAGCATCAAGTGTGAGGGTAATCCCAGTGAGGGGTTTTGGGAGTTTTTTTGGTTGTGGGTTTGTTTAGGTTTTGTAATAGAAAAGGGAAAACTACGCAGATGTAAAAGTGAGGTGAAGGCTATGTCAGCCCTTCCTTTGCAAGCAATAAGGTGTCGGAGGATGTCGGAGTGGGAGACGGACCCGGAGTAACGATGGAGTCTCAATATGAGTATGATCGTTCTCCCTTTATTCAAGTTTTCACAGAGTATATATAGACAGGCAATAAGAGCACGCGCTAGCGGCAGCTATATGATTGGCTTACAGTCTCTGTTCACGCACTGTCCATGCAGTTCATTCACAGATCAGATTGGTTACAAGAATTCACATAGTAAATTACTTAGTCATTAGCACAACATGTTTTCTACCTTCTCAGTTCCCGTTTTTCCCATGTCCTAATTCCATCTTCTACCACCTGTTTTGCCCTTAATCTAATCTCTCATAGTAGGGAGGCTGGCTCACGTGATCATTTTCTCTCAGACACATTCCTACAATAAGGTGCCAACAGCTTACCGGTAGCACTATCCCAGCCCACCCCCAGTCCACATCCCATAATGCTTATGAGTTACAATGCTTAAAATCTTCTGCCCGCCCAGAATCGCAGATGCATGAGAACTGAAATATCTGCAAATAGTAGTATTGGCTGTTAGCACTCACAGAATTATTATTTTCCCCTTCCAACAAATTAAAGAGCATTGTGCTTTGGAAAATCTGGTTTGCCCAAGAATTGTGTTGTGGTGGTTTTGTACTGGTTGTGTAAGAGTGATTTAATTATAGCAATTTGCACTCACAGTATTTTGGACAATGTAGTAAGTGCTGAAATGATACATCTTTCTTGGAAGCCTAAAACTTTCCAAGGCATGAGAAGAGCAATCATAGATTACCGCTGCCCTTATTCAAACCAATCGGGAATCTGTCAGCTGAGCCACAAAAAAAGTATAGGTGGTTGTTTCAGATGGATCTTTGTCTACACTGCTGTGTTCACTGAATAGGCAGGACTTTTTTAGTATAGGCACCACTGTGCGTTGACTGGTCTAATAGCATCAGGACCAGCAGCGCTCCATGCCCATAAGGTCTAAAACCACATGTGTGAATCCCTGCACCTTGTCATTTAGCTCACAGTAATTGAAACTTACGCATCATGTTTGGACATCAAAGAGGTCTCCCTGCTATTTTTAGGAGATACATTGGTCATAGTAAGGTCAAAGCCTGATGAGATCATCATATACAATTCTCTATATATCCCTCTAGATTCAGGTACACGATCTAGGTGCAGTGAACCTGGATAAAATGCAACATTGTTGTTCTGGTCAAAGCAAGGTTTTAAAATGCAGTTTCTGGGATTATATTTCTAATGTTGCATTCAATAGATCAATAAAATCTTGAACCACATCTTTAACTGCTGTTGATACATTAAGGATATCTTCAAATTTGCATCAGTGTTTGTCATCAACAAAAATTACTGTTTTTTTCACTGCTCTGGCACCTCTCCAGTTAGGAAAATGCAAGCCTAATATGATATTTTGTAACACCGTAAATGCTCCTAGCATCATTACACACAGAACCATTCATTTCACATGTTAACCCCAATCAAATTCTCATATTTTAACGATTACTATGGGTCAGTAACAATCGATGAGTGTTGTGATTTTCATTATGAATCTCATACTTTTGTGCTAAGCGCAAATATTTATAGACTAATTACATTCTAGAATTATAAACACATTTAGGATTAATATTATGTGGTACATACATTGTGTTGCATTGTGGTCTTCTGCATAAAGAATGTTACATCTTCATAGTGTCATATTTATCCAAAGATGAGGCTAAACAATTCATAAATGTGTACATTGCTACCAGGGTATAGAAGGACCTATTCATGAAATAGATAAAATGGAGCAAATGGTGTGGATTCAGAATATTCTGACACATGGATTGAATTTCACATTTCCTTAGAGGCATTAGCATAACTAGGCAAAGTTGGGAAATGATTTATAGTGTTCAAAAGTTATGGTTCATCTCCTGGTGATCCAAAACAGAGATTAATTTTTATTGTCTTTCTTACTCAAAGACAAGAAGACTAATAGAGGAGTAACTTGCTACTCAGTGACTAACACCAGTACTGTTTTGTAAGTATTTACACATATACATATGTTTGATATTCACATAGTCGAATATGATCAAGGATTAATTCATTCAAATTTTTCCATTTGTTTTTTTGGGAGATTGACTTACATTATTTGTTCACCTCTGAAGGATTTCAGTGTTATCGCCGATTCACAGAAGAGTGACATGATACTTGATAGAATATTACACTAGGAGATAGGCTGGAGCACAGAATTACCTAAAGCTACTTGAGGAAGCCTGTAGTAAAATAATTAGTTAGCATGACATAACATTCTGTTTTAAGACATGCTGTGTTTCTGTGGATAACCGTTTTGCGTGTTCAGAGAGCTTTTCTCGAAGCTGTTGTTCTAGTCCTTTCAATGAGGATGCGTACTGAATATTTTGTCAAAGACTGAGTTCTGTAGCTCATTTCCTGAAAGTATAAAAAGACAAAGCATCTGCATTACATCAAGAAATACATACAATCTTTATTAATGTGAGTATGGCCATTTGAACCGGACTGTAGAGAGGAATGGGGTCTGTGATGGAGCAACATGGATTTGGACAATAGTCACAGAATTATAGAGCTCTTAGAGACCAGAATAAATCTTAATCCAACTCACTGAACTGAAGCAGGCTCACATGCACCTGGACTATCCACATTTGTCGTTTGCCTAGTCTTTTCTTAAAAAGATTTGAACAAGAATGATTGTACCTTGTCACTAAGTAACCTATTCCGGCATTACACAGCCCTGATAGCTGTTTCTACATGTAGTTCGATTAATATAACTAGGAACCATGCACTCAAAGATGTGTTCAAAATAGGTAGCAAGGCAAGTCATGGAGTCTCCAATGATTCTAAGGAAAACATATTTCTTATAGTCAGCTACTTCTTGGGTCCTAATGAAAGTGCCTGGACAGCAGCAGCAGCTTTTCCCTTCAGTTTACCTAGTATAAAGGAAATGGAGTCATGGGGAAGCAAATTATTTGTACTGTAATTCTTGGACTGAAATTTGGTGAGCAACTTTTATAGCTTAGCCTTTTTTTGCTATTTTTACATAGAATTACTATCTTTTCTGGTTGTTTTGTAGAGCTAGCATTCATAATATTTGCTTTTTAAAATGGTGTGAGAATTTCTGCCTTGAAGTGTGTTGTATTTTCTTACTTATCCAAATGGAGATCTAGCTAGATTTCTAACTGCTGAGTAAATTTGTTTTGGTTGGTTGGTTATTTTATAGAGGGTTTTTTCCCAAAAGTGATCATATTAATCACATACTAGAGTCTTCGACCATGTCTCCAACTTTCTTTGTGTAGCTCAGACATCCTAAAGTATCCAAGTGAAGAGATTAGCACCTAAAATGTACTGAACAAGAAAAGTTTTATGGAAAACTGTGAAAGATTACTATCTCAAGTGTTATCCCATTTGCTGGGATACTGCACGTGGTACAACAAGTTCATATTTGACTCTCTGGTTGAAAACATTAATTTTTTTTTTAATTAAAAGTATATGTAGTATTTCTTGATAAAAGCAGATTTTTGTGAATCATTTTGATTCCGTCAAAGCCTGTATTTTTTTACTATGACAAAAATTTTGTTTGAAAACAATGACAAAAAGAACTTGTTTTGAACTGTTCCCAGTTAAAGTTACCACAAACTACTATTGAGAGACTATCTAGTAAGATACAGCAGCAACAATGCCCCATCCGTTACCTCAACAGCAGATTTTTGTAGGCAGAAATGCTTGCTAAGTTGAGCAATGCGAATGATGGATCTGCAGGCTCAAGGGGGTTAATGTTGACAATGAGCAATTATTATTTTTGACAAGAATACCAAAGGGTTTCAAGATGACTCTTCTAAATGAAAGCAGATTATGACTTGAGTTTTATTACTAACTGTCAAGCATAGCTGTCAAGCATATAAAAGTGTGATATAAAGGAAGATCATTTTATTATAGTAAGAGACAAAGCAGAGATTGAATGATGACCTTTTTTGTGGTTTTTTTTTCAGTTACCCACAGGAAGAGGGAGGCAGAGTCCTCAGCATCTTAAAAAGGGAAATGGGGGGAGAAAACATCCGGGAGAGGACACTTTCCTACAGATAAAAAAACTAACAGCAAAAAGCACAATGTGATTTTAATGAAGTCAGCATATGTGGATGTCTGTGGGTACTGGTGTGTGACTTCCGTGTCTTTCTTGTAGATATAATGTAATAGTATGGGAGTGGGATAGTGCCCCTCAACAACCTTCCAGCGAGCAGTTCTCTGGCTGACTGATAATCACAGCTACAAGTGATTTTTTGTTTGGTCTTTAGCCGAGATATTTTCCCCTCTGGCCTGTTGATATGTGTTGTAATCTTGATCTTAGAGATGCTGCTCTTTGTCAGAGCTATTATTCAGACCACACTTCTCTGATGAAAGACAAAAAATATTTACTAGAGGCAGCTCCACCTCTCTTTTGGTTTATGTGTGGCTGTGACAACAGCTGGTAAATTTTGTTTCTGCTGAGAAGTAACAACTTTTCTCTTGACCAGGGCTCAAGTGTTTCTTTGGCTCCTGATTGATCACATTCACTGAAACACCAAAGGCAGTTCTGATCAAAACACTTGAACTGAAATAACCCAGAACTCCATGAAAGTTTTAATCTAGAACCAAATTTCGTTGCTGACCTTAGCTGTAGAATGAAAGGGAGGAGAGGGCAAGTAGAATCCCTTGTTAAACAGCTTTTGCAGATATTACAAGGCAAAGGCTAACTTCATTGCTTTGCTGCTTGCTCAGCTTATCTTTACAGAGAGAGGGAGTCATCTGCACTCTTCGTGGGTGAATTTGACCAAGTAAAAGATGCAGGAAGACAGGGACGTAGACCATAACATAAAAGAGTGTTAGAACTTTATTGAATGGATACAATGATTAAATTTGTTGTGCCAGAGATTGTCCTGATACCTTTTGATTCTGTTCCATTACTCTGCTGAGATCTCTTCTTGCTTGGTGGTGTTTTGTTGGGGTTTTTTTCTGCGAAGTAATGGAAAACACAGTCTATAAAAATTCTTTTCTCATAATTATTTTAAAGAGGCATTTTCTAATTATGAAAAATAAAACTAAATAGTCAAAGCAAGCTGAGAAAACAAAGATGGTGTCTTATAGCCACAAACATATATACCAAATCTGAGTTTTTGAAAATTGTGAGAGTTAGTATAATGTGTACTGAAGATGCCAGATTCTTCCTTGAATGCTTTTTGGAGAAAATCAGGGCATTTTCACATTGGTAGAATTTATGATTAAAGAAGAGCAGGTATATTGTGCTAAAGAGCAACATGCCGAAAGTTTATTTATTTACTGCTGTAATTTTCAGATAATCTACAAATGCATAGTACCTCAGACTTCCGACCATTACTCTTTCAGATATGTTATGTAGGAGCTGATCGTAGTAGGATCCTTTAAACCCACACATACACTATACATGAAGCTGTTTGTTCAGTCTAGGCCCAGAAGAGCTTGGGGGATCTGCAGAGCCAATTTCTTCTCGTTTATTCTGAGTGGTAAGGTCAGTTCAACTTCTACCATAAGTTACAGCAACACTGGATAATTCTCGTTAGGACCATTAAATTTGTCTCTGTGAGACCTCTGTCTCCCAGAAACTGTAACTGCTGAGAACATAAATGAAACCAGTTGCTCCAGGGTTCCTACCAGATTCAAAAATTTGAACGTGAGAGGAATGCCAGGAAGTGCATTGCCTGGTATTACTGAGATTATGTTTGGAAGCGTTCATGAACTGTGAAAAAAAA
Organism: Larus michahellis; assembly: GCF_964199755.1. Taxonomy (NCBI): domain Eukaryota; kingdom Metazoa; phylum Chordata; class Aves; order Charadriiformes; family Laridae; genus Larus; species Larus michahellis. The sequence goes on along the minus strand of NC_133899.1, from coordinate 79,672,617 downwards.
TATCTTCTTTTATAACACTGTTAGCTAATAAATGCCTGTTACATTCCTTGTATGCTGATATCTACATCTAGTCCTTCCTTGCAAAGGATGCTCAGCACTGTCCTCTTGCAACCTTTGCCTCATCTTTAGTTTGCGTATCCATCTTGTCTCATAGCTCAATGAAAGTATGCTATGCAGTCTAGAATGTGTAGTATAACCATATGACGTATGACGTTTAAAAACCCAGTTCAGAAGGGTTCAACATTTTTCAGAGGGTTACATGATTTCCCAACAGGAAAGCTAGAGGTAAGAAGCTGTCTGTTGCTCATTGACCTGCAGTGAAGAAAAGTGCTCTGGGCTTTCAGTATGGAAGATGGTCGGATATCTTTAGTGCTTCCTAGACACCGTAGTGTGTCAAAGGTGTAGGTCTCAAAGACATCAGTGATCATCTGCTTGGAAGTTTCTGGTTGAAACATGAAACTTAAATAATATTTTTAAGTTTTTCCATCTCTTGTCATGTGGATAATATTCTTGCTGTGCAGAACAGGCTTCAGATGTCTCAGTGTCAACTTTCTCATTTTTTAGGACTGGGCAGAGGGCTGTCAACAGGCTTCAATTGTGCACAGAGGAAAACGGCAAGAACTAGACTGATGGGGTTCGGAAGAGGATGGTCTCACATTAGATGAAGGCAGGATCATGGGATGGTCTGTCTCTACCTCATGCAAGTTAGTGGAGGAAGAATGAACTTTGCAGTTCCTGGGTAAGATGACATATTTTATTCTGTGGTTGGATAATGAAAGGTATATAAGGCTTTCAGATCAGACAGGCTCTGGAGAGTCTTATTATAGGGGATTCTGAATTCCTGGTTATGCTAAAGAGCCTTTCAAGAAGGCACCCCACTTGGTAAAACTAAGTGGAAGAAATTGCCCAACTCTGAACTCTGTAATCTTTTTTACCTTTGCCCTATAATACACTTCATGAAAAAGTGGTAGAACATAAGATACATTCCTTAGCTTTTGATACAGTAACGTTTCCTGTCTCTTTCTTTCAGCATACATCCATGTGCGTGTGCACATGCACACACACAGACACACATACATATCTATCTGTCTATATATAATCTTTGGCGGAAGCTCATGTATAGGGGAAATTCTGGGAATAATTAAGAAAAGGATACTGCATGCTCCAGCAGACGGAATACATCTTTTTCATTTAAAGCAGTTTTTTTTTTTCTTTACCACCAACTTGCTGCAATTAGGAGGTTGTTGGAGAGATATCAATTGAGATTTGGGAACTGTTTTCTGGAAATGTTTTGAATTAAAATCTAATTGGTAGCTTTCTTTGATAACTATTTTATTGTTGGGTGCAGCTAAATGGAAATCAACCACAAAGGGAACTCAATTTTGTTTGTCATTAATTTTAACTTGATTTCACAAATGATTTACATATACGATAGTTTCCCTGTTTGTTCTGTACCGTTCTTGAACTCCTGTTAGCAGCACTTAGACTGATGTAGTGTCAATTTCCCATTTATTTATGTTACTTTAAAATACTCAGTGTTATCTCAAATATGAGTAACAGCAAAATGGTGATGAAGCAGTAGGTGGACCAAAGACAAACTTCCTGCAGTTCTAAACTCTAGAATTAGTGGCTCTGAGGACTAAATTTAATTGTTTTTACGTAAGACATGTTTGAGTGTTGCGGTCAAATGAAAGTAGACCTACACTGCCAATAGATGATCATAACAAAGCAAAATTTTGAAAAGATCAAATTATATAGTAACCATGTGAAAAGTCAACAGTCAGATTCACAGTCAAGTTACCCCAGTTAAACGTGTTACCAGGAGGACACTGACTGAACCATGTCCACGTGTGATCACTACGCAAATGTAAATGTGAGCTAATTCAACGTACCATATGAAAAAGGTGAAAGATACCTGTAAATAAGTATTGGAAAGATTAATGAATAATTTTATGGAGGGAAGATGGGGTACAAGAATCACAGCAGAGATCTAATTTTACTAACAATGAATGCCAAATAACCTGGGCATGCAGGACCCAAGCCAAAGCACACTTGACCGAGTCCAATTAACTCTATGGACTTTGGACCATGCCCATGGAATGTAAGAGAAAACAGCCATTTAGGGAGGCCAAAACCCTTACAAGGGAGACATAGTTGATATTTGTCTGGAATTAATTAAGGCTGTCATTAGTACCAGACAAAGGCAGGTATATAAGGGTTTGCTCATTGTGGAAACACAAATATTGAAAGCTTTTTCTCTTGAAAATTGAGTTAACAGGCAAAAATACAATAGGGCTTTGTTTGCAGCTGAAATACAGTTCTACTTAGCAGCAAAGAGAAGGAGAACATCTTGCTAAATCACTGTATAGGAGCCTAGCATCTCCCCTCTTCTGATTGATTTAGGATTAAAATGGAGTTCACTTAATGGGGCATGACAACTGCAGAGATGTACCTTTCCCATGAGTCCCTAAGCAGAATCACAGTACTGCTGCCCAGGACACTCCATCAGTACAGGAAAGTTGGCAGGAAGCTGAGCTGACGCTGTGCATTGCAGTTTCTTAAGTAACAAAACAGCCACACCTACACTGCCTCAGTGTTGTGCATGGTGCTGCTTGAAAGCCTGTTTATAGTTGTAGTTTGGTTCCTGCTGTCACAAAGTTTTGGCTCTGTAAGATATTCATTCATGTAAGGTTGTCTCCCTGCTTTATTTGGGTTATTTGCATTGTGGTTCCACTCCAAAAAGCTTTTATAAAAAAAGGCAATCTTCTCTCTTAGCAGATGTGCCTCGCAAGTGCTTTAAGTCAAAGATGTTACTGACTTTGGTGACTCAGATATTTCTCAAATTCTTTTTAACTGTGGTTGAATTGCAAAGGGAGACGTGATTTATATGTCTTCTGTATATCATCAGTATACCAGGCTTATATACATGAAACTGAGGCTAAAAGTTGACCATGAAACCTCTCTTTTTCTTTTTTAATACTGATAGTAATGTATAAGAAAAGAGACAAGTGGTTTGAAAATAAAGTCTTTTCACTTCTAAAATAAGGAGCTATAATTTGGAAATTGCTGTGAGACTGTAACTGTGAACTACAGTCATATGGTTTTTATATTTCTCAGATGGAAATTATACATATCAATGTTGCCTTGCATTAACTTTAAAAATATTTGTCTTTTACAAAATATTTTTTCAGGATGTTTAATTAAATTGAAATGGATTTCCTCCAAAAAAGGGATTCCTTTGATAGTTTTATAAATTCCTCACTGTGAACTTCAGAATTAGGAATATCTCAAGAGCTTTGAGATTGGCATTTAAATTGCTTTTTCATGTGACTTCTTGCTAATTTTGCCTGTGCTTAGGAAGCATTTTGCCAATATTTCTTGACATCTATCTTTGCTCATCCAGCGTCTCTTTTGCCATTGTATAATCACAGGTTAGAAAGGCAGTGTTTGATCAAAAGGGTCATACTGTCAATGAATATCCAGGTTCTTCTTATTACTTTCTGAATGGAGGCTCTTTGCTCCCAGGAGGATGTGATAAGCATTTGCCTGTAAGATTTCTTGTGCAAAGGTACCACTTAAGTGACAAAATCTGGGGCTAAGGCTTGCCTTTGTTGTAAAGCAGAGAAAAGGCCACTGGAGAGGTAGCCATTCCCAAGAGGTTCTCCCTGAGATTTCTGCGTGCAGACTGCTTTGCAGCTATTGCTATAGTGTAAAGTGGTAGACCTCTCAGACCATTACAGCCAGATATGAATAATTCTGGAAATGTACAGAAATGCAAAGAACATAAGGGGAAATTAGTGTGTCTTAATAAACAGTATTGCTGTCAATTTGATCAACAATGAGAAAAAGAAGGCATTTCTAAACAAGACAATTTCTAAACAACATTTGAAAAGGTGAAAAAAAATGAGTTATTGGACAACTTTGGCCATCTGAGATCTATTCTAGAAATCTGAGTAAGATTCTTTAAGCCATTACTTTATCGTTTCACCTTGGACTGTGAAAGATAAATCAGGATGGATGTCAGATTTTGTATGGGTGGTTCCATGCTTCTGCAGAAACTTTGGAAAGGGATAGAAAGGACTCTGTCGTGGCAGTCCATTGAAGTTCCCACTGACTGGAAAAGGGGAAACATAACCCCCGTTTTTAAAAAGGGAAAAAAGGAAGACCCAAGGAACTACAGGCCAGTTAGTCTGACCTGTGTGCCTGGCAAGATCATGGAGCACTCCTGGAAACTCTGCTAAGACACATGGAAAATAAGGAGGTCATCGGTGACAGCCAACATGGTTTCACTAAGGGCAAATAGTGCCTGACAAATTTGGTAGCCTTCTACAACTGGGTTACAGCATTGGTGGATAAGGGAAGAGCAGCTGCCATCATCTACCTGGACTTGTGCAAAGCATTTGACACTGTCCCACACATCGTTGTCTCTAAACTGGAGAGGCATGGATTTGACAGGTGGACCACTCACTCAGTGCAAAAGGAGTTGGCTGGATGGCCACACTCAAAAATTTGCAGTGAACGGCTTGATGTCCAAGTGGAGACCAGTGACGAGTGGATTTCCTCAGGGGCTGGTACTGGGACGTGTGCTGCTTAACATCTCTGTTGATGGCATGGGTATTGGGATTGAGTGCAAGTTTGCTGACAAGACAAAGCTGTGTGGTGCAGTTGACACACTGGAGGGAAGAGATGCCAACCAGAGGGAGCTGGACAGGCTTGAGGCCTGTGCAAACCTCATGATGTTCAACAAGGTCCTGCATATGGGTTGGGGCAATCCCAAGCACAGATATAGGCTGGGTGGAGAATGGATTGAGAGCAGTCCTGCCGAGAAGGAGTTGGGGGTCCTTGGGGATTTATGAGCTCAATATGACCTGGCAATGTGTGCTCACAGCCCAGAAAGCCAGCTGCATCCTGGACTGCATCAAAAGAAGCATGGCCAGCAGGTCAAGGGAGGTGGTTCTGCCCCTATTCTCTGCTGTGGTGAAATGCCACCTGGACTAAGTACTGCGTTCAGCTCTGCAGCCCCCAACATAAGAAGGACACGGACCTGTTGGAGCGAGTCCAGAGGAGGGCCATGAAGATGATCAGAGGGCTGGAGCACCTATACTATGAAGACAGGGTGAGAGAGTTGGGGTTGTTGAGCCCGGAGAAGAGAAGGCTCCAGGGAGACCTTATAGCAGCCTTCCAGTACCTAAAGGGAGCCTACAGGAGAGATGGGGAGGGACTCTTTATCAGACAGTGTAGTGACAGGATGAGGGGTAACGGTTTTAAACTGGAAGAGGCTAGATTTAATTAATCAGAGGTGTTTGGGATGTCAGAAGATTATTTCTGTCCTCCTCATAGCGCCACCTTTGTGAAATCAGGCCAGGCTTGGAGTCGGTCTCAGCTGGGCACCGGCTTGCTACCATACTTACTTCCACCAGGGTGTGCCAACTAAACAGACTGCATTCTGTTGCATAGGGATACAACACAGTACTGGAGTTTATAAAAAAATACAGTTAATCCTGAGTGCTTTTTTGCTCAATCCATTTATGAAAGCATATTTTAAGGCCGGTAAAATAATATTGAACATGCATACGACAGAAAAAAGATAATCTGTATCCAGAGTATTTTTAAGTAAAGGGTTTTAAAAAAATCAGTGCAGACATGCTGGGTTTTTGTCTCCTCTTGTTTTAACCTATGACTGATTCATCAGCTGAAGTGTAAAGAAACAGATCTTCTTATGGTAATTGATTCTCAGGGGCTATTAGTGTAAACGTAAATGCTCAACATAGATGTTACGTAGGTGGGTGTTAGAGAGAAAACATAAATTGTCAGCAATATAAGGCAGTCTGTTCATACCGTAGGGTGAGAAAGTGAAGAATGTTAGAAATCAGAGACTCAGAAATACCTCCCAGAGTTGGCTGTGAGTGCAGTCTCCCATTGTGAGTAATTATAAGAAACATACTGTGCAAGAGTCGATTCTGGTCCTTTAGTTCAACAGGCAAAACACTTACTTGAAAATAACAGAGATTTCAGGTGAGATTTGCAAAAGAGCTTATACGAGTAAAACACCTGTCTGCCACTGACCTTCTATGGGAGGTGAGCACCTAAATTTTTAGGTATTCCTGAAAACTGTTGTAACTTCATATTTTTCTCTATCCCTGGACTAGAATTCATTTTTCTTCAAAGGAACTGTGATTTTTCAAACCACAGAGAAGAAGAGAACAGCATACAGTGAAAGCCCAAGATAATATTCTAGTTGACCTAGCCCATCAAAAATTGTAAGATTAACTCCAAAATATTAGAATGGTTCTTGCCGTCTTTATTTTAGAATCCTTACAGTTTATGCTTTCCATCTTTGCTTTGGAAGTCTAAGAGTTTAATATACTTACTTTTTTTAATAAAGATTAAGATTTTATATCATCACGTGACTCCAGAAATCAAATCTTCCAGGGAAGCAACAAATAAATTTTAAGAGTTGTGATAAAATTAGGAAACTAAATCATACTGTATTTATAATTCCTCTAAATAGTCTGGAGAATATAATCTGCATTATGAAGAATATGCTGTCTGTATGAGCTTCTCCCCTGTGCTGCTTCTGTCTTGATGGTGACTGCAGGAGGATGGCTCTGACACACTCCTGTCACCACTGCCCAGCGTGAATGTTGCATGTGCATCCTGACACAGGCCATACCAGAATGAATGTGGTCAGCCGGTGCAGTAGGGGATAAGAGGAGGAAAGAACCTTTTAAAACTGTTCCCTACCTTGCATACAATTCACAGTCCTCTTCAGAAGGGCCCTCAGGCAAAACTCCTAGGCAGTACAAGATCAAACCTGTACTTAGTAGGAGACGTTTTACTTCCTTATTAATTGTGGAGTGTCAGTTCCCAGCAGCAAACACATTCTAGTATGCTGCCTTTTTATGAAGATGTGAGAACCACAAGGAGTCTGGGATTCTAAATTCCTTTCAGATCCTTTATATAAAAAAAAAAGTCCAGATGTCGCACAAAACATTTAAAGAACTTTATTTGAAAAACATTTTCTTTCTAAATGGGAGTTTATGCAGAGTACAATTAAACATGTTTTTCTAACTAAATATACTAGTTTGTATCTTGTGGTAGGGAAAAATAAATAAGTAAAAATAAAAACAATCTGAGACTCAAAGTTAATCATGTTGTGCCAGCTTGATTCAGATCCCCCGATGAAAGGACATGCATCTTCTCCTGATGTAATCCCAGACTTCTAGATCTGCTGTCAGGACCAGGGTCTTCAAACTGAAGCCTCAGTCCTACATTCGGTAGGGAATACATCTCAAGCTTCTTAAATTCTGCTGGTCACAATTCTTGCAAATAGTAATGTGCCAATTCAGGCAATTACATCTGTGAATGTACTAAGAGAAAATTGCTACATATCCAGTAAATTCAAGGTGTAGCATTCAGAACTGAACAATGATTTCTGTGCATTTAGTTTAGGACACATTATGCTTTCCTGATTTTTTGAGACAGGTCCCTTTCTAAAAGCAGTCTACTTGAAGGCCCTTTTTCCCCTCTTTTAAAGACAGTTACTGTGTTTGCCTACTCCAGTCCTGTGGGACCTCCCCCAGCCTTTCCATATTCTTGAGAATGATAATTTCTGGTTCAGAGATTGCCTTGACTTGCTTTAAAAGAACTTTAAGGTGAATTTTCTATCAGGCCCTGCTGGCTGAAATGCATCTAACTCATCTGAACACACTTTAACTCATGCGTTTCCCATTGCAGACTCTACATATTTCCCTCTATTAAAATGAAAAATCTTGGCTTTGCAGCTAACCTTTTTGATGAAGAATGAATTAAAAAGGGCAGAAAATATTTTAGTCTATTCTATTACACCTACTTTTCTTTCTCTTTTTGTGTTAAGTAATGGATGCTTCCTTTTTTATTTCCTCATTTGTCAGGGATCAACTTTTTTTTTCTTTATCATCTTTTATTTGTTTTGATACTGGTAAGTCATTTTGTACTTCAGCTTTTTTGATCTAAACCTTACATGTCAGTCTATTTCTTCATACACATCTTCAGTGATCGCTGTTTCTATTTTGTTAGTCTTTATTTTCTTTTGACTTACACTATAAAGGTCCTGAAGTTTCTATATTGCTTTGTTATGTTTCCTCTTTTTCTCCCCCATTGAGCCACATGGCTACTGTGCCTTTAATATTTCATGTCATAACCACCACTTTCTCTGAAGTCCTATTTGCCATAAAATTTCTTCACAAAAGAGTCTATCTACAAGATCCCTGAGTGGGTCTGCTTTTTTTTTTTCCTATTTTTTTTTAAACTTCCTGTCATACTCCTGTTATTCTCATCACCTTTTTTTCTTGCATATCATGAACTCTTTTGGTTTACTATCACATCCGTCTTCAGATTTTTGACCAGTCACTCCTCACTAGTTAGAATCAAGTCAAATTGTTTCTCTGGCACCTTTCTTCACCTTCTGAAACGTGTCTATAGTACATGCCAAAATGACCTGCTTCTGCCTTGCTATTTTGCCACAGATACTTGGGTAATTAAAACTCATCTCTGCCACCTTTTGCCTTCTCCATTACCATGATTCTCCCCATTCAAATAAATGATATTAATCTCTGTCTTCAGATCAAGTAGTCCACACTCATCATGAAATTATGCCTGTCCTTTTCCTGTTTCATCTTTATCTCTCTCATTTCAGGACTACAGGAAAAGCGTACTAATTCTTTGCACATATTGAAATGCTTTTCATTTTGCCGCTGCTTCTCCTGCCTGAAACTGTACCATTCTAGATCACTATTGTCACCCTGTGAAGTGTTCATCTCTGACACACCAGTTAAGTGTCCATTTCATTATGTTACAAGGTTTCAGTTTATTCCCTATGACTTTTGCCTTTTCTGTGTAAGCATAACAGATATTTGTCAAGTTGTCTTGATGCTCCATTTTGTCTCCCTTGTGATTCACATTTCCCTCTAGGAGCCATGATATTTTTAGTGATAGATGGACTTTTACCATCACCTTATTTCAAGTCTTGTTTAAAAAGTTCCTAACTAGACAATAGGTCAATGCCTTCAGATGAATTCCCTGAGTTGTCAGAGTTTGTGGAACACTGCTGTTGTTGAAGGTAGAGCCCTGGCATCAATACAATCTATGTCTCAAGGTATTCATCTCTTTTCCTGCTTATCTGATGGTCACTTCTGGAAATCATTGGAAGAACCAATGATTTTATAAACACAGATAAGTTTAATCTGCTCGGGTTCAACTGTGCATAGCTGCTCAAACACAGCACCATAGTTATATGGCAAGGAAGCATGGAGTGGAGAGGAGAATGGCAACTTCTTAAGCGAGCTCAATTAAAAAAGATTCATAAAGCAACCTTCAATAGTGCTTCAAGAGGTAGGTATTGCCCTTTCTAAATTCTTCCTGTGATGATAGCTGAAGATATAGAAATGTGTAAAATGCAGTGTAACTGCCCCTTCCAGCTGCCAAGGGTTTTACCACCGAGGGGTAATGACTTATAGTAGGCCATGCCTGTAAAACACACATATAGTAGCTTTTAAGTAGATTGAAATAGGAGGATATTTCTTTTCTTTTGTTTTCATCTATAGTGGTGAGTACATTTCTATAATCAGGCATAGTTTCATTTTGTTATAGCTAGTTCTCACATTAAAAAGTTAACCTCTGGGTCATCTGGTATAGCATGACAATAACAGACAAGTACAGTGGGAAGTTTCTGCTGAGGCTATTATATTGATTGGATTTAAATTTTGAAAGATCACTTGATCTCCTCCAGTGTAAGGCTGCACGCAGCTGGCATTTTTTCAATCTACCGAGAAACAAACTCTGAATTTACAGATGACCATCAAGCTGGAAGTGTGTTTTGACAGAACAGAATAAGAATATCTTTATGTAACACCAACAGCTTATAGTGGGAAAGAGTTTTAAGTAGACAGGAAGATTTAAATATGTGTCATCTTTTAGAGATTATTTAATGTATCAATCTGATGGGAAGCAGCTTTATTTTATCTTAACTCCTATATGCTTCAGTTTTCATTAGAAGCAATCTTATTATAAGAATAGTATTTTTTATGTTTGGCTCCTGAGATGGTGATGTGGAGAGGATGTACAGAAATACACATGCAGTTTTTATGTTTCAGTTTCTTTGTCAATTATTTTTTTATCTTATTTGCATTCACGTTGTCTTTCTGTACATGCCTTGCCTTGTACAACTGATGCTTTCTTTTATTGGAGTCTATTGTGTACTGTCAAGCCTGGTTTAAAACACAGTAATCTCATAGACACTTACAATTACGAACTTCTTCTGAATTCACAAACATATTAAAGATGCACAGGTAGCAAATTAGCTGAGAATCTCAACAAACTGCACTTACAGTAAATATCCTACTTTTAGAGAAGTAGGATGCCTTTAAAAGTCAACAGTTCTTTTGGAAGTACTTTGTCACATTTATGAAGCACTGCATCACATTTATGGCACACAGTGTCATGATAAGTTGTCCAAAGTGCCTGTCAGCTTGCCTTACAAACTGAAAAAAATAAACAACCCAAAAGATTACCTTAAAGAGTAACAAGCAACCTTCAGAGAGGTTAGCATAGTTTTTTTCCTTTTTCCATGAGACTCAAGCAGCGTCATTAAACTTTCTGTTTCTCCAGTTTAATTTTTTTTGCAGTGTAATTTAATGGAAATAGACTATTTTAATTTTCAACTATGAAAAGTTATAAATAAAGACATTTTAAAAAGTAAATAACTTTTAGGAGCTTTTTTAAAAGCATGCAGCTGTTCTAACACGAGAGATCCTAGTTAGCTATTTTTTTAATACAAACCACAAAGAGGTCAAAGAATCCAGCATTTTTTTACTACCCATTCACATTTAATGCAAATTCCAGCAATATATTCATGTTATTTCTTTAGGCACCTTCAGAATGCCAGCAGGTAATTGAGTAATCTGAGCTAATGGCGCTCATGTCAGGTGCCTAAAGAAATACCCTGAGGATGACATTTGGAGCTGACTTATCATATACTCCTGTTTCACAACTAAGAGGGAGATGAAACTGTCAGAAATTTAAGGAGTAATAAGAAGAGAAAAGTGCTAATAAAAACATCTTTTTTTTGCTAAGGATTTTGTTCATCATGAATCTTCCAAAGGAATCTATTCTGCTTTGCCCAAAACATCATTAATGTGTACTGCAAACAGAGTAGAATAGGCAAAAAGATGGCATTTCATAGCATCTGGGAAACATACTTATTGGGATCATTATTTCCCAGAATCAGAGCTTTACTTTTTATTTTATTGTTGAAAAGGAAGCCTCTATCTCCAGGGTTGAAAAAAGGTTTTAATAGCAGACTCCATTAAAAGAAGTTAGCTGGGAGAAAAATAGTGATCTTTGTGACAGTATTAGCCAGGAGGTTTTGACATATGAATTATTCCTCTTACAGCCATAGTTGCTAACATGAGTGATGTACCATCAACAAGAACGCTTTTTTATTATTGTTTGCAAAACCAAAGAAAAAAGATAGTAAAACAAAACTCAAGGTGACTGGTCTCCTAGGGTAGGAATATGAGAGGTCATATACAGTTTTAGTAGCAAAGACTAAATTAATTTGCCTAAGGAGGGCTTCAACTTTCTGAGTTCGGGCAAGTGCTTTTCTAGAGTGTGTCCTGCACAACCACCAGTTCTGGAACTGTTGTGGTATGGCCACTCCTGACAATTGCTTCGTACAATGCCAGCTGTTACGCACCAAAAAAATGCTGTTTCTTACCATTTGAGAACATGTACATCAGTTCCTACTTTAAGATATGGATTTTGTTGGAGAAGCTCTGCATCTCCCTGGCACTGAAACTAGATATTTGAGGTTGCTTGGTTTTAGACTTTCTTATTGCTTGTTCACTCACAGTTCAGGCCCTTGGCTATCAATATCTTTTTTCTTCCTGCAGAAGAATTCATATAAATGCTTTCTATACAAGGCAAGTGGAGATACAACCTTCTTATGCATACCTGTGTGGGTAAGCCACATGCACCAAGTTAGGAACCAGTGATTAATCTGGGAAAAACTCTCCCAGTGTTTCCTAGAAAAACTCATTTAGCCAAATACATAAAGAAACAAGAGTTATCTTTGAAGTATTCCTAGTGCCAGCCTTTTCTACTGAAGGGGTAACAACACAGAACATTTTACTATAGATGAAGTCTTTCAGGTCCAACTTGCCAGTATCAAAGACCACAGCACAATTAGCACTTAACTCTGTAACTGCTGTTAGAGCACTTTGTGGTCACACCACTCTGCCCTCTCTCCTGGCCATTCCTGTGCCCTCCTGCTACATATTTACATGCACCTGTCTCCCCATTAACACCTCGTTAAGGCACACACCTGCTGTGGTTTTCCTTAAACCCACTGCACTACAGCCATTAACCCTGTATATTTCATTATAAGTGCTCAGCACAATAGCAGCACTGAGTAAGGCTCATTAATGAGTCATGTAGCCAACAAAAATTGGGTTTGTGTGAGTGTCTCTTTTTGGTTCAATTTCTTCACACCCCCCTATTTAATAATTGATTATGTATTAAATATGTTCCCCAGAAAAAAATGCATGAGCACACATGCATTAAATCCAGCTGAAACAGCACAGTTTTGAGACAAAACACTAATGGACAGAAATCTAATACGTATTTATAAATCGTAGAAAGGCAACAATGAAACCAGAGCTGTAGGGCTTAGGAGACCTCACTTTTATTCCAAAGTTTGTCGAACATCTGCATCTTCACCAGCAAGTTGTAGCATCTGCCTATGCTACTTCCAGAAAATGAAGGTTATCAGTGTGTGTGCTTAGGCCAGGATATACATACACGCTTCACCAAAAATAAGTGCAAGGCAAAGTACAAACCTCTACAGTATCAACTGTGCTGAAACAAAAAACAGAAGAAGCCAAATTCATTAATATTTGTAGCAAAAGAAAACTGGTGCATGAGCACGTAGTATGATTGATATGAAGTTCAGAATCAAAACTGCCATGGCAATTTCTCCAGCAGTTTCACTGAATTTGTTTTGAAATCTTCAATTGTGGTGACTTGAGTAGAAAGATAAACTGGAGAGGCAAACATGGCAGATGATTGCTCCATAACTGTGTAATCAAGAAATACCACAATCCATTATTTGATCATAATCCTGTGAATCTACCACAAGGAAAATCTAAGCTCTGGAGCTTCTTTTGGGTCAAAAACTCATCTCCTTGTTAGAATAGCTACGTAAAACTATTGAATGTGCTACTTTAATAGCAAAATAAGAGGGACCCTCGGCTGTATCCATACATTTGATCAATGATTTGCTGCAAATTACATTAAGTGGCCGCAGATCAGTATTTCTTACTAAACACCCTTACAGAAGGGTAATTTACTGTGTAATTGCTTTTCATCGCTTCTTTATCATGGACTATTGCTTTCCTTGGTCAAATCTCTCATACTTGCACTACAGAAGACACTAAAGTTGCTCTTTCAAATTTCATATTGCTTATGTTGCTTAGTAATATGTGTCTGTGTGTGTCCATAAACTTACTGTGTGAGAAATTCAGAAGATCTCTATGCTATTTGCATTGCAATTCTAATTGCAATTCTCTTCTCATTTTAGCAGCTTCAGATGAGCTTTAATAGGAGGCCTGGATTTTAAAGGGATCAGCTCAAAGAGGTTAAAATTCCTGCAAATGTAGCAAATGTAACATTTGCTTTTTGATATATATAATGCCCATTTGTTCCACTGTGTCTTGACAACAGCTTTCCCATTGGTATCTTATTCTCTCACGGAAATATCTTTTTATTCTTATTATTCACTTGACTCATGCCAATTTTGCAGAATCAAAATACATAGAAAAAACATCTTACTATATAGAAAAAGTAGTTGTTCGTGCACCTCTCTATCCAGATACCTACTTGGGATGGAGATAATAATCCTTGCAGATATTAAAAGTACTCACATGCAGTGTAAGGTGATCCACGTATAAACCAACCCATTAAATTTGGCTGTAGAGTTTACACATTTCTTCAGCAGGGAAGCCTACCACCAATGGGGTGTTTTTAATAGGCATTGAAAGCTAGAGTTTATTATTCACTGAGTAGAACTGACATTGGATTTGATTCAGTAAGGAGCACTAACTGCATAAACAGATGTCAACTGCTATTTGGTCTGGTGACCATGGACTGGATAAATAAATGGAAAAGCTAACATGAAGCACAGAACTGAAGATAGGGATCTTCTTCAAATGACAGTATATTGGGTCAGTATGTCTCAATGTGCATCTGGAAAGAAGAAAATGGAGGGTAGGCTTCCCTATAAAGAAGAAATAAAGCAGCAATACAGTACCCATTAACTAGTTCGACGAAACATGTCATCCCTGTTTCGTAAATCATAGTCAGGATTTACTGAGATTCATCAAAGAATACTACATAGGTTACCACAATCATTAGCTACCTGGAGCATACAGAACTAGAGTCCACTGAAGTCAATGGAAAGAGTTCTATTGAATTCTGTGAACTAAACACGCAGGCCTACTTAGGTAGGGCAACAGAGGCAGACTTTGTCCTGTTGGCAGTAAATCTTGCAATCCGTTAGCTTCTAGTAGCAACTGTGTCTACATATGATTCCTCCATCATGATCCCATATTCATATTAGTCTTACTACGGCAACAAAGATTGTGCCCCATTCTGCTAAGCCTGTTATAAATATATACTGAATGACAAAACCTTCCCCAAATTGCTCAGTCCTAGGCTTGTCTCTGAACGCTGATCCTTTCTTTTGCTTCTCTGATGGCAGAGAGAAGGATACCACATACTAGGCAGAATTATCCCCTGTGGAATATTTTGTTCTGTATGGTGGAAATCTAACTGTAATGCAGAACCAACAGGTTCGGAAGCAGGGAAGGAGGCTGCACATTATAGGCTAGCTGCTTTTTGTCTGTAATAGTTGCTGGAGGAGGCAGGCAATTAGAGTATGGCTTGGGGTACAGTTTCATATTATACCTAATGCAGTGTAGCCGTAAGCTCTTGCTGAGAGCAGCAGCCCTGCTCTGCCCTCCTCTGCATCTGCCCCAGCTGCAGGCTTTGCCTTTTCTCTTGTATTGGACTGAGCTGCAGAGTCTCCTGACTGCACAGCAAATCAGTCCAAATCACTGATTGAAATTGGTGGGAGGATGGCAGGGGGAAATAAAAAAAAAAATAAAAATCACCAAACTGCTGTTTGTATGACTTATGCTGCAGACACAGAGTCATTTGACCTCATGCAAGAGAAGTGGAAGCCTGTTGGCTGGGAGCAACAAGGAGAGCAGGATGGTGCAGACCCATTCCTTTCAGGAGCCACTCACAGCTACACCAGGTAAGGAAAAAAGTGAAACAGCAGCCTTTTATTTGTTACAGGAATGGCAGCGTAGAGCACAGCCCTCACAGCCCTGAGAGTGCGCTTCACAAACAGGTAGTTTAAAGAGACTTTTAAAACTGCTCATTGCCCCAACCCTCATACAACAAGGGGAGCGTAGTCACTGAGAATTGTAGTCGTCACTCTTGGTCACTGTCTTGAGTCTGCAAGATCATGAGTCCCTTCAACTTCATTGACTTCCGCAGAAGCGAATGACATGCATATTATTGGGACTTTAAAGCTTGCTCATACTATAAAATACTCTACTTGTAACCAAACATACTTAGCATTATTGTGAATTATGTAAATAAAACCCAAACCACCTGACAGACAGTTTTTATACTGGGGAAATAGAGTCTCGATTTAAAATGACGTTTTAAAATTTATGTCATTTAATAAAACAATAAATTCCCTTTTTTCCACTTTTGTCATTATGAAGCTTAAAGGCAGTTTCATGTGTGGCACCTACTTGCATTTCACTCATGGATTTATTACAATAAGCATCACTTTAAATGAAAATGTTCACATTTTCAAAGGAAAATAAACAGTTAACAGTTTCAGAACTATTATTCTTTTCCACACAATCCCATAAAAATTTCCCAATGAAAAAGCTAATAGACCAATGGCGAGACACTTACATATGCAAATATGTTTCCGTGAAAGAGTTAAAGTGCTTTATAATATAAATTTGCTTTCAGTGCCAATATAATTAGATTGTAACAAGCAAACCCCTGCAACATAACACAGTGAAAATTTGAAAATTTGATTCTGCCTGGCAAACAACCAAGTCCCTGCGTGTGCACAAACCTGACATTAATAAGCTACAAGAGATTACATGATTTAGAAAAGAAGCACTTGGTGTTACAAAATCAAATAATAGATCTCTAGGCTATAATTAGGAGAATTGGGATTCAACAATGAAGTCATAATAATGTAATTTAGCTGTAAGTAACAGAGCCATGGAGTCACATTAGGAGGTGTGATCACATCTTTCAGCAAAGCTCTGCTGTGTAGACTTATTGCTGTTCAGTTTAGTCTAGTACACAGCAACCTGTTGGCACAGAGCTCAGGCTGACAGCCTCTTGTTCTCTAGGGGCAGTATGGCAAAGTGCCACCCGTGCATTTTTATTTCAGTCTTGTGACTTTTAAGTCAAAACAATAAAATTATATATACTGAGTGCAGAGTTGACTGTGAATATTTGTATAAATTACTGCACAGCGTGGGTTTAGGGGCTGTTTAAGAACAAATATATATTAAAAAAAAGGCAAAATAAACTGCTGAAGCAGGGTGTTATGTTTCTGTTAGGCTTGATGAACATGTACTGTTTAGCTACTTTATTCATCTATTTCTGTCATTAGGAAATGGCTCCAGATCTGCAACTTATTGCAACTGTAGTCACGAGCCTCTTTTGCTCGATTCTTTTACACTAGTGTGATACGGTCGTTTTGCCTGCTTAGCCCAGCATGCAGGTGTTGCACAGCCATGTGAAGCTGGTAACAAAAGGTAGTGCAGGATGCGGCTCAGCAGAGCTGCAGGCACAGCTTGCTGTCCCTCACCCAGCCACAAAACACAGCCCCACAGCCCACCACGCGTGGAAGGTGGCCGCGACAGCTGGCCTGTTGGAAGGAGGTGTCAGGGGAACTTCAGGCAGGCAGCGTGCAGCTTCTCACATTGGTGCTGACAGTACATCAAACTCAACTCTACAATTTTTGTGAAAGTTACCGTTTGATTTAAGCCATTACAGAGCAATATGTCACACCAGCAGCCCCTCTCCTCCATCTGTGTATCACCCAACTAAGGCTGTTTCTTTGGTCTATTATTAATTTAAGCTTATTTCACAAATTTTGGCCACAACTGTTTGTCATTTGCTTGCCGTAGCTAATAAAACAGATACCCCACATTAATTTGGTGAGTTCCTCCTTTAGGCGCTGGTGCCTAGTTACAAGTGAAATGCTACCTGTTCAGTCATTTATTAGGTGATTATTTTCTTGTCTCCCTGCACACTTTGTGGTGCTTATGTTATAATCCTGGGGGCTGTCTCATAGAACCCCGTGTCCGTCTTCCACAGGCCTCCTAGAGGCAGCTGAGCTACAGCCAGCTCCCTGAGCTCGCCCCACAGCACAAACAGGGTAACTCCAAAACCCCTGAGCACCAGTTACTGTGTCCAGACCTGAAATCCAATTTCCATTCACAAAAGACACATGCAGAGATTTAGTTCGTTGTTAGGCTCTGAGGTGTTTAAATCAACACTTTTGGCTTTGAGGAGGGCTGTGTGTGTAATTTGTTTCCTTTTAATTTTATAACCTACTAGATAAATGGAGGAAAGAGGTATCAACTTTGCATCCAGACTGTCAGAAAATTCAAACGTGTTTGGATTGGAACTTTGAAATAGGGTGATCACTTCTTGTTACGGTTTCACAAGCTGGGGCTGGTGGTCCAACAGCATTCCCATCTTTTAGGGAAATCCAGAAGCTTCTGCTTCCATTCAGTCTTTTGTATAACAAGAGTAAACACCTGTTGCTCCTGTTAGTTCCATTTTATTTTTATTTGCAGTTTCTTCCAATTACTGTTTATTTTATTAGTTCTTTATGGTTTTGCTGGTTTTTTTTTTTTTATGACATTTTGATTTGTTTCAAACTGCCCTTTATTTTAATTTTCTTTCCCAGGCATGTTGATTTATGGTTGTTTTTTCTATTTCTTTTATGCCTTAAATGATGTGTTTGTTTTATTTTCTTTATTTGCATAGCACTTACTTTTCATGACCTTTTTGTTGCTGCAGCTGCTGCTGCTTCTGGACTGATGGTGTTTTTCTTCTACTTATCAACCAGGAAACACAGAATGAAGGTAAAGCAAATCCCTGTGAAGACAAGCACCTTAACACAAAATCTTTTCTGATATTTATTTATTTTTATTATTCTGCAATGGCCTAAAGGTGTGGGGATTTCTCTAAGAGTAGAATTTAAAATGGTTTCTTACTTCTTAAAGAAACATACTATAGAAACTCTGTATGTTCCTATCTAAAGATCACTTCTGAGCAACTTCCTTTGGACAGGTTTAATAGTTCGGCAGCTCTTTCAGGAGCTAAGACATTTGTAATGGAGGTAACATGAAGAAAATCCTAAATTTTAGAGGTCTGTCTACAACTTTTGTTGTAGGGTCCTCACTGCTGATGTAAAATACTGTATGGACATTTAAAAATGAGTATACTTGCAGTGAGTGAAATGTCTCATAGGAAATGTCTACAGAACATTTATGCTTAATTATGACTAATGAGTGTGTGCTACCTGACAGGTGTGTTTGCATATTGCATACACATGGGGTGTTTGTGTGTGTGTGCGCCTGCCTATAGGCTATGTATATATATTTATTTTTATACACATCCATACATACATATTTATAGAAAAATTACACTTTTGTCATCTGGTATATCATTATCATATCTGCATTAGTTACCTAATATGAGGGTCTATGTATAGGCCTGTGTCTATTACACATTATGTTATTTAAATGAAGGTATTAACACTAGATGTGTTTATAATCTTTCCTTTCGGACCTAGTTTACTTTTATTCTACACAAGCTGATGCTACTTCAGAACTTAATGAAATTAGTGACATCCAAATTATTACCGAAATGGATTCCATTGCTCACAGTGGAAAAAACAACTTCCCTTCTTTTAAAGCTGTTGTTACCATTCTTTTAACAACAACAACAAAAAAAATCTCAAAATGATATTATTTCATTTGGTTCCTCATTTTGTGGTGGTGTGTCACAAATTGACATTTTGCCAGTAAAACAGGAGTATGTATCAAATCACCATCTTTTTTTGAATGGTAGGTGGTTTGCAATGACCTGCTGAATGAAGCCTGCATTAACAACATGCTTCTTGGATTCTTTCCCTTCCCCATTAAAAAGTTTCTTAATGCACCTTCTAACATTGGTGTTTGCACCATTTTATGTGTTTATGTGTGTAATATAAAATGCATATATTTACACACACATGCCTATAATGAGTCAAAACCAGAACAGCTTCTGTCTCAGCTTGTTTGCACCTTAAGCACATTGTATGGAATGAAATTTGAATGCTGTTCAAAGAGAAAGCGTGTGAGTTAGCCCAAGGGCAGAAGAAAGTCATGTGCAACAGGTTACATGATTTTACATAACTTTTGGTGAAAAAAAAAGCACCTCATGTCAATGCAGGAAATATTTTAGAATATGCATGGTATAGATTGAATGTTTTTCCTCACTGCTTCATGCCTGTACTTCAGTACTGTACTTCAGTACAGTATATTGTTGTTTTCACCATAATTAATGCAATCTTTTTCTCACCTTCCCTAATATAATCCAGCACCCAAAAAAACAAGAACATTTTTTTGTAGCCTTTCTTAGCTTTCCTGCTTTTTTTATTTCCAGGGTTGGCATGGGAAGAATTGGAGGGATTTGGAGACAGGTAACTTTAATGGCCTTGTTTTGTTCCATGCGGCTATCTCCTCGAGATAGTTTGGGCCAAACCAAAGTAATTTTTTGGAGAGGACTCTCCGGCTTACAGAGGGAGCCTCACTGCTGTCAGAGCTTCCTACCCATAGCTCGTCTCTGATCACAGCCTCCCTTCCCCAGCTGACAAGTCCTTGCCATTGGACTTGCGAGGACCAAAGGGATTACACCTTGACAACGGTGAGTGGGAAAGGGATGTGGTCCCTGGTTGTGTGGACAAGATGGTACATTTTCAAGGTGATATACAGCAAAGGAGCTCAGGCATCTCCGTCTTTCCTGGCTCCCTTTCCTACCTGCTTACAGGAGAAAAGCTAACAGTGATGGTGATATGACTTCAGGCTATATGGGAGGAGTTACAATCTAACAGTGAGTTATGCTAGAGCTGTTAAGAAGTGCGGGGACCTCTTTTAGTATCCTCTAAAATATGCATGGAGTGGATCATACACTTTAAAATAAATATATCTTTTTTTCTATCTTTTGTATCATAAAAAAGCCTGAGTAAAATTTCATAACTCCTTCCCTGGAGAGAATAAATACGGGAGGAACTCACATCAGGTAGATGTTGGTTACAGGCAGTGGGAACAGTAAATAAACTGCTATACAGAATAGCATCTCTGGGTTCGATCTCTGATGTTAGCTTAAATAAACTGAACATTAGAGATATAAAGCAAAATGTGTTTGAAGTTACTCAAATATTACAGAATTGCAGGGCAAAATACGCTTCAGGAATATTCACAGCTGTAGTTGTGTTAGAATTCATAGCCTTGTTATAATTTGCCTTATTTCATGCTTGTCTGAACACTAGTATTTCAGTCTCTTACAGGACTTTATCCAAAAGTTACAGTTCTGTATCTCTTGAATACAATGACATTTAAGAGCAGGACTTTATCACACTGATCAGTTTGCTAGAATCATTTGTACTCTACTGCTTCTGTGTGAGTCCTTATTGTTAATCAATTATGTCTTTGCTACTGATACTAGTTGATTTTACTGGTATTACAGGTGACATTGTTGCATCTTTAATCCTACTCCGATTTCAGAGCTAGCTGTTCCACTCAGATTCTGTTGCTTTGGCTTCTTTGAACCCCGAGCAGGATCCTGGCTAGATGTCACAAATGCAGCAAAGGCTTCCAACTCTTGGTGCCCCAGGGATGTGGAAGCTACATCCAAGCATTACCAGCTACTGCTGCTCAGGAAGAGGTCTGTGGGGTCAAAAAGAGCCTGCAGATTGGAAGTGTATAAACACAGGTTGGGTTGGGCACAGAGGGGAAGGGAAGTTGGAAACAGGGTGAATCTTGCATTCACATCCCTGTAAAACTTCTGCTATCCTAAGATCTGTTCAGAAAACTGAAAAAAATCAGGATGGAAGGAACCAGATAACTCATTCTCATGTTATCACATTTAGAGGTTACAAGATCACTGGAGACTTAATAGACATAACCTCTCCCTGTACTATCCTCCATGTCTCTCCAGGTTCCATGCTTTGCTCTTACATGATTTTTTACACTTTCTTTCCTCTCTGTTTCATTGTCCTAAAGGGGATGTTGTTACTGAATATCACATGCCTGGCTTCTGGATGTTATTGTTTATATTACCTTTTTGTTGCCATCTTGCTGTAGAAAAGCAGAGTGTTCCTTTTCACTAGGATCATTTCGTTTTCGTCTTACTGTCCACATTCAATTGATCATCTAATTGTGTCTGGTTTTCTGATGTCTCCTCATCTTTCAAGAGTCAAAGAGATGGTATACAGTTGATTCTCACTAAATAATAGAAATAGGAACCTAATGAAGTTCAACAAAGGCAAGTGTAGGGTCTTGCACCTAGGGAGGAATAAACCTGTACACCAGTACAGGAAAAGCAGCTCTGTAGAGAGAGACCTGGGAGTTCTGGTGGACAAGTTGACCATGAGGCAGCAATGTACCCTTGTGGCCAAGAAAGCCAGTGGTCTCCTGGGGTCCATTAAAAAGAGTGTGGCCAGCAGGTCAAGGGAGGTCATCCTCCCCCTCTACTCTGCCCTGCTGAGGCCACATCTGGAGTACTGTGTCCAGTTCTGGGCCCCCCCAGTTCAAGAAGGATAGGGAACTGCTGGAGAGAGTCCAGTGGAGGCCTCCAAAGATGAGGAAGGGACTGGAGGATCTCTCTCCAGAGGAAAGGCTGAGAGACCTGGGTCTGTTTAGCCTGGAGAAGAGAAGACTGAGAGGGGATCTCATCAATGCTTATAAATATCTAAAGGGCAGGTGTCAAGAGGATGGAGTCAAACTCTTCTCAGTGGTGCCTGGTGACAGGACAAGGGGCAACGGACACAAGCTGGAACACCTAAGTTAGGGCATTTGACCTATCCTGTCCCAGTAATATGAATGGCTAAACAGTGGAGCACTAACACAGAGAGAAGAGACTTTTTGTCGTCTCTTACCTGTCTCCATTTCACAGAATCATTACAGTAAGACAATCCCGCAACATTAAAGAAAAAAAAATGCTACGCAAATCTATGCCTTTTCAATTTTTGGGGGTTTTGCTTGTTTGGTTGGGTTTTTTTACTACAAATACTCATTTTCTACACTCAAAGGTCTAAAACATTTTTTTTCAATTTAATCATTATTATCCCATTTCCCTAACTTACTCTTCAATTCTTGACAGAATAGTTGTTCGAACTTTTTAAGCTGAAGGTCAGAAAAAGCAAGAACTTCAAGTGGACTCTTCAATAAAAGTAACCATGTCCCAGGAAGGGCAGCCATACTTACAAGATACAAAAGCAGAAGTTTATTAGATACTTATAATCCGTTACAGAATGAAAGTTTTTGTTCACAAGATATTTAAAAGAAATCCATCTCCTAGCATGCTAGATCTCAAAAATATTTTTATCTGGGTTTCAGTAAACCGTTAACATGACGTTGGGCAATTTTAACAAAGACCTGTTCAATTTCAGTTAATCTCAGTGGGAGGTTAATTTCAACAGTATTATGATATCAATATTGTTTGCAATAGTATTTTAATCACTGACCTTGTGATGATCCCACTAGTGCAGCCTACTGTTTTTCTCATTAAGAAATGAGAGCAAAGCCTGTACATTTTGCAGAGTTCATCACTGACACTAAGATTTCCAGCTTGAAATCCCAGCAGGCAGTGCTGTCAAGTGTTGCACTGAGAAGAGAGGAGTAACACAAGTTTGGGAATGGTTCTCCTCCAGTTCCTCCCCTACTTTCTAGGAATTCCTGCAGTTTGGTACCAGCCGCTGCTTCTACTTTATTCAGCCACATGCGTGCACTCATCACACAAACACGGACACACTCATACACTCACAGATTATATACAGCAATTATTGAAGTGCACAGAAGTGTGACAGGCCTTTCACTACATGTATGATATGGAGGCTGCTGCATACACATAGCTCAGATTCCGATCCTAAGATCCTCATCCCAGTCTCCCTAGAAATGAGCTGAAAGACTTCTTTTGATAGCATCAATGTGGATCAGGCCTAATTACCTAATGGATCAACTCATGGTCTTTTATGCCTCTGTCAGGCTGGGTACTGAAACACACCTACCGCAACATAATTATGCATTCCAAACTAGAGCTCCTAAACTGAGAGTATGTGGAAAAAGCCCTTTTACTCAGACTGTATTCACTGCTCTGCTTTGCTCTTTCTTTTTTTTCCCCAAGTACTAATGCTTCAGAATGCCAGTAAAGCTGACATATAGCTAACTGAACTCCTATACTGTTACGCAACTTAATTTTATATATGTTATTTAAATTTCAGCTGTGATTAGTTCTACATATGAGCAATGACTTCACTATAGAATAAGTCTTTTTTAGAGAATTGCAGCATGATAAATAAATGAATAAAGACCTAGAGCAGTGTATTTCACCACATATGCTGGGAAGCATTCTTAGCAGAAAACTTCGAAATCTCAATATTCCCTATGGTCCCTCTAGTCTGCATTAAAAATAACTAAAGACTGTAGTCATAATTTTTTTTCAAAACATGAAATGCATTTTATGCAACAATGCCTCAGATGAGACACAAACTCAACAGAGCTTACAAATATTCGACATTAGCTCTTTTCATAGCCTTGCTTCAGCTAAGAGGCTTTATTGGTGACTGCAGATGCGCTGATATTTTGTAAACCCAGTATTTAGATTAAAATTCATGAAAGATATCTCACTTGCATAAATAAATCAAGGCTGCAAAAAATAAAGTTTAAACATCCATACACTACTACTATCATTTTGCCAAAATGACACACAGCATGACTACAAAATTTGCTGTAATATTGTAATCGAGAATAAAATTTGCCCTGCTGTATTGCTGGAAAAGGTATAAGTATGTATCCATGGATTTAATAGCATATTAAACACACATTGGCCTATAGTTTTAGCATTACTGCATACCCACAAATCCTACTGGATAGTGAAGTGACGTATCTATCACAGTGAAAATAGGGCTCTTGTCTCACAGCTAGCTGACAGAGATATTGATGCCTGTTCCCACTGTAATAGATAAGCCAGGCCAGGCCACATGGGGAAGATGCTACAAGTCAGTTGATCTGATTTATGCTTATATACAACATTAATGACAGAAATCATCATACTGAAGTTGGTGGTCCTACAACATGCATGGGGATTTAAGGATTAACACTCAACCTGTCTGGAATAGTTTTGCCATACTATTTGTGCTACTTGATCAATTATGAAATTTGTGGGGGAAAAGCTGTTGATTTCCTTAACATTTTCACTGAAAAATGTGCCTGATGTTTATGGTTGGCTTTCTACTGGCAGGTGCAGGAAGGACGAGAGAGAGAGAGAGGAAATGTGGTAACTAGTACTACTACATTTCTCTCAGGATGGCAAAAAGATCTTGCACTCTTTTGTAATCAGTTATAATACCTTACATGGCATTCAGTAGCCCCTGTCTTAGGTCTTCGTTACTGAACACATCTCATGCTAATAAAAGTGAGATAATATTTATTTCTGAGTATCACCACTCATAGTGACCACTGAAAAGTATGCTTCCTTTTTGCCAATGTGTGCCCCTACCCACCTTTGTTTGGCAGTATATATGTGTTTACAGAGGGTTAGGACCCGCTTAGTCTTCTATGCAAAGGCAAGGGACTGCCATGTACAGCTGTATGAAGAATTAATTACAAATAGCTTTTGATGGTTGCTGCCCATTTTTTTTGCATTCATGAATTACCTATGAACAGAGTCAAAATTATTATTAAGCTGCAGATCCTTGTTTAAGACATCCAGATCAGGAATAAATTCACTTTTAAGGCCTAGCTGTGCTAGTCTCATTCATGGTGACAAATCCACTTTGCAGCATATCTTCATTAATATCAGGAAAGCAAGTACTGATAGTAAACAGCCACACAGGAAATATGGAAAATAAAAATCAAAAATCTCCAGATTTTTTTTTTTTTGTCCTCAGAAGTCTGCTCAAGTGTTTCAGTGCTTGCAAACAATAACAAGAAAAAAATTAGGTTTTGCCTTTGCACATGAATTAATATTCATATGCATATTATTGTCTGTTATTCATGCAGGGTGTGATTCCACTAACTTGTTTAGTTGATGACCTCATATGACTCAGTGGGTCATCAACTCCCAGAATGACTGCCTGGCTATTTTTTTCTTCCTTCTGTATGCCAGTTCTTTCTGATTCCTTCTCCAGCAGAGCTGCCTTCTTCAAAAACACAGACTGTGTAAGCTGTAAGCCTATTCCTTTCACGTCTGCTTAAAAAAGTGTTGGGAGAGGACTGTTTTATGTTGGGGTGCTTGGGGTGGGGAGTGAGGTGCTACGGATTTTTGATTCAGGGTTTTTGCTTCTGCTTTTCTAATACAGATTTACCTGCAGTAATTTGTAAAAAAAAATAAAAAAAATCTGCTGAAAGTTCAAAATTACAAACAGAGGTTAGTGGACAGGAAGAATACAATTTTTGTGCAATTCAAAGCCATCCTGCAAGACTAATCTCCGTAGGCAGGCAGCTGTACACATACTTTCCTATCAGCAGAACCATTCCATAGTGGAAGCAGTCACTGTAGTAGGTCTGTGAAATAGCCATGAAAGTTTTTGAGATTTTTCTTCTACGCAAACATGCTGCATTGCTTCTGTAAACTTGCCTACAAGTAATAGACTGGTAGCTTTTAAGTAATTTTTATTTTCTGAAAGAAGAAAAGATTTTTTTTTTAAACTGAAAAGTAACATGTCGAAGGGATGGAGTTCTCACCCTTAGAAAGATGAAAATTTGACAGAGTGTGGTGGAATTATAATTCCAGGTATATTTTAAGTTGTACTTTTAGTAGCTGTCAGATGCCTGACAGCGTTTCTTGACTCCCGTAGCCTAAGCTAATTTTTTGACCATTGGCCTGCTACTGCACAGGAAAGGTGTGAACTTTTCAAGCAAATCACTCTATGACTGTGCTTCAAATCCAAAACCAATAGAGAGCTTCCCATCCCTAGGAAGAACATGCCATCAAGCAGTTGCAGCGCCCTCCATCAGATCAAAAGGATCCATTCAAAGGTTCTAAATGTGTTTGTGTCTATTAATTGAGCTAGAGGTTTGTCATTGTCCCCCTTTGTTCAGAGGCTTCAGAAAAGTCTTTAATTGGTTATTGCATTACGTAGAGTAACCAAATCCTTCCCTGATGCTGTACAAATTAATTACAGCTGCATTGCTATTGGCACATCAGTAATGACAGTAGTTAATTTCAACGGAGATTATTAGTTTGCAGGTGGATACCTGTCCAGAATTGTGGTGACTGATGATCTAGCAAAAGACACACTTTTCAGTTACTTCAAATTAAGGCCAAATTTAAATGTGCAACCTAGGAAAGAAGGACTTCAGAAACAACTGAACAACTGGTAAGTGAAAGAACTGCATCAGTTGTTATCATCTTAGTTACACCTATTAAAGCAGAACTCAAAAAGTCACATAATTATACACATGTACAAAATTAATTATTAGCCAAAATATTCACAATACACTTCCTGACCCACAAAAAGTCCTTTCCAACCATCAGCTCTAGAGGCCATCTTACTATTTTTTCTTATATACAAAGACCGCAATGATGATAGATTTCTATGCGTGGTCCCATGAGCTGTCTGCCTATGAACTATATCACAGAAAGTGATAGATGAGTATATTCAAAGCACCGAGAACAGAAAGTTACCCTCTTTTACAGCTAAGATATCCAAGAATCTGTTTTTCTTTTAGTATGTGTTTCTCAGAAGAGGATTCCATAGGAGGAGGGGAAAAAAAAAGTCAAACAAGACATCAGCATTCTCCAAGCTAATATTTCCAAGTCTGAAAAGTGAACATGAATGAACAGCTGTGATGTGTGCAACACAGCAGGGCATTTGCCTCGTACTAACGAACAGCTTTGCCAATACACTGATTTCCTGTACTGAACATAGCCATTGAGAAGCTAGTACATTAATGGCGGACTACTAATATAAATTAAAAACTAAAGACATACAGCTTTCAGTCAGCCTTTCCTTCTGTCACTTATTTTGTACTGCATGAATGAGCTATTACCTTCTTGTTTCCCTGAGATGTTGGTTCACTAGGGTAGAGTGAGCAGACTCAATTTCACCGAAAGTAATGGAGTGAGATTATCCAGAATTATTTCCAGTGGGCTGAGTTTGTTACATTCCTTCTGTTGTGAGAATATAAGTAAACAACTAAACACCTTTACTGAAAGCTGAGAATCTTCATAGTCATCACCTCTTCCTATTGCCTTGATTAGTACAGCATTTTGGGTTTAGCCATGCTCAATTAACTCATCCAGGAACTGGTCCAGTCAGAAACAGTTGATTTAAGTGAGATAAACTGGGCATCTGTTTGGAAAAAAATGATTATCCAAAATATGCTTTCATCATGAGAAAATGAACTGTGCTATCTCCATATTTAAAAACATATGCCTCTAAATAGATTAACTTCCTTTGAAAGCTATAGAAATAGAAAATGGTAACATTGAAACTGAAACAAGGAGATACTAAGTCAAAATTAAGTAACCAGTGTGTTAACATTTTAATGTACTGGAACTTGAACTTGGTACTAGTACCTTAATCAAACCACTATATAAACTGTATTGAATTAAAGTGATTAAAACTAGCAATAAAACCAACCACTGCAGAAGTGATTGAAATAGGTGGGGTGCTTACGTGTGTTTGTACTGGTGGTAATAAAAATACTGCCATATTTAGACACTGGTTTTCTTTAGGAAAGAAATAAAATCAGCTGATAACACTCCCATGTTTTGTTTCAATTACTAAAGATTCTTCCTTGAAAAATAGATACAAAATTAGAGACATGGTTAATAATTAAGAGGTAGCATTCATGGCATAGGAGAATACAAGGCAATAAATATCTTTTGCGGGTGATTAAACGCCGAATTGAAGCTGAAGCAGTTGATAACCTCAGAAGCTGTTTACTGCAAGTGATCACCAATGCTGCGAATATTATTGCTATGATACTGGAATATGAATCAAGATTATAACAGTGAAAAAGAAATAATAGTTTATTTTGGATTTTTTTTCCTAATCTCAACAGCATTGGAAAATGTTTTGCTATTACTTTCTAGGTCGATCAGACATTAGCTAAATAATCTGCCGCTAACAGCAGAACTACAATTTAGTATTTTTCCAATGGGCCTCAGCCCACCCTCCAAGGACATAAGCACGGTTTAGAAGCACAGGCATATACGGGTGCCGTGAACAGATAGTAAGTTTCTACATGTATCCGCTCAGTTACTGGTCTCCCTGCAGTTCAGCTTTGGACAGTAATGAAGTCAAGGGCTGACTATACGCTCCAAATGAGTGATGGAAAGCTATGTTGTATATTTAACTATTTACAGCACTTAAAACCACCTGTTCCCAGACGTAAAAAGGTGTTTTATTTTTCGGGATGGTCAAATAATCATATCATAAAATATATCCTCATATAATCATGTTTTAATATACCTATTAGAAACGGATACGCCTCAACTGAATCTCACACGCTATCCAAAGTACCCATTTGCAAATAATAAAGGAAAATTTACCAATAATCTGTGGTAAAATATGAACAGTTCTGCTAATTCAAGTAGCACAGATGCAGCATGTGCCAATTTAGAAACTACATAAAGCCAAAAGGCTTCTAGAATCAATCCAATTTGTTCTGAAGTCACAAAAATGTTGGCTTTAGATGTAGCATAGCAATGTACAGTTCACAAAAGAAAATAGGACCTAACCAATCCATCAGGAGCAGACATGCAAAATGGTCCTTCATGCTCCTCATGCAATCCAGATTCAGAAAAGCTAAGAGAAAAAAAATAAAAAGAAAGGATGTAATAATAGATGTACAGTAACCAAATAAAGTAATTTAAAAACGACTAAAGAGCAACAGTAAACGAAAAATGCCTTTGGGTACACCATCTGTTTATCCATTCCATATTATACCTTTTCATCACAATTACCTAAAGTGGTATATTTGTGTTTCTGTAATGTATGGAATTCATTACATAGTTTTGCAATGAAATTATCACACTGTGGCTGGGACATCTGCACCCTGTCATATATCATTCTATTCATTTCTAGTTAATTTAATCCTAATATCTGCCTACATGACAAGACAGATGTTCAGCTATACTGTATCTTCCATAGTTTTCTGCCTTGAAGAAACTTTAAGTCACTGAAAGAACTGACATCTTTCAAACAGACATCTTACGGGTTTGGGAAATATGCGTGTGCAGATGTGTGTATATGTATGTTTGTGTTTATATGACATATTCCTTTTTTAAGAAATTTGTTTTATAAAACAATCTTTTACAGCAACTTTTGAATACAAACATTTTTCATTTCATACACATAGGTTTCTTTTCAAAATGTGTTTTACTAATATTTTGGTATATTTATTTACCAATATTCAGAAATACAGGGTATTTCTGTTGAATTAACTTTTAACTCTCTTGCCTTGGGGAATGGGACAGATCTTCTTCCATCATTAGAAGTTGTGGTCCAGTCTTCCTCTTTGTCTTTTAAGCCTTGGCCCCCAAAACATCAAACAGTAATCAGGCTTTATGGCCAATAGTGCCGCACTTCATGTCAGACACGAATGTGCCAACCAGAAGTACCTTACATTCCACGTGTGTTACAGTTGTCTGTTAACAGCATTACTTGTATGAATCTATTCCACTGGTCACTTACAGGACGTGCAGAAACTTGTAACCCATCCACGAGGGATAAGGTGCATTGACCACAAATGTAAAGCACTTGTTTTCCTTGCTCTTGTCACAGTCCTCTTCAAGTAGTGCTTTCAAGGCTCTCAAAGAGCTTTGTTGTGCTTTCCACTTGGAGCACAGATTTACAGAAGGACTTAGGCAGACTTTGATACCTATCCGCCAGGCAGCTTCCCATTTACCACTCTTGATCCCAATCTTAACATGGACACAGTAAATTCCTTTAAGCAGCACAGCATCTAACAGCATTTCCTCATTTTCACATAACTGAAGTCATGCTTATGACTTCATGGTTTAAGGCTCCACAACCCTGTCAGCCAAATCCCTTTTTTAAGTGTACCCATGCAATGCCACATAACCAAAAGTGGTACTGGACTGCTTCATTTTTCAACCAGCCATGGTTTGGGGTAAACAAAACTTATTTTACTTGTCCATCCTGCAAAGCACATACAAATCTTTTAAAAGTCACAGTAAACTAGTGCTGTCATTGTGTAAGTACACGAGTGACATTTTTAGCATTTAGTAAAAGACACTGTACAACTCAAAGCAATTGCACTGCTCAGTGTAGTTCAGCACGGTTGAGCACTATTGGCCCCCATGAAAGAGTGGGACTGGAACACCAGGTGTTTGTCTGGTCAGTATTACATGCTGTCTGCTTAGAGCATTGCCAAAATCTCTGCACTATCCTATTAAGCTGTTCACTGGGTAAATACTGCAAATACCATCTGATGGCATTTTGCTATCCTAGGAACGATACAGGCAGTGTTAGCAGTGGTTAGAGGCTCATAGATTGGTTAAAAAAAGGTGCAAAATGTACCACACAACTCAGACAAAACAGCAAACACTCTCTACTTAAGGGGTTACTTTCATGTTAACTATTTTCCAACACCTTTGAAGAATATTAAGTTTAAATTCTATGCCTGTAAGCTGCCAGATAAGCCACAAGCAAATTATGCCCAGCTGTTGTGTTGGATAACAGCAACAGATTGCGAAATGGACACCCAGATAAAAACAAACACGAATTGATTTAGAGTATTAATTATCTAAAAATGGCAACTGCTTTTCAAGTTGTTTGGCTGATGATGTAGAGGGTGAAAAAGTTCAGTTAGCTTATGCGCACCTCTGGCATTAAGGGGATTTTAGGGAAAACCAGCTCTGAAATTGCTTCTAGCTGTTTGAATGGCTTTCTGTAGCGTTTTCATACTTTAGGACCATGATATTCCTGTTTAAATAAAATCCATTTTTGTATTGTAGCCAATTTAAAGCAGGAATAGGTTAAACAGGGATATCAGACCAGGGACTGGCTAACATTTGTTAGCATCCGTTTGTATTTTCAAATGGAATGTTTACTTCGTCTATATGAGTAGGCGCTATTTTTCCTCTTGAGTCTATGAGCTTCAAAAACCAAAAATCATTGCTTACTATGTATGTTGGGGGTATTGTAAACTAATTTTCAAAGCTTCATAAATATAGATAAAAAACACAAATAGCTGATGAGGTGTTTCAAACTAACAACAATGCAAAGAACACTAGTACCTCTGGACTGCTCATTAATTATCATGAGACTCTCTGCAAATAATACAGCATATGACGTTTCCTAGCAGTTATCAGTTGTGTCGGTCTATTTCCACACACTTAGAAAAGGAAATAACTGTGGTATATGCTGGCAAATACATAATGTTCTGACTCTGGCATAAGGCCTTCAGTTTTTCAGTAGTGACCACTACAGGCGAGATGGCAACAGCTTCAGTAACTGCTTCAGTGAAACTTCACTGTCACAAAAAATCTCGTCAGTCACCAATGACAAGTTCTTAAAAAAACAGCTTTTTCTCCACTTAAAAAGTGCAAGGGGATGACTATCAGGAATTAAGCCAAATTCCAGCACAGAACAGCTGAATGTTGGTAGGCTGCCTAATACATCTGAGAGGTTTTAGATTTCTAATATGGAATGGATTAACATTGGCAGTGGGCCTAACACCCTTGTGAGATATGATACGGTAGCATAAACCCTGGGACCTTTTTGGGATTGTAAGATTATTTGTTTACTTAAATACATTTATATAGGGTATTCTTCAAAAAAAAAAAAAAAAGGAAAAGAAAAAAGAACCAAAACCCTTAAAGAAATGATAATTCCTTTCTAAGGCTTATGCGTAGGATTCCCCCTTGGGGACAGTTTGGTCTGTTTCATGATAACATATAACAATGTTGCTCAGTCAAAAACATATGTACTTGAATGAAAAGTATGATACAACTGGAGCAAACAAAGAGTTTATCAAATCAAAATATTGAGCAGGAGATTAAATTATTAGGAAAGTGAATTTACAAAAAGATTAGACAAAAATAGGCAGCACTGAAAATCATGCAGGGAGGCTTCAGAAAAGGAAGTATTTGAGTTTGTTAGATTGGATAGCTTAACTTACAAATATGATCATAAACACTGAATAGCAGTAAGGCTTTTCTCTCCCACTACCTCAAGAACTTCCAAGCATTCTATTAGATGTTTTGCAAGAATGGTTTTTTATTTATTCTGTCACACTGTTTGTGTGGGTGATGGTTGTCCTTGTCTAGTAAGATAAGATAAGGTATGATTGTTACTGCAGTCCAGCTGATTTGGGGTCGTATTGTTGAGCAGCTGCTGTTTAATCTGAGCCCAGGAGCCTTTATAAATATGTTATAGAAGTGTGCATTCAGTAATAGATGTCAGTTGTCTTTATTCAAATGACTCTGGTGACAGTGCAGGCTTTTGACATCAGTGATGTCTGCAATGACAATATTCTGAGAAAGTTTTAAAAGTTGTTAAAATCTTCTGAGTTAGAAGTAACTAATCTTTTTGTAAGGCACAAAAGTCTTTTATGCTTCAATAGAAACAACTTGAACTTAGATTACTGCCTCTCCTCCTCTACTTTTGTCTTTGTTCTTGTTTTAGAAAGGGTTTGAATTAGATTTGCAGTTGCAAGTTGTTTCTTTAATGAAGAACAAGAAAGGACTGAAAGATGATGTTTTCCAGAGTTGACAAGGGTCTTTTCTCTTTTGTAAAGAACTTTAAAATATTATTGCGGTTTGCCTTTAGTATGAATCATTCCCTCATAAATATGTACACACGTTACTTGAATAAGAAAGCTAGAAGTCAAACTTCCGAAATTCAAACCCTAGACGTAAAATCAACATATTGTGCAATCTGAGCAGAACTTTACTGTCATGTCTGCATTGTCTAGTGATGGTGGTTTTATATTCTTCGAGATCCACAGAAGCAAGCTATCAAGGCAAAGGTTTGCAAAGCTATTTAGAAGCCAGCCACATCAGAAGAAAAACCAGAACCACAATGGCACCTTCCTCCCATGTGCAAGTTAGCGTGTTTATAGAGACCAAGATAGGTATCGACCAAGTTAGGTAAAGACTTTCAGTGCTGAGTATTGTAAGCTCTAGCTCTTAGTTAGCTTAACGAAAGAAACAGAGACCTAAGGGAGGTTTCTTAAGGCTTAGTCTCATCAGGCCTTACTTAAATACTTTTTAAAAGCACATGTTTAGAAACTTTATTGGACAACAATCTGGTAGCTGTAAACCTTAGCTGGCTCCAGGGTGATCAGACATCAGACAATTAAACAGGAATTTAGAGGAGTTTTGAAGCTGAAACAGTAAATTAGATACAACTTTGTTTCTTTGGGTTTTTTTTTTGTTTGTTTGTTTTTTTGGGTTTTTTTTGTGGAGCTAGCCCTTAATGTTTTTAAATTCAGTTCCAAAGAACATTAAAATAGACCTGAAAAAAAACCTCAGAATTTGGGCACCTCCAAAAGGCTGGTAAGTCAAAATAAGAAAGGTCAAATGCATAGAGAGGAAGTTTATGGTGTCTCAGTCTCTGCTTGTATCAATATAACAGGCTAATAAATTTGACCTAGCAAAGTTAGAGATTACAGCAGGACAAGGCTGTCATTCAGCCTCCTCAATCTCTTTGCTGAAACACCGGATAATTAAAATTAAAAAAACACATTCTTTAAAGCAAATCACTAGATTAAATAATCCTGGATGAATATAAGCACACTGATCATAATTTTTTTACATATCTCTCTGTATAGGTACGTACATAAAAGACATACATTTTTTTCATTCCTTGGAATTTTTATCATGTTCACTAGAAAATAATCACAGAAGTAAAAGCATGGAACAAATTTCCTACTAGTATGTGCAACTGTGAAGGCTTGTGTGTAACTTGATGGTGATTTTAAGTGTCTCCCTCTGTACTAAAACCCTGTGTGCAAGGGTCATCGGACCCTAGTCAGATGCAAGACTTTAAAAGACTTTAAATAAAGTCAGTTGGAAATGAGTGCCCAACCCTGTAAGAATCTAAACAGTCTCCAGAGTAAAATAATAAATAAATCCACGAAGGTTACATCTAACATTGTGAGAAACACTTGTTATAAAACTCATCTGGTTTCAAGCCCTTTACTGCAAAACACAAGACTTGAATCTGAGACAAGATTCAAGTGAGCTGGTGTTGATGGATGGCTTTGATACGTAATATGTGAAGCACATGGTTATACTTCTTTCCTCTCATCGCCAACTACAGTTTTAATAGCGAGGGACTACCTGGAGTGGCTTTGTCTTTTTAAAAATTTATAAAGCAAATAGCACAATGTAACCTCAGTGCTTACTGAGACACCACAAAGCTATCATGGTACAAATGTATAAAAATGTAGAGTCATGCTAGAAAACTTATTTTGAGTATTGAATTTAATCAAACCTCAAAAACTCAACAGAAATCAATGGATCGAGATAAACAGAAGAAAAACACTCAACTTATTTACAAGTCTTTGTACATTTTTGTACAAAAATTTGTACAAAATTTACAAAATTACAAGACTAAATTTGCGTGTTATTCTTGATTTAGCACAGGTTGGCTGTTCAGGAGAGCTGAATATGATACATAGCATCCTGAATGGGTGCTCTCTATCAGTTCTTTGTGGAAATCCTTAGGTTTTACTCTTTAATAGTCCTGCCCAAAATACTAAGATAACTCGTGTTTTTAAATGCTCAGTATTAAATACGTGCAGGACTGGACCCCTACCCTGATTCCTTGAAGGCTTCATTTACTACACCTCCAATTCACTTTAGCTACTTCCGCAGCTAATCACAAATGATTCTGCTGACTGACTGCACAATCTTCAGTTGCACATGACTTGCAGGTTTCGGAGCCAGTGGGTAGCTCTAAAAAGTGCCCTAAAAAAAGTTGAGGTTTCATCCTAGCAACATGCAGTACTTTTTTTCCTGTTAGTTTTTATACATTTAAGTCATTAGGGAACTCTGAATGCATCAATTTGTTGCCTCAATAGCATGAGGTAGTTGCTAAATTTATTTGGTTTATACTTGGTGATTAAGGGAGACATTCTCTTTTCCTGCCCTTTGAGGGAGCTCATGGTGTTATGGGGGGCATGTCAGCAATAATTAAGAAATATCCTGGTACAAATCCCAAAAGATACATATTTTTATAAATAATTCCCCATGGAAAAACTTTAAAAATGATGCACTTGTTCTGAAAATGCTTCAGGCCTTCTCTAAATAGATTATATTACTGTTTTTTTTTTAAGAGTGCATGACTTGAGGTGCACATTTTGCTTGTAACTCATAAAATCACAGTGCAGTTGTGTGAGGGGAAACACGGAATAATACGCAGTGAGCTTCAATGCCTCACAAAGGATTTATCATTCAGACAATAACCCAGCTTCTTGTTTTATTCAACTGTAATACAATAAGCATAACAGTTTCTTAGACCACAACCAGAAATGTATTTTGTTGGCTTCACACTTACTACTTTCTTACATTTTTCTCATGTAGGCTTTCCCCCAACTTGGATTCCATGAATCAAGTTTCTTTTTCTCTTTAGAGGTTAGTCTTTTAGTGTATAACATATTTCAAAATGGTTTTATACTGCACATTGCCTTAAGCCTTTTAGTGGGGGTGGGTTTGCTTTACACTTCAATTTTCCTAGCAAATGCGTGGAATAATCATATCACTTAGCAAGATATCAACTACAGATCCAGTCCTTATAACAATAACCTGTGTATCTGCTGATTTATAGATACTTCCACTTTTTGGTTGTAACAAGTTTTGTCTAATTTCAAAAAACCGAACTTCAGATATTGAAAACATTGATTCAAACTTAGAGCACATATAAATTAAGGTAAAACAGAGCAGAAAAAATGAGAAGAGGGTAAAGGTTAGAAGAGAAAGCTTTGAATAAAGACAATAATTCAGTAAACCTGTAAGTATGAATTGACACTTCCTTTTTGCCTGCCAGTCTTTGGTTCTGCATGGTAATAATCACCCCGGTGTACATACGGACTTTCTTTAGATACAAAGTTGTTTAAAGAAACCCTCAAGACTTTAGGCACCCAGTTTAGAAACTCAGACTCCAAGCAGCATCACTGTTATCCATCACTGTAGATGTGACCTACTTTTCATATGGTCCACCACCTTTGTTGAACAAATGCTACATATTCCCAAAAGTAATCATCTCCAACACAGAAAAGCTCACAGTACTGCTGCTATGGCATTACAGTCCAGTACTGCAGAGTAAGGAATGTGCCTCTGTAGATGTTCAGGTGAATATTTTTCAGTTAAGACTACTTTGAATACTGGCAATATGCTGTGTGGATTCCAAAGCAGTTTAGAAGTATCATTATAATTCATACCACCATTTTATCAGGTGAAGTAATAACTGTTAAGTGATTCATCCCATTATGACATAGGAAATCTATGCCTAAGTTGGAATTGGATTCCACATTTTCTAAATATGAAGGTATCATTCATCAAACCATATTTCTTAACTTGAAGGGCTGTAATTCAGTTAAAGTACTTCTAATCATGTGTTAAAGCTCTGTATTCTTTCTGCACATCACAGCAAGTACAATAAAATAATCCACAGTAGTTATTTAAACAGCTGTTTATGGAACTTGTCTTATAATGCATATCAAAGCAAAATGGGCACGGCAGAGGTCGAAAGAAACAGATTCAAGAACAAAACTTCTTGTCCTTCAGGCAATGAAGGTCAGGGCACATAATGGAGTAGTCACACTGAACCTCCTAAGGGAGATGCATTTGACACACCACATTCTGGTGCTATTTTCTGCTCTGTCATGGAGTTGTACAAAGCACTGAGCATAGTTAAGAGGCTGCCTTTTGCTTAGCTTTCAAAAGGGAGATAAAAGATGTAATCACAAAGATTATTTTATTTTACATGCAGTGTCCTTCTGATTAATGTTGGGCTATCCACAAACAGCAAGAGCTCAAACAGCTGAGCAAGTCCAGTATCCAGGAGTCCCCTTTGCCTTCACTCCATCAAAACTAATTATTTAAAAATATTATTCTGCCCTCATGAGATATTGTGTGCTATTGGAAGATAACGAAATACGAAATGTGGAACAGTGCTATCACAGGGAAGTGACTGTGAAATATTAGAGATCAGCACATACCAATGGTGGGTCAAGGGAGGTGATTTTGTCCCTCCACTCTGCCCTGGTGAGATCCCACTGTGTCCAGGTCTGGTGTCATCAGTACAAGAAAGACTTGGACCTATTGGAGCGGATCCAGAGGAGGGACACACAAATGATCAGGGGGCTGGAGCACCTCTCCTGTGAGGACTGGCTGAGAGGGTTGGGGCTGTTCAGCCTGGAGAAGAGAAGGTTCTGGGGAGACCTTATAGCAGCCTTCCAGTCCTTAAAGGGGGCCTACAGGAAAGATGGGGACAAACTTTTTAGCAGGGCCTGTTGCAATAGGACAAGGGGTAATGGCTTTAAACTAAAGAGGGAAGATTTAAACTAGATATAAAGAAGACATTTTTTACAATAAGGGTGGTGAAACACTGGACCAGGTTGCCCAGAGAGGTCGTAGATGCCCCATCCCTGGAAACATTCAAGGTCAGGTTGGATGGGACTCTGAGCAACCTGATCTAGTTGGAGATGTCCCTGCTTATGGCAGAGGAGGTTGGACTAGATGACCTTTAAAGATCCCTTCCAAGTCAAACTATTCTATGATTCTGTCATATAGATGTACCAAAAAGTGAGTAGCATTCCAAGCCTCTTGTTCTCTTTCTTCCATGTGAATAAAGCAAGAAGGATTAGGCATAAGAGAAATTGCTCTTCAGAAAGCAGCTGATATTTTGTTTATTTAAAGGCATGGACTTCTATAGGACAAAAGTCCTTATAAGTCACTTGAGCATGATTTTGCTGCACAGGCTTAGGATAAGGGAACATTCTCCTCCCAAAGGCACTGCAGTGGCATAGAGTCTTGTACATGCAGCAGCATCCCTGACTGCTATATCCTTTCTTCTGTCAACATCCATGTCTCTCATCACACACAGTCGTCAACTGCTTTGATCCATCTTCTCTCTGATCACAAATCTTTTCTTAAATGTTCAACAGAGGGTAAACTATACCAGGCAGCACACTGATGTCCAGGAGGAGGAACTCACATCTCAGATTTCCAACACCTTCCCTGTACATATCCTATGTTCCTCATGCTGGGTTGTTGTTTTTTGGGGGTTTTTTTCTTCCATTTTCAGAGCCTTCCTTTAATTTGAACAAATATCTCTGAAGTTACGTCCATCCTGTCTTCCTCTCATTTGCACCTTCTTGCACAGGTACAGATTTTCTTGTTCTGCAAAACCCTTTAGAAAGTCAAAGCAAAGCAACTTTAGCACTTCATAAGAGCAGGGATTCAAGAATCTGGCTCAAATTTTCTCTCCTTTTGATCTTCCCACAATCTTCCATTTTCACTTCCAAGCATTATTACAGCTATGATTCAATAAAACTCAAATTAAGCTGATGTTGTAGAAAGCTGGACTGGAACATTAGCATGTGCCTAAAGTTGAGCATAGGTATGAGAGTCTGACTGAATAGTCATGACTTACGATCAATGCTCAGAAATTGATGGTAATCAGAAAAGGATGCCAAGCAATCAGGGGTTTATGTAGCCGGCTGAAATGGGGCTCCTATTACATGTCAGCAGTTGTCTTCTGTAGCTTATGTCAAAAGTGACCTCTTCCCTAGATTAGATAAGAAAGCCAGTGTATAGAATATGATGACAGAAGTCCTTTGGTCACAGTAATTGTTATAATTCCTTTTAAAAATTACCAAAAGTATCTTATCTATACATTTAAAAAATGCTGTAACGATAAATCTCCTACAAAGACAAAAGCATATTTTTAAATTAAAAAGCAACATTAAGATTCAAAAAACGATGATTGTAAAATTAGAACCGTGTCCTAAACCTTGACTTGAGTCTTAGGTCTTATTTTTTAATTTTCTCAAGTCTAGGTGGTTTTTTTCAGTTCATGAAGAAACTGAGACATGAAAAATGGCATTTTTAGCCAGTAACTCATACATTTAGATTTCTGGGTTTAGGTTTTGGAAAAAATGCACCTAGTTGTTTTCTTATTACAATACTGCTGGTTTTGTTCACCGGTCCATGTTTTTCTTGGAATGTGGTAATGTGGAATGTTTTAAATTAGGGGTTTTACTTTTTACTATCCAATGTCTACTAAATAAGTCCATCATCTAATTCTAAAATGGTGAAGCAGCAAACATACACTTGTAGCCAGCAATACATATATTTTTACTCCAGAGAAATGCTCTTCTGTTCTAAATTTACTGCAGAAAGTTTCAGAGACAAAAGGCAGGCTCTTTGCCAAACCTAGCTTTGCTTCTTTATAATAGTACTTTAGGTCTCTTCAAATATCTTAACTAAATATTGTAAACTGCTGAGAAGTTTCCATCAAGGCTATAATCAATAATAACAGTTGCTAAGCTTCAGCTGACATAACATCAGAATCTTTTGCACACAATTGTTTCAAATGAAACTATGGAATAAAATGAAGGCACTAGATTGGATGCAAATATTAATCAAAGTCATATTTTATACCCTAATTACAAACAGTTTTTGAACTATGAGCCATATATTATATTAAAAAGATACAGGATATAATCCCTGCTACTGCAACCCACTGCATATTTTGCCACCCACCACAACAATCACTATTGTCTGTTGAACACACGTGCTGCTTGGAATATGTACTGACGGGTGCATTAACAGTGTTGAGAGACCCTCAAGAGGTTTGGATTTGGGGTTTGGTTTGAATAAGAAATTTAAAGATGGAATTATAATCTGATGCTTTTTTGAAGCTCTAGAATGTTACCCATACAATTCCTGCTCTTAAAATCAGAACAGCTGACCTTGTGATTGAGGCACTGGGTTGGGTTCAGTTCCAACATCTGTTACACACTTAATATGTTGAGAGATTTCTAGTTCTAAAGTTAGGGCTAATAACACAGAGTTTTATTATCCCCTTTTTGTGTTATTCTCTGCTTATTCTAGTCTATTTGCGCAGGCACTGTCTCTTACTATATGTACAAACAGTGTACAAAATTATGGACTCTTACTCTCAGTTGGATCTCTAGGTACTACTGCAAATGTTATTAGCCATGCCTAATTTTCTTCTCTTTTCAGAATGAAAAAAATTCCCTCCCTCCCTTTGTCCATTATTTTTTTACCAACAGTTTTGGAGTCCACAGCTTGATCTTGTCCTTCCAGAAAGGGAGAAAAGGAATTTTAAAGTTTCAGTTTCTATCTCCTTAGCAAGATATTTTGCCTAATGTAAGAAATCCATTTCACCTAACGCAGACTGAAACAGCACAGTAAAATGCTTCCTAGATTGTCTTTCCAAACACGACTCAGCATGACGCTCCCGGTCTGAAAAAACATACCAAACAGACCAGTACTTGGAACTACAATGGACATCTCAGAACCACAAACTAAGATCACTTTCAGTTTGATTTGAGTGCTCTTTGATTGACATTGATAGTGGTTTTGAAGAGGATTTGCTAAGTAAGAATCAGAATTGTACTATTTTAGAAACAGTTCATTTGGAGAACTGCCCCCCCAGCTTATGTGATAGCTGTGAAGGTACAGACATTTCCCTCCATATTTCATAAACTACTAGTCAAGAGGACCCTAATTTAACGAAGAGAAAGGAAATTGTTCCCCGCCTAGCCTTTTAGAATACTGATCCAGGTATTATCTTGAAGACCACAGACTTGCACGTTGCGGATTGCACTGAAGAAATAGTCAAGCTGTCCGCTCCATCTCATCCCCTCCCCCACCTCCCCCAGGCAAGAGTTTCTAATAGTTTTCTTGAAAGGCTCCAATAATTTCTATCTGTAGTGCGGGTGTTGAGCAGGATTGTTCTCATTCAGGTGGCATTAGCTTAGGAATCGGTGCTGATGCACTATCAGGGTGATAAGAAATAATGCCATTTTATGGGTAACAATTCTTGTATTTTTGTTTTGATCTAATAAGGATCAACACTTGTACAGTCCAGCTGACAGGGCTGTGGACAAAACACTTAATTCTCATTTAGAGCTATGGTGTTTTATTTTATAGCACAAGATAAGATAGGTGGGAAGTTCTGCACTTTAAAATCCCATGCAAAAACCTTCACAACAAAAGAAGTTGGCATGTAATAAATTCTCATTTGAAATTTTCATTCTCCAAGCATCTCTGTGCCAAACCAATCACCTCTCCCCCTTCCTCCCCCACTTACAGCAATATTGTATTTGTAGATTTGGAAATATTTAGATTTAAGGTTTGGGGTTGTTTTTAACATACAATAAGACCACAGTCAGGAATAACAGAAGCCTGATGGTTTATGACTTCTGTGACTAACATCAGCCTGCTGAGTCTATTAATAGGACTAGTGTTACCTTGAACTGCTCTTGGACTGGATTTGTACTAGAAAGACGTATACTCACTGCAAGGGTTGATATATGTAACTTGGAAAATCAAATGAGCAGGTTAAGATAGTACTACTATTCTGTTCTTCCTTGTGTTTATACTTCAGCTTCTAGTCAGCTTCTATAATAAGGAACAGCTGCGGAACAGGAGGATCTATAAATAAAAACAGAAACAACAAAATGTCACATTTTGATAGTATTAACTAGTATTTTCATGTGTGTTCACACTGGAGATTGTGCCAAACTATTCAGTTGTATGAACATTCATGCTTCCAAAAACTTTGAAAAAAAAAGAGTTTCAGTCACTATTCACCCACATGCTCTTTTAGGAAGCAGGATTTTCATCACGCTCACCAGATGCCACTAACTGAAGAAAATACAATAAACTGAAATAAAAACTGAAAACAACAATTGGAGTTTTATTCTTAATAACATTGATGGTAGATAATGTTTTTCCTTCCACAAAATGAATTA
Source organism: Larus michahellis (assembly GCF_964199755.1). Lineage (NCBI taxonomy): Eukaryota > Metazoa > Chordata > Aves > Charadriiformes > Laridae > Larus > Larus michahellis. The sequence continues at coordinate 79,630,267 of NC_133899.1, read as the reverse complement.
TTCTTTTTCTTTAATAAAAGTCTGTTCCCAGAAGGACACTGAACAGATACTTGCATTCAATACTATGTTTCCTTAGACCAGTTTTCAGATATCCACATTTCTGTCAGAAATGCCTGGGATGTTGCTTGCAAATATGATGGGAAGGATTTTTAAAGAACAATGTGAAACTAACACATGCATTCAGACTCACAGCTCCCATTCATATAATTTATTGTTATATCAAAAAATGTGTCTCTTGCAAAGACATTGGTATTTCTTTACAGAGCAGAGATGCATGAGATTTTTTTTTAACGAAGCACTTACTTAGTGTTCACTTCCTATGATAGCACTAGAAGAGCACTGAATAGTATCCATATGGATAACTCAGTCCTGATGTCAGTTCTTCGGCTTCATCGGATTACATAAAAGGTACGTTTCCTTCTTTGTAAATGGACTTCAAGATGAGTCTCTCTTAGTACACAACAGCCAAAAGTGTTTCAGTTTCGAACTGAAAGCCACACAATTAGGTTTCTGCACCTTAGCTGTCAAGTACTGCTCAATAAATGTTTCCCTTTCCAGACAAAGATTAGATTTCAATATCAATAAAGTAGAAAATTAATTTCTGTTAATATGGATTACTTCATTCCAGTGTCAATCGAAAAGCAACTGTATCCATACCATGGGGGAATCTCTGATAATCCTGTGGAGGGAGGAAAGTATGTTAGAGATCTTTTCCTTGACAAATATACAGTCTCAGCAACCTAAAATTGCATTTAGGTGCACTTGGTTTTCCCCGCTTGAAAGTAGCATAGTAGCTGAAAGGTATCATCAGCTTACTCAATGCAGGCGAGATTCCAAATTTTGCCAGCCAAGTTTTGATCTGTATACAACAAGGTAACTACAGCTCAGAGAAGATACACTTTTTACTACGCACTGTACAACAAATGAGCCAAAGAACATAGGAAATGTAGATTCTGTTGACCATTGGTCTAGTGCATTTAGTAGGAGACGTAGAAAACATAACCAGGCTCCAGCTCTTCTTCACTTCAGTAAGTAATTACTTCTGCCAAACGGAATAGGCCTTGTCTTGGCAGGTGAGTAAACAGGCTTCCCTCATTGCCTTTCTGAAAAATGATATTCCAGTCGAAGTACCTAACTGCAGCTGAAATGCAGCAGAGTTATGAACTTCTGTTCAAGGCGTGGGACTAAAAGCATGATCCTTCCTTGTTATTTTACATTAACTGGTCTTGCCAAACTTTGTCCACCTTACTTTCCATTATTCCTACAAGCCAGTGTCACTTTTTATGAATTTTACTCTTTGGTACTTAACTCAGTTAGCATAGAGAGCTTGGATCCTAAATGTGATACAAATTCTCCAAGCTGGCAAAGTACCTTAAAGAACTGTGTTACAATACAAACAAAAGTTACAATCCCAAGTTAAATTTGTGATTCTCTCTATGATTAACATATTAAATGTATCTTGTTTTAGACATGTTAATTACTGTTTACAATTTTACATGTCTTAAAGTAGAGCACATATGCCCCAAATACTTTTTTGTGTTCTTTGTGCTAAACACTGCACAAGCACACTATAAAACATTTCTCACTTCAGGAAACCATGTATGCATGCAAGGAAAACAATGAAAAGAAGCTTGTACTGTGTACTGCACGGTTAAAAAACCCCACATAGCTCATTTTTTTGCCAGAGACATAGTGCTAAGACACTGTATCATCACCGTAATTTTTAAAATTATTTCTTAAGTAGGAGTGCAGCTGATATTTCACTGGCTCCTTTTACAGATTTCAGTGGTAACTATTCACACGCATTATACATGTATTTAATTTTTTATACTGTGATTTCAAGATGAGGCTCAAGCCCCAAGGTGTCTTCATTAATTAAATGTATCAGTTTAATGCACACACCCCCCCCCACCTTACTTACAACACTATCTCTGTGTGTGTTACTCCAGAATTTAAAAAGGAGAAGGCGGGGAGGGCAGGGGAAGAGGGGATTTAGGTTTTATCAGTAGTTTTATCAATTTATCAGAATTTTAATTCACGTAAAATTTAAGTGAAGAAATCAAAAGGAGGTTGTGTCAAAATGTACTCACCAGTTCTACTGTGGTTTAAGGAATTTTCAGTTTTCAAAGGTCATCTTGGGCTGTGATTTGGGTTTATTACTACAAAGACTGGGGGTCCAACTTTAAAAAGGCTCATGTTTTTGCACTAGAAACAGGCACAGAGGGGAAGCAAAAGAGGTTTTTAGACACCATAACACTATATATCTTCAGAGACCATTTGGGGACCTAACCAACACTCAATGCCCTGAGGACATTCTGACAGGAGCCTTACCTCCCAGCAGCTTTTATTATGAGCTCCTGCTGTATAAAATAGCTGAATAATTGTTGAGACCTATTAGCTGGCTGCAGGAGAGTCTGAATACTTGCATCTGGGCAAGGAAGGGAGGCCCTGTGACAAAGGATTGCTCAGGGACTGTTTCCATTCCCCTGTACTCAACACTGGTGAGGCCACATCTTGAGTACTGTGTCCAGTTTGGGGCCCCTCAATACGAGTGAGATATCAAGGTGCTGGAGCGAGTGCAGAGGAGGGCAACGAAGCTGGTGAAGGGCCTGGAGAATAAATCTTACGAGGAGCAACTGAAGGAGCTGGGAGTGTTTAATTTGAGGAAGAGGAGGCTGAGGGGAGACCTCATCACTCTCTACAAGTACTTGAAAGGACATTGTAGAGAGGCTGGTGCTGGTCTCTTCTCACAGGTAATTAGTGATAGAGCAAGAGGGAGTGGCTTCAAGCTGCAACAGGGTAGGTTTAGACTGGACATTAGGAAAAAATTCTTCACAGAAAGAGTGGTTAGACACTGGAATAGGCTGCCCAGGGAGGTGGTGGAGTCACCATCCCTGGATGTGTTTAAGACTCGTTTAGATGTGGTGTTAGGGGATATGGTGTAAGGGAGAACTTTGTAGAGTGGGGTTGATGGTTGGACTCAATGATCCCAAGAGCCTTTTCCAATCTAAATGATTCTGTTATTCTCTGGCAGTACATACTGTTACAGAGGTGGGATTTTTGATAGCCTGAGCTATCTCCTTCACTTATTGCAATGACACCATGGTTTGCCCACTTCTCTTAATTCACTGATGTAGTACAAAAGCTACAGCAGGTTGCCCAGGACCACGTCCAGTTGGGCTTCGACTTTCTCCAAGGGCAGAGACTCCATAACCTCCACAGGCATCCTCTGCCAGTGTCTTACTACCCACACAGGCAGAGCATTTTTTCTTATATTTAATTAGAATTTCTTGTATTTCAGTGATGGTCCATATTTTGCGATGTTTTTTTCCCCCAGTATTTTTTTCTCTCTCGTACCTTCTGCCTCAATTTAAGTTCAGCTCTGACCCCCATATCAGAAACCATAAAAAGGAATTACAGTAAGGCTTGCTTTATTCTAATATTGAACCCCTATCATTCTGTGATTCTGTGTGTGAAGTAGGTATTCATTAAGGGTATGAAGTCTCTTCTTTGTCAGGCTTCTCACTACAACTTTCTCTGGTTATCTTCTAGCAGCATCTCTGTGACAGGAAATAAACAGCATAAAGCATAGCATTCTGTGAGAAGGCCACACTCTGATCACTAGTGCTCTCTCTGTGAACAGTTATCCCAGGCTTCCACTCCCCCTGCTAACCATCAAATAGCTGAGCTATTTAAAAATTAAAATAATTTTTTTAAGTCTCTGCTAAGCTGAGATCTTTTCCTGGCAAGTTCACGGCTGGAATCAATTTTTATAGCCACATTACCAAACAAACTAAAAATACAGGGCTTAATAATGGAAAACCTGACACCACCTAAAGTATAATGGAGCAGGCATGCTGTTGTAATAATTCTTTTAAGCCTACAGAAACTAAGCAACGTTAATTATTAATCAAAAGCAAAGCACCCATTTTAAACATTTTTCAAGGAGATGTGCTCATTTAATTTCTTGCTACTATATATGATTTTATATCAGTAACTGTCATTCAAAGCCAGCAACACTTACACAGCTGCAAGGACACTGGTAGAATACCCACAACACACATGACACAAGGCCTAACAAAAACATTGGACTAATCAGCTGTGCAATCTTCTTGTCTTCCTCTGTTAGTGTTTCTTCCTCCTCATGGCTTTGCCCACCCAAGCACTCCATATTTACATGAGCTGCTGTCTTTTATTTTGTACTGTGAATAGTTCAGAAAATGAGCACCCCTATCAGTACTATGTGGTTTAATCACTGCAGCAAAGAAAATCTAAGAAATATATACTGGGGCAAAACCAGATCATGTCTGTTTCAAACCCAAAGATAACTAAGGAAATTTCTTTAAAGGTCATTTTGTTCCATAAAGTTGTTATTTCTTAGCCTTTGTTGTGGAACACAAAAAGTAGTTTCATCTTTTGTTTCTTGCAAACTTCTTACCTGAGAGAGGCGGAGAAAATCAGTTTGATGATAGGTAATTGCTTAGTTCTGAAGAAATATCTGCGAAGGTGAGGTGAAAAAAGACGACTAATAGAATGAAAACTGTAGTCAACAAAAACTAATGTGGATTTTAAAATTATATACTATCAAACAAAGGCTTTATAATGCAGGCTTAAAATGCTCTTAGTTCAATATTCTCATATCCATTCTTCATCTTCTTTTATTCTGATCTTGGTCACCAGTCTGGAATGATGTACTATTTTCTCACGACAACCTTAAGGTTGCTGTGAATTAATGGTATGCTTCTTTCAGTCCTCATTACAGTCTTTGACACAAGAATGAGTTTTCACAGAAGTGAATGCTGGGATGTTCTGATTCTCATTGAATATTCTCATTAATCCATTCGTAGGACAAAGACTAATGATAAAAAATAAGCTCAGATATTAATTATTTTATTTCTCATGGCAATCTTGGGGATGTAATGAGAATGGAATGATCACCCCTTTTTGGTTCTTAAAGTAAAGGGTTTTTTAAGGATAGAAAAATATTCAAAATTAATTTATTCTTGTAATTAAACTGTGATAAGACCAGAAGCTTAAAACACATCACATTAATTCATTTTTGTGCCAGTTTTAAGGGCCCAAACCTGTAAGTGCCAATTAGAGCGAACAGAAGCAGAGGATACAGGTCAGTGGAGAGTAGAGTGTCACAAATTATTTTTTCAGAAAATTTTTGTGCTGAAAATAGACAACAGTAGTCCTAAGATGACAACAAGAGGTAATAACATTATAAATTATATCTATTTACATTTTTATTCATTTCCAATAGATGTTCTGTATTGGTAGCTGTGCATTAGCACAGTTCTTTAGTTATGAATGTCTTTTACCTCTGTGTAGATGGCATATAGACTTATACTATAGTTTGTCAGAAGTCAAAGAATAGTTCAACTGTATGTCATCAGATAAACATACTGGTTTTTAAAGACAGCTAAAGCTATCATGATTATTTTTTAGTCTTATTACAGAGTAAAATCTTCAGAGTTTTCATGATATACCCATCCTTGAGAGAACAAATACTGGGCAGAGGGCAAATAATATCACATATGAAAAGGCATTAAGGAAATCCAGGCTGCTGAAGAAGGTTCAGAAGACCACAAGGCCCTGAACTCTCAACAGACTCCTCTACTGGCCCTCTCTTCTAGAAAGTTCTTTTAAGAAAGGAGAAGGTGGAAAGACAAATTCTAACTTTCTCTTGTATCCCCAAGCCCCACATGTTTCAGCAGGAGGCAGATGACAGATTCTGACTACTGAGGTCATTAGTGAATTATGGATAATACTGTCATGTATATTGGGACAGGAGAAGAGTGTGAAGAATCCTAGCAAGACACGTCATTTACTTCCAGGCCTTTTTTAAAATGAAGTTTTATGGCAATCCTTTTTAAAGAGCATCTTCAGTCTTTCCCACAGCTTTTGTAGTTTTGGTATTACACCATAGGCATATTTTGATTTAAAGCAGAAAGAATAGATGGTTAATTTCAAATTAATTTCATTAATTTGGAAATATTCCATTACAAATAGGAAATGATGAAATATTACAAAATTGATGACTCGATTACTCGATGACATAATGTGGTGATGCACAGGATGAAAGCAATACGCTGCCCGTGTGCTCATCCCATTCTCAGCCAATTACAGCTCAGTCTTTCACTGATCCAACTCGCCTTCCATGGACAAAACTCAAGGACATACCTGTGGTTGTCTCACTCAGGGATCCATAAAAAAATACAAGGAGTTATTTCCCTGCAGTTACAAGTGCTAAGCATTCATCGATTGTTGCATGTTTGTGCTGAGCCATCCAACAGTTAGTCCTAAAAACATAAAAGAGAAATGACAAATAGGTTTCTCTGAGAATGGCTGTATTAATTTGGTAATTTTCACTCTTGTTGACATTAACATAACTGTATGACCACAGCATTCCTTACAGCCCTGTTTCTGAATAGCACAGTGCCTGTGAAAAATCTCATGTTTAAGCATTATACAATAAGGTGTTTCTGATGAGAACAAAAAAAAACGTATTCTATAGACTCCACTGAAGCTGAAGAGCAATACCAATGCACTAAGAATTCTTATCCTATCTGTATTCAACAATGTCACATAATAGAAGAACAGATATGCAGGAGAGCTAGCTGCAGACTTCAAACCTAACCTGGTCTCTCTAATCCAGGCACCTTTTTTCTTTATTTTTTTTTAAAATTGATAGTCATCCAGAAAGGTGACTGTTGGACAAGAACCCACATACTTACTGCATGTTCTCTAAAGACTCTCTGCAAGAAGGGAAAATCATATAAATATGCCAAAACTCTGGGAGACATTGAACCAACAAAAAGGAATTAGCAAGACCTTGCAAAGAAGTTACAGTATTTGTTTCTTAGGTAAAGTAGTTTTAAAAGCCCTGAGCCTAGAGAATCTCCTGTGTAAGAACAGAGGAAATAATGCAGGTTCGTGTTTCATTTGAAAGATTTTAATACTATTTATTTGACTTACTTATTTTTCTCAGTCACAGCACCCAGTTGGGCACTAGGAATAAGTAAGAAGTGCTCAAGCAGAGAGCAATGGAAATGTCTGTGGTCCGTCTGCTTACAGTGTTTCTATTGCAAAATAAGAGGCAGGGTTGTAATCAGGAGAGGCTGAAATCTAGCACAGAATCCTCTGGACAATGGTGCATATGTAATACAGCTCTACACCCAACTACAGGAATTAGCCACAGCTGCCCTAGCAGCTTGAGATCTGTAGATGAAGAGTGCTACAATCTGAGCTAGATGTCATTAAAGTATCTGAATAGGAATCAAGAGAGATGCATCCAGTTCTTGGTAGGTCATATGGGCTCTCATCTCATTCAGCTAAATTCATCTTGAACAGTAATTAAAATGTTGATTTGTGCAGTATAAATGTAACTTTGATCTCAGGGAGCTTTGCACAATGAAGATGAGGATAATAAACATATTTGCACTTCCCTGGCCATTCAGGATGTAAATTCTAAAAGTAGTGATTTTTTTTTTACCAGTGTACACACTGTATCTAATTTTATTTTGGCTTTGTTCATGTTCATTTGGTGGGATTTTCATGAATATTCTAGCAGGCTAGTCAAGGAACAGGAATGTTCACCTTCTCGTTGAATTTGGAGTTTGATCCAAGTAACACTAGAAGTAATGGAAGCATTCATGGAACCCTTGCGCTTATATGCAATACTGCATTCACAGAACTTCAAATTTAGCAGCATCTTATTCACATTAAAAACTTAATTTTGAGATTTTTTGCATCCAGTTAGGAAAAAGAATTGTTACGTCTGACCCATTTCTTTACTCAGAACAGCTTAAACCGCTTTATACAGGCTAGATATTTGCAATGAATAAACCACAGACCAAAAAATGACTTTCCAAATCATTTCTAATTATGAAGAAAATCATACTTTGCAGCAAGAAGAGAGGTGGAGACTCACGGAATAAAGTACTGGTTATAGTCCCTTCTCCCAACTTTGTATCCAAGTCAGAAATTTCCCAAAACGGCGTGTTGCATGAAATGAATTTATCTGTGATATCACCTCATTGACTGCCATTTGATTTGCCTTCCATGGCATAACGCTAAAGGTGAATCTAGTCTTATGTCTTTTCATGTATTCTATTCCCTGTCAAAATATCATGGGAAGGCATTAAGTAGAGTGCTTTCCCACAGTACTGTAGCACTGATGAGGGGAGGCCAAAAGAAGGGAAAACATGCCTTTGGGAGTTGGCAGAGAATTCACTGGGACAGGTAAAAGCTTAGAAGATTTTGCAAGAGTAGAAGCCAAAGACTATGAGAAACTTTTTTTTTGTTTGTAAGTACTGTTTTAAATAAAAATTTCAGACTAGAAATTAAAATTTAAACAATGTAAGTGCCTCAGAGAACCAGGCTCTAAAGCAGTCCCTTAATGGGAATGCAGCACAGCCTTTATTTTTTAATGTGAAGACGGGAAAGGATTTGTCATTAAACTTTAAAAATAATCAAAATAAAAATCCTTTTTGTTTTTGTGGGCTGACAGTGTTACTTTTGTACTTTTTTGTTACAAATGAATGATTGTATTCCCTTAATGGGTGTCCATTGGTAAGGAGAACTTCCTTCTGTGTAACAGGGGTTAGATTCAAATTTAAGCTTCTCTTGGCTGTCCTGGCATCTATATTTTTTCAATCAATTATGTGGAACATCATGTCAGAAGTATCTGCTCTTTAACAATTACATCTCAACCATTAGTATGTGTGTAAGCTCTTAAGGACTTAGAACATGAAATAAGACATGGCATGTGAGACAACTGTATTAAATGGATGTAATCTGGAAGACCAACACTTGTTGTCTTTCCTATTATTTGCTGTGAGAAGCACAACAATATGCTAGACAGTTACCCAATGAGCACAAACTTGAGAAAACATAAAACTACCGTCTTCCTGTTCTGCTATCCAAACATCAAAATTTTCTACACTGCAGAAGGTTGTGTGAAGAAGGGAAGACATTACCCATTTTTTAGCCTCCCTCTTTTCAGTATCCCTCAGTAAGCTGGTTGTTGTAATAAGTAGAAATATACAGAATATCTTTTCAGTATCCCTCAGTAAGCTGGTTGTTGTAATAAGTAGAAATATACAGAATATAAACAGGAGACACTGCAGTTGAGGAAACAAGTACATTCATAAAGGACAAAGCAAAGCCAGGCTGTAGCAGGAAACCTTGGCGCTGGAGGCCCTAAAATTCAACATCAAGTCTGTTAATATAGTAGGGTATGTCTTAAACTGAGCCTTTAGGCCTTGTTAGTACCTCTATGTCAGTAATGAAAAGTAAATGAAAATAAATACACAAGCAATGCTCCTTGATCCACACAAGGTTTAATACATGCTGATGAGCATCAGTATTTCCAACAACAAAATTAAGCCTTTCTACTCATCACTGGCAGACCTTGTTCTCACAATATTGCTACTTATTTTGGTAATGAAAGTCGTTTGAAAGTTGAATCTAGAAGTGAACATACTGTGGTGTACACAGTGCATAGTTCCCATAAATTTAGCACACAGGAATTTATTTCAGCAGCTACAGCTTTCAGTAGTTCATCAGTTTTGTTTTGCATGAATGTAATTTACCTTTCAGCCACCAAAGGCTTACAGTACAGGTCTTGTATTGAAACAAAACTAGTACTGTAACAGCATTCACATCGTGCTCCTGAAGGGGGAGAAAACCCTTGTATTTATTCCAAAGTTTTCCAAGCAGTTAAACTCAAACGCAGATGTATATCTCTGCACATTTTTAGAGCACTGTTAACGTTCTGGTTGCACAAGGCTAATAAAATTACAGTCTGAATAATGAAGCTGTAATTATTTAATACAAGGATGCATAGTCTCTTCCTTTTTTTCCTCTTAAATAAGGAAAACACGGGAAGAGGAAAGGCTATTGAAATGCTATCATGTTGTACAGTCACAGGTCTAAGGGAAAGAAAGATGCTGTGGTCTAAAATGAAATAAATCACTGAGAGACGGTCTTATCCATTGGAAATAGCCATAAGTGAAGGGGAAAACAAAAAGACATTTCAGACCTTGAAAGTGCAGAGATTTGCAATGCTGTTTGGATTTATCAGCTTTCAGGAGGAAGGACCCATCTCATTAGTGGAAATTTTACCTTACTAAAGCATAGAGAACTCTCTAGCCAAGTTTCTGCTATGCATGTTAGATTCGTTTATAAAATATGGGCCAGGCTGGGTTTTGTTGAAGTCATTGGGATTTTTGGCACTGATTTCAAGATGAATAGCCAGTGGGTCCCAGGCAAAGAAGATGAGGGAAAAGGCATACTACCTCTTACCCAAAGTACAGTTCAGATCAAATGCTGTGAGCTTCAGGGGTGCATTTCCTGATGCTCTCTTCATGCCTTAGACATTTCTGTTCACAATAACCAACTTCTTCTATAGTCAATTTTACAACTACGTTTGTGTTTTAGAGAGGAAATCTAATACCAACCATGGAATCCTGTCAGGGATTCAGTAAATCAAGTGACTTTTTATGGCATTTTACAAGAAAGAAAACTATTCAGGTAAACTGACAAGTCCAAATAGGAATAGGAGACTCCAACTAAGGCGTACGTTATGAATCATAGCCTACTACTCCTGCTGGGATTGAGAGAGAATCTCCAATCCAAAATGAATTCAAACCAGTTCACAGGGATTCTTAAAGTTTTGCTAAAAAGGGAAGCCAAAATGCTGACAGCTTTATTAGAGCATATAACTCAAAATAAGAACCAATGCATTTTAAGACTTCAAGGGTACCTTTCAATATGAATCTAATTCCCTTTAAGATACTGTTGAACTTCCTAAATAGTAATACATCTTGCTTAAATGTCGTAGGTGTTTATATTTTCATTAGAATGAGGTATTTTGCCAGCTGGGCTAAAAGTTGCCTCTTCGATAACTATTCCAGCAATACATGCTGAGTTTCAACAGCTTTTTGTTCCTTTGCGATTGCTATGAGCCTTGATACTATATAGTGTTCAGGATCTTTTAAGAACCTACGGAGTTATGATAACTTTGTATTGTGAGACCTTTATATAAAGCAAATCAGCTGCAATACTGTTATACTTCTCTGCTTCTTTTTATGTACCAGGTTCTTTCTGTGAACATTGTGGAGTTTTGCCTAAGAAATCTTCTACAACTGTAAAGAATGCATACATCAGAGATATTTATGGTCCACTTTCTTTTCATGGTGCATGTGCACATAAATATATGTATAAAAAAATCTTTTGATCATTTACTGTAAGTCTCAAGTATTTGGTAGAGCACTAAGAAGTATTTTTGAGGCCACGCAAGGAGTGCAAACACAATGCTGTGTGGACCCTTCCGGATTGAATGCTTACTGCACATCCATATGCAGCTGATGAGTCAAGGTGAGGCACTGGACTTAATGTTCTACATAGCCTCACTGAGGTCTGTGTTTCTTTTTTGTTTTGCTTGCAAAAAAAAAAAATTTTTAAAATGGGCTTCAAGCACCATTCATACATGTACCATCTTATCCTGTCAAGTGAATGTCATGAGAGGGTCACATAACAGATTAGTTTGTTTAAATCAAACAGGATAAATATTTTAAAGTAGAAAAAAATATGAAAGACGCTTTACTGTTACAATGTGAGACGTTAATATGTTTCTTATGTCATCACAGAAAGAAAAGATTATCTGCTGTCTCAAATATAAAGAATACAAATGATTTTTAAAATCTGGATTTACTACCAGCTTTAGTGTCCTAGTAAAGAAGAGGGATTCTTCCTTCAAGATTTCTTCTTTTAGATTGTTATAATGTAGTGAGTCCTCAGAATATTATTGGAGTGAAAAGAAAGTCATCTCTCATTAAGCATGAAAGATCAAGTATCTTAACTAAGTTATTCTATTAAATGTCCCCACAGATACAGTGGACTATTTTAAGCCCACCGAAGGGCAAAAGCTGTACTCAATATGATGCAAATTGAGTCTAGACTGAGCACCAGACTAAGTCAGTGCAAGTTCATTGGTGTAGGAGATGTTCTTCACTGTACCCAGTTACACAAGTTTTTTTGATACTTGAGATGTTCCTCTTTCCCTGTGCTGTCTCCTGCTTCACCAATTGTTTCATTTGCATTTTATTTTCCAGAAATTTGAAGTGTACTGCAAATAACATCCAAGCCTGACCTCATATTATCTCTGTCAAGCAAACATCTTAGTAGGGATACATGACAGCTTAATTAATTTTTTTAAAAACTAGCAAAATAGGAGCAACGTTGTAACATTATGTCCAACATTGAAAAGTAGTTGCAGGTTTTCTTCTTTTTTTTTTTTTTTATGCTGAAGTGCTAGGAACAGCAGCTGATGGAGCTGCAGACTTGCATTTGCTAAACATACCTTCCAAGGCCTCTCTGTCTTGTCCTTGTTATAACTACAGCCACATTAGCCTCCTAACTAGCTTTATAACCAAGGCTTTTCATCAAGCAATATTGTCAAAGAATTAAGGTCAGACTGGCAGTTGCTGACCTCTTTATTCACATAATAAGTGCTGATTATTCTAGGGTTACAGTTCACGTACATAACCTCATTGTTTACTTTACTGGCAGTCACACCTAGCACAATATTTTGCTAACTGTATGAAAATGAAATAAATCATAAGCTTAGATGTTGTGGCACAAAAATAAGAAAAGAAAAAGAAAAGAAAAAAGAAAACAGTAGCAGGCGAGCAAGCAAAAAATGAAGATGTTAGCTGTAGACCTATCAAAAACATTTGCTATTATGCAGTGAAAACAATGAAGTAGCATTATTTTTCCTCAACAGTTTTCTGTAACAAGATAGCTGTTACACAAAACAAATAGAAAAAGTCTTTGGATGACAGTATTTCACTTTATGTTCAATGAAAATATTCACTTAAAATATTCACTATAGATATAAAACCTGTACCCTGCAATAGTAGGAAGTACCTAAAAACCCATCAGCTGATAAAAAAAGGAGTAGTCTATATTCTCAGAAACAAAGACTATGGCAGGAACACCATGCCCATTTTCTTGCCACTTCCCCATGCTATCTCCAGTATTGCCAGGACTGATTTTAAAACTATTCTTCTGTCCCTCGTAATTTGCCACAGAAGTCTCAAAATTTGCCATATATCAGAGAGACAGGGAAAGTGCTGCTGAAGTTCAAGAGCTTTCTCCCATAACAGCCCCTTAATCCAGTACAGATGAATTTGCCTGTACGCACTATTCTGAAGCAGCTCTAGTTTGTGCCATAGACCAAACTACTGTCAGCAGCCTCGGGGGAAGAAGAAAAAACATGCTGTCTTCACATTTTCATTTTTGATAGGATAGGCTTAAAATCAAGTGCTCTGTGGCATCTAATGAGAAGCTTTTGATTAAACAAATATTCTCTTCAAAAATGAATGCTTTTCAATAAATAACCATCCTATTGAATACTTTTAAATGAGAATATTTTTTTCTCTACAACATTCAACTCTTAGCAAGCTCATTCATCACAGAGAGTAAAGTTACCTGTTTAAGAATGCTACAAACATTACTATTTTTCTTCATTTCCATTCAAATTTTGCGCAAGGGTAAAAGCAAGTCTTTCCAACTCTAGCAGAAGCTTCTTCTCTTTTGTTTTCTTCATAGATATCTAATATAGATAGCTAGCAATTGATGGTAATTACGATTCAGTTTTATACATCCAAAGAGAAATGCTGTCAAGTGCTTACCACCTGGGTTTGTTACATAGTATCTTCTTTGTAAATAGCTTATCTTCAACTGCATAGCCTTCTACGAACAGTGTATTTCCATTTTATTTTAAATCTATAAACAGTACATTTTCATATTTATCTACCTGAGGTCATCTCAGCTCTCTTTTACACTGTCGCTATAGTCTGAGAACTTACTTACATGTCACCTCTGATAAATTAAGACCCAAACACAGTACCAGCTGAGAAAGTGCTGACCTCCAAAAAAATCTATTTGAGGATGCATTCTAGGAAATCACAGAGAGAAGCAAAATCTAGGCAGTTTTGTACACAACACAAAGATGATGACCTTAATGATGAATGAGCACACACTAAATTTGCAGCTGCCAACTAACTAGGAGGAGAGGCTGCAGACATCAGAACTAGAGTTCAGAACGTACCTGATATCAAATGACCTAAAAATAAACGTATCGCTTGAGAATGCCCAATGTTCTAAAGTCCAGTTGGAAACAGCCAAGACATAGCAATTTTGCCTAAAATGATTCAAAGGAGTGGGTGTCATGGGTAACAAGCAGAACATTAGTCAGCAGTGCCATGGCTGGGGTCGGAAAAAAAAAAAAAAACCACAAGAAAAAAACAATTCACGGGGATAAGCATAAGTAGGAGTATCATCAGAAAGACACGTAACAGAATTTTTACACTTCACTTTGTGGTATGGCCACAACTAGAATACAGCCTCTGGGCATCAAAAGAAGCATGGCCAGCAGGTCGAGGGAGGTGGTTCTGCCCCTCTGCTCCACGCTGGTAAGACCCCACCTGGAGTATTGTGTCCAGCTCTGGAGTCCTCAGCACAAGAAGGACATGGACCTGTTGGAACAAGTCCAGAGGAGGGCCACGAAGATGATCTGAGGGCTGGAGCACCTATACAATGAAGAAAGGGTGAGAGAGTTGGGGTTGTTCAGCCTGGAGAAGAAAAGGCTCCAGGGAGACCTTATAGCAGCCTTCCAGTACTTAAAGGGGGCCTATAGGAAAGATAGGGAAGGACTTTTTACCAGGGAGTGTGGACATAGGATGAGGGTTAACAGTTTTAAACTGAAAGAGGGTAGGACTAGATTAGATATGAGGAAGAAATTCTTTACTGTGAGGGTGGTGAGACACTGGAACAGGCTGCCCAGGCAAGCTGTGGATGCCCCATCCCTGGAAGTGTTCAAGGCCAGTGTTCAGACCTTAAAGATGATCTTTAAGGTTCCTTCCAACCCTAACAATTCTATGATTCTATGATTCTATGACTTTAAAGATCATCTAGTTCCAAGCCCCCTGCCATGGGCAGGGACACCTCCCACTAGACCAGGTTGCTCAAAGCCCCGTCCAGCTCTTGGAAGTCCGTTCCAACACAGACCATTCTGTGATTCTGCATTTTCAGTGAAGCCTCACAGCTTTGTGACTGCACGGTTTATTCTTCCTGGATTGAACAGACTTGAAGCTGTGTTTCAGCTTTCAAAATAGCAAGAGAATGCGAGCCATCATGAATGAAAAGACTAGATTTTGCTTCTTAGAAAATGCTTCTAAAATAAACCGTCAGGTTTCTTTCCTTGTCTCCTGTAAAACATTTAAGGAAAATTCATGCGCTGCTTTTGCCTGAAATTAATTTGACAAATGTAAGAGAGTCCATCCTGCTTATCCACATTTAGCATAAAAACCACAAGATCAAACAATTAGAATTGCACCTCAAATGCATGTGTTTTCTAAATGAATTTAAATGTAACCTTGATTGTCTCCTCCTTTATGTTTGAATCCTAACTCTGTGTTAACAGTGCTTAGATCAGGGCATGAAATATTGCCAATTTCATCCTGCCTTTAGTGAAATTATCACGATCCTACCAATTTAGGAGTAAAATAAGGTGCATTATTTACTGTTTCCATACTTCGTGTTTTACTCATTCAGTGCGACACAACTATCAACAGAATTTTATGTTACCTCACACAAACTCAATTCTTAAAGACTAAAGGACTTGTGCACTTACAGTAATTGCCTTAAAGGCATTTTTATTTCATGCTTATAAAAGATTACCTTGGCTTTGAAAACTTGATGCCACTGTACAAGGTTATTTATTTACATTCCTACTTAAAATTAAATTATATTTGTGTATGCAAATGCACTATGGGGGAGGGTTTAAAAAACTGGCAAGTAAATCCTAGTGCACTCAGAGGTGGAAATTATTATCCATTTATCCATAATGATTAACAGTTAAAATGCACTCTCTGCTGTTCCCTGTGTCTCAGGAAGAACAGAAGCTTTTGTTTTCCTGAAATAAAAAGCCACATCTCTTTTTACAGTAAATGCCTTAAAAGGGGGGCACGTCACTCTCATGGCACAAAGCCAGAGAAATTTAAAATACACCCATCACATACTAAAGAGCAAGTTAAATTCATGAGCCTTGTTTATGAGACATTAACACAAATATGGGTTGAAAAAATATGAAATTATACTTTCCTTATATGTATTAACTTGCATAGGGTATTGCAGAGGGGGTAAATATAAGCTTTACATATCACCTCTAAAGTCTGGATGTTGAAAAAAGAGCTTGATAAGCTCCAAGGGCAGGGACAGGCCTTAATAAGATGATACGGTATCACCTATTTTGGAAGCAACATTTTTTGGTTGGCCAATATGCAAGAATAAACACATTAAAAAACAAAAACACTGAAAAATTTAACCAGATGACTTTGGAAGCATTTAACCATCCATAAGAAAAACAAAAAAAATCCCATTACAAAAAAAATGAACCATCAGACAACATCAGAGCATATCCACTTGTCCAAATGGTATTATAAGGATCTATTGGCACCAGCAAGGAAGAGAGGAATGATTTGATTTGGTTTTCTTTTCTTTTTTACAGAATGATTTTGCCTTTTTTTATTTGGGCTTCACACTTTTCCTGGGGCCTCTGGGCTCCTGTCCAGGCCAAGATACTTCACAATTGACTTTGATTTTCTGAGGTAAGTGATCTGTCACTTTCAGAGCAGTTATAGGAGGGGTCAGGAGTGAGGTGGCGCGGTATGGCCTCACTCTGGCTCCTGCCTCTCTGACATTGTACAAGCTAATGCAATGTGAAGTAGCACGTCTAAATAGCCTGTCAAACTTTTTTGATGTTAGCAAACCCACAGATGGGATTCATTTCCACACTGTTCAAAAAACGTAAACGATACAAGGACATTAAAGAGCATTAAACTACTTGATGACATTTTGGTCACATTAATGAAAAGTGGCGTTTATAAACTACTACAAAATGGTGGGGGCTGGGGGAAGAGAAGGGAAAAAGAGAGGCAAGGAGAAGTGAGGAGGGGAAAAGGAATTAAAATCAATCAAAAAAACCCAACAAAGTGACCTCGACAGTCTCTGGACATCATCAAAGAAATCAGGGCCTTAAAATGAAATAAAACCCATAGTGAAATTTTCCCTAGATGTCTGTGTGTCTGTGCTGTTGCCTGGGCATAAAAGCAGCGCCCAGGGACCCCGAGAAGGAAGTGTAACTGCCTACTTAGGTCTACATTTGTATCTGTTCACTCATAGTGCTCAGTAGCTTCCTACTTAAGGCATCCCATTGAAGGGTATCAAAAATCCAGCCTCACTAGTTTAGTTCCGCTCAGCTCAGGCCTAATTTGGCATTCAGTGACTTATATGAAAACATCTCCCATGTCATCCGAGAGCATTAGGTCACACTATAGACTACACAGCCACAAAGGACTCTAGCATGCAGATCAAGAGGGTAAGAGCTAATGGCAAAAAAGCTTTTGGCTGTAGAAATTTCTGAGATCCATTTCTGCCACTTCTACAACCTGGTTTGGCACACTCAAATAAGGAATGGGACCCATCTGGGTATAAGGGTTAAACAGTTGCTGGTTCGTCTGCTAGAGCAGTAGAGACCTTGGAGCTGGCTGCACCAGGATGCCAGCCTTGCTGGGAAGAAGGGCAGACAGGAGACATGCTGCGCTGGCTACACCACTGCCACTAGCAGCCGCAGCATATTTTTTTCCAGCGTTCATGGTTACATTAATTGTTAATGACAAAGGCAACCTTCACTCTGTGTGGTTTCCTGCCCATATTTGGATCCTTTACAAGGCCCCCCTTTTTCTTCCTCTCCTCCCCCTCCCATCATCCCTTCCCTTTCTCTGATAGGAAATGCAACCCGAGATGTGCGAAAAAACAGTGCGCATATTGTCATTTAATTGGCCCCTTGCTCAGGCGCATCGGGCCTCAGCGCGTGTGCTGTAGGGTGTCTGCTCCACAACAGGAAAGAATAAACCCAGACTCAAATCATAGGAAATTCATCAAATATGCTTCTTAGAGTTCTGTCTTTCAAGGTCTGTTTCCCTGCCATATGATCTCTATAAACCAAATTACTGCTGGCCTGAGTACAAGACTGGAGGCGCCTGGGGCTAACGTATAATGAATGCCAAATGCATGTGACAATAGACTGATCATGGAGAAGAATTGAAAATTTTTTAAGTAGTTCTTTTATTTCATTTATAAAAAGCAAACTGACTACACTTAATACATTTAAAAGGAGCCAATCATCTCCCTGCAGTTCCAGACCTGCGTAACTAACCTTTTATATCAACCCCATTAAACAGCTAGGACACAAGATATTTTTGAATAAGGCTGAATAAAGTATAGAATAGAAAATAAATTAAAAATACCTCATTTTAGTTTGGGAGGAATGTATACATTATTGAATTAGCTCAATTTTGCATTTTACAATCCTTTGCACATAAAGATTCTACCCTTCAATTGCAACATAACAAGGGGGTAAACTTCTGCTGGGAATGTATTATCTCAAAACTGCTGGATTCTAAAAGAGAAAGCTGCTTAAAGGCTAGAGTGATGTAAGATGAATTATTTTTATTAATTTGTGCAATTAGCAGTCAACCAGAAATTTTTATCCCTGTGTTGCCGATTATTCTAAATAACCTAACAAGTTCAAGTGTTGCTATTGCAGGATCACAGGAAATGTGAAACCTCTAGAAGAAAATATATTATACTCTCTACTATAGACAGAGGGTAATTAATATTGCTTTTTAGGTTTTAGAAAATATTGCACTTAGAACTGCAAGTCAACTAGCGGACCGTCTATAACCTATAAATGCTTCCATATTCACAGACATCAGCAGTCTTAGAGTTGCAAAAAAGTCGTAATACATACATGTTAATAGATCACATTTTTTCCTTTGGGGAGTATATTTTTTAAAAGGGCTAGGGCAGCAATGGTAGCTCCTCTAAAAACTCTAAATGCTATAATTGTTTTATATGAATTACAGTGCTCATATTAATTAATGATGAATGTTTTGTATATGTATTTGATAAATGCAGCCAAAGAAAAAAAATAGCCTGTCTTCTAAGTTGACATTTTGAAAAAAACAAACATGTTGCTGTTTGAAGGTTTGGAACTGGTTAAATACAAGATTATTTTAACCACATTTCAATGAGGAACATGAAATATGGGCCATGAGGTCATGCAATGCAGCAAAACATTTTTTTCCTTTCCTTTTTTTTTTCTGGTTAAATAGAAACAACAGCAAAATTGCCAGAATATTTCTTCAGTCATATTTTAATTGAAGTGCTTAAGAAAACTGCCTGTAGCTAATAAAAAGTTGCATCCCTAGGGTGCTCTGTCGAAAGAATCTAAAGAGGCATTGACCTACTCTTGAAAGCAGTAGCTGTGTTGGACATGTCAGGAACACACAGAGACACTTAGGTCTCAGTCCTTATTCTGGAGAGCTGCTGCATGGACTGAGGAGATGAGAGACAGGAAAGAGAAGAGCTTGCAGGAACAGGACTGTAGTTTTAATATATAACTCTAATATCAGTTTATAAGATGGAGCAGAGCAGTATTCTTTTTCATAGGTATTGTGTGTATCTACATTGCTGCAGAGAGCAAGTTCCGTTCTTCTGTTATTGTAAATCAGTTGGAAATAGCTCTACTGACATTTGTTAGAATTAGCTGATATGAAGCCACCAGCAGTGAAACGTGGATCATGCTAGAGCATCTATTTGTAGTGTTCTTTTAAAGCACTATGGAAAATGTTTGCTTTGGGGTATGTGTGAGCAAAGAAAAAGCTATTTCAAGTAACAACACAACAAAATAGTGCTTTCTCTATTTTCAAGTTGAACAAGTGAAGAATTATTTTAAATTTAGTTTCAGGTACTTATTTCTACCCATAAAACTTTTTTAAACTGGTCAGAAAAACAGGAACTAGCAAGATATTAGCTTGTATAAAATATTTGTCAAATACTTGTTTGTGATTTCTTTATGCAGGATGCCAGAATGTACATCTACACAAATCACTAGTCACTCTGGACTACAGTGACAGCCATTACATGATTCACATTCTTTGAATTTCCCACACATTTATATACAAAAAAGAATATCAATGAGCAACTTATATAAAACAATGCAAAGCAAGCCAAAGAATTACTATAAATTATGTTTTTTAAATGCAACAAGAGAGCAAAATACTCTTGATGAAAAGTTATTTCTCACAAAAATTCTTCCATAATTTTTAAATGGCTTTGCTTCCTACTTGATGAAAGCTCTTTCAGAACTATGTCTAAATGTATTCGTAATTAATTTATATCAATTTCATCTTGTACAGTATTTTCATATTCATAATCATATTTACCTTAATGTCAGTAAACATCCTGTTTGAACAAATTTAGAACTGACAAGACAGCAGAATGGAACTTTTCTCTCCTGGCCACTGCTGGAATGAATCTAGGACCACTGTTGGCCCTGGCAACGAGGAGGACAGACCAAAAGTCCATCAGGTCATCTGTAGGGCCACATGACTGGGACACTAATCCCTATCCAGTCACTTCAGTCGCACCACTCCTTCTGCAGTGTTTACTGCCTACAAGGTGCAGGATATTTATCTCCTAGCTCTTGCACTCAACAGGCTGAGTCTCAAAGGAGTGTATGGCATTGGATATGAACCTGCAGTCTAAGAGATCTTTAGAGCAAGTACTCAAACATTTTCATAGACTGGTTAGAGACGGAAGGGACCTTAAAGATCCTCTAGTTCCAAGCAGGGACACCTCCCACTAGACCAGGTTGTTCAAAGCCCCATCCAACCTGGCCTGAAACACTTCCAGGGATGGGGCATCCACAACTTCTCTGTGCAACCTGTGCCAGTGTCTCATCACCCTCATAGTGAAAAATTTCTTCCTGATTTCCAATCTAAATCTACCCTCTTCTGGTTTGAAGCCATTACCCCTCATCCTATCACTACATGCCCTTGTAAAAAGTCCCTCTCCAGCTTTCTAGTAGGCCTCCTTCAGATACTGGAAGGCTGCTGTAAGATCTCCACAGAGTCTTCTCTTCTCCAGGCTGAACAACGCCAACTCTCTCACCCTGTCTTCACAGGAGAGGTGCTCCAGCCCTCTGATCATCTTCATGGCCCTCCTCTGGACTCGGTCCAACAGGTCCATGTCCTTCTTATGTTGGGGGCTCCAGAGCTGGACGCAGTACTCCAAGTGGGATCTGGAGTGCCTGCTGGCATTTTTGCCCGACTTCCTCTTTGTTGGAATTCATCACTCCTAAGCTTGGAGGAGACAATCCTTGAATATTAACCAGCTTTCTTGGTCCCCTCTTCCTTCCGGGTTTTTATCCCATGGTACTCTGACAAGCAGATCTCTGAAGGGGCCAAAGTCTGCTCTCCTGAAGTCCAGGGTGGTGAGCTTACTGTGCACCCTCCATGCTGCCCTAAGGATCTTGAACTTCACCATTTCATGGTCCCTGCAGCCCAGGCTGCCCTTGGGCTTCATATTCCCCTCCTTGTTGGTGAGAACGAGGTCCAGCATGGCACCTCTCCTCATTGGCTCCTCTGTCACTTACAGACGGAAGTTATCATCGTCGACGCATTCCAGGAACTTATTGGATTGCTTATGCCCTGTTGTGTTGTCCCTCCAACAGCTATCGAGGTGGTTGAAGTCCCCCATGAGGACCAGGGCTTGTGAATGCGAGGCTGCTCCAGTCTGTCTATACAGGGTCTTGTCTGCTCCATCATCCTGGGTGGGTGGCCTGTAGCGGACCCCCACCATAATGTCACCTGTTCCTGCCCTCCCTTTAATCCTGACCCATAAGCTCTCGGTCAGCTCCTCAGCCATCCCTCAGTGGAGCTCCAGGCACTCCAGCTGGTCATTAACCTAGAGGGCAACACCTTCTCATCTCCCCAGCCTGTCCTTCCTGAAGAGTCTGTATCCTTCCATTCCAACACTCCAGTCACAGGAGCCATATTTTGTCTTCATGTGTGGCAGATTGGTACACTTGAGATACAAGGTTGCCTAAGGCATCACTGAATCCATAGTGATTCAGACAGACGTTCAGATGTATCAGTAACAGTACAGTACAGTTGAAAAAGCTATTGTTACTTGGAATTGCCAGTTCAGGCTTTGACGTTCTTTTCTACTTATATACATCCTCCTGGCAAATTGAACATATAAATAGCAGCAGAAATAGCAATCTTTAAAACTAAATAATCTAGATTAGCTCAAATATATATGTTCTCTTTATTCAGTAACGCATACATTTAAAAACTTTCTGAACGCAGTAATCAGAAGTAGAGAATTTCATATTGTTTGTGTATTTATTCTAAGTAACTGTGTTAAAAAGAGTATTACTAGGGGTGAAAATTCAAGATCTCGAAGCTATAAATAACAGTATGAAAGTTGCCTGCATAAACTTAATTCAGCCCCCTTACTTAAAACTTCATTTGTCAGTTTTCTATAAGATCATACATCAAAGAATACAAAAGATTACTGGTGCAGCAGAATTTTCTTTTCTTCTTGTTGCTCAATGTACTGTGTCTGTATAGAGTATTGTCCGAGCCATGATTTGAAAAAAAGATATTAATTCCACTGTGGACTTTTGGTGATACTTATCATTACAGTATTCCAGGGTTTCACACTAATACATCTCCATGAGTTGAAGGAATATTATCAGCTTTTAAAGATGAGAGCTATAGCACAGAGATTAAAGGTATCTATCCTACTTCAGTTCTAAATCTGAGGTTCAAAGTACCTGATTTAGACTATTTAGTGTTATATATCACTTAGTCTTTTGCAACTACGCATACTTCATCAGATGAAAGCACCATGTCTCAAGTTAGACCCCTGAAAAAGAACACAGGCAAATAATGACTCCTTAAAAGTACAGCTTGATTCAGATTTAATGAAAATGCTATGGTAAAAGACAACAATCCTGTGCCATAACCAAGAAAACTTCCTTTTTCCTTGCTCTCCCCTACTAAATCTACCAAACACCTTGAACTGCCACACCTAGAATACAAGGTAGGAAGTCTCAACATTAAAATACATAATAAATTCTATGGGATATATCTATGTACCTTAGATACCCAATATTTCAAAGCGGTTAATCTGTGGAAAAAAAATTAAGTGGTCATTTAGTACTAATCAGAACCAACGTGATGGGCTACTCCTCCGTGAGCATAGCAGCACCTTGAAAAGCAACCGCTTGTCATAGGGAAATTTAAAAAACAAATTAGTACTTAAAAATGGACTTCAGCAACTGGAAGACCATCACCCCACCAAATGCTTTTTCAGTAGATACCTAATCCTGGGAGGCTTTATTGAGCTTCTCCTTACTTTACTTGGAATTCCTTGAAATACAGTCTATGCCTACTTCTCTAAAAGCTCACAGAAGGACTTCTAAAGCAGCAATGATGGAAGGGCAACAATCTCATTCCTACTATTCTTCTCTTCCTGAAAATACATGCGCAAAGTCATTTGAGGAACAGACTTGAAGCAGTAGAGCTTATAGGCTCAAATGAAGGTTGGGACCTAGCTACTGTCTGCACACATCATAGAAAGAAACTCCACTCTAAAGAAATTTCAGTGTCAAGGCAAAGAAAGCAAAAGATAGCAAGGAAACCAAAAGTGAGAGAAGGAAGTAGAGTAAACTGTACATCAGATGACTGGCACTTCTGGGAACAGGCTCTAGGTTTTCTGAACCCTTGTCTGCTGCTGCTGTCATCTGGCAAATACTGGGCTTTTGGGAGGGGCTATGTTTGGGTTCTTAAAAACAAATATAAAAATGCTCATATAGTTATTAAGAGAGATGCTTGATATGACCATATAAAGAAATGATGTTTTCATTAAAAACACTCAAAACATTCACAGCTGGACCCATTTTTTTCAATAGAAAACAAGGAAATTTAATTCCTGCTTTAAGTGTATAAAGGGCTGCAATGTTAACTCTTAGTCATAATCTCAGTCCTGATAATATAAGAAATAATTTTATCATTGCTAATACATATTAATGCATCATAGCAATAATCATAGCATACATATTAATGTACAGTAACTATTGTTAAAATTTAGCTTTTAACCAAATTATAAAAATATTGCAAAAACAGCTATCATGCATTAACATTTTAATGGCAACTATCGAAAAATAACTTTCATATAGGCTCATTCTGGAAACTCATGAACCACAGATGATTGAGAAAGAAAAATACAAATGCATCTACAGTGCAAGAAGTGTGGAAGTTAAAGAGTTACACACATGCAAAAATCCAAATGAGTCAACAAATACTGTGAGAGCGCCAAAAAATAGTTTAGTTGAACATGTGTGCTTCTTGTTTATGCAAGCTTTTCAGAGAATGTTTTTCATAAAAGAGATGTAACACTGTTCAATGCTCAGTCACTGTGTTTCTGGGGATATGTCTTGACTGCACTATGATCAAGAGTTTAGACTGCTACTGAAGGAGGAAACAATTCTCTCCTGAGGCAGTTCTGATTTAAATCTCCTATTAGGGTGGAGAAGTTTGCTTTATCCTACTTTTTTCCCCTCCTTTTTTGCTGTTATTGGGCACACGTGGCTTCCATCAATTTCTTGCTACAGATTTTGCATGCAAATACCAATAGATAGAAGCATGGCGTTGCAGCTGCAGGACAAATGCATGAAAAAATCAATTCCTAAAGGCCAAACAATGCCGAAAAAGTATTAGAAAGAAGCTATAACAAATCATTAATTCAAACATACATAAAATCCATGGTCATCAGATGAACATTTGATAAGAAATGATAGCACATAAATTTGGTGATTTGTATTATGATGGGCTGAAGAACAAGAAACAAGATTTCATTATGCACTACTGTATGTTCAGTGGGTTTCAGGTTGCTTTATCTCATTGGACTCATTCCATGTTATTATAACATTCGATGTTATTATAATTATAATAGTATAATATAATATAAGTTATTCAGAATTTCTCAGGAAGAAGGAATCTCTTTTTAATTTTATCCACGGCTTTTAATACCCACAAATATTTTTTTCTGCTTGAACAATTGCCCTTTAAAAGCATTCAGTATGAATTAATGCTCTTTCTTACCATATATTCCTCAAAGCATATACTAAGTACTCCTGGTGAAACCTTGTCACTGCTCACCCCCCTCAATTCCCTGTCAATGAGAGTTTTGTTACTGAATTCAGTGAGGGATTTAATTCTTTCTCATTAGAGGCATTCAGACACCATAGGCTTTTTTTTTTTTTGCAAGATCTAGTTTCCATTTTATCCAAACCACCAGAGCTCAGGGAACAGGCAAAGTCAACTCCTTAATGAAGTCTGAGGCCAATTTGCGTAACTCTCAGACAACAACAGAATCGTGCTCACTCATCTCTCAGGTATTCTTTAAAATATTTCTTTTTTAGATTTTAAGCATTAAACTAAGACAATGGGACAAATTCTGTTTCCAGTGATTTCAACATAAATTTAAAGGGTCTGTATTTATACTAAGGAAAAAAGAGATATAGCTTTATTCCTTTCTTTGTGACAGGGATACTTACAGCTTAAAAAGCTGCAAAGCAAAATTTACTCAGCTTACCTAATTGATTACCCTAATTCTTCAAATAACTTCTTCCTAGAACACAAGTAAAAATGGCTTTTCTGGAAAACGCAGTTCAAGTACACTAGTTAGTCATTAAGATGTATGCACATCAACGTCTCTATATACAGCCTGTATGCAAGTGCTTTGTAAGTGAAGTCCTCCAATGCTTAGCTCTGTACCCGAAGAAAAGTAATTGTGCAATTGTCAAATTTTCCTTGTGTTGAATTTGAGAACCTTAGCCATAAAGATGGCTCAGCATAGCCTGTTAAGTCACCAAGACAAACTATCTGTTTTATACATAGGGTAAATCAGTTAGTGATTTCATAGCCATTTCACTTCCAGAAGTGTCATATATGTAAGTGGGTGAGGCCACCCACATGGTCCAGTGTTGTGGTCTGGTTGCTCTGTTGGAAAAAGCAGTATAAAGTCATTTTTTTGGCTTCTGCCAGTGCATCCAGATGATTTCAATTTGTTAGGATTCCACTACAGTGGTCAGCATTACTTTGACAAAGCTGTGCCAACAGCCAACTCTGCAGCCTTAAGAATTTCAGTACACACTGGGACCAGGCAGAGGTACAGAGCTATCTGCTTTACAATCCGTTACCCATATGGCTTCTTAAATTTGGGTCCATTAGGTAGCTCCCATACATATAAGTGTTTATTACATGGCTTACACACAGTAAACACTTTACTGAGCTCAAGTTTCTACTGATGGAGTAAGGAGAGATTATGACAATAGCTGTACCTTAGGGAACCATATATTGAGTTAATTTTTAAGTACAGTTCAGGCTCCTGTAACTTACAGTAAGACATTAGACTGAACTTGTCCATTAGTAGTCAAATCAGTAAGTGACAAAAAAATTTGACACTACGACTTTTATGCTTGTTTCTAAGTAACTTAAATTTCTTATAAAGGACAGCAATACCACAGAGGTCATTCACTTTTTCAACTTATGTTTTGCAACTCTACCAATAAGGATAAAAAGTCCTTTGGATCATAGAAGATTATCTGTTGATTGCCAAAAAGTTTAAGTACTGAAAAGGTGCTCCTTGAATTTTCTGATGGAGTTTTATTATGCAGTATAAGAGAGGAAATAGTCTTGGCACTTCTTATGTTCCTGGTGTTCAGCAAGTTAACCATCAGCATGAGTCCAACCTCATATTGGCAAGAATCTCATGTTCTCAGAATTTCCATCTACTAGTTTCTATTTCATTAGAGAGATGGTGTGTGGAGAACAAATGGGTTCTCTTTCTAGACATTCAGACTGTTGTATAGGTTGTTAAATCATCATAGGAATTAAGTGTTTTAAAACATTTGGGACTAAGACTGCTGTGCATAACACACAAGAAACGTTTCTTAGGTAAGTACTGTATGTACTTGGAAAAGCAAATACCCATTGCTTATGCCACTGATTAACTCATTACCTGCAACAAAATTTCCAGTTTTGGAACCAGACCCCACATAGCAGTATACTACTCGGAATTGACAGCAAATGTCTTTTGTTTTACTTCTTCACCTTGTCCCTCTGTCTCCACCAAACATGTAAAGATGACTTACAGAAAGTGAGATGTTCCTACAACAAAGTCTAATATAATATACAAGTTGAGTGCATGGACGGAGACAAAGATCATTTCACGACACACTATTTCCAGAAGTCAGGGAACAAACCCATCAACTAATAGCAACCCAACTAGTAGGCATACACATACTTTCCTGATTTTTACTAAATTTATGGGCTTCCTGAGCCAACTAAGAATTTTATGTTTACAGAACTGCTAAAGGCTTGGAACATTTTACAGACCTAACACTGAATTGATATTCTAGCCAAGTTAATAAAAGCCTGATGCATAATACAAATGGATTTTACTCCCCAGTAACAACTTGACCTATTTAACAATAGGAAGCTAGGATCATCTCAATGTCTTTGCATGTTTCTTTTGGAAGATATGGACAATAAGTAACTGAGATCACTATGAACTGGCTGCTGTATTGCAGCAGCAGAAAGGACCAAGCAGATAGCACTTCTCCTTCTGACTCAGCAAGTATCAAGCTGGAGTCCAAACACAGCCATCAGACAAAGCTATTATAGTAATTCAATCTTGTGAAGAGTTAGAAAGTGAAGTTTATGGACTCTATAGCTCTGTGACATCTTCCCAAAATTAACTGGGGAAACCACTGGTTTCAGGTTCTGAAATTCTGCCACTTGTAGGAGATATGCAAAGAACAAAACACAAACCCACATCTTAAACAAATATGAGAAAATCATAGGCTACGTCAAAATACTCTCTTTCCAGCACTGCAGAAACCCACATAGAGGAAACCATGCTCCTACACAATAAAACAAAGACATAAACCCAGTATTCTTCTTCACATATACGTAGAAACTAACAGATAAGCATATCAAGTCACCCAAATGTACAGTAAGTTCTCAGAGCTGAGGCTATAACTGTTAACCACCTAACAACTGCAATACACTGCTAAATTCTCTACAGTCTCAAGAGATCCACAAAAGGTATTGAGTACCTCTGTGTTCACAAGAAGGCAAAAGTGTTCATCCTTTCTGAAGTCATTCAGCATTTATCTATGCTTACTGCATTAAAACCATTCGGTAAAAAAGGTAAATTGATAACCTGTGTATTTCAAATAAATTGACAAACTCAGCCTATGTTTCATTAGGAAGGAGAGATTTTCTTGCAAATGTTCTCATCTCACTGGAAGTAAAGAGCTGACAGCTGTGTAGAAAACCTTGCTCAAACAAATATCATTTTGGGAAAACTTAAAATATCCCTATATCCTTTCCACCTCTTTATGTGTATTTAAATGAGCAGCAACATATCAAATTTAAACTCTTAAAATAAAAGTCTGAACAATGTAATTTCTATATTTAGCATAATAGTAGTCTTATGCCAACATTTAGTCTTTGGAATATTTGCTGCATACGTACCACATACATGTTACTACAAGAAGTAACAAATATGTAACATCTGGCATTTTTGTGTTCCAGTCTTGAAACATGAAAAGTAAATGAGGCATTTTTGCAAAAAGTAAAAATGTACAATGCCTAATAGTAGTATGTCTAGGCTTAGCTTAGGAAATTATCTAACTGCTAACACAGACCGTTCTCCCATCTCAGAAACACAGGACTTTTTTGAAAGCACTGAAGCCCAGCTAATATTTCAGCCAAGCCTGTCTGATCTACTTGGTGGCAGCAAGCCATTAGAACAGAGGACTTCACTTCTTTTTGCTCGCAGGGAACAGAAATGTTTAGTTTCTTAAAGGTTTATCCAACAGTTCCAGTATTCATACTAACAGAATTAAGCTAGTTTTAGTTGCCATTAAATATAATTCTATTCAAACAAGAAAGGAACAAATACATTTTAAAGTACCTAGTCTTGACCTAACTGTGCCTGGACTTGAAAAAGATGATGGAGGTGCGATGCCAGAGTGTCTTTAATATGATACCCTGCAAACTACCTTCTTCTAAGCTTTTTATTTTTCTCTTCTATAGGATGGGGAAGGTACAGATGCTGTCATCAGGGAGTGAAGTAAGAACATATCAGGCAGAAGAATCTGAATCTGGAAAAGCTGTGTTCAGATGGTTAACGTAAGAGACTTCAAAACCAGCTCAGACAGCGTATCCTTCACTGGGATGCAAAAAGAGAACTGATGAGGATGATTAATCTGTGATTTGTATCCAATAAAATTAGAGGTAATAACAGGATAAGAAATTATTGAAAGCATAAAGGAGACAAACTGAATCCAAACATACATTACAAAGAAGATAATCAGATGTTTAAAATTGTACCTTTGTCTAAAAGTTACAGTGCTGACCACTGCATAATGAAATTAAGCTTGTTTTCCAAGGATTTTTTTTTTAAATCCAATTACACAGACTTTATTATCAGTACTGTATATTTGGAGCTGATTGAAAAAATTCTGTGTGATTTCTTGCCGGATACAAATCATATGCCTTGAATAAGGATTAGTTGGATAACTCACAAGTCCCCTAGGGAAAATATGTTGTACAGACTACTCCTCATAAGTGGGGATTAATATCAAATCCCACAGGAAGTCATGCACTGCAGTGTTTGTTTTCATTTTGTTTTATATTTACTGGCAGTTTATACTGTTCTTTCAGCTTGTGTTTAACAGACATTGCAGCATGACAGATTCTTCAGCACATGTAACATCATGTCTCACATTTTGACCATCTGATAATATTTACCAGGTATAATTGTTGTCCAGTGGGTCTCACAAAACTGAAGATGGCATGAACTCAAATTTACCACATGGAATGTGTTCCTTTATAGAATTTTTATACTTAAAATATTTCCAAACTTAATACGGTATTGACGTGGCAGCTGCTGCCACTGCTCACCATTAATCTCAGTGGTGATGTTCTCACCCTCAAGCAGTCTTCATTCATTTTTTACTCTTGTTAAACCTGGATATTTTCCCTGTATTGTACACTCCCTATTGCTTCATCTTACAGCTTTGTTTATGTCATTTCTGGCCAGCTCTGATTACTCTTATTGTACCTTTCCCCACATTTTCAGAACTCAGTTCTTCTTCCTGTGCCATCACCAGATCAGAAAACAAGTTCTCATTTATATAACCATGAAAAGGAAAGAATGTCATACAAAACAGTGTTCAATACATCCCACCACTGATATTACAAAATCATTTTCCTCTTCATAGCATTCAAACTGGAGGAACTGTTTAAGCTATCTAATCCAGTATTCTGCCATCAGCTAATTTTAGACATTTTTGTCATTGGCATAAAAACAAACAAATCCAATGGCAGGCAATTTCTACTAACAGTTTCCTCATAACTCTTCCTTCAATACTTGACTGGGTGTGATCTGCACCACCATGGTCTAATTTCATCTGGCCTGCTTTGAGTGGAAAGGGAAAGAGGGTGCAGACTAGCTGACCTCAGGATGTCCCTTCCACTAAAATGTTTATATCACAGAATCACAGAATGGTAGGGGTTGGAAGGGACCTCTGGAGATCATCTAGTCCAACTCCCCTGCCAGAGCAGGGTCACCTTAGAGCAGTCCAGGCAGGTTTTGAATGTCTCCAGAGACGGAGACTCCACCACCTCTCTGGGCAGCCTGTTCCAGTGCTCTGCCACCCTCAAAGTAAAGAAGTGCCTTCTCACATTTAGGTGGAACGTCTTATGTTCAAGTGTGTGCCCGTTTACCTCTTGTCCTCTTGCTAGGCACCACTGAAAAGAGCCTGGCCCCATCCTCCTGACACCCACCCTTTAAGCGTTGATAAGATCCCCCCTCAGTCATCTCTTTTCCAGACTGAAGAGACCCAAATCCCTCAGCCTTTCTTCATAAGAGAGGTGTTCCAATCCCCTAATCATCATGGTAGCCCTTTGTTGTACCTTCTCCAGCAGTTCCCTGTCCTTTTTGAACCGGGGAGCCCAGAACTGGACACAGTACTCCAGATGCGACCTCACCAAGGCAGAGTAGAGGGGGAGGATGACCTCCCTCGACCCGCTGGCCACACTCTTCTTGATGCCCCCCAGGACGCCATTGGCCTTCTTGGCCACAAGGGCACATTGTTGGCTCATGGTCATCCTGTTGTCCACCAGGACTCCCAGGTCTCTTTCCACCGAGCTGCTCTCCAGCAGGTCAGCCCCCAGCCTCTCCTGGTGTATGGGGTTATTCCTCCCCAGGTGCAGCACCCTACACTTGCCCTTATTGAATTTCATAAGGTTTCTCTCTGCCTGACTCTCCAGCCTTTCTAGGTCTCTCTGGATGGCGGCACAGCCTTCCAGTGTGTCAGCCACCCCCCAAAGCTTTGTGTCATCAGCAAACTTGCTGAGGGTGCACTCTATCCC
Organism: Larus michahellis; assembly: GCF_964199755.1. Taxonomy (NCBI): domain Eukaryota; kingdom Metazoa; phylum Chordata; class Aves; order Charadriiformes; family Laridae; genus Larus; species Larus michahellis. The sequence goes on along the minus strand of NC_133899.1, from coordinate 79,598,828 downwards.
CTCATCCAGGTCACTGATGGTGACTAGTGATGGTATTGAACAGGACTGGACCCAGTACTGACCCCTGGGGAACACATCACTGACCTCCAACTAGACTCTGTGCCCCTAATCATGACCCTCTGAGCTCTGTCTTTCATCCAGTTTTCAATCCACCCCACTGTCCATTCATCTAACCCACTCTTCCTAAGCTTCCCTAGGAGGATGCTGTGGGAGACCATGTCGAACACCTTGCTGAAGTCAAGGTAGACAACATCCATTGCCCTCCCCTCATCTATCCGTCCAGTCATTCCATCATAGAAGGCTATCAGATTAGTCAGACATGATTTCCCCTTGGTGAATCCATGTTGAGTCCTTCTGATAGCTTTCTTTTCCTCCACAGGCCTTGAGATGATGCCCAGAATGAGCTGTTCCATCATCTTTCCAGGGATGGAGGTGAGGCTGACTGGCCTGTAGTTCCCTGGGTCCTCCTTCTTGCCCTTTTTGAAGACTGATATAAATCTATTCATTAACTACAACCTGCCTAATACCCTAAACTGTATCTCTAATAATGAATTTGTGATTATAGCCATAGCAAGATCTGATTTATTTAGTGAAGTTGGGTAAGAAGAGCCTGACATAAGCACCGATGTATGAGCCAGAACACTTATTAGTGAGGTTAAATGAAAAGTCAACCATTACCCTGCAGAGCTTCTCAGGAAAGGGAGGGGAAGAGGATAAAGTGAACGTACTACTGGTACTTTTCTATGTACAATCTTTTGACATGGAAGCCTTTCTAAAAGAGTGGCAGTAGGGAGTGTAGGAGAAGAGCTGTTCATTCACTACTGAGAACTAGAGAGACTGTGAATGGATGGTACCAACTGCTTTACCTGCTAATAAATGCCAGTGCATAGTAGACAAATCTTCCATCACATTACCTGAGGCTCAATGTTTGTAGGTACCCATTTGACTTACTGGTCTTATCTTTACAAAATACTCCTATCTATGAATGTTGTAACATTGTATACACCATCCATGTGTGCACACACGTTCATCATCTGAATTCTTTTAGATTTACCCTTCTCATCTTTTCAAATTCTCTTTAAAGAAATTTTCTTTCTCAATAAACTGTCTTGGCCTGCATTACTGAAAAGCTATTGCTACCGCTACGCTGTACAGGAATCTGTTACTGCACATTTGGTATATGTTGCACCTACAGTCTCTCCAGAAAAAGATCATGGAGGGATGGTATAAATCGAAATACATTTGACTGATAAATCATGTTGTGTCATCATACAGAAGATGTCCTTGCATCAAAAACAGAAGTCTAGCTGTCCATTCAGTATTGCAAGAACAGGCAAAAAAACCTGTGCCTAGAAAAGTTAATTTCAGGACATGGTAGTGCGTCTCTGTTAACTTCATCTAAGTAGCATAGGCAAAGGAGAGTGAAGGCAGTGACAGACTCCAGCATATGCTAACATGTCCTCAAGACTTTGCACTGCAGTTGCCAGCACAAGCTAAACCTCACATTGCATGCAAGTGCAAAACATGGTAGAAACCTTAAAAAAAATCCTGCCTGTTCAATAAGATCGTGTGTGAACCTTCCCTGCAGTGTTCTTCATTCCATGACTGCTTGAAAACCTTTGCAATATTTTATTTAACGGTTTAACTTTTATTGTAATAGTTTTTATTGCAAATGATAAGAAGAAATCCTTTATGATCACTGGAGTTGGCCATCTATAGTCTTTCTCTCACCAGTGTGGCAAATACCCATTAAATGCTGCAAATGACATTGATTAAACAAATTTAAAAGGATAAAGGAGGGATGCAAGAAGGATGCAAAGGAAATACTGCACCTGTCTGAGCAGTGGTTTGCATCTAAAATATTAAATGTTGCCTATGACCAATCAATGTTAACATTACAGGAAAGCCACCTACTGGTGGAGACAGTTTTTATTTGCTCCTTGCAGGTTTGAAGCTGGGGGTTGGCTTTTTAATTGGTTTTTCACAGTTGGATTTTCCAGTAGCAATTTTAAGCACAACCCCTAGGCATTAGAAAACAATTGGTCACAGGGTTGAGAAAATACATCCATTTATCTATAAATTATCAAAATATCTTGGTTTGATCATATACAGACAGGTAACAATATTCAACCCCTGAAATCGTTTATGAACTAATCAGCATTTAATTTTTTCTGTTCAGATTTTAATTATATACCATGTGCCTTTCTGAGAGGACACTACCAGAAGTATAGCTGTCAGATGGAAATTAATTTGCTAGTAGATGACCACATAGTTCATGAATTATACATGAAACTTTGTCTCACAGTGACTGTTGCTAAAATACTCTTTCATCACTCTTATGTTTAAACAAACCACAATAGTTTTTAAATAAGTCTGATCTGCAGTAAGGAGACTATGATCAAGTGTTAAGAATGACTTCTAAAATAGTATTTGAGGCACATTTCATATTGATGTGTTTTGCTGCAATTTGGGTCATGTTCCTCTGCTCTTAGTTGTTAGCAGAATGATGTGCAGACCATTGCATTCACTTTCAAATACAACATTGATAGCTGGATTTACATTTCTTTTTAAGACTCAGCTTTTGCAAACAAGCCTTAGATTTCAGACATAATTCTGTTATTCAAATGGGAGAGGATTTTGATAGCTATGCTAATCACTTTTATCTGAGAAAACATAACTAATAGCTCAGTTTACATTTGTCTGCATTTATGAGCATAATTTTAGCACATAATTTTATTGCACTATAAAACATAATACTGCATTAGTTCGCTCTTAAAAAAAGTTACCTTAGAGTGATTTGCACTTAAACCTTCACACTACGTTTAAATAACAGTACCATTTTTAAATTTTGACCTTTTAAAATCAATTATTTTTTTAAAAAAATCTCGTATAACAATGCTGCAAGGCTATTTTCTGAAGAGATAATATTCAGTGAATGTATTTAAGGTAGTCATAGCTCCATTGATCACAGGACTGTTTTGAGTCAGTTATTCTCATGTATAAATTGGACTGAATTAAGATAATTTGCTCTTACACAGCATCAAAAGAATCTCTTAAAGTTCTCCATCACTGTATACATTAACAAATTATGTGGAAGAAAAGAGGAATGATCCACACAATCTTTTTTTATTATTATTATTCAGTGTTTTAAGCACTGGAAACTGAAAAGGAAATAATGCCTTATATTTTAGGAGGGTCAGTTATTACTTTCAGTGGCATATAAACATAAAGAAGATATGCTCAAAAGAGATCCATTTTGTAGTATTGTGCTTAACATTTTCTCTTGGAATAGTCATAGCTAATAATGATATGAGAACTATTTTCCAGGACACAACTATGCCAATTGACACAGTATAGTGGTATTATTATTAATAATACTTCGCACGTATGTAGCACATTTCCTCTCAAAATTGGAAAATACATTTTTAAATTTGACTTTACCATTCCCTTGGAGGTAAAAAAACCACCATAAAGAAACGCTAGGCTCCCTGTGATACCAAGAAATTATCTATGACAGAACCTGGATTTTCATGCAGCTCTCATTTTCTAGCTAGTCGAAGACCTCTTCTACAAAAGCTCTTAAAGAGTCGACAATTGGTCTTGTAATTGCCTGCAGCATGCAAAGCATTTTATCCCTCACAAAGCCCCTTCTCCCCCACAATGGGTTTTCTTCTACAGTACAGATTACCAAACTAATAGCCTTGTTCCTACAAACAGATATCCAGAAGGTTAACCTTAGCTATATGAGTAAGTCCATATACTTTGCATCTTAAAGGCAAACACAGGCTTATTAAGGGGATATTTTGTCTTCCCTAATATTACAGAAAAATTGTTTTGAAATGGCTTGCTTACTTACTGCAAATTAAATTATAGTACTAAACTATATTTTTAGTACTTGGTTTGAAAGGGTTTTTTATTTGTTCTTTGATTTTACAGGATCTTGGTGCTCATGGAATACTTTGTATCATATACTGCATTAACTGTAATATTAATATGGCTCATTGTAGAGTTATTCCATGACATTTAGACTCTTGTCAGATTGAGACATTGAGAAACACACATGCCAAAATGAACCTTTTTACATTGTACTGTAGCACCATGAATCCGCAGTAAGGACAACAGGAAAGATTTGGACATATTACTTTAGTTTAAGAATAAGGCCTTCTCCTAAATTGAATAGGAGAAGTTAAAACACTAAGAATTTCTAACCCAGAAAATATAGGCTGTAAATTGAAAACAATACATGCAAATAGAGCTTTCAATTCATTTCAGTAATAACACTGCCAGATCTCAATTTTAGGTTTTTTTCACTGATTCTGAAGAGAGATAGTGTGGCCTAGCTGCAGATGTCTCTTAAAGGTCTTTTCCAACCCAAACGATTCTGATTTATGTCCAAAATGAAACTGCTTAGATCCTGATAATGGTCCATTCAGACCATATTGCTACGGAATATGGCACTCACTGCTGATGTTTCTGCCTCCATCAACTGTAGAGCGCAATTAGACTAGTTATTTAACTTAAGTCCCACCAAGTAAGATGAACTCCACCAGTCTTTTCCTTTAAAAATACAGTTTCTTGATCACATTTCACATGAATCCTTTTTTCTATTTTCTCTATTTTTTTTTAGGAGAACATAAAATTCATAGCCTCATGGTTATGAAAAAAGGCCTTGAAAACACGACCAAAAGTCAGTTAACCAGCACAGAATGAAGAAAGTATATAGAAAGTAACACAAATAAATCATTTAAATAAAAGTGCATAATTCTAAGGTCATGCTATGACTTCTGGCCTTCGAATCTAAATACCTGAAATGCTAAATCTTATTTCAAATCCATTACTGCTAATAACATCAAAACTATGCAAGGCAGGAGAAGGCGTTGAGTATGACAGCCCAGATTAAAAAGTGTTGAGCAGGACAGCAGGAAATGGATGTTTTCAGTAGTACAAACGTGAAAGAACTAAAGGGTTTTCTCTCCCTACAATAGCATGAGATTCTCTAAAAACTTCAAGATAGTGCAAAGTAATTTTAAAATTAGTATGGATGCGTGTGTTGTAAAGACTTCCTTCTGGTCCTTTCTTTTCCCTGTTACAACTGCAGGAAGGGAGGAAAAATGGAGTAAAAATCCTATTCCTATGAATCAATGTTCTTCCCCTCAACAAAACTGGCTGCAGAGCCCAGTTAGACTGTTGGTGGAACAACCACTCTGCAATGAAGAATTTCTTCTGCTACATAGCAACACAGCATGCAGATTTTTTCCTTATCCACAACATTAGGCAGAACTGTGATGGCTTCCATGTAAATTTGATGTGAGAGGACATTGGGACTCAGTTATTGTATTTGCACAAATTTGTTCATATTCCTTCACATCTAATACTAGACATTAAGAATAAAACAGCAGCCTTCTCCTTCTAAGGTCAGACCATGGTGGTCAGTGTGGTTAATGACCTCAAGCACAAGGGCACCATTAAATCTTCCACCAATAGAAGAGGCATGATGAAAAAGCTAATGTCCAGAAGATGGGCTCACTTACAGATACTCACACTTACTTTTACATACTCCACATATATTATAAGGTATTATAGACTGTATTTTTATTTTTTATTTTATTTACACACACGCACCCCTTTGAATTCCTGAAAATTTCCAGACAAAAATATTATTTTACTTGAGAAAAATTTCAGTTTTAAGCCAATGTTTCCCCATCCATATAAAAAGGACTTGACTGAATTTTTAAGAAGGGGAAGGTTTGTTGGCACCAGTATACACCCACTTTTGAGTTGTTAGACAGGTTTTATTCACTTACCACCCCAAAGAATTAATCCTGGAAAAGAGAGTATGGGATTCACATACATCAGCAGAAAGTCACGGAATTCCAATTCAAGATTGTTGTTCCAGTGTTAATTCATATCACTGTGTGCACCATGAAGTGGTATTTAGGCGATTACAGTGGGGAAAAAAAAAAAAACAACAGAAATGAGGGCAGAGTATCATCCTTAAATTTTATCTCCCTAGCTATCTTTAACTTATGCAAGTCCTGTACCAATTCCAAAGTCAACAAAATTGCACTTGCTCTGTGCTGTGACTGAAATTGCCTCCATATGCCATTAAAAATTAGCTTTATTTCCTTGGGCATTTTATTTGATTGAAGGATGAATTATTTGAAAAATGGAAACGATCATCCTCTTCAGTAAATCTTCAGTGAACAATGCTTCTCAGAGCTACTATCTTTCAGAACAATTGGCTTTTTAAAATATCTATAATTACACATCTAAATTGGTCATTGTTAATTAAGACATTTTCAGTATTTATTACTAATACTGGGATTCATATTTAAGGGGCAAGCCAGAAGCAATCTCACCGAGCAATTTCCACAAATAGGAAAATCAAATTATTTTATTTAATTATCACATAAATGGCTTTAAATTGAAAATATGGGTGACACCATTTAGCATTGAAACTATGGGACCTTAGGGTCCGGGGTGGGTCAGACAGCTCTACTTTTTACCTGCTGGAAATCATAAGCTTGGAAACACAGCCTGATGTTGTAGTGATTTGTTCAACAAGTCTTTCAAAGGCATCACTTAACAGTTCCTGGATAAATTTATTACAAACCAAAGACTTTCAGTTTCTAGGTCTGAGTCTTAACATTGTCCTCAGTGGGCATTATCTATCTCTCACTCTCAAGTAGCTTTAACATACGAACTTGTAATGGGCCAACACTACACTAAAATTAGGATCACAAGCATAATAAATTAACTTAGTGCTGACTGATACTTGGAGAGGTCAAATGTCAGTGCCCCAAATAATTACAGTTTCACACTCATATTCACCTGCGAAAATAAAATTTTTCTATTCTATGAACACTAAAGATGAGGCATGAGGTTATTAAAGACTGGCAACAAGATCACACAGGAAGTCTGTATCAGATCTGGGAGCAAAGCCTCAACTAAAGCAAAGATTCCAGAAACATATTTGTCTCTGAGGGGGGTAGGGGGCTGCAATTGTCCATTTAATTGGTGTTTTTCACAAGTTATCTCCTAGATTCATTTTTGTGTAACATTTTTATCACTTAGAATAATAAGACTCTTTAAGACAATGAAAACGGTGTTTTCTGTCACTCTGATTTTCTCCTAGACTCAATTTTGTAACTGTGATAAAAACTTCCAGAAACTCTGAACTTCAAAAATGTACACATTGCTAGACCTTGAACAAAACAGCATGATATAATATTGACAGGATGTATCTAGCTAAGTAGCTGTTCACTTAGCAGTTAATAGTTCATTCGTTTCTATAAGAACTAGGTTCATGTCTGGATGATGATGAAGCTTCCAGTCAGAGGAAAGCGAATAGCAGCTGGAGTATAATAAGAACGTATGAAAATTAGAGAAAAAGGAAATTGGGAAAGCCATTTTGTCCATGACGGGCCATCTAATTATTTCCTAAATGGGAAAATGCTTTTGCCTTACCTGGTTGGCCACTGTGCACATTCAGCATGAAAAATGCTTCCTGACATCTGTTCTGAATTTTCATCTTATTTCCATGTATGCTCCTTTGTCCTGTCATTTGTGTCAGCCTGCAAACAACAACATGAAATGACAGGTTCTAATCACTTAAATACTGAAAATTGTCCTTTTTCTTTCCTTTTTTTAAAAAAGAAAGGTTTCGATAGTATACTGTTTCCTCCGTCTCAGTTAAGTGTCTTCTAATTGCTGTCATGTCACAAAGTTCAATAACACAGAACCAAACAGAGGTTTCTAACTGAGAAAATATGGGCTGAAAGACACAAAGAGTGAAATTCAGATTTCCAGAGTGGAAATTGGCCTCATTGGAAACACTGATTACCTTCCCCTTTCTACCAGACAAAACACTTTCTAGCATGAATGCTTATTTGTGGGTCTGTCTTGCATTTCTGAAGTGCCTATTAATATTATTACTATCACTCCTCTGGCACTGACACAGAGACTACATAGTCTGAAAAGTGGTTAAAGTTGCAGCAGTACCTCAAGATAAGTCTCACGAGTTAAAGTCTTTCTGCATTAACTTCATACTAACACAGGCCAATGCCAGCAGGCAAAATGCTGACACCTTCAAAAACCTCAGAGCTTCACTGTAGGATGTAAGTGCCCAGTGTGGTTCATATGCCTGGGAAAACCTAAAGACTGAAAGAAGTTAACAAGCACATAGATTATTCCAAGTGTTTTAAAATAGGTAGGATTCCCAATATCAGTCATTTCTGTGACAAGGAAATAAGGTTTGCAAAGTTGCCGATCAGTCTGTTTTGCAGACTCTCTTGAGCCTCTCTTGTTAGATGTGCCATAAAGAGAGCAAGGCTCAAATATCTAGACCACCTTCCCAGGCTCAGGCAACTAGATTTGCAGTCCATGCTAATATATGGATAATGGAACTCAACAGCCACATTCCCATATGAAGATGTGGTGAGTTGATCCTGGCTGGGTGCCAGGTGCCCAAAGCCTCTCTGTCACCTCTGTTCCTCAGCTGGACACAGGAGACAAAATATAACAAAAGGCTTGTGGGTCAAGATAAGGACAGGGAGATCATACAGCAATTACCATCATGGGCAAAACAGACTCGACTTGGGGAAATCAGTTTAATCTATTACCAATCAAATCAGAGTAGCATAATGAGAAATAAAACCAAATCTTAAAACAACTTTCTCCCCACCCTTCCCTTCTTCCTGGGCTCAGCTTCACTCCTGATTTCTCTACCTCCACCCTGCCAGCAGCACAGAACAGGGAATGGGGTTATGGTCAGTTCATTACATGTTTCTGACGCTCCTTCCTCCTCAGGGGGAGGACTCCTCACATTCTTCCCCTGCTCCAGTGTGGGGGCTCTCCATGAACTTCTCCAATGTGAGTTCTTCCCACGGGCTCCAGTTTTTCACTAACTGCTCCCACTAATCCTGCTCCGTGGGTCCTTTCCACGGGGTGCAGTCCTTCAGGAACAGAGTGCTCCAGCATGGGTCCCCCACAGGGTCACAAGTCCTGCCAGCAAACCTGCTCCAGCGTAGACTCCTTTCTCCATGGGTCCAGAGGTCTTGCCAGGAGCCTGCTCCCACGGGAGCTTCCATGGGGTCACAGCCTCCTTCAGGTGCATCCTCCTGCTCCAGCATGGGGTCCTCCACAGGCTGGAGGTGGATCTCTGCTCCACCATTAACCTCCATGGGCTGTAGGAAGACAGCCTGCCTTACCATGGTCTTCACCACGGGCTGCATGGGAATCTCTGCTCTGGCACCTGGAGCACCTCTTCCCCCTCCTTCTTCACTGACCTTGGTGTCTGCAGAATTGTTTCTTTCACATATTCTCACTTCTCTCTCTGGCTGAAATTTCTGTTGTGCGGCAACTTTTTCCCCTTCTTAAATATGTTACCACAGAGGCACTACCACTGGTGCTGATTGGCCTCACCTTGGTCAGCAGTGGGTCTGTCTTTGAGCTGGCTGGCATTGGCTCTATCAAACATAGGTGCAGCTTCTAGCAGCTTCTCACAGAAGCCACATCCGTAGCTCCCATCCTGCTACCAAAACCTTACCACATAAACCCAATACAGAAGACAAGGCTTAAATGAGCAAGTATTTTTACTGAAGCAAGAATGGCACACAGGTCAGCTTGCTGCAACGTTTCATCGAGAAACTCAAGATAAGCTTGCTGAATCTTGACTAAGGTCAGGGTTTGGTTCTGGCTTTTTTTTTCCCCCTTCACAAAAAGGCTAAATAAACTTAACATGAGACGTGGTGACTAGTACCCATTTCAGATAATCTACTTGGTTGTAAAGTAGTCATTAAAATATTTATATTGTTCTCTTAGCTATTTGCTAATCTCACAAGTTAAATCCACATAAGCATCTCTAGGCCTGATTTAATGAAAAGTAAGTTTCACACACAGTATATAAATTATCTTCTGGCCAGTAGCTGACAGCACGATTATTTTACTTCCCACAAATGAAATACGGGTATTTGGAAGGATTTTGGTTTTTTAATCTGTAAGAAAACCAATGTAATGTTTGTAGCTGAAATTTGCATCTAGTATAACAATAGCTATCATTGTGCTGCTCTGCCGCACTGAGAAGTATATCTGAAGGAGGCTTCAAGTTCTCCTTTCATCTTCTCCTTGCATCCTCTCCAACTGTAAGTCTTAGGCCCCAATCCTGAGGAAAGATTTGTGCTGACTGATCTCTTCACCCTCATATAAAGACCCACAGAGGTCCGTAGAGCTTTACAAGCACATGTTTCCCAGTTTGAGTTTATTACTAAAGAAGTCTGAGTTTATTACTGAAGTGAGAGTTTCTCTCCTCTACCAGAGTTGTTCCACATTTTCTGGTAAGTTTTTCAGTCAGACTTGCAGGTTTTCTGCAAGTTCAGAACTTACTACAGCTTCAGGCCTGACAGAAATTCATTTATTCTTAAAGTCAGGTATAAAATGATCAGTACCACAGGAAATGTCCTCTATGTCTGTTGCAGAGTTGACAGGATGCATTATAGAATTGTTGCTGCTGTAGCAATAGTCCATACAAGTTTAATCAGCAACATTACATATTGGGCACAGCTGGAGGCCCCAGCTGATGATCAGATCTACTGTGGTTAGATGTATATTTCTTTAAATACATGAAGACATTAAGACTCAAAGACTTCAAGGCTTTTTGGTTTGCTTCTTTTTAATACCTAGTATAGGAGATCTTTCAGCAAAAGTTTGTCCAGCCAAAACTGGTGATGCAGAAAGACACATGATCAGAAAGCAAAGTAGGAAGGCTGACTCATGAGTTGATTTCATAGAATAGAATCATGGAATTGCGTAGGTTGGAAGGGACCTTTCAGATCATCTAGTCCAACCTTAGATCATCTAGTCCAACCATTCCAAGAGCAGCTAAGGTGTATCAAAATGCGTTCATTTCGAAGTTAGGTAGGCTTTACCTAAACTGCCCGAACTGCTTAGGTTGTACTAAAATCCAGTGCAATTTCTCATTATTAACAGACAGAATGTTTATTTAAGTTTGTATTATTTCAACACTTATTGCTAAACAGCATGGACAAGGCATAGCTTTGACTCAGCTCTAAATGGAAATTAACATCTCCCTTTAGTTTGATCCAAATCCTACTGAATTCAATAGCTGGTTTTTCACAAACATAAGTTTTGGATCAGGTCCTATATGATGAAATTTTCTTCTTTTTCTTCTTCATTATATCATAGTTTTTGAATGATCTTTTGGTGGTTCATTCTGGAAGGAGCCATTTTTTAGCAGAGGAAAGGACAAGGGAAACAGTTTCATTGACTGCAACATCAACCGTGACAAAGGCTTCACTTTTGTCATGAATTTACATATTTATAGAGTACGGTCCCCAGAGAACAAAAATAAAAGGTGTCTAAGTTGCTGCTGAGTTAGGGCCTTAGTCATAGAAATAATACTGTGAAAAATTTAGTCTGTAGGCAACAATGAAAAGTTAATACAAATGGTCATTGACTTCATTATAGAACTCTTTGGCAACAACTTTTCCAGACTCATGTTAAGCCTTGAGAGAGAAACGTTTCAGCACAGAACCACTTAATCATTTATATGAATGAAAATGAGTGCAAACAGAATGCTGAGATGGCTTTAAGAACACCTCTTTTTTCTTGTACGGAATACCCACTATAATTACATTTTGCTTGTCAGTTCATAAATTTTGCTTATTACAAAACGGGCATTATTGATTGCTTTTTAAAAGTACTAAAACTAAGCTAAGAGCAGTAGATCTCTCAGCAAATTCAAAACATACTATCTTCCAAACTAATCACTGGCAAAGGGACTGTGGAAAAACTATCCAAGTTTATTGTAAGTCTAATGCAAAACATTGAAGTTACCATGAGTTTTAGGTTAGTAACTTGGCTTTGAGTTTAGCATGTTTTAAGCCACAATGAAAAAAAAAGATAAACTTATTTGGCAAAGCCAGACACTTTTAAAGCCAACATCCTGTAATTGTTTCCTCATTTGGCCTGGCAGCTTAAACAAGAAGAAAAAGAGAAAAGAAAAAAAAAAAAAGACAAGAAAAAAAAAGGTAGAGGGAAAGGAGAGGAAAAAGAAAATAGAAAAATGGCAAAGCATTTTGAAAAAGAAAGAAATGGAGGGAAACAAAGAAATCAAGGTATTTGTCTCATTTGTAGTAAATGAATATATAAATGTCCTATTTGCTCCTTTTGTTCTCCTCTGAGGTAGCATTCAACAAAATTAAATGAAGAAAGCTCACTAGTTTTATGAGCCTGAATTTAAAATTTTCTTGGTTTGAATTAGTGCAAACAGTGGATATTCTAACATAGTTGACCCCAGCAATGCAGAAGAGCCAAAGTGATAGCAAGCAGTGTAACAGGACTCAGCCTCTTTGAGATCAGTTGTTTAAACATTTCCAAGTGAGATTAATACACACTGGGAATATCCTTATTTAGAACCAGTAAGAAATAAAAGTGATCAGAAGGGATTTAGAGCTGCCATTCTCATTAAAATAAGGTTAGAGGCTGACAGCTACAAATAGTTACAGGACAGGGAGGGGAAATCTTACAAAGAGGAAATTAACAGTGTTTGCTGTTGGATTAAATCTAAACAATCTCTGAGCATACTCAAGCTTCTACTTCTTTTACTGCTGTATTGTTGCCAGTCCTGAACTAATACTGAAAAAAATCCATGAGGTAGCTACTGATCTGGCTGGGAAACAATGTCCTATTCAAAGTTAGTATCTGTTCTAAGTATCAAGCAACAAAATTAACTGTCGTCTGTAAAAAGCGGGGAAAAAAGAGAACATTTATGTCAATGTCAAGCCAGGAAAGCAATTTTGTATTAACCTAAGCAGTTAACAAAATAGAATACATAAAAGTATTTTTAAAGTGGAAATAATTTAAGAACGTTCTAAATATCTCAACAGTGCACTTGGCTACGCTTGGATTTAGGAAGCAATATTTTATATGCAGCAGTAGAATTTTTTAGAGCTTTAAATCCAAAGGCAGGGCTGTACTCCATCAAGAAATGACAACAGCAAACTTAACGCCACTGTGAAAGTACCAAATGAAATTTGGCAGTATTCGGAAAATGGCCAGATAATAAGGCTGTGACTCAACAGGTACAATGAGGGCAGCTGTGTTCAGAACAGTTGCATTTATGAAACCATTGACACATGGTCCCAGTGTCAGTTGAGTGACAGCTGGAAAAGCCTTGGGCCGCCAAGCTTTTAGAGACACCAGAGAAAACTCTATACAATTGTCTTTGAAACCTATTACCGGAGCAAAATGTATGCTAAATGTCTTTGCAGCAGTCAGGGTAAGAAAAGAAAAAGAATTTAAAAAGGAAGACTTGGGCTCACACTACTGTCTTTTGCACTCTTCTGGTGATCTAAAGAGATTACCAAGGTACTCTTATGAGGCAACAGATAACTTTGTCATAAAGCAAAATGATCTGCTGATATACCAGAATTAAAAATAAAGACTCCATATTTTCCATGTTAGCAATTCAAAAACAGAAAATTACTAATATGTAGCCTAGTAAGAAGCTTAATTTTCTCAGGATACACCATTAACTATGGATCTGGACTGAGAATAAAGATTGCCCTAGAAATAAATAGCAGGAATGTGTTATGAGGCAAGTCCAGGTCTGTTTTCTTCTGGATTGTACGCCTGAATTTCTTTTCCCTGCTAACTGAGGCACAGGGGACAGGAACTCATATGTGTCCAGAAAGCTCAGGTGTCTGAAGATCTGTCATTTCCTTTGCCTCTGACTCAGCACCCACCTGAAGGGGACAGTGGTGGTAGAATGGGAGAAGAAATCAGTCTTCCCAGCTAGCCAGTTTCATCTCCTGTGAAGACCCTTCAGGTACAGAGTGACAGCCAAAGCAAACTGCAAATATAACTAGCTTTTCATGTACTTTGGGGCACCAAACTAGAGCAAAGCGTTGACAGACCATTGGGATATCTGCTCAGTTGCCTCTTGAGAAAGTATATGGGCCAGATTCATTGATAAGCTGTTGCTGCACATAGCTGGAAATTAGCCTTCTCTTGGCCAACCTTCTGGATGAAGGATACAATAGGTATAGTTGTTGCCCAAAGTGGTAGCTCTAGCTTTCGTACAAATTAGTATTTTCTATTATTTCACATGGTGTCTACAAGTCTCATAATTATGATACGCAATCACATCTTCTATAATAGTTCTCCATCTTGCACCATATCATACTAATTCCAATAAGATTAGATCTACCAGTGTTGTTTTTTTTAGTTTGGGAACTCGGTTAAATCACCAGACACAAGGTTAGGCTGTTGCCATCCCATTTTCTATTAATATTGTTAACTAACCTTTCCTTAAAAAATTGTGCATACCAGACTTAGAGGTCTGTACATGCTCTAAAGACTTTCAACAACATCTTAAATACTATTTCTTATTCTCCAGCCATCTGGTGCCATTCACAGGTGTATTAAGAGCCCTTGAAAAAAGGCCTGCAGCTTTATTTCTTTCAGTGTTCTACATTGAAGAATATCTAGTTCCTCCAGTCTACGCAAATTCAGCTCTTCCAATTTTAGTTCCATCTTGGTTAAGTTAATTTCCATTTCCATGCAATTATTCCCTAGTCATTTTTCTTTTATCTCTGTATTAAACAGCTTCCTTCTAACTGTTATCACCCCCAACTTGATAAATCCAGTCCTAAACAGGGTATGATACTAGATTACATTGTTGTAGGAATTTCTGATAATTATGCAGCCGCTAATTACAATCTGCAAAATGTTGTCTAAAAGAATTTTGTAAGCTACCAAGAGAGACATGAAACACCTTTGCCGCAAACAATAAGAAAAACATCACGAGATCTTTTGTCTTCTTGAGCATCACCTGCCAACAGAACAAGCTCCTCTGTGATTCAGGTAAGTGAAGTTTAGACTGCCAATACCACAAGGAACTACATCGTCCAGCAACTGTGTCATAACTGCAGTAGTTCTCTGGTTATGTTTTGCATAAGGACATCTATGTATCAGACATCGCCTGCCTATAGCTATCACGTCACATAACTGTGCTCAAGTCACTACGTTCTGGGACACTCTAGGCAACATATATTAATAATGTTGCCTATTATTAATATTAATAAGTTGCTTAGAATACAGCAGAGGGGTGTGGTATTTTACTTGAGGACAGTATAGGATTATTTAGTTGTACACGGAGATGAATCTTGTTACAGCTTCATTGTTACTAGCTTGGTTAAAATAGAGCATATTCATACAGTTAAATACTTAATGTGAAGTCAGCATGTTAATTCTGTGGTATACATAGGATTTTATGCCATTCCCAAATTATATTATTAACGAAGATCCTCTCTTCTTTAACTATGTTGAAACCCCAAAGTATTATGAATGTCAGACACAATCTCTTCCACGACACTTTTCCAACACACATTTATGAGGTTTTATACGCTATTTTGTGTTTCAGTAGAGAGTATTAGTAGAATCAGCTATGTTATATTTAATTACAAAGGTGATAACCTCAGAGGACTCATCTGTGCAAAAGTTTATCTCGTAAGTAAATCCTGCAAAGGATTTCCTATCAAGGAAAGATATACCAGGTCACACTAATATGCTTAATAATTGACTAAAAAAAGTACAAATGCTTGATGGAAAAAAAACCACCCGAAAGCTAGAAAATACTTCCTTTCACAAAAGGAAAGATCCACCTCCTCCATTTTGGGGATCTTCTTGATAAAGAAATCTGTTCTTAGCTGAGAAGATAGCTGACTAGATTAAAATTTAGGCATTGGCCTCTGCATAAGCAGAACGAAACGTGCAGGAATTTGTTAAGTCTGTGGGTTTTTATCATTGCGCTTTGAAGTCAGAAGTCAAAGATGGAAATCCTGTTCTTCAAAAAGGTAGAGTATGGACAAGAAAAAACAATAACAAAAACCATGCCAGAAAGAGAGTGATGTCATCAAGCTGTCTAAGGTGGCTCATAGGATTTCCCATGGAACAGGACTGAATGCCAAGACTTAATGCATTTTGTAAAAAAAGTCTATGGTAACCCTTAAGCAGAACTAAAAATATAGAAATAAATTGATGAGAAAGGGAGTTGGCTTGGCACAAATGGCAACTCTACTGCCCTGCTAGTAAAATAGATAAAAATATCTTACAGGAAAAAAAAAATATCTTACCAGAGTGTATACTTTGACAGTTTGCTGCATCACTTTAAAGCAGTCAGGCAATTCTGCTGGGAGATGGTGTCCCATTGAAAAGGAAACACAAAATCCCACCATGACAAAATCTCTGTACTGGTTTTGCTATTTCAGAGAGCGTTGAACTGAATTCCCATAAACTGGAGTGGTAAAAATAAGATCTAGTCTAATTCATGGTTCCTGAATAGGCTCTGCTTCAAACAGAACACAGGGATAACAGGGCTCACTTCATGGGCTGGTGAGAGGCTGTTCCGGTTGACAGATTATGTTAACAGCTTCTGTGCTGGGAATCTGGCAAAAGGCTTCAGGGAAACTTGTCTCTTTGCTTTCATTCATATTTTATATATGTTATATATACACACAGAGAATCCTGCATGTATTAGTCTGTAATTTTCTGTCACAATCATGGTCATCACACTATGTACATGAATAGTCATGGCTTCGAAGGCATATTACAGATCTTATTTAATAGTCTCCATTCTTGTATTCTGGCAAGGAGATCTGAGGAACATTACCCTACAATGTTAAGCAGTGTTCCCTCTCATACAGCAGATACCACTTCCAGTGCAAATACATGTGCTTACAAGTTTAATGTTAGCTGTCAGTAGGTATTCAAGCATGAAAAGTTAACATTTGCTTTCTATCAGGATTCACGTGACCAGTGCTCAGTGGCTTGAGTGTTGGAGAAAAGCGAGCACAGAAGGTCCTTGACACCACAGTAATAAAGCTCTTAAAATTAAAATAAAGCTTTACAGATGTTTTGGTTTCTCCCCAGTACTATTTAAAGAAAATAACAACAAACCCAAGCAAATAGACAGGTAGTTAACAAATTAGAAATGTTTTCCAGTTGCACCTCAGTTCAAAGCTTACTCAGAAATAGCTGATGTTGCATACTGTGATACTGAGGACATGGCTCAGCATTCCCCATAGAAAATCCAGAAGGATTTTATATACTAAAGCGGAACTTTAGGAGTATATAAAAACAACTGGATGATCCAACATAGATTCAAAAGTTTCCTTCCACCATTCACAAATATATTCAGTGTCAAATCCAATCTAACATTATGCCACAGAAACCCGAAATAAATTCCCACATTGAACCAGCTTTCCCTTTCAATTGCTTAGAATTCTTTTATATTTCAAGCTATTGAAAAAAGTTTTAAGTTCTCAAACTGAATGTAAGAAGTTTTCAAAGTTCTAAAATTTCAAAAATTCGAAAAAGCATTCCAGGTTAGACTGGCAGGCAAATGTAAAATGCAGGACTGTGAGCTGACTACAAGTACTCAACTGGAAGTCTAAGAAGTTACAGTGAATAGAGTTACATAAACATTAACTCAGTAGCAGTCAAAAAAGGAAATGAAAGGTTAGGAATGTTGGAGCTGAAAGAGCAGTGGTCAATACTTCAAAGTCTAATGTCAGCTGGTTATGAGGTACTTTCCTCAGGGGCTACTACTTGGGCAATATTGTTTAGCATCTTCATCAGTGACTAACTCTAAAACAAAGCTCACCCTCTCCAGCTTCACAGATGACACCACACTAGGGGGAGGGCTGCCATTCAGGGATGCCTCAAAAAGCTCAAGGAATGTACCAACATGAGCCTCATGAAATTGAAAGACAATGCAAATTCTGTAAGAAATACCCCATGCAAAAAAACAGGCTGGGAGCCATTTGGCTAGAAATTAACTCTGCAGAAAGGGAATTGGGGGTCAAGTTTAAATGAATTCCTGTGGCAAAGAACATCAACCACCTACTAGTCTGCATTAACAAGAATGCAGCCAGCAAGTCAAGGGAAGGTGCTCAGCACTTGAGAAGCTGCACCTGGAGTACTGTGCACAGAGAGATTAACAAACCCCTGAGAGTCCAGAAGAAGGGCCCTAATACGGTTAAGAGCTGGAGCAAATGACACAGAGGAGGCTGGAGAAACAGTATTTAGCCGGAAGAGAAGGCTAGGGTGGGATCTAATTGCAGTCTTTCGTTACTCTAAAAACAGGTCATAGAGAAGATGGAATCAAACTCTTCCCAGAGCAAAAGGATGAGACACAGTAGTTACAAGTTGCAACAATGGAAATTCATGTTAGATAGGAATAAAAAAAAGAATGCAGTGGCTGCAGTTAAGCACTGGAACAGGCACCCAGAGTGCCTGTGCAATCTATCTCAGGAAATTTTCAGAACTCAGCTAGATAAAGTCTGAGCAACCTGATCTAACTTTGAAGTTAGCCCAGTCTTGAGCAGGAGCTTGGACTGGATGACTCCAGATGTCCTTTCCAACCTAAGTTTTTGTTTTTATGAACTAGCAGGAAAAGACAAGTGACCGCATTAAAAATACCATTACTCCACCATATAAATTCATTATTTACTTATTGCTCAATTACAGTGTGCTGTTTGGCTCCCAATCTCAAAAAGGATATTTTAGAACTAGAAATAGTTCCTTCCATATAGAAAGTGACTGATTACATTAGGACTCTTCAGCCTGAAAGACAGAGTGTTTAGAAGATAGCATGATAAGGTTACAACATCATGAGTGGCATAAAAAAGGAGGTTAGGAATCATTTGTTCACTTTTTCCTAATACAAGTATGAGGTACTACCAAACAAAGCTATAAATACAAAGTTAAAAAAAAAAAAAAAAAAGAAATGGTGGTTCTTCATACAATGGATGGTAGACCAGTTGAATGTTTTTCAAGTAAGGGCACACACGCACCTTATACTGTGAGTTACTAAACAAACATACAACATGAGCTGAAAAACAGAGGCTAGGAGAAAGCTGGGTTAGAAATAATATTTATGTTTTTCCTGTTTTTATTCTATGCTGGGGCTTATTACCACTGTTGAATAAAGGATACTAGGCTAGATAGATCCTTGGCCTTAATCAGTGCTGTCATTCTTATGATAATGTCTTACAACATTCCTAACCCTGGGTTGCCCATGGCTCTGCAACTTTTGAGTTTTAGTCATCACTAAAAAGAATTGTCTTCATATGATGGTCAGAATCCTTTGAGTTCTTTATGAGAGATCCAGTAATACACACACATGCATGGCAGCTGGATATCTTACAAAGAAGCTAAGACGCAGGTAGTAATTTGGTACCATGTTCTGTGATATTAGACCATACCATTTATTTAGATAAATATTCTTATATGACAGAAATACATACAGAAAAGAATGTGAAACATCATAAGATGCAGCCATAGGAAAAAGTTTGATAAAGATATGCTGAATTATATGAGACAGAGATTTATCTGAGCTATGGTTTAGATCAATAAACCTACCACTGATTTATAGTAGATGCTCTGCCACAGCAGTAAAAATTACAATAGAGTGTGTACCCAAAAAACCTTGTAGATAGACAGATGATGAAACATGATTAAACACATGAAGCAAGTCGAAAAGATCACACCAAGTACTGAACGTATGCAAAACCAGAGCTCATGTCAGTTGTGTTAATATACAACTGTTGCCACTTTTATTTTACATTATAGTGTGATCAGGCGAAGTTGTTTGTTATAGATGAATAGAGTTGATTATCGCTGATTACAGATTCACTAATTAACTCAGTTTTATTTGTTCCAAAACTCTATTAATAATCAATTCCGAAAGATTTGGGCAGCCATGTGCAATTTGACATAGTTTTAATCACCATCAGAGGAAAATGTAGCAGTCCCTTCAGAGAATAATGAAGAGACAGAAAAAAAAAAAAAAACAAGAAAAACAAACCTTTGGCAGAGAACAAGTGTACCTAAAATAGGCCACTTTTCAGTCTAAGCAAATTGCTAATCACCTTAACCATCCTGACAATTCAGACAATGAAGATTTAGAGTTCAGTCCATAAAACAATGTTTAAATGAGAGGTGCAAAATTGTGTCAGAACTCTTTTATATATAAGCCAGGGAGGCTGTGCTTGTGCTTTGTAGAAAAAAATACAAAAAACTTGCCCAGATGTATACTTTTTCTGGTTTAAGTGAGCAAAAGTTGCCATTGAGAATCAATCATAAGTCTGGAAACACCTTTTCTTTATCCATAAAAGGACTGACAATATAGGCACAGTTGGGTTTAAACAGGGAATGATTACTTTGCTGTTATATGGTAGGTTTATGCCAGCATTTACTTTTCAAACACTCATGAGCCAGAGACTTACAATAGAACCATAAACGTTCTCTCTAACCTGAGACTAAGCTCTATCTTGAGATCTTATCTCTTTCACCATTTCTGGACAAACACACACACAAACTGTTCAGTTATGCATGTCTGAAGAGAAAATAAAAAAGTTTGTTGCACTGAAAAGCTTTTAAAGATTTCTATCTTGGAAAAAAAAGTAGTTCTGGCGTGAAAAAAGGCCCTTGGCAAGACATTAGTCCATAGTCTGCTCTACTATCTGTTAGCATTTCCAAAGAGAAGCAAACAGTCTAGTTAAGCTACTGAGATTTCTGTAATCATAGTAACATTTTCCTCTCAAATCTTCCAGGGGTATTTCATAACCCAGGGTAGACATAGTAATTTATTACTCTCAAAAATGACTTTTTTTTTTAAACTGCCTGTGCAGAGATGTGCACGAACACTCATTTCTACTGTACCAAGCCTAGGTATTCTGTCTCATAATTTAGTAAACCAAATAAGGTTTGACCTAGTGTTCATGACAGCCTAAGTTCTGAGCCAACTACAAATTGAATAAGTTGATCCTGTAAAGATCCTTGAAGTAAGTAAATACAAGGAAGCAAATATCAATGATTTAACTGTATATTTACTGCCCGTTATCTTGATTTGGTTTTCACACCAGTTTGACTCAGGTATAACTCTAGGTACGGCAACAGATCTGCACTAGGCCTTGTGAAGTCAACTCTGCTTCTGCAGTACCCTTTTATTGTCCAGGTTATTACATGGGAGAAACAAACCACAATGAACTAAAACACCATGCAAAATCCTCTCATCTTTCAATCACCTACAGGACCATGTCCTCAATCTGGTGACCTCTACTTAAAGTATGTCTTCTTTAATGAAATCACATCAAAATAAAAGAAGGTACACAAGAAATAGTAAGCAGTCAATGCAGCTGATGTTAAACTATTAATGGGACACAAGGCTGAAGAATCTCCCTAAATATACAGCAAGAATGAGATCCAATGGCCAGTGAACTTAATAGGTAAAATCATGTGAAGAAATGGAAGGCACAGAAACTTGTGTCTACTGGATGATTTATTAAGTTACCTCTAATAATGAGGGTAACTTTAGGGTATGGAGCAGGCTGCTTGTGCAAGAGACCTCATAAGTCTGTCCTCTCCATAAACTGTGTCCCTTCATTCACTTCCTTCATTCACAGCTGAGAGGAAAATTAATTATTAGGCAAAAGAACAGAAGTCCCTGACACTCTGCTTGTCATGTCATTGTCCCTAATGTGGATCTTGGGTTTTGGGGAAAGACCTTTGAAATCAGTGAACGCATTCACATTCTTAAGATCAACTATGTACACACTTTACCATATAGGGCCATATTATTTGGCACCTTGGAAGATTAAGCCTGTTTGTCAGAAGCTGCTTTTCCCCTTCAGGCACAGAAGAGTGAAGCAAAATAACAGAGAGGATGTAAGATGACACAAGATGCTCTGGGTTGACTAGAAAAATGTACCTTGACCAATCTGTTAGGCTTTCAGAGAACACAAATGCCAGGTGAAAGTATATGTAGGAAAAGGCAAGGAACAGATGCTCTAAGACATTTCCCCTTCATGTCCAACTGCTATGCCTATAAAACCACTTGACTTCATTTATGTTCATTTATGTTCTTTAGAAGAGCAACAAGAAGTTCTGCAGGTTCTGAAATTCCCACAGAAGGAAACAGAGAATGTTTCCAAGCATTTTCTTTGCAAATTGGATGCAGAATAATTCCTCTTTTAGTAATGACTGATGGGAGCTAACCCTGAACTTTCCAGGAGGTGCTAGAAAACACCCTGCTGCATCAAAATTAAATTAATCAAAATTACAGCAAGAGGCCTCGCTAAAGAAAACAGGAATCTTTGCTTTCATTGTCATCATTATTCTGTGAATTTTCACATAACAGGACAGCACAGATGCCTGTGTGACTTCCACTGGTTCACAGACTTGCTGGCTTGAATCTTCTTCCCAGCCTACAGATGCCAGTCCCTTTCAGTTTCACCCATTCTTGCTGTAATTCTGAGCAGTTGACGGTATGTCCAGCCAGCCCTGCAATTTCTGACAATCATTAAAAATCTTATAAACACATTAACGTGTGTTTATTGTGATCCCAGTATTAATGGGCTCTGAATTTCATTCAGCCTCTATGAACTATAATAAGCAGTAGGAACAAATAGCAACCGACAATGCAACACTACAGAGACTAAAGAGGAATTTTGAGATAGAAGCCAAATAGGTGCCAAATATCATTCAGACACCAAAGAGTAACTGGTGGTCCCTGTATGGATCAGAGCCTAACCATCCCCAAAATGTAGATGTCACAGAGTTGGAATGCAGCTGTCTAATTCAAGAGTTTAAGGAGAACAGTTTAAAACTGGAAAAGAGAAAGAACGCTGGGGCAGCAGTGACTGCAGGGCAGTTTAGACAAGCAAATGTAATCACTTGTAAATCCACCTGGAATACCAGGATGAAATACCTCAGTGTTTACAAAGAATGCCACAGGATCCACATGGACAGAGTTCCATTAGAGGCCCTGGTTCACATGTGTTCATCACCATATAGAAATGCAGTGAAGAAATGCACACGTAATTACTTGCAACCACTCATTCGGCTAACAAAACATTTACCTGGAAAACAAATAACAATGCACAAACATATGGGTGTATGATCTTATGTGAAACAACTGATTTTTACTGAAGATTTGGTTCATCATTGTACCAATGGTCAGGATTAAAATCTTACGTCTTCCCTAGGTAACCTTTCCTTATACTTTCTTTGAGTTTCAAAGTTCCTGACAGAATGTTCCATGCAAAAGTTGGAAATCAAAGAACTATATTTTTAATGTTTTTATGAAAATAAAAAAACAGCTTTACAATAAAGGTTACACTTTATCTGTCTGCCACACTGCAGCAGAGGTAATGAGGACTGTCAAATAAACCATCTGATTTCCCCCACCCTCAGTAATGGTTTATTACACATCCTTGTCTAGCATGAAATAATTCTGTGAAAAATAAACCAAGCATGAATCTTATTTGGGTTACAGAAAGGTCTGAATCATTTATAACTGAATTAATTGCTAGAAAGGCTTATGAGCAGCCAATTAGCAATATTTGTATTTGGATCTGCCAGTTGGCCCAGAACTGAAAATGAATATTAGTTTCGACATAAAGACTGTAGTGTTCACAGATAAAAAAAACATTCAATCAAAACCAAGAATATCCTTGAGAATTACTGTCTTGAATGGAACATGCCTGATAACTGGCCAGATAATTCCATTAGTCAAAACTGCCTAAGATATTTTCCAACTGCTGATTTGAAAACTGATTCTGCATTCCTCATACAACATCCTGAAGTGTTGATTTTTTTGTTTCACTCTCTACAAAGTCCTGAAAGAGTGGGAGGAAACAATGGTGCCACACATAAAAACAATATGGATGCCAGCAAACTGTTCATTTGTGTCCACGAGATTTCCATATGACTTTTGAAGACTTAATTTTCCCAACTTGGCTTTCCACTTTTCCACAAGCAGGAAATGAGTTTGAAACTCATTTGAATTATCTCAAGAACTATAAGTAAATTCTGCAAATCACCAGGTAACAAAAGCAGCATAGCAATGCACTGCATCTGATGTCTGCAGAAGCATCCTTTCAAAGATTATTAAGGAAAACACAAACGTTCAGTCATCACTGCTTACAAGATGGAAACATGGGCTAGGATGTGGCTGTACCACAGATAACGGCTTCCAGGGGGACAGTATCACTCTTCAGTTATTCTTTTTTCCTCCACATCCTCTTCTGAAGATGAATGTAGCCTAGCAGAATGGGGCACCAGAGGAAATTCTGCGATTTCTGGAAAAGGAATGTAGTTTTGAGCTTCTTCGATGACTGAGCAAAGACCGCTCCCTGGGAACCTTATATTTCTTTTGACTTGTCATCCTCCCACCACTCAATTCTGACAAGACTCAGCCCAAAATTAAATATCAGAAGAGAAAAAAAGAGATGGAGAAACACAGAAAGAAGATACCACAAAATAAAAGGGAAAGAATAAACATTGACAAAAGCATTCGGTGCAATCAGAAACTCGTGTGTTAGGCAAGCATGTCCTAAGGAGTTATTCTGTAGCTCCTGGTCAGAATATGTATTTTGTGAGTTATGTCAATTTCTAAATTTTTCACTTAATAAAAAAGTAAATAATTGTATAACATGTCAAAGCACAATTCTGGGCTGTCCTCAGGCACTCACACTCCTGGACTGTGTGTTTTTCTTCTTTCTTGAATGATTTTTAACAGTAAGCTGTATTTTATATGTATTCTGTGTTTTTCACTACAGACTGTGCTCTCTTTTTCAGTTATGAACTTGAGAAGAAGTTGTATAGCCAAAGGGGTTTTTCAGAAATTCAAAGTAACGTATTTTTCCCATGAAGAATGCATTCACACTTTCTTGAAGTAAATTACAACAAAATCCTATATAATTAGAGCATAAACTTTAATGTATTTGTACCGGTAAGGAATGCTAGAAAAGGAAGACAGTGGAACATTGTGTAATGCTCAGAGGGATATTTGAAAGCTTTTAAGTTAAGCATCATTTAAAACAGATTGTAATTAAGGATTTTCCTTTTTTTATTACATATTAAGGTCTCTAAGAGCATAACTTCCATAAATAGTCAAGAATAAACTACATTCAGACCTACATATAAGCACATTTCTTGGCACAGACAAATGAAAACTGTGATTGCTGACATCTCTTTGAAGGAAGATTTTCCTTTTTTTTTTTTTCATCCCAGCCCTTGTTTTATTTATATGGCTCTGCACACTTTTTTATTTTTAATTATCCTAAGGAAAAGAAGGGGTGGAGGGAAAGAGATCTTTGTTTTCCAACTGAGACAGTGAAATACATTCCAAAGCTGCTTTTGTTTTTAATTTACAGAAGCCCTCATGTCTAATCTACTAAGCCAACAAATAATCTGTTTGCCAGGTTTTACATGAGAGTCATGAAAAGTGCATACAATTGCTGACTTTATTCTTTTTTAGGATACGGATTCATTCTCTGCCATAAACTTAAAAAGATCCTTTTGGAGAACTTTTCACAATGAATTTATTTTTAACTATGCATTTTGTTTCCCAGGAGTTACTTCATTTTTACCCAGTTACTTGAGTATCTTTGGCTCTCTTTCCCTTAGTAACAACAAAAGCAGTGTACTTGCCTATCTGCAAGATAAGATAGCTAGGTCTGTAACCTTGCTCATAAAAGCAGCTGTTTAAAAGCAAAAGAAGGGTAATGAGAAATGTGTTCCCCTCTGAAAAAAAAGGTACAACAGATGATCACTCCCACATATTTCCATACAGGAGAAAAATTACAATTTTCATCCTCCCTTTCTTTCAGAATAACCCTATATCCCACTCTTCCTAATATTAAAGGTGAATGTCAGTAAGGTGAATCTCAGTATTTAAAAACCTAATGTATATCCTGAGATCCACCAACAAATTCCATGAAGTTACAGGGGGAAACAGTGGAGAAAGCAGGCCAGCAACACAAAAATATAGTGTCTCTACACTGCTGTAAATATCTTCCGAGAAATTCATGTATGCGAGCAAGGCGGAAACACTGTTTTGCAGTGAGCTTTTTGGATGGTATGATCTACCACAAGGAAATTTCTTCTGCTGCGGAGGAGTACACCACCACATTTTATTTACTTCCCTCCTCTCCAATTTGGTACATCTCTCCTCCACTAGACAACTATGAATCTAGCACAGCAGTATCAATGAACTTGAAGGATGTAAAGTGCACTACTGAGCTACCTGCCAGCTTCACCAAAATTGAATTTTGCTGGGATTTTCATAGGGCTCAGAATGCATTGTGTTCCTCCAGAGATCCTCATTTGTCCCTCTCCTTCTTTTAAAGGATACAGGGCTTGAACTACACTGAAGCTAATTACACAACTAGTACAGTTCTTGTCTTAGAAATTGCCCATTTATTGATGTCTTAATTATGGGTATTCAAACTATACTTAGAAGTGGAACTTACATTGGAGAGAAAAGGGATCAGGATGAAAAAAGTTCCAGGTAAAAAACTCTTCCGCTCCAAAATGTGCATCCTACCTTCCATACAGTTGCTTCACCCGCAGGTACTAACAAATCCTTTCCACTTCACGCACGTTCCCAGAGCATCGTGCTGAATGCTATGAAGATCCTGGCTCTATGGCTTTAGATAGAATGAAGCAAAGAAAATGAACAAGGAAAGGCAAAGAGACTTCAAACAGACATAAAACAATGGCTGAGACCACCTTTGCAGAATTATTACTAACAATTTCATAGAACTCACATCTATTTTGTTTGTAAACATATACGAAGGATATTCGGAGTCCCAGCCTTTGGGAGGCAGTCTGTAACTTATATCAATTAGAATAAAGATATCCATTCTCTACACACTGTAGGCAAAAGGCTTTGGCCACAGCTCTTACTGCAGAATTGTGGGTGTGGCCAAACACAGCATTCTTCAGTTCAAAGCCAATAAACTTCTAGGTATTTGTTTAAATTTCTTCAAAGATATGCTAGCAAATAGAACTTCACAGGCAGGTGTTGATTTTAGATACGTTTTACAGTGAGCAGATGAAAATCTCACCATTTAATTTTATGGCCATGAAGTCTCATTTCATTCAAGGGGCTTATTTCACCAAATAACCTTCCGTCTACTTTATTCATATCGAGTTCTGTATTAATGTACAAGTCAACCCAGTCTCGTGCTAGTCAGAAAACAGATATTCTGTGTTAGTGAGTTTCAGGATTTAGATTTTCACAATTTTTTAAGCCACCATTAACAGATGCAGATTCTCAAATTCTGTTAATTTCCTGTGAAAAAACAACCCACAATGCAGAATCAGAATTTTTTCTTAAATTGTCTACTTACTATATGTTCACATGTCCCTTTTACTCAGAGAGATTTATATTCTGTATTCACTGGGTCCTTCTGGCAGAACCATCAGTGCGCCCCTTCACCAAGTAATTCCTTTCTAAAATCTCCAGCTCTCAAATACCTTCCTCACCTCTCTTGACTGAAATAATGAGATGCAAGTTCCTCCTCAGACCCACATATTTTTATGGAGGAAAACCCCCATTCAAAGTAATTTGCACCTAGGATGACATGGAGTCAGAATGTGAGCTTTAGTGACTACCCTCCTTCTCCTGTGTAGTTCACCTCCACAATAGAGCAGCATCAAACAATGTTGATGGCTCTGGCATTAGAAAAAATCACCAAAAAATCCTCTTAAGGAAGGAGAACTGCAGCTCAGGGAGAGTCAAGCAATAGGTTTAAACACGAACAACTCAAATACATGGCATTGCCACCATTCCCCATAAGTACTATGATTACTGAGAAAACTTGCATTGTCCTGCAGTTCCCTCCCATTGCATCCTTCAGCCAATGTAGTGTAGTAAAATTAGATGGAATGATTACAAGAAATTGGTTTGCAGAAAAAAGTATTTTTTTATCACATGCTGCCATTAATGATGCATTCGCCAGTGTTCAGCAGCTCCCAGGCCACACTTACATTCAAAGACAGTTTAAGAAAGTAATGCAGTCTCCCCCCTCCCACCCACCACTCATGGTCAGGCTTCTGCGCCTTTCATTTACATTTATGTTTTTTTCATCTCCTGCCTTTACATACCCCTTGAGGCACATGTTCTCCAAAGTGAGAACCACTCAAATATAGTTTACATTACCCCATGGAACATTATAAAGAGGCAAGAAAATTGTCAAGCAAGGTGACAAGATTCACACCAAAAATCATTTTGTAAACTCTCTGAGATGTTGTCACAACAAACCCAGAGGAAGAATTCTACTTCCTCAGCAGCCAATAATGGAGAAGGTGACAGGAGAGCAGAAAGGAAAAACGAAGACTCCCACATGCGCTTGGGATGCTTTTCAGATCCTCAGTTTGTCTATACTTAGGCTGCTAGATGATTTATGATCACTAGTCTCTATTGCCAGTGCAACTGTTCACTTCAATTCTGCATCTTCCTTGATGGGTTAGTTACATTTTCACAGATGCTATCATCACACTTTAACTGTAATAATCATCTGTTTGAATTGTGCTGTTACTATACTATGCTGCCAGCCAGCACTTCTGTACTGAAATGTCCAATGCTGATGAATAGTGCAACTGCCTAAAATCAAGCCTAGAAACTCCTTTCTTAAAATGTTTCTTAACTGAGCACTGCTTTGTAGGGAGTGATTATTCCCAAGACCTGATGAGAAGAAACATGACGTAAAGAACAAGTGCACAACAAAGCGCCAAATTAGGGTATGGATAGATATATGACTGTAAACTACAGTTGGTCAGATTAAAAAATTCCTACTTACTAGATGAACTGTATACTTCTGATTCACTGCTATTGCAAAGGAGAGCAGATTACCCTAAATTGGTTGTTAGTTTGAATCATGACATTCTAATATGTAATACCTCTCACCTTGGAATTACAGTAGGTTATAAGCATGCACATGAGCAATTAGCAGCAACTCAAGTCACAAAAGCCAATTACTTGCCTCTCCCTGTTCTCTACGTTTCTACCCCTATTTGTTGCAAACCACTGCTGCACCACAATTTCCATTATCCTAAAAGCACTCATGGTTCTCATGTGTACTTTACACAAATAAACAGAAATATAATGTCAAATTTTCAGCTGTAATTTGGCATCCACAGCAATCAATGGGATTAGACCAACAGCAGTGTTTCTACTTGCAAGATGAGACCAATGGGCACATGCCTGCATCTGTGCTCAGGCCTAGTCTTCCCAATTGTCCAGACCTATTTTTGTCCCAATGGACCTACCAGAACAGAGTGTAGCTTCCTCCGTCCTTGTGCACCAAATTTCCTTTGCAAAGAGAACCCAGGTGCATGGGGGGACTGTGCACTACATTGCGTTCTGACTCCCAGTTAAACTGGGATTACCTGTGTCCCGGAGCACAAAACACAGCCAGCAGTATCTTGAAAAAACTAGCCGATACATTCAAGGCTTTGAGATTTATTAACAGATAAGAGAGACTGCCAGATCAGGATGAAAATTAACACATTCGGCAGTGTTCTACAGAAAATGAGGCAGACACAGGAGATGGTATATTACACAATTTCTGTTGCTTTATTTTACCATGACCTATTTCACTCGGAGATCCCAAACTTTGAGTTAAGCCCCGCTGTGCTCAGCACTGTATTTTATTTCTACACTGCTACTAACTGACAATGTTTAATCAAACCAGTCTCCTTCCACAAATATGCATGGAAGTCCCCAAAATTATTTTAGAATAAGAAACTGGACATAAAAGCCTCAAGCTTAAGGAAGAGTTGTAATCAGGAAGGGTAGTCTCATTCAGATCGCATCTAACATTTTAGCAGATCAAGAAAAAGCCAAAGTTGGCTGCAGCAATCAAGCTTTTCCATCAGAAAGGATTTCTGCCTGATATTAGGAATTCAGTGCATACTCCTCCCCTCCAATGAATCACGAGAACAGAGCTGGACTCCCCTTTACCTCTCCTTCACTGACATAGATACTCCTGCTAAGCCAAGGTAATATTTGTGTCACGTGATGCAGCACGCGAGCAGAGAAAGGAAAGGGATTACTGCACAGATATCAGGCTTTTCATTAGAAGAAACCCACAGGGATACATGCAGGAGGCAGTCTAATCCCTGCACCCAGCTGCAGAATAAAGCATATCAGGCATGGATACTTCTGCGTCTACTAGAGTGCAATCAAAAAAGAACTGCACTTGTGAGATTAGACCAGAGAGAAAAGGCTACCTTGGGAACCAATGATAATAAATGTCAGCTAACCACAAAATTTACTACTTTTTATTTTCAACCTTTTGTTCACTCTTCACTCAGGATATTCTTTAAAACCTCTTACTTCCCATCACATTTTTATTAGCTCAGATCAGAGTTTAATGAATTGATCATGCTTTCACTGTTTCTGAAACACAGATGTTTCTATTTAGTGACTTTTTTAGAAATATATTCTTAACATACTTACACACTTATATAAGAATATGTTTCTTCATAGCAATTAATATTTCAAAAATGTACAGTAGCTTGAAATCCTGTTTAAACCACAGAATGTATAGCATGTGGACAGTGGCAAGACAAACTCCTCCATGCTGCTCTCACCTGCTGTTTATCCTTCCATCTTTTCAAGTGCTGGTTTCTCCACTGAAAGTTATAATACAAGTGATGGCTCTGAGAAGCTCATGTTTCTACACAAACTGTTAAATGTTTGTGATCACCAGCATAAAGTTACTGAGGATTCTATCATCCTACGTGAAAATTCACCCTAGCCTAGCGAAAGACATGTCCCATCTTGACTTGGACGGAAACTACTGAATTCTGAATATGAACAAATGGCTATGAATTATTACACTGAGTAACATCAAAGAGCCTAGAAAGTAAGCAAATGAAAAAGGTACTATAAATTATATCATAAGGCAAACAATATAAACTGAACAATATAAGGTGAAGAACTGGTCTGCTTGTCACAAATATTTTCCTCATTTTAAAATCAGAATTGTTGCTGCCTTTTTAATCTTATGAAAATTTCAGGGGCTTGACGCTCTGTGACACTTAATGGGAAGGCAACTCTTTTTTTAGCTCAGATAAGAATGGCACTGCTGTGCAACCACTTTGTAGCCCATGTGAAAACATCTAAGCAAGGCACAGAAATCAGTCTTCCTGCTTTTAAACACCACTCTCATTAACAAAAACATCTGGAGCTAGTCTGGTACTAAAATACACTCCATAGGGAGATCATACTGCCTACGTGGCAATAAGTAAATAGTTCTGTATCACATTTGTTTCAGAGATGACAAAAAACAAAACAAAACATGCACTTAAATCCCTCTTTCCTCACCCTCATTTACCAGCCACCACCTTATCAGTGGTACCATTCCAACTGCTTAGTAAACTAGTTCACTGAAAAGATCTGGCTTAAGGTAGATGGGTTAAGATGGAGGAGGGACACTTGCTCTGTTTCTTTAACTGAAGACAGTTCACCAATCCATCTTACAGCATGGTCACACAGAGATGCATATACATGTGTAAGGGCAGCATACAACAATGCCAGGGCGTGAATTTAAGTCTGTTTTGACACTGAAGCAAGCCCACCAAGAA
The DNA here is from genome assembly GCF_964199755.1 of Larus michahellis. Lineage (NCBI taxonomy): Eukaryota > Metazoa > Chordata > Aves > Charadriiformes > Laridae > Larus > Larus michahellis. The sequence continues at coordinate 79,567,364 of NC_133899.1, read as the reverse complement.
ACTACACTTTCTACATTCCCTAAAGAGAGGCTAAGGGGGCTGTAGGAGCCATTTGGATACTAAGAAAAACAGAACATTGCATTTTTATAAAATCTATTCACTTAGCACTTATTACACTTTACACACTCCACCAAAATATCCAAGACACTACCCTAGAGCCCACTCACTAACCTGACAGTGTAACTAATAGCAGGACCCTAATCTACTCAGTGAATGCATCCTCCAAAGTGTAGGTAGGGAAACAGAGCACAGAGGAATGAAGTTTCTTGAAAACAGAAATAAAGCAAATGACAAAACCATTCTTGCAGCCAATCCCAGGTTCCTAGTGAGTAAAGAGAAGAAGTCCTAAATTATTCTTTAAGAAAGTGAATTTACCAGCCTCATACCTTGAGGACCTATTCATTATGTCCCTTGGCTGCCTCACCACAACACAACTCCAAGCTCCTTAGCACTACATACCCAAACTCACATTTCCTCCATTAACCTCTTGCCTCTCCTGCTCCATTATCCCACCTGTAATGTCTCCAAAGCAAGACCCTTTTTCCCAACCTTTCCTTTGACTTTGCTAATGTCGAAGACAAAGCCTGTGTGTTAATGAAACTAGAAACTAGTTTCTAGTGGTAAATTCCTGCTTTGCTAGGTCTTGGAATGAAGCTTAAAGACTGTGTGGTCAGAACTGGAAGGTGTAAAATAAAATGCCCTCATAACAAGTACTTACTATTTAGTGGCCCTGACCACTAATTCCAGGAGCTGTTTTCCAAGTGCACCTTAGTGATGACACACTGAATTTCTTGGCTCTGTGTGTGTGCGCGTGTGAGAGAGATATTTTCCAGACCCTCCATAACACACACATACGCTTCCCTCACATGTTCCTCCATCATATATTTGAGAAACAGAACCTGAACAGTAACCAAAGGCTTGGTATATTTAGTGGAGATTAAAGGCTACATGTTCAAATAGGCACAAACTTGGGTGGGTTGGTCAAATTCTCCCTACAGTTGTTTTATTCTGGGAATCCCACAATGGAGGAAAGAATTCTTTTGATATTCACATTTCAAAGAGCACACTTTTCTGAATATTTTCAATAGAAGATGATAGTGCTACTGAGTTATACAGAATGTGTATAAACCTACACATGCATATGCACAAACATACATGCACAGCATATACATATGTATATGTAGAACTATCTGTAACAGAGGAGGAGATCCTTTCATTTTGCCTTTTGTGCTGCTCACTCCAGGAATCTATCCTTGATCTTGACAGAACTGATAGTTCATAATGAATACTTTTCCAGCTTTCATGGCTGGCATCAAGGAAACACCTGGGAGTAAGATTTGTTCACTGTGGTTTTGTGCATTTCTTTTTTAGACATAGTTACTGTGCTGTTTGCCTCTATAAACATTTTTATTGTGTTTAAATATTTTATTGGTTCAGGCAAAAACAAAACTAAAGAAAACAAACAAGTAAACAAGAGAGTCTGCTGTGCTTCTGCAAGTGGAAAGAGATCCTGAAAGGATAAAGATACTGGGCCAAAGTCAGGAGATGTGCCATTGACTGTACTACAGATTAACTGCACACAACATTTAATAGTACCTCATTTTCCCTTTAGTTACCTACATAGAAAGAGAGATAGGAAAATGGTTATAACTCTCAGGAAAGGCCTGACTCTTATTTAAAGTACTTGCATGGTCCTCAGAATCTTGACATTCGCTTTCTATTATATTCATCTCCACAACAACTCTGTGAGATTCAGAATATATTCTTCTCATTTAGCAGAAAGGAACTGATGCATTAAGAGGCTGAATGACACCAGAAATTTCTGGCAAAGCTCTAAAAATCTCACATAGAAGATACTAACATTATGAAGTACAGCATATTTTGTTGCGTCAGTTTAATACTACTGATATTAATCCCAGAAATAATATCAAGAGGATGAAATACCAGATGTACAGCACAGTAAACAGAGTATTTGAAGGAAAAATTTAGACACACAATACCCCATTCATTCTACTTCAAGGAACCAAGTCAGCACAGTCAGATAACATTCACATTCTACACTGATGTGATCAGACTTCCTTTGTCATTATGACATTCCTTCCTTCTTTCTTTTTGTGTATTTGTCTGCTTGAGATTTGAAATGTCCTTGAATCTAGGTACTAGACTTAAAACTGCCTATTCCAAGATTTGAGCTATTTCCAATAACAACTACAGTTCTAAGTAAATTACAGAGATTAGAAATAGAGGTATTAAAGCTATAGAGCTATTAATTAGAGCTATTAAAGGCTGAGGGATTTGGGTCTCTTCAGTCTGGAAAAAAGACGGCTGAGGGGTGACCTTATCAACGCTTATGAATACTTAAAGGGTGGGTGTCAGGAGGATGGGGCCAGGCTCTTTTCAGTGGTGCCCGGGGACAGGACAAGAGGCAATGGGCACAAACTTGAACATAGGAAGTTCCACCTAAACATGAGGAGGAACTTCTTTACCCTGAGGGTGACAGAGCACTGGAACAGGCTGCCCAGAGAGGTGGTGGAGTCTCCAACTCTGGAGACATTCAAAACCCGCCTGGACGTGTTCCTGTGTAATCTGCTCTAGGTGACCCTGCTCTGGCAGGGGGGTTGGACTAGATGATCTCCAGAGGTCCCTTCCAACCCTATGATTCTATGATTCTATGATTCTATCTGAAAAGGTATGATATATTTTAGGTGATCTGTTTTCAAATGCTTTTTGACTAGCTCTGTAAACTGAATAGGTGTCCTGGTTCCGGTGAGGATAGGGTTAATTTTTCCTGGTATTCCATGCCATGTGAGCCACGCCCACCCTGAGCTGCCGGGGGAGGGGGCAGGAAGTTGCTGCTTAAAAGCGGGCTGGGGCGTCCCGGGTCCGGCCGGTCGGCGAGCGGCGGGGAGCGGCGGTTCCGTAATCGCGTTTGTATATTCCCCTATCCGTGTTGTTGTTGTTTGCCTGTTCCCTTTGCTGTCCTGTTAAACTGCCTTTGTCCCAACCCAAGAGTCTTGCCTTTTCTTACGATCCTTCCTGTATTAGGAAGGCACGTGCGAGCGGCACGTGGTTCTTTGTTGCCATCTGAGGCTAAACCACGACAATAGGAAAAAAAAAATTGAAGATACCTCACAAAATCAAGAACATCTGTTCCACAGGTACAGGCTTTGTTATTCAATCCAAATAGAGAACTTGTAACCTACAGTTAAATCCCTGATGTGCTATCTTCTTTGTATGTATGAAAAATTCATCTTGAATAGTCTTAAAACACAATCAGTGAGTGATGTCTTATTCTATCACCTCTTTGCAGAAGTATAAATTCCACACAGGTTAGAAACCAGTGAAGAGTCAGTCCCTTGTTCACATGCAGATTAGCAAGAAGACGCTATTTCAAGGCCACTGAAATGATTATATGAAAGCCCTAGTGCTTATGCAGGCAGTTTAAGAAAGCAACTATGGAGTCTGTAAATATTAACATCCCCCCATAGTCTACTGCTCCAGTTGAGCATGGAGAGGAATAGCATTCCATGGGATATTTTTGCTTCCTGTGACACTGCTGCGTTTTGTCTACCCCATCTCTGGAAAGAAGTTTCATTGTTAGTTCGATCAATTCCACAGCTTCAAATATGTTTTAAAACCAGCATACATGAAAAGGGGAATAAAGGGGAGCTTCTAATTCTGTCTCTTTATGAATACTTATGAAAATTTGTGGATCAAAGCCTCTTCCTCTCCAAGTAAATTTCAAACCTCCTGTAGGACTCAAAGGAAAAGTATTAGAACTCATTTTACATTTCAGTTAGCATAAAGCACATGGTCTCACAACAGGCTCTCCCCTAATTTGCAAGGAAGTGCTTAAAAACCAGAGCAAAAGAGTCTACACAGGGCCCTTCTCCTGCTTCTACAACAGGGGAAAACACTATCAGGAATATAAGAAACATTCAAGCTATCTCCATCATTACCTTAACAACCAACTCTACGTTATGCACGTGAAAAGTATATTTCGAGAGAGAAATGACCCTAGGTTAAACATAACCTCCTGAGCACTCTCCTTGCTAAAATGAATATCAGCCAACCTCATATCTGCCAAAGCCCTTTTGACCTCAGTTATTGATCATACTGAACAGTTGTTCCAACACATTGGTTTCAGGTCACAACTCTTTCCAGTCACTGCCATTTCTCCTGGAAAAGAGTAATTCTGTTGCTAAGGGACTGACCACAATGGAGAAGTTCTACATTCAATACTCTGCTGATCTAAAAAGGGCCTGTCAACACAGACAAGTACATTTGATCTGAGACTCTCTTCCTAAACTCTGAGTTGCCCAGAACCCAAGAAGTCATGTTAGCACAGTAGCCATGGCCACTCTCCTGAGCGCAAGCTCCTCAGCGAGGCATTTTAGCATAAGACTGCACCAACACAGATATAACAGCTTCCAGGCGAGCACTAGATAACACTTACACAGCAAGGAGGGCAGGCTGAGGACCATGATGAACCTGCCCAGCTCAAGAAGTCATATGACATTTTCCTGCACCATCCTTTATCTTTCCTACTCACACACCTCTTAAGCAGTTTGGTATAAAATTATATGTACAATGTTTGCTCTGTATGCAGGACAGAGCTGCAGTGGCTACTGAGGTTTGATCTTTTGGTGAGGTTCTCTTTCCAGTGAGATAGAAGTAGTACCACAACAGGATAACCAGGAAAAGAAAACAAAATACTGATTTGGAAATACCTTTCTGGATGTTAGTCAGAAGCGAGAAAGAAAAGATGAAAAAAAGTAATTAACTGAGACCTAATTAAGAAACTTTCTCTACTTTGGAGGAGGGGAGTTTCTGCTAGTAGGTAGAAGTTAGTTTTGCAAAATACCTACACCCACTAACCAGTACTGCAAAAGGAGAACAGAACACTGAATTCTGCTGAGAGCGCACTTCCCAACTTTCAAAACCTGCCCAGGTCCCCGGGAAAGCCACTGATAACAACAGCTTTGTGCTGGCACAAGGCTAGTGCATCTCTTTTTACATCTACTCAAATTCCATGTAACACCAAAACTTCAAAATAGGGTAACAGCACGCTTTGAATTTTGGTGCACATCAATCCATTCTTTTCACATTTATGGATGCCTATTTTGAGAAGAAATAAATAACTCCGTGGGATCTCAGGAGAAAGGGAGTCACTTCCCAGTTCTGGCAGAGACTTAACGTACAATTTAAACAAATCATTTTATCTTTCTGAATCTTAGTTCCCCAGCAGTAAAAACCGGCAGCAGTTTATTATTCTGTTGTCTCATTTACATAGGTTGTAAATGCTGAAGGGCAGGAGCCATCTCTTATGGATTAGTGCAGCATCTAATACAACAGAGATCTGAACACAGCTATCTCATATTTGAAGTACATTCAAAAGTATATTGTTCAATGTTATGTATGTCTCCCAGAGCTTATTACAGTGAGTGCTAAATAAAGATTCATGATCACCGAGTATAATTTAGTGTCAGAAATGAAGAGGTCAAGAAAAGTATCTATTGATAATTACCTGTCTTCCCTCCTTCCCTACGTAGATTACCAACAATACAGCATGTGGGAGAAGGAAGGGGAAACAAAAGCTAAACCTGTCTTTGGTGAATAAATTATAGCAAAAAGCTCCTAAGAAATCTCAGTCTAAGTTCTGCAGCCCTGAATTGCCTACAAAAAAAAGTTCCCATAAATTGTCATTAATGAAGAACAATCCTCTTGCTTTGTCTGGCAGGAAGAGCCACCTTTTCCAAGAGAGAAATGCACGACAATCTAGAAATCCTATTAATAACATTAGAATCCTGAACTTTAATGTATTAATGAATGGACGTGCACCCATGCTGTAATCATGAATTTCAGCACTGCCTTTGATGCTTCATTGGGCACAAAGCTCTTACAAAATGTTTGAAGTGTCTGGCTGTGTAATAATGATTTATAATTCTCTTGAACCAAAGCAAAATTTGCTAGTAAAAATCATTTTTGAAATAAAAAATAAATTGTGACTGGAGGGTCTGGGTTTGTTTCAAAAAGAGATCACCCACAAGCAGCAAATTATTTAAAAAGCCACTAGTTCTAGTGTTTTGAGATAGGGACCGTACAACTCAGAATTTCAAAGTAGCATTAATTAAGATCAGTTTATTAAAATGTCAATCTTTTTTACCAAAAAATTCTGTACCATGAATACTAGCTGCAAGTTCCTTTATGTTCAACTTTACATGAAGAAAATTATTTTTCCTCGTATGATATATTCAGCTTTATCCCTTTTCCTACTCTTCCTTTCCCCCGCCCCATCCTTCTGTCAGGGTTTACTTGTAGAATAGATAGTCTTTATATGTCTATTAGATTACTGCTTCCCCCCTCCTCCTGTGCTATCAGAAAGGTCTCTGAATTATGTTAGAACAGCTGTGTTTGGCATGGAAAAACAAATATCTTAAAGTTTCATGAATATTCTTTCTTCCTTTTCAGCTCAGTCCAATGCCCATGAAAGTCAATGAAAAGAATATTTTTTACTTCAGAACAATGTGGATCAGGCCCATATTTGAAATTAAATTCCTAGCTTTATTATCGTGAGTGCTTCCATTCCAGGTTTTCTTTCTCAGAAAGTGTGCAGAAAAGGGGTGGACAGAATTGAACCTAGCAAAACTATGTTCTTATCACTCTCAACCCAGTTATTTTTGCAAAAATATTTAGCAGAACAGTCCAATATTAAAAAAAAATCTGCCAAAGAAAAAGGAATGGACATAGTACAGCTGCAAACATCCCTCTCTACTCCTCTGAGGAACTTGGAGCCAAAGACGATGCGGGGGGGTGTTGGAAATTAAACGACTTTTGTCGAATTCTTCCAAGTCCTCACACCACATAAAGAGTTTTATTTATTTCAATAAATATTGTCATTCATCCTTTGAAAATATAGTGGCTGTGAAAAGTATCATTGAGTCAGACAATTAACTTTTTAAGGTACATGTTGTAGCTGATCTACTCACGACAGCTGTGGAGCCAAGCAGAGCGATTCTGACCTTGTCTTTTCTTCCTTGATTATTTGCTTCAAGAAAAATAGGAAAGAACAGGATCCCACTGCTTAGCTACGTGCTTATTCCCCCCACACACCCCCATCAGCTCCTCTTTCCACTTTTTCCTGTTATTAGCACAAACCTTGCACCTGTCCCGTGCAAATTCACTAGAACTGCAGGCTAAGACTTCTCAAGTCTTCTTCCTATTGTAAAATAGTACAAAGGACTCAACATGATGTCCTGTACTGGTGATGGGAATCTTGCTGTTGATTTCAGCAGAACACCCATTTTAATGAATCAAAGATATGCTACAGCTTATTAAATTATGTCCTGCAATACAAAGAGGCTTTCCTTTTTCCATCATCAGTAAATTCAGTTTTCAGATTAAAAACTGTGAAAAGAAAATACAAGAGACCTGTAACCCTCTACAGCACTAATCACTGATCTCTGTCCCTCAGAAAAAAATACAATTAATGAATGAGTTGGGCCATTTAGCACTCCTTTCGGCTTTTTCATCCAAAGGAATTGAAAGATTTAATGAAATCGTAAGCATACCTGTCCTGTCATCAAGTAGAATAGTGACTGATTCCCCATACTCTTAACCGCACTGAGCTCTGATGTATAATTTGATACAGCAAACATCTCCCCAGTAAACCCCTCATACATCAAGCCTTAAAATGGAATATTAATATAACTTTTGGCGGCTATGAAGTGCTACTTCTGGACAAACGAAGAAACCCTTTTACGGAGTAAGGGAATAGTCACACTTAGTGCTATCACATTCACTCAGACAGACTGCAAAATTGTTTGCTGGTATGGCTCTAATTATTGCTTTCAACAAAGCCACTTTGAGTTATTTAAGTAGAAAGTAATCCTCAAAAATGTCCTGTTTTATTTTTATTTAAAAATTTTCACTGTAAGAGGTTATTTTCATTAACAAGTCCAAAAAAAGTTGATCTATCAATTACTCATGATTACTTTATATATAATATTTATATTATTAAATAAATTAAGTATATATTACAGCATCTTTAAGGTTCCTTCCAACTCTAACCATCCTATGATTCTATGATTATTGTATATTACATTAAAGACACATTATGCATGTGTATATAATATTTATATTATCTATTAAATATTAGGTATGCATATCTACAGATATAATGTCATGAATCAAAGCAGACTAGAGACATTCATATCAAGTTCAGTCAGAACCTTAACACAGACTACTTTCTTCTAGAGGCAGAAGCATCACTTTGGTCAAAAGGTGCAAGTGAGGTCTTCATATCCTCTTCAATTACCAAACCCCAAACCCATTAGCCTTTACTTTATGTAAAATTATATAATATGGGTATTGCTGCACCTATGTTCCATGCAGATTAAAATCTGTTTCTTTTGTATTTGAATCAGTCCTATTCAGGTGCAATAACTGTTTCCACCCAAATTTCACAGAATCACAGAATGGTTTGGGTTGGAAGGGACCTTAAAGATCATCTAGTTCCAACCCCCTGCCATGGGCAGGGACACCTCCCACTAGACCAGGCTGCTCAAAGCCCCATCCAGCCTGGCCTTGAACACTTCCAGGGATGGGGCATCAACAGCTTCCCTGGGTAACCTGTTCCAGTGCCTCACCCTTACAGTAAAGAATTTCTTCCTGATTTCCAATCTAAATCTACCCTCTTTCAGTTTGAGGCCATTACCCCGTGTCCTATCATTACACACCCTGATAAAGAGTCCCTCCCCATCCTTCCTGTAGGCTCCCTTTAGGTACTGGAAGGCTCCTATAAGGTCTCTTCGGAGCCTTCTCTTCTCCAGGCTGAACAACCCAAACTCTCTCAGCCTGACCTCATAGCATAGGTTCTCCAGCCCTCTGATCTTCTTCGCGGCCCTCCGCTGGACTTGTTCCAACGGGTCCATGTCCTTCTTGTGTTGAGGACTCCACAGCTGGAGTTTTTTTCTGTTCTTAAGTCATGGACAAGTGTCACAGCAAAAGCTCCTACCCTGCTTCCCATGGAAGAACAAGGACTCTGGTAACCACTGGTTGATTCGAGGGAATTGATATACAACAGAAGGCACTGCAAGGAAGTACGGTTCTCACTGTTACCCTCTCATTTAAGGAACATGCTATTCCAGATCATAAGTTGTTCAACTAGCTCATCTTCTGACAGGCTTTTAGCTTGTAGAGGGAAGAATTCCTTTTCTGCTGATTTCCACAGATTTCCCTATACAAACTCTGTTTGCTTGGGCATAGACAGAACTCTGTAATGTAAATAAATTTTTGAAGTCTGGTGATTTAGCTTCCTCTCACTGAAGTCAATGGGATTCTTGCCCAGGAGAAGGTCAGTCCTTTCACTTTGAGACTAAACATTTTCTGCCCCCACTTCAAGGCTTTTTTTAAATTTTTTTTAGTGGAAGAAAGCAACTAAGCCTGGCAAATGCCTTATCAATTTACACTCCAAAACACAACAAAACACATTAGCTGTAATATAATAACAAGCCACCATTCACAAAATATGAACTATCTGTAAGCACATTCTCTAAATCTGTTTATTGAGACAAAAAAAACCAAAAACAAAACAACAAAACAAATAATATAATGAAAATCTGCAGGAAGCAAATGATGCAACTCCTCTGATCCTCACCTGATATCATGGTGGAGGGGGTCACATTAAAATCTGACAAACATAGTAAGACTAAGTTTCCAGGTACACTTTGCTTCCATTAAAGTTACAAAATTCCATTGCTCATCTTTCCAAAACTTTCTTCATAATGAAATACATTTTTGTTAGCTGCTCCTACATTGTAATAAATACCCACTTTGCAAAGACTTTAGAAAATGACTTATTTTTCATAGTTATTATCAGATGAGATATACTAATAGTCCTGTTATACTATATAACTATATATATAGTTACAGTATATATACTATATATAGTATAACATATATAGATATGTTCCCTCATACTAATAATCCTGTTTCACTGCAAAGACCTGCAAGAGTCTTTAGAGTTTATCTACAAAACTCCTACTAGTCTACTAACAGTCAAGCAGTCTGTTTTCCAAAATTAAGGCAGAGCATAACCGGATAATTTATCACAGAATACCAAGTTGGAAGGGACCTCAAGAATCATCTGGTCCAACCTTTCTTGGCAAAAGCACAGTCTAGACAAGATGGTCCAGCACCCTGTCCAGCTGAATCTTAAAAGTGTCCAATGATGGGGAATCCACCACTTCCCTGGAGAGATTATTCTAATGGCTGATTGTTCTCGTGAAAAATTTTCCTCTTGTGTCCAATCAGAATCTCCCCAGGAGTAACTTGTACTCATTACCCCTTGTCTTTTCCATGTGACTCCTTGCAAAAAGGGAGTCTCCACCTTCTCTTTAGCCACCCTTTAAACACTGGAACATGGTGATAAGGTCTCCCCTAAGCCTTCTTTTCTCGAGGCTGAACAAACCCAGTCCTCGCAGCCTTTCCTCATAACACTGGCTTCCCAGTCCTTTGATCATCTTTGTGGCCCTTCTCTGGACCCTCTCCAGCCTGTCCACATCTTTTTTGTATAGTGTGCACCAAAACTGAATACAGTATTCCAGGTGTGGCCTGACAAGTGCTGCGTAGGAATAATGACTTCTTTATCTCTGCTGGTGATGCCCTTGTTGATGCAACCCAGCATTCTGTTGGCTTTCTTTGCCACTGCAGCACGCTGTTCACTCATATTGAGCTTTCTGTCCACCAGAACCCTGAGGTCCCTTTCCATATAGTTGCTCCCCAGACAGGTAGATTCCAGTTTGTGGTACACACCTGGATTATGTTTTGCCAGACACAAGACATTACACTTGTCCTTGTTGAACTTGATAAGGTTCTCGTTAGCCCACTCTTCCAGCCTATCCAGGTCTTCCTGCAGGGTGGCGCACTCTCCCTTCCAAAATGTCCACTTCCCCACTCCTTAGTATCATCAGCAAACTTCATCGGGGTACACTTGATTCCATCATCCAGATCACTTATGAAGATATTAGACAGTGCTGGGCCCAATTTCAATCCCCGGGGGACCCCACTTGTGACAGCCGCCAGTTTGAAATAGAACTACTTACCACCACTCTCTGGGTATGTCCTGTCAGCCAGTTCCCCACTGACCACACAAGACCACTTTTTAAGACTGTAACGCATCAGTTTCTCTAGGAGGAGGCTGTGGGGAACTGTATTGAAAGCCTTGGAGAAATCCAGGTAGACAATGTGCACCGCTCGCCCCACGTCAACCGAGCAGGTTACTTTGTTGTAGAAGGCAATCAGGTTTGTCTAACACAATTTGCCCTTGCTGAATCTGTGCTGGCTTTTCCCAATCACGTGCTTCATTTGACTTGCAATAGCCCCCAGAAGGATTCATTCCATAACTTTCCCGGGGACTGAAGTAAGACTGATGGGCCTATAATTTCCTGGATCCTCCCTAGTTGGTTGCAATGGTGTGAGAGTTGCCACTTTGGATCCCGCCCCTGAGTCCTTCAGTTTAAAGCCCACCTCACCAAGTTGGTCAGCCTGCTGCCAAAGATTCCCTTGCCTCTTCTAGACACGTGGATCCTATCCCTCCCTAGTAGGGTATAGTCATTAAAGAATATGTCGATGTCATAAAAGCCAAAAACGGCACCAGCCACGAAGCCAGAAGTTGATTTGCATTATATGTCTATTTCTGGCTGCACTCTTTCCTCTAACTGGTAAAACGGAAGAAAAGATAACTTGGGCGCCAATGCTTTTTGCACCCCCAGGGCTTTGTAGTCTTCCTTGGTTCTGCTCAGGTTCCGGATGCAGTGTCATTTGTGCCCACACAAAAGAGTAGCAATGGATAGCTGTCTGTGCTCTTGACAAGTTCGGGCACCCACTTGGCAACATCTCAGATCTTAGCTCCCAGAAGGCAGCCTACCTGACCTGTCTCCCTGTCTGGCCGGCAGATGGGCACTCATTGCCCTTTAACAGAGTCACACACTATGAGCACTCATCATTTCTTTTTGTGGCATCCACTGGGTGCTGCTGGTACATTTTCTCGTTGCAGACCTTGCTTGTGGGTGTCTACAGTTGTTAAAGCTTCATATCTGGCTTTGATTGTAATGCTGGGGGGTGGGGACTGAAGCAGAGTCCTGCTTTTGTGGGTCAGCAGGGTCCAAGGTGCTTCATTCTCTGTGGTGTCCACCACAGGAGCATAGTTCTGAAACCACTTCTCTACCTCCATCTCGGCCACTTTAATACTGTGCAGCCTTTTAACTGCTTCCTGCAATTCAGCCACCTGATGCAACAGATCAGCCTGTGGACATCTTCTGCAGGTACTTACCTTTTCTCCAGGAGAAGAGTCTGGGCACTCATTGCAATGTACCATCTGTACTAAGTCTCCTTATCAGTTCCATATGGGTGAAAGTGTCAGGCATTTCAGGGACTTTCTCTGTAGAAACACTGGTTTTAACTCTGAGGCAAGTGCCCACCATGTCAGCAGAGACCTCTTGAGCTGCTAGGGTGACTACACCCTTCCTGTGTGCCCTTCTGCATGAACTGCCATGCAAACTGCTGCACCACACCCAGGCCAATGCGCAACGCCCTTGAGAAAGCAAGGCATCCAGATATAGTGTATTTGCTACAATATTCCAAGTTGGCTATATTTTAACATTGCAAGAGGCTAACGTACCTATATTCTTGGTGAAAACACAGAGCTTTAAGTATCTATATCTCTTCAATTGTGTTTCTTTATGTTTAGGTATTTTATATATTCATTTCTTTTTATATATTTAAACATGACACATTTATACGGCATAAATATTTTATACATATATATATATATAAAAAAATAATTCATATCATGGCTAAATAGAAAGAAAATGCAGCAGCTAAATCCCTTCTGATCAATGGTTTAGGCAGGATACTAGCTTTTAACATCAATTGATTAATATAAAGAGAAAGAATAGAACGAAGACCATTATATCGAGATCCCCAATTCCACCATTTAACAAGCTACGAAGCCAAGTGTTACTGCTCACCATCCCGATAAGGCAGCTGCAGTGTTCCCAGCCCAGGCAGGCACTGATCTGCCTCCAGAGATCCCTGGAAGGCGTTCTCAGCTTGGCTGAGTTGCCACCTTCTGCCAGCTCCATTGACACAGACTGCTCCCCGCTCCCTGACTCCCCTTTTACTTTCAGGATCTATGCCTTTCCATGCTGTTTTTTCCCCCCTCTAGAACACTTGAGCTACTAATGACCGTCTCTCAACAATCATGTGTCTGCTTGTACTTTTTACCTTCCTTATCTCTTTACAGATTTTAATCACAGGTCTTCTTTAGCAGCTACAGTCCAGATTAAGCAGCTATGCTATATCAGAGCTGGGCCTTGGATCTTTGGTAGGCAGGCTACTTAAACCACACATGCAGGGAAGCTTACAGCAGGAGCTGCAGACAGGGCACTACACATCTCTCTGACAAACCCAAGTCTCTGGTATAAAAGAGTATAGAATTTTGCAGGGATCTAGATGTCAACATTGTGAAATCAGCTTCTTGTTATATACAGCAGCTTTCATGATGGCATGTTTGGTACAGTTATATCCAGGGATTACAATAAGGTAACACGACAATAAATCATGTCTCCGACTTCTAAACCAGCTTCCCTTATCGGCCTGGGGCCCACTGCCATTGGACTCTGAGGTCTTCTTTATGATGTTGGAAGTTAAGCAAAGCCAAATAACTCATTCTGTAATAGCACATTATACAAACATTTTAAAACGTTCAGCTGGATCTCACTGCTTGTGGAGAACAGTGTCATGTTGTAGATTTACACCATCTTCAGGAGATTTTTTTTAAATTGAGAGAGGGAGGATTGTCATATAACTAAGTGAAGTGAGCGCTAGGAAATTCAAGCAAGGGGCCAAAATCTATCCCAGGCACAGACTCCGGAGGAATGGAGTACTTTACTCACAAGTCCACCCATAGCTAGTATGAATATATTACTGTCTAGATGTCAAACTGAGGACAGACTGGACAGACTTAGCTTCTCTGTGCAGCTCTGGAAAATGACAAAAACTACTTCCCCTTTCAAAAGAGATACTCTGAGGTATGGTACCCTAACATTTCTTTAACACTTACAGATTCTCAGGTAGAATGCACTGGCACTACATAAGTCAAGGTATTATTCTATTATTACCTATTTAACACCTAGTTAAACATTACTTAACCCACTGGCATAAACCCAATACATTCCCATTAAGTTAAATATTGCTAATGCACTATTGTTTAAATTAAGCACTAGTCTAAGCAGCGGTAAATGTCATTCACTGTCATTAGGGTAAATTGGTTCCCTGGGCAACACACCGGGAACGCAGGTGTCCTGATTACATGGGTCCTCATTAAATACAGTACACTATTTCTTAAAAAAATGGAACTCAAGCTGATTGTGACAAAAAATTTCACTATTCCTTTTTGCAGCGAGGGAGGATGCACAAACACAACTACCAGAATGTACATGAATCCATCTCCCTACAGCAACTCCCAGACCCCGTTACAGAACAATGTTTGCCAATTGTGTCATGGTTTAGTCACAGGCCCTGAGCATAGATGAAGCTCTACCAAGATAGGGATCTACACGAGAACAAGGAACTATTGAAGCCAGGCATCCTCCTGCAGAGAGCTCTTTATATGACTGAAACCTTGAAGCAGATAAGGCTCTGCACAGATGGAAGTACAGCTTCTATAGTAAATTGCAGGACCAGAGCTTGAGATGATAATCGCTTGCTATTTATCAAGGATTGTGTCTTCTGTGAAGACCATAGTATACCTCAGGGGTCTAAATAATAATAAGATATACTGTATCTCACACACCTGAAGTATTACAGATCAGCTGTGATAACACATTCATGTTCTTATTGCATTTCTCAGTTACTAATGTCACCAAATAGCCTAAAGTGTATTAGCTTAATAACCATAAAAACCTCACAGATTTACAAAAACGTGCTAGTTTTCTTTCCTCTTTAAAAGAAACACAGGCTTTGAAATGCTAACTCAAGTATTTTTATTTCTGTTCAATAAGGGATTCGTGCATTGGAAGAGTTAAGAAGTGATAGCAAAGCACAGATATGTATGAACTGCTTCTGTTAGCAACTACTTAAGGCAACTGAAGGACAGCTGGTGATCCTTGCCTTGGGGTTAGCAATTCGATATCTATTTGAGGTTTTTTCCTTGACAATATGAACCCTATATATGATTTACATAATGCAACACACTTGCATTCTTCTTCTGGGCTTCAGAATTTAGATTAGTAACAGAAACATGAGTTACACTGGTTAAACAATATAGATGTCATCCATTAAAATATTAGTTTTACTCATTGTCCCAGTGCAACCTTTTAAATAGAACATTTTCAGCCTGGAGATGCAGTTCCTTCCACACAGCCCTTTCTAATAAAATTATACGTAGACTGAATGACATTGAGAGAGGCTTATTGATTCTACTTTCTATTGGTAATGAAAACCAAAGCAATTCATTCTATGGAACCTACAGCAAAGCAAGAACATTATGACTTCAAAATGTGGCTTGCAATAAACATTAAAGATTTGTATGTTAAAAATCAACTACAGAAACTGAAATGAAAAATGGGCTGATATGAAGAACAAAAGCATTTTACATAAATAAAGCATCACACAGGTGCAAATTCACTAGCTGTTTGAGCTTATGCACATGCAAAGAGAAGGAGCTTAGGAGGACTATGCTCCTTCATTAGTCATTTCTGAGGCCCTCAGAGCAGCAAGCATCGTACGCTAAGATGTCAAAGCAGTGCTCTCCTCCCCTGCTCATTCCTCTTAACTAGCAAAGCCAACAGTCATGCAACAATTTTACGACAAAAATATAGTAAACCTTACACAAGAGTTTACTTGAAGCTTTTATATGGGGAAGAGATGCAAGGAGGATTCTGAAGGTGACTGCTATGAGTAGGTTTGGATGAAGTCCATTACACTTTGAAAGTAGATATTTATGGTAAGTCATTCTACTCAATTCCTAACACTGCTTGAGCTCTACCAAACGTATGCAGCAAAACCCACAGAAAATGTGAAAAAATGCCTCGTTTTGAATTTTAAGGTTGAAAATCATTGTGTCTTTATGAAAAAAATTGCTAAGAGACTCATGGACAATGCACTGCCAGTTTTAAGTATGTCAAGATTGAGTAGTGAGTGAATAGAGGGTGTTACTATAGAAGATCTTACACATTTTGCCAGTGCCTTAATAAGCAGGTAGCTAGATGTCAGAGGAAGTTCCATCTCCCTAGATGCTGAGAATTCTGCTATAAATTTTAATATATTATCAATGGAATCTAGCATTGCCAAACACAGACATTTAGAAATCTTAAGCCAGACCATTATCAAATCATGAGACTGAACTAGAAATCATGAGATTCGAAATATACTCCAGTATGCATTTCTTTCTACTAACTTTTTCATTTCTAAGATTCACATCACATTCAGATCTCATTTTGAGATATTAATGGACAACAACAAAAAAGGAAAAGAGGAAAAGAAACAGAGAGGGGAAAAAGAAATCATCTTGCCTCCAAAATTAAAGAGAACTGTAGAAAAATATTAAGTAAAGCAATAGGAGCTGACAGAAGAGGCTGTTCTTCCCAACCAAATCCTTCAGACTATTTAGTTCATTATTTAGTGAACCAACACTACGTTTACAGCACCTGTAAGAGTGCAATTGCAGTTCACAGGCACATGGGAAACAGTTTGAATGCTGGTAGAAGTGCACTAACAGCATGCATAATAGGCCAGGCCAGAAGCATTCAGTCAATGTGTCAGCCATGGTTTAGCAAACCAAGCTCAGTCCTGCACTAATTTCACAGCCATGGGTACTTGAAGTATTTTTAGTTAAAATTTATTTTAGCTAAGAGGTTCTTTATCTAAGCTGGAACAGTACCTATTTCTCCTCATCTTTACTTTCATCCATCTGATTGCAGGAATCTTCTCAGGAAAATGCCTTATTTTGTGTTAATTTCATTTATTTTTTTTTAAAATCAGGTATATGGAAAACACCTGAGGTAAAAAAGCTAAATTACTAGTGGTGATGTGCCAGAAGCACATCTCTCTAACAAAACACAGTTAAAACTGCACAAGAAAACTGTTGAAATCTAGGAAGCACTTGCAAGTTTACCTACATACTGAAGCCACCCACTGCTGTGGAGGATGCTTGCAAGTGGAGATGCGGTTTGAATTTTGACCCTCTGCATAAAAAAATAGAAAGGTTCCGTTCACAACACAGAGTCTGGGACTTATATCATCAAAATATCCTAAAAGTTCAGTACTGACGCAGCCTCTCCCCACAGCAGAAACAACAACAGTATTGGTAAAATGAAATAACATGATTAGTTTATTTACTAAGCAGAAATCTTAATATAAATACAGAGGTAGCCTACAACTTAAAATAGCAGTTAAAGCTCAGATCTCTAGAAACAACCTTATGTGAGAACCTGCCAAGAAAGTCACAGACATTATTATGCCTGGTTAAGCTACTAAGAACTTAAACAAAATAAAGAAGAAATAGCGGCTACATAACAGACCATATAACCTGAAAAGAAAAAAAAAGGCCTGAAAGAACAGAAACGGGCAAAAGGCCAGAAAGATAAACACAGAAGTGTCATTTCCGTCAATCAGGGGGGAAGAATAATAAAAAAAAGTTCCAATACCCTCTTTCTCAGTAATACTGTATTACTGAGTTGGCTCCACCCACAATGGGCCTTAGCAACAATGCAGCCCCTTAGAATACATTCAGCCATGGCTTTTTCAGACAAACAAAAGAAGTGGAAGGGAAACGAGAGACAACAGAATGCCACTTGGCACAATAGTGTCTATCACTTCCACTGCTAATGGCTAATGACTTTTGTATTTGTGCTTATGGGCAGGAAATTCTGGCTCCTTAGCCAAGGAGCCCATCATACTGTGATTACAGGAGGACAGGATTTCCATCTGCCTTATTCCCGTAACAATTCTGGCTACTTTCAAAAACTATGTGGAGGAGTTCAAAAAGACATTGTGTGTACATGGTTCCAATCAAATGCAATCAATCTGCATATTTGCTCTGTGGACAGTCAAATTATTCCCATAATTTTTTTTTTTTTTTTCTCTCTCTCCTCCCCTTCTCAGAAGTGCTGTATCCTTGTATTTCCTACTGAGCTGAAGAGGTGCAGAGCTTCTGACCTCAATGCATTTCTGACTTGGTAACAGATTGGTATGCACTAAAAACCTACTGCCTTCCACCAGGTGATAAAAATTGCTCCCACCGGTTGAAAAACTAGCGCTTACACATATATGATTATGGAATGCATTTCCAATCCTTCAGAACAGCATAGGTTTTTCTGAACCCGGACAACCCTCTAAACTGCTACAACATGGCATCAAAAACAGTGGTATGAGCTCTTACATACAACAGTCACCTGCTCCAGAACAGGGGCAGACAAGACTCCAACAAATAGCAAAGTAAGCCCAAAAGAAAAGGAAGGTGGCCAAATCTGGGCATAGGTCCACAGAAGTGTTGGGAACTATACCCACCTTCACATGCTGAACATCTGGTCCTAAGTGCTCATGTCCTGTCAAATAAATGGGGACAGGGAAGGCTTGTGGTTGGAACATACTGCACTTTGGCTCGCCGCAATTCTCATAAGAGAAAGCAGTTCCCTATTCTACGGTGCAGTCAGGGCTGGCACAGATGAACTAGGAGAATGAGGGAGCCATAAATGAGTCCCCTCCTCCTTCCTCATGCCAAGCAAACCACAACAGAAAAGAGAATCTGGACCCTGGTCCTTTGATATTCTAGAGGGCTTACACCCTAATTTACTAAGTTAAAGAAGTCTTGCTGCCTTTCCCTGCCCCTTACGCAACTTTGGTCATTATACAACATCACGCAGGCTTTGAAAACTTTCCTTTACTCACTCATCCAAACACCAGGTTTGCTCATAGCTTTGTACAACACTCAAGATGAGCTAAACCAGTTATTTGGGAATCAAACACCATGCATGACAAAGGAAAGCTGCAACTGAAAAATAAATAAATACACAAACAAATGTTGGGCTGTCAAGTTAGACAAACTCTATAAACTATTGTGTTTACAATATCACGCTGCATGTTTCAGTACTTGAAGTCATACAGTATATACTTTACTGATCGATTTGCATACCGTATCGATCTCAAGGGTTGTATAATGTGTTTGATTTGTGGCACTTCTGCATAATTTTCTGATTAAGTTACTTATTTAACCTATTGACCTTTACTCTTAATTAAAGAGCCTATGTAAATGTTGAACCGTAATCAACTTGCACACTACTGAGTGGAATTTACATCTTGTAGAATTTACTTATTCTTTAAGGCTTTACACTGACACTGTGTGGTATGCAATGGACATCTTCATCCTTTGCGGTTTAAATTTGTGAAGCACCCCAGAAATCTAACTTTACTTCCAACAACTTTCAAACAAAACTCCTATGGGCGTTTGATCCTTTAAAAAAAGATAAATTCACACAACAGAAATTCTGACTTTGAAAGCCTAAAAGAGAAAGATCAAGTTAAATCTATATTTTCTTATGCAACTGGCCACTTGTACTAATACCTGTTGAACATTCAAGAATTCAGTTTTGGATTAGATCTCTATTTTGTACATCATGTACACCTATGCTGTACCTACCCAACAAGAAGTCCCTGCTCTACAGAGCTGGCAGCACATTATATTCAGTATTGGTCACTGCTTAAAATTTGAAAGTTACAGTAGAACTGGTTATTTCTTACTAACACGTAATCCTAATTTGAGCAAATCAGTTGGTGAATAGAGCAAAAAAAAAATCCCACAACATACCACAGTCATTGCATTGTACTACGTTCTGTTTATTAGTGTTGGGAAGTCCAATTTAGTTTTAATAATTCATGGCACCTGGTTGTTCTTACAAAGTGTAATAGAGTATTTTACCAATTCACTGTAAAGCCAGAGGACATCGCAATAATTCAGTTAACAAACAAACTGTGTGTGTGGAAAGTGTTATCTTGATAGCTTGGAAAGTCGGTAGTTTGACAGCAGACATTAACTAAGTATTTAGAAGCTGCAGTTATACCTTCCTTACAATCACATATCCCTCATCTCTCCTTGCATATATCCCAACAAAAGGATAAAGATTAATGATGATAAGAAGACAATATTCAGTAATCACTTTGAGCCAAATAGTATGACAATTCTACGCCCCTTGAGGCAGTTCTTACTGCTCCACAATAAGGAATCAGAAAAAACGTCACCAACTTGCTCAAATACCAATGGCCTTAAGATCAAACTTTGCAAGTGATTAGATGCAAAGGATATAAGTCAAAAACTAACATGCATAAACATAATGATATAAAACAAGCTGTTGAATTGAAGCCGAGTGCGTTGCACTCCATGCAGACTAAACAAAGCAAAAAACATTTCCAAACAATTGAAACTAAACGCCCAACCCTTCTGTACAACTGCTTGCTTTCTAATAGCACTCTACATTGTAGTAACTGTGAGAAGGTCTGTTTTCACACCGATCTTAGCTCTTGGTTCTTTTTTTTTTTTTAAGCTCAGAAAACCTTTCTTGACTGGGTATTTTACTTTACACACCTTGTTTCCATACGGACAGCAGCAATCACAGGCATTTTTTTAAACAGTCAATATTCCTCTTATGCCATTTTTTAAGCTGCCAAAACACACACACTGAAATCTTTCCTCTGTGAAGGATGCCACTGCGTACTGTTGACTGCAGGCATCCCTGTGTTAAAATCCAGAGTGAAACAAAATGGCAGAAAGAGGCTTGACTCAAACCAAAGGAATAAATTCTTCCCTGCAATACACGCAAATGAGTCCATCAGCATTTTGCAAACAGAGTAAGAATCTACCCCTAGATTAGACCCAGACAACCTCCAAGGCTAGAACATGTGAACTTGCAACACAGATAGGGTTATCAACTGGCCCTTATTATCACATGCGGATGCTGAGTAGAAATTTGTGTAATTACTTGAGTTTTCAGTATTCTCTTTCTCCTCTCTTCCACCTTGAGTTTCACTTCCTATCTATATGCTTCATTTTGCCCTCTTTAAAGAAAGTAAAGTATCTTAGTCTCCTTATTGCACACTTTACCATTATTCTCTAAACTAGTCAGAATGCACTGTATCGTGTTACATTGGCTCTGTGGAACTTGTTGAGTCCGAGTGCTGAATAATGCTGCTACCAAACCTTCCACAACAGCTGTTTTTTCCTCTGTGGTTTTGCATATTTCCCAATATATTCTGTCTGTTATTGGCAAGAGAGAAAGAGACAAAACTGCCATTCTTCTACCTTTGTCAATTAATTTAAGAGACATGACTGAGATAGATACACTGAAGGAAAAGTTCAGAATTAATCCTGAATTAAGATTATCCAAATGAGGACAACAATCATCATGAGAGGCTTTAAAAATCAGTTCTTCTATGAGAAACCTGCAGACCAAATTGAGATGCAAGTGTCATATGCATCCTTGCTGTCGGTAGGACCTGCTATGGTAGGAATGTGTTCCAGTGTAATCCAATGAGACTTATCAAAGAGAAATAGTGTCATTTGCTCACTAGGGCTAATTTTGATTACTTCTTCCCTAAGCTCTACTGGAACTAGTATCAAAGTGAAAGCTCACATTCCTTCCATTGTCAGTAATGGAATAGCTGCTGGTGGCTTTTTGCTAGCCACGTATGTAGGTAATAAGAGGCCTCCAAGCCAGTTACCAGAGTACATAAAAAAACCTCTATGTTTAAAATATTCAGCTTGCTCAACAAAGAATGCACCTTGATTAGTAGAGTGTATTAAATTTCACCTACTTAACTTTGCAGCTTGATTAGTGAAGTATGCAGCTTAATCAGCACAGCATGCAACTCAGGACAACATGCACCACCTAAAACTGAAACTAATGGTAGGACCCAACAGAATCCCCAGTATATGTCTCTAAGTGAAACATCTAGTGCAGGAGATTCAAAGCAGGCTTTTAGGTCTGTAGAAGAAAAACTGAAATGTTCCTGCAGCAACCTTGTGGTTTTGTAAGGTGTATGATTCAGGCTGTAAAGTTTCAACTGTCCAGTGACTGGAGTGGTCAGGCAACAGACAGCTTCTTTCAGTGCAAAACCAAGCAGTGCCATCATCAGTAATGCTGGTCACTGTGACCGCAACATCCCTTTACTCATCAGCCATGGGCAGTACATAGACAAATCCAACTTTCATTATTTAATTTTAAGGACACCTGAGATAGCATCATTGGACGTTCAAAACATGATTTCATTATCCCAGGGAAACTAGGGGGAATATTTGAAGATAGCAAGCATGTCAGCAACTGAGGTAAGTTAACATTACAGTTTACATGCTAGGAAGCTAAACGTAAGAGTTAGAAAGGGGTTCAACTCCACACAGTTAGGATCTGGAGACATTTCAGATATGAACCGATTTGGATTTTAAAGCTGAAGATTGTTCAGACACAGTGCTGTGGCTTGGATCTCTTTGCTGCCCAGAAATAAAGACAAACTCTGACATAATTAGAAAGCCACTTTCGGCAGAATATAACTACATGTTCTGTCCCTACAGCAGTTATAGCTGTAGCTTTCTGGAGTTATCACTCTACATAGTATTTCCTTAATGATTTTTTCCTCCCCTCCGTGGTCATCCTATATGCTCCGAACACGAGATGAATTCACAGTGTTGTTATTTACGGTACAGATTCTAAGACCTCTGCAGTTAATGGAAACATTGTGTGTTGTCTACAGGGGAGTTTTGCAGAATACGTGGCATTTACCAGACCATAAATTTTACCAACAGAGGTACCTGCACTGGTATAATTCTTAACCCACACCCTTCCTTTTAGATACTACACATTCACTAAAGGAAAGAAAAATAGGTATGCGTCTCAAACTCCTAGATACTCAGCTGTTTCTCTGCAGGACTGGATGCCATTCCCTTTCAACAAACCTAGAGCTATTAATAGTCAAGGTTTTGGCCTGGCAACTTCTGCAACACTTAGAAAAAATACAGTATCAAACTACAACAATTGTCAGACAAATAAAGTACAGAGAGTACTGCTTACATGCCCTCTGTCAAAAAAACTCCAAATAAACCCACTCAACAAAATCCCACCAAATCTAATCTTTTTAATTCCTCAGAAAGGTTCACATTACTAAGAAAAACAAGAAAATACCAAACAGCATTGAACTTTGATTGTTGACGTTTCATCTTATAGCTGCTGCACAGCAAATATGAACACACATACACAAAATCTTAATCTTTCAATTAAGAAGTTAACCCTCAGGTAAGACTGAACAAAAGCTACATTGTTCACCCATCTTAAACCACATATCAAAAAACCCAGCATAGTGATAGAAGTATGCTAATATCAATTCAGACCCACTTCTGAGAGGTGATGCCAGTAGAAACAAGGAGGACAATCTGATCAGCCTGGTCACACAGCTAAGAGAGGAAGCTGAAAGGCTAAGGAGCATCAGAGAGCACGAGACAGAAATAGGCTGGTGGAACCATGCTCCAACCTCCCTAAGAAAGAAACAGGGACAGACACCAGAAAAAAAACAAGATCAAAGGTATCCCATATCCTCCCCCAACCAGGCAGACAGCAGTGGCTTAATGGAAAGCTGTGAATGGAGGCAAGTCCGTGCTAGGGGCGGCAAGCGAACCCCCTCCTTGCCCATCTTGCCTACCCAGGTGCTTCTGTACCATAGGTATGAGGCTCTGGATCCAGAAGGCCAGTCAATGGATGATGGTCCAAATACACCAGAGGAGTTGCCAGGACTGGAAAGGCCTACCCCTCATATAACCACCACCTCCATGAGGAAGAAAAGAAGGGTTATACTTATAGGTGACTCCCTTCTGAGAGGAACAGAGGGTCCAATATGCCAGGCAGACCCTCCTCTTAGGGAAGTATGCTGCCTCTCTGGGTCAGGAACAACATTAGGAAATTTCTTAGCATGGTATGACCCCCGGACTGTTATCCACTGCTGCTCTTCCATGTGGGTGGCAGTGAAGTTGCAACACATAGCCCAAGGGTGATTAAAAGAGACTTCAGGGCCTTGGGACAGTTAGTAAGGGAATCTGGGGCACAGGCTATTTTTATTTCTCTCCTTCCAGTTGCAGGCAGCGACACTGGAACAAACAGACACACTCAGTCTGTTAATACATGGCTCCATGGCTGGTGTCACCGCCACAATTTAGGGTTTTTTGATAATGGGATGGCCTACACAGCATTAGGCATGCTGGCATCAGATGGGGTTCATCTTACTCAAAGGTAGAAGAGGGCCTTTGCTCATGAGCTAGCGGGGCTCATCGGCCAAGCTTTCAACTAGACTTGATGGGGGAGGGGGGTATTATCAGGCTTGCCCGTAACAAGCCAAGGGACAGAACACCAAGGTTACAGGGATGAGGTGCGAGCAAGGGCCCTTGGCTTGTTGCTCTGAGATGTACTGGGTACACTGCATGTATGTTAGCAATAAAAGAAGACTAGGAAAGATGTGGTCCCTCTTCAGAAAGAAACAGGAGACACAGTCACCTGGGCTATGGAAAAGGCTGAGGTACTCAATGACTATTTTGCCTCAGTCTTCCCTGGCAAGTGTTCTAACCATGCTGCCCAAGTTGCAGGAGACAATGGCAGGGGTTGTAAGAATGAAGAACCACCCACTCTAGGTGAAGACCAAGCACGGGACCATCTAAGGAACCTGAAGCACAAATACAGGCTGGGCTGAGAATGGATTGAGAGGAGCCCTGAGGAGAAGAACTTCGGGGTGTTGGTTGATGAGAAGCTCAGTATGACCTAGCAATGTGCGCTTGCAGCCCAGAAAGACAACCATATCCTGGGCTGCATCAAAAGAAGTGCGGCCAGCAGGTTGAGGGAGGGGATTCTCCCCCTCTACTCTGCTTTGGTAAGACTCCATCTGGAGTACTGTGTCCAGCTCTGGAGCCCTCAGCAGAAGAACAACATGAACCTGTCGGAGCAGGTCCAGAGGAGGGCCGCAAAGATCAGAGGGCTGAAGCACCTTTCCTATGAAGACAGGCTGAGAGAGCTGGAGCTGTTCGGCCTAGAGAAGAGAAGGCTCTGGGGAGACCTTATAGAGGCCTTCCAGTACTTAAAGGGGGCCTACAGGAAAGCTGGAGAGGGACTTTTTACAAGGGCACGCAGTGATAAGGTAAGGGGTAATGGCTTCAAACTGGAAGAGAGTAGATTTAGATTAGATATCAGGAAGAAATTTTTCACTATGAGGGTGGTGAGACACTGGCACAGGTTGCCCAGAGAAGTTGTGGATGCCCCATCCCTAAAGTGTTCAAGGCCAGGCTGGATGGTGCTTAGAAGTCCTGTGTTGGTAGGTTCATCAGGTCCCCTTCTGCTATAAACCTTTGTAGAAAAAAAAAGACAACCTTACGCTATTTTACTCTATCGTTTTAGCATCCATACCACTGTGCCAGCTGGGTGGTACTGTCCCTGTTGCTCAATGCTGTACATGTATGCAAATATTTCTGCCACATCTTTCAGAAAAAAGTAGTAGAAACTTTTGTATTTCCAAAGTGTTATTTTAAACATCTTAGTTTGAAGAAGAGTAATGTCACATTTTTAGCATCTACAGTTTAATTAAAAGTATTTTCTTATTGAACACACTAATTGGAGTAGCAAATTAAACTAAACAGTGCTTTCTAAAGCATTCCACTGATCACTTCCTGGTACAGTAAAGGCTAAGATGTTAAGTTTTTATTCTATGGATTTAAGAAGGAGGACTTGCAATAAAACTTGAAGTGCATTTAACATCAGAATGAGTGTATTAGGAAAACACATTAGATAAATATTATAGGTTTTAGCGAATTCAGAACACCACTTTCTACAGCATTCCCAATTCAGAAGACTCAAAACTTACTAAGTCTAAAAACGTTAGTACTCCAACAATGCAAAGTAGTCCACATGACAGACATCCTGAATAGGAATATAGATGAGAAGGAGTTTAAACCTGTATTTTTACTCATATCCATTTTACACCATGCTGTATTCATATATTCTTCTTCCAAATATACAGTAATAGGACCCTAGGAAGAATTCCACTGTTCTTTTAATTTGGCAGTCAGAGGATTTTGCATAAATTTTTGGTCATTCTGAATGTTAAGGAAAGCATTACCATAAAAAGATCAATGTAATAGCATTATTTGAAGTACACTACTTGCCCTATTTGAAACATCGCCAGTTATTCCCTTCCATTCCTGAAACCACAGACATTAAAACAGCAAGTATCTTATTAACTTCAGTTGAAGTAAAGCATAAATATTAACCCGTCAATCACCTCTCTCAGTTGTGTACCATAGCTGCAGAACTTTTCTACTGGATTTTACACAGACAACAGAAAAAAATCATTTGAAAGTTAATTTTGGAAGAACAATGCAGATTTAGTGTATATTCTGAACAGAAAAATTTATTCTGGTTATGTTGTTGGCAATATCCTTTTCCTTTAAAAAGGTGTCCAAGATGAAGCTTTGGAAAATATATCAATTATCAGCAAGCTGCTAGTCAGCATTGCTATTTACATGACCCCTGGAAATCTGCTGTTTTTCTAAGCAAAGTGGAGATCGCATTTACATCCATTATCCTAGGACTAGTCAAGAGTTAGAGGTTATTCTGAACACCCCTTTTCTGAAAATAGTCCCAAGTTGTATTTAGAAGTCCTATTACCTATTAAAAGCAAGACCAAATGCAACATTGAGATTAGCTCAATTCCAAGACAGAACTAGACCAAAACACACATACAAGTATTTCCCATTTCGGTTCAACCTAATCTCTCCCTCATTAAAAATAAAAGAAGTCCAATACAATGGTCACTATTGCAGCTGGTATGATTTACCTAATCTTTCTGCACAGCAGCAACACAGGAGTTATATGCAGGGGAAAGAAGAAAGGTACCTAACATTAATGAACAATATCTAGTCATGGTTATTGCCTGGGATACAGCAAAACAGGGGAGAGAAGAGAGTTGGGGAAATCAGAAGCATGGACTGATGACAGCAGAAGATTGGTTAGGAGCTCATACAGATTCAAGATATTTCAGATGTTTCCTCTCCCAGAGGTACTTCCCCTCCCATTCAAAGAAATAGCTGCAGTACCACAGAATCCACCATGTGGTGTCTGTTAGCAAATGTTGACTTTTTCATGGCGACTGATGTAGGTACATCTAGATTGTGTATTTAAACATCACAGTTTTGTTTTCATTTCTTGCAAGAAGCATTTGACTGAGGTTAATGTTTTATATCAACAGAGTAAAAATAGCTAATTCTGGGCCCAAAGGTCATACACATCAGCACAACTTGAGTTCTGAAGTGCTTTTAACCTTGATTTTTCCTTCTAAGCCAGGTCCTTTAAAATATACAACACATTTAACCCAGTCTTACAAGCATAAGGGAAAAAAAACAAACCCAAAACATTTTCACCGTCTTTGGAAGACCGTAATCATCTGACTATCAGAGGGATCTGATTGTATTTGAAACAATACTTGCCAGGAAATACATAAAAAAAAATACAGTTCACATTACAAAAAGGAATACAAATCAGAAATATCAGCACATAGAAAAAAGACATCTTCCCCATCTGATTCATTAGACATTTGGCACCCCAATTAAGTTCTGACAAGCTAGTATTCCAGGCACAGTAAAATATTGTTGTTCCACTAGCCTTGCTCCAATGTTTAGTCATAAGATCCATACAATAATAACAGAACAGTGGCCTATCTTGACCAACAGTACATTAGTTATTATCTGCAGCACAAACACCTACCACTTTATACTAACATTTTGGCAGTTAATCTAAACATAGCACTTAAAGCTACATCATAATTTTGAGATCTAACTGGGTCATTTTCCTTCCAGCTGGCACCAGTAAAAAGTATTTTATAACAAAAAAGTAAATGAAACTTTTTTTTTTTTACGAGGGTTTTTTTTTTTTTCATTCTTTAATGGCAGGAACACAAGTATGATTTCAAGCATACACGACACATTTTTCAAGGCCTGTTCGCGGTGATGCTAGCTGGGTGAATTACAATAAGATTTATTGTGCAGTGGTGTATGTCTAATTTTCCATCTACTGCTGGGAGCTTCAGTTGGCGGGAACTAACAGAGACACCCATTATGTACAGCCTGGTTCAAACTGTGGTTTTGGTGCAAACTCTCAGGGACAGGAACTTACTGCACATGCTGGCAAGAAGACAGGGAAAAAGTTGATGAAAAGAACAAAAAAAGCACTTTTTAAACGGCTTCTTAAATATTTGGTATCCCATCCCTTCTCCAAATTGTTTTGTGGCAAAAGGAGAGGGAAGAGAAAGGAGAAGTCGCAACAGATTTTCCTGTAAAAATTGTGTCATGTTCAATGGATATAAAACAAGGCAGCTAATGACTTCTTGTTATTGTAGCAAGGTCCCCTGCTGACAGGATTCAAAATGAACAGGAGCTCACCAGAACAGAGTTCTCAATACTTTACTCCCTCTGCCCCCCCCCCTTTTTTTTTTTTTTTTTTTTTTCCTTTTTTCTTCCTTCTTCCCCACCCAAGTGCTGGAAACACAAGTCCCTTTTTAAACAACCATCTAGAGACTTCTTTCCCTTACCTTCCTCTACCTTATTCTGGTTTTCTCAAGTGTTCCATGTACACTCCCAGCTAGCTGACTTCACATAGTCCATGCAAAGCGAAGGTGGAGAGAGGAACTAACAGAAGGGATGAGGAGGAGGGGGGAATAGACACAACAAGAAGAAGCAAAGTTCTGGAGGGGTAAGAAAGAAGAGGAGTTAAACTGTGGAGCTCAGCATTGCCAGCAAGAGATACATACAGGATATGATATGCAGGTTAGCAGTGATGGAGAGAAAGCTTGAGGAAACGAAAATGTTAGGAAGAAAAATTTTAAAATGTGAGTGCAAAAAACAGTATGAATAATATAGTGGGAGGGTGCAATAACAGACTAAATGACTTATTCAGAGCAGAGCTGGGATCTGTCTTGCTGAGCCACAAAGCACAACAACATCATTTTAATACGCTGAGCACCTCATCTCAGAGATGTAGCTGAAGACAAGCTCCACAACCACATCCCTGCTTCCTTGGGAACAGCTTGTCAGGGAGAAAGCAAATTGTACGACACACCGTGCTTCTTCTATGCCAGAGGAATGGAGAAAAAAAGATGATTTGCGTAATCTGCTCCACAACTGGCACTCAGAAAAGACATTTTGCTTTAACAATCCAAATCAAGCAAAAAGGGAAAAACTGGACATCAGGTTTATGGACTGTTGTGTTTCTCATTGGTTTGCACACATTCATATACCCAAACACAGTATTGTGCTTCAAGTTTAAAATACAGAGCGATGACCTAGGAATAATATCTTCTTCTGTCTTTTGCTTTATTTTAGGTACCATTTACTGTCACAAAATCTGCTTCAACTATCAAATTTGATGTCATTTTGATTCTCTCAGGGGTGCTAGTTTGCCATCTATAACTTACAGTGTAGTTCCATAGCCACACACGGGATGGCACTGTTAAAAATCAGTCCTCACACACCAAATCTCTCCTCCACTCTGACTCTTAGTAGGCAGCAGATTCAAGGCAAAGGTACGTTTTTATTCCCCAGAATAGTATCTATCCACCACAAACTGACATCACTTTTTTTATGCCTGGTTACTCAGTTATATTTTTACTTTGTATCAAGCATGGAAAACCAGTGTCCATAAATGTATTAATGCTATGTTATGATTTTTGGAAGGTTTGGCAGCAGAGAGGAAAAGCAAGCGATTGGGTGCGGTATTACAATGTGCAATGCGGTATTTCATTCTCTCTAGAGAGCTGTAATTTTATGCATGTTGAAAAAAAATGTTAAGGAAGCTTAATGTACAGAACATAAGGAAACAATTTTCCTCCTTAAAGAGAAAAAAAACAAACAACAACACAACACACACACAACAAAAAAACACCTTTGGGCTGTAAGCATTAAAGACATCAGCTCAAATGGAACTATTCAGCAAACCAGAGTGGGGAATAGAGAGGGTAGGCAGAGTTAAGAAATAACCGTTAATTTTTGTCTGCCTCCTCTTTGCAACCACATCTCTCTTAATCATCACTCAATTCATTAGCACTCTATAATTGTATGTCAGAGTGACCATAAATTCTATATATGGGCAACAGCAGACGGAGACTCCTTTGTACCACATTGACTGACTCAGAATAAAGGGCATCACAAAAGTTGTTTGCTTGTTAGATAAATGCATAGAAAGAACAAGGTCCAAAAAGACAGATAAATAATGGTTAGAGTCTACCTAAAGTTAAGTCTCAAAAAGGCAAGCTTTTTTCAGATTTCTGCTATTACACCCTTGCCAAATCCCCTTTCTGATCTCTAATCAAGCAATCAGCTCAACCATACGCAGGGTAGCAAGAGTGACCCTATACTGTCATGCAGAGAACAACATGGTATTGTACGGCACAGCACTGTTCTATGCCCTGACATAGAAGCATGGCTCCAGAAATAGCGTATACCTGCAGGTGATACTTACAAAGAAAACCCACACATATGCTTTCAAGGATCTTTAGTACAACATATGCATTGTGTGGACTGTAGTCTGGAACAGCATATTACATAATACAGTGCCAGACAGGCTTCTCAGCGCCTAGATTCAAAAACAAGCACTAGACATAGCACATCCTTGATGGCAGTGACTTTTTTGGCCAGCAGGAAGGTGTACTGGAACTCAGTGTTGTAGAAAATGGTTATTAACGAAATGCGTATTCCTTAGATGTATCTTTATCCAGTCTTGAGTAAGAACTAATGGTAACTGCAGCTCTCTTCTCCACTTAGTATTCAACTTAAGAAACCTTCACGTTATACTTGAGAACCAGACTAATAACACACTGCTGTAGTTGCCAGTAGCATAAAATAGCACCACCATATCAACAAGATGTCCTTCCAGGTAAATCAGTAATCTTTCTGTTGCCTTCTAGGCAGGAAGAAGTTCCACACCCAGAAAAACTCTCCTGAGAAGTTGTCAGAGATCTTTCAGAGGCAGCAATTTGGCACAAGACATGGTAAGGAGAGCATAATTATCTCAAGCATCCAACAGATTCACAGCACACAAACCAAAATGGGCAAGCTAAGATAACCTCAAAAGTTCCCAGCATTGTTTTCTATAGACTGTCCCCCACATCCTTGAATCTTTTTTTTTTTTTTTTTTTTAATGGATGGTTCAACACAAGGAGCCCAGGAAACTGCCCTCCCATGACACTGGCACAGGGAAATCTGGCTATGCTTATGTCTGTCTAGACTTTACATATCCTGCCCCTCATAGTCTTGTCATAACCCATCCAGACCAAGAGAGATGTAAAAGAAATGGGTGGAGGATGCTGTGCACTAGCAAACTGATGTCACAAAACATCCAGTTGGTTAGGATCAGCATTTTAGGGCAATAGCTCCCCTTCAGGAATTCTACTTCAGGTCTCACAGGGATTTTAGCATGGCTGTAATTCACGGCCTGAGCCTTAGTTTCTAGTCACAAAAGAGAGATCCATCAGTATCTGCTGGAAGCTTGACAAAAATAAGCATAATTTTTAAGCTCATAAACCAAAAGAAAGGAAATTTTCAAAGGCCATTAGTCACCAAACTCCATCTGTCACTGGCCTTTGTGTTGGAAAATCTCTACATAATATCGAAGACAAATGTCCCCTGCGTTTGATTATGAGTTGTGTTGAACTTCACCACCACAATACATATCGGTAGAAGTACTATTGCCTTCACATTTAAAAATCAGAGGAGCATTTCTTTGGATAAGCTTAGTTCCAAATTACTTTGAGATGCTTCAAGACGTTGAAGAAACCGTACTGTCACATACATTTTAATAAGTAAAGAGTAATAAAAGAAACAGATGTCATTATGGTCTATTGTGAAGAAAGCAGAATAAAACAACCCAATAAAACAATTTACTGAGAAAAAGAACTGTAATAACCAGATGGGCAGAATATTAAGAGCACTAGCTTACACTACCTCTTTCTTTATATAGCTGTATTAACAAACTGGACAAACTCAGGGCAGAGAGCTCGCCTAGGATGCTGCAGGTTTCAGAAACAGCAGTGTAAGGTTTTGTGAGTGCTTGTAGTAAAGGCTTCTAGCTTTGCAGACATAAGCTCTCCTTCCACAAGAGCAAAAAGCAGAGTTCTCCCTCTACCTCTTTTCTATAAAACAGGTGTAATACCTTCTTAACATTTTTGTGTGTATGAGACCCTAATTTGGATCAGTGGAGCCTTCCAGGAAGGGGGGTTCTTTGCTAAACAGAGATTTGAGACACCTGTGGCAATATTTCAGTTCCCCAGGTGTCTTCTTCCTCACTCACATCCACCTGGGCAGCACATAGACAGATTGAGGGGGGTTTCTCCTTCCTGAAAAGCTGTCAATGTAATAGGGAAGGACAGCTTGAGTTCACCTGTACTTTAACATACTAGGTCTGTGGTGCCATCTCAATACCAAGAAGCAAATCCTGGTAATGGCAAGATAAAGTCAAGGACTGTGCTACTTGCAATCAATGCTGATGCAAGCCTTGCCATTCCTCATTGTTTGAGAACTATGTAGGTACTTGGGCCCTGCTTTACACATGTCCTGCCTTGGATTTACTACGGCAGCTGGCTTTGGTGAAGTCAAGTGAGGTATGAGACACTCCCAAGCCACTGGTGGTGCAGCTTGTTCACTTGTCATCCGGAACTTTCCAGTCAGATTTTTCACATTGAAAATGTTAGACTGGAAAAGAGGCAAGAATGATTAAAAAAAAACAACCCTAAGAATTCCCACCTTTGCTGTAATAGGAGGAGGAGTCCTGCTAAACGAGTGTTTACCAGGGTGGGAAGGCAGGAGCAGCAGTTCTCATTCTAATATTCTGCTTGTTAACAGAGAAGGTCTTGTAGGGGATGTAAAGATTGGAGGTCGTCTTGGGCAGAGCAACCATGAAATGACAGAATTTTCCATTCTTGGTGAAGCAAGGCGGGGGGCCAGCAGAACTGCCACCTTAGATTTCTGAAGGGCAAACGTTGGCCTGCTTAGGAGCAGGGTTGAGAGTGTCCCTTGGGGGACAGTCCTGAAGGGCAAAGGTGCCTAGGAAGGCTGCTCTTACTTCAAGGAGGAACTCTTAAAAGCTCAGGAGAAGGCCATCCCCAAGTCCCAAAAAAATGAGCAGACAGGGAAAAAGACCAGCCCGGCTAAATAGAGAGCTTTGGCTGGACCTCAGGAAAGAAAAGAAAGTTTATGATCTCTGGAAAAGGGGCTTGGCTACTTACGAAAAATACCAAGATGTAGTGAAGCTCTGCAGGGCGAAAATTAGAAGGGCCAAAGCTCAAGCAGAACTCATCTTGGCCACCACGGTTAAAGATAACAAGAAGAGGTTCTTTCAGTATATCAATAGGAAAAGGAAGACTAGGGAAAATGTAGGCCCACCAACGAATGAGATGGGCACCCTAGTGGTGGAAGACACAGAGAAGGCAGAGTTTTCCCCAGTAGAGGAAGATCAGGTTAGAGACCACTTGGCCAAACTGGACATCCATAAGTCCATGGGCCCTGATGAGATGCACCCGTGAGTGCTGAGAGAGCTGGCAGATGTTATTGCTTGGCCACTCTCCATCATCTTTAAAAGGTCATGGAGAACAGGAGAGGTGCCCGAGGACTGGAGGAAGGCCAATATCACTCCATTCTTCAAAAATGGCAGGAAGGAGGACCCAGGGAACTACAGACCCAGTTAGTCTCACCTCTGTCCCCGGGAAGGTAACGGAGTGACTCATTCTGGATGTCATATCCAAGCATATTCAAGAGCAGGAAGTTATTGGAAGTGGTCAACATGGATTTACCAAGGGTAAATCATGCTTGACCAATCTCATAGCCTTCTATGAGAGCAGCAGATGTCATCTACCTTGACTTCAGCAGGCTTTTGACACTGTCTCTCATAACATCCTCCTTAGGAAACTGAGGAAGTGTGGACTAGACGAGGGGACAGTGAGGTGGATTGAGAGCTGGCTATGTGACAGGACTCAGAGGGTTGTGATTAATGGAGCAGGGTCAAGTTGGAGGCCTGTAACCAGTGGTGTCCCCCAGGGGTCAATACTTGGACGAGTATTGTTTAACGTATTCATCAACAACCTAGACGAGGGGACAGAGTGTATGCTCAGCAAGTTCGCTGATGATACCAAACTGGGTGGGGTGGCTGACACCCCAGAGGGCCGTGCTGCCATCCAGCGTGACCTACACAGGCTGGAGAGCTGGGCAGAGAAGAACCTAATGAGGTTCAACAAGGACAAGTGTAGGGTCCTGCACCTGGGGAGGAAGAATGTCAGGCACCAGTATAGGTTAGGGGTGAACCTGCTGGAAAGCATCTCTGAAGAAAAGGATCTGGGGGTCTTGGTAGACAGTAAATTATCCATGAGCAAGCAATGTGCCCTTGTTGCCAAAAAGGCCAATGGAATTCTGGGCTCCATAGGAAAGAATGTGGCCAGCAGGTCGAAGGAGGTAATTCTGCCCCTCTACTCTGCACTGGTGAGGCCACAACTGGAATACTGTGTCCAGTTCTGGGCTCCCCAGTTCAGGAGGGACAGGGAACTACTGGAGAGAGTCCAGCATAGGGCAACACAGATAATGAAGGGACTGGAGCATCTCCCTTATGAGGAAATGCTGAGCAAGCTGGGACTCTTTAGCCTGGAGAAGAGAAGGCTGAGAGGAGACCTCATTAATGTTTACAAGTATCTAAAGGGCAGGCTTAAGGAGAATGGAGCCAGACTCTTTTCAGTGGTTCCCAGTACCAGGACAAGGGGTAACGGACACAAGCTGGAACATAGGAAGTTCCATTCAAATACAAGAAAAAACTTCTTTATGTTGAGGGTGACAGAGCACTGGAACAGGCTGCCCAGGGAGGTTGTGGAGTCCCCTTCTCTGGAGACGTTCAAGACCCGCCTGGATGCAGTCCTGAGTAATGTGCTCTAGGCAATCCTGCTTTAGCAGGGGAGTTGGACTAGATGATCTCTAGAGGTCCCTTCCAACTCTGAAGATTCCCTGATTCCGTAATACACTTCTAGCAGCCACATTATCCACTGATTAGCTGGCATGTTCAGCTTTAAAGAAACTATAAAAGGAATCACAGACAAAAATGACATTTTATGAAAAAGAAGAAAGTGAGAAAGAGTTCCTATTTCTGGTATTCTGTCACATTTCACTGTAGCGTGCAGCTTCAACTCATTATTGATAAACTAATAATTTACCAGAATTTTTTGCTTTTGTAATATAGATAGTATCGGGCTTAAGGTAACTCTCTGATGTGATCAAGCAGCCCTAAACCTCAGCATACAGCAGAGTTTTGTGCTCTGTGAAAGGAAGGAGAAACATTGCAAGCTAAGGAAAGCAACTCCCAAAAGCTGAAAACTGAGAGTGTTTATTGTTAATTTTCCAAAAACATCAAGCATCTTAGTGCTAGGATTTTCAAAGGGGCCTAAGAGAATTAGGTACTTCTAAACCTATTGCATTTCTGTGGAATTTACATACCTCTATTTCTAAGACCGCCCTGACAGAGATTTAAGGTGGGACTTTTCCTCATAATTTACCATTCTCAAGCTTGGTGCCTTATTTTCACTGGGCACTGTGAGACATAACATAGACCCCTCGGTGAAAGCCTTCCGGGGCACCAGGAATTTACCGCTGTGGTGGCTGTTTAGGACTAGGATTTCTCTTAGCAATTTTTCAATTTTGGTTTTCAGTCATTTGTTCTGTAAATTATTGTCTTCTTTCTTGCATTGCGAGGAAAAAAAAAGCAAGCATAAGAAGAATGCATCATTCAGAAATACAAGCAGATGAAATTCCTGATTAACATGAGGTAAAAATCCCAACATCCATTAGCCTAACAAGAACCCCATTTGCAGTTTAAAAAAAACAAACAAACAAAAGTGCGAGAAATTACACATCTGTTCCCACCAACAGCAGTAAAAGCTAGGAACAGGCTTGCACCCAGATAGCTACATTTTGGGTGCCAATATTATACTAATTACATTAAAAATGGAAAAGCAGAAACCCTTCTGCCTTCTTCATTTAGCTCATAACCACTTTTTTTCTATTTTTTCTGGAAAATGAGTGTTTTTCCATTTAAAAGGTGAGAGCCACTCCGTAGTTACAAGTGGTACTTTTTGACTTTCTTAATACAACCCTGTGGCTACAATTAACACAACGGATAAATAGCAGATCAAATTAAGGTCTGATTCTGTTTTACTTAGAGGTGCAATCCTTGCAATAAATTGCAGGTTAAGCTGTCAGAGGTAAATGAGGAGAGATGGAAAGCATGATCTATGATGCCTGAATTTTAAGTGTTCAGACATTAAAAGCGAGTGTGTGAGAGAAGATAAGCAAGTATCAAGACAGAAAATTTCAAAATTTTAAGATGCTTTAGTGATTACTATAAGATTCCAAATATAGCTGAGATGCATGTTTTGCAGAAAGCTTTAAGAAAAGGTAGCAAGTTTTATTTCTCTGTATGAGCTATTTAATGCTTACCTTTATCCCTCACATGGGAATAACATTTTCAAAAAAGAAAGAGAATGTGATTTTTCTTATTATTTCAAAGTGCTTTAGGTTCGTTTCAGAACTTCATTGTCTTTGAAGTTTGGGGAACAAGGGAATGCAGGCTGTTTCCATGCATGGTCTTATTGTTGTGGAGATCCACTATTTCATCCCCTTAAAAATGAATAAATAACTGAACCAATTTGAAGTCCTTCACAACCTGCGATTCTTACAAGCATCTTAAGACTGCATACTGTCTGATCTATTTTGTTTGCAATTCAATCACAAACTCCTTGCAGTATACAAATCAAAACATCGTAGAAGCGTGTACCGTCTTTAAGCATGATCAGTCTAAAGATTTTTAGGGAGGGATTAAATCAAGGAAGTAGCTTTATGTATCATTGCTGGAGGCATACAGCATCTAATACGAATCCTAAGATTGTATCTGGAAAAATATTGTGCACTTACTGCCAAGCACTGAACCAACTGTCTGCTTCCTGTGACATGCGTGGGAGCAGGACGTACTCAGAACTTCAAAGCAGCAACCTGTTATGTGGAAAAAAGAGTAACCAGATACTTTAAAATCATTTGCTTTCCTTTATACCATGAGGTGTTGACCAAACAAACATATTTTTGCAACTCCATTCTCGCTCTCATCACACAAATTATTAAAAGACAATGCTAGTGGGCTTTTCTACATTCTTCATCACAGCATTGGCACTTTCCAAACATCCCATTTGGTAGGGTACCTACCAAAGGCTGCTCAGTTTCACTACAGTTCTCCTTTTCTTTCGTTTTTTTTTTCCCGTTAAACTTCAG
Organism: Larus michahellis; assembly: GCF_964199755.1. NCBI lineage: Eukaryota > Metazoa > Chordata > Aves > Charadriiformes > Laridae > Larus > Larus michahellis. The sequence goes on along the minus strand of NC_133899.1, from coordinate 79,529,944 downwards.
AGAACACTGTGAAGAAAACATGAGAATATGCTCCAACCTCTGCCTTTTTCTTTTGCTACTGTGAGAAAGACAGAAAAAACACTACAAATTATTAGCCCTCACATTCTCTGGTAACTCTGACCTCTTTTCACCCAGGCCAGGTTTGTCCCTTAAGATCAGAAATTCATACAGCTAGGGGCACTTAGCCCATCTGGCCCTTTGCATCAGCTCACAGTCCAACAAGGACCACTTGTGTGGTGGGGCCTTAAGGACAGGACCCGCAACTGTTCTGCTTAGACTGCATCATCAACAGCCTCTGTGTCCCACTGAAGGTGGGCAGATACATTTAAGACAAATTCCTCAGGAGCAAAGGCTGGGGTAGGAAAGAATGGAGGCTGAGTCAAAATTTAAAGCTGTAAGCTGAGGCATCGAATTTTCTCTGACCATTTATAGCCTGTGACTGCTGAATTACACAAAGAAAAAATCATCTTTCCTATACCAATTCTGAGGGTTTTCTGAAGGCACTTCGGCTTCCAGCAACACCGTGAAGAGTCACAACACTTAGTCCATATTCCTCCTGCCCCTTCTGTGACACAAACCCTCCCCAGCCTCTCCCAGGAGGCCACCCACAGCTCCAGCGGCCCAGCACCAGCACCCATGCTGGATGCAATGGAGTAAATGCTTTAACCACTACCTGCATCCCCTCGGATCAAAATAAGCCCAGTGCTCGACCCGTTGGGAGGAAGACTGGAGATGCTGGAAGGGGACGGAGGGGGTGTATTTGTCCCGTCCCCGCCCCTCCCGCAGCAGGACTGGGTGCGGCAGGACAGCAGGGTCGCGGGCGAGGAGCCGGTGAAGGAGCTGGAGGTCGGGAGGGGCGGCAGCCCGTCCCCGGCAGGAGCAGGGGCGGGGCGGGAGGTGCCGGCAGCCGCTGCCCTCAGCCGCACTGCGCGCGCGGGGCCGTCGCGCGGCCCTTAACCAACGGCTGGCCGGCCAGGGCGCGCGCCGGGCCGTTACCAACGGCCCCCGCGCAGGCGGGGCGGGGCAGGGCAGGGCAGGGCGCGCGGGGGGACCCGGGTGCGCCGCTCGGTGGGCTCCAGACAGTTCCAGAGCGGTGGTGGTGCGTGTGAGCCGCGACAGCCCAGAAATAGTGCCATTATGAATTTTTGAGTTGCTGGGCGGCATCTCATAAAGAAGTGTTCTACCATACCTTAGTGTTACTAGTGCTGTGTCCAGTGCTGGGCTCCCCAGGTCAAGAAAGACAGGGAACTACTGGGGAGAGTCCAGTGCAGGGCCACAAAGATGATGAAGGAACTGGAGCACCTCTCTTATGAGGAAAGGCTGAGACCTGGGTCTGTTTAGCCTGGAGAAGAGAAGACTGAGAGGGGATCTCATCAATGCTTGTAAATATCTAAAGGGCGGGTGTCAAGAGGATGGGGCCAGGCTCTTTTCAGTGGTGCTCAGTGACAGGACAAGGGGCAACAGGCACAAACCAGAACGCAGGAAATTCCACCTCAACATGAGGAAAAACTTTACTTTGAAGAGTGAGCAGGAACAGGCTGCCCAGAGAGGTGGTGGAGTCTCCTTCTCTGGAGACATTCAAAACCCTCCTGGACACGTTCCTGTGCAGCCTGCTCTGGGTGACCCTGCTCTGGCAGGGGGGTTGGACTAGATGATCTCCAGAGGTCCCTTCCAACCCCTGCTGTTCTGTGATCCATTCTGCGATATGTTACGCTAAGAAATGGGCAGTAACAACCAACACACATTGCTTTACAAGCTGGCTGAACTTTGCAGTCTTGCTGCTCTTTGTAAGTCTCCCCTACTGACCGCAGGAGGGGCTGCGAGGAGCTGGTGATTTCTAATAGTTATATTAATCTGCTCATAATTTGGTAATTTTAGAGGTCCACCTTAAATAACTAATAAATTGCAAATACAGAAGGTGATCATTAAACAATTTATCATATGATAAAAGAGCCATTAATCTCTTATAAACTATTACACATGCATACCGGTATGCATGGAGGAAGTGAAGCGATGCCATTCTTTACTGCAGCTCAGTGAAATCGCATAATGTGAATATTCATACTTACTTGTTTTCCTTGAAGTCCTTTTTTCCTTAAAATAACCTACCTAGTGCTTTCCTCCTGTAGTTGGAGTCATACAAAATCAAAGCAGTGTTAGGGAGATTTTGCAGGCTCCCCAGGAGAAGCTGTACAGGTAAGATGGTATACACCAACGATCCCCCACTTTTTCTTTTGACCCGCGTTGTAGTTGTCCAAACTAGAAGAGCTTGCTAGTCGCATTCCCCAAAATAGGTAGTTTGTACTAAAGGTTTTTCCAAAAGCCCTTTTTCTTTCAACATGTGGCAAAAGATTTGCATTTCTTGTTGTGTGGGTGGGAGGGTTTTGGGGATTTCTTTTTCCCTCTCCAGCACTTACGCTTTGGTTTTCCAGCTGCTGCAGCTATTCTAGTGGAATTAACTAAGTCTTGCATTAAGTGCGGGTTTCCTGATGTTTGAATAAAAGACACTTCATTGTGATTGAGTAATTTGATCATTAAAATCTATGATCTCCAGATTTTTTGAATTAAGTCTGTTAACTTTTAACCAGATTCTGCAAAAAATGGGAGAAGTTTCAAATCCTAAATATTTTAGATCGTATGGTGGACTTGGCAATTCAGTTGTACATTAACTGCTTTGATGCTCTGATTTTCTTCCATTGAAGAGAATAAATAGGGCTGTTGCAAAACTCATCAAGGCCCTTCATTGAAAGATCAGTCTGCAAATTTAATTGCTAATTTTCTCCCAGTCACTTCATCTACCAAAATACTACACCATGTTCCTGACTAGGAAGGGGCTGTGCCCATTAGCAGCCCAACACAATGACTGTAGATGCTGAGGAATATGAGATCAAGCCGCAGATGTTGGCCTGGCTCAGGTGCTCTCATCAGCTACTATCTCCTATTGCCACTGTTGAACATAAAATTACAGGGCTAGGTGGGGACTAGTCATCTAACCTGGTAGGACAGTCACTGTGTTTTCAATTTTGTATGTTATTTGTGACTAATTAGTTGTGAACATACAGTAGTTGTAAAGACATTTTTAGCTGTTGTTGAGTCTCGGTGGCAGAGATGCCTTTCCACTTGCTGATTGTAGTGTCTTGCGGACTAGGGTCCCACTGCATGGCTGTGGATCATAGCACAATATTTATATTTCCTGATTTCCAAATATAAGCCCATGTGGCCTGACTTATAAGGAGCATAGTCATGTGTCTGAAGTGTAAGGTACCTCATTCATAAAATTAAAGCTGGGTATTGTGGAAGTAATGCAAGAGTCAGGGTTTTTTGTACTTCATGTTTCCAGGTTTTGAGCTTACATCCCATTTTTTGAAACCTGATTTAAAATTATTAATTGGTTTCTTCACATGTCCTGCTAGTGGCTAATTAACCAGAAAAGTGGCAAAAAATACCCAAATAATCAATAGGCATTTCTTTTCTAATTTCATTATTTGAGAAGAATTATTTAAAGCTCTAATAATTACCTTTTTTTCTTACTGAGTGATCCTTTGCTGATGAGCTACAACAGCAACCAGAGCTCTAAGTAGGTTTTAATACAAGTATAGAAGCTTTTAAAGTCTGTGGTGTCAAAGTAAATTAGAGTGTCCCTAAGTAGTTCTTAATACAACTGACCACAGTGATTTCTATAGGGCAATTATGTTTTACTGTGTCAATCATCCAACAAGCATTAATATAAAGCAGAACAGCTCTGAAGAAATTTGTTATGGACTGTCATGTCAAGAACCCAAATGCTAACCTGCAATGGCCTTGATATTATTAGAACTACTAAGGGTCAGATTCCAATTAATGCGCAGATTTAACAGTCCTCCACTGTAGTGGGTCTTGATACAATTAAGCAATAATAGATGACAGGAGGGATACTTCCTGGCAGTTAATGACCAATGGCAGTATTGGAAGGCCCTTAACCCAGCTGGTCATTAACTGCTCAGAGACACAACCTGGAGCTCATATTTTCTATTGTAAACCATATATTAAAGAAATAAATCAAATACGATTTTTTCCTCCCCTTCCTGTCCCTCCCCCGCCACATCCCGTGCGAGCTGCTGCGGCTGTTGAGCTACTGTGGTAGCAATTAATTGCCACAGGAAAATCCCAGCGCAAGTAACCAGTGGGGAGACAGACCATCGCACCAAACCTTGTAATCCTGAAAGCCCCAAATTGCAGTGAGTCCTAAGGGCTCCCAAGGAACCTGCCACTGCAGCTGGTGAGTGGAGTTTGTGTTCTGAGGCTGCATTTCAGTGCTCAGCCAGAGGGAGAAGCGTGTCTGAGGGAGGGAGAGTGGACCCGAGCAGCAGGAGCGCCTCAGTTCTCATTTTGTGCTCTGTCACTCGTTTGGTGCCAGAGAAGTGGCTTGCCTTCCAGCGCAGTAGATCTTTCCTGTGATGACTGTAATAACAATGGTAACTTAGGAGGCCAAGAGCCTTATTTATTACTCATCCAGCACTGCGCTATCTTTCCCTTGCAGTGATCCGATGCATACAGTGTCATTAGTAAAATTTCTGAAGGCTAAGGTGTCCATTTGGAATGACAACAAGGCTCGCGCAGGGAAGCCAGCCTGACTGAGTCGGTCAGAGGTGCTGTCCTGCAGGGAAGGAAACCAGATGATGCTTGTGCGTGGCCACCAGTCTGTCCTGGGCACGCTACTCCTCTCAGCGCCAGGAACAACATGCGTGCTGCTCTGCAGCCTCCAACACACTACCTTCTCCAGAAGATTGTTGTATGTGTGGAGACAGCACCCTGTCCTGCATGGTAATTTGTGCGTATTTTTTTAGGTTGACAGCTAGAGGTGCCAAATCAACATTTTGTCTCTTACTGCTGCAGGAAGCAGTGAGTTTTTGTGCCATTCCTCAGCTTGTTTTTCATGGTACCTGTGAAACAACCCAACTGACACCATCAGTGTTTCCCAGATTACTGATCGTTATTCACATGTGCACATTCCATCAAGAAGAGGAGACAAATCATATGGTAAAGGGTGTGTGGAGAAAAAGCTAAAATTTGGATAGAATAATTTGATTTAAGTGGAGCAATATGAAAATACAGCAGCAGAGCACTGGACTCCATTTCAGATGTATCATATGAAAGTAAAATTCATGCCCAATGACATGGTGCTTCATCTCCAGGTGCCTTTGACCTTAGTAGCTGAAACTGGACTGACTGATCTAGTGCCTAATTCTGTTTTTCAAACTTACAGTGTGGCCATTGCCACCTTTTGTCAAACTGTTGTAGATTCAGCAGCAGAAATACAGGGTTTTGGCTTCCTTCTCCTCAAGACCACTTTAATGTTGCAGTTTGACTAACTAGTTGATTGCTTACTAGAAATAAAAGCTTAAATTGCACAAGTTAATATTTATGTATTTATCCATTATCATATGTTGGTCAGCAACTTCATTACATCCACTTTTGACCCTGAAGTATTTCATCACAGATTCATAATGCAGTATGTAATTTTTAGTAATTTCATGTATGATGCTCTCTCCAGGGAAGGAAGGATTCTTTCCTACTTAGATGTTTCAGGGTGGTTTGTGCAATAACTGAAACTAGGCTGAAATCTGATGTAATGCACAATCAAAATGTTCTGTTACATTATAGTACAGTACATTTCAATGTAATTTATTCTTTTCCTATGAGAACCATGACTAATTACTAAGTCAAAAGCCAATCATAATACACAAATGGCAGCAGTTTACAGACATGGCAATATGGCAACTATAGGGTTTTTGTCGTCAACTTTGGTTAGTTTGTTTAATGTTATATGCAGCAGAAAGGGGGAAAGCAAAGAAAGAAGAAACATGAGAACTGTTTTGTCTCATTTCTACTCAAGAAAAATCTTTCTGAGATTATGTTGCTACCAACTGCACTTCCTGCTTACAAAAGTGATGATACCCAGTGAATATTATCAAATTAGGTTGGTTATCATGCATGTCTTTTACAGCATATGGTATTAATGGATTTCAGAGGCTGATAAATGCCTTTGTAGAGTGGAAAGGCATGGGGAAAACTCAAGAGCTGGAAGATTCAGCTGCTAAATTTAAAGGAGGCCTGCTGAACAGGCCTCGTTGCATTTTTCTGTCCATCAACTCATCATGGTCAATCTTTAATGCTAACTTCAAAGGAATAGTAAGGGATGCATAGAAGAAGTCACACACACATCTCATAAAACAAAATTTATCTTTAATTTGTAAGTGTCAACAGCAGTACAAAAGATGGAGTGATGGTGAATAGATTAAGGGTAGAGAGGACAGTCTTGAGGTAAATGAGCATAAATAGGCAGTCTTATAGACACTCCCCTGAAGGGTCTAAACCCCTATCATGGCATATACTGTATCACCCAAGGATGACATGTTTAACATATCAGGAAAGCACCTTGTGCAAAAAAAAAAAAAAAAAAATTAAAAAAAAATCCCCCCCACCCGAAACATGTAGGTAAGGTGCCAACATACACCAGAACATACTGTATATGGACAGTGTCTTTCAATTTTGTCTTTTCCATTAATAACTGAGGCAGAGGAGGAGAAGACTCTTAAAAGTACCACTGAAAGATTATTCAATATTTAATTTACCTCACGTCAATACTGCACAACAAAATCCAAGAAGTCTGTTTATGCAATGAAGCAGAGCTAAGAATAACTATTCTCTTTTTTAAATTGAGAACGGATTTTTTTTTTTAAATCGGTATCCTTAGCAAACTTTTTTCTTTCTTTTTTTTTACTGTATCAAGAGGAGAGTGTGAGATGTGATGGCAACCTTTAAGTTCATTTAAAAACTTTACACTGGACTGTACAAGATTTTTTTGATAAACTATTTACATTTTCAGACTTTAAAACATATTCAAAGCAGCAATAGACACTAGTTTTTCCTCTAAACGCCCAAATAATTACCGGCCATGGGCCCAGGTAGGTACCTGCATTGTATATAGAATTTCTACAAAGAAAACCTGCCCATTAAGTTAGCCAGTGGGTGTCCAACGAGCAGCCCTCGCCGTTAAGAGCCGCACCCACAGTGTTGCTATAGGAATCAAAGCATAGTACCTTGACAAGAGAGTCTCAGTTGTCCCAACAGCTCTACACAAACTTTACAATTTGAAACAGCAGCTAGCATGTCAGTCCAGCATGTCAGTGAATTGTGCTGATTAAATTAACATAGAGTACAATCTCACAATATACATCACAAACAAATTACAATGTCAGGAAATAAGAGTTACAGTAAGATAAGTTATGTAGTAACAGCTTATAAGCTTGTCTTAATGTAATAAAAAAATTTTTACATGGGAAATACAATAATGAATGAACATAAATGCTAAGCATTCTAGTTTGCTACAAGCTGAAGAAGGGTACAAGAAAAAAACGTTGCTTTCTAGAAAGCAAAACACAAATGACAAAGGAAGACAAACGGAGAATGCACACTAGCAGGTCTGCAATGTGCAGCATACAAACAGTTAAATATTTGCACATTCCCCATACTCCAAGAGCACCAAGGACCTCACTTGTGGTTTTTAGAAAGCGGAAATTACAAAGCAAGCCATGTCACTAAGTTGCTTTATAGCTTTCATATTGCCATAAATACCAATTTGATAAGTTTTCCTTTAGCCTAGTTCACCCCACCCCACCCTCTCTTTACCCAGCGTGTGAAATCTCAGAATACTTCTTTGTCACCATTTCCAACAAATCTGGTAGTTAAAAAAGGGCGATGAAGTAAAATGAAATATATTTGCATATACATTTTTTTTCCTTCTGTAGCAGGACATTACAGTATATCAAAATGTAGTTTGATCTGAGAAAAATCACAGATATTAATGGGTTATATAAAAAAAAAAGGTTTGGGGGAAATTTTTTAAAGGAAAAGGAGTTAAGTGTTTTGTAAAAGATCAAATGAGGTCATATAGTATTATTCTTTTAAAAGAACATGCTTAAGTGCCAACTTGAATCTTAAAAAAGCATGCAAAACACCAAGGGTCCAAGCCCATTCATTAACTTCTCATAAAAACATGAAGAACTCTATCATACATTCTGCTGGCTGCATCTCCAGTGCAGTTGTTCGCACTGTGGCCCTGGCTCAGCAAAGTTTGCCCCGCTGAACGCCAACGCTTTACTGGTCCTCATGACCGCCATGGAAGTACTAACATGCTTCATATTAAGCAGGTAGATAAGTGTTTTGCTGGGGGAGGATGGGGGTGTTAATCTTGTAGTATGCTTTGCTAGGAAATTATTTTGAAATGCCATGCCTTTGGTATGACCAAAAAACAAAACCAGAAAGACAACCCAGAGAGAGGACTATGTTTTAGATTGCATTGGGAGGTGGTTGTGTGTACTCCAAGCAGGAGCTGCCCACAGCTGACAGCTGTCTGCTTTGCACAGGGTTTCATGTTTATTGTGACTAATGCTGCTGTTTTGCATTCCCATGCCGGAGCAATCCCATCTTTTGCCCTCCCCCTGCTTCATGCTGCACCTGAGTACACTGATTTAGGAGCACACTGTGATCCCGCGTATTCTCAGCAGGCGGTTTCACAATCTACATGGTGATGCCCAAACATACAGGCAGACCAGAATTGGGCCACTTCGTCCAAGTCATTTCTCCATGTAAACCTGAACCCTGGAAAGCAGTTCTGTTTCCATTAAGACTTCTATCTTCCATTTTAATGAAATATGAAGTGAACTATTCTAGCTGATACCAGACTGTTTCGGGAGTGTTCTTGTCTTGAAAATAAGTATTTTATAATTTTCCAAAAAGATAATATATATTATCTGTTAATTAAATAAACTGTCTGTTCACAGAGAAAATAGTATTACTATATTTGTGCATTACCTGAATGGAGTTGTTATTTTTTTTCAGAGTTATTAAGGGGGGCTCAAACACTATGCTTAAAAAGCAATTCCACAAGTCCTCTTTGTGTATTTTCTGAACAATTTCCCCTGGTATTATAGCCTAATATGACAATAACAAGATTTAATGAATGTAGAAAATAAAGGTTTGATATTACTAAGTCTTGACTGCATTGCAAGGGTCATCTTAGTCATGATAATCTTTCCACGGATATGCTTTTGAATTAAAATGCCATTGTTGTTAAGAAGTAAAATACCAGTTTTACTTGGATTCAGAAGACTCTGTTTCCCATCAAACGTATCAGAAATTTGGTATGTTTAATGTATCAACTTTCTAAAAAAGAAGAAAGTATTCTGTGTTTGTGGACTATGCTACTAAAAATCAGTGAGAGCACAAGTGAGGCATCTTGCTGTCCCAGCTACAGGTCCACAATACTGCGCTCACACTGCGGGTGTAAATTCAGCATCTACATGAGGTACAGTGACTTGTCAGCATTTAATATGGACCAACATACACTGATATAGAACAAAAGTAAATACATAACTTATACTTCACTAAGTATCCATGAACAAAAAATAAAATTCTATTTCCTATGTTATATTTACACAATTTAAAAAAATTCTAAAATGAGATGGTAAATTCATCAAAAACTTTGTTTTGAGCTCCGATTAATAAAGTAAAAATGTTGTTTTTTATCCTTATGATTGTCCTTCCTTGATTTCTACTGACATTTTAGAGCCAATGTCGGCTAATAAATATAATAAAATGCTCATATGCACAATTCAGATTCAAATATGTTCCTCCCACTCCCCCAGCCAATAAATGCAATTTTTACCAGCTGGTGATTCCTGAACAGCCAGTCATTTTCAAGAATGTGGCTTTAACATACAGAGCATCAGCATTGAGGCAGGGCTGGAGCTAAAACAAAGTGTTCATACATACATGTATTTTGCATAAATAAATGAAATAACAAGACATAAAAATGACTCAAATCCGGCAACTGTGAGGCAGGCCCACACGAGTCGAAACAGATGACTTTTGTTCATGTAGTTTTCGTACAACAGTTTCACATTAGTCAGAAGTGATAAAAAATACCATTTATATCCAGTGCTTATAACACTTACGAAACAACATCTGTGAGTGTGTGTTTTTTTGTACTACAAGCAAAATCAAGTTTCAGTCCTAAAGAACAGTCCTTTGTTCTCCACAAGCCTGCAGAATATTATTTTGGCATGGTCATAAAATTTAAAAAAATTAACCAACTAATCTAAATGTTTGCCTTTGTGCAAAAAAATAATTACATAAAATACAATGCTAGCAATACAGCATTCTACCTATGCAACAAAACCAGAAAAAAAGAGAGCAAGAGAGAAAGAAGGTGATATGGGGGGAGGGAGAGATACTTCTAACTGGAGAATTATGTAAGACATTAATAAATAGTCATTTTTTTTTAGGAAATAATGGTATCCTCCCCCCAATCTGAGCTGAATGTACGAAAAACAGTTCAAATTCCCAAGCAATTATAAGAACAAAACCCACTTTCTATCAGTACCTTAGCCAGCTTAAAGAGGGCGCTCACCAGCTAACGACACAGCATATGCCTTTAAAGTCTTGGCTAGACCAGTTTATTGCTTATTAGACATGGACTCAGAACACATTTAAATAAATATTAAAAATATAGCATTTTGTTCCAAATTACAGAATGGTCAGAGAAATTTGACCATTGTGTTTCTATGCCATTATCTTTATAAATTGTCCTGTAAATTGAACAATCTTCTTTGTCTTGGGGGTTGTTCTCGCACATTTCAATGTGATTCCTACAGTGGCAACAATGGCTACCTCTGCTCAAGTAGGTATTAGTGGGGCTACGAGGAAAATGACTGCTCCCGATACAGCATTTGTCATTGCACCTCGCACGAATTTCTGCGAGATAGGATGATAGCAGGAGGATAGCCAGCATTAACACTATACTTCTTTTTTTCATTGTCTGGGCCCTGAACAAAGCCCGTTCAGCTCTGTGGGAAGATTCCCACAGACTTCAAGAAGAGCTGCTCCAGGCCCACTCACACCTCTCCGCCTGAGTCTGAATTTATCACCAATGTGCTGAACATATCCAATTCAAAATAAAAGCTGAGGGAGCTGAGGAGCTTCTGCACATGTATTCATCAGGCCCACTGGATCTGTACATATATATACAGTGATGTATCTGTGAACAGGAGTGGAGTGTGAGGGGAAAAAATAAAGGCAGTTTCTTCTCTGTCTCGGAAATTTAATAAATTCGCGATCTTTGAATATCTCTCTCTTGTATATTTCCCAGAATTTTCTCTAGCAATTGGATTGTTTCTAGTAGTAATACAAATAAAAATTTTAGTTTCTATAGCACCTTACATCCAAAGATCCCAGAGCACTTGACAAGCGTTCATCAAGATCTGGCTCACATTCTCACATGACTAATATTCAATAAATATTTTTGATGCACTGTTTTCTCAGCTTATCAAGTCAGATATTTGTGTGGCCTTCCCTCCCCCACTGGGAGTCTCACATATAAATCACTGCATAAATACTTAAGGTAGCAAACAGTTCCTTCAGGTGACAACAGAAACGTGACGTACGGAGCCATGATTCACTGCAGGATTCTACAGGCCCTAAAAATTCATCATGGTGGACTCTACCTGCAGACTGGATTTTACATCTGCCTTTGCTGTCTAAGTATAGAGGTTTATAACTATAAACACAATTTTTTAGGAATATTTGTACTGTATGTACATATAAAAGTACTCACTTTATTTTGCTTTACATATAGCAGAGTGTTTCCAAGTGCTCCTTGAACATACACTATTACAGGAACAACTGAATTTCTCATTCATAAATGTCATGTTCGCTTTAGTAGCAGGTGCACTTTTATTTTCATATACCTGTGTAATTTAGGGGAGGAGAAAGAAGGGGCTCTTTAAAATATCAATAAGGAATTGTAAGTGTAATGCCACCAACAGTACTTTTAAAAATAAATTAAGTATTTGGACCCTTGACATTCTGGAATGAATAAATTATTTAAGAGAAAATGTGTTAAGACTGAATGCAAGGGTTAAAAGCAAAGGGGTAAAGAATGTAATCAGAGGTGGCCTCACACTGCTAAGACAGGCCCGTCCATAGCTGGTGATCGCTCTTTTGTGCTTACTTAAAATTTCACACTAATGGCACATCAAGAGGCAAAAGCAATTGGGCGCATGCACTATGGCAACCATGTTCACTACTTAAGAATATCCTGTCTCCAGATTCCTGAGTACTTTACCATATTCTGGAAAAAATTAGGTTTTATATATAATTTTTTTAAGATGCCAAAGGATTGTCTAAGACTTTACAGTGTCTCCTTTAAGACTTTTTTTTAAATGTTAAGATTCAAAAGTTATGAAAAGTTTGGCACGTCAGAAGTTCGGCTATACATATGGAAAAAAATGGAATTCAGAGACTATTTTTTAAAGACGAGCTATGATGCACAGATGTGCACACTTGCGGACTTGTTCTGCTTCACAATATGAAATCTGCAGTTTTTGTTTTCTAAAATAATCCAGAATAAAAACACATTCACAACCTGTAGGCTGGCACAGCATACCTGAGTGAGAATGTATAACCCCCATCTAAAACAGTAACTTAAACCTTTATCAGCATCCAAAAGGAAAAAGACAAAAGGTAAGACTTGTAAGACAGCTATTGATTCATATAAGTTTTCAAGTCCTGATGTCTGATATTTAATATACGTCTTCATCTAAATTAAAAAAAAACAAAAACAAAAAACCCAAGTTCATGAAAAATTAGGGAAACAATCTGTCTCACACGTTAAGAAACATTTAAGACCATTCTGCTGATGTAACTGTAGGAGCCACACATGCATGCAGGCTCTTTAAGAACTTTTGTTCAAAAAAAACCCAAAAAAACCCAAATGAGTCTGAGTACTTTAATTCTGTGAACACTCCTCAGTTGGCACTGACTGCCTCATGGGCTTCATTTTCACTACTATAGTCTGATTTGGGATCATCCTCATAGTCCTCGTACATTTCTATTTCATCCTCTCCATTTATCATTTCATTTCCAGCAAGGCTTCCGCTGTCCGTCTTCATACCGTAAGTGCTCTGAATGACGGGGATGCTGGGCTCAGGGCTGGCAGAGGTGCTGGAGCAATCTGATGTCATCTGAGGTGATGGCGTGGTAGTCGCCATGGTAATAGCACCAGGATAGACAACCCCCGTTCCTGTGGTGATTGGAATTTGAGGCTGTTGTCTGGAAGGAAAAAAAAAAGAGGGGAACGTGATTTCCTGTGTTCAGAGGAGGGAAGACCTCTGCATGTCCAATCGAAAGAAAAGCAGGTGGTTTCCTAGAAAGGCTGCATGCATTCCTCTGGAGTTCACAGTCTGGTCTTCTATGGCATTGGTTCATCTTAGCTTCCCCCAAGGACAACTGGAGAGTAAACTGTTTATTAACTACCAGACATTGATTCTTTTATGTATTTTATGTGTTTATTTAACCCATACTGCAGACTAGCAGTTGGACAGAGATCATCAAAACGCTTCAGGCACCTGTGTGATTCCTAACTGCTACTGTAGACATCACGTACCTAAAATCTAAATCCTCCAAATTCCCGACAAGCGCTTCTGTTAAGGAGGGGGCCCTCATGATTATCTGTAAGTACCTAAAATGGCAGACAGGCGACTAAGTAACATTGTCTACCTGTATGTTATTTACTATTTAAGCGCTAGGTCGACTCATGTCACTTAGAAAAACTTTCAATATTTCATTGCTGGCTTTTGATTTTTATTTAAATCCATGATCAGAATGACACTTGTTCTTCAGGATTTAATGTGTAAAACTGAGTTCCTGAAGCAAAGTACTTTACTTTAAAAAAAAGAGTAAATGTTCTTTTTTCTGTGGTAATGGACAGTCCACAGACATTAAGAATTCCTCCAGATGACCCAAAGTCAGATCTGATTTATTCTGACAATGCAAATACATGGGAATTAAGGGTGCACACCTCTACTTTTGACACATCTTACTTTCTGATATCTAACTTTGCACTGTGTAATGTTGTCTAAAACTAAAATAGGCTTATATCACTGCCAGTCAAGCAATTCAACGCAAGCTTTACTGTTAGCATGTATATAGTTGTACCAAGTGATGCAATGTCTCTTCTTACAGGGATGTATGTATACTCAAATGCTTTGCTGACTAAATGTGAGGTTGCTGAACCCATTCCATGGTCAAGCCCTTATTGGCTACAAATTAATTAAATATACTACATATATGTGGGTTAATTAACTAATAACATACTTTCTATATTAAAATACTCATAAAAATATTCTCTTATTATTTCTGGATCATTACCTTTAGTAAAGCTAAGAGAAAAAGAAGGGATGTAACTTGTCTGAAGGAAGAGAATCTCCATCGTACTTCAGATGTAACACAATGAATACACTGCAGTACCAGAAATACCCAAGTGCCCTGGAAGATGCTGGTTTAATATTGACCAGTTATTGAACATACATGCCAATTTGCATAATCTACTTGAAGAATCATATATTTCAATGTATTCCCAACCTTCTTTAGAGCAATATTGACCAAGTATTAGAGAACTATTATATAATTTTAGCAGGAGAAACAGTGACAGATATGTTTGAATAGTCTAATGAATCTATAACTTCCTGACCACTGTGTCATTCTATGCTAAAATTCAAAAGGACGTTCCATAAATCAGTCTCTCACAAATCCTTAATCATTGGCTAAATCAATACACAAAATAACGCGAAGCTTATTTACAACACCCTAAACATTGAGTCTTCATTGATCAAACTCTAATTTTGATAAATATCACACTACAGAGCTACTGGGAAAGCTAAGTCCTGCAAGTTTGGGAACCAACAGAGATAGCCAAATCGTGAACACTCTGTGTAAGATAATATTAAAATAGCATGTAGTACTGTCATAGCTGGTACTGCTAGTCCGACTCTTACAGCCTCTGCACAGCTTGAGAAATTCAAACATCTGTTGTATAAGTACGGTACACCTGGCTAGCAGCGAGCAAAAACATCGCAGTAATTCATTTGACACAGTCATTATACTCCTGTTTGCAAATGATGATTTGCAGATGATTTACAAACAGCTAGGGATTTTTCACTAAATTTTCACTTTTTAAATGGTCTGATAAATGTTCTGTGAAAACAATTTTCAGCCAATGTATTTGCTTGCAAGTGATTTTCTGCAAACATCTTTCAATACTTTATCCATAAAATTGAACACCTACCTCACAAGGGAACATTTCTGTTTTAGGATTGCATGTTGTCAAGAGTGTAAACTATTACTGTTAAAAACCCACATGTACCTCCTCCACAAATTTTATACACAGAAAATGTTCACATTAATGACTGTTTCCACAAAGCAAAGGAAAAAGAAACACACACATGGTCACAGCAAAATTCTGCATAGTTGTCAGCAGGCCATACACGCTTAATTCTCTCTAATCTGCCCATCTAACAACTGCTGGTACTAATCTTTTCCCGATATTTCTTAGCATAAGTAAATTCACAAAACAAAGCATCCCCAATTGTTTGTCAAAGAACACCACAATATTAATGACAAAAAATGCTTTGAGAAAAGTTGTTTTTACAGCTCTTCTAATAAGAGTTGCAGAATGTTCTCAGTGATTGTTGCAAGCTGCTCTTGTGTTATAGATGACACTAAGGATCAGAACTCTAATATTCACCCCTATCCCTCCCCCCAAAAAACGTTTGCATTTTTTTAGAAACAAATTGCCTTCCTATAAGCAGCAAGAAGGAAAAAAATAAATCTGTTTAGGACAGGGCTGTGAGGTGATGATAAAATGATTGTTGTCAGTATTAAGCCCTAAAGGACAGACTAAGTTAAGAAATTCAGATATTCTTTCAAATGTTTATCATTAGCAAAACTCTTTTGCATATCCACATTTCAGTGGGACAGGGTATATTCATCCAAGTACCACCCATTCCGAAGTATAAAGAGAGCAGGTCATCTGAGCATAATGAAGCAGAATTTACAGAGATACCTTTTACTTGAGAATGCACTAAATGCTTGGCAAACTATCGAATGAATCTAACTGGTAAAGAACTTGATCTGTGTAACAGGATGTGTTTACTGTGTCCTGTTCTGAGCTCCCCGGTTCAAGAGGGACAGGGAACTGCTGGAGAGGGTGCAGCAAAGGGCTACCATGATGATTAGGGGACTCGAACACCTCTCTTATGAAGAAAGGCTGAGGGATTTGGGTCTCTTCAGTCTGGAAAAAAGACGACTGAGGGGGGATCTTATCAACACTTATAAATACTTCAAGGGTGGGTGTCAGGAGGATAGGACCAGGCTCTTTTCAGTGGCAACAGGACAAGAGGTAACGGGCGCAAATTTGAACATAGGAAGTTCCACCTAAACATGAGAAGCAACTTCTTTACTTTGAGGGTGGCAGAGCACTGGAACAGGCTGCCCAGAGAGGTGGTGGAGTCTCCAACTCTGGAGACATTCAAAACCCTCCTGGATGCGTTCCTGTGTAACCTGCTCTAGGTGACCCTGCTCTGGCAGGGGGGTTGGACTCGGTGATCTCCAGAGGTCTCTTCCAACCCCTACCATTCTGTGATTCTGTGAAAGTTAAAAGGCTTACTGTATTTTCATTCATAAATGCAGTTCTTTTTTATGTATTAAACAAAAATCAGACATAGTGTGCATGCCTACTGCTGGGTGGGTGTGAACTTTACGTGTGAACTGTGAACTTTACATTACCTATATCTCACTGTGGAACTGTAAACATGTGGTAACCGTACCACCTAAATGGGAAGTTTCTCGAATTGCTACCCATTGGCTAGCAAAAATTTGCTAGCACTTAAACATGGGCACCCACACCTCCCCAGTAACTGGACACCTACATCTCACTTGAGCCCTGTTATTATTTAGAGCTGATCAGGTTATCACTGTAAATTCTGCTCAGGTTGCTGCATTACATCCCAGAAAGCCTTATTTTAAGATATCACAAACTATATGGATGGCATATGTTACTGGAGATCATACAATCATAGAATGGGTTGGGTTGGAAGGGACCTTTAAAGGTCATCTAGTCCAACCCCCCTGCAGTAAGCAGGGACATCTTTAAATAGATCAGATTGCTCAGAGCCTCATCAAGCCTGGCCTTGAATGAGTTATCATTTTCTAAATAACTAAATTTTATAGGATGGGGACAGGGGAAGAAATCAGAGCATTTATTTAAATTCTAACAACTCTCCCTGAAAGGAAGAGTTGGAGTTTCTAACCTATGATTCTGGTCATTATGTTTTCTTTTATTTGTAGTTCTTAAAGGCATTCATGTTAATGGTATTTTTCATAACATTATATTCCGCGTTTAATCCTTGTATCTAGCTGGAGTTTTGCCAAGGTCTTCCATATCATAGGACCTTGGAGTGAGGAGATAAAAACATACTTTACTGCAAGCTACAGGTTACAATTCAGCTCAACTGCACATGCATGTTTTCTGCCTGGTTAAGATTTCCAGAACCCAACATTAATCTTCTTATCTCTTCAGATCTGTGAGGAACGGTGACACATGGCTATGTACCCTGGCTTCAAATACTCCTGTCTGCACCATCTCTTCTTTGCCAAAGAAATCCTGATGTGGCCAGTTACTACAGGTCACTTCCCTCTCTGCTCTGCCAGCATTGCTAACGTGTCTGTCCACTCTGGGGCCAAAGATTTGGCCCAAAATAGGTAAATAAAAAAAATGAGGTAGCATGAAAATTCTTAGACCAATTGATCTGCTCACAAGTTTGTGGAATTAATATTCTTAGGATTTTCCTGGAGAACATTCCACTTTTGACTTCTGAAAACTACCTAAACATTTAAATTGGCAAATTACCATTGTTTTCTGATCCCTTCCCAACTATTTTCTGACAGCTCTTTAAATGACTGAAGCAAAATCGATTGCCTTAAGGAAAACGCTTATATGCTACACACCCCTGAAACTTAAATTCCCATAAGGAATGAAATAACAGCAAATCTCACAAAAGCACCCATTGTGTACTTACTTTAAGTTCAAGCTACAGGAGTATAATATTACAGCCCTATTCAAAACCGTAGTCTAGCAACATTCAGACTGTGTGTGTACAGTAGTTATAAACACTATAAAGGCTTTATTCTAAACATCTTACACTGGTACGACACCAAAAAAAAAGTTACTGCTTACATCATTTTGCAGAGAAATGTAGGTATCATATACTTGCACTCAGAGTGTATTAGACTGTAAAAATGACTGAGAATTGAATTATTTCTGTAAGATAAGGCAACAAAAGACAGACTCTTAACTTAAAATGTCTGAATTTATGGTTTATATATGATCCATTTGTTAGTTCACATTTATTTATGCATTACAAAAAAAGTACTATTGAAGATAAATTGTAAATCACTTGAAGGCTGTTCAGGGATTAACTTATGCTGAAGTTATCATTCACATCTTCCCATTAATAATTTTATTATTAAAAATAACTCAATTATTTTAAAGAAATAGCTGCCTTGAGATTCAGCTTCCACTAGATTAAAACCAGCAAATTTCTACTATACTCTGCATTAAACATGAATTATTTCTGTATATTATCTGCCTCATTTGGAACAAAATTCATTCATGTAGGGAGGCAATAGGAGGCCGACACCATTTTAAGTTTTGCTCTGTTCTTTGAAATAATTCCCAGTTCCTAGATTTTTGTGCTGGTCTATCACATATATAACATTTATCTCAAAACAGGAGTTTCCTGCACAATTTATTGTAAGAATTCTTCAGTCTCATTCAATTCTCTGGAAGCTTTTCTTCAAAAATCAGAACAGAACCTGGCCATTCATTAGCTTATTTCTCTATTTGATTTTAAAGCCTGGCTACTTTGTATATTGAGATTCTCTAAACAACTTTTGTGTGTCTCAGCAATGTTTATCAAAGAATGCAGCTCACTGAAGTAAGCAGTATGAGCTTTTTGCATCTTAAAAGTTCAAGCAGTGTAAAACTCTTTCTATGTTTGTGGTGGGGGGTGGTTTAGTTGTACACATGGCAGGATTATTCTGTGCTAGCCAATGGCTCGCCCAGGGGGTTTGATAGGAACTAGCCCTTACTGGGTTGCTTAAGCCATAAACATACATTTGGTATAAGAGAACACCAAACACAAATATGAAAGAATATAATTTTTCTTGCTACTGATACTTTCCTCTAGTGACCTTTTGAAGGGTCTGTCTTTCTCTTCACACATGTCCTACTTATCTTTTTATTCTATGTTGATAATTTTTTGCCAATTTGGCATACCCAGTCCCAACTTAATCGGCATGTTCTTTAAAAAAAAGAAAAAGTCTATTTTGTACTTTTGTTCTCTATCTTATACTAAAATATTTACTGTAAACATAAAATCAATCCTAAAAACCACATTTGTCTCCTGTTTCATTCTGAAAAGGAAATGGCATCTCAACTCTCACGTTTACAGAAAGACAGTTTATGCTGTTTGTTCCATCAAAACAGTGGTAAAATGATGGGTGTACAAGGTCAGTTAGGAAAACAGTCACAGATGATGCTTTATGTGATACTTATATTAAACACAAGGAAGAGTAAGTTTCAGAAGCTGCTGGGCTCAATTACTGTGTTTCACTTAATTATAATCTGATTTGGATGAAATGTTGCTTTTATTACTCAGTAAACTATTCTGCTGAAATAAATTATACTATGTTTTATGTTTCCTTTCAAAAAGATGTCCTGGTCTGGTTTTTTCACCTTTTTTGCTTGGTCTCTTCCAAGACTTTTAATTTTTTCTTTACAGATAAAGGCAATTTGGTACAACAGTGGGAAGTCACAGAAAAGCATGAATTTTTTTTTAAAATCACAGCCTCTCTTTCCTCAGTATCAAAATTTATATTCATATTGAACTGCAACATGGATCTCATTTCACCTTTATTGAACGCATCCATTAGACTTTATACCCCCTTTTCCATCACTTGTAGAACTAAAAGTAATTTCTGATAAAGTCCACTGCATCATTATAAAAGTGCACAAAGGTAATTTACTTTAAAACTTCTTCAGCATGGATGGTGAAGAGCATGGTGAAGTGGACATAACATAAATATGAATTAGAACCAATCCTTTCAAGAAAATGATGACATTCTCATGTCTTTGTGATCATACTCTTTGATATATGAGAAACATGTTACATTTAGGTTGCACAAATAGTTTAATTTTGAATAGTTTTCTTTTTTTTTTTGAAAATCACAGTATCAATCTTTAAGGAGGCACTTTTAGAAGTTTCTTAAATCTGTCCTCCATATTCACCTCCATATTTAGCCACCACTTCCAATGTGTAAAATGCTACTGCTTAATACTGTTTTGAATTAGCAAACAATTCTCAAATTGTTCAGACTGCTGTTTTGGCATTTCTTTTGCATTTCTTGTCTAGATGTGATTTGGTCTGTCAATCTGCTTTGGAAGACATAAGCTAGAGTTTCATTTCCTCGATCTGAATATAATTTGTGATGTTCTGTATAAATTAAGATTTCTGTTTAGAGTTCTATGTATAATTTTGATGGAAGCCTTTTAGTAAACAATTTCCCAAAGAGTGAAGAATAAAAAGCAATGTCAAAACTATAGACTGGAAGGCTATTTCAATGTATCAAAACCAGTTCTATTTACTGATTGAAGAAAGAGCCCACATTGTTGCAGGCTTTACCACAAAATAATTGACTGCAACAGGAGTTCTGCATCCCAAGCCAAAAATGAGGGCACATAATCGACGTCAAGGTCAATTATCTGGTACCGAAGCACCCAACAAAAGGAGACTATTGTGATTAGAGAAATAAGCAGAACATTGTGAATTTGGAAAGGCTGGCACTGGAGATAGCTTTTAGACTCTTTGTAAACCACCAGAAACATTGTGTTAGAGCACTGAGCATCACAGATTAATTCATAAAAAAAAAACAGGAGAGAGAAATCAGTTATGGTGCAGTTGTTTCACTGGACTTTTGTTATCTTTAGTCTGTAGATCTTTCATAGTGCTGCTTTCTCTGCTGAAAACTAGAGGAAATACTGTTAAAAAACACACAATGTTTTTAAAACTGCGCCAGGATCTTTTTGAGCCATGTATTCCGAGTTGTAAATCTACCTAGTCTATCTATGCACTACTTGAAAGACTCCTCCTAAAGTATTTATTTTTTTAAAATATTTTTTCCACAGTTCTATATATAACAAAATTCCTAATAGCCTCATGCTATGATATCACTCATTCATGTGTGTTCCTAATGTAACTGCTATTACTCCTGTCCTTTATCCCCTCTCCTGACTCCTTATTCTACACTGGAATAATCTCTCTGTCTTTGTTCTTGTCTTAATTTAGGAAATGATCCTGGAGTCATTACTAACCCAGAATGGATTATCTTACTAATAACTCACAAAAGACATGATTCAAGCCTTTCAGGCTAATGGGAAACAACTTCTTTTGACTTTAAAGAATTCCACAATCAGTCTCATAATCAGCATTCAGTGGCAAGCTGATAGCTCCATATTCCATGATATATCTTATGTTTTTACTAAGGTTTTACAGGTTCAAATCCTTACTTTCTAAATGACATTAGTCTGACTTAAATAGATAAGTCTATTTGTTTTCAAACAGCATGCTCTGTCTTTGAAAACAATTACAACAATAGTACTCACCCTACGGTAAAAAACTGCCTCATCTCCTGTCTTCGAGACCTCATCAGTTGTTTGTATTCACCAATACGCAATTTCTTTCCGTCAACAATGCAGGTACGTTTTGGTCGAGGTTTGTATTTGTAATTAGGATACTTTTCTAGGTGGATTTTACTTAGCCGTGCCTGCTCTTCATAATAAGGTTGTTTCTCTTGATTTGACATGGACTTCCAGCGAGATCCTATTAACACAAAACATCACTTGAGTGATCAAGTAAAGCAGGTTTAGCTTCACACATACACATTTCAACATGCCTTCTTGCCATAATAAATACATTTTAAATAAGTTAATTAAATAAACCGATTTGAATTTACACCAGTCAGCACATACATTGGGATGCACAACCTGAGACACCTTAAAAGAACCCTGACTTTCAGATGTTGCTGAGACCAAAACATATGTAAATCCCTATTAAATAGGTGCACTTAAAATCAATAGTTCTCAAAGTCTTAGCCTCATGCTGCAAAACAGACTATTTAATTTTTTACAATATGAGCATTAATCTGTGAATAATTCTATACCTTTGTAATACCACTCACAGTATTATGGTTAAGTAAGACCTACAACCATACTTTTACTGTTAAAAGCTTAACACATTGCCTAGGGACACATGCTTCTTTGATAGTTTTATGAGGATTTGGTTTATACACTCCTACTAATAGATATTAATACCTTGCTGTGTAGCAGGAAAAAAATATAAAAACCTTATAGATTCAACAAAATAATGAAAAATCCCTTGCTGTCTGGGTGTCTTAAAATTACTAATCTTCTGATATAAGCTTGGCATAATATTGGCACCTTACCATATTTTAAATCCTATTATGAATATTATCATCCAGCCAGATGTAATAAAATGCACAGAATTGCACTGAGAAAGTTACGTTTAACAAGCTTATATTCTTTAAAAAAAAGAAAACAGAAAGCACATTGTAATTATATACACCACTTCAGGTACTGTAAACTCTCATTGAAAGCTGTACCGATAAAAAAGTTAAAAAAATTAACACAGTGTATACAGGAAGAGGAAAAAGTATTCAAATCTCTTGTATTGTTTATAGAGAGCTATCTAAACACTGGAATAGAGAAGGAGGGGTTTTTATTTTTTTTTCCAGGGGATAAGAAATGCAGAAAATAGCTTTTTGGTGTCTTTTATATGAATAAAACGATTACAGCTGCGGTAAACGTGGGTGGAAGCTATTCTTTTACCAACATTTTTCATACATCAACAAATGGAAAAGTTGTATAAATATTATCCGTAGCCAGCAATACTCCGTGTCAGTTCTAATATTTCAGTCTCTTTTCTCATTGTCCTGGAAAAGTTGCACAGATATTATATGGACATAGACTTATTTGTGGCAGAGCAGATACTGACAGGTTAATTCCATGGTTAACAAACACTCAATTGCTGGCACTTCTGAAATATTTATGCTGGAAGTTTACATTTTAATGAATACAGTTACTATGCTCCTAATAGTTTTTTCACAGAATGCACACAAATAATATAGATTCCCTACAGCTGCCAACACTGAAACAGTGCAGGTTTTATACAAAACTGAAAGGCTATTCATATAACTTACTTATATGGTAGACAAAAATATGAGAACTACTAAGTTAGATTTTGGAAGTTTTAGGACAAAGTAACATTTATTTCGATGTATTCTTGCCTCTGATTGAACTAACATGCAACAAACTTTGGTAAGAACATATTTGAACTCAAAGTTTACAATAAACTGATTACAGAGGAAACCTGATTTTTACTTTTATTTATTACGAGTTACATTTGGAATCTGTCTTTCACTTCAAAGACTCAGAAAGCAAATATAGGTTTTAACATTTCACCACTCATTCTCACGTATGTTTCTAATTCTCTGGAGGCGTCTTAAAAAGCAAATCAAAATTTCTCAAAAATGAGCCAATTTATTTGCACAGTGGCAAAATATAATCCATGGTATATTCCCTGATCGTCCCAATCTATACAAATTAAATATTAACTATGGTGTCTTTTAACTAGGCAATATTTTAATTGTATGATACTAGTGCTTCCTTTGTTTTATAAACATTGTAACATTTTGAATCAAGCATCATTTTGCATGCGAGAAGGTACGCATGTACATGTCTTTTGAACTGTGCCAGGTTTCTTTCTTTGACACTGCACTGGCTGACATAAACCTTTGATTTTGTACTATATTAATTTTTTTCACAGTAATTACTCCAGCAAGTACCATTTTGCACTCAGGTGCTTTGTAGTTCAGGTGATTTCTAACAGACTCTTGCGATTAGACCTCTTATCAGGATACACTCTTACAACAGATTTCACAAAACATTCCTTTTGAATGCTGCTATGGCTTTAAAGCATGTTGTGACTCTACTGTTGAAAATAAAAAGCATCGGGGAAGGGGCAGAAAGGGAAAAGGAAGGGAATGAAAATGAAAACAACCCATGAGTCTTCATTTGTATGTTTCAGTAATTCCAATTTCAGTGAACATTTCCCACACAAAATACATCCTAAAATTAGAGAAGTTGCATATCCAAGAAGGAAGTAACTAGCCTGTGTCACCAATATAAATAACCTCATCTTTCCACAGCTCCCAAAATAACTAACCTCTGCCAATTGACACCACTACAGCAGAGTAGCTTCCCTCAGCAAAATTAAGCTTCCCTCAGTTTTGGTTTAGTCACAGTCATGATTTGTTCATTGTCTTGCACTTACCTAGGATTTTGCTAATGTTGGAGTTGTGCATGTCAGGGAAGGCCTGGAGAATTTTTCGACGCTCATCCTTTGCCCAAACCATGAAAGCATTCATTGGTCGTTTGATGTGCGGTTCGCTGCTGGCTCGGCCCCGTGAATCCCGGTAGACTCGAGCTTCAGCCACGGTGGCACCTCCTGTTGGCCAACAATAATACTGCTGTAGTTTAGCTGCAGAGCCATTCATTGCTTTACTTCCTGTAATGTCAGGGCAGGAAGAAACAAGATGGATGCAAAACATTATTACGTGGATTACGCAAGCGCTTTCAGTGCTGTGTTTATTTTAGCCTCATTCTCTTTCTCTCTCTCTCTTTTTGCTGCCAGGTCTATGAGAAAGAGAGAGAAAGGATATCCAGTGATTTCAGCGTAATTGATCAGGCTCACCCAGCTGAAGGCATCGACATCTGAGTGAGGAAACAAATTGCACTGGTATTTCTCCAGTTAAGGTATGGAGATTTGAAAAAGTTTCCTTTTGGGACTTTAACATAGCATATATGTTCTGAATGCTCAACAAAACTCACATAAAAGTTACAGTTGAGAATCCAAACTGATGTAGACCCGTTCACACAAATAATTTACAATGACTTTACTTCTTGAGCAGTGAAGCACATGCCAAACTTTTCATAAAATAAATTATATAGAACACAAGGTACACGATGCTAGTTGTATGGGTCTGATTATATTTGGAGCTGAACATTATAAAGACACATCTGCTTTACTTAAATTTTAGATGTGTCTTGGAGCATTCGATCACATATACATAATAAAACTGTCTGCTTTCAACAGGTACACGCACAGCATCCTGTAGCTTCCAGAATGGGAAGCAAGCATTCCAGCTTCTCCATGCCTGCTGTGCTTTAATGGACCCCAGTGTCCCGTCGTTACCCACCATCAATTCAACCTGTACATGCTAACCTTAACCAGATTTTGAATGCATCCAGCCCTGCTTCTTGACCACAAACAGCAAAACTTCATGGGGATTTAGAGTTCACAGAGGTATGAGGTGTAGAACTAGTTAATACAGGAGAAGGAGACAACCAAGCCTAGATAAGGCATGTTTTTATCAGAAAAACTTTTGCAGTTGTGATAACAACATATGTTTTCAGGTTTATACCTTAGCTATAAAAGAAAGGCAAAAAGTCTTTATAGCGGGAGAGTGACATACTTAGTGTTAGGCCTCATCAAACTGTTCGTGTAATTCAATACCTTGAAAAAACAAGGTACGTAACAACAAATTAGCACAGCAATACGTATCCTTTTTTTGTAAACTATTACAGCACCCAACATGGATCTATTTGCCAAAAAATATAAGATTAGTTCTTCATACTAAGTAAAACCCTGCAGACTTAGATTTCAGTCACTGACCTACAAGTTTTTAATTGTGCAAAAGCTAAGTTTCATAATTTAGTGCGAAACCACTTTATAATAGGTATACCAGTTTAAAAATTCTATATAGGGAATACATTTACACGAAAAACGTCCTAAAATAGAGGATGCATAACTAATACACTACCTTTTTGCCACCAGGTCCACAGTACATTAATTTCATTTAAAACGCACTGACCATACAGGATAAATTGATTTTGCTTTATATGGTGCTGACAGCCATGTTTATTGTGCAGTGAAATGTAGTGTAGTTTCAAGCCGACTATATCCATCAACACAGGGCAATATGCTGACTACTGGGCCAGATGAAGACATACATTACCCTGAGAGCAAAACACTCATTCATATACGGCAGTGTCTTCTCCTGAGGATCACCATGGTAATTTATGATGCCTCCAATGCCATTACTTTACAGCTGACACCAATTTGGCAATTTGTATACTTACGTGCGTGCACATAAAAGAAGACAGGTTTGTGGCAAATGTGAGATGCAAAACTATTTTAATACTATTCTAAGCCAAGTACCATGCTACAGGTGTTCAGCATTTACAGGAGGCTGCAGCTGCAGTAAGCTTTCTTTGCTAAACCACCCACATGTAGGACCAGTTTAGGGGTGTGTATGGTTAATGAGGCTCTGTCCATTGTTGTCAGAAGGCTTGGAACATGCATATCAAAGATACCATCTTTTGAGAGAGGATATATTTATTGTGAAACTATACTAAGTTACAAACATAGTAACTCGACGCTGAAACATTTATTGAGACAAATGGCTATATAATTTGAGAAAAATCAAATATATCATGTACTGGTTGTTCTATCTTTTAAAATAATGCCATAAAATTTGTTACTAGTATGTGGACAATTAGGAAGTTGGTGACAAATTAAAAAAATTAAATTACTATTAATGCAAAAGTTGTTATTTGTTATTCAGCTACTCATAGCAAAGGAAAGAAAACATATTTGAATCCATATGATGATTTTCCGTCTTCTACTTTCCCAAAGGTACTTATTCACTACGGCTAAGGATTTTGTCTTTAGCCCTTTCTAACACAATTTTGGCCTGAACTTTGATTCCTAATGCAGGTAAAGAGTACCTTTACTGGTATCAAGATTATAGACTGTCTTTTTAATTTGGATATAATTTAGATAGAACACAAAAAAAAAAAAAAAAAAAGAGAGAGAGAAGAAAAAACCCACCATTAATGATCTATTTTCAGGGAAAGGTTATATTAGAAAACAATTCTTACTTAGAGTAATAAATTACAACCATCCCAAGAA
Source organism: Larus michahellis (assembly GCF_964199755.1). Classification (NCBI taxonomy): domain Eukaryota; kingdom Metazoa; phylum Chordata; class Aves; order Charadriiformes; family Laridae; genus Larus; species Larus michahellis. Next base: position 79,502,897 of record NC_133899.1, on the reverse strand, counting down.
GGCCAAGAAGCTCTGGCTGTATCTGCTTTAAACAAGTCCATACTTGAAGGATTTGAAAAAGCAGCCAAAGAGTTGATGTTCTTTGGGCTTGATCTCTGGGGGAATATTTGCAAGTTGACCCATAGGCCATCACAAAAGCATCTGCAAAATGAATTTCTGCAAATAACTAAAGTAATATAATCTCCATGTTCTTCTAACTATCTCAGAACTACAGAATCATATTCAGCATATAAAGCATTACAAGAAAATACTTCTGTTAGCATGTGATTCTACGTGGGGAGCCAGAAAGTCTCGGTGCCTTTTTCGCTTAGTAATGAGGCACTAATGATATAAAAAGCACATACCCTCGGTAAGCTTTCACAAGTTGAAACACATAAGAACAAGCTTTCAAACTGGTTGTTCTTAGGTACTTCGTCCTGTCAATCAGATATTTAGACAGTATTGTGTCCTATATAAACAATTTCAACAGGTTTTACAAAGTATGGATTTTTTTCTTATTGTGATAATTATAGTACTGACAGAGGCTGAAAGAGATGCCTGAAATTTTTGAAGGAAAGATATATACAACTGCAAAGAAGTAGGTCTTTCTAAAAATATTTTCAGGAAAGTCTAACAGATAATAAACTCAAAATAACAGATAAAATACAAATGTACTACTAATGAAGGGTGAGAAGAGAAGACGAAGTTGGTAATTGTCTATGGCAACTAATGCTCCATCTGCTAATTACTATTCATACTGCAGTCACAGGAGGGGGTTTTGATTTTTAGAATTAAGAGCTTGGTCACAATTAAAAATTCTTGCAAAAGCATTACAGTTTGGCTGTCCTAATGGCTTGGTTGGCAAAGAAGTCTACACTTCGGCCTAAAAGCTGGGGTTGTCCTCAAAGCGACAATTTTAGCTTCTGAGGGTGTGGACTGCCTCGCTTCCTAGATGCTTTGCATTTGCTCAACTTGTCATGACTTTGATGATTTAAAACTAAAAGCAGATTAGAGGACAATCATCACTTTTTGTGGATATATGGCGGTCAACTCCTCTGTGAAAGCTGGATTCCAGACTAGACTCTAGGGACAACACTGGGTCAAAGAACACCACAGAATGAATCTAAAAATGTCGCAGCTTCATTAAAGTAATTTCAAACAATATTTTTGTTCCCAAAGAGACTGATTGCTCTCTAATGACAGTGCAGGGGAAGGAGAACCCCTGTTCTTTAGAATGAGAAAAGAATCTGATCATCAACAGGAAAGATAAGCATTTTCAAATGAATTAAATGTTAAGAAACATACGGTAAAAATTGTTACATTGTTTGTTTATTTGTTCCTGCCTGTATCTGAGTTTCTCACCTTTTATAATGACAAGAATTTTAGGACAGGCATGATGTCTTAGCATGTTCCCTGAAATCTTGGCCACATTAGGGTTAATCCTATTGTCTTTAACGAGATGTGGCTTTACCTTCCCTTTTATACATCTACCACAACAAAACCTCAGACTGTAACCAGAGTTACATGTTATTAGAATGCAAACAATAATAAACGTTATAGAAAGGAGCAAAAAAAGGTTGAGAAAAAGATAAGGAAAGAAAGAGAAAAGAAGTGACAGCGAATAGAAAGAGATTTTTATCAGTCACTCCTTATTCCTTAATACTTCTTCACACTCTGGCCATTGATTCATGTTTGAAGTGATACATTTCGTTGACTCCTCCAGATAATGAATCTTTGGCTACTCTAGAGAATATACTGCATACCATCTTCCATAGACATATAACAAGATAGGATATATAGAAATAAAGACAATATTTCTAGGTTCCTAGTGTAAAAGCAACTGGTTAGTAGTAAAGCTCCTATAATCAGTTATTCATTAAACTGAGATGACATTTTTGTCTACTTTGGAAAAGACTGATTGCGACCTCCAAAATATCTGGCCCTGTCTGTGGTAATATAACTAGCACTGCTAGCAGCTTGCATTGCGGAGACCAGAACTTAATGAACATGCAAAGAGGAGTCACTCTTTTACTACTAGAGATGGTTTACTCATAAACAAGGAAATACCATAAAAACAGGGAGCGTGAAAAACTGGCTTGGCAGTCCCCTTCCTGCCCTTAACCTGTAGACAGACGAATGCAGCTTTTATGAAAGATATAGCAGTATTTTAAATCAAATAGAAAAAATAAAATCTGAAAAGAATAGAATGACAAAAGAAGCTTCAGAAGGTTTAGAATACAAGAATAATAATTTATTTTGAGTTATTAAGTTCAATGTTCAATTTTGGAGACAGTTACAAAAATTACTACTTCACTGCAATCTAAGTGAGTTGTAGCAGTGTTAGCGTAACATTGATCTGTTTTGCCCCTTGCCTGCCTCTTCTTCATCCCCATCCACATTCAGACGACTTTCTTATTCTTTATTACCAGCAAGAGAGGCAAAATAAATGGGTATCATGAACTATTATCATTACTGGCATGTCTTGTCATCACTAGGCAAAACTTGGAAACACGACTAGCTCCGGGACAGGGATGCCTGTAGTCATACAGTGGCACAAATGTTCTGCAGGGAAGTGTCTGTTTGTCAAGCTGCTTTCATTCCAAATGCTAAACAAATATTATTCATCTGGGATTTGAGGGCCTAACATTTCTTATAGGCTGCATGTGAGTGAATGAAAAGGGGGAAAAACCTGAGAAAGACACGAGTGATTTGTGAAATACTGGAATATTTAAATGGGCTCTAAAATATTTCACCTGAAAGGGTTCTGAATTGTGCTAAGTAAATACTAAGAGGTGGGAATACACTGTAGCGCAGGTTAGCTACATCCATGCTACACTCAAAGTTACGATAAGGCTTCCATTTTTCCTGTTAAGAGACTCCATTCTCTTTAAAACATCAACAAGAAGAACCAAAAGGGAATTCCCTAAGGTCAGCTCTGAGGAAACATAAACCTCTAATTCAATAACTCCGCTACTGCACTGAAAAAGGCCTTATTATTGCAACATCCATATGGAGTCAATTGGACATTAATGACTAATCAATCCCTCCCCTTTCTATTCTACTTATAGTGTCACAAGCCATGTTTAGATTAGCCCATTTCCTGCTTAGGATCGCTCAAGATGTCTTTTGTTCTTTCAGGGCTGGCCTGATGGAGGCAGCTTAAACAAACACACGACCCAAGTGGTGCAGGAGTTATAAACTGCCATATGTGAATGAACAAAGGGGCCATACTAAAGCCTTTTGTGGTATTTGTTAATGTTTTTCATCTGAGTTTAAAAAGACCTAATGACTTTGTGGTGAGCTGATGCATGTGGCTCGTGGCTTTGCAAAATGAAGGAAATTCTAGCCAGTTATATATCAGCATATATTTTCCAAAGTGCCTTGTTTTCAGTTTTGGTGGCAGGGAGTTTACTTTTTTAGTACATTTGTTTTACATATGCAAGCAAAATTCTTAATCTCAATTAAAACACAGCACCAGTTTTCACAGCCATCCTCACAACCTGCATATATGTCTTTCCCCATTAGTCGCCATTTAGTCTAGAGCTGAAATTAATGGGGAGATCTCTTGCGTGTGTGAAATCAAATGAACCGTTCTCAGCTCTACCAGTGGTAGCAGTTCACTCACCAGTGTTTAAAGCTGAATTGTTAGTTGGGTCATATTGAATACTGAAACAATATTTCTAAATAAGTGATTAGCAGATCCATGCTCCACAGCCAGCCATGCCCAAATCTACATTATTTAAATTAATTAAAATTGCCAAATGCAACTGCTTTCTTGATGGCTTACGCGAACAGTTCAGATTCCTTGACCACATTTTACAGCAAAATTAACCCTCATGGAAATTTGGCATGGAATACAGCTAAAACAGTACAATAATCTTTTAAATTACATGGAATATTAACGGAATTAATTAGTGCTTATGGCCTAACTTAAACCCTCAGTGGCTTACGTAGTCCCACTTGTGCTTTAAGGCAAGAGCATGAGACGTTATTCTGTGAAGATCCACGAAACATGTAGATAGAAATTGGGATGAAGAAACAACTTCTACTGTAAATTCGGGGAGGTATGTAAGTGTCAAAAGATTTTTCAATCATGTGCCACTTGCGGACTTCAAGACCCTTCACAGAGGGTAATTAAATGGTAACAGCCCCATTCTGACATAGACATTATTGATAGAAAAAATGTGAAACATATTTAAGTTCAAAGTTATTCCGCCTAAGTAATGACACTAGAAGTAAAGGATTGCCAGTCATCAGGTCTAACTACGATCAACATTCCCATGAACACTATTGTTGTTTCCCTTTGATATTTCATTTCATACTCAAATAAGGAAAGTAAAGGCCTGCAGAAGGGAAAACCATGGACAAAACACCCCAGCCCAAGAGAAATATTACTAATAATTATTGTTAGGTATCTAAAAGATCTATTGATACTGCAAATTGTTTCGGTTTTGGTTTTTTTTGTTTTCTTTTCCAGAAAAACTGTTGTTCTAACAGCTGAGCAATTAGTGCTACTATATTAATCATATTCAAAGACAAAACAATACAAAAAGGAATGAACTAATCTATTTAACATAAAAATGTTTCCATAAGACTAACAGCTTTATTGCCAGTGGAGCTGTTACATAATTTCAAATTTCTCGAGACATGACAGTGTCACCTGGAACATCCAGAAAACATGAGACTGATTTAAAACACGGGGATTAATTCTGCAGTCTTCAGTCATCCCTAACAGTTTTCAAAAAAAACCAACCCTGCCTGAACAAGGGCCATAGGACATGATCCATTCATATTTCTGTCAATGCTTTGTTTTGTTTTAAGACGGAGAAATGACAGACAGGAATTCACCACAGAGAAAAAAGGCAGCCTGACTTCATGTTTGATGGATGCTTTGTTCAAGATGTGGATGAACGTTGTTAACGAACAACTTTGCTTGCTTCTATGTAGCAAAACAATGAATTTTAAAAGCTTAAGTACAATGTGGTTTGTAATAGGGAACTACGTTTAACAATGGGAGAGAGGTTTACAAAACACCTCCCTCAAATTATGTGATATTAATGACATGCAGAATACTTTGCAAAAGGTTTTAATGTGTGTCAGAATCACTGCTTTAGTGTCCTATTTCCTGCATTCAAGCTGCAACTGAATTGGTCACCCTCTTGCATATGCAACATCATCCTTTGTATACAACTAATTCCCTCCATCCAGTGTTTGCTGCTCTCACTTGTCATATCATATCAGTAATTAGATGGCAAGAACCTAGGGCTAGGATACACATATGCCATTTCTTCTCGCCTTTCACATGGAGCGCTGATATAATAATAATTAATAATATAATTAGTAAATAATATATCATGAAGGGAGAGAAGCAAAAGCAGCATGGTAACAGGAGCTGTACGTCAACAAGTCATAATAAATGTTAGGAAAAACTCTTAAGGCTAGTTTTTCAAATATGCTCTACCTGTGCATTTGGGATTTGTGAGAGAAGCCACAAAGATGTTTTTACAAACAGGGCAATGGCATGTTCAAATATGTTGCCACATTTACCTGGTCTGGATTAAAAATGAGGGATTTGCCATGAAATATGGGCTTAGGTGAAAATTTACAAATTACTCTTTCTTGAAATCCTGCACTTCCTGTGAAACTACCCCTGCCAAATTGAAAACATAATCATTTAATATTTGCAGAAGCTGTGAAGATGCTGTAATGCCCACAAAACACACATTTTGGACCACTGCTTATGTAAAATTAAATCTAAGTACAAATTAAGAAAATGTTATACCCTTCCTACTAAGTTCTGCACTAAATGCTTGCTTAGATACTTGGCATATCTACGTGGAAGAAAGGCAGATGCTCTTAAACACTTTTCTATTGCTGAGACACTGAGGTTCCTGAAGGAGAAAATGGTGTGCAGTATAAACTTAGGGAAATAGACAGTTGTACAAAGAAGATGACTTGTCTGAATCTATATCAATTGCTCATACTTAGCCAGAATATATGATGTTCTTTCCTTACTGTATTCATATTTCTGTTCTGCTCCCCGCGCTCGAGGAGGTAAGGAAGAAGGGCAAGATTCCTTCCTCCTCCGTGCAGTATGATATAATGGTGGCTTTCTCTGTCAGCTGAAAATTCAATTGTGCCTGGAAATGTTACGCTATTTTAGGCAGCTTAGCTAAGAATCAGGACCATGGTGTGTTTTACACCTGTGGTGGCTGTACATGAGTGAGAAAAAATGTTTTAAACCACTGAACTATATTTAATTTTTTTACTCACTCCACTTAAAAATAGCTAAGCAAACTGACTGATTCTTTCAGAATTTGTGACAATAATTTTCTCATGGGCAAAGATTTTCTATGTAAAATTGCAGCCCGCAGTTACTTTTTACAGCCCTGTTCTAAATTCCTGAAAATAACATTTTACTATATAATGGAAATTGTGACAAGCCCTTAACCATAACTGTGCTAATAGACACCCCTACGTAAAACTCGGGGCGTTGTAACAGTGGTTGGTTGGACAAAATCTGAAATTCTAACTAGAATTTTTTTAAAATAAGGGTACTATTCTATAAGAATCAATTACTATAGCATGGAAACAGCAAACGAGAAAGCCTCATATTTAGCAATATGAAAAAAATACCTAAGACAGTTGAAAATCAAAAGGTAGCACTTGTGGAAGACATCCAGATTTATTATTCTGAAAGCGAAAAGCATGCTATATGTTAAATATTAGTGTCTTGAGAGAAATAAGTTTCAATGCCATGAGAAGATCAGTCCACACACCCCCAGCTCAGATTTTTCAACACTCGAAGTGGGAGTTCCCCCTGTAAAATGTCGTGGGGATGCTGGCAACAGTGAAATTCATGAAGTGGTTGCCATCAGAAAAGTGATGGGATGGTTCTTAAAGACAGAACGTCTTATTCCTATCCTATTTGCAGGCGTCAAGTTACTCCAGGGCTGAGGCACTGTATCTCATCCAACACAACTGAAATACTGTGCTTAAGTACTTTATCCCAGATTCCTGATCTGTTATGAGTTATTCTGAAAAATTTAAGTGTATCACTCAAGTATCAGGCACAATCGAATAGATTCATGGATGTTGAAAATGGCAACCACAATTAATGAAGGCCACCTTTTAGCATCTGGTCTAATTAACAAAGATAATAAGTTATTTTATCTTTAAATAATAAAAATACACTTATGGGATTTTTTTTAATCAAAGACATTTAACAAGAATTCAGGGGAATAAAAATTCCAGTACTTGAGCTTACTGCATTCTCTCTGGAAACACTTCTTTGTTTTCAGACAGCTTTCACTGTTTTCTGATTTTCATCTTTCCCCTCTCAACTGCCATAGCAACTATTACAAATATTTACGTGCGACAAATACTGGCATGGAGAGGCATTCTTTCCTCCAGTATTTATGAAGCACTGTCACAAAAGTAAGTGATGCTTTGTCATGCATGTACTACCTGCTGTTTACACCTCTGCATAGGAGGGTGTTAAACAAGTTACCTCACAGGTTTGGATTGTGCTGGCAGCCTGCCAAGATTGATTTGCCTGCAAATTTATCATTCCCTTTCACCTACCTCTTCAGCTGCTCAAAGTCAACCTTTTATGGAGTTAAGAAGGAACATGTCACTCTTTTGCATAAGCATTTATTTATTATTGGGCCTATATGAGAATGCTGAGGCGTTGAGTATATGGTAGAGGTTCTCCTTTATGAAAGCATTGATCTGGTTTTTACTTAAAAGATTTGCAAAACCCAGGTGCTTGTCACGATGTCTGCTCTATCCCCAGGGAGGGACAAAATGAAGTTTTGACAGATGGACAGAAATTTGGAGCAGGGCAAGGTGGTAGTTTCTCCTCACCCTTAGATTTCATTCATATGCTCCATTTGCAGCTCCTTTTTCTCATGTTTCTCCCCCCACGGCCAAGAAACTACCTTCTACATTGCAAAGACTACTTGTCTTTCCACAGTTAGCTCATTCCTCATCTCCACATGAGTCCACATTCACTGCTGCTGCTGCCATCGTTCACTCATTGTTCACAGTGTTCTGGCAATTGGTTAAGTCCATGATGAGGCCTAACGCCATTTCTTTCTCTGCCATTCAATTTTCCTTGCTTTTGGGCAGGGAGAATCTCTCATTGTACTACAACATGCCTTGTAATGTGGCTAGCCCAAGTAAAATATGAATGGGAGTGCTAATTTTATGGACATAATAAAACAGACTGCTATTAACTGCTGCAAATATTGAACAATTCATTGACTTTGTATGTTGGTCAGCAAATCCACCATCTGAAATGCTGCAGAAATGGGTTCTGCTGAATAGAAGTATGCAACTTTTAAAAGCAACGGTGAACTTGTGCTCCTCTAAGCTTGGGTTCAGTTCCAAAGTCAGGTTCAGGTCCAAAGTCAGGTTCAGACCAAAACCTTGTGTATATCTGAACTGGAATTAGTAAGATCAAGCCAGGGCTTACTACTGGAACCAGCCTATTACCAATGGTTATGCAGCTTGCAGTCCCCAACTGGCTTGGAGTCAGCCTACTTGGGGCATGGTCAAAGATACCATAATCAAACAGATAAGGCTTAAAGCTATATAATCTCAAACAGTGATCTGGTATATAGAAAAGCACAATCTTTAAAGCAATCTTTAAAGTAAGAGACAGCAGGCAGTGAAAGGGAGGGCACAAGCACCAAGGAGGACACAGGCACTAAGTCAATGCATTTAAGATAAGCCGGTACCAATACCGTGCCAAGGACTCCAAGATACCTCTTAATGACTGACTCAACATCTAGGTTTCGTAGCAAAGGTTATCCTTTGGAAGACTTTGAAAAGTAATAGTTTAATACGAGGATAAAGTAAACACAGAGATACAGATAAAGTGGACAGACAGATCCCACCACAGTATTTAAAATTATTTTTATCTAAACTAGCAGGCATGTACCTGTCCTCAGAACCATGGTCCATGCTTAACACACACTGGTAGATTAGTATCAAAGGAAGAAACAGCAAGTGCTAAACAGGAAGTTTACAGAATCAAGAAAACTACCACATGAGAAAAAGAACAAATGAAAACCTCAAAATCAGACTCAGAAGAAAAGGTCTTTGTGTATATTGTCCCAAATGGCAAACTGTGAGGCCAAATATTTAACTCGCAAGCCCCTGATTCTAATATAGTAACACAAATGAACATGGAACCAAATATTAAGTACTAATACAGCATTTGCATCTATTTCAATTTGCATTATAAAAATGAATTTTGCTTCACTATGCATCTGATTTTTCACTTGAGAAAACAGGATACAGAGAAGTTATTTCTCTTTTACAAAATCACAGTGAGGCGGTGGGAAAACAATAACATTCAGATGTTTTTGCCCTGAACCCAGGATCCAATCAAGAAAACTGTATTTTAACAGATCCAGTTCTTTGGCAGGAATGAAGATCATGTCTTGATGGAATTCAAATCCCTGACTATGACTGCTGAAGGAAACCACACTGCAACCTGAGCTAAGGTAAAAATCAGTAATTGTCAACAGGAATTTTAGGTCTATTCTGCAGATTTCTATCTACTACAAAACAAAATATTAACATACTTCCTACAAATTTCCAAAGCATTTGACCACAACCACAAAAACAGAAGGATCCATAAACATAGAGCAAACTATACAAGGACAAGATCCATAAACATGGAGCACATTTTATGATTCAAAAGAAGCAGCACTATCACCAAAAGTGAGCGTCTGTGAAAGGAGTATCTTTTTTTAGAACTTGAAGTAAAAACCTATATTCAGATCATCCAATATTCTCAGATAACTAAGAACTAAATACTTCAGGCTCCCCCAGCTGGAATTTAAACAGGGCTCACCTACGTCTTCTGACTATATTCTACACGCTTTGGTCAGTTGATGTATGTCAGTCATGTTGAAAAAGTGGTTTTAGCTACAGCTAGATTCAAAGCTGTCTTGGTGCGTCCATGCTAGTTAGCTGTATTTCAGTAGTGACATCTCAAATGCTCAAAATTATGAAGCCGCCTACAGAAAGAATGATGTTTCCTTTAAAATGATGAGGTTTGGAGAAGAAAAAATCCTTGTTTAGTTCTATAATTGACTGTTGTTTATAATTTTGCATACCAGCCACCGAACATTTATGAGGCTCTCAAATCATGTTTTTGAATTTTGCTAGCTACATATGTATCATATATTTTAACATGACAACTGGGATTTCCAGGTAATGATATAAGTCTAATAGCTGTGGATTATTCATCAATGGCATCACAGTCAGTGGCAATGTTTTTGAATACCGTCTGAGCATGATTTTTAGTATAGTTAGCCCAGTCCTGCTGCTGGCTAAGGAAGTAATAGAGATGTTGGTTTATGTCATATTTAATATAAAACTCTTGTTGATGATTTTCAGGCCTCCATTCAGAAGACAGTTAGGTCATTATGAGTAACACAAGCTTTGAAAATGACTTCATATGCTAGGTCATCTCTGGAAGTATACCTAGCTACTATTAATCTTAAAAAAGGTTTCAAACACTGGGCAGGGACAACAAGTTAAGTCTTAAAAGTCATTCTGCAGTATCCTTTCATATTTGTCTTATAATTGCATGGAGATAAATTTAAAGAATTTCAAGACTTGTCTTATAATTCATGATTCAAAAAAAATATACATGTAGCTTCAGCTTCTGATCAATGACCCAGTACCGCAAGCACTCCTAAAATTAAAGGAAAACATGACTCTGATCCTGTCAAACTCAGATCACTGCCATATGTTATAGAAAAGATATAAGGAGTAAAGAGAAATCATTGCTAGATACTATTACAAAGGCATTCCATAAAACACAGAAGTCTGGTGATATTTCTTATAACAAATTACTTGAACCTTAAAGGCTGTGTCAAAGCTATGGGAACCAGGAGCACTTCCCAGATTTGCACTAACTTGGCTGCCTGCTGGGATGGGACAGACAAATATCATGTCTCTGCACACTTTAGTTTCCTTTGAAAACGCAGCTGTGCACGTAGGCGGGGAGTGGAACTGCACTTCTGTAGCTCCTTTGGTCTACATCAGTTGGGGGATCAGGAGGAAGCCCAAACTGCACCTTCCCCCCAGTTTATGCCCAGCAGTGGGACTAAATTTGGAGTCCTTGGCTCAGGAATAAATCTGTTACACCACTCCCACTGACACCCACCACCCCTCCACCCCAAAGTAGTCAATATATCTTCTCTAGATCTAGTAAATTTGGTAATTCTGAAGTTCTAAAATTGTGGTGATGGGAGTAAAACCATCTCACAGATCTAATGGCCACGCACGCACTCTGTCACAACTGCACTTGGGCCTCAGAGATCTGGATGTATTTCTGGTGAAGAAAGATAGGAGGTTAAAAGTTGACCACCGATACGTTACTTCAGAAATCTTTATTTTCTACATGACTTATTTATGTAAAAGCACACAACAAAACACATAAATATTATCTAAAGATGTCTACAGCAACCTGCACTCAAATGATATTTTAAAAAAGATTGAAAGTATGGAACAATGACAAAACAGAAAGGAAGTAGTGAAACACACTAGGTCTTTGAAGAATATGACTATGGCTATTAGGAACCTTTGACACCTTGTTGACCTTGGCAACACACTAAAATGCAACAAGGCTCTCTTCTCAAAGGAGGCCAAAGAAGAGCAACAAAGCTGGTGAAGGGTCTAGAGAACAAGTCCTGTGAGGGCCAGCTGAGGGAACTGGAGTTGTTTAGTCCAGAGAAAAGAAGGCTGAGGGGTGACCTCATCTCTCTCTACAACTACCTGAAAGGAGGTTGTAGCCAGATGGGTGTTGGTCTCTCTTCCCAAATAACAAGCAATAGGATGAGAGGAAACAGCCTCAAGTTTAGATTGGATATTAGGAAGAATTTCTTCGCTGAAAGGGTCATCAAACACTGTAACAGGCTGCCCAGGGAAATGGTTGAGACACCATCCCTGTAGGTTTTTAAAGACATGTAGACATGGCGCTTAGGGACATGGTTTAGTGGTGGACTTGTTAGTGTTAGGTTTATGGTTGGACTCGATGATCTTAAGGGTCTTTTCCAACCTAAATGATTTTATGATCCTAAAGAATAAGTTGTCAAGTTTCTTAGTAATTGAAACTTGACTGAAACAGAGACATATGGAAGCCCAAAATAATAGCAACACACATAAAAAACTTTGTGACATGGCAAACCTAGAAAGATGTGTAATATTTTCGTGACAATTAGAAGCATTAAAATTCTGGAAGACAGAGTCTGTGGTACAGTACATCAGAGGCCACAGTTTAACTGCTGGTATTTCAGCAGCACTGTTTTCAATAGACTTCCACTCTAAATGACACTAGAAGTGTCATCTCTTAGCTAGATTGCTAAAGGTAAGGGGCAAAACTTGGGTGATATTTTAAAAGGCTTCTTTTTAATATCCAGCTAATACCTAAATTCACCTTGTCTGCAAGTAGAAGGGCAAATAAGCAGCTCAGTTTTGAACTCCTACCAATGTTTTTTTCAGATCAGCAGAGGTATTCGTCCAGCACCTCTTTTCCAGAGACATCTCTTGGCTGCGAAACAAAGTCTGGAAATCTGAACCCATTCACGAACTCAGATTTCCCACGTGGCAACACACCATGCCGCTAACTGCCCCGCTAGCTCTAGAAAGACATGTACGCTGTCCTTAAAGTGGCACACATCACTGTAGCTTGGGTTACATACGTCAAAGCTTCGTTCTGCACTATCCAGTAACGGGGGGGCTGTCAGTACCACGAGGTGTATCAAGATACTAAATTAAGGATACTAGAAAGAGAAAGGATGAATTGAAGGAAATGAGGTAAGAACAACAAGAAAGTTGTCAGGGACTCGATGTCATATGAACCAGTAACTGTGTATCTGTAAGTATTCTGTTGCAACTTTTCATCCCAACGGAGGAAAGAAATATCCTTCAACGTGCTGAAATATGAGAAGTTGCTGCAGGATGGAAATTCCTTTACAAAGCACTTTATAAATAACTGATTAGTCAACAAGTACTTTTGAAAATCCATATATCTCCTAAGCCCTTTTTTCTAGAAAAAAAATCATTGCAAAACATCTGCCTGAAAGCTATTTTTTACTTACATTCTGTTCGTTATTTTTCTGTTTAAAGACAATACAACAGTGGCCAATCATATCCAATAAAGGATGAATAAATGAACCTCATATATGATAGCTCCCTAAAAATGAAAATCTGGAAATTATTCGTTTTATTTGGAACAAACCTGAAAAAATCTGAAATGTCTCATTAAGGTGCTAGCCTCTTTATGAATATTATTTGTAATAAACGGCTGATGAGCTTCAATTTAATCTTACTGTTGTGAGACTTTAACTGGACCATTTATTTCTGGGTCACAGATAGAACAGAATATGTGATCACAGGAATATTTCTCTATACAGAAAATATTAATCCCTTTTTATCAGTAAAATTCTGTAACAGTATTTCAAGAATCATTTGAAAATAACCCTATTTGTCACCAATCACAAATGTATTGGTCCTATTTTTCTGATCCAATGAAAAAAGCAAATTTTTAACCTGTCAGATGTTTGGATATTAATGGAAAAATTTAGAGATGTTCTAACCTTTTCTCAAGAACAATGGCATAACTAGAAGTTGTCAGATTAAAAAAGAGCAAAATGATTCTCAAACAGAAGTAAATTGAAGAGGCAAAACGTTACATAATATTCTATCTGAACAGTACATTAATCTTACTACAGTGACTGGTAGGGTTCCTATCTATCTACATGTTCTCTTCCAATGTATCATAGGGTAGAGAGGCTACCAGTGGCATCCACTTTCAGAGCTGCTAGAGACTAAACTCAGTCTTGATAAACACTGATTTCCACCTGTGGCTTGACACTTTATGCCTGATATATAGAACTCTCACTGAAATGAGTGTAAATGCACTGAAGGTTTATATCATGAAAAAGACATTTTCATATAGAAAATGTGAAATATTCTTGCATTATCATTTGACAGCTGCCTGACAATAAAATTGTGCTTGCTGTATCTTGAATAGTTTGTGAGTGCACTGATGAGTAGACTTCTTAAAGAGCCCTAACTTTCGTCAAAGCTGCTAAACCATTAAAAACTGGTGGAAAAAAAAATATGTATATATTGCCTTGCTGAGATAATTTTCTCAATGTTTCCTACATTTTTATTAATAATATAAAATGTAAGCAATTAATTGACAGCTGCTGGAGGAAAAAAATAGTTGCATTGCAGAAGGGCTTAGAGGGCTATACAGTCCTTTTCATGTATCTGCCCTTTACTATGGATTTTTTACAATCTCACGAAAGCACACAGAAATCATTCAAGTGTTACCGTGGGATGTAAGCTAGACAGTACTTGTGACACTGGCAGCATTTCAGCCATACTATTCTGTGATGCTGTGTCCAATAACCCACAGTCAAAATTGCAACTCACCTTCTGCATCTTCTGGCCTTGTAAGATCGATGACACCAGGGCCCAGTTTTCCATCTTCATTGGGTTTCCCCGTTAACTGTGGGCCTAAATTTTCAAACCTTGTTCTTTCCTGGAAAAGAATAGAAGTAGCCTTAATGCTCCTTACAGGCTAGCTCTCATTATATGCCTGTGCATAGGCGTATGTACTGATACATGCCTTATTTTTAAAATCTGAACAAATAATGAGTGCATTCAATCAGAATTTTAACTCAGGGACAATTTTTTACAGATTCGGAATGTTTGCATTTATGAAAATCAGTTTTAAATGTGAAACATATACAGAAACTTTGAGATTATTTTGATCTGCACTGCCATAATGCCTAAACGCTTGTACATGCAAATACAAAACACTCTTGGCAGCAAACAGTGCTGATCGATGCTGCTCACTTTGTCTTTCTACTTATTTTCTAACTTAAACTGGAAAAGACAATCAACATTTGGGAGACATGAAAATTCAGAAGTTGAAAGAAGAGTTTCTATTAAAATATACTGCTAATTTAATCGAAAAAGCACTTTTTCCCCAGTGTGAAATTCAAGTTTGCATTCATACCTCTGAGAAAACACAAGTCTGAATTTTATGCAAGAAGTTTTCAAAGACAAGTATTTGAAAGAAGGAATAATAGATGACAGAACTGATATTATTATTTTGTCTAGGAATTTAAATTGTACCTCAGTGGAAAGGGAACCTAAGGAGAAAAAAAAAAAAAAAAAAGGAAAAAGAATGCACACTCCTAGAAAAACAGAAAGCTTTTGAGAGCCAGAGACCTCCATAGGAAACCTGGAACTAGGAAGTGGAAACTGAAAGGTATTTTACGTATTAACCCAGTTCTTCAATCAAGTACTGGACAAGGGCACTATAAATGACAGTGTAATATTGTCTCACAATGGTAGTCTCTGTAGTACTGTGTATCACTAGCAAAGCGTTCAATGGTTATCATTAATTTAGCGTTCTCATTTGAAGGAACATAGCATGTTTTCCCTCTTGCCTTGTTGTTACATCTTCAGACTAAACTTGGCATTATGTTGTACTTGTGAATGAATGAAACCTTGTTGTTCATTACTATGAAACAATATTAAATGTCATGTCAGCTTGAATTTACAGACATGAAATACCAGCTTTCAGCTCTACGAACAGTTTCTCCATGTTATACTTAATGCATTATGCAGAAGTAGAGTGCTGATTGCTGTTCAGTCTATTGTTCAATGACCTAGTTCTGTGCTGTGCATATTAGACATAAGAAAACATTAGGAGTTTCTCTCCTGCAAGATGGTTATAGACTTGAAAATGTTCTTAAGGACAAAACACACTTGATGGCCTTGACTCCTCATTTGCTCTACCTCCAAATACTTATGCTTTCCAATGTGATTATTTTTCTATTATCATTATCTTTCAGTAATAAAACCCCACCAGGCCAACAACTGAGGAATTCTTTTGATTCCTCATTCTTTTGATTCCTTCACCCATGGATTTTTTAAAATTATTTTCTGTTTAATTTGCAGAGGAAGACAAGAAAGCACAACCTGACACTGGATTTGCCACAACATGCAGCTGAGGCATTTCAGGTACTAACTGCATTTCTGAAAGTTCCTCAGAGTCTTCTAGATGTTGAACAAAATAACTCTGCATTTTATATTTGGTTAACTTCTTAACTTATTTCCTTCTGTAAAATGTGTGGTTGATGAAGAAGCTTACATATACAAAGGAACTCATACGAAAAGAAAGAGTTACAAATGAAATGTGACTGCAGAAAGGCACTGCAATACTAGAAGCCCAATATTTTACTGAAAGATGTTGTGCAGTGTAACAATACACCTGAACCATCAGGACGGGATCTGTTTTACTGGTAGACAGAATAAAAAATAAGTTTGTCAAGGATTCTGCGTTCCATTGCAAAGGGCTGATTTGCAGTTGAGATAAAACCAAAGATCAGTACTGAGAAAACAGCTTTTGGCACATATATTGTCTCTTCCAAAATATTTGCACTAAAAGCTTTTTCTTAAGGATCTTAATACAGCACCTGCAGTATTCTTGGAAGAACAGCCTTAAAGTGTGTTTCAGAAGGAGAAATACCTTTCTGCTATAAAAATCAACAGACTCTGCTACATATCAATATGCACATTTGAAATATCTTTCTAGTCATTCATTCTCTTTGATTTTACCAGAAAATATTCTGTTAAAAAAAAAAAAAGAAGAAAAAAAGAAAGTTTCTGAAAGAATATCAATATTTTGACATGGAAGGAGAAAAGGGAAAATTACATGATAAGGTTCAGGAACAGTAAAATGAAAGCACTTACACCATAAAAATACCAGCTTTTGTCAAACAAAGGAGATGTACTTATAGTTATTTCATAACCCCCTCCATCTAATTCATAAAAAGCTGTAACAAAGCTAGCTATATTTAAGTCTTTGAAATGCCTTTTGAAGTCATTCCTTTGCTTGTGAAAATAATCTTCATAGTGATAGTAAAAAAAATTTAAATATTTGCATTGGGTTTAGACAAATTCAGAGAACTGTAAAAAATAGAAAAACATTACTCCATACTAATAATGTTGTAACCTAGCCGATGCCTTCACAATTCCATGAAATACAACAAATTCATATGAGAGGAAACTTGTCCCACAAGGCTCCAATCCTTTTTTGACGGGATTTGTCTTTGCTCCTGTCTTGAATTCATCCTAGGGAGAATAGTTACTTGCACTAAAAATCCTTTTTCCTATTATGAGCAAGGACTGAGAGGAAGATTGATTCTGTACAGAATATTCCTACACAAACAAAAAAAAGACATAGCTTCATTAGAAGTAAATGGCTATACATACCTGCACTAACAAATATGTTACCTACAAGGGCGTTATATTTGCCCACATTTACATTGACTACTGGATATATTGCTACCTCCCTAACCTATATTAATAGAAAATTTTGGTGAGTTTGTAATAAAGTGTACCCGCTATGGACAGTGCAGGTTTTTTGTTTCCTGCAAAAAAGCATTTTGGACCTTTCTTTTGAACGGATTTTTTGTACTGGCTATGGAGCTTATACTGTATAGTCACATTAAGTTTCCCCATTTACATTTCAGAAAAAAAGGTTTAGGACATGACAGTGACAACCCTTTCTCACAACTAGATCAACACGGTCCATCGGAGTTTGCACTAGAAAACTGAAAGCTCTTCCCAGCACAATTCAGATCCTTTGTGCTGCTTTATATGTTGAACACACAGTAAAAATAATCACTTCTTTAAAATGAGAAAAAGAAGAGAAAAAAAGATTCTTCTTAGCAGCCAAATCTTAATTTTCCATTCTGTGATATGATTAGGTACTTATTTATGCGTTGTCAGTCACAAACATGCAGAAAACGTAAAAGTTATTGAAAAAATTAAAGTCTGCTCAACTGTCTTGCAGGACTGTTGGTTCTCTAAGTGCTTTGAAATTATGATGTATGAGGTAGATGTTGCATATTAAATAAAGATATTTAAATTATAAAGCCCCCGTTAGTGAGAGCTGATGAATGTTAAATGTTATGAGCCACAAGGCTGTGGCATCCATCATATTCACATATTATCACAGTCAGTGATGGAGCAGCCCCAGTGATGACAGATAGACTGCTAGATAGTTATCCCTTATTTCCAGAGTCGCCAAGCAAGCCTTTCAACCCCTTTGGCATTATTTTTAGCTTTGCATTAAATTAGCAACTTTTCCGTCACGTTCTGGCAGAAAGTATCAATTCTTTCTTCACGTATGGAAGGTAAAAGAATGATTTAGGGAAGCAAGGAGTAAAGGAAAAGGAAGCAGTAGCCCCCACCTCTGAAAAGGTTGCAAACTTCAGATGACTAGAAACAAATATAAAATTGTGATCTTGTGAAAGAACAGCAATGAAACAGTAAGCACACAATAATGGCTTTTCTCTGCACTTAGATAAAAGCTGAATTTTTGATGTGCACAGTATATTTTCATAAAATTTTATATACTATGTTTTATACACTTATTGGCTATTCCATAATAATGTGTGTGCTAACAGTAAAATTGCTCTTAAATTTATGTGTGTTATTTATACGTTCCCACGTAACAATGCTTTTTGTTGTAAAAAATATTCTGTTTATTAATGTAACTTTACAACCACTGCATCCAAGATCCGTGGTAAATTAATGACATTTTTATTATTTTATAGTGTCATTAAATTTTTACTGATCACTCCATCAAACAGAAGCAATAAAGGCCATAATGCAAACTGGGACACTTAGATCAGGGGAGCAGGAAGGCATTCCATATAGTCTGAAGTAAACGGCTTGCTATAAATGATATTTATACCATCTTTAAGGATGTGAGAATACTTGGACAAGTTTGGCAAAACTGTTTCTGTAGTACTGTGGATTGTGTACTTAAATAACAGTTTACTTGCCAGCAAGACAATTTTTTTTTCAAACCATATGCGAGAAGATGACTGATTGCATCCATCTCTTGAAAAATAATATACGAAATGTAATAATACACTGGGCACCCCTCCCCTCTGGATTACCAAGACTGATCCGACTATACCCATGCCTCAAATTATTTCAACATGCTTGCTTTTTCCACATCTGAAATGTATGCTTAGTCTGAAATGGAAAATGGCATGCATACTGATCGTTGTGTAAAAGATGTAAAATATATGTATTTTTTGCAAACAAATACTTTTTATTTAAGTAGACATGTTTCGACAATGATGTAATACCTTTTATTTCAATAGTCTAGCATGGAAGCAGTTACCAACATTAATTTAAAGAGCCAGTTTCTAGAAACTGAATTAAAACAGGTCATTCACAGAAGCCACAGAGCATTTGACGGAAGGGATATTATTTTTCTGAGGACAATACTTTAGTTAGAATCACTACAAATAATTATCACATGTTGTCTTTATGCATGAAATGTATTTCAATTGAACTATTAGATACTAAATGTTCTAGTGGCTCATTTGCTAACTGTGATCTATTCCCTTCATGTACCATGGACAGTAAACAACAGCCAAACAATTTACTATATTCAAAACACAAAAAGGACATTTTCAGCAGAACACAGAGAAAAAGATTCCCAGTTTGAATAAGGAGGAATCACAAAACCTTTTTCTTGCCCCCCTGGAAAGTCAACATACAAACAGCCCAAGCTTTTCACCTTCTTACTACTTTTTAACAGCTAAGGCTGAAAAGTTAAATTACCCTCCACTTAGAATCTTTTGCAACATCTTGGCACAGCAGGGATAATTACAAATTGACTTTCAGCCTTATCTCTGGATATTTTAGTTATTATGGGTGGGAAGTTTAAACATTAACCTTATTACAACAATGTCAATCATCCTACTGGTGTGTAGGCATGCAACTGCTGGAATTCTTTGGATGGCAAAGTAGATAAACACAATAGTGGCGTTATTGTTACAATTAAAAGCAGGCCTTTGGTTTTGCAGAACTGTAGTGAATATGTAGAACTTGTTTTCAACATCATAGCAGCGGGAGTTGCTCCAAGAAACCGGAGAAATTAAATTAGCCAAGTAGGCAAACTTATTGTAGAAATGCTGATATTTTAAGATACTACAAGATACAAAATATATCTTTTCCAGCCACTGATTTACAGGTTGCAAGAATGAAGGACATGCCGAGTTCTATGACGCTGACACAACCAGATGTTTTTTATGTAAGTGAAACACCTGAATTCAGGAACAAGAGAGGGACAGTTCAGTGAATTTTCAAATTGACATACTGCTGTTTTCAGTTTTTGAAGGTCTCTATGTTCATAAATTGTTCCAATACTATCTTTGTATGCTGAACATACAGCATGGACAGAATCCCTGCTACAGAATACAGATTTTTGTTACATTATGGTGCCTCAAAGCAAACAGCTTGCTTGAAAAGATGTGGGGAGAGAGAAGCCATGATGTCTTCTTTTAAATATATTCTTCCATTTTAAGCATAACTGAAAAGTAAGAGATTAAAAGCAGATAATAGGAAATTTACACTAAAATTTCTTTGCCTGACTGGCGGACTTCAGCTGGCTTCCAGCTGACAATGTGACATATGGAAGACCATCACAAGCAGAAAATACTCCAAAGTTGTTCAGTAACAGAGTTTCATAGTGATTGTCATGGTATGGGACTTTCTTCTTTTAAGACCCAAGTTCTGGAGTCAAAATTGAGAATTGCGATTTCATCAAAATTTAGTGTCTAGAAAAAAGCTTGAAACTGGAGTGCTAAAGGCAAAAAAATTCATCAGATAAATAAATGCAAACCCAAAGGGCCTACTTGCAAGCACTCTCTTTAGCTAATTATTTTGGAAGTCTCATTTCAAGGATCAGAATTCCTAAAGCCTCTGGTTAGTGTGAGCAGTAGCCATCTTGATCTCCAAAAACAAATAAGGATTTAGATGAATTCCCTGATTATTGGGAGCATTCAGCACGTACTAATAAGTTAATAGACTTCAGTGCATTGAAGCTTGCCTTTAAAAATAAGCATATGAATTTAAAAATACTTTAAAAAGCAAAAAAAAAAAAAGAACAGATAGCAAATTTCCACCTAAAATACTTTAAAAAGCAAAAAAAAAGAACAGATAGCAAATTTCCACCTAAGTAGGATATTATACCCTCCTACACATGAAATATTGACGTACCCGTAACTATTGCCACACTTGCAGGCACTCCTAAGCTATGGATCTGCCCTGGTTAGATTACTTTCAACAGGATTACTGCACTTACTGAGCCCCCTTAACCAAATGCTTTATGTCTTTGTTCATATGGTTTTAATATGGTTTTAACCAATTGCAAGGTTATTTATAAGTTTGCAACTCCCCAGTAGTTAGAGTTATGAAGCGTTCAGACTTAAGCATATCCAGTTGTGTGGTAACCCAACTACTGCTTTCATGCGGTTTCCAACTTTTTATTCATGCACAAAGGCATGATGCATGGCAGCATCTGAGAACTTTCTGATTAACTCTTTGTTTCAGCAGCAAATTCATACAGCAGCCTAAATTACACATCAACTGAAATGCAAAGATGTAAAAAAAAAAATCAAAAAAAAAATCACACAAACTGTGGAATTCCACCTTAGACTGATGAGAAGTCATTAGTCCTTGAAAAAAAAAGGGACAATCAATTAAATTAACAGCTGGTAAATGAAAAGCAAACAAAAGGAGTTAGTACTTTAAACTCTGCATAATACGGCTGTAGAATTCACTAGAGGTCAGAAAGAGTCCAAAGCTTGGGCTGTCACTTGTTTTTAAAAGACCTGGATAATTTTATGACTGTTAATAACATTTGTAGTAACACATGCTAAGATAATCAAATCTTATGTTCCAGAGTGTAAGCTGTTCAACTGTCGGGGTCAAAGAGAAATTCCCTCGTTCTCTCGCTGCTGCCTTCCCTCCTGACCAACATCCACAGATGATTAACTGGGAGCCTTCTAGGGAGAGAAGTTAATTTTCTTTTATGACATCAGGTATTGCTTACTAGATTTAGGGGAGAACTAGTAAATGGTATAGACCAAATCTATTTACCTTGTAATTAGAAAGAATCTGAATGCAACCATTTAAAAAAACACACTTTCCTTTAACGAAACACATACATGTGCATTTTTGAGAGACAGACAAAAATAAACACAAATTACAATTAACACTTCTACTAGGAAATAGCAGGACTGGAATTTTTTTTCTGTGCTGTAAAGTGATTAATGGAAGCAACTCAATAGGTATTCTTGGACTTTTGGAATGGTCATTCAAATTTCTAACACTTGAGTTACAAGAATAAATGCATAAGTACATGGTAAAACAAAGGGGTTTTTTTCCTAGTAGACTAAATACTACAGAGGAATAATAATATACATTTTGCTATATTTCAGTTTAATTAAGCAGATGATTGGACCTTGTCAATTATGGTGTCACTTTCACCAAGTATTTAAAAATGGAGACATTGAAATGACATGGAAGTGTATGGAAATATTGTTACCAAATTTAGACAATGCCATGATTCTGTACATATATCTACATGCTTCCCCAGACTTTTCTGTTTGTGACTAACTTTCATTAAAAGTATTATCATGCATTAGAATCAGAACAGAATTTAGAAGATCAGAGATCTGGTTCCTAGCCTCAAAGCTGTGAATCTACTTTTCTCTTAATCATCTAGTAATATATTCCAGGCTGAAAACACAGCTTTAGCAAGAAGCCACAGCAGTATAACAACCAGCAAAACTATTCTAGGTTCAGCACAACAATTTTTTTGGAATGGAAAAAAAAAAAGGCAGAAAAGAAGTCACCAATTTCAATTTCATTGCGGTGTTCTGCAAACCTCAACAGCACAAAGCAAATTCAGCTGCCCTCCACACAAAGTTGGGAAAAGAGAGGTCTTAAAAAAATCCAGAACACACACACAGACATACACACACACCACTGGTCAAACATCTTGAGAGGCAATATGATGTTCTTTTGTGAACAATATGGAAATGAAAGTGCATGCAAACAGACACATATATATATGTTTGATTTTAAACCTATAAAAGCTAAGAAAAAGACAAATGATGTTGTCATAGATACTTTCATTCCGTCATTTCAACTGTGCTTTATCATAGGCACATGTCAGATTTTGTGACATGATCAAACAATACTGGAAAAACTGTGATAAAAATGGACTACATGATGCCATAATCAATTATCAAATAGCAATAAATGCACTTTTCCTACTCTACATGTGGATAGTAGTTATAAAGATTTAAAAGCAAATATTTCAAATACTCTATTTGCAAGTATTTTTATAATTAAAGAGCTAAACTTCAGGGAAAATCCTACTATGAGTTTTGTGCATTTTATTTCAGCAATCTTTGAACCTAAATATTGTTGCATATTGTAAGTATAAATTCCAATAGCTCCATTAGGGTAAATCCTCCAGTGCTTTGGAAGTGCAGATACCTAACTCAGATACTCTGAATGAGTCACTGGGGGTACCTACCCCTTTTGTTTATCTCTATAAGCAATGCAGGCCTCTAGACAGGGCTGTTCCATCCTATTTTCAGGAAGACACCTGAAGTAGTTTAAATTGGTGATGCAAAAGACACTTGGGCTTAAATGTTCATATTCATATTTAGAATTAGAAATGCAATCAAGGCAGTTAACAAAATCCCACCAAATGCTACTGTCTTCAAATATATGCCTTGCCTTGTGCTGGATGTAAATATATAATTGCATACCATGCATATATAGATTAAGTAGGCTTTTTCTGTATTTATCAATCTGATTTTTTTTTATTTTGTAGCATTTTAAGTATACTTTTTCAAGGTTGCATTTTATGATTGCTACTTATATATTACTCTGTTTATACTCAGGCCTTTTTTGTTATGTTCAGAGAGAAAAGAAAGCCATCACTAAAGAATAAGGATGGGTGACAATGGAACAATGATAATAACATCATTATGCAGTGTTTTGCCTCTTGTACCACCATCACTGCCATGTTTTTCTCTGATTATTTCAGCCTCAGGAAAATGTGCTGCTTACTGTTTATGTCAGGAAGGCAAGATTACTGTTTGCATGATTACAATATCAACTATGATGTACGTAATACCTGTGATAATGTAGATGTACCCCTCAACTAGCTCCTGTCTTTAATCTTCATTCAACAGGAAAAAAAAACTCACAAAGAAAACAGTGAGTTGCAAATTCTTGCAGCCTCGTATAGGCCTTAATCTTTTAAGGTGCTGAGTACTTTCACTCCGGTCCAAGAGAGGCCTCAAGGACATGGATAGTCACTACTTAACTCCAGGGGAATACTTATGTGCTTATATTAAGAATGGACCAATGCACTTCACTGAATCGGGGCCAAAGGGCGTAGTTCTCATATGTTTATACTGAATCTGAGAAAAAAAAAATTAAACAAACTTCTTTCCAGGTGAAAAAGATGCTTTCCCCTTCTTATTGATTACTCCTTTTCCCCTCTGAGACAGGTAGGTTGAAAGCCTTCTCGTATGAAGAAGAATTATTCTTGTTTAGGAATAAAACAATAGAAAGCCAAGAACACAGTCCTGTAAGGATTTATGCAAGTGGTCAAGAACTTGCATTAACACTGTCCTAGCTGAAGGCAAAGGAACAACTCCCTGTCAGTGAAACTGCTATATTTACTTGCTTATCTTTCTAATACAATCAGAACTAAGTTGCTCATAATTTATGTTTTTAAAATTTGTACTCAAGGAAAAAGCAGCCCAAACTGGATTTATGAACACTATAAATTCATCAGAACAAAACCAAAAAAGAGCAACTGATAAAGTAGGATAAAGGTTCCATTTGCTACATCCGACATGCAAATGCAGGCAAATACGTACTTCCTGGACACTGGGGGAGATTTACATCTCTCGGAAGAAGTAACTCTTCCATGCAGGAAGTATGAATCAAAATAATGCAAGAGAGAGAGTACTTTAAAAGGGTAACTGAAGGCTATGCATTTTTTTTCATGCAGAACCCAGGAACCCTTACACCTGAAACCGTCTTAAATGCAAAATGAATACCTACAGGCTGAAAAAATTATGTGGTTTTACTGCTGCAATATACAAAGACAAAACTGCTAGTCATCTATAGCTAATGCTACTGGCAAAAGTCCATTCTCTAGCTTTTCATTTAAAGTAGAATGATTTTATAAACCTTGTTTTGTTTCTATAATGGAAAGCTTGTTTCAAATTTCCCACATAAGATATCCATTAAAGTACTCTTCAGCTCAGTGCAACAATGACAGTTTGGAAAATGCTTTTCTACCTTAACAACCAATCTTGAATGGGAGTTTCAAAAGTAGTGGTTTCACCCACAGAACATATTAGCCACTTACGTCCCACTTAAGACCTATTTTTGACCTCATTTTCAGCATAAGCATAGACTGGGTCCTACTACATCCCTCTGCATTTAAAATTAGCTTTTTCTCTCTTTCCCCTATCCTCATTCATCCACTCTAGATGACATATATGGAAAAGTTCATGCGATTCACTGAAGGAACATTCCAGCACCTCATTCCAGTGGAAGATTTTTGCTGCTCTGTGGACAAATACAATCTGTGAGCAAGAGGGAATTTCCTGTCTCATACCTTCCTTACTCCTTTGTATACTTGTAAACTTTATAACTGTGGTCATATTTTCTAGCTATGTCTTACAGGAAAGAGAATAATAATGTCCTGGGGAAGCAATCAGTATTTTGGAGCTTTTTACTATTATATACGTAGACAATCATAATACCTATCACTGCACGTTAGTAGTATCCAAATAATTTTAAAAAGAAGGTTGGTAACGGTATCTCCAGGCACAGCAAGGGGAAATTATTATCTTCTGGTTACCCAGAAAGTCAATGATTAAGCTGAGAACTGAACCCAGGACTTCTGAACATTAGGCCAGTCCACTGGTTGTTATGCCACACTGCCTCAGCCGTAAATCTATTTGATGGATTTTTCAGTCATGGAACATTAAAGGCTCTGCTCTTGTCTAATGAATATGTTTAAAGAAAACAGTACAAACAAAAGCAAATGTAACACTTAAATTATCTGAGAAGTACTGCTTTGATGTCACACTTGGATAAAGGATTTCCTACTGGAGACCTATATACACTTATACATACTGAAAAATATTTTAGCCAGTACCACTAGCTGGCATGCTGGTATCTATTTATGTCTGAAAAGGGAACATAATCAGTTTTAGTTGGTTAAGTACAATCTGAGCCAACTTTTATATTATGACCAAAAGCTTGGCAGTGCAGTAGCAGTGGCAAGTAGCAGAAAATTGCTTACAGTGTTATTTGCCAGATTCCTTGAACGATTTACATTGGGTTTTCAAGAGAGTTTGAAGTATTAAAAACTTAAGATTTCGAAAAGCCTTGGACTGTGGATTTTTGTTCCTAGTTGCAACAAGATGCACAGCAGAGGGTTATGATATAGTATGACTGACTAAATGAAGCATTTTTTTAAAATATAAACCGCCTGAAACATTTAGGAGCAGTTCAGTTTGAACTGTTAGGATATTTTTTTTAATTGAAGATTTGGAGAGCCAATTGATTTAGATTAAACGCTCAACCTTTCACATCTACTTGTTTAAGATTCATGTTGACATGGTACTAAATATGGCCATACAGTTTGTATTCCAGATAAATTGATCTGACTACAAGCCTCACTCTTTAGTATGATTCTTACTCCAAGATAAATCAATATTTAATATCTCCTGCAACAGCCCCAGCAGATAATTTTAAACCTTTTCTCCATCCCATTAAGTTACCTTTAAAAATTCTTTATACAGGGCTTCGCAGATGACTTCTGAAAAACTAGTTTATGAAAAGCAGTCTGAAATTCATTAATTCAGATGGAAAGGGTTTTTTAATCTTGCTGCATTGTGCTGATCTCTAAATCCATCTCTGTTTATCTAATTCCCCTGCTCAGCTAATTTGAAGAATAAATAAATACTTCCTGTAAATCTGTAACACAGATTTTAAACACAAAGAAGAATATCCTTCTACTGTTTGCTACATGGGACAAGATATGTCTAGGGGATGGGCTTCTGCCAAAACAGTCTGACCAAGGCTCTCCCTGACTCCCTGAGAGGATGGGTACTCTGCATCATCAGGTACCAACCTCCACTCAGCTCCAACCCCGCCGCCACACCACCTAAGAGAAGCAGCGATAAGCAGCAACGTGCTGAAGCTCAGGCATCAGCCACATCGCAGCCTCCATTTTGAACATTAAAATCTACTGTCTGCTCCCTCTCCCTTCCCCACCCTCCAGTCTGGTGGAGAAGCTAAGAAGGAGGAAAAACATCTCTTCCCCCTCCCTCTAACCTCTCCTATGGCTAAGGGCCCCAGTGGGATAGGAGTCTTTGATATCAGAAGAATGCAAACAGCAAGGCTCAGGTTTGCTGCTTCTTAGGGTTTAGAAACAGAGACATAAGAGGAATTTCAAATTATTATATATTGGGAGAACTGAAAGAGTTGATGCCAAAAGGAAGGAAAGAACTATATACTCTGGAGCTATCTGGTTGTATATCCACCATGAAAACTATAGGATGTTCATATTCCTATCTGTGCTCTCCCTTACTCTTATTTCCTACTCTGCTTTACATTCAAAGTGCAGTTTCATGGACACTGTACGCAGCAGTGAAGCTTTGTCCCATCCCTCGCTCTCCAACCTACTGGTTCCTGACATAAACAGCCCACAATCCTTTAAATCTTCTAATTCAGCTATTTATAGGGTCATGCTGAAAACTCAAACAGTGAAATAGTCCAGTTTAGAAAAAGGGGAGCGAGGACTTCTTGTTCTTAAAGCCATGTTTTACTGCTTTTACAGTGGAGTTGCTCAAACAGTTATGTCCTTGAGGGGGCAGTGAGCTGCGGGCCAGGTTGCTGAGAACCTCTTTGCACTGGAGGGGCAGCCTGTGAAACCTAGATAGCTCTTGCCTTTCAAATCTATTAAAGATCTTCATCTCAGGAGCTATATCTGCTTTGGTTTGGTCCAAAGCACAGCCTAAAAGGGTCTGATCCTAAATGAGTTCTTTCATCACTAATAAAATAGAAATATTAAAGAAAAAATAACGTGGCTGATTAACTTATAATGCAGTTTTCAATTTTATCTCCATTCCTTTTCTACCTCCAAGGAATCAAAAATGTGATAAATCGTGTGTTTTGGTTATGGAAAATGTTCAGTGTTTAACTTAGTTGTGAACTGAAATCCAAGGCAAATTTAGCAGCAAGAACGCAAAAGTATGTGAAATAATATTCACTTTTCACCATGTAAGATGTCAGTGGGAATTCTACTGTGAAATTTGTGTACTACTATTCTATTAATTAATTAGGATGTGACACACAACAGCAATATGAGGATGTTGTTTTCAGGAGACTTTACAAGAGTCCCAGCAAAAGCACAGTGAGGATAAGCAGCAGGGAAGAGCAGCAGCAGGGACAAAAGGAAAGGAGACCTGAGCTAGCATATCATTGCAAACACTGCAGGAAAATTTCCCTCTCTCTCATGATAAGAACATGATAGAGACTTCCACTACCTAAACCATAGTCTGCACCACATCAGGAGCATTCCTAATACCACAGGAGTGGAGTGTCAGAACAGTTGAGGGATGAATAAGTAATGTGGGTCCTGATTCAGAGAGGCACATGTGCTGAAAGCCATCCTCAACATGGCAAATGCTTTACATTAGGAGAATTTAAACGGGGTCATGAACAGGATATTGGGTGCTTTTTCCCCTTTTAACCGGATCCTTTATGTTCTCATAATACAGATTCCCAGATAGCTACAGAAACATGGCATGGATGGAGATAAAGGCAAGTCACTCGACAAACCAAGCCAATAGTATACTTCATCTCCTTCCCTTATAGGATAATTCTCACATTCTCTATAAATTTCCCATATTGCAGTTCATTGCCTTTGCCTGTTCATGGTAGTAGTATATACTGATAAACTATGGATGGCTTTTGCACTGAATGAAATGGAAATCCTACATAGCAGAGCATGCTGTTTAGTGCAGAGGACTGATAGGTATTCTAATCTATATATTGTCAGTCTATAACTGAATATTAACTCAGCCCATTCCCTGCAAAGAAAGAGAAAAAAATAAACCTTGGGTGAAAGAGGGTGGAAGCAAAACTTTGCAGGAAAATAACTTGTATTTATAAGTTTTGGGCTATTTCTGAAAGGAAACAAAGATTTGACACACACTTCAATAAGACATTTGTTATGATGCAGTGTGATCTGCAGTCTGATCTTGAAGAATAAAACACAGGAGTTGTGCAAAGGTCACGCAGGTAATCCCTTGATAAACGGGAATCCCTTGGGAGGAAGAGTGCCGCCAGACAACCTAATCTTATTCATGACTGTTCAAAGAGCTTGAGTGGCATCAGGCAAGGAACGGAGCTCTGGCAAGGAGCTGGCAACTGAATAAGTTTTGGCAACCTGATGAACCCTTGACAGACCAAGAAGTTTTACAGTACATGACGTGTCAGTGACTCACTTTGAGTACAGTTCTAATGCACACCCTCCCAGTGATGGCTTCTATTCATACTGGTATCAAAATATAACAGAGTGTTCCTGTGCTTTAAAAAAGGAAGGGAACAAGCACGTAAAAGTAGGATGCACCAAGCAAGAACCTGCATGTATATAAAGAGATAGTTCATCTGAATAGGAGCTATATAATGAAATTATCACTTGGCAATTTAACTCAGGGATGCGAAGAAAATGGCAGTGAGATAAGAATGCATCCATTGCCTGCTATCTCAAGAAGCCTTTGGCAAAATAACAGTGAAAGCATGCACCCAGCTACTGATCAGCACAGGTCTGACATTAAACCGCAAGTGTCCACTTCTCTTACTGGCTGTTTAATAAATTGCTTTGGAACGGGTGGAGGTGAAGAGGAGATCTTTCCAAAACCTTGTCTCAGTGTTCTCCCTCAGTTAATGAATGTCAGCAAGTGGAAGAGAACAGAAATTTGATATGTTTTTCCAGCCTTTCTTACAGAAGCATTTGCAACATGTTAGAGGCCACAGGCATAAAAGTGAAATACTGGGAAATTAACGTTGTCTGTAGATTTTCAGGATGTAAGCTGGGCAATTTCAGCTTGTGGGTTAGGCATACTTTAGGTTTTAAGTAGTGTTATAACAGCTTACTATGACCTGAACATGATTTTAGTACAAGTAATCTGATGTTGAATATCATTTATTACCCTGTTACACATTTCCAATTGAGATAGACCTGTTTATGGAATTAGTATTATGTGACTACAGATGGACAAGCTATGTGCACTGAACAATTTATCCAACAAATATAGTCTTTCTTACCTTTTCGATCTACCCCTGGAGGATCAGCAGTTTCTATACATGTATTAGTAACTTGTAAGTGTTCTAACAATCTAACTTTTGAGTTATGCATGAACTATGCACTTAAATGCTCAATAGTTTGCTGCTTGTGATTTATGCTGTAGTTGGTCACCTAAGACAAATTACATTGTTTTCAATGCCTGACTCAGTAAGTATTGCAACATTAAACTACCTGAAAAAAACAATTAGGAATTCTCTCAGCTGAAAGACCTCCCAGGTAGTGGAAACCCTTTACTTCTACCTGTCAAATCCTGCATCCATTAGCTTCAACACCACACAAAAACTGAGGAACCTGCTTCTGGCATACCATTGGCAGGAAAAAGATGGCAGTGGTAAGGCATAGTGCAGCAAGGCCTGCAGGACCCCTGGATTAAATTGCTGCAGAGTTCACAGAGTTGCTGTAAAGATCTATAATTAGCATTGACACTGTAGCAGGGGCTGGAAGAGCTCCCTGATACTGCGTTCCTCGTTTGGTCAGTGTGGAGTCTGAAGTGGGTGCTGCATCAAAGCCTCTGTTTTTTATGAATAGGGGGTGAGCAATTTGGGCATAAACAGCAAATGCCCAATTGTGCACAAATGTCCAAGTTCATATGCAAATACACCCATAGAAGTAAAAATACATTTGCATGAATATTTGCAAAAAGAAAATAAAGGAATGAATAAGCATGGTCAAACTCCATTAATCAGATTTCAAACAAACAATTGCAAATACCATTTTTGCATTATTTTTTCAAGTCTTTTCATGAGACAAAAGAAGACAATTTTACCTGCTAACATGCTTATTCTTTTGTTTGAAGCAAAACAGTTAAGCTAGCACAAAGAAGCATATAATCCCACAAACAGGCAGATAAGTAAATATCCTTTAACAACAGGGAGTGTATTTTGATTTATCATACCTATTGATGTAGCCTAATGATACCTGAGAAACAGGAGACATTTTTAATTTTAGAAAGTAATGATGTATCAGAGAAAGTAATCCAAATTTATCCTTGCTGTACTTAATCTACTGCAGTTAAGAGAGTTATATTGGCAACGCACTTTGTGTTGTGAATTTACTTAGAGGAATACACAGAGCTTGGAAATAAATGGCAGTAACTTTTGTGGATGTCTCTGCTTGTATCTAAGTGTGAAATAATATGCAAATGTATTCTTTAGTTCTCAGGACAATTGAAGAAGTGATATGATAGGATTGTGCAGCTGCCATTCTGACCTGCAATTTAAATCAATGAATATATTCCTGTCCTAGCAAATTTACAGTCGAACAATAATTTTTAACCTATCTTTATTGTTTTGTGGAGAAGCGTAACAAAAACATGGAATACATTTGAGTATATATGTGCAAAGTCTCCTGAGCAGCTTAGGAAATGTATTGTACATAAGAAGATACAATCATTATGCTGTTACAGTCATCACAAAGACACTTTCCTTTACGGCAGAACATCGTCCTTTGGGAAAAATTATCCTTGTTGGTTTGTGCAAATTTTTCAACATTCACCCTCGGGACCCATTTTAACCTAATTCTGTTCCTTTGGGATTTTTTGTTGCTCCAAGATTTAAGGGAGAAGACCAAAATAGGGCAAAGCTTTTATCCTTTTCACAGGAAATACCCCATGCAAGTGAAAAAGCGGTGTATTTGGCATTTTTTCTTGAGCTGGAAAGGCAATAGAAGAAAGGGGCCAAATCCCCTTTTTATTATTATTATTATCATCATCATGAGGTCTAAAACCTGCAGCTAGGCAACCCCTTCAAGTAGCCCTGACAACAGAAATAAAAAAACATAGTTGTGTTCAGCGACCATACAAGCATACTATTAAGCATAGGTAGTGGCAAAAACTCTAATAGCCAATATTCAAATACAAAAATAGCTATTAATACCAAAAGAGTGTGCTGGTTTCTTTCCTTAAAATAGTATTTTCTGGCCAAGTGCTTTTGTGACTGAACTGGAAGCATGAAAAACTTTAAAACTTCACCTAATATGGGAAGTTTCTTCACTATACAGTGTGTGTGTGTGTGTATACACATACACGATTGTATATATATGTGTATATAGTTATTCAAATAATGTTTCATATAGGTTCATTATGTTTAGGTGCATTTTCTTCTAATTTCTTACATATGTGCATCATTATCGGACTAATCAGACTTTTTTTAAATTTATGGTCCAATAAAGTTTCCATGATTTATACATTGCAAAGATTGCATATTTTTCACTTAATTAATTGATTTTGATAATTTAATCAATAGACAAATAATTTAGATTTTGTTTTAAACAGCCTCTACGTAATTTGAGGGACTAAGCATTTAACTTCACATCTAATATATTGGTTCAGAAATGCACAAACTACCATCTTTATGAAGACAATTTTGGAAAGTAAGGCATGTGAGCAAAATGCTTAAAAACAAAGGTCTGCACAGCAAATTCTTCCATAGGTGCAAAACTGGATCCATAGTAAGCTGGCACCAAAGCTAACTTATCTGTAAATTTAGATGACCTACATATGCCAGAGATTTTGCACTGTTTCTTTTTGTCTTTTCACTGTCAGTTCCACAGTTTCACTGAACATGTATTTTTAATGTGTAAATTTCAAATACATTATTTTTATGTCTTTCTACACATAGCATACAAAGTAAATCTGAAAAAAAATATTAGTAGGTATATTGGTAGGCATGAGTAGAAATATTTAGGTGTAAATAGTAGTATTTGAGCAATAGCATGTGATCAATTAAAGGCTGAATCATATGTTACATACAGACAGAAAGTTAACGTTTCATGAGCAGCTTTAATATTTCTATCTCTTGAGTTTGAGGAACAGACTTGACAAGATTTCCTACCCACAGCCTCCTGCACCTGGTTCCCATTAGAAACCTGGCCTTGATAATGGAGCTATGTTCTTCTACAGAGGCTAGTGTTAGCAATGGTATTTTCCTCCCATAACTCTTATAACCTGAGTACCAGTGTTATGGCTGTATTTGACCCCTCTGTGTATGTGCAGTTACAACTTCCATCACCTTCCTCACTAAATACACAGAGATCAGATAAAACATTTCTTTAAGTATGGGTACAATTTCTAAGCCTCATTTTATTTCCTGTGCTATCTATAAAAGCTAGTGATATGGTACAGGCTTCAGGTTTATATTGAGAGCCAGATACTTTTTTTCCTTGTTTGTCTATAATGGAGACATTTCTCTTTAAAAGATATGGTTGTGGACCCAGGGATTAATCTTTTTTTCCAAGATTCTCTGCTTTGAATTTAATTTCAAATTACATTTTAAAGTTCTAGTTGTAAAGATAAACTAACTGCAACACTTCTCTGTGTCTGAGATATATTAAAATCTTTCAGCTATTCAAAGATGCATCTAATTCCTGATCAGACCTCACAATAGAAAGAAAAAAGAAAAAAACCAAAAAAAGACAATGCTCCCTGTGCCCTACTGTTATCCTATAAATACACTGATTTAGAAAATCAATGCAAGCACGTATGACAATGAAATTCATACAAAAGCAAAAATCATCAACACCTTGAACTTCTTGAAAAAATAGCAGGGAATTCCCTGGCATGATACGCTGCCTAGGAAGTCCAGTCATAACACAGACAATACACCCTGCAAAAATGGTGCTTAGAATCATTATTTTTTTCCCCCATTCATTGTTAGAAGCTTACATTGATTTCATGTTTTATCTTATCCTGTCATGCAATTTCAAATATTGGAAGCGACAGCACAAATAAACAGAATTTCTCTAGCTACAAAACTAAATGTTTGAAGTCCAGCATGTTTTCCAGTTCTAATAAAAGGGGGCAGTATTACATCAGCTGAAATTCTGAATTGTCCAAATTATCGTAAAAAGTGCTGGAGAAGGATACAAAACTGCTGAATTTCACTGAAAATAGACTGCTACTGTATACGCAGTCACAAATCTGCTTGTCTGCCTTGGGGTAAAATTTACAGAGGTAGTTCAGTGAGACTTAGGCTCCTGCATTGCAGTTACTTTAGAAAATTTTGACTTGAGTCACTATTTTTCTTTCAAAATTATCAGGGAAATATTACAGTTGTATAAAACGAAGGCATATTTTTCATGTAGCTAGGATAAGCCCTAAGCCTAAAAAGGAAAAATTATTGCAGTTTCAATTTTGGAACACAATATTTTTTATATTTTTATAATAGAGGTTTTTTAGAATAAAATGCTGGTGCCCAAATATGGATTTAGGAAGTTAACTCTGAACACTCAATATAAAAAAATCATTGCTTACATATATTAGGTACAGCCACAAGCAGATTACTAAATTGGCCAAGTTCACAATAAAGTATAAAGGACATTTGTTTTGTAAGAATTATGAGGACTGCTGGGATTTGTATTAGAAACTTTTCCCTATTCTGGAGTATTTAACTTAGACAAGTCATTTTTCTGTTATAAAATGATGGAACTGTAAAGAGGTTGTCTCTATGCAACGTGTCCTTCTGCGTCTCAGAAACTCCCCAGGGAAAGGTTTGTCGACTGAGCAGAATGACGTATTCAGGAAAAACACTTTCCCAGTTGCAGTGTCTCTTTGTGGAAATCAGATTCTTCATTAGACAGATGGAATACACTCCCACTGCGTTGAATAAATTGCCTATATTCTTGCAAGAAAGTGAGACCACACTAACAGTTCCTTAAGTAAATCAGTGTCTTTTTTTCTCTCTATACAGTTACAGATTTTCTATTATAGAATCTATATATATATTTAAACTTAAATTAAATTATACCTAAGTGTAAGCTATATAGGGCGGGAGCTTCCTTAAGTTGCAGTGAGAACGGAACTTGGTACAATGATTATTAAGACAATACCATAATAAAAGTAACAGCTTTGTAAAACTAGTCATTTGCTGTCGATATTGCTATCCATTTTTTGGCCTCATTATGAGGTATTTGCCCTTTAATTAAAAGTAGAACTAAGATTTAACCAACAGAAATAAGGATCCAATTGAAAATGCTTATAGTTTCTGTTATGTCTCCCAGCAGACAGCAATGCAAGCATTGACCTCTCATTTACTAGTTAAAAATATTCTTCCATAAGAAACTAAAGGAAAAAAGAAAATATAAGTTTTTCTTTAAAGGTAAAAGCAAATGAGAATAAATCAGTCCCTGCAAATCTAAACCACTTATTCATAAAGATTTATAAAAATCCACAAGGCCCTTATGACCAATCTATTCATGTTCTCAATTTAAGGGGGGTCATGACTACTTTCGGTAAAAGGAGAAAAGATAATTGAATGCAGGATGCACTGGTAAGTATTTTCTTAACTATGTGGTTTGGGGTTTTTTTAAACTGAGTTCAGAAATGGCTAATATCAAGGATGCTAGTAACGAGGATGCTAATAACAAGGTGCTTCTCTTGCTGATTGTCTGAGAAATACCCTGCACTTGCAGGAAAGACAGTGTGACTCCTGCCTCTACAGTTGTTCCATCTATAATACTGAATGTATGGGGAGAAAAAAGCTGGTAAAAAACTGCTGGCAACATAATCCAGTACTGCTTGCATTTAGAAAAAAGCAATACAATGATGGAGTCATTGCAGGGCTGTAGGCAGTCAAAAGGAGATTATGCATGACTAGTAACTTTTCCTACAAAGACTTCCCGAAGTGTTTTTATCAGGCAAAGTTTGTACGCATGTGCAGTAGCTCCATATAAATGATGAAGCGTAACAGCTCCAGAGGAGTTGTTACACTCTATTGTGTCAATAATCCACATATTTAACAGTCCCTAAATACAGCAGACCGTAACACCTCCAAAGGGGTCGTTATGGCTTATCAAGTCAAATCCAAGTGCCTAAATACAGATTTGATCAATAGACTGTAACATGTCCAAGGGTAAATAATATAAGTTTTTAAGAATGTACACATTTGGCATACAAACTGTGGTCTATATTAGGATAAATGATGGGGATTCAACTTGTACAACTTTGATTTAGAAATAAGAAAGGAATAAAAGACTCATTATAAGAGGTGCTAAAGTACCATAATTCCCAGGAAGTAGGGGATGACTCATGTCACTTATTTTGGGGTCTAATTCTGGTTTCCTACTGCAAAAACACAGTTGCCTGAAAATCTACAAAAGAGTGGGAATGGAATATAAACATAAAAATGTTATATTAAATTCTGCGTCCTCTCAAATCTCAGTGAATATGCTTCATGGGTAAGTAAATGGGGAAGTGGGGGTATATCCTTGGGTCTAGCAAATATGTTGTGATTATTAATTGGGTATATGTTCTATCTTGACTTCATATAGTTATCACCAACGAAATTAACACATTTCTGCCTATATTTTTTCTACAAAGATTTTCTGAAGTGTTTTTGTCAGTGTTTTCATGCTTTATGCACATAAAAGATAGGATCTGGTCCTTTTTAAAAATAATGTCAGTTATCTTATGAATTATATAGCATTTTCAGGTTCATTTAAAGCCTTAAATCAAAGAAAATCTTCTAGGCAATCGTGCTAGTCTGAAATACTAAAATAAATACAAGTAGCTCTAGCAATGCAAATTTTGTTTAAGTACTCTTTTTTGTTTAAGGTAAACACGGCTTGACTGGAGAAAAAAAGTCATATCGTCTAAACAAAGCCAATTTTTGTATTATTATACTTTTACTTATATCACATGGAAAGAAATCTGTAGCCTATTTTCTGAGTTTTCCTAATTCTCTCCCCTTCTCCCGTGTTTCTGTTTACTCTGTGAAACCACTGCCACAGTCACTTCTTCCCTTTCCTCAGCCAGACTACACCTGAGCAGCCCCAGGTGGAGTAGAAAAAGTCAACTCTGCTATGATGACGTTTTGCCTTGTGTGCATTGGACTGGTTTTGTCTCAGGTAAAGTTAATTTTAGTTCACATGGGGCTCTGTTTTGGATTTGTGACCAAAACCACACTGATAACGCAGGCATGTTTCAGCTATTGCTGAACAGTGCTTCTACAGCATCAAGGCCTTTTCTGTTTCTTATGGTGGCCCACCAGCAAGTAGGCTGGGGGTGCACAAGAGGAGGCACAGCCAGGCCAGATGACCCAAACCGACCACAGGGATATTCCACACCATATAACATCCTGCTCATCAATAAAAGCTGGGGGAAGGAGGAGGAAAGGGAAATATTTGGAGTTTTGGCATTTGTCTTCCCAAGGAACTGTTACACATGCTGAAGCCCTGCTTTCCCTGGAATGGCTGAACACCCACCTGCTGATGGGGAGTAGCGAAATGAATTCTGTATGTTGCTTTGCTTGCGCACACAGCTTTTGCTGTACTTACTGAACTATCTCAATCCATGAGTTTTCTCACTTTTACCCCTCTGATGCTCTTCCCCATCTCACTGGAGGGGAGTGAGCGAGCTGCTGCACGATGTTTACCTGCCTACCCTAACCAACAACATTACACAACCACAAATGACTCTGTAACTGTAGATGTCCATAGAATGGTGTCATCTCAAAAGTACAGCCTAACCTTACTGCTTTAGCAAATGACAAAGTTTGACCGTGCCAGAGTGCTGCAAGCTTTTGTTTTGGTCTTTCTGATGAGTGAATCTCTATGAGCACTTTTAAAGCTTTGTAGGAGATTTTTTTGAACAGCAGAATATGAACAGAGGCAATTTTCAATTCTGTGTCTCTAACCAAATACAAAGCTTTCTGAGATTTAAATGACACATTTTCAAAGAGGCCTAAGCCCAGGCTTTGAAGCTATGTACATAATTTTGTAAGCGCAATCATTTGCACAACAAACTATTACCAGCTATCTGAACTTGAAGACCAGTAACTGACCAGAACTCAATAGCTTTTTTTTAAACCAGCTGCAGGCAATTAATTTGTCATCTTTTTCTGGTGCCAGCTTCTAGCTACTCATTTATACAAGTCTAATTACCTGAAGCCAATTTCTGAAAATTTGGTCCTGAAAACATAGGGTCCTGATTCTTCAAAAGAAACCAATCCAAAATTGCAACTAAGTTGCAATTAATTTGAAGTTATCAAAGCTTCACCGGGATTATGACAGAAACTATACACAATCTTCTTGGCATACAATTATTTCAGAATTATGTTTTTCTAATTGAAGTGATCTATCATTCCTCCCCCCCGCATTTTGATCATCCTGCCATCATTTTTAGAGTAAAAGAAATATATCATAATGTAAAAAATGAAAGGCAGAGGGTAAGGGGGGAAAGAAGAGTATTCTAGAATTCTGTTTGTGCAAAGGATGCTTCTGGTTTTAATGTATTTTATACTTGCTATAAAATATAAATACATTCCCTTAGTATTCATGACTGACTTAATTCTTTTCTTTAGGATAGAGAAGGGGGATATATCATCATTTTAAACGACTGATTTATGTCCTATTCTTTTGTAAACCCTGTCTCTTCTTGCATCTACAGAGCAAATATAACCGATAGCATACCAAAGTTAAAACCAGAGTACTTTTTCCTGCCTTAATAGTTCACTCCATAGTACACGCTACAATAAATAAACCCAGCAGGATTATATAAAGGCACTGAGAGACTTAACAACAGATTTCCTTGCTGCTGTTTTAGTCTTAGGTTTTAAAAGTTACAAGTGCAACCATGAAAAGTCTCCCCATAAAAGATGGCATTTGAGAATGATGTTGTTTGTATTTGTTAAAGAGTTCCAATTGACTCTGCTATATTTGCAAGTAAAACAAATCTTTCTTCCTCTGCCTGCCTGATGTATAAGCTCAATCTGGAAGCTGTACATCAATCTGTGTATTGCTGGTAACCAGCACAAAAAAAGAAATTTCAGATTATTCACTGAAATATTTACTGTCTCTGCTTTAAAAGGTGAAAGACAAAATAGAAACTTGTTATATCGAATACAAGACGTAAACATGGTACTGAAAATACTCAGGGAGCAGACCTGATAAGTAAGAGGATGCCATTTTTATACTTACTTGTCAAAGTCAAATCAAATGTTAAGAATTCTTTTAATAGCCCTTATAGTGTATTAGATATTTTTAAATGTCAAGCCACTGAAACTCATACAAAATATTTTAAAATAAACATAATTTTATAAACTCTGATTTATACTGACCATAGGTGTGAATTTCTTTTATTTTTATAACTTGGGCTTTAGTACCCTGCCTCTTAGTTAAGACAAAATTGACTTTACAATTAGAGTGTTGTCTGAATGTGGCCTGCTTGATCAGTTATTAATTTCTATATTTTTTCATAGTATCAATCTGGATTAAATGAGTTTTTCAATGCTTACATTTAAACTAACGCTAGCATAAATAAATATTTATTAGCCTCTGAATTTGACATGGAAAAGCATTGTTAATCCTGTGTGGTAACAGTTTAACAAATCTTTTTAATAGACGCTGAGCCTTTCTCTTGTTTTTAGTACTGTGAAGAACCTATCAAGCAAAAATATAAAAGGTAGATTAAAAGGTATGTATCGATGTTTGATGGGTCTGTTTACAGCATTTCTTTGCCTTTCCATGCCTTGCTACAATCTATTTACTCACCGAGTATTTCCTTGTGCGTTAAGATCACAATAACATCAAATTCACGGTTTAAGATATAGTTAGTATTCTGCTGAGTCTTATACTCAACCTGGACTAAAAATTCCTGTTAGTCTTTAAGTATAATATAATCTTCCCTCTCTCTCCCAAAATACAAAGAACCTACCCTCTAATATATACAGATATATCACAGAATTTTTATTAATGAATTATAGGCATTGAAAGCTACCTGTTTTCCAATTTATTTATTTTTTTCAGCAAATAGTCTGAAACACTAGTTGCTTTATAGGTTAACGAATGTGTCAGTTTTCTTTTCTTTCATTACTAAAGTGCATCATAGCTGTTCCTAATTGCCGATGCCATAGTTATTACTGGGATAATATTCTCCCTTTC
The DNA here is from genome assembly GCF_964199755.1 of Larus michahellis. NCBI lineage: Eukaryota > Metazoa > Chordata > Aves > Charadriiformes > Laridae > Larus > Larus michahellis. The sequence continues at coordinate 79,462,699 of NC_133899.1, read as the reverse complement.
TAGTTAACTGGAATAAGCATTGTGGGATATAACAGGTTTTGTGTCAGTGGTGAAAAATGACTTGTGTGCTGTATTTTTTGCAGCATAAGCCACCTCTAGGGAGGCTAACAGAGAAACATTCTTCATCCAAAGGGCTGCCTTATAGCTCCACCAATTACCTGATTCAGTGTTCAGGAGCTCTGTTACACACAGAGAGACCTGCTTCTGGGGCAGATCTTGTAGACCTTGGACAGGCCACAGAGCAGGACAACACAGATATAAAGAATTTTCCAAGAGACTTCTTTGTCCTGTGAGCAGTCCTTACAGTGTGTGTGATAGAAACTGTTCCTTACCTTTTGGATATGATCCCAGCTTGCTATTTTGTAAACCGGCTGATGTCCTGCTCAGTCCAGTGCTGGACACATTCTCTCCCCGCTGTCTCCCATTCACTGTTTTATTGTAATGCCCCATTTCATTTTAGTGCTTGGAAACTACAGCCAAGATTCAACAAAGAAATTTGATGTCTATTTTCCCATTGAAAAATAAGCGCCAAAAGCACTGTTTTGAGCCTAAATACTTGGTTGTATCTGAGTCACAGATTCAAGTACACTCAGATACATTCAATAGCATTATAATCTTGACCATGCTAGTACATAACTGGCTTTTTTGCCATATTTATCAATCCAGTCATTCTCAAATGCACGATTTAAAATCTAGTGACCACAAACAACAGTAGCTTGAACCAATTCACTTTCCACATTGTTATACGAATGCTTGCAGCTTAATCACATGAGTGCACAGGACTGTTTTTTTCAATGCTGTCACGTAAACGTAGAGGAGTTAGTAGCACAGCACTGTGAAGTGACAAGGTGTGTTTAACATGAAATCAGAGATGGCTAAAAGCTCTAAAAAGAAATTTTATATAAAAATAAGAAGCTATTCACAGGGAAAAAAAGAGTGAATGACAGACTGTTTGGCAATGGGAGACATTACCTTTTCATTCCTGCAGTTGTTTAGACCCATGTTATTCATGGAGGGCAATTTTCCATCAACACCATGTGGCTGCTGTTGCTGCTGCTGCTCCCTTTGGATCTGCTCTCTCATTTTTCGTGCCTCCTGAATGGCTTTCATTACTGTGTCCTGGTCCCCAAATAGGGCAGGTGAATTAAGACTGGAAAGGATATCTATAAACAGAGAACACACTTTATTTAGGTACTTATCCAAATTAGAATCCAGGTTAAGCACTCAGCTCCTGTACTGTTAGAGCTGTACCCAACTAACATCAGGAAAAGGAGAAGGAGTGGCAATTGTTGTCTGTTCAAAAGCTGCATTAATCTATAGAAGTGATTGATAAGCCCGTCCACTTCTTTTGCTGTTATAAACACAACCACTGAAATCTTGGCATAGCCTGATATGGCCACTGAAATCTTGGCATAGCCTGATATGGAGGTATCTGAGCATACCCATGGACCCAAAGTTAAATATGTGTCTAAGACAACAGAATTAAGAAGCTTAAGTGGGAAGCCTTTGAAGAATTAATAATAATTAATAAAATGAACAAAGGTGGAGAAAGAAATCTCTCTTACTTGGCCATGAAAGTCTATGTCAATTTTTAGAATTTCTTTATTGGGAGAACCATCACTCCAGACATTTAGCTTTCAATTTCAGAAAGAGCACGCAGTTACTTTTGGGAGACAGAGCTTGTTAACACCATAACATGAGTATAAACCTCTAAATCAGTAGAGAAAAAATGGTTTTCTTTCTATCACTCTGGACAGAAAGAGAAACTTTTAAGCATGCATCGGACTCACACAAAACATTTCTGTCACATCTTAAAGTGCATACTAGAGGTAAAGACGAGTATGCCAGATACAGTTTCTGATTTGAGACCAAAAGACAGCAATTATTTGGTGACTGGTTGTATTGTGTTGCTGTGATGAAGCTTTAACTTGATCCACGTATTCCTGCATGGCAGTATCGTCAATACTGCACATGGATAATTTGGCTATATACATTCTAGCTAGGAAATTCTGGGCAATCAAAGTTTGTGCATGACCCGTGCACCTGCCTGACAAGCAAATGTCTTTTATAAAAGCTCTGAATTTGTTAGATTTGTGTACTTACTAACAGCCCACTATAAAAAAAACACAACCAACAACCAAGCAACAACAACCAAAACCAAAACAAACAAAGCCAAACAGGCTAAGACTTGGAATTCTCCTTCAAAGATAATTTTAATATTCTTTCGACTTTATTGAAGTTCAGCTGAATAAAATATAGCAAATTCAACCTTGAAGGATCCTGAATTATTTTAAAATAAAAAAGGTTAAGATTAAGGGTTTCTCATGCTTTATCCTGGGAACCAAACAGTTGATTTAATACTGTGGTCTAGATGAGAAGAGATGCAAACCGTGCTGTTTTAGATAGAACTGTGATGTTTTCTGTCTGAATGAAGCACCCCTCTCCAAATTAAAAGTAACATATTGGAGAACAACCATTGTTCTTGCTGGGTAAAATTTCCAATGCCCTGAACTGATTCAGTAACTGGAGCCTAGGTAAGTTGGGAACCATATTTGCATGACTTTTAATGAAACTTAGACTCCCAATCACCTAAATTTATCGTAAAAATGGAGCAAAAGCTCCTACGTTGCTTGGTGATTTTTGACAATGTTTCCCTGGCTTCTTTTATATTTAAAGTTTGAGAGGAATTTTATATTTAAGGATTGAGAGGAATTAAGTTTTTATGACTTTACATGAAATATATTCACACCTTAGGTGTATCTTCTCCAGCCATTTCTCTGGAATGGCCTATGACTTCTAAATGATATGCCACATTCTAATGTTAGTGCAGTTCTAGCTGGAAATAAATTGACAGAATATCTAGCTAGCTGCAGAAAGTATCTTTCAGAGATCATGATGTTCCCAAGTGTTTCGAGAATGGAAAAAAATCATAATTTTTATATATTTAATGTATGTATTTAACATATCTGTTCATTATTCACAAGTGTTTCTATATATTTTACAAGTACACTTGAGCTACAGATTGTGAATAAGTGGTCTGCAGTAAGTATTTAGTTGCTGTTAAAATTTACTATTTGAACTTTAGGGCTGATCATCTACATTTTGCAGCTCTTGATTCTGTTTCTTGACTGGCTAAGGTAGTCTTCAGACATAGTTTTCAGATCAGTTTTGTTTCATCACTTAAAAAGCTTTATTTATTAATTAATCTTGAACGCAGGTCCAAAATTCCCTATTTTCAACCATATGAATTAACAAAGTCTTTATAGATGGGTGAACAAATAATAAAACCATGAACAAATAATAAAAAGAACACATAGTAAAATAAACTGGCTGGACTGAAACCTTTCTGTCTTTGTTAAAAAAAAAAAATACTCAGCATACGGTCTTGGTAAAATGAACTGTATACCCAGAATGCAGAGGATTAGATTTCTTTTAGAATGCTGTTCTGTGTAAAACTAACGATATATTTGGGCTGAATAGCTGAAAACCACATTTGGAGTTACCTTCTTGCCTGGCTTCTGGTTTACTGTAAACCATGGAGATACTGAATGTTCCCTGACCCTGGTTCAACAAAGTGCTGGAAAACTTGTTTATTTTAAGGTATGTTACACTGTTGCATTGCATGTACACTAATCACATGAGCCATTATGTGTGTATGTCTACTATCTAGTCAGGCTCTATGTGCATGCAAAGATAATTTTTTGTTTGTTTAATCCAGAGGTCAAAATTCAAAAGTTAACTTTGCATGTATATACCCAATTGATGTCTTTGGGGAAGATATTCATACAAACCTCTTTTACACGCTTTATATATAAATCTCTATTTGCTTATGTGTATCTATTTGTATGCATGTATGTTTCTTACATTATATATTTATTTGCTGTATTTCTTCTAGATATCACTGCTGCATCATTTTGGTTACCCTTGTAAAACCTTGGCATTCGAGAGTTCTTTGAAAATCTTTCCTGCATTTTTTTTTCCCCATTTTAAACAGAAATGTAGGCCCAAATATCTACTTAATTCAGAAACAAGTGTGCTCAAGCTGAGAATTCATGGAGAAAACTTGCCAGTATTCTCCTTTCCTCAGGACAAATTAGTTACCTAAAGAGGATCCTCTTCCCAGAGATCCACCGAGCGGGCTGGGGATGCCACTCTTGTTTGTCACTGTCACTGGACTGCTTTTACTAGCTGGGAAGAGGCTCTGTGTTGGAGATGTTGGGGATTTGACAGGTTCAGCTGTTTTGGGTCGGGCTGAAAGATTCAGTGGCTGGGCTGCTTCATCCTACAAGAGTTTAATGTAAATAGTTATTAGGAAAAGACAAATGAACACATCATTTTGCAAGCAGCAGTTACTTTACACCTCGAAGACAATACCACATTCTCCAGCAATAATAACAAAAGAAGCTAATTATCTGCCTCCTTTAAGATTCAACGAAAGGAAACCTCATTAATTTCTCTGTGTTATGCTTCTATTTACATTAACTATGTGGCTGGATCGCTCTTTTTGCCAAATTAAAATTTGAATTAGCTCACATTACAGCTTAATTTCCTAATGTGTTTTCAGAGATCTAAATTAACCTAGGGCATTTACAAAGAATTATTTAAAATTTCCAGCAGCTCAGTAATGCTTTTGCATTGGTTCCATTGGAAAAGTTCCTGGCACTATAAAAATAAGTTATGTGGCTTATTTTTAAATGTATTAGAAACTAAGGAATCAGAAGTACTTCTGTGAAAGAATCATTTGGAAACACTGACAGTTCTTTGGCCCACATTTAATGCTGCTGCTAACTTATGCATTCCATGCATCTTATTTTGAGTGCATGTTTTGTTTAGTAAAATAATCTATGCTGTTGCCCCATAATAGAAGATAAAGATTTCACTGGATTCAAATTCCTTGACTTACTACTGTAATGAATGCATACTATATGCATTTTAAAATATATTTTATTTTCTACTATTTAATTTTGTATATTTCATAATATTGTATTATTCAAATGTGTCATATTTTTGACAGACGTAAAATCAAGAATTTTTTTCACATAAGTGCTATTCTGCTTCTTGTTTGATACGTCTGTAATTATTTCTGTATTCTGTATTTATTTTTGCTGCATTCATCCTTTAGTGTATCTGTATGTTTATTTGCATAAAGACAAGGAATATTTTTAAGGATATGTAAATCTAGAATCAGCACTTTTCTGTCTTTTCATATTTTTCATATACAATTATGGAATAAATTCTCTCTGACACATATCTTGTTTCAGTGCTATAGGAGAATAAGTTGATCTAAGAAATATCTTAACTTTTGGAAGACGACTCATTGAAGCAATTAATTTCTTTGATCAGGGTAGATATTCACAATGTAACCTGCTTCCCATTCTTTGAGCTTGTTCCTTTTGCTTAATATGTGAAGCAAGACAGAGCATTTGGAAAATTGTGAAACAGTGATTTTCTGTAATTAAAGAGCCCAGTAAGACAGATCTCTCATTTAAAATATGCCCAAAGCAGAATTATGCTGGATATAAGAGAATATTGTCCGTATTTTAAAACACTGCACTGATCACTTCAAAGCTTAGAAATATATGTCAGAATACAATAATATACTACATTATCTCATCTTTTCCATTCTCCTTACTGTCAAGCTGTGATTTAGCAAAGTACATCTGATCATACACAATGCATTGAACAGGAAAATGTAACAAACAGGTATTTATAATGCCATCATATCTCGTTTTAAACTGTCTCCATAAAACCGCATGACATTTTTATTCTTCTTGACCCTGCAATGCGCACAAATGTCCACACCTGTTCAGAGTCCAAGTGAAAGCAGAAACACAAAGGTATAAGGGACACAGTCCATTCCTGTGCTTTGTGGCCACCTTTACATGCAAGCTGTTTCCTTGCACAAATAGAAAGTGGCTTCAGTAAATTTCTGTGAGAGTTCAGAGCCCCTTTCAGACTATGAAGTTTGCCAGACTAGCTACTGAGAGCATGTACACATACAAATCTATGCTACCATGTCCAATTTCTAAATAATTTTCTGCCTAGCACTGATATGATCGTGTGAAAAAAACTCTAAACCCTGCCAGAACCTGTTTGTTTGTACTTCATAGACAGCATTCTCATTTCTGCGAGGCAACCGAAAAGCTGGAAAACATTTGGGTCACTGACATAAAAAAAACCTATCATTACTTTTTGAAAGATCTGACTCCTGTAAAAGAATTCCATTAGTTTTATAAATAATGCATGTAGTATATACAAATAACTGTTTAAAAACAGAAAGTATAGAGGATTTGTTAAGCAATGCACGACCATCAAAACTTCCAGTTCTTCTAAAGGTAACAATTCGCAAAGAAAGCATATAGGTACTAGTTTATTAGAGCACTTTTATAGTTAATAATTAATTTCTTCATTCATAATGAATCATTAATGATTCATTAATCTCTTCATCTACCATTGGCATTGGTATTTGTCCACATGAAGCCCTTGTAGTTTATCTTTAATATTTTCAATGTAATAGTGTGCTTAATAAAAATAAGAACAAAAAAGCCTTCTTTTTTATTAACATATATTTCAGTCCATTCAAGTTAAATTATGTAGGGAAACCCCCAAGAATTTGCATGTGGTCAATTCTGTAATAGGACTCATCTGGCCACAAAGCTGGAATGGTATTGGCCTTGGTTCAAGGAGATATGTGCTTGAATTTAACCAGGGAAAATTTTACTCATATAGTAAAGGTTTGGTTTGGTGTAGGTCCATTTGGCTCACTCACTTACAAAATTACTTTTTTACATTAAAGTAGTCAGTAGTATATTCTCAATACCATAAATCACTGGTGTCAGGTATCACTATACTACAGCAACTTTGCTGAAACAGTTGGGCTTTGCTTCTGGTGGCTTCTGTATTGACCGTAACAAACTCTGCATATGTGGTAAATTTCACTGCCTGCTCTCAAGCCTGGCAGTGGATTACAAGAGGTAAAATATTAGACTAATACACATCTACAGTTAAGTAAAGTGAACGCTTTGCTAAATAAATGTTAGATCTGGCCATAATGGAGTAGTTTTTATTTATTAGTACTCTCAGCCTAGCAAAAAAGTGTCATGGAAATTTATCAGCCCGGGCAGAAATATCTACTCACCCACACTTTACCATGATGATTGATGATAATGAAAAAACGAATGATATTTTACTCTCATGTCAAAAAATACAAAAAAAAAAAGAAGAAACCCTCACCTCAAGTGAGTCAAATCTTCCCAGGCTGGTTTGAGACTAAGGACTGTGTGCCTGTAAGGTGTTAGCAGCTAGCAAAACGATGCATTCTCTCTCTCTCTCCACAAAGTCACGATATGCCTTCTTTAGATCTATTTTAATAGTTCTGCGTTTATAGCGCTATCATTCAAATGGGTAAAACATCTGAATGTTGGTGGTTTTTTTACAGTTTGAAGTAAATTGTTTCTCAGCATATTTAGTCTCCTGAAATTCAGAACAGCCACAGGAGAACACAGCAATAAAAGCCAGCCAGTTCCACCCAAAGGTACTAGCTGCACCACTGATTTCAAGGGGTGCACGATGTTCATTTCAAGCTGCTGGCAAATGCCATGTTGTAGCTGCCTGATTCCAAGCAAGTGAGAATAAGCAGGCACAAGCATTCAGCAGTGGCGCAAAACCAACAAGGAGCAGCCCGGTTGTCAGCAGCTGTGTGAAATCAGCAAAAGTCAAATCAATCTGCAGTGACATAATGTTTTCCCCGGAGTCCTGACTTAGATCTTATTTTTATGTGAGGCTTTTTCCAAAATCATAGAACAAGTACAGCTAGAGATTTATAAAATAATTAGAAGATCTACAGTCTCTCTCTTGCCTTAATAATATAAGCTAGCACTGTATTTTGAGATACTCAAAAGTTCAATGTGAAACAATTGATGAAATGGATGCCATTTATGCACACTACTAGAATACAAACTGAAATCTTGAAAATATCACATTTTAGTGATGAATCTGTTGTGCTGCCTGTGGTAGGAAGAGGGACGCCTGTTATTTTTGGAAGCAAGAAGTGAATGCTTTCTCTTCCCTTCTCTATACTGATAATACAGCACTAAAACTGAACATTTTATTTGAATATTGAAGAACTTTCATGTGGTTCAACTTCCAACTGTGAAATAATTAAATAGGCCATTTAATTTCACTGCCCTTTTCAGACACCGACTTTTTTCTTTACTGAACAATACCTTAACTTGAGTTACCGGGCTGGTCCCTCTCTTCTCATTTTTCATCCCAGTGGGTGAGAGTGCCCCTGTCGTATTTGGTGGCTGTGGAGTAGATGGCATTTTGGCTCCAGGAGAAACTTGCATGCTTGCCAGCTGAGCTGCATACAGTTGCTGGAAGACAAGAAAATATACAATGTATTCCTGCAAAATTCCTAAAAAAAGAAGTTGTAAGCATACATAATTTTTATCGCTCTGCCGTTTCTTCTCTTAAAGGACTTACACGTTTTTTTTCAGCACTTTCTTGTTTGTGGCTTTTCCTCTCTTGTTATTTTCAAAAAGGAAAAAAAAAATAGTCTGGAAAACTCCCACACACCAATATCTTTTTTTCTTTTTTCTTAATTTGACTTTTAGCTGATTTCTTTTTCCTTCTGGCTAATGGTGGTCATGGTAATGAGCAAAAGGTTATACTGGGCCTGAACACTAAAAACTGAATTGGCAAAACTATAAGTCTGGTTATGAAAAGGAGGTAAAAACCCCTGTCAGAAACAGCAATGCTTCAGGTCTTTCTGTTCTTAACCAGAAATTACGCCCTTTTCTGAAGCTGACATTGGAATCATCTGCTACCAAAAGGCAAAGCTACATCTTCTTTAGTTAGCAATGAGAGTTAAAACAGGGAACAGAGTATGTCTCCATCTCAGTGTACGGTGATTGTTATAACTTCTATAAATGCCAATAAGGAATGTAGACCTTAAAAATTCCTGTAAGTAGTGATGAAAATACAAAAACATGTTCATGGAACTTTTCAAAAAGTTTAACTGAAACATAATAAAAGACTTGTATATTAAAATAAACTATTTCTACCAATCTAAAGTGTTTACTGAAGAAAAACAAATAGGTGTAATTTCCTTACAGTGACCAAATTTAAACCCTCACCTTGAATTAGCATCAGCAATAATTCTTCTACCATAAACAGGGAAGATCCTAATCCCTCTTCTACACATAAATCTATATAAGCTTTGCCTTATTAGTGAGAAAAAAGCCAGGTGGTTTGTATGTAATTTCCAACATTACTATCATTCAGATGGACAAATAAAAAAAATTACAGTAATCAAAAGCAGACCTTTCAGCACATGTAATTAAATGAAAGCTTAATAAAGAATAATTTGCAAGAGCCAGATGTGCTTATGTCATAATTGTTGCTTTCTTTGGAACAATTTTTCTAATATAACAAGCCCCCACAGAAATGAAAGTTACACAATACTATAAGCTCAGTGACTCAGTGGCTAGACAAACGCGTGAGAGGGGCACAGTCAGAACTCTGGCTGACAAATGAAAACTTTTGTTTGTTTGTTTGTTTGTTTCCTGCCATTCCTTTTCAATACCACACAGAGGCTACAAAAGGATCACAGATTAATATTTTGAAAACAATGGTGTTTAAATATTTTGGCTACTGCACTATTTCTTCCTGTAGAAGAAAATGAGAAAAATTGTAAATAGAAAAAATTCCCAGCTTTCAGTGATGTCCTGGAGAATGAAAATGAAGCATTGTATACAATAGTAAGTGGGCGTATTTCTTCCCTACTTCTGGGATCTGATACCTTTTAGCGCATTCTTCAGGTCAGTCTACGCTTGCTTAATAGGAGGCTCTGCTTATATGAGAGTAAGAAACACATTTCACAAACTTCTGAAAGCCTGCACATTCTCAGCTCACAAATAATCAGGCACTGTGCTATGAAAGACATGATAAAATAATCTTGAATACAATTTAAAGACAAAATCCACAGATTATAATGGTTTTCTCAGTGTTCTGTACTTTGTCTATTAAAATATTTTAATTTTTTTTAATAAGACCTATTTAACATCTACTTCAACTATCTGGGGGAGATGACTTAGATTTTCCTAAAACTAGACTAAAACTTTACTACTTAATGTAGTGAGTATTGCACTTTCAAGATCAGGGAAGGAATTCTCTGTGAAAATAAATCCAGGTTTATCAAGTAAAGTTCAAAATAATTTCCTTCTTTCTTCTCAGGTAAGCAATCAAGGCAAAAAAGGTGGAGTATGAGTTATTCTTTCTACAAAATTCAGTCTATCTTAGACGACAGAAGTCAATAGTCAGTGACGGAAAGTAGCATAGTGTGGTGGGTTGACCCAGGCTGTCTGCCAGCCGCCCACCCAGCTGCTCTCTGCCTCCCCCTCCTCAACAGGACGGGGAAGAAAATAAGATGGAAAAGCTCACAGGTCGAGGTAAATACAGGGAGATCACTTCCCAGCTACCATCACAGGCACAACGGACTTGGCTTGGGTAAAATTAGTCAAATTTATCACCAAGTACAATAGAATTAGATGGTGAGAAACACAGACAAAAACTAAAATCCCCCATCCTCACCATTTTCCCAGGCTCAGCTTCACTCTTTCATTGCTGACTCCTCCACCTCCGACCCCTCTGGCCTGGCTGCCAGCAGGGATGTTCCTCACACTTTTCCCCTAATTCCTCGCTGCCTGTGCAGCATTTTGCCCTTTCTGGAGAACATTTTCCCAGAGGTGCCACCAGTTTGGCTGTCAGGCTCAGTGGTGCCCTATGGCGGGGCCGTTGAGGAACCGGCTGTCTCTCCTCACAGCTGTCTCTCCTCACAGCCGTCTCTCCTCACAGCCCTCGCCCTGCAGCCCCCCACCGCCAGCACCTGGGCACAGACATTGGGCAAGCACGGCAAATGGAGCTTGTAGCCCAGTTAGTCACGACAAGTAAGCAAAGGTGTGTTTATCATCTCTAAAAGCTGTATCTCACAGTGGAGCTGTATCTCGACTAGATATCTCAAGATCAACGCGAAGAGAGAGACGTGAGACACTGGTCGGGGGAGGGCTCATTGGTGACCTGGTACCCGAGTCCCAGCAGAACTGGCAACTGAAATGTCCACAGCACTTTAAGGGTCACAAAAATAGCAACCAGAAAAGTGGGCTGTTATAGTGACTATTTAGGAAATGGATTTTGGAAATGCAAACATTAAAAGCAGAATAAAGTTAGAATTACATGCTGCTCCCCTCCCAGTGTGTTGAGGGCTGTATTGGCTGTGCTGCAAGTAGTGCGAGGAAGAAATGTTTCTAAAGGGAGACGGAGAATAAAAGAAATTTTGTCATTTATATATATGTGTGTGTGTACAATTCATCACTGCATTACTCCAAGGTCATAGTACTGGCTTTAGCCCAACATTTCTATAAGTTTGTTTTACACCATAAAAGCAAATGTAAAAATAAATAACAGTAATTAGCTTTCTGGTTTGCTTAGACTTTAAAATGAAGCCGTTCCACAAATGAGGGCAAATCTTGCAAGAATTCACACTAGTGCTAGCAACACTGCCGTGTGGACTGGGAAGCTGTGTAACTTCTTTTAAATACCAGTTTGTATGGGAAGGTAGCCAGTCTGAAAAAATATGTGCACACCACTGTTGAAGGGATAAAAGTGATATTTTTGCAAATGCCGCTGTTGTGGCTCAAAATGGCAATTTAGGACCTCACATTGAGATGGTCAGGTTGTGAAGCTTTTATCTGCAAAATAAAGGAGGGGGAAAACCCTCAAACATTGAATGAATGTTTATTGTTAGCTTTTAATGCTCAAAAGCAAAAGTGTCAATGGAATTTTTTCATTCAAATTTTAACCTACTGACTATTGAGTAGTGACTAAAAAAATTAACCTACCTCAAACACTGAAACATATCTTCTTTTTAATGTATGTCTAGCACATAAGAGAAAAGCATTTCATAACCCTTATGTCAGCCACTGACTCAGAAGGCTCTTGATTACAAATTAGATATTCAAATCCATCAAGTATTCATGATTGTTTTAAGAAGTCTTAAAAATATATAGCCTGTTTTTTATGGTTTTTGTTAAAAGGTCACTAAGTTAGATTCTTATAATCCAGTTCCCAGCATCTGAATATAAGTAGTGCTGATTTTGAGTTACTGAGTGCTCCTGCATAGTTATCAATTTTGAAAAATGACTTAAGGTATGTGAGCAAGGATGTAGTTTTACAGTTTTCAGAACAAGGTTTCTTCTAATGTCGTGATCTGACACTGAAGAGCAGTCTCACTTAAGGCAATGGCAAGTGCAGTCTCACATTTGGCACCTATGAACTTACAGGCTTATGGACTTAAGCACTTGTTACTGAAACCCTATTCCAGCTGTAATCAACTAAAAATCTGAGGGGAATTTATGAAAGCTGGAGGTCACTATGAGTCTGAATGATGTTCATCTAGCTAAAAAAAAATTGCAGACGAGTGGGAAAGCACTGTACTCAGCGTGTGTACAGCACAGCACAAGTACATACTGATTTTTCACCTGGAAACAGCAGAATTCGTACTAAGCCTTTGCTACAGCGTAGAGCTACCATCCAAGAAGAATTGAATACCTAACAAAAATAACATTCTGGGGGTGATGGTGGTGGTATTTTCTTCTTCAGAAATTGCCTATGGAATTTGATGAATTATTTCCATTTCATTCTTTTTATAAAAAGTATCATTCACAATTTAAAATTTGTCAAAAAAACCCTATCAACTAATAATAGAGCATCTTGACTGATCCAAATGTTGAAACCTTTCTTAACACCATCTAAGTTTCCCAATGTCATTGCGAGACGTTTTCACGATACACAAGGATAACAGCCTTCACTGCCAGGGTTCATTCATGCCTTGCCAGAAGACAAAGACCTTAGGTTTACACATCCCTCTCACAGGTTTCAAAATCTTTTCAATTGTTTTTCAACTATTTTTTTCAACTAGCTTTCAATAATTAAAACTCATTCATTAGCTCAGCTCCCTTTCCCGCATGACTTTTCGCTTGCACGTAGGCCTGTGACATTCCTAGACTTGTGCTCTGCCGAATGACAGATACTCACCTCTTCGGCTGCAGCACCTGTGTCTAAACGAATGAAAAAAGGTGAAGAATTTTGAGAATTGAATGTTACAGAAGTAACACATGGTGAGAAAAATAGAATGGGCCTTAAATCAACACAGTTAAGGGAGATTTGCACTGACAACAACTTGTAAATTTTGTGACAGGCTGTTTTACCACCTAACACAGAATTATGATTATCATAACCTGCTTACCAGTGGCTTGTCAATGACAGGCCTTATGGAAAAAGTTTATTTAGAGAAGATATTTCAATAGAGAGAAAGTGATCAACTGCTGCCTAGGAAAGAGGCTGTTTCTTTAGATAGACGAGCCCAGGAAGGAAATGGAGAGAGCAGTTGCACTCGTATATACGAGAACAAAAAGGCAAGGGCTGGAGACATTTCAACTGACTGTGTTGGTGAGGGAGAATTTGGTTACAGCAGTGGGGATATGATTCAGATGTTATTCTTCATAGGAGAATTCTGAAGAAAGTATAGCAAATCCATATGTGAAATATGGAGATAAGAAAGAGAGTGGTTGCAATAGTCAGCGTAGCAGGAAAGTGCAGGTGATGAGGGCTGGCCAAGAATGACGAATTGCAATGGATGCACCTGGAAGATGGCTCACAAAGAAATTCAGTAGAAGGTGGCTTGATTCAAGGAGGAAGAAGGGATGTGTTCCAGAAACATTTACTGATTTATTTTATTTTACTAAAAGAGTTATGACCAAAAATGAAAAGACATTCTCCTTTTTCTGTATTTGCATGTTATTTCTCCAAAGGTGCTGGAAATTATTTTTTTTTAGCTCAAAAATGAGTGCTAAATTTTCTGGACACTGATTATTCTGAAGTCTTCCATTACTAAAAACGCAAGTCCTATGTTACATCTTCAACAAATACATTTGCTACAGTAAATGAAACCGAACAATAAAACTACTGAGAATCAAGTGAGGATCCTTATTTGTCAGCATTTTAAATGAATTGTGCAAAGCTGAAATATCTTATTTATAGAGATGAAAGTTCAGCTATTTAGACAATGAGTAATTTAGTTTCTAAAGATGAAAAACTCTAAGGAGTGACTGCAAGTGCTGTTGAAATCCTGCACTACAAGAGGTAATGCAGTTATTTTTTTCCACAGTATATTTAGTACGTAGTGTTGCAAAGCTGTAATTCCAGAATTTTTCTTCCGAATATATAACACGCAATAATAATACTTAGAACTGTCTGATTACAAAGGGCTCTTACAAGATCACCAATGCCAGCAACATCTTTACTACTTGCAGCACACATTTCCGAAAAGAAGCTACCCAAAGCAATCCCACCTTCAGTAGGACAGCTTATTTTTTATTATTGGTGCAAAGGTGCTTAAAATAAGCTCGATGTCAAACAGATTAAAGGAAATACAGTCTCTGAAAAAGTTTTTCTTCTGTTTGGAGGAAGAATGGATTAGTGCTAAAATCCATGTTTTGGGTGTCATAGATAATAACTACGGAAATAAAGATTAAGTGCTGACCTGAGCTCAATGACATTGGTATGGCCTTCAACAGTTCAGACAAGGTAACCTTTTTAAAAAGCAGTGCAGAAACATAAATATCCTAATCAAAAATTTCACACATGTCTTAAATTAAGTGCAAGAACTGTTTATAAAGTAACATTAATTGTACTTATTCCTTCCTATTTTTGTACATAAATGTCATTTTTTGTATTGGGGTCTCTTGTACACCAAATATGTTCAGTGACTAACACTACTAAAACACCAAGGTAAGAAATGGGGAAATATATTGGAGAAATATATACATATATATATAAAAGCACATGGTCATTTGTCTTTTTAAGATATTTTAAGAGGATTTTTAATGCAGATCCTTAGATTGAGAGGTAGGTTAACAGAAAACGACATCCAGAACACAAGACAGCCTAAGCAACTCATCAGCAGGTTAACCATGTGACAAACCCAGGGGCAACTCGAAGGCAGCTACTGCCTGTGGAGTTTGCCAAGAAGCCAGATGCCATCACCAGAAAAACACCTTCCACAGCTCAGCATCTGTGTCCTCGGAGTGCTCTCCACACAAAAGGAAAAGGAGGAGGATGAGAAAGAGAAGGAAAGGTGCATATAAAATTGCTAAAGTACACATGAAAGCAACTCTTTTTTTGAATTTAAAAATCTAAAACTTGGAAAAATCAAAGCTTTTGCTGGTGAAAACAAGATCCCTTCAAATTAATAGGTAGACTATTTTATGCTAAAAGTATATATTTTCTTTTTCTTTTACCATGTGTTTGTGCAGGTGCTACCTGTTAAAACAGTATTTTATAAATTTATTTTCATGAAATTTGGACGTCTCAGTAGCATTTTCTAAGTTTGTTCTAAGAAAAACGTTAACAAATCAAAATAAGGTGAGTTTTACAGATCTGCTAGTACTGTGCGCCAGACCCTCCTCTGAATTTCACGTGTGCCACCACATGGATAATAGTGGCTTACTATTTCAGAACCAACAATTATGCACCATTTCCTTAACTCACACGTTTATGCTAACTAACTTACAACTATTGGGCTTTACATGGGTGTATCTGAAATGGAGTAGATCAGGTACAGCTACAGGAAATTGGAGTAACAATTGGGGAAAAAGTATTTAATTTAGAAATATGATAAATAATAAGTAAAAAGACACCACAAAGACTCCTTTTTCTCTTCATAATATATGTATATGGTTTCCTTTTAACAGCATCATTCCTTTCTTTCCCCTGTTTGTACACGCCTAACCTATCCATAGTGGACATAACATTCTGATTTTAAACACCATATATCACCCTACAACAGAGTCTGCTCATTGTTACAGCATGTGAATAACCTCTACTTCTTACAATAATGCACCAAATACCTTTGCAAAAAGGCGTTAAGGTGTAACACGAACAAGCAGCTAATGAATTATCATAACTAATGTCATAATAACAAAGATCGTTGCAGTGATTACTTATGCACTTGCTGGCTAATGTGCTCTCAGATTTATTACAGCCCAATATGTGCAAACAAACTAACTGTATTCATGAAAATACAAATAATACATTTTGTAGTCACAGATGGAGTTAGAAGACTTCAGTTTCCCCTATATGTTCAGGTATGCATCTACTGAAAAAATTCTTTCTCAGCTAAAAGAAAGATTTTACCAGTTATTCATATTCATTCACCTCAGCTTTTTTTTTTACATACCTGTGTAAAGCCAACACATTAACACCAGTAACTTCAGTGTCTGTAAGTTGCTAGTCTCTATATCACCAAGAGAAATTTTTATGTGGCCTTAAATCCCATTCAATTCCTATCTCCTTAGGAGATACACATGCCTGTTTTGCTTCTCTCTCAAGCTGCAAAGTAACAGATACCTAATTTCACCATCGAGTGTCTGCCGGTTCCAACCCCTTTTACTGACCACAAATTCATTGTCCTGGTTCAGAAAAAGAAAAATTGCTCTCATTGCTTCTACTCCCCTGTTGCAGATAATGGCCAACCCATACCAAAAATAAAAGAATGTCTACACATTTTAGATACTGCAGCTTGTATTGTTGTAGTACTGCAGAGTCAAGATCCCCTTATGCAAAATAACAGCTTTATTTTGTTAAAAGGGCCTAACTTTAAGTGGACCATGGAATATTTATGGCTCTCAGTAGTCCTTTGAAAGAGTTATCTTATGTTTTTATGCCGATCATGGGTCAGAGGTTCAAATCAGCACTTCTTTCTGTCACTCCTTATATGTTTTACTATAATTTACAGCTCAGCAAGAGGACTCATAAAACAAAAGTGTCTATTTTACTTCAGCAACTAATTCTAGCTAATCAAAGCTTTCCAGCAAAACAACCCAGCATGAAACTCTGCGTGGAAAATATGCAGAGAACAAAGCGTTTTGTCAAATAACACATCTCATGATGTAAACACATATGTCTCTTATAGGAAATTTTATCGCTTCCACATTATCGGCACACAAAAGGAGCATTCTTGTCGCAGACCTGGTGCGACTGTGGAGCCATCGTCATTGGAAACAAGAGCCTGATTAGGTTCCCACACAGATATGAATAGATTTTCTTTTTTTAGCGTAATGCTGCCTTTCTTATTTCTTAAACAGACTAGTAATTGTGGCTGTAAAAACAGTGAATTGTGTTTGGACGACATTTGTTTCTTCATATTTTTTTTAGCTACCCAATGACACCAATTATCCCATATGGTTGTCCTCTTCTGGAAAGTCTGAGTTAATCCACAGCTGTGAAGATGAAGACGCACCCAGCAGGCTCTAAATCTGGTGGGTCTCTTGTCTGCTAATAAAGTCCACAGTCTGCTGGACAGATGTTAAGAGGATCTGTTAAGTAAGTCAGTGACAAAGTCCCAGACTTCTGCTGGGGAAAACAGTTAGCAAAACCATATCTATTCTTCATAGATTTTCATTTCCTGCCTCATCTTGTGGAGAAGCAAATTTTCATAACTTGATAGAGAAGAGTCCCACAACATATATAATAGGTCCTGCTCAAAATATGAATGGACTAAATGATCGCATTGGCATGTATCCTGAAGAAATGATAGACCTTTTTGTCCTTGACTTATTCTTGCATGCTGTGGTTCCTGCACTATTATTTTGTTTGGTTTTATTCATCACAGTATGGACTTGTATTGGAAGAGCCTGACTAAGTATTGCCAGCTATAAAATATCTGCTTAAATTTTTAATGTAATGGGAAATGTAAACTGAAGATGAAATTACCGTTTGACTAATTTTTCTTTAAATGTTATTAACATTGCTTATTTTTAAATGAAGGATTTACAGAGAATACATTCTGGCCTCAAGGCTCATGCTGATGTTCGGGGCTGGGGGGAAACAAAGCAGAATGCGAAGATACCTGCAGCAAGATCCATGTTTAGATACTCACTCACTCGCTCATTCATTTTTCCCTTTTCCCACCTGTTTATTATCATGGCCTGAGAGCATAGACACCCAATCCCAAAGTCTCTCTCAAGTTACAGTCATGTTAATTTAGAGAAATGCTAGAGCCCTAAAATATATGCACCCCTGCAATAAAGAACTAACTTGCCTTCAGGCACATGTGCATCAAGGTGCTCTGAAGATCATTTCTGTTTCATTTGCAAACTGTATTTCTCATTGTTTCGACCTCATCCTGCTTTGACATAATGAAGTAGAAATGGCCACCAAAACAGCCCACTCCGCTTTGCTGCCTAAATGAAGGCAACTTTCATTTAGGCATTGTTCCTGAGATCATACCCCTTAGAAATCAAATGGCATTGATTTAATTGAATTATGACAATTAAATACAAGCTCTCGGCAACTGCTTGTTGACAGCCTGCTTACTGTAAAGCTGTGGGCAAAGCCATGAAAGAATGCTTAGAGCTCAAATAAATTATCAATCACTGCAAGTAGCTAAGACAATGTATACAATTAGGCACCTGGCAGTTGCCTCTGAAGTGTTGTATTTGTTTCCCCTTAGGAAGTAAAGCCATTGATTTATTAGTTTTACAGCACCTTTACAAGTTTCGAAGACATAATGTCACCTCATCATCCTATAAGGCTGCTGGGAAGTTTTAATGAGATAGATAGCACCAAAATTGTGAAAGAAAAGTTTCCTCTCTGCAAAAAATACGAATTCAAAAATGTATCCTAAAATTTTTATACAATCGAAGTTATGAAATTACGTTAGGTATCTCATATCACCATAGAATATATATAATGTTGGCTCTATTGAAATAAAATACTCAGGTCACAAGTGTCAGAGTCTCGGATATTTAAATGAGACTTCCTATTTCTTCCAAGTTTTGACCGAGTCAAAAATCTAACCCTGTAAAGTGTAGGTACTGGTCCTAAGTCCGCCAGAGAGAAAACTGTATTTTTGCCATGTCAGAAAAAACAACGGGCAGGCCGAAAGCTGACCAGAGGGAACAAAGTAACAGCTACTGGAAAAAAAAAAAATAAATAAAAAACATAAACTGAAAGCCTTCTGTAGCAAATACAGAGGTCTTGCTTTCTGAAGAGCAATTCCCTTGTGAAGCCACTGACTGAAGGGAGAGGTAAAAATCCTCACTGACTTGGCGGCTGTGTCTCACCTCATTTCACTCTTTTTTTTTTTTTCCCCCCGCCTTTCCAAACAGACTGAGTGTTGGTCTGCTGAGAATATGATGCTAAGCCACTTTTCCTGTAGAGTTTTTAAACTGGGCCTCTGAGAAAGGGTTTGATACAATTCAATGACTGAAGTAATACCTTTGTCCATCTGAGCATTAAATGGCCCATTGAAATACAGCTTAGTTAGAAAGAATTTCAGTAAATGGTGCTTTCTAATTTTTTTTTTATTATTATTATTCCTCTCCCAACAGATTACGGCCTGGATCTGAAAATGCAGTTCAATCACTTTTGGTTGCCTCTCAGGTCAGGCCTTTAGCCAGTATTAATTAAATATAACCCCTTTAGAATACTGGAGGTTAAATGAGAGCAACAAACTGGTCATCTTCAAAATATTACCTCACACTCTCCAAAAAGCTGTAACCTATTTGGGAGGGCCATCATTTAAACACATCGGTCTTAACAGTGAAAATTTATTAGGGGTGGGTAATCCATGCTAAAAGCTATTTTGTCCATCAGCTAGTAATCACAAAACATTAAACAACTATTTCCATGCAATATACTGTCTATTGTGTTTAAATAACACACATCATAAAGGAAAGTGCTGCATCAGACAATTTAGGTTGTAGCAGCACATACAGCACAATTTTCAACTTGATAAAGTGAAACTATAAAGAATCAATGCATAAGTCAGACAGCTTCCATACCTAATATTCTTCCCTGCAGCTATTAGAAGTTCACATTTTTGTCTCCAGCAGGCATGAACATTAGTATACCGTCAATTTCATGTCTTCAGTCACATTTTGTTGTCTGTTCCATACAATTCGACCAGACCATCAAATTGGAAAGTAGCTGAAATTGTCTTTTTTCATCGTAATGATTTTAAATGAGAAAGGGACGTTTTCCTGCAAGCTGTTTGTTTACTGCTTTGTAAAAAGTTTCCTAAAGTATTCACAACAATTTTACTATTAAATTAGTTGAAAGAAAGCTTTTTAATACACGGCAATTAGTCTTGTCTTTCTGAACATGACTTTACTGTAAATACTCCTCCTTGACTATCCCTTTGTCCCAAGATTCCTTAGAAGAACGCAACCAAGCGATAATTCAGCATTATTGCTGCTTCAGTGCACTAATCGCTTAAAGAGCAGCAAGGACCCTATGTTTACTGCCACAAGGCTCCTACAGCCTCCTGGCCTAAGGCAGGCTTCCCAGCCCAGCAGCATCCAGATGTCAAGAGGAATATCCAGGTCCTGATGCAGCATGCCGCTCCATTCCAGTATGGCCTAAACATCTGTTTCATCTGCTGGCGTACAACCTGCTGAATACACTGAGGCTGCCGCACAAAGTAGGGAATTGAATGAGGGTGGGAGCGAAAGACTGCAGTCTCATAGCTCAGTGTACGTATCACTAAAAAAAGCTCTATGCAGACACAAAAATTAGCATGAAACACTTGGAACCCCAAAACTAAAAATCTAGACAAATAGCAGGAAGGACAATGCAATAATTTAAAAACCCAACCCTTTTTATAAAATATATGCTTAGCATTTTTTCTCCTAATGGAGAAAAAGGCCATAACACCTAGCTTCTCATCTTACTATTTTTACCCTGGTTTAATTCTTTATGGTGTAAGAAAAAGACAAAAGAAAAAAAAACAACACAGAAATATTTAAGACAAATTGCTTGTTGCGGTTGTAACAACTGCTCTTCACAAAAAATGTGTAAAAATGAGGTGAACATAGGCATCTGTTACATATTTATAATTTTCTACAGATAGTAACTCAGGAGTTCTAAAACAATAGGCATCTTTTGTCTAAAAGATAGGAATATGTAAACATTGACGTTTTATCTTGAGGCGTGACAAAAAACGGCAAGCATTTTAGTTGATCTAGATTAAGGTCTGACAAGGAATAAAGGAACGCTAACTGTTCTCATCTCTTCTACTTTGTGTATCTATTCTCTTGTATTTTTGCTAGCAACAATAATAGAATAGCTGCATGCTACCATGCAAATTCTTTGAGTCATTTATGAAAGCAAGATCAAAGCCCAAACTGAG
This sequence comes from Larus michahellis, assembly GCF_964199755.1. Classification (NCBI taxonomy): domain Eukaryota; kingdom Metazoa; phylum Chordata; class Aves; order Charadriiformes; family Laridae; genus Larus; species Larus michahellis. The sequence continues at coordinate 79,441,449 of NC_133899.1, read as the reverse complement.
AGCGCATCTTTTTTCCCTGTATTTTTTCTCAAGTGGAGAACCTAATGAGAGGTAGTTTAACCAGGAGTCTTCCTCTGCAATTGCAGAGCAGGAGCACTCGCACAGCACAATCTCCTGGTTTAGTCTTCTCTGGCCAGCCTGGGGACATGGCTCACCTCCGTGTGCCAGGAAACAGGAGCACAGAAGGCAGGAGGGACTTAATACTTTTGTGTCCCACCTCCGCATGGGGTGAGCGCCTGTACCCAGAAAAAGGAAGTAGCTCTCAGACCTTCCATTTAAACACACCCTCTGATAACCTGAACAAATCACCGTTTTCTTTGTGCTGCTCATGAAGTGGATACACCGCTACTGCATTACTACAGTGTCTGAACTAGGTATATCTGAACACAACCATAAAGTATTCCTATTAAAGATAAAATGGGAGCATGAATAAAATCTGTTATTTTAATAAAATATTGTAAGCATCAAGAACAAAAAAGAATGCCACAATATGTAAAAACTTCAGCAAATGTCTATAGCCATTTCCTCTGCAGCAGGATAGCAGAAATGTCAATAAAATCTTTCTCTTGTGCATAAAGATTTGCATTCCTTCATTTAATGCTGTCAGATTACTGATATGCTACTTTTTGATCACAATTCTCCCGTTACTGTGCCCAGAAAAGAACACAATCGACTTATCTTTGTGATTCTCCCAGATTATACATTGTACTACCCAGCTTGGAAATTGGCAAAAAAATCTTTAACTTTTTTTGTGATTTTGCAAAATAACTGACACACTCCACTGAAAACTAGTATGTATTTGATACAGAATTAAACAGATGGATAAATAAAATATAAGTTCATTTAAGCCTTTGGTAGAAAGCCAGTCACAGCAAAGGACAACTGCATTTGCTTGAAAAAGTAATTTCGAGTTTCCAGTGGATAATGTTACTCGACACAAAACGTGAAACGTTGAAGATAAATCTTTCTGTGATTTTCCTACGTTTGCTTCTATGAGAATTTGCTTTTGGCATTTTTATAGCATAAATTCTACCTCATCAAAACTGTGGATGGCACTAAAGTTAACAAAGAAGCTTACCTAGGAAAGCAAGCAAGGACGAGGAAGCATGGATCCAAAGACACCTACAAACAAAGGCTCTAGTATTTTGAACTCCTTCTCCTGTGTCCAAGGAAATCAAACGAGCAGCACTTATTTAAAATAAAAATATAACCAGATCAATCAGCAAAATATGAAAATATAACCAGATGGTTGCATCGGAGTGCAGTTTTTTCATTCACTTTACACTATCATAATATTATCTTCTCTGGTGACACTGTAAATCAAATTATTCATAGCAAGAATTTAAAATGTTTTCTGATATTCTTTTAGAAGCTCTTCCGAAAATCAGGTTTTTATTCCTTACTGCTATTATAAAGTATCTTTAACAATAAATGTATGAGGACTATATGAAGAGCAGTTCACTCATGAATTTAGACACTTTCACACACTTTATGTGTAGAAATATGTTCTGGACTAAAGCGAGCATAAAAAGGAGCTGCTTAAAGAGAATCCCTGTGATAAGGGAAATAAAATTATATGATTGAAAAGCAATTAATTACAGTAAGTTTGCTGAACGGATGATAGCTATCAAAGCTTATCAAATTTTGCATTTCAGAGTTTTATATATTTATTTTTAAAAAGTGTTAATACATAGATGAGCTTTGTGAGAGAAGTCAGGAGTTTCATTCAGGCTCATGTCAGTGGGATTACAAGCAATTATGAGTAACTGCTTGTTGAGCTGTGTGAAATGAGTTGGTGAATGAGTTTCCTAGTAAGCACATGTCCATGTCACTGGTACGACTGTCAGTAATGTAGACAATCTTAGTTGAAGGGGTCTAAAAACTTAATTATTCTCATAATCCTACAGGGGATAAAATCAGTTCAGGACAGAAGATAGTTGTACAATTGCTGCGTCTAGTGTAGATCTCCTACATTTGTCAATCTGGCAGCAGACAGAAAAACAGAAGTGTAAGAAAAAGAAATCAGGACCTGGAAAAAAGAAGTGGCAATAAATCTGCTCTAGAAATATTTCTTAAGATCCGGCATAGGTTGGTGGGTTCATTCACTGACCACCCAGATGGAGAAATTGTCAAATGTAACGATTGCAGCATTTCCCATGTAGAACTGTACAGACACAGAACAAGAAAACTGAATGCTCACCTATCGCTGCTAATCATACTGAGAGGCAAAAGCACTGCAATTAAATTTCTACAGGCTCCCATGACAGAATAATGAGACACCATCCCAATAATAAATGGGAGCAAGGTAGGGAAGAGGAAGAGTCCCATTTAAACTACCTCTCTGAATTACCATGTCTGAATCCCCACTTCGTGAGAAGATGCCAAAGCAGCTCTGCATTTAAGAGCTGAATTTTTTGAAAGTGCTGCTTGGGGGTTGAAGCTGTAATGTTTTCCTACTTTTATAAGAGACACAGAGAGTTTATATGGTAGCTCGCAGCCATTCTATTATTTTCACTAGCGAAAATGGACGAAAGACAGGGCTATAATAAATATATACTGGCTCTACTGATCAGGAGAAGCTTTATCAGTCAGCTGGGGCACATCTGGGAAAAAAGTCACTCAGGTGCATCTCTAGCATCCCATTCAATTAACATACCATTAAAAATGGTTTGTCCCTGTTCAGCCTGCTGCGTTACCTGATAAGTCAACATATTTAAAATGTATATTTAAATGCAGAAAACAGTGAAATGTTTTCTTTGTGAAGCAGAAAACAAGCCTAGTTTACAGGTATTTTAAAGCATTAGAAATAATTGTGCTTTACAGGCTGCTTAGCAGATCTCTCACACTGATCTTTTACTATATATTTAGAAACTTTCATGCACCTTCAAGGAAAATTAAATAGTTTCCTTAAAGGAAGTGCACACAAAATTATGTAAAACATATTCAAATGGACTTATAAAAATTACATCTAAAAAAAAAAATCACATTTGCACCTCAAAACCAGGTAACTGGGAACATACTATTACAAATTCATTGTAAGCTGATGTATTTTACACAAGCAAATGTGAATTTGCGTAAGCCTGTTGTCCTTTCTGAGCTGCAGTGGGTGTGATGATATTCCAGCAATAGTGCTGGGACCAGATTAAAATGGTTATGAGGCCTCATATTAGCCCTTCCCGAGGTGTTGAAGACCGCAGCAGAAGAGATGGCCTGTACTGGATGAATTACTATGTGTAGCTTACAGATGTATTATTTAATAAAGCTGTAGACTCGTTAAATCTGGTGACTTGTTCTCTTTCAAGTATGTAGGACAAATGATGCCACTTTTCTGAAAGGACTTTACCTCTTTTACTTCTCACTTCACTTCCAAAAATGCCAGTGGACATGACAAGGCACTCTCACTATTCCTGCATCTGAAATACGTCTTCATTTGTTTTCATACTTAGCTATTTACTGTAATTCATTTACAACACCAAAATATGTCCTCTATTGTGTTGACTCCAATAGATTTTGTGAATGATTCCTTTAAGTTTTGAATAATCCTTTAATACTGACATTTAAGCATGATGTGTTTTTCTTCCTGTATTCCTTAGGATGCTCCTCCCTCCAGCCTCCTTTTTTCAGGACTGATATGCAAGCCTTCTGCTGTGCCCCACAGCCATATGTAGCCTTCAGGCTGAATCTTATGAACAGACAGATGATTCCAATACTTTCTATGAGTTAGGATACTTTTCTAGTTTCTCAATCACATGGATTCTAAAAACATCACAGACCAAAAGCACATCTTAGCCAAGCAGGGTGTTGGAGCAATGCCATTCCTATCTCGTCATCTAAAAAGACTACTCAGTGTCAGCAATATCTACACACTGCTTTGATGAGTTCTATCTCATCTTCAATAAATTTCCCTTTCTTTCTGAATTGGGTCAGTGGGAAAGAATACTCTCTTATAATCAAAGACCCTCCAAAACAAGGCAAGTGATGATGTCTTTCCAGTCCACACATCTTTAAGAGAATTCTTCTGCTTCCTTTGAGCATGCGTGCGTGTGTCTGTACGTCTACACCTAGAAGCTCTCCTCTAACCATCCTTATTCTTAGAACTTTTACTTCAGATGAAAGGTGAGTTATTAAGTTTTCTTTTTCTGTAGCAATTAGTCAGGAAAGAACGAGATACAGAAGTGTATTATTTTCCTTTGTGTATAGACCTGACTTAAAAGGCATTTTTGTCTTTAATCCGATTGCTGCTAAATTCCTAAACATCCAAATATGTTAACACCTTAACACCTTCCTGTAAACAGGAAAACATTCCTTCGTGTTTGTAATTTGTAGCCAAATTAAGCAGCTTGCTCTACGGTTATCAGAAGTATAATAAAATTCCAGAAACATGTTCACTTGCAGCTAATTCCTGTAAGGCATATACCATATACATTTCTGGAAAGCTTGAAGGAATCCAACTGCCAGCTCAGAGTTTGCCTCACAGTCAGCCTATTCCCCAAAGGGATGCCACAGTTTTAAAAGAGCTTTAAAAAACGTGCTCATCCCCTGATGGCACTCTGTGGTACTGGTGCCTCTGGTGCTCTGTCAGTAAATGCAGCAGTAACTTATTTGCTTCTTACTGGCTTCTGAGTGAATACATACTCCAGGGAGTGAGCTTTGCAAAGCACAATTATTTTAAAATAGAGCCTGGGCTTTCAGTGAGGGGCAGCCAATGGTTACGGCAGTGAGAACGTCTTGTTGACGCTGGGGGCTCAGCCTCCTCCAGTCACTTGGGCTCAAGCTTCTGCCTTGATACAGACTGAAAAGACAAAGGAAACCCCCTGCAATTCAGGCTATAAGGATTACATCCTATCAAACATACAAGTTTCCTGATAAGTGAGTTTATGTCTGTGCCATTTATGATCTCAATCATAAATTCTCCCTGGAACAGAGCATATGGGCCTGGAAGGCAGCTGTTATGCCTGGTAAAATCTAAAGGTGCAAAAGGCAGGAATCACGCCAGGAGCCTGATCCCTAGCTGCCAGATTGAAAAGTCTTCCCTCTTGGGAAAGGAGAGCTGGCGCAGGACAGGAGCACTTCCCAAGGCAGAGGAATGGTCCCCACAACTGAAGGGAACAGAAAGAGAGAGCTATGCCAGACTGTGTAACAGTTTGGTGGCTAGTGTCCTTCCTGCGTTGTGGGGAAACACAAGCCCAGGACTGGATTTAGGCTTGCCACATCCAAGGAAAGTACTAGAACTGCTATAAACTATAGAAACAGTCTCTACCTTAAACACTTCTATAAATTTTTTATTAAATAATGTGACACTGTTCCATTAAGCAAGAATGAGAGTAACAAAGACATGCTGTTTAAAGCAGTCATTGGAGATGGAGGGCATTAAATGGGTGAGAAAAGGATCTTGCAGTTGCAATGCTGCTGCACCACACTGATTATTCTAGCTGATAGTTTTGTTTGTTTGTCTGTCCATTTTTATTAACTTGAAGAGAATAGGGAGACTTCGTCTCATTTTGACCAGGGATGCCATTACTGGGGGAGCTAGGAAAATTCTCCTGGCCAAAATTTCAGCAGAATTGATATTTTACTGCAAAAGTCTCAATTTTGATGGGCTGTCTTTTCCTGATGAAAATCACTTTGCCAGATAATTCAGGGCTGAAGTTGAGAAGAAGTAGGAGAAGATGGAGTATTAAGAAATTCTGCAAAGAAAGGGGGTCATATGGTAAAATACTGGCTCAATGACATCATTTTCATTGATACTGCCACTGATATAATTCAATTTGATAACACAGATATTACATACAGAGACATAAACATTCAAGTAGGGAAAGGCACAAGTATAACTATTTCATTGATTTTAATTAAATTTTCCTAAGTATTGCAAGGTTGGCATATTTTTAATTTTATTTTCATTAAAGGGCTTGCTTGGTCTCTTAGAGCCCTAATAAAATCTTCTTTCAACCTCTTTCCTTCTTCTGCTACAACCTAAATTTCTACGTAAGAAAAGGACCAAAATATTTAATTTACTACTTCCATATACTGAAATTTGCACGCACCATTCCCTTAATTTAGGCCACTATTCACTGTATCATAATAAGGAACATTCTGTTAAAATATGCCCACCTAGAGCTCAGTAGTCTTTGAATGCTACATAAAATCATTCTATAAGGCTAATGAAGACAGAAACTCTGCCTGTAACAATATTAAGTTTGTTTTCTCTAGTGATTCGAAGAAGTGAGCAATCTGTCAGTAATACATTGAGGGAAATTACTTGTCTTGTAGGAATTCCTGCTGACAGTCACTCACTCACAGTGCTGACCCAAACATCTACCCGCTGACAAACAAATTACAGTGTCTAACTTTGAAAAGGTAACTAGCTGGTTTTAATTGTGATGGGTCTCACCAAATCTCTTTTACATTTACCCAATCCCCATTCTTCGTTGTGTTTTATAAAAAAAAAAAAAAAAAAAAAAAAAGGAAAACCCCGTGGTCTTTGCTTTGCATTTGAAAAAATTATTATTGCCTACATCCGAGAGTGTTATGTCAGATAAAACTGTTAAACTGTGTCTAACCAACATTAAGACTGGCAGCCCTGCCAGTGACTGACTGGGTGAGTGAACACATTACTGAGACAGCATTGTAGAAATTAATTTTCTTCAATAAAGTGATTTTTAAGGCTCATATATTTCACAATCTAAACATATGTCACTGTTTCATAAACAAAATAAATGGATTAAAATAATACATTACCAATATGCTGACACATGGAGATATTTTAATTAGAAATACTTAAGCTGTGTGATATTTAACTGCTATATTTGTTGAAGACGAGCATGCATCATTTAATAAGACATAAGGCAGGTACATCACTTTGCATGATGTGGTACCAGAGTGGGACCAAATCACCTCCAGTGTGAGCTATCACTATCAGATCACATTAGCCCCACTAAAAAATTGCTTTAAGGTTACATATAGAGGAGACTCCGTAAGAGCAGCAGTCCACTAAAACAACTTTTTCATTGAAATAATAAGTCACCGAGATTCCAGTTCCCGAGAATAATATTTCTTCATAAAAGGCCATATTTAACATCTTAGCTATTTAAAGGCCATATTTACATGACTGTCGCATTACATTGGCCTCTTTCCTGCACATTCTTCTTGCCTTACTTTAAGGACCAGCACTAAAATAGCTGAGGAAAGCATATGTCAACTATGTCCTGAAATTTATATGTGTGAGAGAATTGGAATAAGTAGAAATGTAATATATTGTTTACTGTACCAAATGCCCTCTGTTCTCCAAAGGTCAAAAGCATTGTAACCTTAGAGTTACAGTTTCTGATTGTTCCCAGGGTTAAATACATTATCAAAATTAATGGTTCAAACCCCTCAACCTTCAGATATATGAGTATTCATGCCTCCATCTGCTGAACTGTTCAACTAAAAATAGCATTCTTTGGCCTTCCCTCTACTAATATTGTGCCCCTGAGGCAGGCTATGCAATGCTTCAGCAGCGCACTGGATACGCACCCAGCGGTATAAAGAAAGGTCATTTACTTTGTCCGCAATTAGAAGAGAGTGTGGAGGAATAAGATGAGATGGGAAGGGAGGAGAGAAATATACAAATATGTGTTTAGTTAAAATTTAAATTTTTTAAATGGATTATAAAAACTTCAGGCTTCAAGAACACAGCTGCAACTATAGTTTAGACTTGCCAAGGTTCATTAGTGTTATAAGTGATAAATTTTGAAGGACAAATTACACAAATAGTTTGGGGAAAGAGTTATGAACGAAAGCTTTTTTGTTTTGCTTTTTTTTTTCCTAGGGCTCACTTTGTTTAGGAATAACTCCAGCTCGCATCATTGTACTGCTTCCATTTCTATCAACAGTTTATCAGTTGTGGTTGAGACAGTTGTGACATTTCCTTATTTACCTCATAGGCTGCTTTGTAGAAATATCTAAGAATGAAGGCAGATGTTTTTAAACAATAAAGAGCATATAGTAACATTCCTTGTTTGAAAGTAAGGACATAAAGGTGCCACCTCTGCCACCACTGAGACTTCCCAGTAACTAAGTTACTGCTACCAGCACCACGAAAGCTGGGAAAACCCATTTCATGATCAAGTTCACTCATTTAGCAAGACTACTGGGCACACAGATCTAGAATCAGTTAATATCAGTGCAATCATTTGACCACTAGGGAAAAATTCAGAGAAATGGGAAAGGGGAGAAAACTCCAAAGAAGGTGGGTATAAAAAAAAGGAGCAAAGAGAAAATTATTGACAGGTTTTACTGCTCACACTGATTAATTAAAGCAACACACTTTTGTTACACACATGCATCAGAACTGGTTCACACGCCACTATGCACACCTGCTACAGGTGTATTTGGTAATATATCTGTAAACTATTTAGCAGAAGGTTGATTTGATGGGATTCACTCAACGGTTGTTTGAAGCTGGAGGGGTGAACAGAAATAGCTTGGTCCTTCTTCTTAGACCATAGCTAGCAAACTGTTCCCTCATCAGCAAGATCCTCCCTTACACCGAGAGTCCTAACAAGGCTTGGTCCTATCGCACATATTATTTAAATCTTGGCCAAATTGTTGAGGAAACTGGTAAGATGGAGCTGAGCTGCCAATGGGAATTGTGGAACACAGGGTTTTAAGTCTTTTTGTCAACACCATCATCATGCCACCCTCAAGAGATCAGTATACAGATAAAAAGAAGCTATCTGATGTCAGTCCAAAGCAGAGGAAGCTAACACCTCAGGGAACATGGACTGGCATAAAAATGTGTGGTAATTACTACTTTCTTTCAGGGTACTCAAAACTACAACTGAATATTAATGATATTTTACCACTAGCTGATCAATGTGATCAATGTAGATGGGTCAAACAGGTCTATTGCTGAAGGAGGAATAAATTTTTTATTTATTTTTTTTTTAATGTAAGGCCCATGAGGGTGAAACTAGTTACTTGAGAAATTCGTAGTTATGATTTTTAAAGTTTTTTACTCACAGAAATTCATAATCCACTGGTGAACACAGACATACAATTCAGAGAAAATACATCATCTTAATAGCAATCTGCTAAATAGCTTGAATAAAGTGGTCAAATCATTAATTACCAATTGCACACTGAAGAAACATCCTCTGTGGAATAATTGCTATCGTTATATGATGTACCTGGGAGTAAATTGTTTTCTGCGCTATTAAATTCAGAGCTTCCATAGAAGTTGCCCTAACACACAGAAAGATGAGAACACAAAATTGCTGCTAGTTCCTACCTGAAGCATGATCATCCCAAAAAAACAAGTGAAGAAGAGGAGAGATTACAAGCCTGAAGCTGACAGACTTTCCACTGCAGCTGGATATGGATTATGAATATAATTTTGGAACTAATAATAATGCCCAGGTAAAGTTGAAATTTTAGAGCTACCACAAAGCTCTTTTAATTGAAATAGTTTTCCTCTCCAAGTTCCCTAAACATAGATATCACACACACGCTCACATGTAGAAACAAAACCAAACCTGCAAATGAATTACCTATTTCTCCCACTGGCTGAAAGGAACACAGATTAGTTTTGTGATCAGTATTTTTAAGCACTTGGGAAATAATTCAGATACCATGGTCACAGCATTCATGTAAATAAATAAGTGGGTGGGGTACATGGAAGAAAAGAAACTGTACAGAGAAAGAAGGGGGAAGGGAAGCAAAGATGGAAAAATGAGCTGAAATTCTACACCCCTATCAGTCTTCATGACGCATCAGGTATAACAACAAATTCCCGCCAACAAACACACCCAAATAAGTATTCATTTAGGAAACATTTAGGGAATTTACACTAAGAGAATATTAATAGTAGGAGTAAATAAAATTTAGTTCAGCCAATTTCACAATCAGATGAGCAGGTATCACCTGAAGGTTAAGTACTCTATTACTTAAGCTCTTATGACCATGAAACATTAAAGGTTTTGAAATCCCATAAAGGTGAAATTCAAATAAAATAGAGGGGTGGGAACAAACAAAAAAACCCTCCTTTGCAAGAAATATATCTGAAGGGAAATTCTGCCCCCTCAAGCACTCAAATATTTCTGAATTTATTAGCACCAATTTCTTTGCTGGTTGTTTTCTTTTCTCTCTAATTGTGCTCGTCATGTTTAACAGCTTAACCTATTATTTCTGCAAATTGATGAAATTGCACTATTGCTTGTATTCTGATCAAGGCTGATGTGCAAATAAATCTGTGGGTCAAGCTACAAATGGATCTTGTCAAAGAAAAGAATCGGGAATGTCTGTGATTTAGATCCTGTTTCTTTTGCAGTTGAATAGTTTTTATCCTTTCCTGCCTTACAGTCTTGTGTAGGCTCACTATTTGTTGTATTGCATTTCAAAAGCAGCAAAAAGTCTCTGTATTCAGAAAACTGATTTCTGAAGTGTTTTCTTAACTAAAGCTAATGATACTTTTGCTTCAATAAGTATTCAAATACAGATTTTTAAAGGATACCTGCTATTTTCCTTTTGAAAAACTCCCCTTTGGTTTGAAGCCTGTCCAAGGTACAATCTTAACATAATACTATCATGACCTGAAAGTATTTTTGGGATGTCTTTCCCTGCAGTGTCCAGGTGTTCTCTTTTCAAGTGTTGATTGTAGGTTAGGTCAGACATAAACTCAAGGGGTCTTTTTTGCCAGTTCTGGACCATCAGTAAACAGTGAGTTCTGGTCCCATTCTCACTTATCCTAAGTTAACTCGGCAAGAAGAATATCGGCATTGGGTAAAGACAAGAGGATTTTTAATTTGCCTCAATCGCTCTGGAAAATTATATCATTGCAGAAGGGTAAGCAAAGTAGATATTTGGATATTAATATGGCAGTACGTTGCTGCTCTAGGCACAATTTATTCTTACTTCACATCTGAACCCAGCTCTAACCTAACTCAAACAGGGGTTTCAAAGGTTTACTTGCAAATAGTTACATGCATCTTTAATGGCCTTTCCTCTCATGTTCACTGTCACTTCCTTTCCACACATTTTAACTCTGAAAGCTTTTGACTGTTTCTTCATTATTTATGACATTGTTGTGTCTTTTCTTGTGAAATTAAAAACTTCTTGCCACAAAAAGCTAGCTAATAATATGGCACATAAATCTTTCTTTCACAACATTTCGTTCTATATATGCCAAAAATAAATAAATGACCAAACCAAGGCTCCTGACCATGCTTGGCGTCTGACCAGCTTAATGCACGGAAAGGTTGAGATTACCCAAATACAGAAGCTAAAAGAGTTCGCACTTTATTGTATTGTCAGCACCACACTGTCTGAAAAAAAAGAAAAAACCTCAATAACACCCATTTGTTTTGATACACTCACTGGTCCAATTAAAGGTAGGGCATTGCAGCTACAGGGGAAAGACTAAATGAAAATAAAGTACAAAAATATCTTTGAACATATCTCCCATCAACTGGTCATATAATTAAAAAAATACCATCAACTCTGCCAATATAAAACACACAGAACAATGTCTGTCACTCACAGTATCAAGGTTGGCTGAACGTTGCTATATTTGCAGTACCGTAAGTACACAAGGTGTTAATCCTCCTGGGCTGTGCTCAAAAATTATTTAACATTCAGACTATTATTTAGCATACAGCTGGTTAGCAGTTTTCCCCTAAAATGTTGGCTTCGATCCCACATTTTTTTGTTCTGGCACATACCTGGAGCTGTAAAGGGCTGAGTCCAGAAGCAGCAGCAGCTGCCATTGTTGATGGAATGAACTGCACAGGGTAGTTATCACCTGTCGGGAGAACAATGCGTGCAGGTTCAGACAATGAGCAGAGAATAGCAGCAGACAAGTGCAAACATGGTCCTAGGATTGCCTGTGCTCCACAGCACTCCTCTAAGCCTAAACATCTGCAAAAACAAAAGGCTTCACCGGGCACAGACTTGCCATGCTCCCTTGGAACTTTTTTGTTAGCAGATAGCTGGTAGGCAAACTGGCAAAACATAAATGTGATACTCGTGATTTTCATTTTCAAAAGCAAATGTTCGAATCAAGCGTGTAAAGCTTGGGCACAAAATGGGTCTTAAGGACATAGACACACAGACAAGATAACCCAGGAAACTCCAGTGGTTCCCAGAAGAAAAGAGTTGTTGTCAGCACATGTTTCTTAAAACAGGATAAAATTGTCATAACCCAAGAAATTTCAGCCCTGTTTAATGCAGGGTGATTTCTTTTCAGCATCGAGTGGGTCTTTCCTGGGAAAGCTACCTAGTTGGCTCAACACAGTTTGGGTTGTTTCTTGTTTTGCTTTGAGGTTCTCGCTTGGAACAACTCCTTTAAGGTAGCCATAGAGAAAAACAAAATTAAATCACTTCTAAAAATAGCATGAAATATAATTTTAACTTTCTCTTAGATCTACTGAAGTTGATGTTACAGTTACATGAAGATACAGGCACTAAAATTTCTGTGTTCTGTTCCCTGGAAACTGAAAATGTGTGCCCTCTGCATTGAGGGGACAACAAATACGCCAGAAAATAAGAGATACTATTGATCCAAAATAAGCATCGCAACATTGTATCTTATAGCATCTATGGGTGTTCCCATTACTAAGTCACTGCAATAATGCATCACACAGTGCCATTGGGATTCTTAGTCAATGTAAAGAACGAAGGAAGGCTGAAATAATTTAGCAGTGTAATCGGTAACATGAAAATTAATACAGTGATGGGTAAATTGCACAGTAGGTATGATTTAATGGAATACCACCTTGGCTCAAGCTCCTTATTTAAAGTCAGCGTTATGTACTACCTGTAGACTACATTTTAATAGGCTGCTCCTCTGTACATTTTTGAGATTTTCAGTAATCAGTCTGTTTTACATGAACCTTTCCACACTGAAAGCAAAACATAGCAATGAGGGAAAATACAGAAATACAAAATAATATAATCAGGACATTCCAAGAGTTAGATTATTTTTTTTTTGTCACCCCCACAATAGCTGAAGTCTTTGCAGTCACTGGATTCCTCAGAACTCTCCCTTTTTACCACCTGAAGTGCTATTATATTCAGGTTGGTTTAAATGTTTGGTTGTTTCACTTTTTTAATAAATTGTACATGTCTAATCCACAAGGTCTTTTTGCATCATATCCATAATACCTCATCAGACCATTGAGCACAGTATGCGCTTGTACACAGTCCAGTAACAATTGGATTCTGATTGCATATGGGGCTCTGCTACAATGCATTCACTAACACTATATTGTACTGGTGTCCTATGGAGTAATGTTCAAAATATCTCCTCTTATTTTCCCCCTTCCATGAGGTTGATTTTAGTTTGCAATGATGTTGTTTGGTTTTTTTTCTTAAAAAAAAAAAAAAGGCAACAAAAACCCCCTAGATCCTTTTTGTAAAGTACTAAAGCTGTCTCTTTACGGTTAAACAATTCTACTCATCTCTTTGATATTTATATGAAATTATCTGAATAAATAAGATCCTAATCTAAGTTAAATAATGTTTCTTTCAGAAATATCTTACAAGGTTTTAAAAAAATCACAAAGATGTTGAATTAATGATGCTTTAAATGGGGGGGAAAATAACCATCGGAGTTACCAGCATGGACTGCCTTGCAGAACATTTCGGAGGCATTCTTTCTTTAAATATCATGAATTATTCATTCCTGTTCCACACAGCAATCTCTTCTTTCTCCCTCCCCCTCCGCATACACTTTTTAAGTTCAATACCAGTTGCTTTATTTGTACTAAAACATTTTCCATGTCAAACATATTTTTTAAAAAATCAAACTCTAAAAGAATTCCCTGCGGCACTCCTTTTTCACAGCTGTCATGCTCCTATGGTTTGAAATAGCCAGATATTTTATACACACACACACACGCACGCACGCCTGCACACACACACAGAGAGTTTTTGGCTTCACAGTTAATTTAATAGCATCTCTACCACGCCCTGTAGTGTTCTCTTGCTCACCTGCTGGCTACAGTTCTTTCTTTTGTTACAGGAAAAATAATTTTATAGTTAGGCCATTTCTTTGTTATTAAATCATAATACTGTCCCTTTCCCCCCTCATCTTAACATGCTAAATTAGGGCTAAGTCCTTAGCAGTACTATTGTGCTGAGAACAAAAATTAATACTCTTTCAGCTTTGGAGTACTTTGCTGACACCAAGCAGTGAAAGCAGAGCAAAGGTACTTTTTTTCTCCCTTGAGGAAACTGCAGGGAATGGGTTGGTTTTAATTTTTAATTACAGAAGGTACATATTTCCCCCTCTCATTTTGTCAGTGCAAGAATGGATCAAGAAGCTTCTCAGTAGCTGTCTTGGCAAGAAATCAGTCAGTGTATTGTAGCAATTTTTTTCAAATTTGTTTCTCAATTTGGAATGCTTGCGTGAGGATCCATTCTTTCACATTCGTACAAAAGGCAGCAGAACATGTTCAAGCAGGTCTGCTTTAGGTACCGGTGTGTTCTGGCCTTTGATAACCAGGAGTGAGAAGAATGCCGGAAGAAGAAAATCCGTCATGTTTTGCAAACTGATCTCTTCAATCGCCTTGCTGTGCTGATTGTCTATTTACATTTGGCTGCTGTTGTTTATATATAAATTGGTGTTTACACGCCATGGAAAAGTATGCCAGACTTCTGTTTCATTTGTCAGGTTGAGCAACATTTCCAAATGAATAAAAGCAGTGAGCAACTGTACCGTGCTATTCTATATAGAAATAATGTAATTTTTTCTTTTTCTCTTGGATGAAGTGATGAAGCTTAGTGGACTTTATTTATAGGATGTATGGACTTACTTTCCAGATCAAGGCCTTGTGAGCTGTGAGGAAGGAAGGATGTCTGGCTCTTGTGAGACCCAGGGTAGGGGGAGGGTGTTGTTTTATTACCTGTCTTTCCTAAAACACAATTGTAAGACACAAGCTGACTCTCTTCATCTGACTTACAAAGTTTTCAGCTTGACAATGGTTTCCCCATTTGGGGATTGTAACGTAAAATCTGTCTTTTCACGCATGGATCTCAAACTGCCACTTGCACACTCTCCATGTGGAATCACAGAATAACAGGAAATGGAGTTGGAAGAGATGTAAGAGATCACAAATTCCAGGGCCCTGCCCTCGCAGGCATAATGAACATCTCTCCTCAGGCTGTTGTTGGGATACAGCAAGGATACAGATGCCTGCTCCTGCAACATTCCCACACAGGGCATGCATTTTGCTTGTGTAGAGGCATCAGGATTGAGGAAGATGTTAACAGTGGTAACTGGCTATGGCAACGCTTTGGAGCATCTTCCCTGTCCGATGACACTACCTCAGTTCTGCCCGTGTTCTAAGCAGGGTTTGCCACAACACTGCCTTATTGCCATCCTCATGTTGCAGCAGAACCAGTTGCCCCAACAACCGTCTGTCTGCGGGTAAAGAACTTCAGTGCAAAGCCCAGTTGAAAATATTCAGCTGCCTGTTACCACTTCCAGCTCTTACCTCAACATTTAGGAGTGAGGCACATGTGGATTGCTACAACAAATCCTGAAGTTACGGATTCCTTGTTTCAATGAGTAAAACCCAACAGGGAACACGTGACAGACTTTAACTCAGTCCTGGGGAATTTCCATTAGAACCAAACTCATGCAGCACCTCTGCCATGCTAAGATACACAGCCAACTCAGTACACAGTTGATTTGATGTACGCTTTCTTTTCTCACCTGCCAAGAGGAACAGCAGCCTACTGAAAATAGAGGACTGTGCTATGTAAAATTTAAACCACCTTACACCTTTAGGAAAGTTTTCTGAAAGGCCTGTTCCACATGGAAACTGCAATGATGGGCATCGGTGAAATCCAGCAGATCTAACATGGAGTTAGTTACGTGGAATAGCTACTGTAATCAATGAGTTTAATCAGTTTGATGACAAATATGTCACAGTATTGGAATGTTCTGATGTCCAGTTGGATGACAATAAGCCTGACAGTTTTGTTTGTCGTGCTTTACCTGATTTTATTTTCATTTATTTCAAAGGAGTTACTGTTGATTTGCCCCAACGCAAGTAGGACCAGAACCAGGTCAAAACATTAGCTACATTTCTCACTATTTTTGCCACCATGCCAGGAAAACAGTCTCCATTTTCACATTTCATTGTATTGCCAGCATAGCAAAATCTCTTCTACATTATTTTTGTGTATAAAACAGAATGACCTAGGTAGGCAGACAGAAGTTGTTTCTTAGCCACTCTAATCATGGTCTTTATATACTTTCTGTATGAAATACGAAGAAATGTTCTGAAAATACGCTGCAGCTTATCACTCTACAAACCCTTTTAAATAGAGGTTTACAATTGCCATACCTCAATGTCTCTATTTTCCATAATCTTTTTCAGAGATGCTCCCCACATCTGGTAAAGAACTGATACAATACAAAATATTTTCAGAAGACTATTGAGCAAAGTGATCATTCATTTCCAAGACACATGGATTGCTGATATGCAGCCAGCGTGGAGAGCAGCCCTCCCACTCTCTGCTCAGTGCAAACCGTAGCTCTGTTTGAGCTCTGCTCAAAGTAGGGCCTGGCTCCTGTCCAGCATTACTCTGTATCTTTACTCTGCCATCATCCTCTTCCCTGCTCCCTCTTAGCCACAAAACTTGAAGGAAGTAATACTTTAGGCACTGCAAGATGGAGGAGGGAATTGTCTTCCTCCTTACCCCCGCTCACTGTCTTCTCCTCTTGACCCAGGGCACTAATGGGGACAAGTTACTCACATTCAATGATACTCCAATCCACTAACTTTTCCCGGATGCATGCGGTTGATTAACTGAAGGGAAACTCGCACTGGGAGAGGAGGTATAATGGTACTTATGTTACCCACTGGTTCCAAGTAGTAAGTATGGTGGTCACAGTCAGAAAGACAGCGCAGTTGCTTTGCTGCTCTTAGAATGCAAAATAATTACATTAACTGTGTAGCATCTCTGGGCAAGTATTAGCTTCCTAACAGCTGCCGCTCTCAGCTTCCCACTGGAATAAGTGGCAACCCCCACAACCAGGTACTCTACGAGGCTCGTCAAGCGCCTGCAGGTCAATAGTCACAACAGTCATTTGAGATGCACAGCGCCCTAAAGTTTTAATTAATCCGGTATACAGTATAAATACTGAAATATGTATAAAAAATTAATTAGGTGGTCTATGCAGCTCTGATTTCTCAATTAGTACTTACCATGCCGGAAAATTATATTACATGACTTTGAGATACATAAGGAAGCATGGGACTTTGGGGATTTTTTTTCTAATGTAATTATTACTTGTCATCAGTACTTGCTAACTTTGGCCTGTTTCGCTTCCTGGAGCTCCAAAATATCGGGGGGGAAGGGTTACAGCCACCTCATGTGGCATCTCATCCTGCCAGGCAGTAGGAAACTCTGTCCTGTCAAGCTTTAATAAAAATCATAGCTGTATATCAGCAGTTCCTCAAGTTTTCTATTCATAATAACTTTCTGAGCTCAGGAGTTCAGGAGAAGCTCAGGCACGTGCTGGAAGGGCCTCAGAACCTAGTAAATTCCTGTCTCTTCTAGTGGTCATTCCATTGAGGGCATGACCTAGTGTAGTTTGTTATAAGACGACCTAGTGTAGTTTGTTATAAGACGACCATTTTCTTCCTTCAAGGCGTAGAGGTTAAGTGCAGATTTGCAACAGTACTCGGTAACTGCTATCTGGGCATTGACCTAAACAGCCATGAAATTGGTTCCCACTTAGCCCATGAAGATATAGCTGCAGGGACATGTGCACATAATTATACCCCCACTTGTAGACCAAGGCAGGACTTCTCATCTTGGCTGCACTGTCACACTAACACTGATATGGTGCTTCGAAGTCAGAGCTGGCTTATATCTAGCCCATTTTGCGGGCAAGGCAAATTAAGTGACTGTGCACACAACATTTGACATTCCCTAAATGACACAGTCAGTTTCAAAGGTACTCACTTCCCACAGCTCCTGTTATTGAAATCCCTCTCACTGTATGTTCTGAATGTAAAGAAAACTGGCAGAGTCAAAACACAGTCTTGCCTACTTCAAACTAGAGTAAAATTAAATAGAAACTAATCAGGCAACCAAAAAGAAAACGGTAAGTATCTAAAGGGTTAGTCCATCTCCTATCTTTCCTCAGAAGTATGAGCAAGTCTAAACTGACAGTTCTAGAGGTGAAAGTTTCATTTCTCACAAAGGTAGAAGAGTACAGGTAGTAGCAGTCAAGTTCATAAATATTCCTCAGAAATGACTTTGAAGAACCCTCTCTATGAAAGAGCGTAGCTTAATCTCCAGTTTCATTAATTCCTTAACTACTGTGCCGAGAGTGCCAAAAATAGGAATTAATCAATACCAAGTGTAGTTATGGTGGGTTTTTTATTATGATGTCTCTCCAACAGAAATTACTAACCTGCGCAGCTACCATTGCCACACATACTATACAATTTGAGAAATACATTAAAAATATCTTCATTTCTTGCAAGCCACTGGGTATAATCATATCATTCTGACTTCTGATCTTTACTAGCATCAGCTGGATATAAACCACTAACATACTAGCAAACAGCTTAGCTGTGTTCTGAGATATCTAGGCCTCAATTTCTGACTACACTGCATTCCAGCAAGTAAAAAAATGCCCTAAAGCATATCACCTACTGCTATGACGTCAATAGGATCACAGGTAAAGCAGTATAAGCTCAATAAAGTGTTACGGTAGGTACTGAAGGAACACATTAGAATAAGTGCAGAAATCTGTTCTTGTGCAGGAAATCATGCTGATATTCTTCTTCCTGAGTTATTATGGTACCAAGTAGCCCACAGAGCCAAAATCAACATGATGTGATTTGACACACCACCTTTCAGGGGGAAGCACAACCAACAGCTTAATCATTAATAGTCACTATTCAGAAAGCATCTCAGATTAAAATGGAAAAAGCAAGGAAACTAAAGCACATGCTTTCTCTTGTCTGTGAGAAGAAAGGTATTAGCCAGGGTGTCATAGACAATTTCCACAACTGGCAACTCTTATGTCTTTGCAGACAAAATATTCTTCGCTTTGGTCCCCAGCTGTTGTGAGGTGGTGATATGTGTGAATAACCACCACCCTGTGCCATCTAGAGCTAGCTGTCTTTCAGAGCTCACTAACCAGTTCCTGCTTACAGCGTGCCAGTTTGTCAAATTGGAGAACTTTGGGATTTTTAAACCTGAAAATAAGATAATAACTGGACAAAAATTCTGTGTTTAAAGAGGAACGTCTCTAGACTAAAGAGACAGAAGGAAGTGGGACAAACGGAAATGCTTGCTGAAATCCTGCTTGGCCTCACTTCATCTAATATTAAGTAAACTTGCTAGAAAAGATTTTAGGTTCAACCTGGCTTTTAATCAGTATGCTGTTTACATCATCTGTTATGAGGCTTTACTTTGGATTTGACCCTGCTCCCGCTGCAGTCAACAGCAAAACCACCACTAACATCAGTGGGAGAAGGATCAATGCTTTACTTTGTACATTTCATATTTAATGTCAAAAAGAAACCGGTATTAATGTTTTGTAGTTATTAGTTATCAGGTTAATATGCTAAAGGCAGCTTGACAGGGAATACTATTAATGAGCAAAATAAGGTTGCTGCTTCTGGTCTGAGGTCACTTACAAAGAATGTACAAATGAAAATAAGGTTGACTTTTATTTACTTAACTATCTTCCTACATTGAATTCCTTTGGCAACGTGTCTTTAAACATTTAAAGCCCTGTTTACAAGGAGGCTCTGAAAGTAGCTTCAAACCATTATATCCCTAATTGAATTCCCCAGGAGTCCTGTAAACTCGGAGGAAAAAAGAAAGAAATCATAACATATGCTAAATCATCTCAAAACATATTTCACTGCAAGGTTATGTGACCTGTTTGTTACATGTCTGAATGATGACTGGGACTGAACTACTGAAACGTTTTATTATTCAGATTGAAATCAAACAAAAAGTTGCCCATTTGAAGCCTGCTAATTAAATTATACTTCCTCTGACTTTTATCACTAATTAAGAGTAAGAATTTTGGCACAAAAGACAAGTACACAGAAGATAACAGAATTAATTAAAGATACATAGCCTTTGTATAATGACGCAGGGCAGACCAGATGCAAATCACTATGCAAGTGGGCCAATATGTTTAGAGCACATGATTTTGTGGGAAATAAAGGTGAAAAACCCCATGATGTTCAATACCCAATGTTTCATCCACCTCCTTCAAACCAGAAGGGTTTTTTTCAACTGGAGTTAGCTGCAAAACTTCACATTATTTCCAACCAGCTACACCTGTTGTGTAACATCATCAATATGAGACAGATCACACAAGAAGCTACAGTTAGTATCTTAAAATGTCAAACAGCTTCACATCCCTTTCAGCTTACCTGGCTTGTAAGTTATTCCTGGGGGGAAGAGGAATCCCTGCTGGGCTGCAGCAGCCGCTGCCAGCGTCCGCTGGTCGTGTGGAAAAATTGGGATCATGAGCGGAGGCATGTGACCCTGAACCTGCTAAACAGAAGAGAGCCTCTGATCAGAAATAGCACAAATTTGTCTTGACAGGTATTTCTCCAGTACTGATAGTGTTCTTGTGTTCACACAGTCCCACAGAACCTTCGCCTTAATGTAATCCCTGCCAATTTCACATTATCACATCAAAGCCCTCACTAACATTGTTTTCCCTCAGTGTCAAAGGTGTAACAGTCTCAATGAACTGCACGTTTCCCCACTTCTTCCCGGTTCTCTTTTTTTTTTTTCTTGATTAATATTCCCTGTCCTGGCACAAGGTAAAAAAATGTACAAAACCTTTCTAGTATACCATAAGTTCTTTAAAAAGAAGAGCACTACATATTTCTATTAATTTTTCACAAGTTTTCTCATCTTTGGTCACAGACAGCAGAGTGACAAGCATTTTAGAAGTAACCTAACGCTGCAGTAGCTACTTTGATGTTCAAATTTTACTATCCTTAGGGCAATTTTAATTCTGAGATCTTACAATATTGTATTGTTCACATATATACCAACAACTCGGGTATGTTATTTCAAAATCTCACCACAGTATTAAATAGTCTTCTAGACAACACCCCGGGTCTTAAGATTTAAGGCTCAAACATCTTGGCTCCCAATTAAACTAACATCCTTTGCCATACACACCTCACTATAACATATAAATTGCATGTCTGTCTAAGCAGTTTTATAGCTTTATGCACTATCATGTAGCTTGGTAATTATGGAGCTATATTCAGAGACCATTTCAGAATAAAACCTACTATATCAAATTTAATTTGACCTTAATAAATGTATCAAAAAGCACAAACATGCAAAAGCAAAAAATCCTTCACCTTATACCAGCATTTGTATTCAACATATAGAAAACAGGAGATGTGGTAGAATCGTGTCTGTTAAATCCACACGTTAATTTCCTAGTTCCTTAGTGCATGCTACGTGTGTTTCAGAGACAGTGGGTAGGATCACAAAGTTTTTATCCATCGTTCCTTAACCCCAGAAGTACCCAAGGGTTTGACTATGATTTTTCTGATCAGTAGTTAAGCAAACATATAATGGTTTATAGATCAAAGCTAGTAAATGTAGGAAGAAACTGGGTTTTTAAGCAGAAAAAAAAAATTGTTCTCATCCTACCATAAATCGGTGGCATTAAATACTATTAAAAAAGTTAAAGTACACTTCAAGCAATTTTTTTTTCATTTAATTCCTAAAAAACTTTTTTGGTCAAATCCCATATGTTGACCTATGACATTGTTTAAATAGTGCCAAATTTTCTTGTCATATCCCCATTACTTTCACAACCATTGATGCAGTGCAGAAATGCTACCGTGTGTGTCTATGAGGGTTAATTTACCAACAACTCTTCTCTTGGGAAAGCCCTAAGATGTAGGTTAATAAAGGTCAAGCGAAAAATAAACACTTTACAGTATTTTTTTGAATCCATTTCTCAGGAAAATCAACTTATAATAAAAAGGTCTTTGTGCAATTACTGCTATGGCACTGGGGCGTGAAAGAAAGTAGCTTTGAGCAGCTATTTCTCTCATTTTAGCTGAGGTAAGCCTGGCTGTGCATTTTAGGATATGAGTTAAACTTGGTTAGATTGGAGTTGATCCCCATGTGCCCAGCACAGGCATTTACCTCTGATAAAATGATGCTAGTTTTGCTGTGTGGCGTTCCTTTACACTGGCTCTACAGGAGTCCAGCAAATGAAAACCACAGGCTTTGTCTGACAGAAACAACTATAGGATATACTAAAAGGGATTCAACACAACGCAATTCACAATAATTTTCAGTAGTTCCCAACTATAGTACAATCAAGTGGACCCAAGGCTTAAGAAATATCCTTTTCAATCACCACACACAGAAAGTATTTCCATGGAGTTGCAAAGGCACAAGACACAAATGCAACCTCACAGGACGCAGAAGAGATCAGAGTGAGTCCTGTGATTAGACTGATGCTACCTAAGTACCCATAGCAATACTTCACAACGTAGTGTCATAAATATCATTTGAAACATATAATAACAAAATCTTACAATGGTTATTTCCCAATGCAATCCTGTAGAGCTGGATCCACACCACTATATCCAAAAAGATATTTTTAAAAAACTTTCAAATAAAAGCAGTTCTGTAAATGTGGAGAATTACTATTGCATGTTCTGGCTATCTATAATTCTTCCTTTAAATACTACTCTGAATGCTGGATCAGGCCCTCAGCCTATATAAATCAATGTAAGTTTGGCTAAAGTGCCTTACATTTAAAGTGTAAGTTTGAGTTTACACTTAAGAGAGTTATACAGAGTGAAAAAAGCCCATAGTGAATGGCAACCATTCCCTCCCATGGGTCTTCCCTCTGGCACATATTAAATACTATTCCTAGGTAACTGTTGGTTTCACTCAATTATCATATACATTGGCGTCAATTTTCAGCACAGGTCAACTGAAAAGCATAAATAAGCATTAAAAACGAAGAGAACGTACAAGTATCATTGATCACTGAATTATTAAAGATGTAAAACGAATGCCAAAAAGCAGTAGACACCTTGATTTTTGACAATTTTTTTTTCCTGAGGCTTTTATTATTATTATTTTGATTTTACTGAGGGGGGAGAAATTGGGAGGAGGGGTTGATTGGTGTACTTCATAAAATCGGCTACATGCCCAGAAATTTTAATTGCTGAGATGTTCCTCAGGTCTTTCTGAAAACCAAGACTGTAGCAGATGCCCGAGAAACATTCTGACTCTGTCTCTTCTCATTCGTAAAAATAGCGTATTGTTGGATCAGCGCTTTCCCCTTTTGTCTCCTCTGTGCTAAGTTGTTGATGATGCCATTTTTTGCCATCTGCCCCAGAGCTTCATTAAAGATACATGAATGGACTAACTGGGCTGCTATCTTGTGAGGAACAGGTGCTATTGTTTGTCCCCGAAGACTTGCACTAAAGATCTCACTCAGAATACTTGAGAAAGAGCATCTGCAGCAGTCAGTCAGAGAGTAACTTGGCAGAGCCCGTACTATGGGCTAATATGCAAACAGTGACACTCAGGGGGACTCATTTTCTCTTTCATGAAGATTATTTATTTTTTTGTGTGACGGGTAGTAAATGTTTGGTTTTGAACAATTCTGCCAGTCTACACCTTTAACTGAACTGTACAAACCCTGGAGGAAAGCTGAGTATATTCTTTCCAAAATTCAGTTCTGCAACCTTGAGTAAAATCATCTCTTCTCTAAAGCTACCTCATAAAAATTAATCTTTGTTTCTATACAACAAGCTCAAGTTTAACTGTGTTAAACATGAGAAGCCACTAAGATTGGGGAACTCTTAAAAGGTAGCGTACCATTCCTTTAATATCCCGTCACAACTCTGACAGCCCT
The DNA here is from genome assembly GCF_964199755.1 of Larus michahellis. Classification (NCBI taxonomy): domain Eukaryota; kingdom Metazoa; phylum Chordata; class Aves; order Charadriiformes; family Laridae; genus Larus; species Larus michahellis. Next base: position 79,417,556 of record NC_133899.1, on the reverse strand, counting down.
TGGGAACTGATTACAGCACTTCCTTGCCTGACATCTAAGTCAGGAAGCAACTTTAGAGCAAATCAGCCCTGATTAGTTCAAGAAGCAACTTCCAATTTGATTCTCCCTGAAATAATAAAAGCTGGTGGCCCGTTTGATAAGCTGGGCAAATCTGCGGTGCTTTGTCCCACAGTCATGTGAACGCTAATCTAAGAAATTGGCTGGACAATCCTCCTTGTTAAAAAGTCATTGATGGTTAGTGTTGTGCATGGAAAATGGAAGCCAAAGTGATATGTTATACAAAAATAATGCCTTGAATGAAAACACTCTGCCTCTTTTGGATAAGGAACACAGCACATTTAGTGAGAATAAGGAATAAGAAGAGTTCTGTCTTTAAAAACCAAAGCTGCCTCTACAACAACTAACATTGCAGCTAGAGAAGTAAAGGCATTCAGAGAAAAGGATGGCAACAGTGCAAGCAAAAAGGATTTCTGCTTAACTGCGAGGATCACAGGTAAATCCCACCCCATAATGGCAGCTGAATTCCTTGCAAACTTTTCAAGATCAAACCTGAGAAGTTGCGTCTCTGTTGCACAGTTTACTTCAGTAAAAGGGAGAATCAAGTGCCATCTTTTTGAGAGATAGTAATAACAATCTTTATAATATTTTAACCCTTCCTTAAAGCTTTCTTCTTTTGTTACAACCAGCACTAGTATAAAACAGTGTGATAGGCTAAATATGCTCTAATTGCCTAGAAAAATCCAACATAACTATTTATAACCATTGCCCCCCACTTCCACCAATAAAATCTCTGGACCCTGTTCTCAACTTGTAGAAATCTTACGATTTGTATTGAATCTAACAGACTACCTGTTAGCTGACAAACCAGTCTTTTTCATAGTTTAAACTTGAATTTCTACCTAAGATTTTTTTAACTTACTGAATAATTGGTATAGCCAGACTACAAATTTAACATGCCATTAAGCTTTTAATTTCCATAGTAAAAATGTGTTTGAGTTTTTCTACTCTCTCATTCAAAAAGTACAGTGTAATAGAAGAGTTTCCCAGCTAATGGCAGCGTATCAAGTAAAAATTTTCAGAATGCTCAAAATATGATACAACATAATGGCTATAACTGACAGCTCAACAGGTTACATTTTAGGTTGACTCATTTTAAAAATCTTAATGGCGCTGAAAGCAGAGTTTGTGCCTCTGGTACTACTCGTGCAAGTTTTTAAATACCCTACATATTGTATGTATTTACCTAGTCTGCATTTTAAATAGTCTGTATACAATACATAGCACTATTATTTTTATACTACCATTGGAATTTTATTTATTTCAATAACTACTATTGAGTTTAGTTGTTCTCTGTAAGAGAAGAAATATGAAAAGTTTTGTTAACTTGAATTTTATTTCGATTAGGTCAATTTGGTGACTGCAAGAAAGCAAACACCATGTTGCATAAAGAAGTAGGGACTTGTATGAAAACTTACATATGTGAAAGTCAGTAGGATCACTTAAATGCTTTAAAGCAGCTATGGGCTAAGATTTTTGCAGGTTTTGGCCCGAATCTCCTCCCCAGCTCTGCCAATATTGTAATGAATTCATGCCATGACTGAGCCCTTTTCTGGTCTCAAAAAAGATCTATTTAGAAAAACTGCAGAAGAATTGTACTGAAAAAATAAAGAGGTCTCTTTGATTATAATTGAATGGTCTAGCTGTTTTATTTGTGCTATTCTGATGGAGCAAAACAACTGTAAGGTTGGGTTAACTGACCGGTTCAGTTGTAAAGGATCTGCCGACTTTGTGTGCCAGTGGCTGGGTGGCTGGGCCTTTTGTTCTGAACTCAGAAATGTAACTAATGAACCCTCGAGGCTTTGAATTAATGCACCAACAATGCCTAACATCCTCTAATGTAAAGAAAATACGTGAGAGTGGACCCAAACGCTTAAGAGAGAAATCCCCTCTAGCACAAATAATCCCGGGGAAGCACCTGTGACTCTGTGTGAGGAGGAATGGCAACTGAAGAAAGGTGGGCTCCAACAAACCAAAAGTGATCACCCAAGCCCTGCATCGTAGCTAAGACTGAAAATGGTGTTGACATAGCTCCCACATTGAAAATTATTCAGAGACTACCTTCTGCTCCTGTTAGCAATATAGCATCACTGGAGCTGTATCTATATAGGGAGGTATATTATGTCCTAATTTATCTGCCATCTAATTATCTACAGTCTAATTGAAAAATATTTCCTCTCAGTGAAAGTACATGAGCCACAAAGAAAATGTCTGCCAATGAGATCCCGGGGGAAGTGTTGGCAAATAAACTGTAAAAAAGATACCATAGACTTGCACAGTGAGAGCATTTCATACGGGAAGTACTATGACAAATATGTAGCCCACTACTGAATTTCTAAATGGATTGTAACTGCTGTTTTCTTTCTTTTCCCCTATCGTTTTTTCCATTTGTCCAATAGTTCAGCATGATTCGGAGATTTTAGTCTACCACAGTGGCCACAACGTTGATGTGGAACTTGCAGCCGTGATCACAGAGCAAAACAGAGCATCCTTATTTTTTACTATTTCTTCCTCATTACTTTGAAACTTTAAATGAACTAAACTTAAATTCCATCTACTTTGGAAATAAAGAAGGGAGCAACAGAAAAATACTACCAACCACATTGAAAACAGAATAGTTTTAAACACTAGTTCTCATTTCATTTCTATTAGCTTCTTATTGTATTGCCCTGTTTTTATCTATCTCCTTGACTACCTGGAAATACCGAATTCAACTAAAGATGATCTCATGAAGTTAAGAGTATGATAAATGGTAATTCAATCTATTTAAATTGTCTGTATTTTAAGAAACTCTCACTAGGAGGGATGGAGAACATCTCTGCTATACAGAAATAAATAAAACATGTTATGCAAAAGTGAATTTATAGTTCATTTGGAATTAGAGATCTACCACCTTTTCAATCCATACAAATGCATAATCTTGTCAATTAAATATTATTGTTAAGGTCTAGTAGTATGTTAAAATCACTTTAAAGTGCAACTAAGGAAAATTCATGTGTGTTTATTACTCCTTAAGGGTCTATTAGTGGGTATTTTATTCAGATTTGTGTTGTAAAATCTGCATAAACTCAGCATATTGTTATCCCCATGTGTGCATTTGTTTGGTTAAAGCGTAACAGCAAATCTCTATTTCTGCAACTTCTGGAAAAGTCAAGAGAACTAAAACAGTCCTAATTTTAATCAGATACAAACAGTTATCTCTACAGAAGTGAAGAGTTGACTATTATGCAAATTGTCACAGTTAGTGGTCACCAAGCCATCACAGAAGACTGAGCAAGTCAATTATTTCAGATATTTCCAAAGACTAGTGAAGATGTATGTTTCTCATTTGCACCTTGTCTTATTCGTGCCAAAATAAGAAAAATATTGCAGCCTAATGATACTTGTTGATATTTTATATACGAAAGCTCCATTACTACAGCTCAAATCTAAATATAAATTATGTCAGAAATCCCTTATTAGCTTATGTTTTCATGGTGATATCAAAATGTGCAAGATTTTTGGAGTACATTGAAATTTCCTGTTGATGGAAAAATTTAGAGCAAGAGACGCTTTAAAATTTGCATTTCATATTGGTGCTTTCAAGCAGAGTTTTACCCCCACATCCTTTCAAGACAGAGTTCTTTTTTTCAGTAGTAGCCATCACTAGTTATTAACATGAAACTAATTCCCTCAATAGAAGGGCTTGCAATGTATAGTAGAAAAAATCATCTAATGCCACAACGCTGAAGATTGCTAAAGGAAGGATTGTCTTTCACTTTAAAGAACAGCTCCAGCAGAAGTGGGAATGAAAACAGAAACATCTTTCAATGCCTCTGATCAAAATCCTTCTGCTCGATAGACATAAAAAAGGTACAATAAAAGAACAGGTTGGGGGGTTTCTATTAAACAAATACAGAATATATCTGAAGTCCAGGGGTCACTGATGCTAACAGGAGTTCTGCAATTTACTTCGCTACAGAAAAGATATTTTCACTGATATTCCAAGATTTGTAACTGTATTGTATTGTAACTATATATGCACTTAAGAGCTTTTGAATACTTTACCATTATTAATTAATTCAAGTTCAAAGACCCATCCAGAAGACAGTACTACAACTGTGGCTTACACAGGAGGACGTTTAAAGAGGCCTTGATTTCTTTTCCAGTTGGAGAAGTGACAATGCATAGTGGATAGAAAACAATGCCATTGTAATATGCTGCTCGTAACCTTTACACCTTTACCACACAACTGCATAAAGAGCTACCCAAAATGCAGTGCTATGGCTAACGAGGGACATGCTCTGTGAAAAATCAGGATGAGGTGGCTTTTGAGGAGGCACGTGCCGTTGCTACACAGTTTAGCCCTCGAACACTTGGCAGCATACAAGGGTGGAGGTGAGTCACAGCTGCAAAAAGGAGATGTGTTTCCCATCCCACCCAGTCCTGTGGCTGATTTCTTCAGGTATTTACTCCTCTGTGAATTTCCTCTTCTTTCTTATAGAGACAAGTGTTGATATTTTTCCTCAAGCCTAAATGGATAATATTCAAGAGGGTAGGTCTAAGGAGGTGCTCGCATCTAAAGGGAATATTCTTGCTTCTGTATGTTTTTGAAAGAGATTTAATGCAGAATAGTAACCTAGATAATTTCCAGAAATCATGTGATGTTTATGGAGTGTCTAGTTTGAAACACAAAAGGTTATCAAAGGCAATTATGTGGAGAACTAGTTTAATACAGAAAACTCCTGTGTCTAGAGATCAAAGTCAAATCAGAATACTGATTGCATGCAAAAATTAATTTGTTCCATCTCTTCCTAGGATGCCTCAGATTTTGACACAATCTGACCATCTTTACTCAGAAAAGGCTCCAAGAAACTGGTGTGTTTGCACAGTATGACTGAGGTGATTGCCACTGCTAGGTATACAGTAATTATTGCAGATTTGGGAGTAAGCAACAGAGTTTCCAAACTTCCAGCAACACACACACAGCCTGCTTCCTTCCTACGCCAACTGTGTCTGGCTCAAATCAGTTATATTGGCTCCTCAACTTTCTACAGCATTCATGATTCATCTACATAAACATTTTGAAAGAACAAAATCACTAAAAAGGTAAAATAAGGCAGAAAACCGGGAAACTCCTATTTAAAATGAGCATTAGGCGTTTCTTATCTGAGTTTGGGTGTTAAAATTCCAGCAACACCTGTACTTCAGACATAAATCCACACTGTTGTGCTGCCTTTTCTGCAGAGGATCCTGATATTCAAGAAGGAATGCCAATCGTCCCATTTTCTGGCTTTCCCCGATTTGTCAGAACTCCAGTGTTATTTAAAGCATGCTCTCAGCTTGCGAATAGATCCTTGCCTTGAATCTTATGATCACACTCATGTTCGAGTGATGCTGCTCTCAAAGTTAGGATATTTTCTTCAGTTGCTCATGACAATCAGTGGGAATCGATAGCCCAAAGCTGTGCTGCAACTCCCTTTCTCTCTGCCTGCCGAACCTGCAGCGAAGGGCCGGCTCCTCTGAAACCGCAATGTGCCAGAGCTGGTGTGATGAAACACACGGGCAAATCTACATAGAATTACGGGGCAATAACAATGGCCCTTTGTCCAGCTGTGGCTGCTCCCCCTCTGCAGCCAGGCCTTATCTGCTCAGGAAATGCCTGCTTTAACTGACAGGTAGGAGATTAAATCTACAGCTGCCGAAACACAATCTCCGCTCTGTTAGATAGGCTTTCATTGAAAAGCACTACAAACACATAATTTGTTTATGTTGTACCAGCAATCTTTGACAAAGCAGACTGTCTAGCTGAGACAAATGTGGTTAAACCCATTTATTGTATTATTTCTGCTACACAGAACAAGCTCTTAAAACGTAGAAACTAGACAAGGCACAAAGCTCTAGCTGTCTAAAGAAATCAAGAATAGATGACTTCTTGTTACACTAGCCCCCTTTACACAGCGTAGCATGTTCCCTCCTGGAAAACATCCACTGTGATTTCTTTCTTTTCTTTTGCTCTCTCCCTCCCCCCCCCCTTTTTTTTTAAAGTGGGTGGTTCAATGATGTTTATGTTTCCAGCTTTTAAAGTTTCTTTTGTTTTCTCTAGCATCAATAGATATAAAATAACTAAGTCATTCAAAGGATGCCTTCAGATTTAAGAAAGAAGGGAATATTTCTGAGAGACTACTTCTCAAAGAGAGAATAATTTTCCAGACACACTGTCTGGTCTTCCTGACTTAATGCACGCTCAAATAGAAGTTTTGCCAGACTAATGAACGCTGGACTGACACCCCCCACCCCTTCTCTCTCTGTTTTTTAATCATCAATCACATATTTCTCAAAACATTACTTCATTTTTGTTACACCTTCTGCCTTATTTTAAAATAATATTTCTGGCTGTTTATTTCAAATGAAAGGCACGGGGAACTGATGAATTAAGTGTTTATAAATCTGAGTTTTCAGATTGAAAACAACCTTTTTCATAATGCAAAGGGTTTATAAGAAAAACCTGTCTTTTAGCTCTAGTTTCTTCTGGCCATATATTACTCCTAGTAAATTCTGCTAGAAGAACCGAATGGGTACTATACGCTGCATATGAGAAGGGCAACGTTTGTCTCTCAGGAGGAGAGCCTCAAAAATGCCACTTACTTCAGTGGAGCAGGACACACTCCCGAGAACAGAGCGTGGCCCATACCAATCTCTGCTTTCTATATTTAAGGCTCTGTTCTCCGGCTGATCCAATTAATGTTACTGGGAGTTGTGTGCACACACAGATGTGCTTAGCGACTGGCATATTAAAACATCCCTTCACTCAAATGAAACTTAATAAATGAGTTTTCCCAGTGTTATTACTATCGATGCTCAATAAGGAAGATCTTGTAAATCGTAGAATTGTTGCTCTAATGGTTAACCATAATTAAAAGGAAAAGAAACAGGAAGAGCAGTCAACATCTTAATGTTTTTTCATTCACGTTACTTCTATAACCCTCTTGCCTCTCCTGAGGCATTCTCTTACATACCCTTTTGCAGCATGTTAGTTTGCGTATTATTTTATTTAACCTTAATCACAGCATTCAGCTACGGATTTGAGAGGAAGCTGCACAGAGCTACCATACGAGCTGCCACTCAGAACATTCAGTTTGGCATAAAATTAAAAAAGTATGCAATAAACTGGCTGAATCCATAGGGAATCCCTCAAACAGCATGGATAATGAGGGGAATCCATAACAGACATAAACAAACCCAGAAAGATGTCTGGGGCCAACATCATTATGTAAGATATATGCCCAAGATGTATGGGCATACGTTTGAATGTTCAACTTCAAACTCAGCCTGTATTAGATTGATTGAATCTCAGCATGGGGTTCAGTTAATAAACAAACCTTGCCTTCAGAAAATATTTGGGGCTGAAATCATGTATTATAGCCAGGCACCTACTGCATGTGGCACTGAGATGCCCTCTTACCTTAAAGCTTTGTTAAAGCCGAATGGTAAAGAAAATCAGAAATCCATACTATCAGAGGAACAGATACAATTTTCAGGTTAAGTGGCACAAGTCTAAAGACAGTTGTTATCCACAGACTGTATTTCAGTCTATGCACCAGGGGCACATGAATAGAATTCACATTAAAAATTAGAGACCAGTTTGAATCTTTGGGCTTTGATTCACACTTCCCATGTTTTTTAAACACGTTAGCCGTATTCTCATAAAGGATACAACAATAATGCTAGCAAATCTTTTTGGTAATTATTAATTTCACTGTAGAATAGCTTTTTTGCTATGCTTGGCTTGTTAAAAAAATGCATTTTGCTCACCTCAGGGTACACCATTAGCCTGCATATTTGCTTTTTTCCTTTTTTTCCAGGTTTTGTTTAAAAATTCTTCTTAAACCTGTATATTAATCACCGCTCAGAGGGTGAAAGAATTTGCAGGAGCAGCTGAAGCGCTACTTTTTTTCCAAAGTAGGAACTAGTTACTGCTGACACTTTTCACATACATTGGAATAGGAATGAAAGAGACACAGAGAAAGGAAAAAAAATAAAAATTAAGAGTAAGAATGAGGGCTGACTGGTTGGTACAGAGTCCAACGTATCAGTCTAACATAATAATTTCTTGCAGAACTGTGAGCCGCAATGGCGTGCCCTAGTGACAGCCAGATCCAGAAAGAAGTTACCCTTGTCAAAATTTTGATCATTTGGGCAGGTAATAAGAAAACAAGAGAAGGAACTCTGCAAAAATGCCTATCCAAATAGACTTCCAAAATCAAAGGAGAAAACAGAAAGCTTCTTTCAATAGCCCTGTTCGAAGTCTTATGTCTGTGTTTACCTGAAAGCCACTGCGCTCCATTCTGAAGCTCTGTTTTAGGGTTCAACTACATAGGACACAACTGCACAACATTTCACTATATGTATTTGTAGCACCTTGGTTGTTCTGCACTACATCCCCATGTGGACAATGTTTAAGTATACTGAAGGTACCTTTGTGGAAATTTGTTTACTCACTAGGAGGAGATTACTCTTAAAAGGTATGCACTATGGAAGTTAGTGTGTAGTACATGCCCTTATAAAGTCACACATCTTAACCAGCGGAAACTTTCCTATTAGACATTTTCTTAAAGAGAAAGTGAATGTCTCTTTCTCTATATATAAAAATACATAAATGTATTTTGTACATATGCTTATGTAAAATATGCTTATATATTTTATATTGAAAAGAGAAAAGCATATTCTACATATATACACATGCACATGACATACAGATCTGTGTATATATATGTATAATACATATTTGGATACACATATACATTTATTTGGTATAAATAATTTTAAAAATACACATATATACACACACACACAGGTGTGTGTGTGTATATATATATATGTAGAGTATGCTTTCCTCTTGTTTTCCAAATCCCTCACTTGGGATTTCAGTGTTATTAGACCCATCTGGCTATACAACTTGCTTGCTGCACTCCTGGATGCTCAGCATTTGAATTACTTTTTTGGACACACAAAACCTGTATTTCTTAAATGCCTACTCCGGGAAGACCACCTCTATCTATGTAAAGACGTACTTTGAGCATGATACATTTAACAGGTTCACTGCTGAGTGAAGAAGGCGGTAAGCCACCTGGGCTAATCATAGAGGTAGACAACTTGAGTAACAAAAAAAAGTCATTTGGAAATCACTCTATCACTCACATCTGTTATTCCTGGATTTATTTCTGTCTCTTCTATTTATCAAATCATTTTTTTTCTCCTTCACTTAATCTTTTCACTCCTCACCTTCAGTCTCCTTGCAAAACTCCTAGCATTCACTCTCACTTCATCTCTTTTGGAGAGTATTTTTTGTGTATACAAGGTAGTTCTCTGGCAGCAAATTCTCCATTCTTGGCCACTGATACGAGTAAAGTCATGGCCAAAAGTTGTCAATAAACTTCCACCATGAGGAAGCAGACCATGGCGAAGTACACTTGGCTTTCTTGGCTTCAGGAAGGTCATTGTCACAAGTACAATAAAATCCTAGACATAAAAACAGCATCATATCGGGGAGATAAGGACACCCACAAACACCTGTTTTTTTAAGATAGACACATGCAGCTGAAACACATTAAACCCATGCTTTTCTAAAGCCCTCCTAGTGCACTCAAGGGTCTTCAGAGTAAACAATGCTCCTCCCTAAACTCCCTGCTTTGTTAGTACATGCCTGCCTCCACTGTCTTTTCAGGTAAATAAGAGTTTTCTGGATGTAATACTCCATTTCAGTTTAGATGCATTTTTCAAAAGAATTTTTATGTTGCTTTTTTCTTTTTTTCACTGTGAAAGTCAGTCTAACTCCAAAATTGCAACAAAAGAAAATACAAGAAAATACGATACCAATATAGGGTTTCTGCAATATGAGGAAGAACGGGATTAAAGTGAGGTGCACAGACCAACTAATCTGTACATTTATTTTGAACCACATTGGTATTGTATTTTTAAGGCAAATGGAGGGGAGAAATGTGGTATTGCATTTTATGGAAAACAGAGGAAGAGATTTTGCTTACTGTTAGGTCAGTAGCGTGCCTAACTGATTTAATGCTTAGACCCTGAAGTCCATATCCCTGCTTTTTTAAATAGATCGGATGTCTAGGTGATATTGCTGTCTATCTATTAGCTTTATTTTGTGGCTGGATAGAGTAAAACCCACTGCATTTCCAACAGTATGTGCATCCCCGATACCACTGCCCCAGAATCGGCTGCTGCATGTGGTACTGTACTGTTTGCAGCTCTGTTGCAAACAGCAGAGGGTACATCTAAGTCATGTCAGCATTCATATTGTATTTTTTCAGCATACGTCAACCTGATCTCAATTCTCTCTCCTGGAGGTCTGGACCGTGTTCAAATCACTCATTCGTTTTCCATACTCACTGTCTGACTGGCTTTTGCTGTTACCAGTCTCTGCTATAACCTCTGTGCTATGCATAATAAAAATCTTTCCCATCTGAGTTGTCTGCCATGGTTACTGGAAATCTGCTGTATGTAGCATTCCCAAGAGCAGGAAAGGAAGGTACCTTTACTGCAATTGGATAAATATCACATTTTCTTTAAAAGGAACATCTACCCTCACTGAAACCACAACTAACGGCAACTGCTAAGCTACCCCCACCTCTCGAATTTATGTTAATTTGCATTTTACTCGTTCTAGTGTTGACATAATAACTGAAGTAGATGTTCCTCTTCACTTTTCAACCATTGCATCTTGAAAAAAAAAAAAAAACATCTCCCTAATATTTCCCAAAACTTCACCAGAAAATATAGCTAGGGTAAAAACTGTCTGATCTCTGCCTACTTATGATGCTTTTTAACTGAGTTTGCATGTTAATTTATTGCATGCTTTGTTTGTAAATGTGCTTCTGAAATAAATGAAGCATTTACAAATATGATTAATCTACAGATTCAGAAGCACGCAATAAAGAAACAAATTACTGAGTGCCCTTGTCCTTTTACACAGAAGCTAAAATACAACTTTCAAACATCTAAGACTGCCTAGCTTTATTTTTGATTTAACTAATGTTGTTTCAAATGGAAGTTTTCAGCAATCAGATTTTCTCCAAGTTCCTGATTCCAGTTTCATTTATACCAGCGTAACTCAGAAGCAACTGCAACATATGTTGTAAACCAACACCAGTGTAAACACTGTGTAGATGAGGTCAAAATAAGGCTGTTATTGTACGATTTTTAAAGTGCTTATGTAGATTAATATCCTCACCCTTTAACAGATTTCGGCACAGCAGCATAAATACCGAAATGCAACAAGTTGAAAATTCAAAGTACTACTAGTGTATTTTATGCCACTCACATTTTCAGTCAGACCACCCAGAGCAAAGAAAAGAAAAAGCCACAACAAAAAAAGCCCTCTGCATTGTTTGCAATAATATGGAAGGAAATTGAGTGTATATTCTCTTCTTCCTGTATTTTCCAGCTAGATTAAGCTGTTGTCTTCACAATTGCCTCCCAGCTGCTGTGACTTGTGAAAACAACAGACCCTGCTCTGTTGTCTGCAGAAAGCCTGGATTGTTATGAGTAACTTTATTGCAGGCACATGAGTGTGTTAAGACTTTAAAACACGCTCAAATGTCATGTGCACACCCAGTGACGGGCAAGAATAATTATGAAAAAACAAGAATTCTATGTCTACGAAACAGTGTCAGACAAAATGGGCCATTCATTGTGTTCCTTTGGGAATGCTTGGACTCTCCAGCCAGAAAACAAAAAAGGCACTTTTTTCCTGCCGTAGGCTGAATACTTAGCTTTGCCATCTGAGCCCTAAGAAAACATGGGCCCCCTCTCTAACTACTGGCTGGCCCGCACACAGTAGAAAGTATTAATGCACCCCTTTTTTCCAGCAGTTCCCTCTGTGTAGGCTGCGGCCAATGTAAAGTCAATGCAAAGACAAAACAGTTTGCCTAACATTAGTAAAAAAAACATAACTCTTGTACAGTCTGAAAATCCCTCTGACACACAGAGGTTTTATTCTAAGGCATATCCCCTCTATCCCTCGGCAAGTTACCGTAGCTACTGTTAATGCTTTTAGCAGGTAATAACCGCTGCCTGCTGCTCAGCTTCAAGCTTTCCAGGAGTCTATAGGCGAGCCCGATTCTGTACAATTGTTAAAAATTATTATCTAACTGCCTAATTTACTGCTGTCCCTTTTCACGATTGGTCTTCCTAATCACAATCCATCAGCCCCCGAAAGGATAATACAAATGAAAACATAACATAGCTCAACATCAGGTCATTCTGATAGCAGGTTTTTTTCCTCACAGGTGGACTAACTCCAGTCTCATCTGAACAGTGATAAATTACAAGCAAATAAAAAGCTTTTTGTGTTACTTTTAATTGTAATCTCTATGTCAAGATACCATTTGATTAACACACGTTTTTAAGCTAAGGAATCACATTTCTCTGTATTTTGTTTTGACCTAGCATCTATTCAGCATATTCAGCTAAATGTCTGTACATCTCTAAACGAGGTGACCACATCAATTCACTATTAAATCTGCGCACTGTTTTACTGAAATAGAAATGGCCCACCATGACTTGAAAAATCCTTGTATGCTACTCATAAAAACACAATAATTTTATTTTCTTTTAATTTGGCCCAATATCTGAATATGGATTCACAGGTTATTATTTAAGACATCTGGCATAGTTTTTATCTTGCCGTGCTCGAAGCAAGCTAAGAAATGTGAAAACAATGAAACCATAATCCTTGAAGGGCTCTGGTGCAACTGTGTGTTCATATGGAGCAACAGAAGGAAAAGTGAAGGACAAATTGTACCTCCAACAGTTTTACAGGTTGCTATTTTCTTCACTAAGCCTTCTTACTCTGCTTAGATAACACAAGTACACTATATCTACAGCATTAAACGGGTTTTGAAAGGATATGGTGCTTTAACGTTGGCCTTCTACCCCTCTTCAGGGCCCAAACTGTCCCTTCTTATTTGTACAGTATATAAACAGCCCCTAGCATAAGACGACACTGATCCTGACTGGGGTCTCAACCAACTGTGCAAATATTAGTACTTGTAATATTATAATAGGAGGTCATTACAGCTAGCACTGGGTCATCCCAAGATACCCCAGGGGGATACATCAAAGATGAATATGCACAGGTAAATTGTCTGTCCTTTTCTAGAATCTAAAGGAGAAAGGTTTCAGACCACTTCTTGTCACTCCTAATATGAAAGTACAGGGTTACCCTCAAACATGTATTTAAATCAGAAACATACAGTACTATGAAATGAACCATCAGGCCATCCATGAATTTGTTTTAACAATCCAACAACATCACCATTTCTCATTCATCCACTTAGCTTAATTTTCCTACCATCACTTTCATTGCTGAGGTTGTCTCTATTAAGCCATTTTTTGTGCATCATTAACTTTTAACCAGGCATCGATAGCTTTATTGTTTAAATTGCGTATGACTTTATTTAACGTCAGCATTTCTTCTGGCTCCTGACATGAAGTCACATTTTATAACTAATTAAATTGATCCCTGGGAAGCAAAAGCCACTAAACGGAATTATTCGTACCCAAGTGTCAATATATTAAATCAAAGGGCTAATGAGTTGGGTCACTGCTTCTTTTATCTGAAAGCTACTGCGGAATAGAATTCATATCAACCTCTACTTTCTGCTTTAACAATTTTATTTAAACCAAAGGTAATTAATTAATAAAATTTGATATAGCTGTAAATAATACATTTGAGCCAGTTTTTACCACTTGCACAGATTAAGGTCACTTTTTTAGGTGGAAAAAATCGCTTTGTTGATACAATCTGTCTAGAAGTGTATTTTTTTGAACTCCCATGTGTAAAGAACATTATTGCTAGGTCATAGGAAGCTTCCAAAATGACCTAAAAGGTGTTTTGTAAGTAAACAGTTTTGAGAACTTTTCAGTTTTCAGCCATTTCTATTATAGGCGTAAATCAAGATGAAAATTTGCCTCTTGGAACTGACAATACCGCCTAACGAAAGTGATTAAGAAATGACTAAATTTGTCATGTCAGCTTTTCCTATAGCTCTTGCAGCTGCTGAGTAATATTTTGGATGCTTTCACTATTTACATCTGGACACTACTTTTAAAATTCATCACCTAATAATTCATACCACTCACAGTATTAGTCATAGTTCAGCTTTCTTTGACAAAATGCTTGTAGATGGATCAAGAATGCTATCTTTACTGAAGTTGTCTCCAACTAATCTGTTTACGTTCAGATTGCTTAAAAATACATTCTGAAAAACTCTCATGCCTCAAAAACACATTTTACCCCTGATTTGTTTTGCTTGAGATCCAATCAACTTCTCATATTTTATAACCTTTGGAGAGTTCCATACAGGCAAGTGCATTTTGACGCTTACAAATATTTATAAGCTATTTATAAGCTATAATTATGCTTAAAGTCAAAGGGTATTAAAAAGAAAAAGATTAATTAAACAAAAAGGGGCTGAGTGTCATTGCCTTTCTTTGCTGGAGTGGGGAAACAAGGATGGGTGGGAACACACCTTGTAGTAGCACTCTCAAATCACGACCTCATGCCAACTTCTGCAAGCATGAAAGAAGGCAGACGGCAGAATCGAGAGTCCCGGCTGACCCAAAGAACCAGTTGTTTGATGCAGCTTGCCAGGTAGACAAGGAGATCAGAAAAGAGGGTGAAACAACACTTTCTCTCATTCGTTCATCCTCTTCTCCACAGCAAATAGGGAGCAGAAAAGGAATGTGACTGAGTCACCACCAGCTGCCTAATCTACATCTAGGGCTGCACTCCTTACGCAAAACAAACTGTAAAATTATAAACTGGTTTAAAAGAAATACCTGAGCAACCATTGAAAGCAAGGCTGTGATTGTTCACTTCAAACTAATGGTTATTTTAACACATAATGGTGAATTAAAAATAGGATGGCAGCAATGTCCCTCTAAAACTTGGTTTTGTTGTTTTACCACTAAGATCAAATGCAACACAAGGAACACCACAGATGTTTTTTAAAAATGCATGTTCTTGTACCCACACATCATTTGCTTTTTCAAACAGTAA
Organism: Larus michahellis; assembly: GCF_964199755.1. Classification (NCBI taxonomy): domain Eukaryota; kingdom Metazoa; phylum Chordata; class Aves; order Charadriiformes; family Laridae; genus Larus; species Larus michahellis. The sequence continues at coordinate 79,402,438 of NC_133899.1, read as the reverse complement.
ATTAGGGGTTTTCAGTGGGCACAGTGGTTCCCTTATAAAACAACTTTAAATAGTCACTTTTATCCATTTATAAATGGATATGCTTTGGAGGGTCAAGTATGTGCTGTTGTTTCACACCACAAATGTTTTCTTTCGTTTCCAATGGTTAAATGTCACGAGAGCGCTTGACCCCACTACAGAACATCATTCAGTATCTGGGGGAAACCACAAATATGGCTGTACCTGTGGTTGGCATGAGATCATTTAAGAATAAAAGGTCATTTCAAAAGTAGGTTTTATAATAGTAAGACATTTGCACCTATAAATGTTGATTAAATATGGACTCTTTTCATACATATTCCATAGTCTTTATTCTTCTCTAATGTATTCTTTTTTTCCAAATACATAAAATATTTGGAACTATAGCAACACTGTCTTATAGTTAGATTAAACTATGGGATACCATGACTAGTCATTGAATATATGTAGATTTTTTTGCTCCCATTTAGACTCCTTGGCCAAAAAAATAAAATCATTTTGATACAAATGGGGAAGTTCTACACAAGTATGAATGTCTTTGGGAGAAAGAAAGAGTAATGCCTTTAAAGAAAGACTTAAAACATAACCGTGCTACAACTCTGTCAGCCACAGTTTCCTTGCAAAGCACAGAGGGGTTTTTGTGTAAAGAATGTTTCAGAACCACGTTATAAAATTATGTTGTTGCCGAGTTCACTGCAAACAAATTTCAGACATGATGCTGGAAATGCACTAGAAATAAATGCTTTAAGATTGACAACTGCAACAAAATCTGCCCATAGTAGTCCAAAAATCATGCTGTAACTGCTAGCACCAGCTGCATTTAAAAATGGCTGAACATAGTTGAAATTAAAAAAAAAAATTGATTTAGAAAAGGTTCAAATTCTCCTTGATTGCAATGGCAACAACTGCCGACGAAACACGTGGGTACCTGAGGGGAGGAGGAGAAGAGAGCATTGTTTTCCCAAAGCAATGTGATTCATTGCACATTACCCAGCTAATGTCGTTCGACCAGAATTATAGTTAAATGATGTAGAAATCTGTTTTTTAAACTAAGCTACCTAGCAAAGATCCTGGTAATATATTTGAGGTTCAATACTGCCCATGAGAAAACAAAACATGGGAATAATGTAAAATCTACCACTAAATATTTAGCATTGGCCAAATAGAATTGTTGGGAAACATATCTGTCATCACATTCAAAAATTGGTTTAGCTTATGGGTTTGGAGAGTTCTGCAAAAATAGAAAAGAACGGCCCTTACTAGGGATATTTCCAAATTCTTTTACATGCTGTCTTTCACCAATGATTGCAAAATGTTCTAATTAATTTATTTAAACTCTGAACATTTTTTTTCTCTCTAGAAATGAGCAACCTGGAACATGTGATCAAGAAAGAAATCTGATTTCTAATTACTTAAAAACAAAATCACCCTTTATCTGACCTCCTCAATTTTGGGGGAAAAAGGTATAAATACTAGTGCCAAATAACGTACATTTTGGGTGTCGGTATTAGAAAAAATCATGCAGGATCACAACTCCGTAAGGGAATCAGAGATAGACAAATAAAATCAGTTACCACACCACCAGTTGTTTTTTGGGAGGAAAAGTGGGAAGGGAGGTTTTGCAGATGTTAAATGCAAGCACGCACATTAATAACCATTAAAATGGAAAAAGAATTGCTCACTAACATGCTAATGCCAATACTTTAAAAGAATTTTTCCCCTAGTTTTTGCCAGTGATTTCACTGTTATGCCACTGCTGTTACTATACCCCAGTGGAAAGTGATTTGTTGATATCCCCTTAGGTCATTCCAAGATGTATGGAGCCTACAGCAATTAGCTGCTCATGTTTCTGTCAGTTTTCTGGTGCTAGACCTTCTTTTTCATGAGTTTTTTTTCCCCTCTTCATTTCTAGTAGATGCTTGAGGTTCCCTTGCTCTGAGCTATACAGATAACAATTACGCTGAAATGCTCGAGACCAAGACAGTATTCTTTGTATTCTAGAGTTAGGACAACAATTTCTGAAGGCATCTAATATTCTGCATGAAGACAGGCAGAGAAAAGGCAGTAAGAAACGTGAACTATTTATGCAAAATTTTATGATTTATCTTGGCAATTCTCTGCATATGATATTCTCTAAATGTGAGCTCTCAATTGCCCACATATACGGACACAACTAGCCTATGTGTGAATTTCCAAACTGTTACATTCAAAGTTGCTGCTACAAAATGCAAAGGGACAGAATATCTTGATCTCTGCACTCTTTTGGAATCTGTAGTTTAAATTCTGCATCTCTATGTATTTGTGTGCATCTATTATCTTTTCTCATCAAATTTAATAAACCCAGTGTTTTATTATGATCATTTAAAAATGAACAAACTTTTGGGATTGCATTTTATTGCTTTAGGTGCAATAAAATGGAGGTACCTCATTTGCAGGTGTACTTTGGGATTAGATGTCTAAATGATTTCAACTTCACCTGAAAAGAAATGGTTGGAATAAATTGCTCCTGCCATAAGTTGCGCCCTGAAAGTTGGTGGAGTAAAACCAGGCCAGTCTGAGAAGTATCAGGACCTTAAAATATGTCAGTAAGATGCTCAAGATATTTTAATAATATTTAGAAAGCAATAATTGCATTGGATTTCTGTGGCAAGTTGAACATATATCTTTCTGAAATATACATAATAGTTATCTCACATGAAATTTATTTTCAACCATTCCATGAGCGGAGAGAAGGATAATTAAAAAGCAGAGCTCTAGGAAACTTGATGATTTCATTTCACAAGGATTTGTACAACCACTTCTTTATTTTTGTGTTGAATTACTCAAAGTGAAGCAACAGCTAGCTGATCCAAAGTCAGAAATCATGCCAACCTTACATGAAAATCAGTTTGTGGACATTTAGATACATTCTAGTTAAGTTTGAAGCATGCAAATTAATATTGCTAAGGGTGAAATTAAAAGAATTCCAGCAACAGATTAGTATTACTGGTTGAAAGAGCAGTAGTGATAAAATATTTCTCAAGTACTACAGAATATATAGAAAAGAACTGAAGGCTTAGACACACTCACTAACAGACACAATTTGGGATTTTGCTAGTGCAAACAGGCATGCAAACAATTTTTCCAGGCCACTTTCCAAAAGCCTCTGAGAATACAGCCTTAAGTGAGTATAGTTTTTCGTGAAGGATACCAAACTGACAGCTTAAGAGCTGGAAAACTTAAAGGCAGGTACACAGTAAAAATATTCTCATTAGTGAAAAAAAATACATAAATGAACCAGTGATGCTAAAAATTAAATGAACTGGTGATATTTCATCTCTGTATTTATCTATCTCTGTAGCATATGGCTTTTGTACTTTGCATGAATCACAATGAAGCATCAAATCCAAAAGTCAAGAGGCAAGTTCGCTATATACTTAAAAAGAATTCACAAAAATGACTCTCTTTCTGTCAACTGCTCCCATTCAAAGGCCTGAATGAACAGGCTTTTTAAATGTGGGGTACTCATGGAAGCCTGCACAGCCAAGTATGCCTGCAACCAGATATTTCCTATGTGAATAACTAGACAGGGAATTTTCAAAGGCTTGTAGTAAGCAGTTTCAGCAGCAAATTCTCTCAGCCCTTAGTCACATGTTCCTTAAAAGGAAATCATTAGCAATCTAAAAACTCCCTTTCTTTAGTGTTTTCCAATGTATGCTCAGTGTACTGAGACACTCTGTAAGTGATATTAACCTATGCCTGAAACAGCAACCGAGTTTATACTTGCCTACAAAACACCATATATGTACACTGAAGATGTATTATGTACCTAGCATGTTCCCCAGCCCATATCTTCTGTGCCATTCAGACGCTACTTAATAGATGAATAAAGCCACATTCTAAAACATTTTAAAGTGGTCTTCTGAGCCAAGCGCTCAGGCTCAGGTTATCTGCATTCAATTCCCAGCTCCACCCAGGCTTCCTGTGAGACTCTGAGCAAGTCGCTTAAGTGTCTGAGTTTCTTGCCTGTAAAATAGGATAAATAAAACTTCCTTTCTATAACCCTTCTTTTGAGTCTTATCTAGCAAGATTTTTCAATTCTTTAGGGAGAAGGACACCCCTCGCTTCTCAGAAGCAATCATGACTGAAGAGTCTAAGGTCATTCATACCATGACAAAACCTCCAACACATTGAACGGGATTGACTCTACTCCAATACCGTTCCAATAGCCTAAAACTCTCAGTTCAGCTCTAACAGTGCCTAGCAATTAATTGTGGTCAATATTGAATACTTCAAGGGAAAAAAAATAATCCAGGAAAGCATAAATGGCTTTTTGCTAAGTCTTTAAACAAAAGGATTATGTGTTTTTAAAGGAATTCAGTTGCTAATTGTAGCAGTGAACCGCTCATCTCCCATATTGCCTATCTGATTACTCAAATTCTTAGGTATATTGAACAAAAATCTCAAACCTTTGCTTTTTGTGTCTGTGTCTTTCACTGGTACCCGCTTGATACAAATAACCTGCAACACCAGAACTAGAAATGCTGTCAAACTATATTTTTAATCTTGTTTTTCTGGTGACATGTAGAAATCATCTTATTTTTAACTCTTTCTCATGGTTTACATCGTAACCAGTTATCCCTGATAAAAGCATGGTCTGATATAGCACAGCTGGGCAGTTTATGCAGTGTGTATGTATGAAAGCAATAAGAATGTAAGTAGATGGGCAGTTATACCACCCAGGACACCCAGGGTATCTGGTAGAACAAACGGCTGGAATTTGGGGGTGACTGTCTAAGTTAGTTGTAGCTATTTTTTAAAATTGAGAAATAAATGTTGTAATGAAACTATTTTAAAATGAAAGATCATTAACAATAGATCTTTTAGAACTCCTCCACTACATAGAGATTTCAGTTTCTTCAATATAATAGATCTTTGATTACACTTTTGATTTTCAGCGTGCTTTTAAACAATGAATGAATTACGCAACTGTGCAATAACCACCTATTCCATAACCACAGCTATGAATATTAACCTTATATTACTGCATGTGCAGAAGTGGTCTTTGTCAACAGCAAGTAAGAAAGGAGAGAAGTGGAAAACAGAAAACAAAGAAAAAAGGGCAAAATGAACTAACACACAGAGGAAAGAGGATTTCTCAAAGACATGCAATGTAGACAGAGATTTGTCATGCCTATATATCTATTTCCCACCTTTGCACTATCTCGCACTATTTTACCTAGAATTTGCCTTCTATGAATTATATAATTAGCCATAAGAAATTCATGTTCTTGTAACCTTATAAGACTAGTACTACTCCCCAGTAAAAATTTCTGTCAGCATAAAGGAATGACCTATATAAATACTGGTTTTTTTATTATTCAGAACTTTCTTCATTTTTCCGGTTTTTCCCACCACTCTACTTAATATTTCTGCATGTTTTTTTGCCAAAACAAATTCAATATCTTTGATGGTATGATGTGTGTATAATCCACTTGTGATTTTTCAGTTAAAGTTATCCCAAACTCAAGGGTGTTAAAACTTTTTTCTACTGCTACTCCATATTTTCACTTATACCCCTGTGCATTTGCATATGCATTTTAAATACTTCTCTAAAACACCAGTAATCCCTCTTTGAAGTACTGAATGGAAACCAAAAGATCAGACATTTTCAGTTCATGACTTTTCTTGCATTATAGGAAGCGCTCAGAGATCATAATTTGATAGAAATTTCCCTTGTCTTCCAGTCCTGAATTGTTTTCCACAGCAACATTTATTCCAAGTAGGTAGATTTCTTTTGGAGCTGGTATCAGGTCACAGTTCATAGATCAACCAATGACAGTGAATGTCTCCACCCCCTGTTTGCTTCTGAAATTCAAACTGTTAAAATAATGAGTGACACAAGAAGCTTCGCTCCAACTGAAGCTTTTCCTGTGCTTGGATTATACATATATATATACAGATATATACATAGGCTTGGTGAGGCTCTGAGCAATCTGATCTAGTTAAAGATGTCCCTGCTTACTGCAGGCGGGTTGGACTAGATGACCTTTAAAGGTCCCTTCCAACCCAACAGATTCTATGATTCTATGATACATATATATTATACGTATACATATATATTATACGTATATATTATATACGTATATATGTATATATATACGTATACATAATACATATATATTATACGTATACATATACATATATACATATATATACACATAATATAAGTTTTATATTTACATATTTTATATATACACGTACATATGTATATATATTATACATATATATACATATATACACACATATATATAATTTTTATGTTTACACATTTTAGATATATACACACATATACACATATATATATATGTACATACATACATACATACTTTGCCCATTTGGGATTCTCTCATTCAACAACAAACTGCCACACAGCAACTTTTCGTGTAAAGGTAGAGACAAGAAACCTAACCTGTCTGAAGGACTCTGGAAAAAATCCTTCACCTCAATCTAGCTTTCTGCTTTCACAAAGATTGTGGGAACTCAGTTTTCTTTGAAACGTCTACCTTTCTATCAAATTCAGTGGAAATCAACCAACAGGCTGAAAAGTTAGTGGCATACGCACCTTCACACCCACGACACAGAATTGCATAAAGCTCATTTCCAGAGGGAATCAGGCTGAAAATACAAATCTGGTATCTTCCTTTTCTACTCAAATTACCAAACCAACAGGTCTAGAAGGTGAAGCTTTTTTGCCGTTGTTGCTGTGTACTACAAAAAGGTCTCTTCACCGTACCGACTATAATGCCACAGGCAACATTTGAAACAACAAATTTCACAAGGAAAAAGATTAGAGTTCCTTCAGTCTCAAACTCCACTTTATAGTGCAGCGTGCACAAGGCAACACCTCACTCCTCAAAGCGGAACGTCTTCTGCCCCAGTGCTCCCTCTTCAATCCCTCTCCTTTCTCCTCCCAGGCACTCCCATGGCTTCCTCTCTCGCCAGCTCTGGCGTCCGCTTTTCTGTGAACCTATTTTACTCACTAAACTTGAGAGTGAATTGAATCATATAGCTAGTAATGTCTTCACATTCTGCTGAGATGCATGGAGATTTCAGGAACTGTAGGGCTTGCTGTCGTATTGAAAGATGGCTCTGATCTGTGAAATACCAGTCCAGGAACCACGAAAAATGTAAGACGTGATAAATGAGTGAGTGTTGGGTTAAACAGTAACACAGTATTTTAAGTCAGGCCTTGTTTAAATACGAGGGTTAAAATGTTCTGCTGTGCCTCTGTAAGACTGAGCTTATGCTCACGTTTTTCTTACGCAGGCCTGGACTGAGATTGCATCCAAACTAAGACTGGATCCCATATCAGGAGGAGACTGGGCTCTGCTCCAGTCCTCTTACATCTAGGTTCTCCTTCCAAGAGAAGCCTGAGGAGCCGAGCAGGATGGAGACCATGGTGCACACCAACACATTTCCTTCAGGGGACTAACAACACCACCAGGCTGTGGGGCACAATTGCAGTTTAGTAACGTAGATGGGATATAAATCCTGAAATAGGACTAGGAAGCAGTCCTAGGACAAATTTAGCCAACAAGAGGGCGTCTAGAACTATTGTCCCAAAAGAAGTAGCAAATAAGTGGCTTCCTCTGAGGGTCACAATATAGTTTCTAATATCCTTTCATGACGTTATGCCTTTTTAAGCATCATAAAGAATGAAACAGATTCCCCAGTCATTCCTCAATTACAGCACACTCTCTCCTCTAATACTTCTGGCTAAGCTTGTCCAGCTTCCCTAGTAGCAAGATCATTGAATGCAGGTGAGTCATTATGAGAAACTGGACTGAAGTGGTTATACAACTAGGAAGCCTTTTACATTAGAAACAGGGTTGATCATAAACCTATCAATGAACACATGGGGGAAAAAGTACAAACTGTCAGAAGAAAATTATGGACCAGAGATAAAAATAAATAGTGAAGTATTTGACACAGTGCCAGACTTTGTCCAGATCCAGGTTATACCTCCTACCTAGGATACACAAAAATAGCTCTGTATATTTTAAGGCTAATTGTTTATAGCTGTGAGTTACTGAAAAATAATTTAAAATTTATGGATTAAAAGTGAAGGCTACAGATCTCTCTCAAACCCTCTTGCTTTAGTGATAACCTAATGAAATAAAAGCACTTCTGTTGCTGGTAGCTTGATTACAACACTTGCTCCCAGAATATGGAGCAATATGAAAAGGAATACATGAGGTAAAACTTATTTTCAAAACATATAATTTAAAGTCTCTATGCATCTAAACTTTAATTGTTTTAGTCAGCTCTGTAAATTTAATTTAGATAGGATTATTGTCAACAAATTCATACTATTGCCACCAGAAGTTTAGAAAGCATTAGTTTCACAAAACTTGTGGATTAAATGGAAAACATTTTAACTAAGTCTCAACAGTTCAAACATAACAAAGGGAAGAACCTGAGAGCTACAGCAGGTGACAGATTGGCTGTTTCTTTAGAGTAAAATCTCCCAGTAAGATCTTCCTTCAAATTGTGCAGCATATTCCAAGTAAATCACTGGAACTACTGACAAAATTCTAACTGGTGAATTTGCAAAAAACATGTAGGGTAAGATGAAATATGTCACCAGAAATGAAATCTTTTCCATTCTGTTTTCCCTGACGTGCAGACCCTCTGCAAGAAGGAAAGAAGACAGTATTTTGGTCAGTACCCAAGGCTCTGTTTCCATGGGAAGAGTGTTCATATCCAGAACAAGTAGTTTGGTAAGCAACATAATTTATGAATTCTTGTTTCCCATGGTTTTGCATGAGATGCAAACTCAGAGTTTTGCTCCTCTGCTGTCTTTGAAAGTAAAAGCTTAGATCAAAACTTTTCCTGAAGTTAGAGCATTTTAAAATCTCTTTCCCAAGTACATTCTTCAGGTCCTAATATGGGGAGAGCTTAGACTGAAGCCTTTACTTCCAGGGCAACTTAAAAGGGTTTATCAGGGCCACTAACCTTCATGAGACTTAAATGAATGCAATACTTTCTAGTCTCTTCCTATATCTCAAATGTGGTTACCTAATTACCTAATGTGTACAAAACCTATTCAGGTGGAACTCTGATAGGCAGACTGACAGCACAGTTACATAAAAGTCCTTTCCTTACAAAACTAGGGTAAAAAAAAGTTTTGTTTTGGGGGGCTGGTTTGTTTTTTCTTTAAAACTAAATGCTATGACAAACACGGCAAATAGGCAGGTTGACTCTCTGAAATTTGCATTCATTACTCTGATTTTATGGAAGTAAGCTGCAAAATAGCAATAAACCTCCCACAAGACAAAGGTGGTTGTTTGTAAATTTAGAAAAAGATCTAAGAAGTGGGAGAAGTGTAACACTGAGTCAAAGCATTCAGGTAGGAAGATTGTGAGAGAGAAGTGTTGATTATTCCTTCTTTCTTCAGTAGAGTGATACGCTACTTTTACATGATTAACATTTCATTCTGGTAACCAGACAACAATGCAGCAAAGGAATAAAAGTTCATTCTTAGCTGGAAACAGTGAGCATGAGTTCATCTTCTTTTTTTCTATTGTAAAAAAAAAAGCTAAGTACTGTGAAGCCATGGCTTTAATACTCTCCACAGCTCTTCACAAAAGCCTCAGTGAAATCTGGGTCCTGTCATAGCATGACAAGAAGATAATCTGTGTGGGACCTTCCTTTCTGATTAGGAGGTGCTTTCTCTTAATCAGATGGAAAGAAAGTCTCTTGGTAAGGAACCCCTCCTCCTCCAGAGAATGGAAACAAATCTTTAGAGAAAGGCTTAGGCAGAATCTGCATGGAATCCAGGTTAAACCATTTTCCCTGGGCCTTATAACAGTACCAAATGCCCCTGCATATATGTAGCTCCTTAACTTCATCCAAAGCAGAATTTTAATCCAGGCAAGATTTCAACCTGCAATATTGGCCTTTGTAGCATTAACATCTGAATGTTCCTGGAAGCTGCAGTTCATCATATGTTATATACTTTGTCATCTCTATGGAGAAAGGAAATAAATGGGTGACTCTAAGCCTTGACGGCTGTAAATCTATTCCCAGGATGAAGGCAGATGTACTCTTTCTATTCGGTGGTGTTATTCTTGATTTGCACAGAGGTAAGTAGGATCTGGGTCATGTTTGTGACTTCTATCCAATCAGAATTCCTTTATTTAGTGAAGAGTAAGTTTATTTACTTAATATTGACTTCTAAAAAATTCCTCTTAACAAATCCAAAAGAAGCTTTGCACTTCTTCCTATTATTATTATTCCCTTCTTCAGCATGAAAAAGCAAAGCCTTGAACAGAAAGAGTAGATAAAACAAGAGTCCTACATCCCATTCTAGTGATCCATTGTCCATTCCATTCTTCTCAGAAAGAAAGAGTGGGTATCTTTCATTTAAAATAGTACCTCTAAAATCTTTAATTCCTCACACGGCTAGAGCACTGTCTACTCAGGAGTGATTTAAAGCATTTAAAAGTTTGCAACTAATTTCATTCTTAGCATTGTGCAACCTGTAGTTTGTACCTTCAAAATCTTCCTACATGTACAATGAAAGCTCAAAGAATAAAACCTGATTATTTGCTCTGTTAATTCTATGAGGATACCTATTTATGTTGCCTAGATTATGTAATGGATCAGAAATAATGAAATTAGAAAAAAAAATTATTTCTCTACTATTTTTTGAATTACTTTTTTTTTAATGTAGATCTGAGAGACTATAAGCTTCACTTGAAATTTCCAAAACAATTCTGATAATTATAATCATCACACTGGAAATATAATTATAATATAATGCAATATTGAATAATAATATATTGGTTCTAAAGGTGGCCACTTGAAGTAAAAATTTAAAGTAAGGTTATCATACAAAAATTACAGGGCAAAGAAAAACATGCAAGAAAACACAAAACATTCCTTAGTTTACCATCCTAGCCTTGGAAAGATTAAGTCTTGCTTCTGATGCCAAATATATAACTTGATGAAGAAAACAGTCAAATTTGGTTGGTTCAGTTTTGATTTGAAACGGCTTGAATAGCAACCTACAACACTGTTTAAAAAAAAAGAAAACTAACAAACAAACAAAAGCAACAAAAAAGTCCAACACAACCCAACACAAAAACCCCCATAAAAGGTGTATGAAGGATCCAATCTGAAAAAACGTATTTACATCTGTAACATTAGACAGTGAGTAATCTCACAAAGATTTCACAGGACCTATGACAAAGGGGTAACGTCTAATACTACCTGCACAAACTCTCTATATAATGTCGGCAGCAGCACTCCACTAGATGCACCAGTTTCAGTTTTTCTAAATTTTATCCCTTTGACATTCAAAGGCTCGTCTCGATCCTAAAACCAAGGTGCTTCTATTGAGGTCACTCTATAATTGTGACTGTTGTTTCAGTTTTCACAAAAGTACATGCACTGTGTCCTCAGCACAGGCTACAAGCTTTAATGCCACATGTCCAAAAGCCTTCTCCTATGCCATGTTGAAGCCCGTTCAGCTCATGACCCCACAGAGCAATGGGAAAACATTTTTTTCCACCTGTTTGGGTTCAGATTTTAAAAGGATCAGCATGTTCTGATTAAAAAGAATCAAATGGGCTGCCTGTTTCACAAGAAAGTTTCCTGTTTGTTTCAGAATAGGAAATAAGCCTGAAACCACATAGTATTTCTTGACAAAGTGGCCACAACATTTTCAAACCTGTTGCACTGGAGTGGCTCATCTTACTCGCAAGGTAACAACAGAATTTGGCAAAACTGTCCAAAGAAAATAACTGTGTTTTCCACACTTAAAAAAACCCCAAAAAAACAAAAAACGTCACTCTGTCAAACAATTGGCCTATTCTCCACAGAGAATGCCAACTGCCCGTAATACAGAAGTGACCCTGTATTAGGAAAGGGGGGGAAAAGTACTACTTCTTGTACGGAGTAGTGTCACTAGACTACTTGAAAGGCACTGTAAAGGTCTGCTGGGTCTAAACACATTTAAATATGTAGCAACAGGCTTATAAAAAGCGTACTACACTGTACATGTAATTAAGTAAATATTAATATGCTTTACATATGCTGAACCATTTAGCTGGACAATATTAATTATCATATTTACATTAATGCAGTTAGTACTGAGGACAAGTCCTACCACTGTATGTGAGAGAAGGAAACACTGAGAAAGAAGACAACGACATCGGAGAAGCAATTTCTCTGCACCTTTTGGAAAAAACCCTTTCCATGAGCTTAAGAGATGATGACATTCATTGTAGGGTCGAAATAAAATGAGCACACTTCTTATTTTATTTTTTGGTCAGCAGGACCTTTAAAATATCTATTTCACAAAGAGAAATAACACCCTTGTAATTTTAATGTATGTTTATGTAAAATGAAAGTGGCAGTTCCGTGTTAATAAACCTTGTTTAGGGGGGGAAAAAAAAAAAAATCAGTTGCTGAACTATGGTGAGTAATTAGCCCCTTAGCATCCCCTTTCTCCAGGAATGCTTCCTCCTGAGCTGGCTCTTTTAAATAGCTCCAGTCCTGGCTGCCTTTGTTGAGCTTGGAAATTGTGCACATATGAGAGAAATTAAGCCCTCATTTAACAGGGACACATGCCTGTCAAGTCCAGAGGAACAAAGGCTGGTCCCTGGGGGCTACTCAGCTCCCTGAGGCTGCCACTCATTCTGTTAGCAATGCTTACCCTTTACAGATTGTGTATAAAACCCAATAAATCATTTCATCTGCTCTGGTTAATATACACATGAGCCTGGGACTTTCTTCAAAGTATTTTTTTCTTTTGCTTGCAACTCCATTCGTTTATTAAGAGGTGACCTATGTTTGCTAGAGTGTAGCCAGGTTTTTACCTTTATATAATAACATTAATATCTGTGAAGTAAACCTGAAACATTTACTGTCAGAAATAAAGACTTTTGATGCTACATCTATTTCACACAGGAAATGTTTTATTACTCTTTAATGGTCAATAATCATCAGTGTCTATTGTATAAATTACTAGTATATTCTGTTCCTCCTAAAGTTACACCTGAAATGTATGCATATTTAAACTGATAGTAAAACAACAGGGTAAATAAAATGACAGATGTGTAGCCTTGCCTAGGAAGAGAGTCTTTTCTCAATTAAAACAAACCAAACAGGAAAGTAATATGAGGAAATCATTTTCATTTTGTTCCTTACAAAGCGTTATCACAAAGATGGATATCTTTGGATATCTATCCTGGATAAAACAAAAGAAAAAGGACACTGATGATTAAAAAAAAATAAATCAATTGCACAAAGTGATAACTGAAATAAACACATGCAAGAAAAATATTCATATACAATATATCAGCTACCTCCGCGTGCTCTAGGGTGGATGGGCACAATTATCCCCAAATATAAATGCACACACAGAGCAGAGGAATATTTCACAGAACATAAAAAAAGACAAAATGAAATGCTGTCATTTCCACGTGAGCTCTTTTTGTTTTTAAAAAGAGGGCCTGATTCTGTACTTCTAGTATTAGACTGACATAAGCGAAAATGAACAACACCAGCTGAGGAAATGGCACCCTGCACTGCATTCAATGAAGCAAAACTCTCACCAAGTTGAGCATGAGTTTTTCCTTATACTTGAGTGTAGGATTAAGCCAATGAAGACAAGTTAGTGGTGTAGAATAAAAACAAATTAAAGTGCAGAGTTGTGTCCTCTTTCCTCAAAATGGTGAAAGCAATATTTCAATGCCTGCTATTAACAGGGATCTTTTTTGTTTTGTCCAGTCGGCAATTTTTAACTAACACATTGAAAGCATGCCATTTCTCAGGCAACAATATTACGCTTTGTATTTCAAACCACAAAGTGAAGAGGGCTGACTGTTCTGACAGCTTTAATCCTGATGATACTGGGAGCCCCAAGTAAAAAGAAACTGGTACAGCATGGAGTTTTCCCCTGCTCAGCAGGCAGAGAAAAAGCAGTTCTGGATTTGATAAGTAAAACCAGATATAGTCGATGATTATATGCTAAAGCCTTGCAATTATTGGGAAACATCAACGGTCCAATGAACTTGCATATCAGTGGGGTCTTTAAGAAGGCCTTTTCTCCCATCTTGTTAAAAACTCATTTACTGTACAACAGTCATGACTTTTTTTGTGTAAAGAATTGTGCGTGCTCCACCACTGTCAGAGGGAAAAAGAGGTAAGATATCAAGACTCCAGGTCCCATTTATATGTTAAAAAAACCCTGTTGTTATTATTGATATTTTTCACTGCAAATTTCTGTCAATGTAGCAATGAAAAATGCCTGACGGGTCTCAATATGAGCTGCTTTGCAAATATGAAGATGCGTCCCCTTGTTCTCAAATATCTGACAGTCAGAAGAAACTATTGTAATAGAAGCTCAGTCCAGTTAAAAATAGCAACCACAGTTAAAAAACATCCAACCTTAGACTATACTCAGAGGCTACAATTCAGTATATATTAAAACAAAGATATTAACAAATAATTACCTAATAAAAAAAATTTCATGTAAAGAAATCATGACACTAGCATGCCCCTGCAACCCTAAAAGTGGTAGAAATGCAATAAATAACCCAGTTCTTAGGAATAAAAAAAACGTACAATGCAATGCACATATCTACATTGTTCAACTTAATAGGGATCTACAGCTTCCCCTCCACCCTATAGACATAAAATAAATTTCTGAATAATTAACTGAACAGAAATCAAAACCGTAAGAGACTAGGTCTGCTGTGCAATTGTAAGAGTCAGGAATGATTTTGTAAGTGTAAGTAAATGAAAAGTAAGCCCTTATCAGTAAAAATAAGTTTGTCATAAAACTAGCTGTCACTCTGGAAAGAGTCTGACTAAACCTAATTTGTGTGAGCAAGGGTTGGGTCCAAATTCAAATCCCTGGTGCGAAAGTCACAAAACAAAGGGAAGACTTTCATTTCAGCAGAATTAGGTTCATTCCTCAATACCCGTGTTAGATTTACCTGGTTAAAAGAAAATCTGTTTCTAGAGTGGGCCATAAGCAAGGACTACCAAGGCTGGTTTTTCCCCTTGAGCAAAAATGATCAGAAACTCTGAGCCACTTTATCCACCTACTCTTTACAGATCAAAATGCAAAACGTTGCCGTGAAAACAAGGGAGAATATGCGAAGGTGTTATATGCTATGTATGCCACTGACATAATACTTTAATAGGATATGTTGTAATTTCCTGCAATTAATATCTTAGCAGAGCTATAAAGGCTTTTTTCCAAAATTATACCATTGCGTTTACAACACTAAAATTAATGTTGTGTCAACCTTTCCATTATAAGCCCCCTTTTTCAGAGGTTTATAACTTGGCTGTAAAAATATATTCTGGCCTAAAATGTGGCATGCGAGATCTCCATTTAGAAGCAGCCATTTTGGTCAAATAAAAAACATTATTTAATGGCTGTTTCAAGTAAGTCTTTTGAATGCCCTACAAAACGTGCAAGAGACCGCGCCAAGAAATCTAGGCCTTCTTCAAACAAAAAAATTTTCTCCCTCCACAATAAATCATAATTGAAAGGATGTTACTTACACAGACATGGAAGTTGCTCCATATCTGTAAGGAAAATACATGGCTCTGGCCAACTATAGACTTCTTCAGTGAGAGTAGTCTCTCCACTTGCCTCTTTCTCTATGACAATGGCTATACGTGGTCAGCAGCTCGACCACATGGGAGACTCAAGCTAGCCTAAATATTTCCATTGAGGCAGGACTGTGGTTGAGAGCAACGAACAAATATTTCCCTGTCTGGCTGAAGTGGATTCACTCTGGCTAAAAGCTCCATCGGAGTAAATTAAGGCAAGTGATAAGTTGACAGAAAGTCATGACAGAAAAGGCGATCAAGACGTTAGAGAACCACCCTATGAATTCTGAAACCACAGATTTCAGGATTGTCGAATTTCATATAGGAACCAGATCAAGTCACTTAGGAAATTTAACTTAGGTGCTTAAATTAGGAACCTCGTTGTCTAATCAACAGAAGGTAATTCACAGCACCTGGACTGCTTTATATATGGAGCCAAAAGTCCTAATTCAGTCACCCAAATTAGATATCTAAATTTAGATGCCCCCAAATATCTATATGCTTTTTATTCTGCCTCAAAAGAGTGTTGTGAGGATAATACACTTCAGCTTATGAGACACTTAGATATGCAGTTACAGAGGAGATGAGTATCCTGAAAATATATCACCAATAAAATTCAATGAGATGGAAAAGGCAAAGCTAGAAATGTGATAGTAGAGTTCTTCATACAAATCACTCGTCGTCAGAGTAAAAAACAAGTGCCATACCTCCTCCTCTGAGAAAAGTTTGTTTCTATATTTATATTATATAAATTGCTTTGTCAAATAAAGAATCTCAGTCTCTGCTTAGGCTATTAGGTATACATTGCACTATCAACTTTATTTTCTTAGCTGTAGCAAGTACCCACATTACTCATTTTTCTACCTGATCTAGATTTTAAACTAACTGTATGTTCCACCAACTGGTTAATCTCTCATTTACAGAATAAAAGTGACTAATATATTACTTTAAAATAAAGTTCCCTAACTCAGAAGTGCCCTTCCATACTGTTGGGCGGTGATGTGTCTCAAGATGGATTTCACACTTCACCATCAACTGTGAATTTTTTTGCTTTTATTATTTGGTGTTACAACTTTTAATGTTTTCTTAACACACTGTCATTTTGGGTGGGTGAATAAGATGAATTCAGCATTTCATAATGCACCATTGTATACTGTTTACATCATTTATTTTCTTTTTATTGAATGATTACAAACTTCAATTTAAAATTAATAACATTTTGTGGGAGTTACTGCATGTGAATTAAGCGTGGTGATGTCAGTGCATCCCTCTGGAATTTAAAAGATATTTCACTGTGTTATATCATGTGCCGCACAGTATATCAATTTTTATTTCCCATCCCTCAAGTATGGAATGCACACTGTGTAACTTCTTAGATTCTCAATATAGACATAATTTACCCAAGCTGTGCAAATGCCCAACTTGCTGAAGATGATATATACAAGATTTATATAAAAGACTAGTTATTTCAAACAAGGAAAAGGCTTGCATACAACAGAAGCCAATACATTATCTAATTATTTTGAGGGAGAGGGTTCTAATGTAACAGACAAAAGGAAATAGGGTGTAAACTGCACTCATAAACCAGTTTTTCCTTACTCTAACGACAACTGTAAAATTGGATAGGTAAATTCCATCCAAGGCCATTCACCTTTTCTTGAGAGCTATGCTTTCACATTTTTGCAAGTGTCTGGATTAGTTGGTTGCATAAGACAGTGATTAGAAATATTCATTCAATTTACTTTTACATATATGCCACCAAATGTATACCAAATGTTAAACAGCATCTGGTTTGCTCATTTACCGGTTTGCATATACTACTACTTTCTTTATGTGAACTCGTAATTCCTGAATGCACTCAGAGAGCAATGCACTTACTTCCTTCTTGCTGTCATGACGTTAAATATATTTAAAATAAGTTTTTATGCTCAAATTGATTCAGTAATACGCTGGCATTCTGGAGCATTCCCACAATTACAACTAAAACACATTTTGATTCTTTAGGTCAGGATTTAGTCCATCTGGTAAATTTAAGATTTTACTGTGAGATTTCAAAAAGTACTTTACAATTTATTTGCTAAATGCTTTTGGCCTCTTTATGTGGGGCTGTACTTCATCATTTTCCTCCAAATACCTGCTTCTGCAGACAGAAATTTTGACCTCTGATATCATCACATTCCAGTCTTGCCTGTATATCTGAATATCTCCATAAATCAATTCATTTCAATATGAACATTTATTAACTATTTTCTTTATTCACTATCTCCTGATGAGTGTGTCAAAGAGCATAGGGTTTTTTTAAAAAAAAAAGTAATGCAAATCCTGATTGTTTTCCCTCTTGGCCATCACATGGTTGTCAGTCACAAAAATCATCACTGAAAAAGTAACCAATGAGAAATGAAAGGCCAATATCTTACACAGTTTCTGTCAGTCCTGCAATGTAATGCTGATGTAAGACCTGAAAAAGAGCTGGCTTGCCCAAAAGGTTGCCTATTTTTTTCCAACAACATCTATTTGTCTAGTAAAACAAATTACATCCCCTAAAATCCCTGCCTCGTTTATGTCTTTGATATTCCAACCACAATGCTAATATTCTAAGTCCTTCCTCATATGAGGTGCTCAGTTCCGCAAAGCCTACTTATGTGAGTGACACTTAGATAGACAAGTCATCAAATACTGGCTATGCAAGTATTACTCAAGCAAATAAGACTTCACAGGATCAGCCCTGTTAGTAGCTTGCCAGTTGGCTCAATTTCTGCTCCCAGTTATCCATTTTTGTTTGCGCACATGCCACTTAGGAAGGCAACTGGTTTTTTGTGCTGGAGTGCATACTGCATTAAGTATTGCATTATTCCAAATATTGCAATATTACAAATATATTACATTATGCAGACTTGACAGAGGGGGTGATGCAGATATATACTACCAGAGGAATAGCACCAGAGGGGTTCAGAGGGGCATAATCTCTGCCAAACTCTTTGGGAGCTAGACCAGGGTGTCTGGATCAGCAAGTACTGAGGCTGCCACGGCGTGTCGCTCCACACTTGGTTGGAACGGGCAGACCACCAGCTGGGAGTGACCCCTGGGCAGCAGTACAGGTGGGTAGCAAATATTTGCTTGATCCTCTGCTGTTATTCAGGAGCTAGTTATAATCTGCCCCTAAATTAACAGGGCTCAAAACTGAGGCCCTTCTGTAAGCAAAAGCTGTAGAACGAGTGTTTGGGCTCAATAGAATCAATGGGATTTTAGCCCCTGGCTTTGACGGAGGCGCGGCTGAGAACAAGCCCTTAAGCCACTGGCGAGATTGCAGTGCAGCTCGCCCAGAGCGAACGAAGCAGCAGTACTTGAACTGAGGAGTATGGATGTCTGTGCCTTCATTTCCAATTTTAAAACAGACATGGGAGAGGGAAAGTGGGAGGGCAACTACTATCGTTTTCTGCACCAACATGAGCCTGAGAAACAATGACATTTACTTTGGTTTAAGTAATTTCCACACATCAGATCATGTTCAGCACCCGTGTGCCAAAGTCCTATTCTTCAAGTCTGTTGAAATATCACTTTCCGAAACATGTGTGCTAACATTTGGCCAACACCACCACAAGATCATTTTATTAACTTGTAGCTCATTTCATAGACTGCTGCTCATGTTGCTAACATATGCTATTCTACCATTTACTGCGCTATAATTAGAGAAGTCATATGAAAGAGATACACAAGGCTTAATTTTTGCATTAAATACAATTTGTTTAGACTCATGTAGGCGAAATAAAGCTATTTAAAAGGAAAAAAAAATATAGTGAATTAGAAAACTGCAAGAAAGCTAGTTTAACTCTTAGAAGGTCACAGTAAAAAATCTTTAAAACCCACTCCCTCACCTCAAGACTGCATAAAGTTTTAAGGGTTGCGTTAAGAGTCAAATCCAGAACTGCTTTCTGCTTTGCCAGGATAAATCTTGTTTCTGAGACTGAGGATCTCAGGGGCAGAGCAGTGAGCAGCATCCTTGCAAATGGGGGACTGAGATGCAAGACCAGAAGCTTAGGAGTAGCACAGGAGGGGTGAACCTTTAGCACAGTGTGTCTTTTTGCTTAGGCCACCACCATGCTGTCCTGCCAAAGGAACAGCTTCCATACTTCTTAGTATGGAAGAGGCTGGATAAAGGATAGGAAGCATCACTGGAATATTTATTAAAGCATGGGCTGCTCGAAGAGGGCAAGGATCCCACACCAGTTCTCTTCCCACACAGCTGACAGAGAAAATTCCAAGCCAGCCAGCCACAAAGATGGCTTTTGTTGGAAAAAGATGGCCTGTAATAGACCTTTTGCTTGGGTAATTATCAAATAAGGACTTTAGAACTCATTAATAAACCACTATGTAATAATAAATAAAATATGAAACATTTGACTTTGATGTTTAGCATATTTGTCTTTCCTCCATTGGATCAGTTTCCATATTTGCTAAGCAAGTTATGAGCCGGACAGAAGCTGTGATGCCAAGCCTACAGCAGAGCCCCATGCATTTGACTCAATGATTTAGCAGCCAGCTACAAGTTACAGGCACGTAACAGCATTTCTCTCTTCCGTGTGCACACAACTGCATTGCAGAAGGGAGTTAGACATAGATTTTTTTAATACCGAACTGTTAAAAAAAAAAAGAAAAAAAAAAGATACCAATGACATCTGGGAACCAACTCATAAGCAAACTGGAATTTAAGGGAAATGTATCCTTTCTACTGAAAATTAATAAACTGCAGCTATAGTTTATTAAGCCACCACAATAATTTACATTTTCTACTGCCATAATCTTGACTGCTTATAAATTACAGTAGTTTTACCTATTCTTTAATCCAGAAACATCATTATTAAAATGTTTGATGCAGGCTACAGTGCATCTATCATTACTTGTAAAAGTTAATTAGATTAGATAAAAGAAATAATTAGATTTGCATTTTTATCCTGGTTTTAAACTTCCAAAGAAGATCACAACAGTGTGCCTGGGGGCAATTAAAAACAGCATACACCAGTGAAATGTAAAGGCAAAAAAGGTCTGTTTTTCCTGGCTAATTCATGATTGAAGATACAATTACAAAATATTTTAAGGGTTTGCTGAAGCTGGGGGCTATTCCTAGACTTCTAAGCTTTGTTTATAACTCTCGCTCTCTTTCAAGGGAGTATCTGATCTGCGTACCCTGCCAATAAAAGTATCAAATTGCTTTCAATGGCTTTATTTGGTCCTGTGCAGAGCTTGCTGGAAGGGGATCAGTTTCATGATCAATAACAAAAAAAAAAAAGAAAAGAAAAAAAGGTGGGGGAGAATATTCCCTAGTGCCAGAACAGTAGCATTGCAATTGCTTTTTGCTTGTCAATGCTAAATACAGTTTACAAAGAGAGACAACCTCAGAGAGCATAACCGAACTGACAATAACTAGATTTCAGCTTGTGCACTTTCAGCAAGCTCACTGCAAGGAGCTTTAACTTGTCTCCAAAAGGCAATAAATGAAAGGTTTGGCTCTTAAAATTGGAGGTCAGTTACATACTTAATGATGAAGCATATCTTTAAATCTATTTCTACTATTATTATCCTAGCAAAAAAATTAATTAACCAGGTCAGGGAGGCCATGAAGGCTAATGTGGAATGTAATTATTCCTGATCTTTAGACATGTGCTTCACATAAAGAGATAGTCCTTATTCAGCTCACCAGGTACCTGAATTGTCAGTAGTTAATCATGGATAAGAAGAGAGACTCATTGGTTCAGCCTCTTAAGTTTTAAGTATGATTCAAATGATTCCTATTCAAGGACAGTTTAAATAGTTGTAATTTTTATGTTACTGTTCTTTTGTTTGTTTACTATCACAGTAATCATGCTCACTCTTTTTGACTGAAACAGAAAATGCAACAACATTAATATGAAACTACAACAGCATGAATGTATAGATTAAAAGTAGAAAAAAAATTACTATTAGGAATAATTTCTAGTGGCTGAATTAAAAGAGAATACTTCTGAGAGCAGAGGAAGCCAGCCTTTCTACACGATGGAAATCATACTGATTCAAACAGAAAAGGAAATGCTCTGCAACGGCATTGAGCTGAGCACAGAGGAATAAGGTGAAAGGAAACGGACGAAAGCAGTTTGGATGAGCTCTCGCTGTAATACCCATCACGAGTTTTTCACAAAAGCTCAACAATCAGTGTTCATTTTAAAGATTTCAGCCACAATTTAGGACTCACCCTAATGAAGCCTGCCCACCAGAGGAGGGAAGCCCTTAAATTTGCATCCCTTAATTTCCCCCGCCACTGTAGGGAAATCCTGGAGCAACATGCTCCAAGCATCAGCGTGATCCAACCCCTTTCTCGGCTGGATGTGATGGGGCCAGAGGCAGTTCCCAAGCCTCAATCTGAAAGGACTGAATTCTTGCAACGGGACACTGAATTCACAGGGATTTCAGGCCTCAAGTGGTTGTCAAGGTTGGAACCATTCTAGAGATGCAAGCCTTCCCTTCTTCCAATGTAGTCTTATCTTCCTGATGTACCACCAAATTCCTCTTTTAAACAGCTTTTCCCCTTATCCCTAGAGGCTTTCCCTTTCACAGCACAGGCTAAAAGATGAACTTGAAATAGTCTCATTTTGTCCCTTCTACTTTAAGAATTAATACTTTTATTAAAACTAAGTTCTTTTAAAAAATCTGAATCAACCTGGAGACTGACCTGTGAGCTCTTACTTGCCCTATAGTATTTTCTCAGCCTTATTTCAATTAAAAGCAATGATTTCTCTGCACAGCTCTGCAGAACAAAGAACTTAATTTGGCATACTAGAGATTTCCTCCCGTCTCCATGGACTCCTCTGTAGAAGAGTGTTTATGAGCATTATGAACATTTGAGCTGAAAAGTAATAATACACTGCATTTATTTGAAAATTTTCATTTAAGATTCTCAAAACATTACATTTGAATTGAGGAACAGGAAACAATTTGCCGAAGTTCAGATAATCTGAGACAGAATGGAGAACAACTCCAGATTCCCACTACCTTTAGCCAACAGACAAAACTGCTTTCCCCAACGTGCACACCCTGGAAGTAACATTAGCTTCACTCAGAAAAGATGAGATGATTATGCAGAACATTTAAGGACCTCAGTACTCTTGAAATACCTATGTTGTTTTCATATGCTAAGACGAGCTAATGTCCTCTTTGCTCACAGGTTGTTGACAAAGTTTTGGATGTATAACAAGTCTGGAGTAAGATGCGCCAGTAAATGGTTTAAAAACAAAACAAAAACCAACTAAATGGAATAAGACGTTAAAATGATTACATAAACAAATAATACACAACATAACGTAAATAATAAATACCAAATAATGAAAATTCTCAGTAAATTAACCCAGTAGCTATCCAGGGAAAGATGTTTTTTATTGAATATAGATTATTTCCACTTATATATGTAGTTGACAGAAATCTTGTGAGCTCCATCTAAAGTAATTTCTAATTGTTTAAATGGTTAAATAAACTGGATGCACTTATTGACAGAAATTATTGTTTGAGAATTAACACTGTACCTCAGAAGATGACAGCGGTACACTGTGTATGTTTCATGTGATGAAAACATTGCATCAGCAATGCCCCACTCCTGCATCCTGGAGAACATACTGTACTTATTTCAAGTAGCTCTGCCATGAATAGGCCCATGCCCAGATGGAACTGGCACCTGTGCTACTTATATTTTGTAATCTTTTCAAAAGGGGAGTGGCAGGGAAGAGTACTATTGTTTTTCCATGCATACAAAGTATAGATAAGACTCCACACCATTCTATATAAGTAATTCCCGTTTCCTGAAAAGGTTGCTCAAGAGTGTCTTTAAACAAATGCACCTTCTGAATAAAATCAAATTAGTTATTGGGGATGCGGTTCCGAATTCTACTAAGCCCAAAAACTAAACTGAGAATGTAAACATTTATTAGAAAATTGGTTTTTTCCCCCCTCAAGCCACAGAGAGCACGATTCACCTCATCTCACTTCAGATCTCCACATTATAGGCATCGGCATCTGTATCCTTTATAGTTAATGGAGAGAAACAGCCATTTTAAGGAACAACTCATGTGGCATATTTTAAATGTCTACTTTAGGACAAGATGAATTGCATCCTAAAACTGTTCACTCTGCTTCTCTCTGTTCACTATAAAAACAATCTGGATAATTAATTGAGACAGAGTCTACACTGCAGTTGTCTACTTTTGATATGATGAATTCCACCCAGAGTTACCAGTGAAACTTCAGTATCGGTACTGAGGTTTCCTGGGAAGATGCTGGGAGGGGACCTGGAAAAACTGGCACAGCACTATCTCTCACCTGCCTCCCCATTTACCTCCATCCCACCTATAGCCCTTGGGGAGCTACAGGTCTCAACAAACTGCAACACTCGTAATCAATTCAACAGCAACAAACCTATTACGAACTGCAGAGGTGACTTAGCAACTAACTTCTCTCCCAGGCAACTTCTGGTTAGCAAACCTGACACAGAATTAAGAAAAAACAAATACAAAGAAGAACCACTTGGCTCACAAGCAAATGGACTATGTAAGCTGGTATTTAGCAGAGGAAACAATCTCCTAACGAACTGTTTTTCAGTAATCTCCACGTGGGATCAATGTATGTTTGAGATGGCATCCGCCCAACATGCCTAATGCTTCATACTGGAGTCTACAATGTTCCTTGGGCAATGAGATGCCCACTACCAATCTGGGAAAGGAAACAGTCCTCACTGCCTTGAATACACTGATTAGATTCATATAAATATAAGGATAAATAAAGACGCCAAACTACTGAGGGACTATGGAATAAGAGTGGCTTATATCAGCAAGAATGTTGAAATAAATGTAGGGAAGAATCACCAAGAAATATTTTCGCTCACATGAACAGAACAATCATTAAAACACTTCATTGTAGTATACGTTTAGGAAAGGACAGGAAAGAAAACTTTTGGAGGGTTCAGCACTATGCAAGACAAAAATCGTGAGTGAACAAGAAAATGAACCTGCAACATATTCTAAGGCTGCATTTCCTCAGAGTTAGTGGAAGGGTAAAGCTACTGGAAAATATTGAGTGAACTGAAACATGAAGTACCTTTAAACTTTTTACTACGGAGCAGGATACTTCTCAGTAAAACATACCCACATTCTCCAAATAGGAACAAAAATTACCTGGTCATGATTCCTCTTTCTGTGTCCTAATTTTTAAAGGAATTTTAAAAAAATACAAATTTATCATGCAAATAACTGATCTGTTTAACAGACTTAGCTATGTTTCAGTCTTAGCTTTTATACCGAGTGAAGAATTTTTTATATGATTCTTTGTTTTATGAAGCCAGACTTGCAAATAACACTTAGAGAAGATGGTGTATTTTTTTTCCTTTCACTATTTTTACATCTCTTCCATTCTTTATGTACACCTAATATGAACATGCAGTCTTCTAATAGGCAATGGCAATAATGGTGCTTTAAAATTCAATTGTGTCTCTCATCCCAGGTATTAACACATTTATACATGTTAATTAAACTCCTTAAAGTGTAACTGAAACTGCAGTACAGTATTTGCGAAAGCATTTACAAGCATTCCTTTGGGATGAAGGATGAAAAACTTCAATTTTGGCATCTAGTAACATGGCAATCAGCTGATTAAAGAAAAAACCTGATAGTCCAATCTTATAAGAAATGACTGGCAGCACAATCATCTGTCAGACCACACCAAAATATTTAAATCAAAGAACAGGCCCATGGAAATGCTGGGAAGCAGAGAAGGTAATATGGTCACATCTCAACAATGCCTCTACCTACATGTCACTCCCTACCCGCATATATTTGTGCAAAATCAAACCTTTTACTCCAAAGATGCATGGGATAGATATACCTGTGGGTCTTTGTACATGAGCAGACTGGTCCCAGGGACTTAGTACAGTGTCAATGTCTATTATCCTATTCTATAGCTGTTTGCTTTAGTTAATGAAATGGAAAATATTCTTCTAAACTTCTTATAAAGCCATTTTTGCCTTTGTAGAAGAAGAATTCTATAAACAATGATTGAGACTCTGCTTTTACTTCACACAATACAAATCAAACTGATTGCAGATTTCAGAATTAAATTACAAGATTTAAGAAATAGTTCATAACTTTCAGAAGAAAACTCAGCTTATTAAAGAAAAGCTCTTTCCACCAAAAAGGTGTTTGACAATAATTTTCAAAGACACAAAGAACCTCCATAAAGAGCACCTCTACTGAGGCTTGTTAGTAAAGCGTGTGGCTGCTTTATTTTAGATCCTTCCCTCTCCATAGATGGAATTTAAGTATAATCAGAAGAGAGCAATAAAACACACTGACCTGAATTTGCTGCTGCAGTAGATTGATTTTGTGCTGCTGTTGCAGAAGTTGCTGCTGTTGTCTTGCGATCTATTAGAAATAAAATTTCCATTAAATTAAAACAGTAATATTGAAACTTCAATATTATTGAGTGAAAAACATCTTATTAGTTATTCTTTATTATATTTTTATTAAGCATCATTTATTTTTTTAAAAAAATGAAGGATATTTTAGAGGTATCTGTATATGTGACATAAATATTTTATATTTAAATGCAACATAAAAATCTAGTTAGTCAGTAAGAAATATGTATTTTAAGCACTTAGGCCTCAACTCTGCAAAGCACAGAAACATGGGTTTAGCTGTGTGCATGTGAATAATCTCATCACTATTCAACAAAGCATTTAAGCCTGTGGTGATCTTTGACTATGATGCATTACTGTTAGCTACAATGGGAATGAAACACATGCTTAAAATTAAGTGCTTTGCTGAATGGGGATGGGATTACTCAGGTGCTTAAGGTTAAACACACATTTTCCTGCTTTGCTGAACTGGAGCCTTAGCTAGTATTTATAGATGTTTCACTATTCAGCACAAGCTCCTAGGGCAAGCTTCTCTAACTTCATTCACAATGAGCAGCACATTATTTCTCTTGTAAATCTCAAAGTCTTCCTTGGAACTACTTGAGCAAGTAGGGTCTTATTCTGTGTAAAAGCAGTATCTGATGCTCAGTAACTCATCCTGAACACAACCCTGTAAAATATGTAGATATTCTTACCCGCATTTGGTAGACTCAGTAAGGGATCTGGAGGGTAAAGGTTCACTATATCCCTTCTCTAACATAGATGGAGGGAAGCACCCCCCAGCTAGGGGACACCCCCCCAGCCCTGATTCCCACAAACCATCCAAAATCAGCATGCAAGAGCACAAGGGAAATAGGATCCTGCCCTCAGA
This sequence comes from Larus michahellis, assembly GCF_964199755.1. Lineage (NCBI taxonomy): Eukaryota > Metazoa > Chordata > Aves > Charadriiformes > Laridae > Larus > Larus michahellis. The sequence continues at coordinate 79,375,505 of NC_133899.1, read as the reverse complement.
CCGCAGAGCTGCTCCCTGCAATGGCTAACATGGACTGCAGCTATGGGGGAGAAGCTGCAGGGGGCTGGGGGAGCAACTGGACTTCTGCTTTAGAAGAGCAACTGCGCGGCCAACTGAAACAAGGACAAGATTTGTGTTTCCTGGAAATCCCAGCCTCAGCACTTCTGCTGCCTTCATTGCCTAAGTATAATTTCCCCTCCTATAAATATTTATCTAGAGCAGAGGAACCACATAAACCAGAAAGAAGTTGGTGACAAAGGTAGCTTTGTCACTCGAATCCACTGTTTCGGCTTCAGCAAAAATCGTCCTGATCTCCCTCCCCACCATCTTCCACGTTATAAACAGAAAAAGCTAAGTAAAATGTTTTTCTGATTAAAAAAAAAACAAAGACAGAAGTATAGCTAGGCTGATTTGGAAATAAACAATCACATAGTTTTAGTGCAAACTGTTCAGATTAACACATACGAAATATGCAGTTACATATTAACAGCTTCTAATTGTGCACGCACAGAGATCAAGTCTGTCTTTTCCTTAATCTCTCACTTTGTCACCCGGAGATAGCGCTGTCATTTTTTTTTCACTGCTACTGTTAAAATTCATTTTGTGTGGGAAACCATCACAAAATTCATACATACTTTAAGAAGTCTTGCACACGGCCTCAGAGAAATCGAGGCCTGTGTGATTCTGGGGCTGGACCAAGGCCTACTGCCGCACAGAAAAGAATGACGCAACTGTCATAGCCCACTACACTGGTGCTTGTAACACGGATCAAACTCCATTTATGAGCCTGATGTTTAAATGTTTCTGGATAAATCTCACCGTAAAGTCAATAAAAACACGGCGAATGAAGACTGAAGAAGCAGGCCCTAGTCTGCGAGTGAAAAGGGTAGTTCAAACAGAGCTGGCCGCCCGCGTGCCCAGGCAACCGAGGGGCAGCTCCTGGGACCCCAGGTCACCTATTGCCAGATGAGCAGTCAGCAGTACTGCCTATGCTTGGAAAAGCAACTCTAACGGTAACAGCTACAGAGAATATTTTAAAACCTATATGAGTGCTTGAGTTACTATTTTTACTGAGTAACATGCCAATTGTACTATTCCACCTCAGAAGTGTAGGGCTTGTCGCTAAAGATAAGCTCTTTCAGGTTTATATCCACATTGTCCCTGCTGCTAAAAATCTCAGTGAAGGCAATAAAAAGATTATCATGATATTCAGCTTCAGAAAGGAATTATTTGTAATTTCACATTGAAATGAAACACCACATGGAGCTGCATCATAGGTTGTTCTTTCAGAGTGCTGTATCTTTTTTCACAGGTAGACAGTATCCTATGTCCAGAATTGTTTGGAGCTGCTGGTGACCTGGCTACTACTTAACATGGCAAGCTATAGCCAAGGAAAGGATGAGATCTTTGTTTACCTGTGCAAAGGCATTGATCTGCCGGAGTTCAGACTGCTTGTGAACAGCTTTTCGTACTTGTATGTACAATATAGTACCATTTGAATAGGCATTTTCTGATGAAAACCAGAAATATACCATGAAGCGTCTAACACCAGTGGTTCCTCTTAGATGGAACAGTACTGTGATAGAAAAAGTATCCTATACCCTGCAATGCAATTACCATAGCATAGTCTTGATGTATAGCCTTGACACAGTAAAGTAGGGTACACAAGCACCATGTGGCTCAAATTCTGAATTTTATTTGCCTATCGGTTGAGCTACATGCTCGCTTCATTGAGCATGACAACCTAGTTTTAAGTGTCATTTAATTTTCATTTTGAAATATAATTACAAAGTGTTCACTGTAAGATATCACTCGTCTGCAAATGTGTCAAGATTAATTTGTGCTAGCTTATTCACAAGTGTCAATAGTTAATTACTGTGTCATCTCTGGATGGCTAAATGACATTCTAACTTCTGATTTTTTACAGTGTTCCTTTATGTTATTTTCCATTAGGGGATGAGTCCATATTCCTACATGTGGGCAAATACTCAAGCACATAAAATACCAGACGTCACAACTCATTAAAATCAACAGAGCATATATTGCTGTATATATCCTATAAAATACATTTAACTGAAAAGATAATTCTAGTAATAATGTCAGATTCCTAAAAACCACACATTAATTTGTATCTGTCTGATCTAATGCCTAGGGGACTAGTGTATGGGATCATTGTTACACTTTTGTACAATGAGGAAAGGACAGCTCTTTGGACAACCGCATCTTAAAAAACAAACAAACAAAAAAAAAACCTGAACAAAAAAAACCCCCACAACACAAACAAACAAATCAAACCTTACTTGTAGAAGATATTTGAAGGTTTGAGGATGATTAAGGGGTTTTGTTCTATTATTTTCTTGTCGAAAAGAGAAAGCATTAAACAGTGGTTATAGTCTGGCTTATTTGTAGCTACCAAAATTGCATCTCAGTGCAAGAAGCAAGAACTGTGAAATCTATCAAATCCCATTTATTCTAGGAAAGAAATTATTTGAATGTCTACACCCACTTTTTTTCTCAAGGTCCTATAATATTTCCTCTTTCTGGAAAAAGATGTCATTTCTGAAGATATTTAAGCTCTTTTAACAAAAAAGATGAAAGGAAACACCAAGCAGAGCGTTGTTTATGATAAGCATTCTGCATGAAACATTTTCAGAGGTTTCTTTCTTGGAGCCTCACCTGTTCTTGCTGTTGGCGAGCAAGGTCCATTTGCTGCCGTTGTTTTTCAATTTGTGAGGCTGCCAGCTTTTTCTGTTCGTCATGGGCAGCCAGGAGCTGCTCCCGTAAGCTGATCAGCTGGGTGATCATAGTAGAGAGCTGTCGCTCTTTTTCTGCCAGGCTTTCTGGTGTACCTAAATGTGCAGGAAAGATGTACTGTAAATATGAGATAGACAATAGTTACCAAGCAATATTCACCAAAAAAAATGGCTGAATCACCAACATGCTTATTTCAAGTGGCAGCTTGAATATATGTATTTTACTAACAAATCCCAAAAGAATCAAGCACATAGCTTTTCTGTGCTCTAAGCAGTGGAGGATATAACAAAAATTGGAGCAGAAAAGATATAGAGTATTTCTTTTTTTTCTGACAGGAGTAATTAACGATGCACTGTGTACAAATCTCTATATCTTTTCCATCTAAATCTGCCCAGTGTGATAAATATGTTCACAGTTTATTAGACATAATTTTCCTTCACTTTATATATTTTGTTGGTTTTTTTTCCCCAAGTATGTAAAAATGCTAAAAAAAATTAAAAGACGCTGTTTAAAAAAAAAATTAAAAGATGCTGTTCAGTGGAAGAAACAGTTTAATAGCTTATTGATCATTTCTCTAAAATACCCATATATTTGGTTCATTTGGGTAAATGTAAGCTTTGGTTATGGGATGCATACTAAAAATGAGCTCTACTTGTCCCTAAGAGAAATGGCTAACCTGAGAAAATGGCTTAAAAATTTTCATTTAACTTTCAAAGTTTACTCTACAGAGAGCACTTAATTAATATGAAACTACGGTACATTTATTCTTTGCACTAATGATGCTTAATGGTCTGTTTATGGGTAAATTGCATGGGTCTCCTAAGTAGAGAGTACAGGGTCCTTTTGCAAATCAACCCAAAAATATCCCATCTTATGTTTGAACATATTACTCAGTCACAAATGGCAATGTCAGCTCCTATATTCGAGCCATACACTTTTTCCTTGTGTAGGCATCTCAGACCCACAGCTCTATAAGACGTAATATAACTACAGTAAGGTAGCAGTTCAGAAATATTGGAAGACCATCTGAAAGAGGGTTTAAAGCTGGAAGTGGGATAAATGAAGCAATTTTATGTTGTACAGGAGAACCAAGAGTTAGAGAAGAAGCGAACCAAATCAAGAACTAGTCAGGTCTGTAATCTGCCACGATGATATGAGAAGTGGCACAAAGGAGAGGGTATTCACATACTTCCTTTCCTCCATTCACAATAGAGGACTGTGACAAAGACGTCACAGGAGTTTTGAAGAGGAAGAAAATGTGTGAGGAACAGGACCTGGGAGGGAATGGAGAAACTGTCACCAAAATTATGACCTCATCTTCTTCCCAGGAGTAAGATGGGTATCTTCTAAGGAAGAGAAGAAAGAGGTTGACAGGTTTCATAAGGAGAGGGAAGACAAAACGGACTCCTGCCAAGCAGGTGATAAACCCAAGATCTACTACTTACATCGTGCTATGACGGGACCAATATTATTCTTAAACAGAGTTTCATTTGCAAAAGCAGCATACAAGAAAACCTCTGTCTATAATGACTTTGTATGGAAAAAGAAACTGCATGGTTTGTCATTCACCCTAAATAAACTCCCAGAAACAAATGGTATGTGGTTTTCTGTACATTTCTTAATTGCTTTTAACAACATAAAGTACTTAAAATATTCAATTTCTTAGCCACTATTAACTATCTTTTTTTTAAAAAAAAAGAGCCTGCAACAAACTGATGTTTCAGTACCCTGTAATGCCAAATCTTAATTCAGTATACACGTAACACATGCCTCCAGACTAGGAAAAATTAGTAACTTCTGTTGTAGTAGAAGTTTTAGAAACGGTTAGCAATTTTCTTAGTCACAAGAATGATGGATGCATGAAGCTGAACCTGAAGGACACTCTACTATTCAGACGAACTCGTTGCAAAACCTTTGTGTGATATGCACGACTGAAGCAATAAAACGGTTCTGTGCAAAAAAGCTGTTTCAAAACAACAACAAGAAGAAGATTTTTGAAAGTAAACTTAGGCAGGTACGTGGCCAGGAAAATGTCTGCACTGGAGGTACTGCCTTGCCAGGATCTATTAGCTTGTACTGAGCTCCACACTGTTGACATCAGTTCAGTTAACTGCAACTTCAGTATAGATTTACCTTAACCCTCTTAAACTGTATTATTCATCTTGAAGATTTTGTACCATGGATCAAAGGTCATTTAGGTACTTTTTAATATGTTATTATATACTGAAATTCATTTTCATGGATAAAAGCCTGTTCTGCGAAAGAAAAACTCCCTTGCCCATCGTGACTAGAAGAGATCAACCACTCCACCTATTTTAGAAACCCAATGGGAAGCAACCTGCTGCCTCAAATGATGCTTATTGCCATCCACTGCCGCCTGGGAAACCACAGCTTGAGACTTTCACATCTGTCAAGCAGCTTTGGCATTGTAATGCAGGCTCCTGATCTTACAGTCATAAAATATTTTACACACCCAAAGCAGATATTAATCTCCTGCTCCATTTCCATATTATTCTATATACTTTGTACTTGCTTCATAATATGAGTAGAAAGCTACGACAAAGAGTGCCTACTAAGGCTACAACATTTGATTGTTTTGTTATGACTAGTTAGAACCATTTGCTATAGTTGCAGCAAATTTATAAGGTCATTTCTTTTTCTTTTTTTCTGAGTTGCATACAATAGCAGGCAGAAGTAACTGTTGTTATTCAGGAATTCATAGTAATTGTTTTTCTTTCCTTTTTTTCCCCCAGAGAAACACATCTGAAATGAATGACCCCATTTAAAGTACTCTACTCTTTAATTTGTACTGTGCTATGTAATCCAACAACAGAATAGTACTGATGACCACAAAACGTACACTGTGCTCCTGGAAAATAACGAGACCTCCATGAAGCTGCAAGACACCTAACCAAACACTGCTCAAGAGAAGAAAAAGCCTAAGATGCAGAATGTTGTTGTATGACAGTGTGTAGGGGAGGTATAATTTAATTTTAGAGTGGAAAATCCCAACCATTATTTTACAGTTTAAATACCAATAAAAACCAACTTGCTCAGAATACAGACCAGATTGAGCTGATCTGGCTGGGCCAAGAGAGGTCATCAGTAGCTGTGTGCCATCATCATCTGTTTTGCATCCACTTATTGCAGCAAGCAGTGAGATTCCTACACTCATTATCAGTACATAAACTTCTTCTGCTGACTAAAAGAAAATAATCCGTAAATAAAATAAAAATACAGCTATCTGTAAAATGTATTTGCCATAAAAACAGATAAAACAAAGAGCTTAGTAAAAAATATACAGTAAATACGCCAGCTTCCATAAAATATTATATATCACAGCTCGCTCTCTGTTCAAATCCTATTCTCTTACTCAAAAGACAGCAATGCATTTTTTTTCCATGGGGTCTTCCTTATCCCCAAAACACATCTGTCTTGAGTTTCTCTCAGATTTGTCAGGTGGATCAGTGCTCCCCAGGGCCTGCTCCATCTGAAGTATTTTAATTTGACTAAACACCTGATTTATTTTATCTCTCCGATGAGAAAGGCAGTTTGTCTTAATAGAGCCTGTCAGCCTACAGTCCCATTCACAGCAATTTACAGGCAGCCAGGGATGCTGGAAAAGAAGAGTGCTGTGATTCTGTATTTTATCCTCCTCCAGAAAGCACCTAAAAGCAGCTATTCACTGCTACTGCATGTGGCATTTTAGAACTGAATTAGCTTTTTATTCAAGTAACTACACTTGTTGTGAATAGCTTATCTGTAAAATTGCTACATTCACTACTGATTTTATTAACCTTTGGCTCTATCACAAAATGGTCTTCAGTTAGGAAAGACCTTTAAAATTGACACATTTTTCTTAGGGGCCTTTATTTCAGTAACTTCAGATATACTGAATTTGATTCATTGACTCCCTTTACCAGCAGTATTTAAAATTTTGAGTGTTGGTGGGAAGTCGATAGTGTTTAAGGACTTCTTTTTAAAACGAAAATATAACAGTCTCATCAAAAGTTCAGAAAAAATAGTCATTATTTTTGAAAGTCCTTTGGTTCTATATTTTTGCCTTTGTGATTATAATGATAAACTGAAAAATAATTTGGTTGTAGCAATATTTTAATTTTTCCTTGTGTGCTTATTGTTTTACTCTTTATTTTTTGTATGGATTGGAGCACAAATTGAAATAAAATGGTCAGATTGAACAGAACTAAGGCATCAAAGAGAACTTTTGAGAAATTCTGGTCACAGGTCAATCTAACCAGGAGTGAGAAAATAAAAAGTAGCTATAAATCTGCTGAAAAAGAGAGGATAGTTCAACTCTTCTCTCTAAATTACATTTAGAAAGAATTCTGCTTGTGGCAAACCCCTACCTTTTAAAACTGATCTCAGTACTACATGATTTCTGGCACACAAAGTAGTAGAAAGATCATCATATATCTTATGATGCATCTTACAAAAATCACAAACATCATCTTGCATTTTATCTACCTGGATTTCTTTAAGCATTGCAAAAAAAGATTAAAAATCTAGTATCTTGTAAGTATAGATACACAATATAACTCTAGTTCCTATATGAATCTCTGGTTTACCACCTTACCACACTTCTGTTACCTCTTACTACGTATTCAGTGTATATACAGATGTAGCTGCCTGTCAACAAACACGGGAGGCTTTTCAATGTTAAATTTGGAACTGTCCTTGTGGCAAGTTGTCATGAGATAGAGGCAGAGTAATAACTGCTGGTACGGGAAAAAAATAAGCAGGAATAACAAAAAATAGACTTCTAGACTTACATAGTATAACTTAGACTAATCCCTTTGACACTCAGCAAAAGAAAACAAGATAAAACCACATATTCTATCAAGTGAATAAAAGACAAAATACTGGAGTCATAAATAAGCCAAAAATTTATAGGCATGATCCAAAGCTTGCTGAAGTAGGATTCTTAGCTGTGACACTAAATTACTGTGGGTTCTTGAATGTGCTTGCCTTAGTTTCCCAATATGTACACAAAGTAAAACACTACCAATCAGAGGTTTTTATGCCTGGTTAGTTAATGCTTCTGAAGTGCTTTGAGATCTTTGCATGGAATCTCTACACAGCTGCAAAGTATTATTGGTTCTCTTGAATTCTGTGATTAGTGTAAAGCATGAAAAATATCATGCTTGTTTATGCACTGCATCTAAACTAACTTTTGTCCCATATACTTACAGGAAATACAAATTAATAAATCACAAATGATTACTCCTGTTATGTTTTTAGAATAAACACATAGTGTGACTTTCATGAAATCAAGAGCGAGTAATGCAAGAAAAGTGTGGACTTTGCCAGAAACTAAGAAGGGTTTTAAATCGCATAACTGCAGTTCCAAAGTATCATCAACCAAAGCAATTCAACCAACAATCAAAAATGATTTTGAAACAAGTTAAGCAATTTCAGCATTTAAAAAAAAAAAGAAAGCCCTTTAGGAATCAATTCCTCTATTACTTTTGGGGGATTTTTTTAATGGACATTGTTTGAAAAGAAAGCAAAAACACAATGCTAGACATAAAAGAAAGTGTATTTGATCTCAGCTGCCCAGAGATAACCTGGTTAAACCATTCTGTCTAACACGGCATTCTGCAGCACACATCAGATGGGCTGTGATGTCTCTACTTCACAGGCTGTGTCCAGCGTTTAGCATTTACCCTTTTTTGATTGGGTCACCTTTTAAATGCCACAAAATAGGGCAGCAAAAGTCAACAAAAATAAACAGGGAAAACAGAAGAAAGTAACAATCTAATGGAAGGGCTTCGGAGATAAAAGTCACTTTGTGAGGGCTGCCTGACTAAGGAGCCCCCTTGCCATTGCAATAGCATCTAATTTGAGTTCTAACTCCAACAGCAGTTTAAAAAGCTTTCCACTCTAAAGGGCCCCAAGTGCATCATAAAGATAAAGCATTTCAGTAGAAAACAGCCACAAAGACCTCTATTATCTTATCAGTCTTTGGTTACAACAGCTGAACCAATAGGACTAAGTTCTGAATGACTTTTTTTCCCCCTTCTTTTTATAACACTAGAATACTGGAATTTCTTTATTTCATGATCAGTTAGCAATTGTTGATGTTCCCATATGCTACTGTCCAGTCCTTCGTCAATAAAAAGTTTTATAAATGCTTCCATTGTGCTTTGTAGCATCTCAGTGCAGAAGGCAGCACAGCAAACATGTCCAGCATGCAAACCACACCGGATTTTCTCTTGTGAAGGTGTGAGATTCCTCCCCTCTCCACCCCCCCAGCCCCCTCCGCTTCTGTCTCAAAATGATTCTGTTTTAAGCTTTGAGCAAGGAAAAATTAATAACTTCTATCCATAAACAGTAACAGGAATTAATATTAGGAACTACTGAAAACATTCTGTAGAGCAAAATCTGTGTGTCAGATTTAGAAAAAATCAAAAAATGGCTTAAGTGAGCTATGCTTATGAGAAGGATGAAAATGCTTTACTGACAATCTGCAGGCTTTGTCTTAATTTCACATACATTAAACCTCAGATGCTTAAACCATTTCTTAGGTGGGGGTGATTTGAGATGATCTGCAGAACAGGAGTGTTTCAATACAATCCTAAACTTATCATAGGCCAGACTGTCTTTCCTAGACTAGCCGTAAAATTGTAGGTAGCAGAGTGAAAATGAAATTACCTCAGTGAGGTCGTGGTGATCCTTCATTTTCCCATGTCGCTATGCCCCCAGGCACGGGAGGGAGAGGATGGGGACCCATGACTCGCTGCACCTCCATCACCACAGCCGCCTCTCTGGCCCTGTGCAAAGTGAGCTGCTGGCAGCTCTCACAGCAAACATCAGGCTCCTGCACCCACCACCATTTAGTCTGGATCATACCAAGGCTTTCCTCCAGTCCACACATAGGTCTTGCCTACCAGGGGAGACAGTACACGTGCAGAAGAGCGATCCGTGCCCAGATCTCTCCCTGACATTGAGCTGGGATGGAGACAGGAGTCCCTGGGCCTAAGCACCCTCACAAGTCCTCACTTTATTATCGCACCTCTGGGTGTTCGGGTTCAACTGTACCCTATTTGATCATCTGAAGCGTCACACTCAGGGGTTTTTCCCCCCTCTCAAAAGAATTTAAAAGGTTTATCCCTTCTGCAGACTTCACAAATCACAGAACAGTTTATTCTGCATTAAGAACAAATACGTCACAGGCACGTATGCAGTAATCTAGCTGAATGTTTCCGCTGAAGACTTGCCATCACCTGATGGCAACTGAGGCAGGCTTACCTGCCTTAGCATTTCCCAGCAAATGCTTGTACCTTAGCTTTGCTCCTGCAAATAACACCTCTTCTGAGACAATATTTCTTTCATGGCCTTTGACATTTTTTTGATCTCATGTATTTTCCGGACTTTTTGTTCTTGCATTGTTCCTTAGCAATTCTCGAGTGTTTCCTGAGGAATATCTTACATTCAGAGGTTTTCTTCCTTGACTGTTTTTCACAATAGTTCTAATCAAGGCAAACGAACACATTCAAAAGAAAGACAATGCAGAGACCGGATCAACATAAATTCTTCACAAGTTAGTATCAAACAGCTCCAAAACCGTCAAAGTAATCTGCTAGGCAAAGGATCGGATTGAGTAGTGCCTGGTCAGCTCATGGAGCAGCACAACAATACATTGCCTCATTTTTAGGGATGTGATCAATCCACAGTTGAGTCCTAAAATGTAAATCCACATCAGGAATGTAGGAAAGAATGTGATGTTAGCCAGAGCTTCACCCTCCCCCTCTTCTAAACCAGCGCCCAGCAAAAAGCAGAATTCCAACAGATCTCTTGGACTTCTTACTTTCTTTAACACACATGAAAAGAACTCTATCTGACATAATCTTTGGAGGGCTTTTAACTATGTTTACAGATTTTGTTACTATCTCATATATACAATTTGACTTTAGTATTGTTTGCAATTTAAAAAAAAAAAAATAGCCAGTTTCTTCTAATTACTCTGGAATTCTAGAAGAGCTTGTCACCTTACATTCTAAATAATACTAGAAGTACATATTAAGTGTTAATTCAAGTACAAATTAAGTGTTAATTCATGCATGTGCATGTGGAAGAAAGAAGATGACAATTTTTTGAATAAATTATTCCTAGGGTTTTTCAGCAGCAAGTAGAGATTCAGTTATGAATGCTTTAGTGCTTTCACTGGGTTTAGAAATGCTTCATATATACTCAATATGAGCTGTTCAGACTCTACGTGGGAAAAATGTGATAATACTGGATATAAACAGAGAAATACGTATTATACATTGCCACTAAAAACTCACAGGCAACCTGTTCCTGATGAATTAGAATATAATAATATAGCAGAGGCCACAGGCTGTGAGTAATCTGTACAGTGATACAAAAACTAAAATATGATGTAAAGAGAAAAGAAAAATGAGTAGTTTTATTCTGTTAACTGAGAAGACTGTAGCCCAGGGCATAGCACACCAAAATAAAATTAACATGGTGGTGCTATACAGAGAGCAAAATTTGTATTATTAATACTACTATTGACTCTAATGCTTAATTCCAGTGCTTTTAAAGCAAAAAAAATTACAAACAAGAGAGGAGGAAAGGTGGCCCATCCATTTAAGGTACTCACGCAGGACTTGAGAGAGCTTAAAATATATCCTGACCTTCAGTTTCAGTTTTTCCGGTTTAAATCAGATGACAGTACTTCCCTAGATCAGGGAGGGGGAAGGGGAGGAGGATGTTATTCTGATAGGAATAGTAAAGATTCCAAACTGTATTTGTGGGTCATACAACAGAAGGAAATAGTATATTAAAAAATAAAAGATCCAAAGGATAAAAAAGGTATTGGGAATGAATTGATAATAGGAAAAAAAAATCTAACCATCCCGTAATTATATAAAAGTTCCTCTTCTGTAGAAAAACCACACTGAGATGCCAGAAACTGTGTTAATAAGGATAGCTGAAATACTTAAACATCACAGGAGGAATAAACTTTCAGAAACCTTCTCGGTGCAAACATCCCCACACAGATCATGTTTACCTTTTTTTTTTTTTTTTTGTGGAAGATAATTAAGTTAGAATGGCACAAGGTTGGTTCACTTTTTCCTATCAGAGAATACACATTAAGCACAAAAAACAACAGCAGGCCAATGTTATGTCTTATTCAAGGAGATGAGAAAGTCATAAAAAATATTTGAAAGTTAAATCCTGTAACTTTTCTCATTTACAAAGGCTGTACAACTAACTCCAGCCCAATAGTCCTATAGTGCTTTAAGTTCTCACATAACAAAACAGGGCAAGTGTCACTGGGAAATGGAGATAACCGGTTTTTCCTTCTGAAGATGTGACCCAAGTTCTAAATATCAGAAAAATCAAGTCCCTCAGTAACAATGACATTCACAATGCCTGTAGCTTCTTCATTACACTGGAATTAACAACACAGCAGGCCTAATTCGCTCTTCACATTATTTACACATACGTGTAGAACCAGAACCTCCAGTAGAAATATCATTTACAACACTATGAGAACTGATCCCCATGTTCCCCTAAACAGTAAGTGAAGCCAGTTGTTCACCTTCCCTATTATTTTATTTCTGAACCTGACTCAAAACACACGGATTCTTTTATCAGCTTTGGCTGAATTTTGTAACTATCAGAAGACCAACAGCAGACATGTCAAAGAGAAGTGCAAAATATCTCATCACTGAACATGATGGAGTAACGTTGGTTTTAATGACATTTTATCTCTCCGTTTCTACAAAATTCACTATATTAGGTACGTAGAAATGTTAGTAAAGAAGCCTATACATACATATATTCTACAGCACTGGTTTTAGGTCTCAGGCTGCTTTGTCCCAACACCATCATTTAATGTACAAGACTGTACACAGTGTTAGAAATTTCAAATGCACTTTCTTATTAAATTCTTACTAAAGAATTATTAAATTCTTACCTCTCTCCATAAGCAGCTCATAGCTTAATGTGAGAATATAGATGTGAAACTGAGAATGAGGTGCTTAAACAGAGAAATACAGCCTCACCTTTCATACCAGCTTCAGAGGGATTCCATCACAATGGCATTTTGTCCTATTCATTATTTTGCTTTCTGGATAATTGTTTCAATTTTTTTTTCTCTTCTGAGTCATGAAATTTACTGAACAGAGTTCTACTGCACTAGTAGTGTAACTATATCTTAATTTAGTTAAGGAATGTTTTAGCTGTTTGAAATCAATGGAAAACCCCTACCCTTCATTTCCACAAAATAAGAAAAATATTTTAGTTCTAGATGAACATTTGCACCCGTGCCTTGATATGGAGGAACAGATGGTCTGATACATGAATGCTAAGCCATCTCTAATATTCATATAAACCATTGCAGTAAAAGGTGTAAAATACTTTTTCGTAACTTCCTCTTTTAGACGTGAAATTATATTTTGTTTTCCTTATACAATCATAGGTAATATCTGTTTTTTGGAATTACAATGTCGAGAGTCACAACTGATGACAGTCTCGGGTAAGTAGGATCTTATCAACCAACACGAAAAGATTAGGAGGCTGCTGGAGAAAAAAATGTAAATGGAGAATTCAGGACTGATTTTGAAATTGCTCCATTTCATTGATTGTTCTTTCATAACAGCATACAGCTGGATAAAAATCATTTTGTTTCCATATTCAATTTTAACTTTAACGAGTGATTTCGGGGTACCATGATACTCTTCAAAATGAATCTTATTTTTTTATTATGTAAACATGATACAATTCCAAGTGATCTACACAATTTTTCATTCTTTTTAAACTAGTATTTCTTCCTGTTGTGGTGTAAGTGCAAAAAAACACTTGTTCGGAAGGAAGAGCTCTCCAATTAAAAATTGTATCTTCAATCACAGGGATGAACTGAATATCTGTTCTATCTAATCTTATTCTGGAAAGAGAATTGTATATGTACATGCATAAAAATGACTGGAAGGAAGCTGAGTTTAGAGGAAGGTAGTTTAATATCTCATTTGATGAGTATAGCTCGTATGAATTAGATGACATTAATTTCCCTATATGACAGAACTTATAGTTACTTGCGATTTCATTAGCTGATATTTTCTTTCATAAAAAAGTTCATGATGTAAAAGAAGCTTTTACTTGTTTGTTCAGTCTTCTCACATTGTCTAAACTAGAGATTAATAATGAAAGATGAAAAAGAATCCTATGTTTTAATTAAGTTTTCCATTTTAAACAGCAAGCTACAGAAAAGGAGGTTTTTAATATTTTTTTTCTGGGCTTTTTTGTTTGCTTTTTTTTGTCACAGTATTTGCAGAAATAACATCCTTCTCTTTAAATAGTAGGAATACTTCGCACTTTAATGTCTATAAATACATACATGGGGTAACGGTAAGAAAAGGTGACCTTTGAAGTCCGTACAGCTTTTATGTGTACTCCTGCAGTTGGATGTATGCAAATCAGGTGAAAAAACGTGCCATTGCTGTATCTTCCTGCGTGGCTAATCTAGTTTTAAGAAGGATGGTGTGGTGCCTTATATTGAACTTGAGCCTCTGTGTACTAGGAAGGTCTATGAGAACAAGGACAGGAATGAGTACTTTCCTCTATGGCTGCAAGGGAAGTGATCCTTTCCATAGGTGCCATTGCAGCTTTTTTATAAACGGACAAATGGATTTACATATTAGGATTCAATTATCGGAGTTCATTTGCCTTAAAGCTAACACTGAGGATCCCACTCCAAAACACTCTAGGAATCTTGCCTCTCTTCCTATACTCGAAATTGTAACCCAAATGCATTTCGTCTACTGCATCCAGAATGCACAATATACACAGGAGAGGAGATGTGCCCCTGTGAAATGTACTCTGACTTATGATATCTTGCAGTTACTTTTTATATCTTATTTAATAAGTTACTTCCATGAGTTTTTAGTTAGTAGTTATTAGCTACACCACTCAGAAATGTCTAAATATAAATATGAGGAGTATTAGTACTGCAAGATTTATATACTTTAAATATAAATTTTAATTTTGATCTTAATTACATGTTCATCTTTCATGTCTTACAAATACAAACAAGTATATCAATGAAAAACTTATATTTGCCTCTGAAGATTTTTATTGCCTCTGGTGATAAGTAATGAAGAAGCAAAGTTTATTGCAAAACAAGGACATTAGCATAGCCTGTCTATCATGGAAGCTGTAAAGGAGAAACTTCCTACATCATCTGAGAAGAGACAATTTAGTCAAAAGCCTTTGATATGTATGGAAAAGCAACAACATTTTATACATTTAGAATGTGCCCACAGAAGTCAGTTGAAGGATTTACACTTATTTCAGTGGGCTTTGAAACAGGTTCATTGATATGTTCATTAATAATGGCATTAGGTGGTCAAAATTGGCAGCTTCAGGCTTGTAAATCTGAATATTATTTTAAATTTCTTTGATAATGAAACAGTTATAAATTGAAAGTGCTACTTATCTGCTACACACAACCAAGTAATCTGTAAAACCAATTCAGCAGAGCATACTAATGCTACAAATATGAATTATCTTACGTCTTTTGAAATAACCACAACCTCGCTGTATGGGTATGAGAAACTAAATCCAAACAAGTAAACTATGCTTATTGTTCCCTCAAGGTTGATTTTATAAATAAAAAGAACACATTCCAGAACAAATTAGAATTCTACGACAAGCTGCTTGTGCTCCTATGAAATATGCTACCAAATTAGCAGTCAAGTTTTCTAAATGCAGAAAAACCTCCTAAATCACATTAACCAGAGCACAAAGGAGGTGGCCTACATTTGCAGACTGAAGTTCCACACATATTCTAAGAGTGTTCTGGTATAATTATACTCTAACCACAAGCATGAGTATGTTTAGCCAGATGTTTCTCAGAAACGATTAAAGGTACAGTGGGAAATTTTCTTAATTCAATTTATTTGTATACCTAGTTGATCACAAACCAAAACATTTAACAAAGCCCTTCGCTACAGAACCACTGATAATGAAATTCTTCACAGTCCCAAACCAGAGAGCGGTAAGATGTTATTTTGTTGTGCTTATCTGCGTATTTTACCATTCAAACACGATCACTCAGAATGAAAAAATAAACACTGCCTATTCAAAAGACTTAATTTAATATTCAAAGGCCTAAACTTAGGCACAGTCTAAAGATAATTAGGAATAGATCTTGAAGCACTGGGAGCACGTAGGAAACACACCAAGAGGTTTTGAATTCCATTATAACAGCATTCTAATTCAATATATTATAAATAGACCTGTGATATATTTAAGAAATTGGGATCCCCTGATTGTTCTTCTCTCCTTAAGAGGAAAAAAAACTTTCCAAGTTGCAATTTTATCATTACTTTTCCTTCATAACAAGACACTAAAACTAAAAACACAAATGAAGAAGCAGCAGGAGCAGGGAAAACAGATTTCTACCGAGACTTCTCTCAATTTGTTTTGAAAGTTAATCATCTTCCTTTTAATGTCCTATTTAAAAAATGAGCTATGTCTGGAAAAACGTAGCTATTGCAACTTGATGCAATGTTTCTGCTGTGTTATCTTAGAAGTTACATCAGTGTAACTGTGAAGCTGAGATACTGCCAATTAAGATGAAGGCTAATTGTGACTGCAAAATAATTTTGCACTTAGGCAATGTATTTTATTGTCATTTCCTCTATATGAATTTTAAATATACATCAAAATTTCAATCTGTCTGCATCTTTAAAGATCTCAGGTATTTTTCCAAGGGATTTCTTAGATGTAGGTGTCTTTGGGCCGGGTTTTTTTAAGGGATCTAGAGGGGTCTTACTATTGCAGACAGATCTATCATCATGTTTTAAAAAATACGTTAAGTATCTAATACCCATTGACTCAGATTTCATATTACACTATTTTAAAAAATTATATAGATATGTCTGAATCACAAAACATCACCTTAGAAGTTTTCAATTCATTTTCATCTGAGGTGGTTCTATGCACAGTGGACGCTAGAGCCATGGAATATCTTCCTAAAAGACGCCATGGCCTCAAAGTTTCATATAGGCTCAAGGGAAGACTGGACAAGTATTTGGAAGGGGGAAGAGAGATCTAGTTGACTGGTACAAAATAAACAAATTACATTAGCATCAGGAAATCCCTGGAATGGAAAATAGTCAGATGCTGGGATAGTGTTAGTGTGGAAGTATCGGCTTTCCCTGTTCTTCAGTGTTCCTGTGTGTCCATTTATGATTACTGCTGGAGTCAAATGGAAGTTTGGATGTTTTTTCATCTTTACACCAAAGATTTCCTTTCCATTTTTTTCTCTGGGTTCATGGGTAGCGGCTTTAGCCCTTCAGACACAGAATTTGATGCTTTCTTAATTAAGATTTATTTTCCCTGTATGAAACACAGTCATAAATGGAAATACTGTCAAAGAACTGCTGAAGGACACGGGGTATTTAGATATCACTTTCTAGAACTCAGCACTTTGGTAACTTCAAAGTAGCAAGGACTGCATTCAATTAGAAATTTTTGAATTCTTCCTTGGAGCTTTTCCATTATTGGCTTGATATGCAATAGCAAAGATGACATTTTTCTCCTTTTGTGTACCTTAAATGTTCTGCATTTAGGGAGCCTCAGCAGCTTGCAGTAAGCTTTCAGTTATATCATGGACTCAATAGATACAGACAAAAGTCCATATAAGATGACCAGCTGGGATAAGAGGATGAACGAGTACTAATTTGACGTGTAAAGACAATACAAAAAATACATTTATAAGGCAACACTCACACACACACACTTATTCACTTTTATTTCCCTCCGCAAAAAATAAAGATTTTTACTAACTGGAGTACTCAGTATTGCTGTAGGTATTAATTCAATGTATATACTTTAAAAGGAGAGACTTTCTCAGTTACTTAACCAACTGCACAACTCTACGCCTTCTATGACACAGCTAACACTGACAAAAAAGAGCACTACTGTAAAAGCCTGAATAGGTGTGCATGGCTAAAGCATTACCTAATTTACCAACTAACCTTCTAATTCTCACAGTATCATTTAACCATTTCATATCTTCTAGCTGTCAGTCAAGAACATTAAACAAATATCATATATCTTGAGTTGAGGAACAACAGAAAACGAACTCTTTCAGAACTCCAATGAAAAACAGCATGCTAGTTTTGTTTTAAAAAAAAAAATACACACCTCGCAGAGGCTTTTAAGGACCATCATAGAAACTGAGTCTAGAAATGTTGCCGTTTCAGACAGTAGCCACAGTCTGAGCTCTGGCAGTGATGATGACAGCTGGTCCATGGGATCTGACTTTGATCAGTGAAGAGCAGTGTTCTCCTTCTGCAGATCACACTCCAAGCGTTGGAGTGGACCTATTGCAAGGAACACTTTTCTCCTTTGTGAAGACTATTTCATTAAAACAAGTTAAACAACGTTCATTTTCATTACATAAATCTTCAGTTTTCCCTCACTTCCAAATTTGAGCTTTATATTAATTTCTATATGTTTAATGCATTCAAACATCTTACACAGGCATAGTTATCATAATGTAAATTTGATAATTCGTAAATTCAGCTGACGTGCTATATTAACACCTATATTTTGTCACGGGTGATTTGCTGATTATCACCATAGCCCTTGTCAGTAGTTGTAATTATAATTTAGAACAGTGTTTTTCTCAGTGTTTGTTAGCACTATACACATGGAAGGGAACAGAAAGAGGCAAAGTGAGAGAAGAGATTTACCTGTCTATGACATGAACCAAACTCTAGCTCTGTGTGGAGACTTACTAGGGGTTTTCCAGGTCAGCAGATGGAGAATTCTCACTATGGCCTGCTCACAGACAGTTCTTAGCACCAAATGTTCATATTTGCCTGATGGTGGGATATGTTATCTGAGAGTATGCAGAGAGACCCAAAGTGCCTTTGTTATCGTGTTAACTGTTATCTTGAAAAGTGGCAGACCGTAACCTGATAGGCTGAAGTATTTCTCTTTTGAAAAATCCTTACATTTCAGAAGTAGTGGGCACCCTTATCTCTGACTGAAGTCTGAGAGACCCAAAATTACACTCCAAGACCCTTGGGAGGTGAAGAAAACAACAACAAAATAGAGAAGAGGGTTAATTAATTTATGGATACATCCCGAAGCAGGAATCCTCTATTCACTACAGCCCCTAAAAGAAAATCCACAGTCATCCTGTGACTGTTGCAGAATCTCAACAATACACGGGCAAATGGATCCTGGCACCAGAGTAAAGACGCAAAGGTAACAAGAAGTTCTTTCAGTTACAAGTTAAAAGGAACCCTATGATTCTTAATGAATCTGAAAAAAATAAACAACACAACAGTTATGCCCATTTCATTTTCTTTACCTTCCTTAGTAGACCTCTGTTTGTATTCCTTTGATGTTACCCATCAAAATTTGAAGTCTCTGTAAGCTTTCTCACATTTAGAAAAACTTAAGTTGTACAAACCTACCTAAAATGTCTGTATACACTACGCTGGCTTTTGAAATCCTGCAACTTGAGTGCATCACCTGCATTTTAACAGTAAATTGTAGTTTAGTATCTGTAATAAGACTGTATTCCAGCTTCCAGAGAGAACTACAATTGTCTAGTGAACAGTTACATCAATGATCAAATCCCATAACTAAATTTCTAAGTATGGTGAACCTTGATTGTAAATAATTTTCTGATCTTGGGGGTTAAAACTGCAATCTTATTTCAACAGAACACATATGGGGCATATATCAATCTACAGCATTTCCAAGTCAAAACAAATGCAAAAGATGTATCTTCACATATAGTAGTATGTTTAAAAATGTCGGAAATGTCAACCGCTTACATACTTTCATATTATCCCTAATTAATACAAATTGCATTTAATTTCACATTTAGTAAAACATATTGCTGCCCAAAATAAGGACTATAATTTTTATCAGCAATTATTATTACTGATGTATCAACACAATTATTTAAATTCAATGTATATAGAGGCAGAATCCATTTACAGTTTTTGTTCCCTCTGTGCTTCTTCCCTAATTTTTGTGGCTTGGAGCTCCTCCAGATGCTGTCTCTGACTTTGTGGTTTTGTATTTGAGATCCCGTCTCCTGATTCATGGCATTCCTTGATTGACAAACAGATTCAGATATGAAAACAAACAGTTACCTGTATATAATCTGCGTCTGACAGCTGCACTGCTAAGTTTTCCATTCGTGGTGAACCTACTGTTTCAGATTTTCCCCTTTTCTTGGGTCTCTGAGTCACTGTGTTTACCGAGCTGTTCAATAACTGGTGACATATGTGATCTCCCCACTGCAAGCTGCACTGATGCAGAGGATTTTCCTTTTTTCCCTCCCCCTTCATAAACTAAATTATTTAAAAAACAACATGGGGTTTTGTATTTCTAAACTGATGTGCCTCCTAATTGAATGCAGAACACTTTCAAACTATTTTCCATTAGAGGCCCACTTTTTTTCTGATTTTAATGCACAGTATAATACCTTCATTGGTAGAATAAAATTGTTTGACTAGAAGTAAAACCTATTATTATATGCTTTTTTAGCGGTTTTGTCTTGTATAATGTAGGATGAATTATGTAAAACATACCAAACAGGATACTCTACAAGCTGCTACTTGCATGCTGCAAACAATCACAGTTTCTCTGATAGACTGGGACTTAGCATCTTAAAATTCCTGTGGAAATCAAGTGCATTTTAAGTATGGGGTTTGATTATTTAATCAGACAACTTGCATTTTGCCCTGGCTAATTTGGAAGGCTGATAATATTTTACTCATAAAATAATTGTGCACCTGTTGTGATGGAAACCTATTCAAACAAATCTTAATAGACATGAGGATTCATTCCCAACATGAGTGTGTTAGCCTCTCATTACTGCTGTCTACGGGGCAACAAATTTTAAACAGCTATTGAGCAGGTCTCAGCTTAATCTTGTATGACTCTTAAAGAACGTTTATGACAACGTGACTAACATTAAACTTTGTTAATTCATATCGATACAGAACAAGGTAAGCATTAGGATATGTGGGTCATGTGAGTCAAACTAACAGTAATGTAAAGAAAAAAGGGAAAGAAATAATATGTATATAACAACAGGATTTTAGTTTGAGAGCTAATGACAAAGAACCATTTCTGATCAAGCTGCCTGGGTATAAATCTACTAATTTTATTGACAGAGGGTAATATCTACAATGAACTCATGGAATCAGGGCAGGCTATGTCCATAATAGATTTCTGCTTCTGTTTCCTCTGTTCAAATAAATTTCCTATGGGAACTGTTTCAATATAAAACTCTTAATTTGCTTTACAATTCGTATATTCATATTAATTGACGAGACTTCATCTTTTTAGTGTTTTTGAAAATTGTCCCTATTGGCAAATCATGCCAGAACCAAAAAAAGTTGGAGGGAGGGGAAAAGAGAGAAATTATTACTTTAATCCAAAATAAATATTCGGGGAAGCGCTAGATGGGAGACAGTGAGTTGAGACCAACTCACTCACCAAGTAAGAGGGCAGTATTGTGAATGATCTGATTGGAGCAAGGGGATCCTGATTAGCCTGAAATCACTTTAGTGTTGCCAGGAGGAGGTGAAAACAAGGAAAATGAGCCGAGTTTGGCTAGATCTGCCCTTCGGCAGAAAACTGTCAGATGTCATTGGTCAGATCTGAAGTGAGGTGACACAGTTAGACAAACCAAGACCTCTTGAAAAAAATACTCATAGTTAACCTCTTCCAAAGGGTCATCTTGTTTAGAGAGGACAAGGACAACCCTTCTTGTATTTCTTCTGCTGTTCCTCATTGAGCTTAGGCTTTTGAGGCAGTGGCTGTGTCAGGTTGCACGTTATGCTCTTGCTATTCTCAGTTGCATGTGAGTTTCCCGAATGCACTCGTACTTCATTTTTCCTTAGTACTAATGCTATGTCCCTTAAGTTTTACAGATGACATTTCTGAGCCACCTCTGGGTCCAGAGTTCGTAAATTTCCCAGTAAGCTATTTTTACATATCTCTTAAGAAAAAAATATCTGATATCTTTAATAGCATCGTGATGTTCTCATTAACACACAACGTCCAGACATCAAGACCCCACTTCAAGACAGACTCCCTATTCAGAAAGGGAGTTTAAAATCAACTGAGGCAAAAAGGATTGCCACAAAGGTTCTCATTAATTGGTGCCAAAGTTTGATGCTGTTCAGAATACAGATATTGTGTGCAAAAGATGATTTATTTCTAAATTAACTGCAGAGAAGGGTGAGGAGAGTGACCAAAGTACAGAACAGCTTTCATATAAGGAATAAATAAATATATTTTCACTTTTCAACCGTGAGAAGAGACAACTGAATGTAGCGTAACAGAGAAGATGAACGGGGAACAACCGTTCCACGTCCCTTATAATACAAGATCTAGGGCACAGCTACAAGGTACTAGGTTCAAATATGCAGCATATTGTTAACTGCTGAGCTTATCCCCACAGGCTTTCCAGCTGTCTATTAAAGGGTTCAAAAGCGATTGGACATGTTCATAGACGATAATTCTATCAAGGGCCATTAAACCCGAATGTACCACCTCTGAATCAAGAAGCCCATTAATCATATTTCGTGGGAAAATGGAAAAATATATTGAGGAAATTTTACTGTATGTTTGCCCTTTCCTTACACCCTTCCCCAGGCTGGTCAGTATCCATAGAGACAGAACACTACAGGAGAGCATGTTCTTTATATCTGACTCTTAAATCAAGCATTTGCTTAATATGAAACTCCTGTGACAAAAGACTGATAAAGTACACCTACAGCTTTCTGCAGAATCCAAATAGATCACAAAATTTCAGTCCTTTCAGTACTGTGGCTATATGCATCTTTCTAGATAAATGCTTGCATTCATTAATTTGTTAGAATTAATATGAATACAGCACCAAATAGCCAAAGGCACCGAAGCATGGCGAAACACAAGAAATGGAGCTTCCACTCTTTGCAGTGCAAACTCCTACATATGCACTTGCTTTTTCATATGAAGTTGTACATTTGTTGTCAGTAGAAGTTTATTTTGTTAAAGGTAAGCAACTTTGCTGGTGCCTAAGCTGGGATTTGAGTTAAAAGGAAATTTGCCACTGACATCCAGTGTCAGAAGAGAAGGCCTTAAGGTCCAAGTAGGGGTAAGTTTCTTCAACATAGAAGCCTTTCGACTACAGTTAAAGATTCAGTATTATTAAAGAAAACAATTACTGATATAGTGAAAATTAAAAATAGATATATATAGTATCGAAACAACTTACTAACAGAAGAAAATGGCATATTTTGGAAGAAAAAGTGAAGACCTACTTGTAATTTTTGATTTATATTCAAGCCCTGTTCTGCTAAAAAACCAAATGGCATTTGAAAAGAAACACATTTTAATACTGTACATTTTATTGCCACTATTGGTACAAAAGAAGAATGGATCAAATTTTAGAAGGCAGTTTTTTCTAATGTGCCCAATAAATGTATTGCTGTTTCAAGTTCCTTGTTATTAGCATCATTATCCTTCTTATTCCTTTTTCTCATGAACACCTGATACTATTTCTTAGTACACCATTTGGGACACAGTTCACCAGAAAACAGCATATAAGTGAGCTGTCCCATTGATTTCAGTGTAGTACAGCGTTCATATATTTAGCTCTGAATCGTTAAGCTTAGAAACAGACAGGTAAGGTAAAAAAAATATATAGATATATGTGATTGCAGTTAAGTAACAAATTAATTCTGTGCCTGGAAATATACTGCATGCATCCTGGTTGATATTATTTCTAAAATGTATTCAACAATATGGAAAACGTGATTTATGTGAAAGGTTGATTACAATGTAATTTATAGTTGTGGATTTTTAAGAACTAGAAACGGTAATAGTCATTAACTTTTAACATTAGAAGCAGGCATGATTGTGATAGGTGCCACTGAAATATGACCCTCTGACCAAAAGATCAGAGCAACAAAAATGTTGATCTTTCTTTGCGCTAAGTACAGCTTTAATCCTGCCAAGACTTACATGAAGATAATTTAAATAATAGCACTCTGTACAGTGAGCAGTCCTATTCATTTCCACAGAACTACCCTCTGTCCAGTTTGGGGTTTGTCTATTTAAATCCAGAATCTGGAGAAAAGTATTTAGTATATATAAAAAAAATCAATATGACATATGACCATATAGTTTAATCTAGTTCACACAAGTGATTAGTCTAACTAATTATATCAGTATCTTAATCATAACAAATAGATACAATGGGGCATGGTTAAGTTTAACCAAAATATTTTTATTTTGAAATCCATTAACTTTTTCAAGCAAATCAGACCAAAGAGTATGCAAATATTAACTGTTGAAAGTGATTCTGAAATACTCAGTCATTCAAAAAGGCACGACTTAATTTAGAAGGTCAGGTTAGACCTGGAAATGTAGCTTTTGTAACACATTACACAAAATGCTAATGACTTGAGAAATGGCAAAACAAAAATATCCCTCTGATTTGGAGAGCTACAACATAAAGCTAAACGTACCACTTCATTGGATTATGGTAATAAATACATTATGAGAAACCTTTATAGCCTGTGGTATATTTCTAATCAGGACCAATTTCTTAAGGATTTGGGTGTAGGGGTTCTGGGTTGCGTTGTTTTTTATGTTTTGCTGGATGCTTTCATTGGTTTCACTAATTGGAACCAGTTGATCCTTTTTCCTGTGTATTGATTTTTTTAAATCCTAGCACTTAACAATGATTCTAATGTATCATAACACTTTAGACCTTAATCATATAGCAGGGCTTTTGCTTGTAGCTTTTGTTTGAGTTTTAATTAAGAAGACCTTGTGTCTCAAAGCCTGAGCTGGGTTTTTAATTGCTAGTATGTATATCACACAGACTTCAAAAGAAATAAAATATGTTTATAACAGAGAGCACAAAGGAGAGCTTTGAAATGTCTATAGCCATACAAAGTGACATAATTAAAAACCTCTGAGTGCCTCTGTGATATAAGACTTATATATATTTATTTATACATATTTATAAGACAGACGGCTATATACCCTTAGAATTCATGAGAAAGAAATTTCAGCAATTATACTGAGAAATAATTACTGCAAATATCGACTACGGTGTTGGTCAGGGCTACAGGAAAACATTAGATTTATTTTCCTCAAACTGGTCTTCACATTTGATATAGTGCACCAAGAAATACCCGAAAGCTTATCTGTGAAGACAAATTTTATAAAATGGAAGCAAAAATATCATTTTAAAATGTTTTGTAAATCATGCATATTTTAAGAAAAAAATTATTTCACTGTAAAAAACACAGAAACCATAACTTTCTCAAGGATTCATTCATGCAGAACTCTCTCCAAGACTATTCCAGAAATGGATAGTGTTAAATTACTAGATTCAAACAGTTGTGCCTCACTGTTCTCTTCCAGTCATTAATGCACACACAAAAAAAGCTCCTAGAAAACACCTCTTTCCATCTCTCGTGTGTTCTAAATAGCAGGGACATCTTACAAGGACAATATCACAAGTGGGTGAAGTTGCTTCACTTTACTAAATTCAACATTTCGTAAGAAACAGGCATGCTGCCTCCCACCTATCTACAGATTTTGAGGTCATTAAACGTGTATATGTCACAGGAAATAGGAGTTTTAGGCTCTCTGTAATAAAGCAGCAAATATAAAAGGGGAAGGAATAAGCACAGGAAACATAATGCGAACAGCCTTCTGTATTGGATAAAGCTATGGACATCAATCACTATCCTTCCCAAAATAGAGTATACTGTACAAAGACAGCATGTGACATTCAAGTCACAATGCCTATAAATATAGATAGTCCCAGTTGTAAACACCACCAATGGAAGCCAGAGAACTAACCTGCAACACAGTAGCCGGTGACCTGGGAGTCACTCTTCTATAAGACTGCTAGACCAATTCTGACCCTTTCTCGATAACATCATTGCTTAAGTTACTTAAAGACTGACCTTTCTTATTTGATCTTCAAAGACCCTGCACGCTGAGAAAGACCATTGCGGGCTATTTCAGTAGGACAACTGCCTGATGCATGCAAGACTACGCTATTCCAGAGATTTATATTTGGAACAGAAACAGAAAACTTAAAACAGACTCTGTATAGTGATAAATGATGCTACTCTGCCTAGCTGTGGCTGCTGAAGAAAAACTAGATAACTAAGCAACAGAAATACATGCAGCGAGGGAGGGTGAGGACAGAACTCTGCGCACCCAAGTATCTGGAAATTTAGAGAAGAGTCCTGCACCACTTTGTTTATTTCAAGTACATGATAACAAAAATTAGAATGAAAAGTATTTCCTGATCCTAATTTTTATACAAAAAAAACCCCAACACTGCAAAAGCCGGACATAAGCCTAACAAATTGCTTGTGTACCTTAAATAAACGTATTTGCATGTACACAGTGGCAAATAGCATACAATCAAATGATTTGCATGGGCAGCTGTGGGGTTTTTTCCAGGTGAGCAGGTCATTTAACTCAGCTCAACTGCTTCATAGACCTTTGAAAATTTGACCTATGTGTTTCATTTATAAACATATCAAATGAACAAGCAGACTTATTTAACCACTGGAATTTGGCTACAAAGCATTCTGCCAAATGTTCCTCTGAGTTTCATGCAACCTCCCTGAAGTCAATGGCTTGTTTGGCTGGAATTCAAGGAAGAATCTGGACCATTATCAATAACTGAAATCCTAATAAAGAAACTCAGAAAAAGCAGTTTTACAAATGAATCACACTAGGCAAGAGTAATTGTGAACAGGAACAATCCCACTTAGAGAAAAAATAAATGATTCACTGTTTGTTACTTTTGTATTGGCTTCTATTGTTTGAATTAATAGATATAGTTTATAATTATATCTTGATTAACACTATTGTGTTCTAAATATAGAAGGTAAAGCAAGAAAATACCATTTTTATTTGTTTCTCTCAGCCAATTATCTTTTCTTCTCATCTATGTGCTTCCCAAACATGAATAGAAACAGTTTATGTCAGTGGTACATTTTTTTTTTTCTGCTTTCATCCTTTTTTCTGGCACTGATTCTTAGCGAACTGCCTTCCCACAACCAAGATGCTAGTCTTTCCCTGAAGGGGGGAGGGTTGTAGTTGCACAGACCCAGAGGAGGAGTATGTGCTCAGGTTATCCTTAGCAAGAACAACGCCTTCTCTCTAGAATAAACAACTCCCAGTAACAGTCAGTGCAAAGAGCAGTTCCTCACAGGACCACACCTCACTTTCTTATAATCAAGATTTTTTTCCCCTAATGACCTCATTTATTTATTTTTACTGCATCGCTTCCTGTCTTTAAGTTAGGCTCTCGGTAATATGAGCAGAAAGTCTGCAAAATGCCAAAAATATCAACCAGTTAAATAAATTGATTTAGAATCTGATGGAAATTAAGGAAAAATATATTTGACCTCCCAAAGATGACACATTTTTAAAAGTAGTTCTTTCAGACCTCAGCATGCAGTGCCAGTTACCTAACTGGAAATTCATTCAGCACTATGAAAATGAACTTTGTGATTCGGAAATCTACCACCTAGAACACTGAAAAGATTTTTTTTCAAGTATGCTTCTTTGGCAGATTAAAATTCTCTCTGGTTCCCCTACTTTGCTTTATTTCCTTTTTGTAATCTGGTTTTCATGCTGCCTGGGGCTAGATTGGTGGGGCTTTGGTTTTTTTCTTTCTGAGATGATTTAAGGCACACGAATGCTAATATGAGTTAATACCAGGCTATTAGGTTGATAGTGATTTTATCAGCCAGGAGCTAAGCAGCCTGAAGGAGCCCAAAGGAAAGGAGTCCCACTTCAGACCTGCCACTACCCCGCTATGTAACTCTGCACCTTGTTTTCTTCTTCTGTGAAATGACACTAATGTCTTTGTCAAAAGGTTTGAATACTGTAAAATGCGACATAACAGCAACCATCATTTGTCTTCCTTGTTTGTGTATGCTTTTTTGTATTTTTGCCTGTTCGTGAAAAAATGTTAAATGCAGTTGCAGTAGCAAAGATTCAGTATTGCGTCTTGCTGGAAGTCAACTAGTAGCGGAGAGGAACACTGCAGACATTAATACCACTGAGGGGTAGGTTTCTAGGGATGAGACACAGGAAATAAGTTGTGGAAACTAACTGAATGACACATAAGTCTGATAAGCTTAATCAAGCGATCCTTTTTCTACAGCTAATAGGCTATACCCCCAGAAAAGGAAGCTGAATGAGTTGAAAATTCTTCCAAATCTGAGTGAGAATGCTTTGTAGGTAGATGAGAAAAGGGTTAGGAGCAATAACTCTACCCGTTCACTCTGCAGTGAATTTATATACTAAGAAAATAGGAGGAATAACATAAATCCAGAAAAACGAACTCTTTTTTTTTTTTTGGTTAATAAATGAGAGCTCATGAAAAAGCTTTTTGTGCCATATAAAAGAATAAAGAACATTATTCTGCATTGTTAGAGTTCCCACCTCTTTTAATTTTGATTCACTAATAGCATTCAAGTAGTTTCTATTTAAAGACTAAGTAGCTATATTGTGCAATTAATGGACAAACTAGCATTCAATGTTTTCCACACTATTAAGAGACAATATGGCTTTAAATAGAATGTGATTTCGAGACAGAATTTTGTTGGAATTTATTACAGTCAATTTTAGCATGTTCCTGTAAAACTGCATACTATATTTCTGCCACTGACATTACTATAGGATTTCTTACCTGCCTAATATAAACACACTGTCATAATTCTACAAAAAAAACCCAACACATTTTGGTCCTGAATCAGCTGAAGGAACCAACTATAACTTACTTATTAAAAAGGGCCAATTGTTCATCTATTTGTATGATAAAAAATTTGAACTATCTTAAGTTTCCCTGGTAGAAATGTAAAACTCTAAGCATCAATTTTCATCAAATAGCATCTTTCTTCTTTTGGTTTTGTTTGTGTTTTTTTTACACTAGTAAAGATCTATTAATAGATTCTTTATTTGTCCACATATTCATAGTTGTAATTTAATAGAATTATACCAATTAAGAGAAATAAATTGTAGATACCTTGTGTATTCCTCAAACATGCCTTATGACCCCTTCTCACAGCATAAAGAACCACCTTTTTAATTTGTTGCTTAATCAATAACACTGAATTTCTTCTCACTAAGAAAATCCATGGAAGAATTGATGGGTGGGGAAAAACAAGTTTTCTACATAGTACTTAATTGTCAACAGGATTCCACTTTTACTGGATTACTGGTTCAACAAATTTTGGAAATACTGGAAAGCACTGTCTATATAGGCAATAAAATGCACTGATTTCAGTAGGTCCTGAATTTCATCCAGAGCTGTCTTTCTCCGCATGAACATAACAGCATGAACATAAACAAATATTTTTTTCCCCCCAACTTTGAATCGAAGATTTAGAACAGTATTCACACAATTACCCCCCTTTTATAATCTGAAAGCAGTTTCTACATACAGTTTATGCAACTGGGAAGAAACAGTACCAAGTACCAGTAACTCCATGTTTTCACAATGTTTCTTCCTCTGGCCACAGAGATACATAGCTAATGTCAATGAACTAATTTAACTAACCTAGTGTTTGTGATAACATCCTTGATATTGCCTATAACTGATTGTGACATACTCTAATTTATTTACTTGGCAGGTGCATCCATCATCTCAAAGATAAACATTAAAAAACAGGATGAGTTGACTGGGAAGAGGAAAGCATGCTGTGGTTATGATTGTTATTTCTAATACTTTTTCTGAACTTTAAAAAAATCCTCTATTTTTTAAAATATATGCAAACATGTAAAATTTTATCCAGTGAGATACCTTTGATTTCTCCAAGGAGATCACTTGTGTTTAATTTTTCCATCTTCTCCTTCCAGTCTTTAGAAAGAAGCTTTTCCATGCAGGATGAATCTATTTAGGGGAAAAAAAAAGAAAAAGAGAAAAAAAATAAGGAAGAATTATCAAATATATTCTCACACATTAGGAAAACAGGTGTCACCTCCATTTTAAGATTTTTCTCCCTGTTCTAATTGGGCCATAGTTTCAAAGGGAAATGAACTTGTAGCCAAACCGAGTTCTTCTGTAACTGCATTTTAAATCCAAAGTAATTCCACCAAGGTTAATGGAGTTACTATGGATTTAACAAGGGTCTAATTGAAAGAAAAACTTCGTTCGGGATTTATGCATGCTAACTGCCAATTTACATGCATAGATTGCCAATGTATATACAAATTCTGTCTTTTTCATTTGAGAATGATTGTACACTCGAAATTATACATGAAGATTTAGAAGCTCTTTTTGGTAATTTGGCACACAGTGACATCTGAAACCCATTTTTATACCCATGTCAATGCAAAAGTTATTCATATAATGTCTCCATGGAATTCATGAAAGCACTCTACATATTGGATGTTCACAGTATCAGAAATTTTCTCAGTAGACTATAAACAACATGCAATGATTAGAGGATATGCTTTCATAATGTGAAGTTCAGAATACATTTCAAATCTTTGCCCCAATCTGGGAGGCGTTCTGTACGCAAAACTGCCACTGAAGTCATTACACGTAGGAGAAAGTAAAAGATTGGCCTTAGTAAGTTTCATATGATCAGTCCCCAGTTCCACTGGAAAATTTTATATTGAGCATAACCGACTTCAATAAAATCTAAAGGATTTTTCAGTTCCTAAATTAAACTAATTGGCTCTGAAGTCTAAATTATACATAACCTTCCAGATAACTTGCAAAAGGTGATTTTTAACATGGGAATTCTTATCGTAGATGGTGTGATCCAGAGTTTTATGGCTTTAAGAATCGCGATTCAGATTTATAAACAATTATCAAGAAAACTTTACGCACAATTGAACACTTATTTTCCCTTCCCAGTTTGTAATAATAGAATTTCCATTAAACATTGTGCATTTACTTTCATTGGTAGACAGACTCAAAAACAACGTCTATGCGAAACTCCTTGCAAACCCTTAGGCCCAGTTTAGCAAGTTACCAAATACATTATTTAAATGCAATTTATTCCTAAAATTAATCTTTGTAAAGAGGCTTCATTATAAGACCACGTATCACTCTGGGTGGTGCTGAGCACATTCTCTCTTAGTGCGTACACTGGGATTAACCTTAGCGTGTTAGAAACTGTGACAGCAAGCTGCCGTTTGTGTTAGGAGATCAATTTACACAATGCTTTCTGAATAACTAGTGTTCCGAATTTTGACAACATTTGCACTGATCCCACTCCAGTCACTTAAGAATTAACACCGAGGTGTACAAGAAGGCAGAGTTCAGCCTAACATATCTTCTGCTAAATTACTGGCAGATTAAGGCCAAATCCTTGCTCAGATTCTCATGTCAGCAGTACCATCAGAAGCACCCACACAAGTGAAAACAAAAGCAAAAAGCCCAGATTAAGAATGGCAACACAGATAGCATCAATGCAACCGGTAACAGTTTGTTCCACGTCAGAGGATTCTAAAAATACTCAGAGGGAGGAAAAGCATTCGAAGAGGTCACAAAAGGAGGAGTTAAAGATTTAGGGAGAAGTTTAAGGAAGAAAAAGGTCATAAGGCCAATCGCATTTTAGGGTGCAAGTAGTTGCAGCCTAAAAACTCACATTAGCATCACTCATTTGAAAAAAAAAAAAAACAAAAATAAACAACAACAAAGAAACAAACAAAGAAAAAAAAAGGAAAGGCAAAAGAAAAAATGAAAACCAGTTGAAAGCAAACCAAACTGTAACTACCAAAAGATCAAAGATCAGGTTTTAATTGCAACATAGTTTCACCGTGCAAGCCTCCGTGGAAAGACAACACAGCTCGTAAATGTTTTTGAAGTAATATTTCAGTAGAAAAGCTAATTTATTTACTAATTATATCTTTCTATGAAAGAGACAAAATTAAGGAGCTGTAAGTTGCAATAGGCAGTGTTAAAATACTTGTTATATAATAACAATTTACTTTTAACAATAACAGGCACTTATTACTTTTATGAGTTCTGGCCTGATAATAGAAGAATCAAGAAATAACCATCAATTACCAATAGAACATTATAATTTGTCCTTTTTTGTGATATCATCATTAGTTTAAGAAGATGCTTCTGTGTTTCTCCCCTGCCAAAATTTCAGACCCCCTCATCCCTTAAAAAAAAAGAGCTTTAGAGTTTTACTTTGATGTTTGATGTTCTACTGCTTTCAACTAAGATATTTTCCTCAATTCATACAATGAAGGAAAAGCATTTAAATTCAAAAGAAACAAACAATTAGAATATCCCAGAAGTTGATGAAATACTTTCCTCAAAAGCACTTGCTTTATTTCTTCTCTTACTGTTCTTAAGAACACCAATGTTTGTCTGTAGTGTTCTTATGTAATATAAGGGCAAAAACCATATTTCTAAAGACAGACTGAGAAAGAACTGGAATGGGAAAATGGTCTATCTCTCTGCCTTCTTTTTGACATAATCACATTGCCAGTTACAATTTTTATCTCTATAAATGACTGAAAAATTCCTTAAGAAATGTTTCTTTAAACACCCCTATCTCATTCAAACTCTACATTATAGGTCTGCCCACACAATTTATAGCTACTGTATTTTGTTATTGAGAAGATTACAAAACACACGCAATAAGCCTTTTAATAAGCTTTTTTATAATATTAGAGAAATAACTCTTTTGAAATTCCTGTATATTTTCTATTAGCACGTTTAATCTGTATAATTTTTAGAATTTAAAATAATGATACGTGTTAAAGCTCTCTGGAGGTCCTCCACATTATACATGAAACTATATATAAAGGCTTATACTTGAAAGGCATGTTTTCCTTCAAATTCTGTATTCTCTGTTCACAAACACACATTTTGAAAAGGTTTGTGAATCAGAAAAGGATTTTTTCTTCTTTCTATACTGAAAATTAATTTTTACATAGATATAAAATCTACAAAGATATCTTCTGACATCAGTAAAACATCTTCATCCATATTGATTCATTTTCTGATTTGATTCATTATAGAAACAAAACATCGACTCGGAATCCAGCACTGAACGTTGAAGAAGCCCGAATTCACATCTGCACTGCATCACTCTCCCTGCACTGAGGCTCTGCTTCAGAACTATTCCAAAACCTTGTGCATCCCGACATTTTCAAAATTGAGGGGTATTCTCGTTAAAGACAATTATAAAAGAAGCAAAGAAAGAAATTAGCATTTATACATTTTTAGCTCTTCTCACTGACTTTATAAACCGCAGTTGGGCTTATGCCGCAGAGTAGCGTATTTTGTACTGACACGTGTAAGATCAAACTCGTGGAGTTGCACTGGAGCAATTTATTATATTAACACCACACAGCTTCTCATCCTTTATATTCCTCTCTTGTGAACTAGGAAAAATTTTCTTTCAAGGACAGCAAACAGGTTAAGTATAATTAGACTGAGATGACTAAATGAAATCATTGAGTATTATTTAATATCACGGTTTATTACATACTTTGTTAGCAATTTTAATTGTAGACTAAAGGAGTTTAAAGTACTGTGAGAATCTTGTTAGACATGACAGTTTTGCAAAGGTGAATGAGAAGAGGATGTTAAAGGATAAATAAGCAGAAAAAAAAAAAGCCAAGAAAAAAGCGCCTAGGTGTTAGATGAAAAGGATCTCTCCACAATGACAAAGCATCAATGAAAAGAATTAACATTTGTCCATTGGGTAATCAATCAGTCATGGAATGGAAGGAATCCAGCTCTTTGTTGCACGACCGGTGATGAAGAACGAGTGTGTTAGCTATCACAGCCAAGCTCTCAAGTTCTTCTGACTGAATGAAAGTCATCTTGTTCCTATCAAGGATAGTGTTTGCCTCTTGTCTCTTCCTTATCCTTCTCTTTTTTTCTTTTCTTTTTTTTTTTTAATTTCACTTCTACAGTCTTCAACAAGTTACCAACCCCAGCTACAGCTTACATGAATACTGTATGACCTTACAGTGGCCTGCACCTATCCTCATTGATTTTGGGGGGTTCATTTTTTTTTTTTCCCCTTTTAATTCACTGAAGTAGCCTTTTATTACTTTCTTTGAAATACAGATATTGAAAAAAAAAAAAGCGTTCATGCCATGTGTGTGTTTTTGTTTTTTATGGTAAAGTCATACATAAAAGAAAGCCTAAATGTGAGAGTGCAGTAGCAAAACTTCAAAGCGCTGACTGTCAGACATTATTATTTCAAATCAGCTTTGACTTTTTGAGACTTAATAAAACACTGTAGTACAGACTGGCATATTTATAACACCTATACCAGTGATCAACTGAACTGTCTTATTCTTGCCACTGTGCTGTGCCTTGTTATTTCTTTTATAATAAGCTTCCCTCAAAACATGTTGTAACAATACTGCAAACTGATAATTATTAATGATATGAGTTCTAAAACATGACTTGTTTTGCATACAATTCTTTTTGAATACATACATTAGTTTGTGACAGAAGACAAAAGCACATTGATTTATTAATAATGATTGCAAATGCATAGCAAGTTCATAAACAATACAGAAATATAATTCGATCAAGCTATAGGTGACATATTTCTACATGCATCTGAACTGTTCATCAGCATCTCAAGGAAAGAGGCGCTGGGAAAGACAAGGTAGAGGAATTAGAAAAGAAATCAGGCATACTCCAAGAGAACCCGTTCTAAAACATGATCAGATCCTCAGTGGGAGGAAGATAAACTTCTTTTTTGCATTTTAGAAGAACAATACTACAGAATTAGCGGCACCTTTGTCTCTTTCAGAACTATAGTCTACAGTTATACTCCATAACAATTTAGTAGATATTACTAAACAAAAAAAGACCATGTTTTTGCAAGCTTTGGGACTACATAACAACATGCAAGTTCCTCCATCTCTAATGTTCTATATTCTCTACGCTACTCTCATTACACTTATTTGCCTTCAACTCCACAGCAAAAAAGGTGTCCTTTGGATCAGCCTTTGTCAAATGAGTTCAAATGCCTCATTCAAGTTTGTATCATGAGAAAAACAGCAGAGGGGGAATTACCCTGTCAGCACCTGTGAAATATTTGTTAGAGAAAAAAAGTGTTGTGTGTGTTTTTTTGTGTTTGAAAGAATGTTAAATGAGATTATGAACTCCTTGGGACAGACATTTGTGTGCTTACGAGGCCTACCGCACTGGATTCCTACTACAGGAGAAGAGCTGCTTTTTTCCCCCCAAAAAAACAAATAAGCTGCCAATAAACATTACAGTGGCTACCATTTGGTTGCCCTGCTCCCTATTGTACCAGCCCATGCCTCAAATGAAAACGTGCTTTTTTCAAGTGGGTAAAGCTAAGAACCTGACATCCAAAATAATAACAACACCGCAACCCATCATGCATTTGAAAGAGGAAGGTTTGATTCAGTGTTCTTTATAGAATACTAAATCCTGTTCAGAGTAGAAAAATCTAAATCAGATCAGTACTCTACAATATTCCTGAATAAAAGTCAAGCATAATTCAGATCTACCCTAGTCAGTGTTTGTTACCCATCAGATGCCCATCAGATTTCCTTGAGGTAAAGAACCACCTAGCACAGATCTATATCATAAAAATATTTCCTGATTTTAATGCTTTAGATTATGTATTTTAAAATTATATACAAACTCTAAAATTTCAGTACCAAAGGGAAAGGCAAAAGGTTAATTTAATTCCCTTTGAAAGCACACAATTTTATAATCTAACAATTCAAAATTAAATTAAGTACTTTACATTTACATTCATGATTTGAGAAATAAAAATATAATTTAACCATGACTATCAGAAACTTAACTGCTTGATCGTACTATCTATTCTCTTTCAATCCAAGGATGTAAAGTTTGTGTAATGTTACTAAAATGGATTCTTTGTTGCCATAGTTACTTTTTTTCTTCTTTCAAACACAAATTATCCTTTCCTGTTTCAATAAACTTTAAATAAAAGAAAAAGAGACAGCAACAATACAAAACTAATCAAAAATCAGCCTGAAGGCTTAACATCCGTAGTTGCAATGTACTGCCACTGTCTCGTGCTCATAAGCAGCTTGGCTTAAATCTTGCTGTCAGTGGAGAGGCAGGTCAGGGGAATCTCATCTCATCCTTCTCAATTTCCATAATGTTCTTGTACAGTAATTAATTGTTGTGGTCTAACAGAAAATTAAAATATAAGGCATTTCAGACATGTTAGCCAGCGAACTGATTTCTTTGTCCAACTTTTCAAGATTTTCTTGATTTAATAAGCTTTCAAAAGCCAGGTTTTTGAAAATCAAAAATACAATCACAACACAAAAATGAGCAACATGACATTTAGAACAGGAAAACCTGCTAATTCCTTTTTTTGCTACCTTTACTGCAAATTACCCCCCCCCCCCCCAAAAAAATAATCACTTCTAAATTCTATATCTTGCTCCTGCCATTAAGAAGCCAAGTAATCCCAGCCAGTCGCTTACTCTCTCCTCTCATCTTGACTCGTTTCTATCCACCTCCTTGTCTGGCTTGGCTATTGATGCTGTGATGTTTCTGGCACAGCCCGTGTATCTCACAGGGGTTTTGTTGATCACCTAGCACATTTCTGATCATGAATTAAAACTTGGTTCTGATTCTCAGTGCAACCTGTCAGCAGTACTGTAAAACCAGAAAAGGAAAACAGAAAAACAAAAAGAGGGCAAAGAAGCCTTCCTAAATGCAATTATACACAAAAATGCAAAAAGCAGTCAGCTCACAGTGGATGTTTTCTTGCAAGAGCAATAATGGAAATGTGACTGAGATCTGACTACCTAACATTACAGTTTTGTTTAGGACAGGGAACCAAGTAAATCTGCCAACTGCTGTACATTTTTTCACAGTGACAAGATTTCCACAATATGATAAAATTAGAACTGTAAGAGCTTGGAGAGCTCTCTTAACTTTTAATTAAAACTCTCTAAGCTCACTAAAAATAATTAGGCATTAAAATGTTCTGGTTTTCCTCTGAATTCATTTGCACTACTTGAATGGTCTAGATCTTGCATGAAACAACAGACATTCTAAACAGAAACACTGGAATTTAACTGGGGGTGATTTCCAGACCTGCTTTCTATGATGTGGCTACTGGGAAAAACTGTATAGAGTCTGAAGCTTGTACCAATTCCGCCTAAAATGGCTTGTTTCAACAGGAATTCTCTAGTGCAAAGAGCATTTGCGCTGAGCAGAATGCATTCTGCTCAGTGCAAAACTCTAGATAAAAAGGAGTTTGAATTTCATGGAAAGAATAACCCAAGACACAGTTCTGACCTTTATTTTTATTTATTTATTAAAAAGCAGAACCTTTAACCTTGCAAATGTTTTTGTTCTCTTAAAATAACTCATACAATGCTATATGCCACACTATTTTTAGAAGAGCAACAAGAGAAAGCATGCTTTTCCCATACAGCAGGGCACGGATATAAACATCAACACAGATGCTCTGTGAGAGAGAGCTGGACTTCTCAAGCACTTGATCATTAAGGAATGCACCAACTGTTTTAGATAATCTCGTGCCAGCTCCCATTCTGCTCCACACTCCCCTTTGGGAGTGGCAAATCTTGTCCTGCTCCTAATTTTTCATTTTACTCACTCCTCCATTCTTTTTCTTTTTTTTTTTTTTTCCCCAGAACAGAGGGAAAAAGGCATTGTGTGCCAAGCAATGCAAGACTAGAATCACTTCCCCAAACAGAGCAAAACTTTCAGACAATTAACCCTCCCCTCTTCTTTCAGATAAATTACTAAGTATAAAATGCAATCTGTTTCCTTTGTTTACTCAATATGAACAATTTGTAAATGACTCAAGGATAAAATTCAGAAAATGTTGTGCTAAATTAGAACCATTATAAACATGCTAATGACTGCTTAACTAAAACATGCAGGATCAGTGTGAAGAAATATATTTAGTTCCTGTGAAATACAGTTGTATTGCCTCAGAACTATTTGGTCACTTAATTGTATATGATTACTTCAAGAAAATGTTAATTTCATGAACACTGCACTAGACGATACACTATGTATGTCAAAAGGAGCTTTCTCAAATGTCAGTGTAATCGCTTGGATGCAATGTTTTGGCATATTAGCAGAAGAGAAATATCTTTTAAGTCTGTCAAAATAACATGTACATTTCATTTCTCCACTTAAAGTTTCCCTTCCATTATAAGCTATATTTTACTGTTAGATTGGCTGTATTCATTGAAGTACACATCATTGCCTTATTTGCATTACAATGATAGTATACTGCATATTATATGTAATCACCTATTCCCTAAGTATGTGCACCTCTATTTACTTCCCAAGGGAACATATAATATTGTCAAGAGAGAGTCTCAGGCTTTACACAACAGCAATCAGGGGTAGTCAGGAAAAGGGGAGCACAATTTGCTTGCAATCCCTGGCCAAAAGATTACATAAACTGATAAAAAAATAAGGGAGAATGACAGACTTGATTTCCTGTCTCTTACTATGTATGTATTAGCAAAGCAGCAAAATCAATAGGATTTGCAATATATGTTATTTTGCAAAAGGCAGGAGTTGTGCTAGTGGAAGCAGATCTCAAAATCTTCATTGTTTTTCTCTGCCTCTGTATCTGCACAACTTCCTGTATTGACCAAGTCTAGAAGACCAAACTTTTTTCCTCAGAGTGGAAAAGAAGAACAGACTGAGCCACTATCGTAGCTAGAATATCAGCATAGCTCCATCAAAGCCTACTTAGTCTTAAATAGATTTTAATTTGGCCTGATCATTCTTTCTCTTAATCTCATACCTCTGTTCCTTGTTATCGTCCTTTTGTAACTCTAAATAATTCACTTTCATCTTTGGTATCCACTCTTCTCAAACACCTCCAAGTTGAAGTGACATTCTTCTTGTTATTATTCAAACAAACTGTTGAGAATTTAATCTTTAACTTTCTCTTTGCTAAACTGCTCTGGAACAAATTATGTATCATATGGCCTCTGGACATGCAGCGTCTTTCTTTTACAAATGAATTTCCCTAGAAGCTCAAGAAGTTGTAGATTGCATGTCAGCCTGTGTTCAGCTACATACGAAACCCAGCCACTGGCCTCATCTTACTGAAGGCATGGGGGCAGATTTTCTTTTCTCTTAACGTTGCACAATTCTCCCAGATTCTTATACCAAACTGAAGCAAGCGGAGGATCCCATCTCAACTCAAGAAATTATCAGGTAGCACAAATAGGTATTTATGTTATTGCGTCTTACCCTATCAAGTGCAATGCCAATTAAGCATTGTATCTTTTCACAAAGTAGAAATTCCATAAAATTATAAGAAAATATCGGTCAAAGTTTTGAGGAGTAAAAACATCTTAAGCAAAAGGGAATACAAAGATACAACTTTGTGTAACCCCCTTCACACTAGGTTAGTTACGGGGAGTAGGAGGAGTGGGAGTGAGGGGACTTCCTGAAAAGCAAGAAAAAAATCAGTTTCTATTAAACTGATTAATGTTCCTCGGAAAATTTGTGACACCAGATGATTTATGAACAAAACATGGATGATTCAAAAGACCTCTATTTTGTTCCCCCAAATCATGTTCTACTCATTACCCTAATAATGCAGTAATAAACATCTGTTTAATGATTTGAAGGCTTCTTAATATTGTGTATAAAAATCTTAACTCAGCTCTTACATAAAATATTCCGAAATTAAAACAATTGTATAACAAAAAGAATTTTTCATGAGAAATCCTTAAGCGTTTTTGTGTGTAAAAGTATAATACAAAGAAAGCAAAATAATATGCTCTTGATTTGAAATGACTTCAAACAAGGATGCAAAGGAATGAAAACAATAGCTAGAATCTCCTCTCTGTTTACCATTTCTGAAGGTCTCTATGGCACATGATGCCGTCTTTTCCAGGACACTAAAATACACTGACAAAATCAGTTGTATAGCTCCCTTTAGACTAATAAAATTTTTACTTAAACAAACTATCATATTATATATACATAGAAATATAGAATGAGCGAGACTTTCCTGAGCTAATTCCAACAAACAGAGCTTTAAAAAGTTTACAAATCTCACAAGCACCAATCTACTTGCCATGGATATATATTTCAGGAATAATAGCTGGTTTGTTACAAATCTGTGAAAAGATTTAAAAAAAGAATACAGTAATATCTTCAAGAGCAGTATCTTAACATTTTCATTTCCCTAGATACATAAAGCTGAAAATTAGCCATCAATTTTTTTCCCCCTGTAAAATAACATCATTACTTTTGTAAAGTCAAGTAGTGGAAAGATATGGAAATGCTGGAATTAAAGTTGTCCAGAAAATCCTAATTCAGCCTTTGTCTGAATAAACATTATGATACATTCTTTAAATTTAAAAAAAAACAAAACAAAACAAACAAAAAAAAATCCCCGTATGATTAAAATGTACACAATTTTTGTACAGCATTGTTGCTACATTCAGCACATGGGACAACCCCAGACAAAAGCATAAACTGGAGCTGCTGTTGTTCATGTGATCATCGGCCACGTTTCATTGCAAAAGTTCAAAGAAATTAAATGAATGAGGGAGGGAACAGCAAAAGGAGAAATGATGGGTCGCAGTGTCATTTTCTGGGAGCTCAATTTTTAAAACTTGGGGTTTTATTTGCGGAATTGCTGAACATTCATAGCTGCAGCTGTGTCAATGTAAAGTCAATTTTAAGACCGAGGCTATAATATATATAGCTATATATAAACGGCTGCACAAAGTAAGGTCCTCTGGAAAAGAATCAGGACCTAAACACCTCAAGCTGAACAACCAATAAATCAATGATGTTTTTTAAGTCACACTCTTAGTCCCACACCTGCGTAGTCAGTATACTGACTACCCTTTTTTTGTCTTTACAAAGACTTTGAGAGTATAACTTTTTTATAGAGCATTTACAGCATATGCTGAAAAACCCCAGCCAATTGTGTGATATCTGTGTCTTCAGAGCACAGCTTAAATAATAAGTAATTAATAGACACTAACGCTTCAGACTGACCAGTAAGGATAAAACAAGCTACTGGATAGTTTCACATTCATGGAGGATCATCCAGTTAGTGAACTGGAAGAATCAGAATTCTTTTTGAGGAAAAGTATTGTTTAATCATGTAAGAAAAATTATACTCATCTATATGGGAGCAAAAATTGTTTTAATTTTAAAATGTTTTAAGTTCTGTTGGGTAACTGAAGAATTCTTTCACCAGTTATGCAGACATTCTGAAAAATTAAAACAGTTTTAAACCTGTGCTTATACGCAGCTCAGACTTTTATAATAGAATCATAGACTGTGTTGGGTTGGAAGGGACCTTTAAAGGTCATCTAGTCCAGCCCCCCTGCAGTGAGCAGGGACATCTTTAACTAGATCAGGTTGCTTA
Organism: Larus michahellis; assembly: GCF_964199755.1. NCBI lineage: Eukaryota > Metazoa > Chordata > Aves > Charadriiformes > Laridae > Larus > Larus michahellis. The sequence continues at coordinate 79,334,337 of NC_133899.1, read as the reverse complement.
GAGCCTCATCAAGCCTGGCCTTAAATGTCTCCAGGGATGGGGCCTCCACCACCTCTCTGGGCAACCTCTTCCAGTGTCTCACCACCCTCATCATAAATCAGATTTAGTAGCCAGATTTGGAAACAATGGCGATTTGAAGGGTATTGATCATGCCAAACTAAAGACAGGGGGAACAGGAAATGGACTTTGGTTTCTCTGCACTGGACTTCACCAACCAAAAGCACTAACGATAACAAAAGAGTGCATGTTGCACCCTGTCCTAGTGCGGCAAAACAGACAGTCCCCTTTTTGCTCTCCTCACAGAGCAAGTCTCAACATCCCCCATGTACAGGCTGACAGACCTGTAGAGGTTCCCCTGGTTGCTTGGAGTAAGTGAAGTCACAGTGTGATGTGCTACTTCACCCATTAACTCATCGCATGTCCCTTGGCAGAAAATAATTTTTGTCTCCAGAGCCGGTGCACAAATCGTTCACCGTATAAATCTGCCCCAAATATGTATCATAGGAATACAATAAATATCAGAGCCAAGAAAATGGGGGTCATTTGGAAACATCGGAGAGGAGATTTCATAATGCTTGGGGAGTTCTCATCCCAAAATCTGCCACCCAAAGAGGTAAATACGTATTCAGTACAATTTAATCTTCATTGCTACAGAGAAGGGAAACCACAGTAAGCTCACGCTACCTGTTTCAAGTTATTCTTTATGTCTTATTCTGCTAATAAACATCCTTTCTTTTCCAGAATCCTCCTCACTAAAAGCAAGGAACAGCCAATGGAGCTCTAGAGAATTATGCCACATCCTTCACTAAAAGTTATTTTGCAGGTAACAAAGATAATTTACACAATTTCTGTCTTAAACATTTAGTCTTCTTGCTTTTGTTGATTAAATCCAAACTCTATAGTTATAACAGTTTAAATTAACGAGCTGAATTTTAGCTGCGTAACTCTCCAGAAAATTTAAGCATGCACGAAATTCTATACAGCCCTTTGAAATTGTAGATTAATGCTGTTTTATGATATACTCCTTACACAAATGCAAAAGAATCTAACAAAGACTCAGTTAGAAAGATTTTTCTCATATTTAGGGCCCATAGAAAATTTTATGCTATCAGAACAACCCCTACACAAAAGATTACTCAATTATAAATTCTGATTTATGATCTTATCCATTCCAAAGAACAGGACAGGTAGGAAATATCTTTGTTCAAATGCTAAATGACATAGTATATTGGAAAATTATGATATTGCCTTACTCTTTGAAATATATTACCAACTTCAGTGCATGAGTAACTTTTACTTGCACTCTAGGAATAAAAAAATTCACAACAGGATCCATATAGTTCTTAATTGTAGGCTATACTTCCTGTCTTTTAGAGTGTCTTTAGCAAGGCCACTGCTAAGGCTAGATCCTTTATATACAAGGTCGTATGTATGGCCTTCATACAGAAAAAGGTAGTGTGGTCACAATGATTTGAACGTGCAATGCAAAGGCTTGCTGCCATCAAGCCAAAGGCAGAAGTTTGCGCTGCTGCCAGGTTCTCCATGTGCTCACGGTTTGGTCCATCTAATTTGTGTTTACATACATTAAAGTTGAGATTAATCTCTTACCTTTTGGGTGTGTTTTCACTGTCCTTACTCCACACCAGAATTATCTTACTGGGGTTTTTATCTTGATGTTACCCACAAAACTCACTGTATTTAGACAACCATACAATCTTATTTGTCAACCAATCACTTCTCTCATCTCAGGGTCGCAAACCTGCCTAAACCCTAACCCTGCATTTGCACTCACACTATTAATATAATCATGAGCCCTAGGAAGACAGTCTCAAACATCGCAAGTTACACGTCTCTGGTTCCTTAAGCTTTTTTTAAACACTTATTTATGGGCAAGGTATAATTTACACCACCTTATCTATGGCTGGGCAGGTGGTACACTGCGACTGCTGCTCCTTATATCAAATACGCTAACATCATTGTCAGTGGTGCCCACTTTTCCCCACCAGTCATATTTTCACCTGTTCTCTCTCATCATAAGATTTGACTGAGAGCTCTCTGGGACAAGGACTGTTGTTTGCTTTTACTACTGCTATATGTACAGTACCTAATGTACTTCCTGACAGAGTTCCCTGGAAAATATTAAAAGGAATCATCTTAACTACTTTTAGCAAACTCAGAGACCCTTCAGAACTCACTGGCCTAAGCTCCGTGGAAAAAATTACTTTATTTTTGTTCCTTTTTCCTTTCAAAGCTATACATATCATATAACTTACCATCTCAACTGGAGCAACTGCTAGTGCTCAGCCTAAGCCAGTGGTCCATGAACACCGCACCTTTGCCTGCACAAAGGGAGGAAGGCAGTATGCAGAGACATAGCTTTTCCCAAGGCAAAGTGGTCACCACAGGTCCCAGAGCTGCTGGTATATTCCATGAACGCTGAAGTCACATGGAATTTTTTTTTTTAATCCTACGACAAGATTGCTCGAGTTTCTCAAGTTCAGAAGTTTCCAATTTTAGGCAAGTAGGAAGAATTGTGACAAAACCTTGCATTTAGGAACAACAATTCCTTTCAGTGAACTACCCAACATCCAGATATTTTCAGGAATTGTCCAAAAGCTTTTTAGCTGACAGGAAATAAACTATTTCTTCAGCAAAATGTAACTCCCTAATGAGTTTATTATCTTATAAACAGTGGTGCAAATGTGAACTTTCATACAAAGACAGTAACATCTCCATTCTTTGGAAAACTATTAACTGGACCTACTCAACAGCTAAGACTACAGACAATTCGTCCCAGAACATAGGTTAAAGAGTTCAAATCACCACAGTCCATTACTTTTCACAATTATTTATAAAATAAGTAAAAAATCTGCCCATCCATTTTGATTGCAGGTTTGTTTGCTCTTTCTGCACTGGTGAAATAATTTCTAAAGATGGATAATGACAGAGGTACAGGCCCTAAAAGTAGAATCCAATACTGTATTAAATAGCTGATCAGAGAATAAGAACAAATATTGCCAACAAATGTACAGGAAAAACCACGATAAATGTTTACTGCCAAGTCATGCAGGACTGACGACGTTGGATCAGGCTGCGTAACAATTCCTCTCTAACAACGGTAACTTTTGCAAAGGCTAGATTAAAATTTGCATACTATGAGCATGCGTCCACCTATACTCAAGGATGCACTTTTAAGCAAAAACACTTTTTTCCTGTGAAGAAGCTTCTATCCCTTTATACCAGAGACAACAAGGACCAGTCTTCCACAGAAAGAGTCAGTAAAGTTTTGCCAAACAGAAAACAACAAAGAACCCAACTTGTAAACCACTGATTTTGCATACAAAAAGATACGTTGTCTATATGGTCAAATACACATGTTATTATCTTCGTTCAAATCAAACAAATTTAGGGGTTTTTTTTTAACACTACTTTTACAGCCTCCCGTTCATTGCTTAGATGGTTCATCCTAATCTTAAACCCAATTTCTCTTGTTTTGCAGGTGTTCTGGTTTCAATTCACAGTATCAGAGCTCTAACAGGCAGTTATCCATAACAGCTCCCCAAAATTAGACAATTCATATCAGCTATTAGATGCAGTCCACACGTTGGAAAACAATACCGAGGCAGCCAACATCAACCGTATTCTGTAACAATGTGATAAGACCAAGGTGCCAGGTGCCTTCCTCTACTGGACCTTCTCTACATCTTGTTGCTCAGAGGCTGTGACTCCAACAGTACCATACTGTAAAAATCTGGATTAAATCTAGCAAAGAGAGAGATCATTTATAAGTCATCTGTGGGTACATTCTGTCTTTGGTGTGTGGCTGAAACTCCCATTAACACTAACATGAGCTACGCAGGACTACTGATGGGTGAATTATACCCCTGACAGAAAAGTGGTTTTTTGCTCAATGGATTTTCTTTGATGAACTTGTTGGCTACTGCACAGTCATGTGTATATATTTAAGTATTTCTCTGTGTGTATGCATATGTATATCTCTACAGTGATGATGTCAGTTTGACTAAAAATGCAGATAAAGCATTTCTTAAGCCAAAATGGGCCAAAGGTAATTTTCCCCACATAAACTTCGGTTTGGCCCCTACTTATCAAAACCAGAAAAAGTTTGACAGAAAAGGGAAACCAAATTGGTTATCCCAACAAAAAATAGAAGTTAGGGCCTTTCTTAAGACTTACTTTATAGGAACCGTATGCACAACTTTCACTTTCTAGAAAGTGGTTTTCTCTTGAACACACATCAGAACCATTCATCATCATATAATTGCAAGTTGTCAGTCAGAGCCGCACCCTTCATGCAGTGGCAGGCCGCCAGCACATCTGTCAGAAGCACTCACAAGCTTCCGTGTGTTATTGTAATCCCCTACAAAAGGGACGAGCCCATTCATCCAGTCCACATTTTCCAAATCGAATGACGACTCTAAACCCTGAGCCTGGAAAAATAATAGCACTTACCCTAAAAATGCCACACTTGTCAGGTGACCACAGGCTAAATGCCAGAGAGCAAATATGAAACAATTCTTATCCTCACATGTAAAGTGTAGGTTTTAGAGAACTGGGTTCCTCATGCATGAAAAAGGAAAGCTGGGTTCTGTGCACACAACTAAGTGGTCTCCAATGGTGCAACAGGCTGCAGGGTTAAATCGTTGTATCCTTTCTGCAAACACTCACTTCTTGCACTCTAGACTCAATTAAGAAAAATTTCTCCTTCTTCCTTAACGTTTCTGTTCTATTTTTTGACTGCTTCTGTTTCCTTTCTCCTTTACTTAGAATCATCTAGTCTTTACGTTAACATATATTCAAGCGCTCAAGGCCAGGCTGGCCAGGCTGGACGAGGCTTTGAGCAGCCTGGACTAGTGGGAGGTGTCCCTGCCCATGGCAGGGGGGTTGGAACTAGATGATCTTTAAGGTCCCTTCCAACCCAAACCATTCTTTTCTCTTTTCTCCTGTACCTCTTGAAAGACGCATTCTGCTCAGACAGGCTCCACCGGTAGCTCCCCGAGGCCAGCCTGGCTTTAGTGTACCTGAGGGGTTGGGCCAGTGAGTCCAAAGCAGGCAAGGTTCTCTTCTCAGAAATGATGTTAAGGACTTCCACAGAGAATTAAACAGCTTTCAAGGAGTTACATACTGCTTTGCACAGGGCTTCAGAAGCTTATTTGCCGAGTATATGCATATAAGAGCCACGTATACTTTGGAGAATGAAGTAGAGTAGTAAGGTTTACCTCCTTACTTCCACTAACTCTTTTGCATTCTCTCTCTGGAAAAGTATCACAGTTCAGTCTTCAGAAACATTGAGTGAAACACATGCCATTGTCCTTCGAGGCAGCAATGCAGCCAACAAGAACCCAAAAAGACCTTCAGAGCAGCTTTGCTTCAGCAGGTGAGGCTGTGAATGGAGCCTAATGCTTCCCTCTACCCAGCCAGATCTTTATACATGCTTAGATACAGAGGTGGAAGCCACGACTTCTCTCTGACCCCCCCTTCCAATAATTGCCCCCAGGAACTTTAAAGGAGCAGGAGCAGACAGCATTAACGCGCAACAATAACGATTGGGCTGGTAAAAGCTTTGTGCACTCCACATGGCTATTGGGCATTTTTATCAGCCCTTGATACAGGCAGAATGCATATTATATATACAAACTAACATTTCTGAAACAATTTGAAAGATATATGATGGCTGACCTGCTACTAAATTTATTTCCAGGAGCAAATAGAGAAAGCATTACTCCTGAGTGATACAGCCAGGAGTAAATTATACCATCTCACTGCACAAAAGAACATAAATATCGTAACAAATCAACTCAGCTGTGCTGCACACCTATATTCACACAGCGCTGTTGCTCAAGCTAGTATTAAGAAAAATCTAACAATTCTCAGACTACCTTGAAAAAAAGTCTCCGAGCACTGAAAAACTACCATGCAAGCATAAAGAAGCTGCAGGAAATGCTCTGCTTGCTACTGGACAGTCACACAGACTCGTCTAGCTGGTCCACCCTACTAGGATGAAGCTGGAATACAGGAATACCAGAGTTTATCATCACACTCCTGCAAAACATGCTGCTTTTCAAAGCATCGGGGCAGAGGGAATATCGATCCCTCAATCCTTCTGTGACTCAGTTTCTCAGATAGAATTAAGATCTTTTTATCTCACACAACTACTGAAGAATTTAATTCTTTTGCAAAACAGCTTTAAGCACCATAGTCTCTTTTTTCCAATTACACTATCTCAACTTTTACATATTTTTGAAGTTTACTTGACAACGTTCATTTTTTCAGGACCACGCCATATTCCGAAACTCTTAAATTCTGTCATAAATAAAAACCAAATTTCACTAAATCTGAATGAAATACTTTTGGACTTGAGACATCATGAGGTAATAATACCTGCTGTAAACTGAGTAAATCAAGATAAATTATTTCCCTTTATATATACATACATGTGATACTAAATACTCACAAATATAAGTACAACATATGGTCAACAAGAAATAAATAAAACTGAAAACACTTTACAACTGCATGGCAAGTATCCAAACTAAATTTCAGGTAGCAGATGGCATGAATAGGATACATGTGAGAAACAGGCAATTTCAATTATCTCTGAATAGTTCATAAACAGGAAAATTTGGCAAACCACAATTTTTAAAAAATGGACTTGAAAAATAACATCATGTAATAGAGATAACCGAATTGAAAACGCAACAATGCAAAGTTATTAAGCTCATCCTGACCATAATTTCATAATGAGTATTAAATGATTACATGTGACAGAAAAGAGCTGCCCCAAATACTCATGCCTGGAAAATGTAATAATTAATTACTCCAAATAGGGCTCAGAATTTAATTTTAGTTATTATAATCACCCAAAAGTGGCAAAGAGATCTTGCCCACAGAGTCCCTTCTTAGCTTTTGTGCAATCTACAGATGAAAAAAACTGCCACCAAGTAAATCTAGACCTGGTCATTTCTCCAAATAGTTATTGAGACAAACATCAATGGGGTTTATTCAGCAGAGGTCAGATTTGCCCACAGATGTCATGCAAAAAATCATGTTGTTTTGAGTCATACAGTGAAACAAGGAGCAAAAAGAAACTGTATCTTAAATCTTTTCTGATTCACACCAAATGAGAATCTGGCCTTCACAAAAGAGTTTGCTCTCCTTTTAATCTACCCTTCAGAAAAATCAAATGTGTCAGGTGGGTCTCTGAAATTTCAAAATTTGGTAAGTAGGACCCAGAAGCTAATTTCCTAAACATTTCATTGAGATGCTTACAGATGCTGCGCAGAGTCAGCCGGGCAAATCACCTAGGAATCAATTCATCAGACATTGTGCTATTGCTTTTATACTCTCCTCCCTAATTTTCCTTTCCACGTAAGAAATGTGTCAGACATAAAGATCTATTAGCAAAAATCCCTGAAGTTATTCAGATATCCAAATATGATTTAAGTGCCTAATTGCCATTTAGGTAATTGGGAGTTAGATAGCTAAACAATAGTTTGGGTGTCTTTATTCCGCTGAGATGTAGGCTTTTCTGTTAATGAAACTCTCGGCATTATCTCTATGAAAAAATGGTAAAAAAGCTCTCAACTGTTCCATTCTTAAGGTAGATTGAAGACAAAACCAAATAAAAGAAAAAACCCCAACCACCTGCCTGACTAAATATAAGCAGAATAAAGTGTAACTTTCACTGAAATACATATAGATTCTGATTTATCAGATTTGCTGTTAGCAGACAAGATAGCACCTCCAAATAGCAGAAAAGAAAGGAAGAGTTTATTGACCACTGTGATTCCAGAAACATTTTTTAAGAATTGGAGAAGCTTTTATCCAGCTCAAATGATAAGTATTTCTCTTTATTCATGCTAATAAAGAGAATTTGATCCCTGTTAAAATGGAAGGTTGTTCAGAAGGCTTTATCAACGGCACCTTCAGCCTGGCATAATAGAGGCACAGCAAAATCAACAGCTGTTTCTGGGCACCTCAATAACTGAGGTCTGGGTCTTTGAAAGAACGACTAGTCTGCTATTTCATAACTGTCATTTGAAAGAGGAAAAGTGTCGTTTGACGACAGCTGGGTTTAACTGCCCAGATGAATTGGAATAATACATAGAACCCATGTATTATATGTACATTGAATGCTTATGAAACTTACTTATGCATCTGTGTGCTTATAGCTAGATACCGATACATACACACTTGCAGTATTAAAAAATGGCCAGAAGTTTTAGGCACACTGCTTGAATCAAATTACATCTCATTTTCAAAGTTGGTGGGCCCAATAGTTTTGGAAGTTGAATTCATAAGTGCTGAATATATCTGAAAAATCAGTCCCAGTATGTTTCAAGTTAGGCATCCGAAGTCAGTAACCACAACTGATCATTTGGGTCACTGGAAAGTATGTTCACAGTATACACAACTACAGAGTCAAGACACTACAAGCTAAATATCACTTCCATCAGGAAAAAAAGGCTGTTATACAATACCTTTCAGACAAAGCAACGCAGGAGCCACCAGCTGCAAATAAGTTTTTAGAATTCAGAGCCTCCCTGGGAGCAGTCAGCTTCCTCTTTTGGGGACCTTAACCCTTTCTCGTCATACCTCAAACAGTCCTTTCGCAGGTCCTCCTGCCACAAATCACAAAGCCTATGCTGTACCTCCTATCTTGGAAGTTCGGGAGACAACAACAGCTACTAAGGAGTTGTCCAAAATGTCAGTGGCCACTCCACGCATTAGAAGCCCCAGTCAAGCAGGGATCTCTTGAGCCCATGAGTCCTGTCCTCAGTAAGCGAAGATAATCAGCAGCAAAGTCTGCAAAGTTCACCAAGCTCCGGGGGCTACTCACTTCAAAATGAAAATGGTTCTGATTTCAGAGTCATTGTAAGAGTGGGGGTTCAGCAGACTTGGGTTTAACGTCTTTTTTTCTTCCCTACTTGCCCGCCAACTGACAGTCCTGCAAAAGAACAGCTACTACCACTCTCATCCTTTCCATGCCTCGGAGCACAGGAGATTGCCTGGCTTTGTAAAAAAAAAAAAAAAGAAAAAAAACAAAAAACACCCTGTATTACAAATATTCCTTACTCTCTGTAATACGAAAAAAAAAAAACAAAAAAAACAAAAACAAAAAACCCAACCAAAAACCAGACAGACAAAACTTTTTAAAATTTAAAAGTGCAGCAGAAAATTTAAACTTAATTCTTAATACAAATTAAATGAATCCTAGTGGCCCAACTACCAGTTTCAAACCAGTAAATCAGTATGGTCAATGTCAGCAACCGATAAAGCAAAAACATATGCTCTGCTTCACTAATGGCATAAAGAACATTCTCTGATTGTCTTTTGGTTGAAGCCAAATGTTTGTTGGTTGAAAAAAGATTTATTTTAGAAACATTAATTTTCAATAGCATGCAAACTGATTTATTTTCTACTAAAATCTATGAGATTACTTTTAGTTTAAAAAGACTTCCATAATGGTTTCTGCACAAGACCTATCAAATGATATTTCTTGGCCCACAACAGCCATCTATCCTTTCTCCTGGCTAAGAAACCTTCCCACAGTATATT